>NC_138910.1:8399335-9599335 GCF_965231255.1 Vanellus vanellus
AGTCACTGTGCTGCAACACACCCACTAACGAATGTAACAAATTAGTTCCGGTATAACTCTGTTAAAAATTGACTGCCTTCAGGCAGCAACTGAACTTGATTTATCGTGTACCTATTTGAGACTTCACACTACTTAGCAGCTGCTGGACCCGGAGCCAGGCCGTGCCGCATGCGCTTTGCCGGGTGCCCGGATGGCTCCAGTAGATGCCACAGCGTTATTTACATGCTCTCCTTAAAGCTGAGGATTTTGCCTCTACCCTGCGGAGTATCCGCAGGTACGACAGCGCAGTGTGATACAGACACATTTCTCTGTGCGGAGAAGCCGCTGCGCGTTACCATTGCTGTGAAACGGGAGGACAGCGTGGTGGGTCCACCATGCTGCAGGTCTGCAAGCCCTTACGCAAGGGGACAAACTCTGTTGCCATGCATAGCCCGCCTTCGCTAAACGGCACCTGCACTGCTCTGCCCAGCAGAGAGAAGGGTATTATTGGCTCAGTTACAACTGAATTTTTTAAAGCAGTTTCTGCGCGTGGAGGGTGGAGGTATTACTCATTTCATCACAACTCTGAGGACCTGATTTTATTTACCCATTTAATAAACAGGTGGCTCAGTGCTGTTGAGAGAGAGAGGTCTGCTGAATTAAAACACGCTATTGGATGTTCATATTTCTATGAATATGTGAAGGCTTACAGCTATAAAAGCAACACACGCGGGCAACGGTTGCACTTTGTTGTTTTTCCCTGTAAGAAAGAACATGAACGATGCCTCACATCTGAGGCGCTCCGGGGTTCAGCCTCTGCTATTTTCAACACGTTCCTACAGTAAACATTTTACACTTGATGGACGGAGTTTGCTGTTTACACATTCCATTTAAATATAATATTTGGAAATTACAAACTAATTTAAAAAAACCCTATAGAGCTGCTTAAAAATATGAAGATGAGATTTAAGTCACTGCCCATAAACCAGTATGTTTTGATGTTACATTTACAGCAATATTATTAAAGTGTATCTCAATGAAACCATATGTGTCCCTGGCCTTTTCCGCCTGAACGAAAGCGAACATCTGTCAGTGCATTGTTCTCCTCGACTTACAGCCATCACTATAATGATGGGACCGAAGGAGAACTACAAATGGAAAAAGATCACAAGTGAGAAGTTGAAGGCATAGCAGCCGTAGGGCAAACATCACAAAGAAATAGCCATGCCGAAGTGTTAGCACCCCTGGAAAAAAGACTGTGAAATTAGAAACTGGTAACTAATAGACTCTTAAAAAAAACCCCAAACAACAAACGCCCCACCCCTCCAACTCCAAACTGTAGCCTGAACAGCTATTTAACCAAGTTTTCAATTGATATTTTAATAAGTAACATCAACTTAGAGATGATATATGCTGTAACAGCAAGCAAAGCTGGCTGCCGATATGCGTACAATATAACCTGCAGTGTTTGGTCTTTATCTTGTAAGATACGGTGCTTTATGGTTATTAAAAAGGGAGAGCTGCCTTTTTAATTTGAAGAAAAAAATTAATGGAGGAGTTCTGCTACCACTGATGCCAGTGGGAGTCAAGAAGTTAATTAGAGTTGGATGAGATTGTAGCCAGCCCGATTCATCCCATTTAATTTATTTTACTAGCAAAATCTGCTCCTGAAATGCGCTATGAGCAAAACACATACCTGAGAAAGCAATCTGGACTTTGTTTATGTGAAAAGTGCTGCAAACTCGTAAATCATCTTTGTAATTGAGATGGGCCACTCATTTTTGAGAGGGGAGGGCACGTCTTTCGTATCAAGGATAAAGCAAAGACCTTGAGTATGATTTTAAAGGATCGGAGTACCACATGATTAAGTGAGGAGAGAAGCCATCGGCTAACAACCTGATTTGTCGTTGGTATCAACAGCACCTTTCGGCAGGTCTGAATGCCGGTCAATAAGCAAGTTGCAAAAGCGGGCCCAGGTCGCTGGGAGCAGCGCCGAGCGGGGCAGACGCAGAGTCCCGGCTCTGCCTGCAGCCCCGCTCCGCGGTCTCCAACTGAAACCTCATCAACAGCTATTCTACAAAATGCTCCTCTTGCAGAAAAGTAGTAGCATTAAAAAGAAAAACATCTGCAATAAGCTGAATATCCAAAGTTCCCTCCCCACTAAGAGCTGTAAATTTAGGTGACATCAAAGGACTGTATTCTCCTGGTAGCACCAGGAATCCCCCCCTGCACTTCCACGTACGGACGGCTTTATCCAAAAACCTAACACCTCACAAAGGTCAATCTTCCTGCTGATCAAATCAGATACGGCTGTTTCTAGAGGTTTTCTGTTAGCATTGCCTCCTCGGGGAATAGAACGGCTTTAATTTGCTCTCTGGTTGTTAAACAGACATCCCATCCCAGCAGGAGCTCTCCTGTCAAATTACAGATACTCAGTAAAGGGTATTCTGCCTGCACAAGCAACGTTTTGCAAGAATTATTAAAGTTCTAGTATCTTTTATCTTATTAACCCTTACCTTATAGTCTTAGAAGAGATTTCTCCGCTACCTATAAAATGTCACGAGTCATACTGCTCAGCTGTAGAGTCACGAAGCGCTATTTTTACCTGTAATTAGTGTTCCATTATACTTGTTCAGACAGTGCCCATATTCCAAACACTCATCCAAACCCCAAAGAAAGTAAAAAAAGGCACATAAACATTAAATATTTGTAGGAGAAACATAATCTGATATAAACAAGCAAACACACAGCTGCAACTATAAATTACAAAAAGAAACATCGAAACTAAGCAAAAAATGCAAAAAGCAACTCTATTTATACATGTGCAAATCAACTTGCATATATGAAATAAATGAGGTTTTTATTGGCATTTTTAAACAGTGTGTATTTACCAACTTTACCTTTCAAAGGCAAGCCTTTTATGTTAATTTTAATAAATATGTAAATGCTTCTCTCAAGTTTTCTAATCTCGTAGGAACAAGATTTTTTGAAAAAAAAAAAAAAACAAAAAAAAAAAACAAACAAACCAACAACCTAGGTCACATACAAAAATACAAAATTTTAAAACAAAGAAAAGTCTTGATATGAGAGATATGTTTAAAAGCTTGTAAAATGTTTTTATGTTCAACTTTTGACATTTTTTCCCATCAATCGCCGATCAATATGTTCAAATGCAAGTCACGCAAAAACCTGATTTCTGAGTAAAAGAAGCCGCAAGCTTTACTGTCAGACTGAAGAACAGTAGCACAGTCCCGTCTCCAATATCCTCGTTTAAGTGCAAGAATTGGACTACACCTTTATTCTTTAATTAGAAAGGAAAATAGTTATGGAACTCGGACAGAAGGCTGCTCTCTATCCTCAAATGTGGATATGTATTACATGTTTTAGTAAATCTTTAAACTTTTAAATAGCCCCACATGGATTTGCCCGAGTGCTTATCTGCGGAAGGGTTCACGTATTTATCCCTGCAGGGAACAAACCTGCTGCGTGATGCGGGAGTGCTGTAGCAGGGTTAGTGGGTAATGGTTACAAAGGTTACGCGCTTACAGTTCTCTTATGATAGTCTCCTTTTATAGAAATTTAGACTGAGGCTGTATTTCATAAAAGTAGTTCTTCTGAAAAGAGTTTAAAATTAGTAAGAGTCCTATCAAACTATAGGTCTTGATTCTTTTTTCTTTAAGATTAGTGAGTCTTCTCTATAGCTTTCAGTGGAAATAGGATCAGACCCAACCTATTCTGAAGCCAATTTGGATGTTCTGTCCCTGGCTGAAATGCAAGCGGCACTGCTGTTTGCTGTTTCGTTTTTGCCGGTCCGCAGTAATTCAGTTCAGTAGAGTAGAAAGAAACAGTGCTACAGCACGAAAAAGCCAGAGCTTGTAACAGCCCCTGCCTGCCGTGGTAAAGGCAAACTTAGCATTGAGCAAAGCACTAAACCAGAAAACCTTATCATAACAAATACCAAAACCCGCACATCTTTAAAGGTTTAGAGGCAAAATAAAATGCAGTATGCCATGTGGACCATACAGTGAGGGGGAAACAAGCAAATATGTATTTACAGCAAAGAATTACACTACAGCAAAAACTACATGTTTTGCATTCTTTAAGTGCACACATACAAATCTTTGTTTCTGATATAATTCTGTGATATCTCATTCCAAACTAAATTCCTGCCTGAAGAACCTCAGGCTGAACAGGTCAAGGCAAATTCTGCTGTTGCCTTTGCTTTCAGCACCAAGTGTTAACGTATATCTTTTACGACGCAGGATTTTTCAGTTGCACAAATACGTACAGGTACGTGGGGAATATTTTATATAAATACAAAATGAATTGTTGCGCCTGCTCAGACCCGTTTCCAAGTCCTCCTCCCCGAGCTTTTCCAGGGTATTCAGACTCTTGCAAACTGCATTTGTGCTGACTGAAGCAAATGCTGAGCTACGGTAACAGTAAGCATTTTCAGACTAGTTTGTGTTTGTGTTTGTTTGCTTTTCATAGAAAAAGTTTGCCTCCCATTACAGAGCCCAGCTGTTCTGTTTCCGGAAAATTACTTAAAATACAGCAGCTTTTATCACGATGGCAACCCCGTTACTGGCGACCCTGCTGTGCAACAGCTCCCACATACCCTTTTTGGATACTCAAAAATCTCTCCGGATGAAGTTCCTGTGTAGTCCACAGCAATGTTATGGAGTGTTACGGGATAACACCGTCAGGAGTGCTGAGGCAGGAAACAAAAAACTTGAAAAAGCAAATTCATTGCTTGTAACTTGAAACTTGAAACTTATACTGTTCTGTTCTCTTGTCTTGAGAATTTATCCAAGATTAAATAGCATTTCCCTTGCTTGGTCTTTGGTAGGTCAAGAGATACATCAAAATTCACGCACAGGTAACGAATGCCGGTTACAACAGAAATCTGAACCAACCAGATATATCCAAGAAAGGAAAATTTAAAATATCTATGCTTTTCACTGTTACCTGGTAATGTTAATTTTTATGGAAAAAAACTCCACGTTGATTTTAGTTTTTTTCCAGTATGATCAGAGCACGTCCAATTGTAAACCTGCAGACTATGACTGCTATCAAAATACATCGCAGATTTGTTTCTCACTGATCTTAGCATATCATTCTCTGACTACAAATGGTGCTGTCAAGCATGCCACCTTCTGCTGAAAATAACAAAAATTACCTCTATAAAAAGGAGGCGGTTTGGAAGATGCAATTTGCTGCTCTTAAAAAAAAAAAAAAAAAAAGCAGCTTGACTTGAATTCCAAACTCTTGAATTGTTTCTGTGTAAATTTGTAACTGGTGTGCCTGCTAAAAAAAAACAACCCACACAAACACCCAACCAAACAACCCCCAAAACAGATAACCAATCAAAGAACCCACGAGACTGATCAATGCTTTTCTTAGCAGTTGTTTGTCTCCCTCTTCTGATCTTCAGAAATAATTTCTCTTTAAAAACCTAGCTAATTATGAAGACATTTTACATTTCTACCATACAATAATTATAGTTAGCTTAGTTTAACCTTTCTATGTCATTCAGCAACACTTTAACTACTGGAAGCCGTAGCAAACTGAGGCTCTAACGATAATATTGCTCCAATGATGCTGAATACTTTTTGCTTCACACAGTATTTCTAGTAGACAGACTACAACAGAAGCATGGGCAAATTCCAAGGATTACTCTCTAAATGGGACCAGTAAACTGTGACAAGTCCATTCCGAAAACGGCAGTGTTTTTGCAGCTTTTCCACGCTGAAGAATGCCACCACCCTAGTCAGTTGTCGAGTCACCAAAACGATGTGTCGCACGCTGGCAACTGCCTATTCGCTTGGTCATGATACTCTCTGTTTAGACTGCTCTGATGCAGCAGCTGTGATGCAAACAATACCTTCTTGTGTACACAGATTAAAAAAAAAAAAAAAAAAAAAAAGAAAAAAGAAACGAACTGGGCCCAGATAACCCAATAACAGGGTACAGAGCTATCTTGGCATTCCGAATTCTTGTGAAATACACCACTTTATAGCCATTCAAGCTAAAGCAGTACCCAAACCAGTGCACCTAGAATAAAATGTTACTCCTCCCTCCCCTGCTCCCCCCTCCCTCAAGCACGCCTTTTTCAATTTTCTACTGGAATGAAGTTGAGATCCTTTAGCTAACCATGATGGGGGATGTTCTAACTCATTAAGAAAATAGAAAAGACTTCACCCAAACAACAACAACAAAAAAGAAGTTTGATGAGTCTGGGAGTTTTCTACAAACTATTCTGTGCAGTCATCTTCAAATCACTGTAGAACATGAAATTCATTTCTCTTCGCGAACAGATGAAGGAATCTGAGGAGTTACACTGCAAATGTTCTTATAGGAAAAAAAGATCAGTTAGCTGTTTGTTATGAATCCCTCCTCTCTTAGTAGATAATTCTGCCCAGCAATGATAGCTCTGCCTGCAGCGAAAAACCTGGACAAAAGTGCAGGAAGTAATAAGTAGCTCCTCTCAAAACTACTTACATTTTGTCCTCAACTCAAAAGAAGCTCTGCTGCTGCTATAGGCAGTCTTTACAAAGCGCGACCTGCCCCTTAATATAGTCTCTGCAGGGGCAGATTCTTCTGTGGGTTGGGTGGGAGCCGGCACAGCTGAACAACAGGAGGTCACCTTGGAAAACACAGTGCTTCCTTCTTCCATCAAAAGAGGGGACCAGAATATCATTTGCAGACTCCATGGTGAGACATTCGATATTATGCCTGAAAAGCAAAACACACGATCTAAATCACAGTGGAGTTTACAGGAGTTCGGTAGAGTTTTCATCCTGCCTCGCTAAAAATAAAATAAAACGCGCTATTACATCCTAAATCAAGTACATATAGAATTGCAGATTTCCAGAACATGACTCTCATTTCTTTTCGCCTGCACAGATTCTCTCTGCAGATGGCAGTACAGCCTTTTCAGCTTTACTCCGTTTCCTAGAGATTAAGGAAAGAAGTTAAGGGGAAAAAAAAAAAAAAAAAGCTTTTGACTGCTCCCCAAAGCATCATATTTAAATACACCATGGATTTCTAGTACAACAAACCCAAAGAATCCAAAATCAGGAGATGTTCTGGTTGATTTCACAGGGCTCTCCCGCCGGCCAGCCACAGGGTGCCAGGCAGCCCGGGGGAGCCGGAGCTGCGGCCAGCCGGGCGGCGAGGACCAGGGGACACTGCTGCGTCGCGGCAGAAGCCGGTCAGGGCAGGAGCCACTGCTCTGAGGAACCAGCCAGCGCTAGTTCGCTGAAAAAAGAAAAATTCGAGTTGCCATTTTCTGACCACAAAGCTTAAGCGTGAGGGTAGCAGTTCCAGCAGAGGCTTGTTTTTCACTTATTCTGGAAACATTGGTAGCTTTCAGCATTTAACAGATTTCTTTTTTTTTCCCAGAGAATTATAATTTTGTCTAGACAGCTAGAAAAAAAGCCACACGAAAGTTTTTATATGAGCTGCTTCTGAACTCCACTGGAAATTACAACTTTTCAAACAAAATACAAAAATAAAAACCTTCTACAATTTAATGCAGCAAAAAGTGGAGAGAGAAAACCTAAGAAGCAGATTCCGTAGCAGCCATTTGTTGGAGCCCAGCTTTGAGCGCTTTGTTTTCATTCTGAAAGGAACAGACATATTCCCAAAGAGACAGGACCTGAAAGCACCGTTAATTGCCTTAATGCATAGCTGGTAAGCTTTATAAATTAGTACTAATGCCTCTAATGTACAAGGGTTTGCACTTCTTTACCTACGACAATACCGACAAAAGGTCGACCAAAACAGTCGTTGTTAATCGCCAATGAATATAGACGTTTCAGTGTGGATGTTAATCATGGCCGAAGAGGGAGCTCCATAAATACAAGAAAAGCAACACTTTATAAGTGCTGTATTTAAAATCATGCGAACACCTGATAGAAATCACGCGATGCGTACCGAGTTCTATTTCCTGCAACCAAAGGCATTTCCTCTGACCCAGCTGACCGAGCACAGTCAGGATTAGCGCTACGAGTCGTACAAGTCCGCTCACGCTCAAGAGGATGTGGCAAAAGCTGTGGAGTGGTGCCCCTGCTCAGCCAGGGCTGCAAAGGGCCCATCCAAACACAATTACGGCCCTGGCAAACGCGATCCCTGCAGCACAAGCATCTCTGCTCAGCGCAAGCAGCCCAACAGCAAAGGGCACTGTGCGGTGCACGCATGTAGGAGCTGGAGGGGGGCAGGAAGAGATGTAAATTTTGGCCTCAGTGCTGCACACCCATGCAAAAAGACACGCTACGTGGAGCGGTGCTCTCGACACAGCAGTAACCTCTACCATCCTCCGCTACGGAGGACTGAGGGCTAACCTCACAGCTTGCTGCTGCCGAACAGACAGTACTTCTCTCCCCACATCCCCTTCTCGCAGAATTTGTACGCTAAACTTTATGTGTGGCAAAACCCAGTGCAATAAAGAGACCAAACAATACATTTGTGCTTTTAAGTACTTACCTAAGCAGAGCTTTGTCCTTATTAAGATGCTGGAAGAAGGAAGGCTCACAGATGAGCTGGCTTTCCTGACAAACTTGTTTACAGGATTTCCCAGGTTCAGCAATTTTTACTTGAAGGGCACTTAACGGGGGCCACATCACCTGCCCGTGACAGAAATCCTGCAGCGACAGATCGTATTTTATTATAATGCGCCCAGTCCCTTGCTAGCAATTTTCCCCACTAGTAAAAGAAGTGGTTATCATCACCCAAACACTCATTTTGCAATTCATTTTGGTTGTATTAAAATCAACAATTTAAGCCCAGTTAAAATTTATCCTTTTTTTTTTTTTTTCGTGAGGGAATTACCACCTTTGAATGCTGCTTGAAATGTGGTAGTATCGTTCTTCCCAAAGAAGCTTCTTCCCTACCTTTACCTTTTTAAGTTTATCACAAGCAACTCCAGATACTCTCTTTACTTCCACACACCCAACCCATTTTGGCTTTGTCAGCGACTCCCGTTTCACTAACTCAGTGCTAGCAGAACTATTTTCGCCACAGCACAAATATCAGGAGGAAGTTCTGGTAGGAGAAGAATTTCAGAGGCCAGTTACCCTGTAGGCGAGAAACGTCTCAAGTGGCCCACGTGGAGAGCCATCTGGAAAGGATCAGGGGACTCGGCAGCGCTATGGAGTGAGCTGAACTCATAAAAGACTGAAGACTTCTATAAAGCAACCAGGATTCAAAGGGTTTGTTTGCACTTCTTGGTTGAACTGCTAGTAAAAGTGTGCTCCCGACACTAAAAAAAAAATCGGCTATAACTAATGCATGCAGGCAAGTGTCACCGCAGCAGAAAGAGGGAAGGAAGAAACAGTATCTAAACACACCTGCTAGCAAAAACTATTCAAAGACAAGTTCTTGTGGTCTTGACATTTAAAATGAGAAAAAGCAACGAGAAAATTTTAAGGACTGGTTTTATACAACATTCCATGCCACGTGGCCATCAGTTTAACAGTTGGCAACTCTCATCTGAAGGTGATTAAAAAATTTGGGCCCAGTCCATCATGGTTTGCTTTCTCCTGAGAAAACTAATACTTGTGTGAATAGGTCCTGTGCTGTGACCCAAAGCTTTGGAAGGCTTGAAATGTTACCGAAGCTAAGACCCCAAATCATCTGCCAGTTAGGTGGTTTTTTTCTCTGTTTAGATTTCCTCTGCTGAAGGAGGAAGTTTTCATACTCCCCGGTCTAACCATAAATTTAATATTATACACTCATGAATCACAGAATACCCTGAGTTGGAAGGGACACAGGAAGATCACAGAGTCCAATTCCTGACTCCAGACAGGCCGACCTAAAAGCTAAACCATACATCTAAGGGTGTTGTCCAAACCCCTCGTGAACACTGCCAGGCTTGGGGCCACGACCACTGCCCGGGGGAGCTTGTTCCAGTGCTTCACCACCCTCTCAGTAAAGAACTTTTTCCCAATATCCAGTCTGAACTTTTCCCTGATGCAGCCCTAAGCCTCGTGCCATATTTGAAAAAATGGAGTCATTTTAGAGCATATTTATGGCAGAATAATTTTAACAGCATCTAAAAAACCAGGTTAACAATAGATGGTTGGAGCTACTTTTTAATGAGGTTGTTTCAAAAAGGTCCTTTTGCCATTTGGACTTAAGTGCCCTGCTTCTTCTCCCCTTTTAGAAATCAGTATTTAAAATACTAGATGCAAGTGGAAATCTGGATAGGCTCAAAATCCAATCCAATACTGTAATACTTACTATGTAATACTGTCATATATGCTAACGTAATATAAACAATGCAATACTGTAATACTGGATTGGATCCACAGGTAGTGCAGGCAGCAGACAAAGTTTTTTAAAGACAGGGAATCACTTGTGAGGCTCCACCATTTGCTGGGGCTTCAGCTTTTAACATCTCTTAGTTGAAAGTTCTTCCCAATAACTGGGCACAGCCTCCCATTTCCAGTCCACGGCTTGGTGGGAAGCCTTCCTCAGCTTATGCCACCTTGAAGCACATCTCTGAGTACATCACCTTCACAGGTACCAGCAAACAGACAGGACTGTGTTTCAGTTTGCTGTCTCTGGCTAGTTTTCCTACCAACCGCTAAAAGCGACCTAAATTTGGTATCTTCACCCCAGCCTATCTTGCCCCACAACCCTATGTGCACGAGGGTAAAATAAAGATGTTATATAAAATGGAAGGTTAAGCTTCAGCGGAGACAGCTTTTTTGGTTTACCTATAACCACAATCTCAAGATGAGACAGGCTTAGTCCTGTCCTCAAAGGAGGTGTCCTCCTCCCCTCTGGCTTCTCCTGCTCTTGGATAAATGTCCTCACTCCACTCCCTTCGCCGAGCCCCAGTGCTCAGCTGACCCTCTGCTGAGCCAAGTCGGTTTGCTAACCTAGTCAAGCCCTGCCAAAACCATTTTCTGCTGGGTTACCAAGTACTCCGCTTGACCACATGTTTCAAAGTCAGCGTGCCTGTTCCATCAAGCCCAGTCTGCCTCATCCAACAGCTCCCAAGTTTGCAACAGGGAATCCTGCAGCTGCTTTGGCTGCAGTTGCCTGGCTGCTCCTTTGATGGCAGTGCCAATTTAAGCGGTCCCACCCTTTGGTTCCCACCCTACGCTGCCGCTTCGCAGAGCTGACTCAACTGTTTGTGGAGCCACAGAGCAACCAGGATGAAGGGATGGATTCAGCAGATGGCACAGACGCACCTAACAGCCACGCTGGGCCGCTGGCAGGGACAGTGCGCTGGCAGGAAGGAGTAGCCTGGAGTGAAAGCTGTTTTAATCCAGCTGAAGGTGGCACTGCTAAACGTGAAACCACAGCTCACAGTAGTTCTCTCACTTCAGACCATAAAGACCTTCAGCCCAGCTGTTGGATCTGAGGATTTGGGGAATTTGCTAAACCTTTCTTGGGAACGCCGTCCTCCCTTCTGCTCCTGAGCCAAAGCACCAACAGGGGAACTCCAGACAACTCATTTAAACCCTACAGTTTCACTGTCCCATAGGGTGACTTGTGGGTGAGCGTACCTGGCCCCATCCTCTTCACATTCAGAGATCCCCTGAAGACCACACTCTCGTGGTTAATGCACCCCACAACCTCTGAACTAGATCAAGTCCATGCATCTTTGTTCCTGTTCCAAGTTTTTGCTGCTTTCTCTGTTCCGCCTGCCTCCCACTACAAACTCTTCAAAAGAAGGTCTCAACCTTTATTTTTTCCATCATCTGACATGTTAATCAGGCACAGTGCTAAGCACGTGCAGCTAATAACGATGCTTGAGCATCCTGGGGGCTGTGAAACAATAACGGCTTTTGACAATCAGTTAAAGCAATGAATAAAATTACAATGCTGTATTTATTTCCGAGAACCATGCGGTACTGGCCAGGGCTTAGCCCCTGGGGGAGGTGCAGAGGGGAGAGAGAGTTTTGCCCCACAGCTGCTGTCTGTAGATTGTCTCTTTTTCTCCCTCACACAGAGCTCCATTTCCTCCTGTATCGACAAAAGCTCCCAACTACAGCTAATTCAGGTAGAAGGATGAAAAGAACCAGAGATAGTTTTACAGGCCACGCTGTCAATACAGCAGCAAAAAACCATAAAGTGTTTATGGGCAGGAAACTGGAAATAGCTGTATCATGTTAACTACACTTCTGATCTGAAGCTGTGTTATTCTTTATTACTGTCTGTAATACTGTCCTCTTTCAGAAATAGAGGTACAGGAGCACGTGCAGGGCCTTTGAAAGAAATCCTGGAAGTTAACCGGCATAACAGAGATAGAGGTTGTTCCTATCTCTCTGCTGCAGCAGCCGAACAAAAGGCAGAGCTGGCTGCCGCAACAGACCTGGCCTTGGGCAGAAGTCCAGGCAAACATACAGTTTCTAGAAATCAGTATCCCACATAAATCTCTGCACTTTACTACTCCTACTCAGTATCTTCTGCTGCTCTCAGCTGGCAATAACGTATGGGGACCAAAAGTCCTTTAAGTAACAGGTTTCCAAGCCATTTAAAGCTTTATCGATTGAAACTAAATACTTGAAAAATCCGCCCAGAGGTTTTAGCCTAAGTGCAATTCTACCACAGAGGCATCTCAATATTTACGTGATATTTCATGATCCACAGGTTTTTTGTGTCTACACAGTTAAAGAAGTCACATATACACTGCAAAATTACTTTGGCTTTCTGCTTTGATATAACATCAGAAGAAGGAAGGTTCTTTGTAAATCAATCAAATAATCAATCAATAAGTTAAAGAAAATAATTAAAAGCTCCTATAGCTCCTGAAAATCAGGCAAGTAGATCCGTTTCTGCAAAGACATGGTAAATCGGACACTCACAGATTAATCAAAACCCAACGGCAAACTGAGAAGCAGAATGAATATTCTGGTAGCCAGCACTTTGTCTTGATTTCTAGTCAGTCTCTTTACACATGAAAAATCCCACTGGTGCCATATCTGGAAGAAGCCTCCGAAGCCCCACATGGCCAAGTCCACAGAAGCAAATCTCTGAGTCCACGTGAACCTCCCAAGGGAACTTCATCCGAGCAAACAACTGCCCAGGCAAGGCCTGCGCAGCTCCTGTTTCTACTTGAACGGCAACACCACCGAGAAGCTTTAAAACGGAGAGGGTCCTTCCTTTCCAACATAAAATAAAACATTCATCCACACTAGAAGTTCATACCTGTCTTTCAATAAATGCATTCATCCTCTGAAGCATTCCCTCACACGTAAATTCGTAGGGCAAATAAGGGTCAATCTGTGGAAACATAGTGCGTTGTTAGAGACAGTTTTGTTTAAATGAACTTTGGGGTGTGCTGTGTGGTAGCAGCTTGCATTCAAATACTACATTACAGCTTAAGTAGCAACAATAAATGCAAATAAGCTCATTAACAAATCACAATTTCACAAAGCCATCAGCAGTTTAAGCGGAATTTTCCTCCTTTGTAAAGGCAATAAAAGTTGCACAGTGATTATCTTTAAGGAAACTCAGGGTATACCGCAAAGCAAGAGACATAAAGCTAGCCTGAGACCCTACGGCATTCCACAGCTCCTGGTTTAACTAAGTTTCAGTTCTGGAGCTGCAGTGAAAAAGAAAACATTATGACAAAAAAGAACACGATACCTCTGAAAATTACTTCAAACTCCCCCCCCCCCCCCCCCCCGCCTTGAAGTGCCCTCATTACAATTCCACGCTGTAAGTGCATGAGCACTTCAGTGGTGGTTATGTCAAGGCTACAAAATCAGTCAAAGTTGAGCACGGATTTGGGCAGCCTGCAGTGCTTGAAGAGTCAACAAGGAAACTTCCTCACTGAATGCAGAGAAAATTTAGATTGCTGTATACTTTCCAAATGAAATTCATATTTCTATATAAATTCACTTAAGCACAATTTTTTTTCAGGTAAAACCCTGACATATTCAGTACTAAAACATGATAATCAGGTATCACAGAGATGTAATAAAGATTTTTTTTCCCCAATACCCTACCGAAGTGCAGCACTCTGCTTTAATTAGACTAACATTAGGAAGCACTCTACATGCAGTACACAGTACACCCCCTCAAGTGCTGATGACAAATTGAGGATACATTTCTCACCTTTTGATTCAAAATTGATTTCACAGCCCTCTCAACTTCAGAAAGATCATTGATGTCTACAGTCCAGACATGGGGCTTCCCAATGTAAACTTCAGCATAGGGATGCTGAGATGTCAACTGAAAGGAAGATGCGATATGGTAAAAATTAGTGTGTCGAGACATCTTTCCCTCTCACTCCCTTCATCAGACTTTTTGCATGAAGTGCATTAAGATTAAGACAAGGCTTCAGCTAGAATTTAACAGTCAGTGTCATTCCGTCTGAGTTATCTTTCAGATTTTCCACTTTTAAATTTAGACAGTGAATTTAGCTGGAAAACTGAATATCCGATAATAACGCAGATCACAAGTAGCATTTGTGCACCTCTCATTTGTGGCTTTGATCCTCATAATGACTCACATCGCAGCAGACTTGATGCTTACTGAAATTACTTTTACAACATGGCCCCACTTCCCCACAGCTCAGTCCCAGAGCAGCCCTGTGTTCTCACAGCCCCTAATTGCTACCTGTCCCGGCTAGACCTGCCCGACTGCCTTCAAGAGATGTCACCCTTGTCCTGTCTCACCTTCAGACAACGTCCTCGCCCTGTCTCTCCTTCAAATGTCACACATTTCCAAGCTTCTCTGAGTAGCAGTGAAGAAAGATTCATTTCTATCACTTAGACGATTTCTGACTCTAACCCTGAATTCTGACTCTAACCCTAGTACAAGAGCGATTCGACCTCAGTAAGAGTGTTAACTGGTATTTTGCGCATCGCTTTGTCAGAAAACAAAGTCAGTAAATACCCAAGTAGCTGACTAAGAAAAGTTATATCAGAGATTGCTTTCAGAACTAGCAGGACAGCACTAAAAGTAATTTTTGTGACCGGGTGCACAGGAGTGAGAGGAACATGCAAATGAACAACACATGGAGTGGAAGCAAAAGCTGCAGAAGAGAGGGGAATGTTTCTCAAAGGCCTCAGAAGAAAATTGCTTTTTAAATAAATACACCGCCCCCCTGGACAGATTATTCATAGACAATTTTTATCCGGCTGCCTCTTTATGCATGATACAAAGAAAAATCTAGACAGTGCAAAAGGTCTGAGGTTGGAAAGAACCTTGTCCTGCACCAGGGATACACCATACTTGCTCTCCTCCCCCAGTGAATACAAGAAACTACTTACTTTATTTTTTTTCTTGCCTATTGCATTTTGCTTGTGGACCAGATAAGCCAGTGTTATGGTAACATGTGGGATCAGCTACCATAAATCTGTGCTCGGAGACCAGTGCTCCAGGGGAGGCTGTGCAGGCTCCCCCCTTTGCCGCAGCGTGGCGGGGAGGGCTCACGGACCGGCCGAAGACCGCTGCTGGGCCGGGAATTCGGATGCTTCTGCACCCAGACAGCCTCCCTGACTGCCTACGGTCACTTGCAGCCCACTGCACTGTGCTCACATCAGCGTATTTTAAATTCCTCCAAAAAGTCCAATGCTTCTCAAAGACCAACGTCTTCTAACCTTTCTTCAACCGTATTTCTACTGCCACTAAAACTATATGTACTTAAAAATTTGGTTACCAAGATTGAGTTCCCAGGGCACTTATGACTGGACTTCAGATGGCAGAAGCTACTACTACTGCTTTCAGTAACAACAAAAAGCCTTCTATTGCACCTTTAAAAATATGAACATAAACCAGTGTTTCAAATTCCACAAAGCTTTAGGATTATGCCTTAGACCGCTCCTTCTCTACCATCTCAGACAGACAGAAGGCAACATTAAAGCCAGATCTGATCTGGAAGACGAACAACTAAACTTCTCAGACTAGTAGGTGTTGTAAGAGTAACTAGCAACATATTTTTATTGCATCAGTTTTTCTACATCTATACTCTCAAAAAGTATTAAGGCTATTTCCTAATACTGAAATGCTTTAATTAGCCGAGGCTTAATGTTTTAGGTATTCAGGAGATTCTCCCCCTGTCTATAATTAAAATCTATAAGAATTCTTATAAATAGATTTGGAATTAATTTCTAATTTCAGGGTTGTTTTTTTTTTTCCTTCCTAAAAGCAGAAAGTGAAAGAAATCATATCATACAATGTTTTCTTTCTTGGGAGCGGCAGAACAGAGAAGAAATACTGGTACAAATACTGGTGCAGAACAAGCTGCTTGAAGGTGATATTTTTTCTTTTTTTTTTTTTTTTCCCCTGGCTCTTTTCCCCAGCGAAATCACGTCCCAAGACAAAACAACTGCTGAACTAAAATGAAAATTGTCATTTCGAGTTTTTGCACAGTCTTCACTACAGGGACCCATCTTGCAGGCAGAGAGGAAACAGTTAACTCCCCCCCAAAAATTCCGGCTAGAACAAGAGAGAAATAGTGATTTGCAACGGTTACTTTACAAAAGTACTAAACACAGAGTTTATCTTCAAATTGGTCTATGGATAATCAATTCCCAGAGCTACACAAGCTTTGTTTGTTCTCCTTTAACACTTGAAAAAAACTGAGAGAAGGATTTAAGGACTTTCTTAATCCCAAAGAACCAGCACATGGACTACCGGCAATCGGATCTAAATGCAGTTGTGAAAAGCGGTTAGAGAACAGGTTACTCTTAGCATAGGTCAGCAGCGCATGTGAACGCAGAGATATTCATGACTGATGTTCCTTATCTTATTTAGCACTAAAGTCAATAGGGATTATTCTTCTGTGCAAGTCAGGTGCACAGCATTTCTGTTAGCGCTGACACGTGCCAGGGGATTTAGCACAGCATTCCAAGCACTACAGTTCCTACTAAAGAGTTAAGGTGGGTCCAGATTATTGACTGAGCCTGACCAGTTATAGTGTCTGGGCACAGAACAACTGGAAACGAGACACAGCTGAGGGAGCCACAGAAGAAAGGTGCCGAGCCCAAGGAGAGGGTTTCAACAGACTTTTTCCCCTTATTGCTATCTCCTTTGTTAGCAATGCAGACTGTGAGAGGGGGCAAGTTTGAACTCAAGTCCCATACCTACTGAATGTATAACAAGCTGAAAGGCAAGTACAGTCCTGGATCATAAAATCATAAAGAATTTATGTTCCTGGTTTAAAATGGGAAACTGTCCTTTGCTTATCAACTAGCTCAGTATGCATTTTATATAGCCCAAGTGTAACTTGAATTGGGAAATACGGCTGTACTAAGTTCTCATCATCTAACTGTTACCAGAGAACTTTCCCTTCAGGTAAGTAAGTAAAGAAAATACATATATAGATATATATACACCTATGAACAAGCCATGGCCACAGGCAAAAGGGCTAATGTTAGAAATGGCTACATGACAGTTAAATGCTTGCAAGTGGTATGGGCTGAATTTTACCTACACCGAAGAAGAAAAATACTCCAAGGTCAGTGCCAGGATGAGGGGCTAGTTTACTTAGCCTCGTTTTTCTCTTACTGGAGTCTAAACACACTGCCTGTTTAGAAAGCTTGAGGTTTGGTTTTCCTGTTCTCTTAAAGAGTCGGTTGTCCAAATGTCTTCGGTGTTTAACCACACACAGGGTGGGCTGTGACCATTAATACCTTAGCTCAACAGTGCCTTGAGCTGGTCTTTTCTGGAGGAAAAAAAATAATTATCCCAAAACACACACACCAACCCGCAAATGGCATTTTTATTATTTACTTAAACACCTATTTACTTCCTACCCAGGACACAGTAATGTTTGTTTCTCCAACAAAATAAAACCACTTTCAAATGGCACATCACGTATCAGATGACATGACCTGTTCCTGGGCAGAACATCAGGATTTCAAGTGAAACTTCAGTTTATGATCTATCAATAAGAATTAGCAGAATGTACATATAGGCAAATCTAGAGGTAAAGCTTAACAGTATGTTAATGAAAGCCTGATTATCCTATGAAATAAGGACTGATAAACCCATCAATGGCTAAATGGCTAAAGAAAACAACAGTTTTTGCAATAAACTGAGAACATTTATGCAATTTTTCCTATATTGAGTTACTAAAAAAAAAAAAATCCACAGTAATTTTTAATAAAGAAATTACCAAGATTGATAAAGCTTACCTCTCGGAGTGTAGGTTTGCCTTTGAAAAATTCTGTGTTTTTGCTACTTTTTGGTGGGTTAAATCTTAAATTTAGAAAAGCACATCCATTAGCAATGGCCTCTAAAGGAGCCGGCCCTTCATACGGAAATCCGAGACCAACAAACAGCTGAAAAATAGAAAACAAGGACTATCTTAATTTCTGTTCTTTACAAAAACTGAAAGCTAAGAGCTAACTTAAACAATAATGCATTCTAAACGTACCAGCCTAAAAAATTCCAACATTAAGAAAATGGGAGCAATTCAGCAGCTCAGCCCCTCCTACCCAAGCAGTAACGGAATGTCCTGTAAAACGCATTTGACAATAATCTTCTGTAATGAGCTCAGGTGGTTTTTCATCGAGCTGAGGCAACAACAGACTCTTTCAGTTATTTTTTTGGGGGGAAAAAAAAAAAAAAAAAAAAAGTCATTTGGTGGTTTGATCGGTGTTGAAATGAAACTGTTGGGCCTCTCTTGCAGGTACAGGTTTTACTGCAGCAACCTCACGGAACAGCTACACTACTGTTTGCCCCCTCTCTCCCACACCAGCTAACCTGCTGGTTTTGCCAATAAGAACACGCTCCTGCCAAACTGATTAAGTCTTCTAATTAAAACGGTAGATGGCAGCAAACATCAGCTGAAGACACTGCCTGGGCAGCGAGAACTTGCATAGGTCTAGGAGGGTTCAACCCCTCCGAGGTAAACTGAAGGAGGAAAAACGCATCGAAAAGCTATTCTTACATCAGCCCAGATTACAGGTGCTCTAGAAAAGGCAGTGCTTTTCTCCAGCGTAAAGAAATTCAATATTTTTTCCAGAGTTGTCTGACTTTTATTTGAATCTTGACCCCTTTCCTGGCCCAACAAAATTAAACCCCCTGAATAAAATATAAGATTCTTGACCTTTATTTGAATGTTTGTGTATAATGGGAGAATTACAAGCTCTGATTTTAACAGTAATTTCTGAGCACTGCTGCCTGACTAAATGTGTATATATATATATAGTTACTGCTTTTTTCAAGAAAATAAAGAGCAATCTTCATAACAATTGGGATCATGTATAAAGGACGCATGTCTTCAAAGAGGTCAAATTATACTATTCTGCATTAAATTTTCTGCAACACGGCAGTGAATCCTAGTAAGAGAAGGTTCAAAACCGAAGACCCTTCTAGGAGCTGACCTTCATTGATACATAAACCTGTAGTCATAGAATCATTTAGGTCGGAGAAGACCCTTAAGATCATCAAGTCCAACCGTCAGCATTGTTGGGTACAAGCACTGCAGCATCAATCCTCTCCAACCCATGGCAACAACAGTCTAAATTCTGAGTTGGCTCATTTTAAGAAGAAAGTTAACACTTCTCAGCTTAGTTGGGGACACACAATTTTCACTGCATGGAGCTGAATATCGCTATTTCAGTTTTCAATTTTTAGTTTAAAAGAAGTCACCTACTTGCAAAAAGTTTCTCAGCTATCTCACAGATTTCAATCCTACAAGAAACTCTCCAGTAGCTGATAAAAACAAAAGATTATCTCCGCTAAAGCTAGATTTTCTAAATTTGGGGTTTATATATGGCATAAGATACATTACCTTCCAGTCAGAAAAAATACATAGAAAATTTCATCTTAAAGAAGGCGTAATTTAAAGAAAGGTAATTTCTTGAAAATAATGAATTACAGACATGAAACCATTTCATGCAATCTGCACACACAATGTTATTTATTGAAACTACTCCTTAGTTCAGGCAGAAAACCAGCTGAGAACCAGCAATTAAAACCACCTGAAGTATCAATTCTCCTATGATCCTGTGTTTGGCTGTTAGGTAGAGAATGCTGGTTTGTTTGCTTCATTTTTCACTTTTTTAATAAACTGCTGCTGTGCACTGCTGAACAGTTCTGCATCTGAGTGGTCCGTTTATTTAGGAGGAAGCTCCATGGGGAAAGAAACGTGGTTTTATGTTTTGACAGCACAGAGCACACTGTCAACGCTTAATCTATAATAAATAGCTTACCACCTGTTTCGCATCCATTTTCCAACCTTACTTCTAAGCAGCACCATACCTTTGAAGAAAGAAGGATGTGTCTGATTGCTAGAACAGTGCGTGCGTGTGTGCTGACTGACGGCGTGAGGTTGTAGCCTGGCTCACAGCTGCCCGCAGCCCCCCCAGCTCCTTCTTTCGACCCTCCAAATTCTTCTGTCGCTCTCCATCACAACTTCATCAGGTCAGCTGAAATTCCCAAACTGAATCTAGACCCTGCTCCTGAAAATTGCCCTTTATTAACATTCCTTGGTTAGGGAGGTAGTATTTTTATATGGTATAAAGAACAAACCAGGAATATCTTCATTGCCTCAAGAAAGTCACATTCATCATGACTCAAAAATAAAGCACTGGCGAACACATGTCATTTCTGTAACTCATTCTCATGATGCTCTAATTTGCTAATCCTTTGAAGTACATGCAACTTCTTGTTTCCAGAAAGGCTAAAACAATCTGTCAAGGTAATTCATAAAAGTATGTAACAAATGCTGCAAGTCCCTAATTGAAAAAGAAGGGGGAAAAAAAAAGAAAAAAAGTACAAATAACAGACAACTATTTTCTGGTACCAGTGAAGCAAGCATCCATCCTCAGTATGGCTGAGGCTGTGGGGAAGACAAGGCTCCTTCCCACAAAATGATAAAAATTCAGAACACACCATGTTTCCACTATTTTGATATAAATGCACACTGTTGCCTCCACATAAGGTTGCTGACTATGGCTTTTAGGGTAGTCTCTTCCAGAGGCTGTGCCTGATAATGGGAGCCCACTGTGGGCAGCTACCTTCACCCTATGGCTGAAGATCTATAATGCAAACCTCCAAATTTGACAATGTTGGCAGCATAACTGTGGTTCAAAATTGTCAGCCCTGATCGTGCTTTGCTAGCTGCAGCAGAATTGCTATGCAGAGTAGAATTCCTTTATACTTTATTGGTTGATTAGCGCTTGAAACCATTTCATTTTCTGTATGTGAGCATTTTTCTCACCTTTCAAATGTTTTTGAAAGCCAGAACTATTATTTTTCATACAGTGCTTTAAGTCGGCACACGCCACAGTAGGCTCTGTACGCTAACGCCCCATATAATGAGGTGATTGCCAGGAGGAGTTTACAGTATAAAAGCGCATCTAAAGGAGACGACAGCAAATAAATACAGATGTAAAATGATCATGGTAACAGTGGTTTGTTGGTTGTTTTTTTTTGTTTGTTTGTTTGTTGTTTTTTTTTTAAACCATTTCCTTGTTTGCAAGGTCTGCTACCCAGGTGTGTCTGTGCCTGTAGCTCTGCACAAGTCAAAAAAGGGTATTGGTATCTGCAGTCTCACTTGCCCAACTTGAGTAAAGCAGGTGGTAAAACCCTTAAGCAGGAATACTATGGTTTTCGTAAGAAAGTCTCCTTAGGAACGTTTTCTGCCTTTCCAGTGAACTAAGCCCCCGGTTTGGAATTTCAGGCGTTGGAGTTGGCCACCAGCATCGGACCAGCCAAGACACCATTCTTTTCTGATTATAATGCAGGCAGTCCTTTCATGGTGTAGTGGCTAACTGGAAACTTCTCTGACGTGAAAAGTGCTTCACAAACACGCCCGTGACAAAACAGGGGTTTTTTTGTTTTATTTTTTGGAAACCACTGACTTTCAGTTGACAGTAAGCAATTTATTTGAGGAGTTCATGGCACCAGATCGGACTATTATTAAAATGAGTACTTGAACAGTCTTTCTAAACTATAGCCAAAGGTATAAAATAAGGAGTGAATGGTTTACCTCACTGACTGTAATTCTGACTAGCTGAGTATTTAAGAGAAAAATTTCCTATTCCAGAGACTAAATGCTATAGTTCCATAAAGAGGAGTGGTTTATCTTCTCCTCTCCCATTTTTAACATTACTGCACTTTATCAAAATTATTCTGTTGGGTTTGTAGGTTTATCACCACTTTTGTACGCCTCCTTACTGAACTTACATATTCTCTTCTGAACTACAGAAAGAGAAGCGTAGCAAAGGCTGTTGTTAACTATCTTGATATATTTTTCTCATGAATATAAATACTTTCTGGAAAAGTCAATGCTTTTGTGATTGAAACAACTTTAGAATAGAAATGTCTTTTCAGCTGATCTTGTGAAGCCTATGGAAGTAAAAAATACGTTACTTCATAAAAGGCAACATGAAGTTTGCTTTCCTATTTCTGCTTATCCAACATTGCAACGGGATTTTTCCCAAACTGTCTAAACAGGGTGTTGCTCCTACTTTTATTAATCACCAGTCAGGAATGGTAAGTTCCACTTAGTAAAAGAATTTGGAATCACTCAAAAATTCACAGTGACTCAAAAATGAAAAGGTGCATATGAAACTTTCTCGAAAGGAGGAATATTTCTCAAGAATTCAGTACTGGTTCTTCCAAGAGTCTGGTCCAACTCCTCCAGCTGCCCACTTGGCAAGGAGCCACGTAAGTTGGCAGGAAGGCTGCCAGCTCGCCTACCCTATTTTCCTCTGACGTGATGAATGGTTTTACATCTTCTCATTAGGAACTGTTGACATGTCTCGTTTTTGTCATGCACTATGCAGCTGAACTAGCCATGATGAATCTCAAACAGCCCCCTCCTGCTCGGAAAACGCACTTATTCTGAAATGCGTTGCTTTATAATACACACCAGAATGAAGTGGCAGCTGCAGGCTTTTGAGAATAACAGTGTCCTATACCAACTAATATATTTTGGGAACGCAAAGCTCTGATCAAGAATCATGACTGAGCCGTCACCTATGGGCATTTTGCTGTCTAAGGGCAAAATGAAGCTGTGCAACATAAACTGACACTTCTGAGTACACTGCACGGTGTGATTTGTTAAATTATTATTTAGCTCTGGCTTTCTGAAAACTAGATCATTTGTCAGCTGACCTAACAAAAAATTGCTAACACAATATTGAAATCACAAGCAATGAAAGACAATCCTTGCCCTTGGGTATGAAAACATATGTTTAGAAAAAGAAAACTCTAAAAGTTTCTGGAAGCTTAAAGACAAAGTTTGTTGCTCGGAGACAGTAAACAGCAGGCCTAGATGGTTCAAGGGAGCATTGTACCCACAGATGTTACCATCCCCGAGTCACGGCCCCGTTTATTCACATACTTTCAGCACGCCGATTGTCTGGTGACAAAACCCCATAACTAAATTCATTATGGGGCTCTGGTCACGTTGCCTAGCGATTAAAGTGATTATGATTAAAAGGTGTCCTTGAAGATCACTGGATGCATGTGCACGCATACACGAGCCTCCTCGGGGCACAAAGCTCCCATTCAAGTCCGCTTGATTTTGTGGAAAACCAGCATTTATTTTAGCAATTCAATCCCCGAAGCATTTGATATAAACACAATCAACCCACACACGCAGCAGATGGCCAGCAGAGACAGGTGAGTGGTGTTTTATGCTAAGCTACGTTAAAGTATTGTCTCTTAAAAGATAGCAAAATGTGAAACCGTGAATGTGCAGGTAACAAGACGACTTAGAGCAAGTATGTCGGTTGATCAACACTGAGGGGCAGCCATATGCTCAGGCAGAACAGCCACTGTACCTGCGAGAGACTAAGTATCAGCTAGCAAAAAAAAAACCCCAAACCCCTCAGTTTCCACATTCAATCTCAGGATGCTGGTGTTTCACTTTTTCTGTTAAACTAGATATATTGGAACAAGTAAGGATTAGACAGGAATAATAACCAAAATTCGCGACGCAGTAAGCCATATTTCATTTCATTTTGTTGCAACATCAGAAATAGAGTGCACTCCCATTTGCCTGACAATAACAAGTATTACGAGGCAGACAGACTCTTAACTGCTTATCATCAGGTCAAAGTTTTGTTAGCCTGCCTATATCATAAATAATTTCCTTAAAAGGAAAACAGTTTTTGTCATCTGCAAATCTGCTAACAGTAGTTCAGAAAAGCCATATGGAAATACTGTTTGCAGACTTTAAAAAAAAAATATTAAAAGAGCTTATTAAGAAAG
Source organism: Vanellus vanellus (assembly GCF_965231255.1). Lineage (NCBI taxonomy): Eukaryota > Metazoa > Chordata > Aves > Charadriiformes > Charadriidae > Vanellus > Vanellus vanellus. The sequence continues at coordinate 8,423,456 of NC_138910.1, forward strand.
ATTGTATCAAAAAGATAATGTGATAAAACCACTGTCTTCCTGATACAGGATTCTGAAACACATTGATGTGTTTCTCAGTGCCATCTACTAAGAAACGCAGCAAATTCTCAAAGGATTTTCCCTAAGGTTAGTTAGGAAGGAAAAAAAGAAATGAACAACCCGCCACCAAAACCAATGCACAACAGAAAATCATTTAAGTCTAAAATGCTTGTATGATTCTGAAAACAGTACATCATAGATCCATGCTTTTCACAAAAATACAAGTTGTGAAAAATACGCAGCTTACTGATCTCAAGAGTATTTCATAAGCACAAGGTAGTATCTTCCATCTGATATCCAAATTACTAGTCAAAAACTGAGCAAAACTAGTCTGGCGACTTCCTGTGTCACAAAACCCCTATTACAGCACTGTGCTGAGTTGCATAATGTGTACGTATCAACTTGAATTTGTCCTAAATTAAATGTGTCTTTACATTGCATCTTAGAGCACAGCAAATATAACTAATAACAACTAGATAAGCTGTCTACTTAGTATCAAAAATCAAGCTTTTTAGCGTAATACGTGTAAGATGGCTGATAAAGAATTAGAGGAAGACTTACTCAAGCATAACAATTATTGTGAACAGTACTTTGTAAATTATAAGAACTTAAGTAATTCTATAGGAAGTCCATTAGCTTCTTTTATTAATCCAGTGAATAGAACACTTTTTTTCCCCAGAAAGAAGCCACTGTTTGTGCCTGGGGTTATTACAATGCCAATATTCTTCCCACGTTAGTACTATGATTAACACAGTGATTTCATACTCCACAGAGGAAAAAGCTGTGTAATCTGTTATCTATGACGAAAGTAAATGTTGACTTTTTAATCTGCAACATTATGTGTATCTGTATGCATCAAGTACATACACACAGTGGTTGCCTTTAAAAAGTCATAATTTGCCAACAGCTGTCACACAGAGAAGTGAAATTACCATCATTTTCCCAAATATTTCAAAAAGGAGATCTCTGCAGTCGTGTGGGAAGACTGGGAGGCGCTTGCTTTTTTCTTTTGTTTTTTTAATAGATTCTTCTGTAGAAGTGCACAGCAAGAAACTATCAACAATGGGGAGTAAGTGGTGCAGTTCCACACATTTTGCTAATTTTAAGCGCACAAACGACTTCTTTCACCAACTGGAAGTCAAACATCCTATTTAAATGTAATCTACTAAAGTGTTTTAATGTTGTAAAGTGCCACAAAGATTATGGGAATGGCACAGAAAACCCCACAAAGCATTCTAACTATGGGGACAAAAGTTTATTTATTTCAATGTACCTACTGTCCCTTATCTTGAGTTACCTTGACTGTGGGGCCACGGGCAAAGCCTACCACAAAAAACACACTCTTTGCTCACTCTCTCTGAACAACTGAAGCCGAGGAAGAAACTGAACGGCAAATGAAGTGCTCGCCTTTCTTCTTTTCTTCCCAAGAGAGCAGGGTCACTCTACATTGAAGGCATGGGTAGGGCAGAGCAAGCGGGCCTATTTGTACGGCTTTCAGATATTACTAACTTTCACATCAGGGATGTAAAACAAAGCACATTCTCAGCTGATAATCTCCTTGAGCTGAATATCACATTTAAGAAAATGAAAAAAGCATTTATCCATGTTTCTCCAGCTGGTGGTTAGACGTATCTGCGACTGTAGGTTGCTGTCCCAATTTTCTAACAATAGCTGTCAATTCGTGCCCAAAAATGGACATGATGAAAAATGCATTCTTAGCACACAGTAGACAACTTAAGCTCCTTTACATTGGGTCATTTATTTTTCCAATGCTTTTAAATTAGGAGCTCATTCGTAGGAGGTGAAATGCATGCACTTCAGATACTGTCTATCTGTAGCTATTTTTGCCACTACTCCCTCTTGACAAACTTACTTTGGTTTCCCTCAGTAGAAACTGCAGATCCCGCCCACTGAGTATACCATGGTTTTTTACGTAGCCAGGAATATAAATAGTGCTCGTCCCGTGAACAGTTCCATGGACTTCCATGTAGGTGTGGATGATGTCCAGATAAGCCTTCTTATCCTGTAATAGCAACAATAAAATATTTTCAGTCTTTACACATTTCAAGCAGTGGTGTTCAATCAGAGCTGTTTTTTATCTCCTGTACCACAAAAGCCAGAAAGAGATGAAGTCACTCATTCTTATATGATTTCTATAATATTTGATCTTTCATTAAATTATTAGTTTTGTTATCTACTAGATCAGAAGAAAACGGCAGCTTTATTCATAGTATGCGTACAAATAAATCGATATAAAGGTCCTATTAATTTTTAATTGGACAAAAAACAGGTCACCATCAGACAAGTTTAATCTCAACATGCCTAAACAATACTTGGCCTAAAAATACTAAAAAATTCATTTTGAAATAGCAGATTTTTGCTCTGGTTTTGACAGAGATACAAAAGTTAGTTATTGTTTATCTTCTCTGTGAAGAAAAGGGTGAATCTCACCTTAGTAAGATGCACTCTTGCCAACTGAATAACTGAATACACATCCTTATATCTAAATACCTAGTATCTGAGTCCCATGAGATACCTACAAATATTCCACTTACCTAAAGATTTAAAGGCATTTTGAAAAAGACCTAGAGAAGAGTAATGGCTTCAGTGTTGCATTGAAAAAAAATAAAAATAGTATACCATCCTAGTTTGCAAACAAGAGTTACTTTAATTTCCAATGCCATATGTTTTTTGAGTTTTAAAGACTACTTGCATTCCAAAAGCAATTAGCCGTAGACTGTATTTACAGCCAGTATGCAGCACAGATCAGAGATACTTTCCCTCAATATTTGCACATAGTCTTAGTAATAGCTCTAAAATCAGGCAACAAGTTGCTCTACTTCTTGGCAGCAAGAGAGTTTTTAAGAATTCTACTTTCCCTCACTATTTTTGTCATGTAAATGCTGTACACTGTTCCTCCACAGCCCTGTGTGAAAGCAGGCCAACAATCTTCCCAAAGTTCATTCAAAGGGCAAGTGGACTGGTGAAAATCCTGTCTTTTCTAATCTTGGAGGAGCAGTAAGGTATCAGGTCTAGGTGAACAAACACTATCACTTCTTAAAATTTACTTGCTAAATTAATTGCTGGTACACATTGGAATACCCAGGGTATTTAACATCACATAACAACCAGCTTCTAGCTTTAGCTTGCTCTACTGGTGATACTGTTTGTGACGAAGTAGATTGCTGGCCCCGTTATTAAATCACCGTGTTGTGGTTGCGATGCCAAGGTTGCACCAATCAGACAATGTCCTGGGCTAAGTATTACATAAAATACCCACCAAACAGAGACAAATGTGCTTTCTTGTTTGATGTGGTTGCCGTTATTGTTAGTTAACACAAATTATCAAAAAACCTAAAAGCTGGATCCATTTTTTATTTTTCCTTTTACCTCAAATTTAAATTACTCTAAAAGAGATGTTCCTCCCATTATTTGCAAAGTAGCATAATTAGAAACTGTTGAGAAGCTTATACACTTTGTTAAGAGGAAATCCATTGTAGAACTTCTTTGCAAATGTGCAGAAGAAATACAAATGGAGTAGCCTGGTCTTGTTTCCAGAATGCAGCAGCGGTCTGTCGCTGGAGATACAACACAGTCCTCCCGCCTGGCTTTTAGACTCATAGAATCATCTAAGTTGGTGAAGAACTTGAAGGTCTTCAAGTCCAACCGATAACCTAGCACTGCCAACTCCACCACTAAACCATGTCCCTCAGCACCGTATCTACATATCTTTGAAATACCTCCAGGGATGGCGGCTCCACCACTTCCCTGGGCAGCCTGTTCCAATGCTTGATAACCCTTTATGTGAAGAAATTTTTCCTAATATCCAATCTAAACCTCTCCTGGTGTAACTTAAGGCCACTTCCTCTTGCCCTATCACTTGTTGCTTGGGAGAAGAGACTGAACCCCCCTTGCTACAACCTCTTTTCAGGGAGCTGTAGAGAGCGATAAGGTCTCCCCTCAGCCTCCTTTTCTCCAGGCTAAACAACCCCAGTTCCCTCAGCCACTCCTCATACGACTTGTGCTCCAGACCCTTCACCAGCTTCGCTGCCCTTCTCTGGACACGCTCCAACATCTCAATGTCTTTCTTGTACCGAGGGGCCCAAAACTGAACACAGTTCTCGAGGTGAGGCCTCACCAGTCCCGAGTACATTGGGACAATCACTTCCCTAGTCCTGCTCACCACACTATTCCTGCTACAGGCCAGGATGCTGTTGGCCTTCTTGGCCACCCGGGCACACTGCTGGCTCACATTCAGCTGGCTGTCCACCAACACCCCCCAGCCCCAAGCCCTTTTCTGCTGGGCAGCTTTCCAGCCACTCTTCCCCAGTCCTGTAGCGCCCATGGGGTTGCTGTGACCCAAGTGCAGGACCCGGCACTTGGCCTTGTTGAACCTCATACCGTCTTAGTACAAAGAGAGCCTACCCGTTAGGCAATAGTGTTGTGAACGGGAAGAGAAGGCAATGAAGCACAGGCACTACTGAGATGATCTGCCTACAATAAGAACACTAACGCACACGCCTCAGATTTTATTGGCTCATATCACACAAATTGATGACGTGAATGCACCCTAACTCAAAAAAAATATGAGAAGCAAGAAAGAACAAAACCAGCATTACCTAAAATTGCACTTACTTATTCTAAGGATTTCAATGGCAATCTTACAAACCTCCGTTACAGAATATTTAGCTGCTCTAAAATAAAATATTTGCCATTAAAAATATTTAGTCTTTACAGTCTTTCTAATGGTTCCCGAGGAAGTGCACTATTTGCTGTAGGACTGCTGAAGTTTTTAAATAAGTTCAAAAAGCAATTGCGGAAAAAAAATTCCATGAATAATTATTGAACACAGACACACAACTTTTGGCCCAAGAAGTTCAGGAACCACTTTTGTCTGGTGGCTGTGAAACACCTGATTTTGCATTCGTCCTTACTAATCAAGTTTTGACTATTTTTGGACTAGATAAATCTTTGGTCTGAACTGGCCTTGCTGCCATCTTATTACCTTTATTAGCTCATTTTCAAAGATGAATGTAAAGTGGACCAAAAAGAAACGTAACATTTTCACATCTCCTGTTTATATGTGATGCCACTAAAAACCTAATGGGATTCAGAGAAGCATCTGTGAAGTTTGTTGCTTAAATTCTGCTGGAAACACCCTGACACATACAACGGACCTTGAATTTCGCCTGAAGTATTCCTCGTATCATCTTGTTAATAACAAAGTGAATCTTCCTACTCTATCCATGTTCTGTCCACTATATAAATATCAGCACTTGATTGCTATAAAACAGGGAATAAGAAATGGAGCATACTAAGATAGGATGAAAAGAACAGGCTTCCATGCTGTATTTACAGTAGTATTTTTAAGGGCAGAGAGAGCAATTTTACTTAAACTCTTAAAATTACAAAAATTTGTAATAACTTTTAATAATAAATTCAAATTAACTAAGCAGACATACAAATTATATTTAAAATAAATATATAACCAATTAATACAATTTAGGAAGACAAATCAAAAGTAGTGATAAAATCAGCATGTTTTAAGCATCTCTGCAAGTGCAAACAAAACACTAACTTGGGAACATTACTTAACCATATGACTGACTTCTTTCCTGATTCAGATTCTAAAGCTACAGATAAAATATTTAGTATCCCAAACAGCATCAATTCTTCCATACAAAATATTTACAAAAATAATGGATTTTTAAATGGTGTAGCTGGGTTTCCTCCTCTACAAGATAGGGTAACTACTGTAGACTGTGCCAGAGTCTATAGAAATGGTTCTCTCTTACAAAGGAAACCTTATAGATAGATAGGCATAAGTAAAGGGATCAATACATAAAAATTTTATGAATTTGTTTTCAAACCAAAAGAGTAGAAACATGAAAAAACAACACACACACCTGGGGAAAAAAAAAAAAAAAAAAATCTTTCATTCTCCAAAGGGCAACCCTCTTTCTTTTAATCAAATGAAATTTTAAAAGAACAACTGGAACACAGAGTAGCATCTTCCCTTCGTTCCCTGTACCTAAAACAATTGTTTTTAATTTTTCCAAAAGTCTTTCCTTATGAAAGAAAGAAACAAAAGAAAGCCCAGCCAAAAACTCAGAAAGCACAACCCACACAACAATCACTCCCTTATTCCCTTTGAGTCAAAAGTTACTGCTTTCATAACCACCTATAACGTACCATAAAAATACCGTTTGCACCCTATACCTTACACAAATCTAACTAACATTTGTCTCCTTTTGCATTTAAGTAGTCCTGTATTTTCACGTTCTTTGTGGAAGTGTTATTTTGGATCATAAAAGTATAAATTGTAATAAGCCACTTCACAAAAATAATCAGGGCACATACTTCAATTCTAAACATTAAAAACATTGGATTAAAACATGAGAAAGCATAAATACGGCATTTATAAATAGAAAGGCTACAAGTAAATAAATCAAGAAACAGGATTTGCAAATAAAATATCAACATTCCTTCAACTGTTAATCCACTTCCTGAGTTTGCTTGCTTGGGTGCAGATATAAATATTCTTTTATCTTAAATCATTTGACAGTTAACTCCAGATTTTTACTTTCTCCAAATTGAGTTCAAAGAGAAAAGATCATGGGTTGCTGGCTAGTACCGCAAAATCAACATTCCCTGCAGAGATTGGGTCAGACTGAGCTATTCACCCGTATCTGCTGTACGTACTGCAAATCTAGACTTTTGAGTGTGAGATATAACCCGATTTTTAAAAAAGCAAATTATTTCTCCTCAAAATCAAAATGGAAGAATAGCTGTGAGTAAGTCATACAAACCTTTTCTGAAAGTTTTTCAGCAGCTAAAATAAACATGCCATTCCGGAAAGTAATTTTTGTTGATCGTTGACTGCAGAACTGTTATTACTGTTCATCAATTATTTCCACCTACTTTTAAAAGCCTCATGATAAGTCTTTTCTCATCAAAGAAATCAAATGGCAACTGTCTGATAATTCTTTCCCTAAGACAATGTTGACAAGAAGACACAGTCTGAAGGGCTGAAATTTTAAGTTTGGTGGATGAAAAATTTAAGTAGTACAAAAGCTACAAAAAATACATGGTAGAAACACGATGCATTAACAACTAAATTCTGCTTTTATTTTTCTTGATGTGGTAGGTGGTGGGAATCAACCACTCTGCTTCACCATCAGTTAGTCAGCCTGAGGTTATCACAGATTTTTGCAATTTCCATTCAGGTACCCCCACAGAACATCAGAAATTCAGCACTGAAGGAAGCTAAGCACCGCATATGCAGAACTACAGGCCAATTACATTGCAGAAGAGCTTGACTCAGAGTCCCAAGCTGGTTTATGAGGTTGAAAGTTCACACTGCAAGATGTATGTAAAAACAGCCCCTATACCCAGTCTCATTCTCTTACATTGAAAAAGTGAGAAGACAGTGGTTTTATGTAGCTCGACAAATGTAACTCAGAAAAGTACTGGGAGAGATCTTTGTGTGTATCCTAAATGAGTACTGTTAAGTCTAGAAGTCCTAACATCTGGGTGCTTATTTGCCAAAGTGTCAAGTCCAAGGTGTGTATAGCATGCATGACAATTGAGATTGTGACACAAACATAAGATTGGAAAATCTCTCTTTTCGAGAACGGTCACACTCTCAAAGACTTTTCAAGACATCCTTGAATAATGACAATCCAGTCTACCGGGGAACTACAAGGGAGCACAAACTCTGGAGAATTCAATGTACAACAATATTAAGAGAATTAAACAGATACAGTGGTAAATCACAAAGAGTAGATGATGTCTCTTGGAGCTCAAATATGAAACTTTCAAACTGCTAGCCACGGAGTACTTAATGTAGAGTACTGAATTTATAAATGGATCTGGAGAGGATTCAGTGATTCACGACTAGCAAGTGTGAATTCTACACTGAACAAATTATCTGAAACTTAAATAAAGTGTTAACTATATAACCATCTAAAACCCAACAAAATTACGATAGTCAATTCTTTCTTTAGAAGGAAATCCTCTCTCACCAAATTGATAGCGTTCTCTGAAGAAGCCAATGAGAATGTAGAAACTCTTTCAAAGTTCTTAAAGGAATTAAGTCTCTTTAGGATAGAAGGGAATCACCCTTGTGAATCAACAGTCACCGTGCCAACGAGAATAAAGTGACAAAGTGTGCAGTAAATGCATAGTCAGAGTAGCAAAACCGAAACTAACTACAAAATGTTGCAAAAAACCATCACAATACTGAATAGTTGGTGTTGGAAAGCTTTTGAAAGTGCCCCCCTCCGCCCCCCAGTAATCTAAGGGACCAAGTGACTAGGAAACAGAATGAACGATAAATTCAACATAAATAAAGTTATGCATGTGTTGAAAACCAGTCCTAGCTTCACATACGAATAATGGAACTGAGCTAACCAGTGGCACTCAAAAATGAAGACTTTGCATTATGATAAAATGTGGTTATGGCCCATGAGAAAAAAAAAATCAGTCCAAAATTCAGTATCAGTCAGTCCACCCACCAACCCAGTAAGTGATCAGAATTACTTGGAAAGGAGAATATCATTGAACTGTTCTATAAAAACACAGTTCTCTCCATTCTCAAACACTGTTGCAGCTCTGATCCCTTTCCTCAAAAGAAGGCAAGAACACCGGGCATGGTTCTGAGAGGGGTAAGAGGGATCCAGGCTACAGAACTGTTTCCATCATTAGATACAGAAACCTATAACAAATTCATTAACAACTCTCCAGCTTGGAAAAGACAAATTGGCAGAATGAGAGGTTTACAAAACCATAACTGGCATAAAGCCCTGATACAAAGAAAGCCAAAGAAAGCTAGTAGGAGGCAGGTTTAGAAAAACCCCAAAAATGGCTCCTCCTGTAACAGGTCAGAGATTTGAGGCACCCCACAACGGAGAACGTTGTGGATGCAAGAAAGTTTGCAAAGGTTCATGATCAGACACGTGCTTTGAAGACAGCTCTGAGATCCCAAAAATTTGTCAACAGACAGTTAGTTTGTCAACAGTTTCAGAAAATTCCCTGAGCTGAAACAAGGTGGAAAGAGAGAGAAAATGCAAAGGAATTATTACGTAACCTTGCCATGCTTCTGCTCTTCCCTGAATGTCCATTTATGGCCTCTTTGCTAGGCACCTACCACACAGGTCTGCATAAAATACACACCAGCGCGCACATCTCTCTCTCTCTCTCTAAAATTTATTTCCACGTATATAAGCTTTGCACAAAGAATGAATAAAACTTCTCAGTAAAGACTTGGCTTCTTCAAGATCTGCCAGAAAAGCTGCTGATTCAGTTCCCTGTCCTCATCTTTATCTATTTCATTCATCATTTCTTGCAGTTCTTCATCCATGAAGTTTTCTGCCTTTTTTTTTTCTCTGAGGTTTTTGAAAGATTTGACAATTTCCCTGTCATGTAATGCGCACTAACACCTAACCAGGCATTTCCTGTCCTTTGAATGGAAATTTCCAGAACTAACAATGAGACATACTTGTGCACTGTAAGTGCCGAAGCTGAAAAGTGCAGGGGTACAGATGAAAATAGGAAGTGAGACCACAGGAAGAAAAGGCTGTGGTGGTTTTGTGATAATCAAATACGAGTAGACAATTGCATTCATTGGTATTGTAAGACCTCACTAATTCATTTTGCAGCTGGAGAGTTCTGCAAAAAGAGAAGCTGATCACTGACCTGTCTGAAAGGTAAGTATCCATGGAAAACATTTTTTTTTCCCTTTCTTCATAATAAATGAAATTCTAATTTAAAGATTAAGCCTTCAAAAGTGTACATACATATATACTTACTTACTGCAACCTATAGCTGCTCATTTGCTTTGATTTACTTGTTTTTTTGATCCGCACTTCTTTAAGAAGCAAACGGTGAATTTCAGAAATGTTGCTGAGCTAAAGCAGCTGGCTCATTTCAATGTGTTATGTGAAATAAAGCAGAACAGTGCTCCTGGTGACAGCAACTAGGGTAAGTTTTGATCGATAAGATAAGCCCAGATAGATTTGCTGCTGCAAATTTGGAGGAAGATAAAATAAAAACACCATCGGACAAGTTTGTGAGTGTACTGACCACGTGGGAGAGAAAAGGTGAGAAGGATCTTTTCTTCCTTATGTTTCTTTTAGCTTAAAAAAATGAAATGAAATGTTCAGCCAAAGTATGTTGCTAAATATGCAGCACAGAAACCAATCAGAAGAAAGGGAAAAGGCAACGTTGCCAGCAGCGAGATCTCTGCATGCAACAGAACTATTCCTAGAAGTATAATTTTTCCTCTCTGACTTCTCATTTTCTTCCTCCCACTTCATGCAAGAGGGCATACAATGGGGAAATTACATATATCATATGGATCTATAAGGGGGAGACATTAGTAAGAACAGCTTTGGTTATGTACTTTCCCATTACGAACAAGATAAATGTAACCATTTCCCATCTTTGATTCTTGAAAACTCGTTATGTAGACAGTATGCATTTAAGAAAAATGCCCATCTTGTCAAGTGGCATTAGTAACACATTATTTTGCCTTTAAATATATAAATATTTTTCAGGCAATTCCAATAGACTATATAATAAAATCTAATAAAGTGATCATCATATAATTTTATGTTATGCATTGATGGCTGTTTTCTGATACAAGCAAAATCTCTCACAGCACTTCACAACAAAAGAAATAGCAAATAGTGTAAAATGAATCTTGACTCTTTTTCTTTCTAGGACTAAGTGTAGAAGTATTGGAATAGTATGACAGGAAGTTGAAGGAAGCAGAACAAAGAAAAGACGTAGACTGAAATAGGAGCTAAGACGACATGAAAGGCTTCAAATATTCTTTTTTAACTGAAATGTTCTGCAAATAATGGTGAACATTATGGGTTTCACTCATATTTTACTCATTCCTTCTTTTTATCTTACGCAGAGAAGCAGTTCTCTCTACTCCTTCGTACTGCCAGAAATCCCAGACAAAAACCCAAACCTTTGATTACAACAAACACATACAAAACTTGGGAAATGGTGCCCTTGATAGCTTACCTCTAAGGACAACCTTTAGAAATGTAGCAAAATTCTTTAGAGCCAATTTGTAATCCTCAACCCACTTAACACTGGTTTAGTTATCAGAGGGAAGTAAATGAGATGTATTTTACAGTCTCTGCAGCTTACATCCTTCCTGACCTCCCGCAAGACATACCCAGGCTTGCCCACTGTAATATGGGACGGATGCCACCGGTCTCCAGCCACGGGCTGACGTTTTGTTCTGTATCCAGCAGAGCTGACAGAAATCACTGCTGTACTCCTCCCCCTGTTACTCATCATGTTCATACCAGAGTTTAGCCCCACTGAATGATGTGGGAAGACAGAACATTGTCTGTAAGCAATCCATAATTCTCTAGCTACAATAACCTGGTTAGTGTCCAGAGTTTAAGCAGGTGGTCTGAGCCTGCCTCACCAACCCTGCCGAGCTATGTGGCAGAGCTGGGAATGTGGGGATTTCTAGCAAAGATGAAATGACGAGTAATTTGGCATCTTTTTTTTTGTTTCTTTGTTTGTTTCACAGGCCTAGCCAAACGCAGAAAAGGACCCATGTTCACAGCTATGTAAAACCATGATGGCAGTTAGCTAGTCCAGTCCCACCCCCAGGGAAAAACGGTCCTGCGCATACCTCAGTTCCATTTCAACCTGCTTGGTTTAAAATTAAAAAATTTATTTGCAACTGCTAATCCTCAAAAGCACCTAAGTCTGGTGACTGGAACGCTCTCTGCTCCGCACTGTGTGTCTCTAACGACTGATCAGACCCAGCAGTGACACGTGTATTCTGTAGAGATTACACTTTTCGTTAATTGGCCGTGTTCAATATAAAGAAAAGGAGCAGGATAAATAGATTAGTCTGGTTCCATACAAGCCATGGAGGCAGATGAAAAGAGCACTGAACAGGGAAAATGAAGGAAACATGAAATAAGCACATTACACAGACACAAGATTAGTTCAGGCTTTCTATTGATCACAAGAACTGGATTTTATCACTCCAGATAAGACATCCCACGCTGTCACCGATTCCAAGCCTATCTGCAACGATTGCACTTTATGTACCAGTGTATATGCGCATGACTGCAGTTAGCAGTCTGCAAGTTACAGTTTTAATTTGCTTGATGTTACAAGTATACAGTAAACATTTTAATATGGGCAGGTTTTAAGTCATACATCTTGGAAGAAACAAGAGAGGCAATACTTATAGAAACGGATCAGTGACTTGAAGAGCAGCAGTTCTAAAATATCATACAAGGGTCTTGGCTGAGAAGTCATCTAAACACGAGTTCCTAACGGTGAAAAGGGGGTTATGCCTAACAATGGATATAGTATTTCTTTTTTATTTGGTGCTGGTACAGCCCATGTGCCCTTTGCTAACGTTCACATTTCAACAGGAATGTGAATAATCTTGACAAGGTTCAGAGAAAACAGACACGTGAGAACACTTAAGGATTAGAAAGCACAAAGCTCTCAGTGGTTCAGCATACACAGGCTTTTCAGGAGATGACTATGGGTTACTTTCTCCTCAACCTATATATTCCTACAGGGAAACAGAACATCATCACTCCAGTAGACAAAGTCTGTAACTGCTACTAAGACTGGAAATTACCATTTGGAAATCTGAACCAGAAATAATGCAAAGTCTTAAGGGAGAAGGCAATTACTCGAGGATTTTACCAGAGGAAGAGGTGGGTTTTCCATCGCGTGCTATTTAAAAATCAAGATTGGATGTTCTTTTCCAAAAAGCCATGTTTTTGTCTTAATCAGCCCATGAATATCCTGTGTGTCATACAGAATCTCAGACTAGGCAATCACAAATCTCCCCTCTGGGCATATAAACTATTAATACATATTTCTGAGTTCATGCCGACTGAATTAACCGAGAAAGATATATATGTCAGTGGAAAAAAAACCCTGGTGACTAAGCAACTATCTTGTTCTTTAAACCCAACTAGTATTCAACAGGTTGTTCTGCCGATATGCACTACAAATCAGGTCAGGAAGTATAGATTATTATTACATGCATCTGTTCCTGAGAGACTGATAATGAGATCAGGAGCTAAAAGTACAAAAGCCTCAGCTAGAAGAGACTCGAATGAAAGGATCCCAGCTCTGCTCCAGCATTCTGCAGACAGAAGAAGCGACGGCAGACTGGGGCATACTAAGTCATTCTACACCGTGAGCCAAATAGAATAACTGTCACAGTATTTACTACGATTTAAAGCAAAATTTCCTTTTAGGGCAGATTACATGGCTTAGTGCCATAAGCCCACATACAAACCTGAGAGGTCACAATCGAACACACACAGCTAATATACATATTTTTCTCAGCACAGCAGCCAAGAAGCATTCAGCTTTACCTTTTTTACTACCACTGGCAACATTCTCCCACTTGTCTTCAGTTTTTGTTTTGTTTTGTCTCACAGATGGACCATTTACTTGTAGCTATCATTTTTCAATAGTTTATTCTGCATAATCACAGTTGTCAGACTAAACGTTGCTTCTGTAGCCCAGCAAACCGTGCAAGACCAGTATTTTCATGCCAATGAAGAGAAAAGGAAAGAAAATGTGAGACATGGGTGCTCTTACTCTCATATTGCCTGGTCCCATGTATGGTACAGTGTGTACTGATCAGTTCCTTTTTCAGTTGACAAGAGGCTTAAAACAAGGTCTTTCTAGGCAGGAGGGAGGGCATACGGAGTACGTGGCACACAGAGACAGAGGCAACTTGAAAGAAATTCAGTTATTAGTAACTGCTTTTCGTTCAACACTGCGTGAGAGAGACACCGCCAGGTGTGGCAGCCTGGAAGAAAGAGCTCCGGAAAAAGACAGTGGACAAAAAGCAGAGACCACTGTGAGCTTAACGCCGCAATATACTTTAACTTGGTGAAAATATGACCAAACCTCACTGTTGTTCTTCTGCAGCTCTCATCTGCAGATGGGAGACAATGCAGTAATTGCAAACTCTGACATTATTACAGGGAGATAAAATGAGATTGAACACTTCTAGGGTCTTTAGAGAAACATAATTTCCAGTTCAGAATGCAGCATGTTTTTGGTTGTAGATATAGGAAAATAAATAATTGAGAGAGACATTTTCTTAAGACTGATTAAAGTTCACAAAGGCTCTGACACCTTCAATTTCCCATTACTTTTAAGGGCTTCTGCATTTTCCAAAATTATTGTGATATCAAGACTATAAACATTTTTTATTCTATCAGAAAGGTGTACATAAATAGCAAAGGATCCACATTAATCTAGACAGAAGTTTCCTCATCAGAAAGACTTCAAAATGTTCAATTTTAAATAATTAAATATGTTTATTTTCAGAAAAAGAAAACAGATTTAGAGAGAAGGGATACTTTTAAATTTAGATATATGCTTTATTATACTGATGAAAATAAATTTGCTCAAGTATATGAGCGTAGAAAACTCACCTTCCAGAAATTATCCACTTTGCCATAAACGAGAGATTGATTCTGCCTTTTGATGTCATTAATGTGTTTAATGTCACTGGAATTCAGATGCTGCTCTACCACAAATCCAAGGAAGCTGTTATCCGGAGTGTGAGCTGCAAGAAATGGAGCATATTCAAAACCTTTTAAAGTATCAGTTAATGGCACAAAAGTGTGAATGTTGTCAGAAAAGTAGATATAAGGAACAAATTACTCCTTCACATTCAGACTGAGAGATACATTTGCTTGCTTATTATTGAGAATAGTTCTTATTAAGTCATTCTGCGTATGTCTACTGGAGTAAGCAGTTATTTTCTGGCTCATTCCTGTCAATAAAAATTCTGTAGCTGGACCAAGGCCAATAATAATGATTTTTTGTGTGCTGATCTTTCTTTATTAGTAGAGATAAGAGAACCAGAGATAAAAGAATCCAGCTTGACAATCTCAAAGATGCAATGCCAACAATTTGTAAAAACCCTGGATTTATGCTTGCTAAGAGAACTGTATATTGCTCAACATCATAAATAAATATTAGTAAATTTCTTGGGTTCGCCTCCTATATTGGAAGAGCTAAGACCAACCATCCAACTCACTGCCTATTATGTATCCATGCTAACTACTAGCCTACAAAGTCCTGTACAAATACAAATTTCACTGCCTAATTCACTCGGATATATCCATCATAAAACATTGAAAGGTGACAACTGATGTTGGCAAAATTTTTGTTAATCCAGCGCACAGACAAAAGAAGTGCCTGCAAAGGATATGCAATTTACTCTTAGTTTTCTCTATTATTTTTAGCCTCTGTTGGCCTTTTTCAAGCAGTGACATCCAGCAATACTAGCCACCATTCTCCTCCTATAAAGACACAGACCTATAGGCTCATTAAAACTATGGTTTTGTTTTTGTTTTTTTTTTTTTTTCTTTTTGTAAACAGCGTTTAATTCCAGGGACTCCAATATTCAAGGCTTCAGGTAAAAATCCATTCCTACTATATAAAAATTACTCCAACGTGGAATATTTGTGCCTTCCTAAAAAGTGTCATAGCCTCACAAGTTTACATAGAAATAGGCTGCAATGAACATGAACACTATGATCTCCTCTCTAATCCTCCCTTTTAAATTCTGGCACGCAAGCTGACAACTTCTTACTAAGCACATTTTGCAAAGTTAAAAAAAAACTCAACCAAACCAAAAAAACACCCCAAGCACAACGCCCCAGGCACTTATGATACATGCAAAGCTAAACCTATAGTCAAAGTTATAAAAAAAATAAAATTCTATGAGGTTTTGCCTTTTGATTCCTGAAAATCAGCCAACTGGATAATGCAGTAGAACAGAGAAACCATACACAGTGTACACTTCCCTCTGCCATTACATTTTAGTCTTTTAAATGACAATTACTGTTTTTCACAAAAAAAAAATGCCTCAGCAACAGCTAGGCACTCACTTAGACCCAAGGACTTTTTAGAATTTAGCATAGCAAATGGCATGTTGCAAATATGCCTGAAAAGGGGCATTTTTCCATCCTTTCATATTTCTGGATGAGAGATCGCATTCAAAGGAAAGGCAAGGCAGTACACACTCAAAAGAAAAATAAACCTTTGTTAAAGTTAGCACTCAGAACTGGTGGAATTCAGTGCCTCAAACATCACTGACGGGAAGCATTCAGATGGATTTTTATGCAAGATCACGCAGTTTTAAAAGTACCGGTGCTGTTATTTTGCATAAAAGACTTCAAATAAAAAACATAAAAAAGGGGAAAAAAAACCCTCATGGTTCTGGAAGGCTCACGGAACAGTGAAGCATTTGGTAATATGCCACAGGTTTGAAACAGGCTTGCTTGTTGCTCAGCAATAATTTTCTGCCCTTATAATCAGAGTTCTCAAAACATAATAGAGTCTGGGGATCTTGGGAAGCTGTCCAGGGTTCCGATCTGCCGTAACATCTTTACTGATGCGTAACACGCACTTTTAATCACAACCCCATAAAGACGGTACTATCTCTGCAGCAGAGAGCAAAACCCCCAAATTAACTTTAAATATCGTAAACCACGCTGACTCTTCTGCGCTTAGTGCAAAAAGAGGCAAAATCCTTGAATCATCCATAGCACTGGAATCACTCGTGCTTCAGAATGAGTTTGCTTGCAATCTATTTACCACTTTTCCTGCAAAGGAAAACCTGCAGTCATTTCCAGTAGTAAAGACTGGAAACGGTTATTTATTGAAATTCCAATATAGTCATACTGTTCTGAAAATTCATTATGAAGTGATTTGCTCCAAACAAGAGACTAACAGTAATCTATACTGCCATGACAGAGACCTTCTCTAGGGAGAGGATTTACTTTCTTCCGCACTTCATGAAGTGGGATTGAGGAGTATACACACAGCACACAGCTCTACCACAAGTATTCATGCAACTATTTTCCTCAAGTGCATCATCACCCGTGGTGCTATCTTGAACAGGACCTTACACATAAATTTCCCGACAGCTGGACTACTTAAATACAGCAGAATTCAGCTTTCAGATCCTTTTCCATTTAGGACATAAACGAATAAATATTAGCAAATCCATTCAGGACATAAATGAATAAATATTAGCAAATCATGGATACGGAACAAACTCTGCTTACTCATGTTCAGACAAACTCTGCAACCACTTCCAAGTCACATTTCCCCACCACATGTTTTGTTACTTGCTTGGAAACAACTGTGAATGCAGTCTTTTAATCTTTTGAACAACCTTCACTTATATTTGTCTGGAAAAACTTGCACAGCAGATGTTGACAGACAAAATAGGCCCCTCTCAAGAATTTTACAGGGCAACTGAAATCAAAAGCATGTCAACCAGACAGCAGCACGTATAACTCTGCTATGAAACGCAGAAAATTTTGAAAGACCTGACTATGAAGTCTGATGAGAGAGAACAGTGCATGCTCTGGCCTTAGTCTCAGACAGGGACCACCACCAAACTTTTGGTCAGGCTGGTCACTACCAAGTGTTTCTTTGCAGGCTTGGACGGAGAAGGTGCTGCACGCAACAGCATGCATTTTCCTCTTTCCTAAGCCTCACCTACCCTCAAGCTAGCCGGCAGGAGTCAATCCTGCTGCACCTTTCAGAGATAACAAACTTGAACCACTACTACAACACACAAGAGAAAGATCCATTGATTCTAGAACCTAGTGGCATAAAGTCAAAGACTAAGGCTACAGCAGGTCATATTAATCATTTAATCTCACCCGATTTATATGGAATTTATTTTTTTGTGTGTGTTCTGTTTCTTTTTTAGTTTTGGTTTTTTTTAATATATTTAATGATGCTTCGAAGATCTACTACTTGTTTTTCAACAGCTTTGTGCACTGCTGGCAAATAAATGTGAATTACTTCACCTCAGCATGGATGCTCACAACATGAAAACAAGGTAGGTAGAAAATTTGAGAAATCCACCAAAAAGCGAAGACAATTATTTTTGCGGAGCACTAGTTCATTAATCTTGAACGCAAAGAAATAGCAAAGGAATTGCGCTGCCCAGCTGTTGAGTGGAAAAAAAACAACCCAAACAGAAACACGACAACATAGTTAACGTAGTTACAAACTTCAGTTTAACCTGATGAAACGGAAGAGGCAGTTTATAATACTGCAATCTAGCAAGTTCCTTAAAAACTTATCGCTCCACAGCAGGATTTGAGAATGCAAAACTAGCAAAAGCAAACTCACTGACACTTGAAGGAAAAGCCAATCACCAGTTTCCACAGGTACCCTGAGAACAAAGTTCCCTACCATTATTTATATTAAGCTGATACTGCTATTTTCCAGCTACTGGATCGAAGCACAATAGAGCTTTTGCATAGCCTACAGACACTTATTGACACTCGATTCTGCCCATTTAGCAGCTGCATTTTATTAATCCATGAACTTATCTTTCATAATACAAAATTCTTCTCAACGATAGCATTCCTTTTTAAAGCCCCAACTTATTTATAAACACAGGAATACTTACGGAACATTGTGTAAAACTGCTGTGGATTAAGGTTCCACTTTCCCCAGGGTGTCTTGTGGCCTTTAGACTGGGCATAATGGGCATGGTTAAACTCTGGTTCAGTACCAAAGGAATCCAGAACTCTTAGCATACACCTAAAAGAAAACATAAAAAAAACGTACTGCTGGTACACATGCATATGTATATAGAAGTGTGTGTGTATATATACACATATTATGATATTTAAGTAGATGTGTTTTGGTTTTGTTTGCAACTGTGAATGATTTATAAACTGAAGGTACATTTTAATTTCAAACATTTCTGTTCATATTACATTCACAAAGACATTATGATCAGCAAATCCAAGGACATATCAGACATTCACATAGCAACCCCAGAGCTTATTTTGGGTTTCTTTGTTCTTACAGAATGAAGTTATGCTTTAACATCCAAGTAGAGCTTCTGGGAATGCTACTGTGGTCACCTACATTCCTGGGGCTCTCAAGCAGAATTCAAGCAGAAGACAAGAAGATTCTTCCTCTATTTTCTAACGTTCTCACCCATTACCACAAAATCAAATGCAACAGCCAAGGGCAACACGCCAAGAAGATCAGAGCAGAATAGTACTTAGTCTTTAGACAATTGTATTTAGTCTCCAGGTTCTGACTTTTGCATCAATTAGACCTACTGGAGAAGCACTGAAGCCAGTTTAATTTGCTGAACGCTTGCAGTCAGACAGACCGTTTATTTGTTTATGAAACATTTTGTCACAGACTTTTGAAGAAGCAATATAAAAAGTCAGATGTCTGCAATAACCAGTCTACAACAGAGAGAAACCTTGGCTTTGGATTACAAAGGGTCTGGGATGAAAGAATCACACTCAGTCCTCTATTTAAACTCCTATTAATTCCCTGGAAAAAAGTTTACCTTATTTACAGCTCCTTTCAAAAAAGGGCCCATAGTACATGGGAACCAGAAAAAGTCTCAGTATGAAGAAGGCGGCACACATTCTACTGTACAGATTCTAGAAGTTATGTTTCCAAAATGCAGCCTGCCAAACCTTTGGTATGGCTTGGACAGGAACTTTATGGCTGTCATACCGACCATTGGCTCCACTGCAAATGAACTGGATTGTGTGGCTCCAAAGCAGCTGACCCTACCA
This sequence comes from Vanellus vanellus, assembly GCF_965231255.1. Taxonomy (NCBI): domain Eukaryota; kingdom Metazoa; phylum Chordata; class Aves; order Charadriiformes; family Charadriidae; genus Vanellus; species Vanellus vanellus. Next base: position 8,443,117 of record NC_138910.1, read on the forward strand.
TTCTTCAGCCCTCCACAAACAAAATTTTTAGAAAAGGCTTATATAGGATGTGTTCCTACATCATGTATCACTATGTTATACAGACGAACTCTTATCACTAGTCACTGGGCTTGTACATGCTAAGGAAGAGACACAACCTCACAGGTGGCAGAGAAGGCGACGGTTACTATTAAAAAGGGCTATATTTCCCAGTCTTCAACATTTCCTGTGCTCCGAGGCCATATAAATCCTGTGCAGTAAACTACCAGGATCTTGGCTTTAAAATGTGAAACATTTAGCCCCCAAAAGGTGAAAGAACTTTGCTCCAACCATTTTTCAGCTTTAAAAGATGGAAGAATTTAGTCCCAAAAATACATTTACATATTTCTTATATGTTGCTCCTTTCTCTAAAGTACCCATTAAATTGGGAAATAGAAAAAAAAAACAGCAACTTTTAAACTCTTATATGCAATGCCACCTTTGTACTTGAAAGTACAAATAGAGCAAATTTACTTTTATTTTAATCTTCACAGAGATCTTTCAAGCAAAAAGAAAGTCAAAATATACAACACATTATGATTCACCAAACAACAAAGCTGACAGATCAGTTTCTGTGCACTGTTTTATGTCAACTGTTCTCAATGAAAATATTTTACAACAGTGGCAATTATCTCTGCATCATACAAAATACTCCAGCAGGACCAAAACAACTTCTGCACTGATGAATCATTCAGTAATAAAAGCCCTCTTATTTCTTGGCAGGCCTTAAAACAAAATCCTTATCAAATATACAGCTTTTGGGCAGGTACTTGAGTACAGGGGAATGAAAAATGGGTGAAAGCTACCGAAAAACAGCAACATTACTGGAGTTTGTCAAATTATACGTGTAAGGAGCACTACATCGCAAGCGCTCATCTCCAAGTGCTCTGCTTCCTCTCTTTCCTGTATTCAGATGTAAGGTATGTAGCACTAACTGTTCAGAGGGATATGTGTAACTCTGTCCAATACACACAGCAGCTCTGAAGCAGCAGGACAGGAAACGTGATGCAACGGAAACTAAGCTACACCAGGAAGCAGGGAAAACAAAAAATATTTATAGGATTCAGGCATAAAGTAAGTCGGAATAGAGAAAAAATACCACAGCAGAAAGTGCAAGTGTGTGCAGAAATGGTATGAGAGATCAAAGGTTCAAGTGGTGAACCTAATTCCTGAAGTGCAGCAGAAAAAAACTAGTAAAGATTTAAAGTTTAGGAATGAATATAAATCATGCCATTTATACTGAACCGATATTTTAACATATGTAGGAGCGCCTCAGTTGTCTGACCAAGTACTACATTCTCCACTTGTTTCACTTCGTGGTTTAAATCTCTTTCAATTGAACTATTTTCAAACAACATTTTGATTTTACACATAATGTTTTAGCATTTCTAAAGCAAAATGATTCATTTTGAAAACGGTAAAACAGTATTTTTTTTAAAGCAGGGATACATTTTAAATAAAAATGTTAATTTAGTGTGATTTTAACTTTAGTTTTTCACTCCGTTTCCCCTCCTTCCTAAAGTGTCACCTAGCTTTAGTAGACAGCCGCAGAGAATTACGGCATGCCTGGAATTGGTGTCAGACTGATTAGTCTATTCAATGACTAATTAAAAAGAGGATTGGTGGATAGCAAACTGCTTACAGAAACATCGATATTAAAGTCTTTTACTAAGATATTAGAAGTGACAATTTTGGGGCTTATACCAGTTTAGAAAGAAGTAACCCAAGATTATGATCATTTTTAAAGTGACTGTTTTTCCTTAAATATTGGGCATAACATCAATCTTAACCGGGCTGTCCCAGTGGAAGTACTTACACACATTTATGCATATCTTTTTCCCACCTGAGGTTATAATTTTAGTCTAGTTATTTATACCTCATCTTTATCTACACCAGCAATGCCGTCCAGCAGCACCCATCACTGTCAACGACCAGTGCCTATGCCAGCATAAACTGTTAAAAAAAGGGTACGTATATGCCAGTGGCTGCAGACATCTTCCTGGGAGCAAGGTGGTCAAAACCCAACCAACTCTGCTTTGGAAGCTTTGAAGGTGCATTGAGCTCAGGCACAGCAACGTGCCAGCACAGACACAGAGACTCCAGACTGTTTTGGCTTATGTCCAGCCAGCCCAGATCATGAACAATTCGTATCTGCCTATAGAAATCCCTGCAGACGCAGACATTAACTTTCAGGCCACTCAGTACTTGCATTTAAAATGTAAAAATTTAGTCAGAAAATAACCCTCCTAAAACAGATGTATTCTAGAGAACATGTAAGAAGCAGGAATGTTGCTCATTTTTCAGGATAGCTGTCATGTTAATTTATTTCAAGAATAAAGCCAGTTGGATTTCTGGCATATGGGAATGAGTCATTGCTAGAGAGACTGTAGAAAAAAGAAAAAAAACACCAGATTCTTATGTGCTGTACGGAGGATGCGGGTGCTAAGAAAGGCAATGAGCTTCACTCCTCGAACTATATTAAGCTACTAATTTTTATGTTGCCTCATTGCACATAAATTGCATTCAAATATCCAAACTTCAGAACTGAAAAATACAGCCTGTTCAGGCATTCTGCTGCTTGAGAATAAGGTGCACTCAAAAATGGCATCCATTTCCCTGTACTCATGCTATTTACAGCACCAATTATACCCCAGACAAAGCAGGTATCACCAAGAGCCATCGGTGCTGCAGATCTCAGACGTCCAAAATAGTATTTCAGTTGTTCAGAAATACTCACCCCTCAGAGCAGCAGGGCCATTCTTTTCAGCTAGCAGTTCTAGAAACCTCATTTGCAATTACCAAAAATTTCCTCACGGGTCAAGTTCACTCACAAAGATTATAAACAGCACTCTTACCAAAAGACTGTTCTGAAGGCATTGGTGTATTCTACCACTCTATTCCAATGGGAAGTGAATATACAAGTTTTCACTCGTATTTGAGGCTGCTCTGCATAAACCAGACTGAGCTGACCAGCACGTCTGCTGAAAAACTATATGGCATAAAGAAAAACACTTCTTTCAAGACAAAGAATTATTCCTACTGACAATAAATAAAACTGAGTGAGAAAGTGAAATTTGTAAAGAACAAGGGCTATAAGGCGGCTTTATTTGTGATAAGGTTTATTTTACTGGAACGAATTAAACAAAGACATAATTATGGTCTTAAAATTTTAACTTAAAAATGTTTTGACGACAAAATTTAAGAGGTAACTCATGATGCTGAGAGGAAAAAAAAAAAAAAGATTGCAAGAGGATCCTCAAAAGAAGATAGCTTACATGAAGCTATGAATGAATTCTTCTGCTCTAATCAATTCTGATAGTCTCTGCTAGACTCTGGACCCCATTCTGTACACTAAACTTGACGAACAGTATCAAGTTATTAGAGAGATTCCCAACAAATGCAACAAGCTTGATGAAAGGTCTATAAATCCTGAATTATGAGGAATGATTCAAAACTCTAAATTTATTTTGAAGAAAAGCAAACTGAAGGAAAATCAGTATATAAGATGTTCTAGAGGCTGGCAAAGAGCAGAAGGAAGTAATTTATTCCCCAGAACCACAATAGAATAAACAGTAACGGGCAGTTTGCAAGAAATCAGGGGAAGAAAAACACTGTAGAGAAAACCTTACCAATATAAACAAATTGCTGCGGCATCTTTTGGAGTCCTCAGTAAAAGATTAGGCAAAAAATCTCTCAAGAAGTACAAATACATCCAGTCTACTTTTCAGCAAGGGCATGGACTAGATGACGTCCCCCTCCATCCCATGATGGGATGTAGATGTCGTAGAAGAGAGGAATTAAGTAATTTTTTTCTTCTTCAAAGGCCTAACAAAAACTTCTATACTACCCTAAGGTATTTATTTAGAGTTAAATTTAATTCTACTCTCCTAAACCAGAAAAAAAGTCAGTTATTATGACAAATTATGAATCAATGAAAAACAGATTGGCAACTTATGATTTAATGATTCATGAAATAAGCAAGAAAAATCGAAGAGCTAATCTAATAATCTCAATGTCATGGTGTATTTCCATATCTTCGTTACAGAATATACCAAATAGGAAATTGAAAGCAAAAAGGAAGAAACATTTTAAATTTTTAAGTACACTTTTATATCCTGACCACAATACTGTATGTGATCGCCTAGCAACAATTACATCTGCCAGGCAGACAACCAACTGTAGCTCAGTGGAAAATGGGATTATCTTTATTAGCAGGCTCCTAAACCCCAGAATATCCATTTACTCCTCAACTTCAAAAAAGAGATTAAGAGTAATCTAATCTGCAACATTGATCACACTACTCATTTAAAATTACGCTGAAAAGATCCAATGTCTAGAAAATCCCGAGGTAGAGAGAAAACGATTTTTTCTGCCTGCAGTGAACACCTTTCAATACCTTCCTTCAAGTAGGATTTACTGGACTCTACGGATCATGAAACACAGCTAATTTGATTAGGTATAGAAAAACCAACATTATTAATTTAGGTTTGGTTTTATTTCGTGCCAATATGTATTCATACAACACATGGGAGGCTTGCTGATTGAAGTTTATTGACAAAAAGAAACGTGGTTCCAAAACTGCAGACACTAAGAAGGCTGGACAAAATTATTTCTTGTGACTGCCATCTTCCATTTCTAATGGAAAGATGTTTATAGATTACAGAAGCAACAACTACTACAGTTACCAGATTTATTCTTTCGACCTACCCCTGAAGACAACTCTCTACTCAGGGTCTTAAGGGATGGAACAGAAAAATTTGCATTGTGGTTGTTGGGTAATACAATGCAAACAGAAAAATGTCCACAATCATCAATCCAGCACAGCTACAAACACTGACAAGCAAAACATGCCTTTGGTATTCCAGCTAAACAACAAAATCCAATAGTGTCTCAGCTCATCTACTAATTTACAGAACAAAGTGTGGGGATAGCAGGAAATGTAAAGAAGGGAGGGAAAGAAAGGCAAAGATGATGACTCAACAAGATAATATAATTCGTTAAAATTAAAAATGCTTGAATCCAAGAATCCCAAACTTGCTGGGGAGGATAAAGAAGGTATGCAACAAACGGGTAATAGCCCCTTTACTCCTAAGAGTGAAAGACAACACAGAACCACATTTTTAGTTTTAAATAAATTCAAATTCATGTGGATGCACTCACCTCAGTATTTTGACATATGTTGGTCAACAAAAGCTCTTTAACAAAGCAGTTGTCAAATAAGTGTTATACTTACTGGTAATGGACCCATGATGGTCCAAGGGTTTTCTTAAACTGAGTGAGTCCCACAATATCAATGTAAATGAGTTCTACAACTTTATCCCCTTGAGTAGGGCAGCCAGATCTGTTACCTACAACCTTCTTCATAATCCTAAACAAAGAAAGGAATATGGAAAAGTATTACTTTCCAAATACCTTAAATAGATGCCGTAATACTATTTATACCAATAATTCCCCTTCCCAAAAAAGCATTACTCTTATCTTTTCCAAATCAGGAAGCACGTAACAACATTCAAATGCTAAAGATGTTCAGCTTTTATTAAAAAACCTCATCTAGTTTAAACAACAAAAGTAATATGGTCGGAATATTTAAAAATAGTGTGCTTTGAAATGATTTGAAATAATTTCTGACTTCTATTGACAGCTTTATCATATAAGAGCTCTCTATAAAATGATGCTGTCAAGTTTGTTATAAAAACCTGAAAGCTACAGGAAAAGCGTACGTGCTCAAGCTTAAAACAGATGTTTTATGCCTAATGCTGAACTATTATGGCAAAGCAAGACAAAGGTGAGTGAGGGAGCAATTTCACCTAACATAAGCAATTAACTACATCAAAAGTAATGTGTTTAAAGGATTTAAACCTTCATTTTAAAATGAGATACTGAGTGAAGAATAGCAGAAACTGAAGAAGAGGACATAGAACTAGGCTGGTCTGTAACATTTCCTATTGCAGCTGGTTAAAGCACCTGGAATGTTAAAGAATAAGCTGCTTAGTTTGAATTTTACAGCATTCATTTATGAAGTCTCAGGAGCCTGAAGATACAATGAAAACACATTATCCTTTTCAGAGCACATATACTTAGCTCATGAAAATAATCTTATCATCTGTTTAGTGAATTATCACTTTCATTTTACACTTCAAGAAATTATATACTGTTAATAGAAGCTTCAAGAGTTTACGATTCATTTTTTTTTTGTATTCCAGTTTCAAAAGTGAAAGTAATCTCCTTACTCCTTGAGCTCTGCCAGCGAAGCTGAAATCCTGATGTCATGGCCCAGTAAGTAGAGAGATGTAATTAAATCACTCCACTGGACTAATTCACCAAGTGGGCCACCGCTAAACGCATTTTCTGCAATCTTGAATCCAGATTCTTTTGTCAAAAGCCCCAGATGAACAAGAATCTGGAAAGGAAAGTCATATGTTACAGTTATCGACATTAAACATGCAACTATTATACCTCACAGCATTTTTTCTTTCTATCAAGTTCCAGCTATGGGCAAAAAAAAATCAACCAAAAAATCCAATACTCCCACCCTAATAACTTGATTTCTATTGGATCTCTAGAACAGTAATTATAAGAATGTTACTGCATTGTTTTGCACAATTATCTGTCACCAGATCAGTAATTAAACAAACCCCCCAAATCAGTGTTATTCAAACAATATCCTGTAATTCTGCACAGAAAGTTGTGGTTCACATTAAGTTATTTTGACGGAATAACCACCTATAATCTCAAGTAGGATACACTTGCTTATGTAAGACAGTATAGTTAAAGAAGGGTATGCTGTTGTGAACAAGCCATTAACAACTTGGAAAGACTGCTTAAGAGTAACAGGATGCTTTCCGAACCTCTACTGTCCATTGCCACCAGGGAGAGTTTTCTTTGTAGTTCCTTGAAATCTGCGCTTGCCTTTCTAACGAAGCACAGAAATTGAGTGCTTCAACACTTTGCTGCATACCTGGACTGTTATATGAGTGTGGGTACGTACAGTGTCAAGTATAAAAACTCCCAAACATTTTCCCTTGCTCTTTATAAAGTAGCAACATTCAAAAAAACATTTTGTTCTAATCTCTTGCAGCTCCCAGAACAGAACTGGACATATTAAAATGAAATCATCACACGTTTTACAGAGCAACCTCAAAGGATTTTTAAAAGCAAAGACTAAGCACTAGAGCGTCCCATCAAAACTGCCTGTGCAGGGCAGTACCGCTTCTGTTTGTTCTTGAGTTTATGTATTCTCAGTTGTTGTATTTCTTTAATAACACAGGCTGGAGGGCTGCTTGAAAGAGAAGGGTTGCTCCCTGACAGAGGGTGAGCCTGCTCAAGGACTGTAGTAGCTGACAGACATCAGAGCCACAATACGGAGCCTACACCTCCGGTAAGGACCAAGAATCTGAAGCGAAGAGCTGAGCCGCATCCAGCCAGGCTTAAGAGAGGGTTACAACCATGACTCTGCATGGCCTGCTCTCACTCAGGACTGGCTCCAGTAAGAACAAGGCAGGAAGGGAAACCCATTGTTGTGTTTACAGCTTTTGGCTGTATCTTAATCAGTTGAGGTAATTGGAAAAAAAAGCTAAAATCAAGTCAAATGAAACAGAACTTTTCACTTCAAGAATCTCACGCTCTCTAAATTGGACCTTCATTACAGGAGGTCCAAACTAATCCAATCCAAAGTTGTGGTCAACTTTAAGTCTACTCAAGTCCAAAACAGAAATACACCATTTAAAGTCTCAATTTCAGACAAAGATGTAAAGTTGTTGTTTTCTACAACTATGTAAAACACTCCAGTGTCATTAGCTTGCAGTAAATTCACAGATTCTCCCTTCGGAAATTTCTACATAGTCTCTATTTTAACCAAAATTAAAGAGGTTAGAAAACCTACCCAAAAGATTGACTCATGGAAAGCACGTAAAACTATTTATAAAGCAAATACCCATTGTAGCAGTACTTTCAAACAGCAAAATACTTCTTGAAAAGAGGCACAAGTATAAACACAAATCTTTCAGACATATTTGATATTTCCACTCTGAAGTTACTTCTGGAAAGGGAAGCTTAAAAGAGCCTATATGACTGCAAGTGGAAGGAATTAAAAATGTTTTCATTTACCTTTTTTCGTTTTCTCTTCTCCAAATTTTGTTTCTCTGCAAGTGATTTGATTGCTTCAATCCAGGTATCGGCCATTCGTCTGATGCGTAACATCATCCACCTGAATTCCTCATGTCTTGACATCATTTTGTAGAGATTATCAAAGTTGATACGAATTTCAGCCTTCAATTAAAGCATTAAAAAACACCCAAAACATTATTCTTCAAATAGTGTACTTTCCAGAAGTAAAAAAAAACTTCTCAAATGTGAACTCCGTGCTTTACATTCCACATTAAAAAAGAAAAAAAAGAAAAAGATACACTTCTAATGCTTAAGTCAAGTCGAGATTTTAGTTCAAATATTTAAGATAACTTTAAACAGACGTATCTAAGCCACATCAATTACTGTTATTTTTATTAGTAGTATTTGGTAGCCCCAGAATACATTTGCAATGTTTCACAATGTATTTATTACTGCAATATAAGATTTGGTTTTGTTCACGTGCTTCAAAATGAGGTTCAAGTATGTCCAAAACATAATATAAAATCAGAACAGTATGCAGAAATTCATGTATATCATGAATCTTCCAAATACAAGGAAGTTTCCTATTATACCATGAAGGAAGAAACATTACTAGAGTATAAATTTTAAAGGGAATAGTCATTTTGAAGCTAGACTGATCTAAGAACAATTGGGTTTACAAAATGAGAGCGCCTATATCTAAATTATGTAAGCAATGTTCATACACAGCTCAGCAATTATCTTAAAATACCTAAGTGCTACATAATTAGGCCGTAAGAGTTTAGAAACAACTCTGCATGCTGTAGAGTTTTTAAAGGGAAAAAAAATCAGCAGTAATCAAAATGTTACTACAAAACTGAAGTGTATATAATGCGTTCCATTAATGCGTTTTTATATATAAGGCCCAGATTTATGGGACAATAAAAATGGACAGTTTAATGTATGGTCACTTAATACTGGTGAACAGTCTATGGATTTGTAATTTTTCTCAGTATCTGGGTACAATATTTTATAAATTTAAACACAAAAATGTTTTTCATGGAAATCTACCACCAAGACCATTCTTTTCAATGGTTCCCAGTGACAGGACAAGGGGCAATGGGCACAAGGTAGAACACAGGAAGTTCTGTTCAAATACATGGAAAAACTTCTTTACGGTGAAGGTGGCAGAGCACTGGCACAGGCTGCCCAGGGAGGTGGCGGAGTGCCCTTCTCTGGAGATTTTCAAGACCCGCCTGGATGCAGTCCTGAGTGATGTGCTCTAGGCAATCCTGCTTTGGCAGGGGAGTTGGGCTAGATGATCTCTAGAGGTCCCTTCCAACTCTGAAAATTCTGTGATTCCGTGAAGACCGCGGTGTGATACAATGACTGGAGAAAATACATGATGAGTTACATACATACATTTTTTTTTTTTTTTTTCAAGGATGTTTCCCTTCAGTTTTGAGGAGCTGGGGAATAAGAATGGTAAATTCTAGACTTATTAGCATTTATGTGGCACAGGATCCCAGGATCTTCTGCATGAATCACAATTACTGAATTATTTCTCACGTTTTAATGTTGTTCTTACCATTGTTTTTTGATCAGTTTCTTCATTAGGATTTTTTGCTCTCCAAGGTAAACGAGGACACCAATTTTCAACCTGTAAAACAACCACATGAAGATAAATCATTCTATTCTAATTTCAACTGGTTTACCAAAGTTTCTCACTGCCTTTATATTAAATCTTTCCATGGTTTAAATAAGGCATCAGCTGATTAGTAGGTCACTGCAAGGTAAAACTTCTTTTTGCAAGAAAAGCTTAAGATGACTTTTTGCAATTCAATAGTATTTTAACATTGCAAATCTGCAACCAAAAGTGGCATTTAGATATTCATTCATGATAATGAATACAGAAGATAAAGCCCTTTCAAGACAGAGGTCAACTGTTAAATGCTCTAAATACTGTTTCTCTGAGCAGTTCCTAAATGTTTTCAAAAAGCACAGTTTTTTATGCTTCTAGATCTTAAAAAAATACTTATTTTGGAACATTTCCCATCTTCCTAGAATATCTTTATAAAAAGGCAAAGCCTGATAAAAATCCAAGGATCAAAGCTCCACCTTGTAGCAATCTAGACAAAAAGCTGGAGGAACAAAAACCCAAACCACCCTATTTGAAGAGTATAGCTACCATCATTATAACATAACTAATAATATCCACAAGTATTAGTAGCTGTAATTCTTAGAGAAACATAATCAGTGCAAATGCAATACTTCTACCATTGTCTATGGGGGGGGGAGGGGAGAAGAGTACAACAGCTAGTAGTGAGGGAAGAAACAGCAAATGGATGCAAGTCACTGAAAGCTCCTGTGCTCTCCCAAGGGATCTTGCTTGTCCTGTAGAATCTTTATTATTCATGTGCCTTAAGAAATTAGACCATTTGCTTTGGGGAAGAAGGAATCTCACCGTTGGAGGCAAACCCATGTAAACAGAAACATAACTGTAATGTGAAAAGGGAGAAATGCAACAGTTTATAGGCCAGTTGAGATACCCCATCACTACCGATTAAGTTCCCAACTCCCAGAGAATTAGAAGTCAAAGTTGCTCTTATGTTTTCTCCAGTCACAGACCTGTCAAAACACAATTTTAGCTTAATCATGCCGCAGTAAGCCTGAAGCATTAGAGATTAAAAGCTTAAGATCATACCAAATGATTGCCTAAAAGACCAATCACAGGAAAATAAATTAATAGACATCATAACCTCATTAAAGAGAAGAAATGTATCAAGCTTAGGTTCCTCAGACAAATTATATAAAAGCATTAATTTGAATGCTATGACTTAATCTGCTCAACATATTTAATACAACATTTGAAAGCAGTGACTTTATCAACCTCATTTGAAAACATCTGGTTTGAAAACAGTGGTCTCCAACTCTGGAAACATACTAGAAATTGTAGCAATTAACAATCCGAACTTTTACTAACGTAAGGTGTGGAATCACTGGTAGAAGAGAGTTGCAAGTTCCATATTACAAAACATCCGCAGTCCCAATCTTTTTTTTTTTTTAATAATACAAATAATTTTGAATTATTCCTAGTGTTAAAACTGTTCTAAATTAAGATATGACATTTCAAGGACTACTGTATGTGCCCCTTTTCTGGCTTTACGTATCTCACATTGCACCATCAGGCATCCTAAAGGAATTGCAGATTTTTCAGAGCTGCCAAGGACAGTTAGCTGCATGTCTTACTGACTGAAAAACACAGTTCTGTTCTGCTTTTAGAAATAGTCCTTGTAGTCTAAATTAAATTACAGTAATTCTAATATCAAATAAACACTTAGGGAATAGGCTCAAATTAATGTCAGTGTACGCAGAGCGCGCAGCACTCATTTTTCCTATTGATAGTCAGTCAATTCCTCTTTTCATTGGAAGGACCAACTTAACTCACCAGAGGGTTTTTAAATGCATAATCTTCAGAATTTGCCAGTTATTTTGTTATTTTCAGGACTGATAAATACACTGGGAAGAACGCATAGACATTCTCTTAAAGAAAAAGGAAGGAATCCTGCTCATTTTTATGAGCCAATGGCTCACGAAGAGCTGTTAGATGGGGGGATAATAATTAACAAGAGCACCAAGAAAGCAAAGATGAGGAAAACGAGTCTGACATACCATGGGAAGGGGAAAACATTAAAAACCTTCTTAATTTAATGTATTGACACAAGGGAAAGCAGCTGATAAACCAGCCAATCTAGGATTAGATTGGATTAGAACGAGGCTTTCTACAAACAGCTAAAGATAGCCTCCCAATCTCAGGCCTTGGTTCTTATGGGGGACTTCAATCACCCAGATATCTGCTGGGTAGACCACACGGCCTGTCACGCACAGTCCAGGAGGCTCCTCCAGTGTATTGACGATAACTTTTTAACACAGGTGGTGCAGGAGCCAACAAGGAGAGGAGCACTCCTGGACCGAGTATTAACCAACACAGAGGGACTGGTGGAGGACATTAAGGCTGGGGGCACCCTAGGCTGTAGCGATCATGAAAAGATAGAGTTCAGGATCATGGGCACTACACACAAAACAACAAGAAGCAAAATCGCAACCTTAGACTTCAGGAGGGCTAACTGATCTCTTCAAGAAACTGCTTGGGGAGATCCCGTGGACTAGAGCTCTGGAAGGCAAAGGGGCTCAAGAAAGCTGGTTGGTATTCAAAGACCGCTTCCTCCAAGCTCAGGATCGGTGCATCCCGAAGAGCAAGAAAGCGGCCAAGGGACGCAGGAGGCCTGCCTGGTTGAGCAGGGAGCTTCTGAAGAAGCTCAAGTTGAAGAAGGAAGTTTACACGCAGTGGAAGAATGGCCTAACCCCTTGGGAAGATTACAAGAATGCTGCCAGAGTGTGCAGGGATGAAACAAGGAAAGCCAAGGCCGCCTTGGAACTAAACCTGGCAAGGGATGTCAAGCTCAACAGGAAGGGCTTCTTCAGGTATATTGGAGGCAAAAGGATGACCAGAGATGCTGTGGGCCCACTGTTGAATGAGACAGGAGCCATGGTGACGGAGAAGGCGGAGTTATTGAATGCCTTCTTTGCGTTCATCTTTACTACCCGGCCGAGCCCTCAGGAGTCCCAGACCTTGGAGAAAGTAACGGGGAAAGAGGAAGACTTCCCCTGGGTTGAGGAGGATCAAGTGAGGGACCAGTTAGGTCAATTAGATATTCACAAGTCCATGGGCCCTGATGGGATGCACCCCAGAGTGCTGAGGGAGCTGGCAGAGGTCATTGCTGGGCCACTCTCCACCATCTTTGAAAGGTCCTGGAGAACAGGTCAAGTGCCTGAGGACTGGAGGAAAGCCAATGTCACTCCGGTCTTCAAAAAGGGCAAGAAGGAGGACCCAGGGAACTACAGGCCGGTCAGCCTCACCTCCATCCCTGGAAAGATGATGGAACAGCTTGTTCTGGGTATCATCTCAAGGCATGTGGAGGAAGAGAAGGCTATCAGAAGTACTCAGCATGGATTCACCAAGGGGAAATCATGCCTGACTAATCTGATAGCCTTCTATGACGGTGTGACTGGATGGATAGATGAGGGAAGAGCGGTCGGTAGATGTGGTCTACCTTGACTTCGGCAAGGCGTTTGACACGCTTTCCCACAGCATCCTCATAGGGAAGCTTAGGAAGAGTGGGTTAGATGAATGGACAGTAAGGTGGATAGAAAACTGGTTGCAAGACAGCTCAGAGGGTTGTGGTTACGGGCGCAGAGTCTAGTTGGAGGTCAGTGATGAGTGGTGTTCCCCAGGGGTCAGTACCGGGTCCAGTCCCGTTCAATATATTCATCAATGACTTGGATGAGGGGAGAGAGTGCACCCTCAGCAAGTTTGCTGATGATACAGAGCTGGGAGGGGTGGCTGACACACCAGAAGGCTGTGCTGCCATACAGAGAGACCTGGATAGGTTGAGGGGGGACCTGATCCATGATTATAAATACTTAAAGGGTGGGTGCCAGGAAGATAGGGCCAGGCTCTTTTCGGTGGTGACCAGTGACAGGACAAGAGGTAACGGGCACAAACTTGAGTATAGGAAGTTCCACCTAAACATGAGGAGGAACTTCTTTACCTTGGGGGTGGTAGAGCACTGGAACAGGCTGCCCAGGGAGGTGGTGGAGTGTCCATCTCTGGAGACATTCAAAACCTGCCTGGACGCGTTCCTGTGCAACCTGCTCTAAGGTGTCCCTGCTCTGGCAGGGGGGTTGGACTAGATGATCTCCAGAGGTCCCTTCCAACCCTATGATTCTATGATTCTATGATTACTTTAATAGTGAATTTCAGGTACACCTGGGCAAAAAATATCAGGGTTACACATACCCCTATGATGGAAACAATATGATAGCAAAAGCAGCCAAAATACTAATACAAATTCTGTTGTTCAGAACATGAAATAATTTTGCAGATAATTAAAGAATCAACTGGAACTAATAAGTCATGGTTCCCAAAGAAATTGAGAGGAAAATCAGAATATGACTAGTGTGATGGCAGAGGGCAGAACACGTAAACACTCAACACTGAAGCTCAAGCACCAGAAGACACTTTTAGATCATAGTAGATCATATTATCAGGTAGATACAGAGCAAAGCAAGCAGAAGTGAAAACTTACAGCAGAGAAGTCTACATAAGCCATAACATCTGTATTTAGAGGTGACTAGTACTCAAGAAACATCATACTTCCAACAAAAACAAGGTTTTCAGAGGGAACAGATATTTCTCCCCACCTCCGGTTCTTGCTTCCCTGTCCAGTTTGAGTAAGAGATGATCAGCAGTCTATACACGCTTTGGTGAAAGGGAGAGGGGTTTCAACTTATGCAACTACACAAGGTATCAAAGACTTGAGAAACATCCTTCATAGAACTATTGGAAAAGGAAATAATAGCATTGAGTTCTTCTACGGAATTTAAAAGCCTGCTGAGTCAATGTTACTTACACAAGATATCAAGCAGGCTGCTAAGTCTTCTTACTGCTTTCCTCAAAAACCCCAGCAACTGCATTGTTATATGTATTTCAAGTAAAGAGCTTCCAGTTAACTGTGTTTTTGCATTGCACTATGTAAAATTAAGGTCTAGAGCAGTACAAAGCCTCAGTAAAGACTGCTTAAAAATCCTTTAAAGAAATAGTACTCAAGAATTTATGTCAGAATTAAAAGCAACAGTTTGCACTAACCCAGATATGTAGCAAAGTGAACTTGGTGTTTCTCTCTATACAGCTCCATGTAATGATACACAGTAGTGCAGAACACATACTACTTCTGTTGCAATTGATTTAAATAACCACACTGTTGGCCTTTTTCAAGACAATCACTTTTTGCTCTCTCCTTCGCTCTTTCATGACTTGGCCTTCCTCTCTTGCCCAGCGTCCCAGGATTCAAGTTCAACTGAGCACTTATGCACTTCCTGACCAGAACATGCCACCTCTCACCTTTAAGCCTGGGAACTACTTCTGATTGCAGCTCTTGGCAGGACCTACAGTTTTGCGAGAGCTTCAGATGACCTAAAGTGGGTGGGTGGGTTTTTTTGTTTGTTTTTTAAAGAACTAAGTATTGCCACTTTAGCTAATCACTTCAGGGTTTCTCATACAGAACACCACAAGGATGCCTATAACTAAATATGAAACCTAAGTGGTTAAGTAGTTTTCTTGGTTGCCTTGCATGACACAAACATGGCCCACAACAGCAACTCTAGTTGTACTCATCATTTCTGAAGAAGTCCTGCAGCTGTTCTTCTCAGATTCAGACTATTAACCACTGCCATGGGAACTTCTCAGAAAATAAGAGCGGGTGCTATCGTTACTGAAAAATGCAGGAGGGTGCTCATGAAACGCTCTTTTCCCAAGCAAATAGCAGTGAAAACTTAACCCATTTTTCTCAGACTTATTGATGTAAGGTAAGTACAAGTCAGGTTTTATTTCAGTGAGTACTAACCTCCAACCATAGATGTGGGAGAAAGCAAGGTAAGGAATGTCTAAAACTGCTCCGATTGACTTGAGCGGAGGCCTTCAACCTCCTTTGTCTCGTGTGACAAATAAGCATGAACAGTGATGCAAGCTCTGCAAAAACACCTGGCTCCTGGAACTTCCTTTTCTCCTCTTGCTCCCAAATTGCGTAAAGAATGCCTATCAGCTTTCATTGAAACTACCAGGGATGAGACAGAGATAGGGCAGGGAACGTGAGGAGAAGAATTAGCGACTTTGTTTTGAGACACATTTTCTGGAAGCTCCTAATACAGAACAGGGTGACCAGGGCGGCAGGAGCTGAAAATCCTGCTTTGGTTGGTAACTCGTAACAGAAACGTTTGCAGAAAATGCAACGGCATAAAAACATAACTTGTCCTGGGACAGGAATATTTGTGATCAAATAACACGTACAACGGGAAAAAAGTGTGTGTATACATAAAAAGGTGTCTATAGATGTGTACGTATATGATTATAAACAGGAAGACGATACAGCAGGTGCTAAGGCTGCAGTATGGAGTTACAAATCTGGTATTGTTCCAAGCATTGGCAATGACAGAAAGGGTTATGACACCACTAAAGTGGGTCTAGATGAAATTGCTATCAGAAACATACAAGTACTTCAGCTTTGAATTTGTTTAGGAACAGATTATCCACATGCAACAAGCCCTAAGTTCCAGCAAAGGGAAGGAGGGCAGCGGTGTTCGTTCAGATCCTGTTCTTCAACTTGTTTATGTGTTTCATTTGATCATTTAAGACAAAACACAGACGTTGTCTCTGAAGAAGGAACTAGGACTCCTCCCTTTTCAGGACAACCTTCCTCTCGCTGGGTTAGCATCGGTTATTTCTGTAGCTTATTCTCCCCATAGCAACCATTACACTGTCAGGCACATGATTTAAGAGGAAGGATGTGATATCAGACTACGGATTAGCAGTTAAAGAAGATTGTTGGAAAGCAGCAACTGCAGATTTGAAGACTGACCGTTTTTTGGATGAGCGATATGAACACTAAGCTATTATTCAGAGCACACTATATTTATCTTTGTACCGTCCTGTTTTTGAATAAGGCCAGCTGCGCTTCCTGTACCTAGTGTTGAATTCAACGCTGATCAAATGTATTAGGTAGCCTTTGGTCAGGCCCAAGAAACTAGGTCCACCTGAGAAGGCAAGTGTTCCCTACTTATTTTTGAATCGCAGTAGACAGCACTGTCTAGAGTATATGTAGTTAGCTCCACAAGGTTGGGTTGCATGGTAGTTTAGAAGTTAAAACTTTAAGTGCTACTTGATTCCAGATATTAGTGAAAAGTCAGTGTTCCGAACTGCTTTGGGGTGTGAATGCCTGGATTTTGCTTAAACTGAACTGAAGAATTTCTCTAGTCCCTTATCATAGACAGTCCCCTCTCACAGTGACTTTAGCTTTACGTAGCTTACTGGTAAGTGAGTTAACACGAAAAAAAGACCCCCCAAACAAACCTAAGAAATTAGAAGAGTATGTTTTATAGAAGCTTTGCGGGTATCTGTTCCAGTAACTCTTCCTCAGAAACACAGTGTAACTGCAGGGAAGTGAAGATTGCAGCACTCTATTACAGAGCAAGTACTTCAACCGCAGTTAGAAGAACCTGACAGACATCTGCAGTACTGAAGTAGTCTGAACACCCTCCAAACTGAATGAAAATATACTCTGCCGGCAACTCTCCACATCCAAAATTTCAGGAAGTCCTTTACGCTTCTAAAAAGTCATAGCGGGAGTTTAATAAAGCAGAAGCTGGAGTACTGTCTCTAAACACCTGGGATAATCTTCATTTTGGACTCTTCTGAAGGGCAGGTGTAGCCTATCTACAGGGAAACCAAAGCAACCTTCTTTGCACATCAGGTGAAGAGCATTATTGCTCAGTGTACTTCTATCCATGCTGAAGTGCTGTCGTTAGGTATCTCATGTCAGTCCCAGAGTGAGAAATAAAAAATAAAATAAATAAATAAAAAAAATCAAGCACTGCTGTATATCTGGTGAAAGAAGGCACATCTTTAAATTTATTAGTCAGTATGAAGGCAGGCAGAGAAGAAAACTTGCAATATTCACTTAGAAAATCCATTTGAGAATTTGATGCGAAAGAACTGCTCCCACTGGGAAGGTGACTTCCTGAACTCCTCCAGAAGCTGTAATATCTATATTTTGTTTAGCATTTCCTCAGTGATAAGTAGTCATTTTGAAGATGCTACAAAATCTACAGTGTGCAAGATGACTGCCTGCCAGTTTAGTGAGATGGTGGAGCGTACAGGTAATTTTAGATTCGGTTGTTTCCAAAGGCAAATCTCAAACATTAGGTGTTAGGCACCCACAGTCCCTAACTAATACTGCAATATGAAATTTTATACATAAGCATCAATCAACAAACAGTCTCTTACCAAACTTTGGTAATATGCACTAAATTTGATTCCTCTCTTACACCAGCATCTACGGCTTTTCCAACAAGACAGAAACAGACTAATCCCAGTTTAAAATGGCAGAAGTAGAAAAGATAACTGAGCCCAAATCGCCCAAATCCAGGCCAATACACTAATGGATGATTTGGGGACAAAGTGCTGACTATCATCAACATTTCAATTTCTCAGGGACGCATGTAAGATGACTAAACAAGTTCAAGGTTTTGCTGCTTTACGTTTCAGACAACAATACTATTTTTGTCAATTTTCTGAGTCATTGTGTAGAATTCAAAGAAGCTGGTTTGACACTACATGACACTGAAGAAATGCAAATCATTAACTTGTCTCAATGTCAGAAATTAGCTTACACACGCAGCAGAAGTTGTGGAAAGGGGACTTCCACACAGACATGAGCAAATTGCAGTAAACTAGCAAAACCACAAGGATTTGAGGAAGCCGTATAATTATGATTCCCAGGCGTTATCACTAAAATGTGCCTCAGACGACAGCTTGCATTCTGGAAACAAACCCACATCCAAAATCACCTTTAGTTTGTGTTTTTCTGCTTTATCCCTCAAAGCAAAAGTAAAAGCATAAAGAAAAATATTCCTGCGACCAAACCATGCATTTTGTTTCCGTCAAGTCTGAAAGACTGAAAACAAGAATTCTCTCTAGTGGTATAGTAGCACATGCGCAAAAGCTACAGAAGCCTCCAAGAATGGTGTTTGAAACAGTTTTAGTCTTTTGACTCATCCACAGGATGAGGGGTAATTGCTTCAAACTGGAAGAAGGCAGATTTAGATTAGATATCAGGAAAAAGTTTTTCACTCTGAGGGTGGTGAGGCACTGAAACAAATTGCCCAGGGAAGCTGTGGCTCTCCCATCCCTGGCGGTGTTCAAGGCCAGGCTGGATGGGGCTTGGAGCGACCTGGGCTGGTGGGAGATGTCCCTGCCCAGGGCAGGGGGGTTGGAACTCAATGATCCCTTCCAACCTAAACCATTCTGTGATAGTTTTGAAGCATTGGGTCCACTTCCAAGATGGGTACCAAAAATTATGCTTGCACCTGAAAAGGCCAGCTGGAGAGCCCAAACCTGGGATTTTAATGAGATCTGCCCAGCTCCAGCAGGTAAGTGTCAATGTAATGACCTCTGGGGGGTGGTGGTAACTTGCATCATAGCTACTGGCTGACCAGCTGGCACAGCAGCAGTCCCACTCCTGTGTGGCTGGCAGTCCTCTCAGAGAAAGCACATATCTAGATAAAGAAAAAGAGCAATAAGACCCCTCCACTGTTGGGGTGTTGTTTTTTTTTTTTTTTTGTGTTTTTTTTTTTTTTTTTTTTTTTTTGTTAAGCTGGGAAACTGTGAAAAATTAATTTGCCAGAAGATATTTTTAAAAGCTTCATTCTTCAGCTGCAAACTGACATTTTGCAGTGAAATATATTTTTGTACTGTCTAGAAATGATTTTTTTCACATTCTTCCCCAGAGGCAATGCCATCCGTGAAAATTGTAACTGTGCCAGTGACGTTACAGAGTTAAACAACTGACTTTTTCATAACTAAATGCTAAGTTTAAAAAGAAGTAACTCTTCTCAATGTGCAACTTTGTATCACGGTTAAAAGGAAACAAGTCCCAACTATCCAGAAAGGTTGGAGTTAGCTTAACTCGCTTTTCAATTTTTGCTACTTCTAACACCTGTCATGCTCTTTAATTCAAGAGGATATAAGTCTGGTTTTGCTATTCAGGCCATTTGTGTCTCCTCCAGTTTTTAAAGGCTCCAGCACAGTTAGTGTTATGAGGACTGCACAGCTGCGTATCATCCACCAGGAGCGATCCAGTGCCTGCAGCAAAACAGCAGGATAGGACTGCAAAAATCCTTGCAGCTTTATCCGCAAGTCTGTACAGGGGACGTCTTTCAATAAAAACCAGAAACCTGGATGTGCTGGATTGCTTCTTGCTTTCCTTCTGCCGCCCATTCTGCTCAAGCAGCCAAGACGCAAGAAGAGAAGTGGAGAAGAGCTGTTCAGCTAGCTCTTCCCATGTCCCTGCAGGAATGGCATCCAAAGCAACCCAGAGGAGGCAGAACTGCTAATACTTGCACTTGTGCAGGCTCTTCAGAAGAGAAGACCTGGGACAGCCTTGATTTTGACTACGCTGCTTCTATTTTGCAAACATATGTGGCTGAAACACAACAAGGGCACAGGGTTTTATTCCAAGCTTTGTTTCTAAACCTTTGCATAAACTGTGGGAGAGTTACTTTGCATCTCTCTGGTTCTGACCCATATTACACACCAAAATGTAGTATTTCATGCTCCTTTGTTTACAAGTTAAAATTGTATTACAAAAAGCTCTAGATGAGCATAACATAATACCTTAACTGAACTGCTTTGAAAGAAAAAAGTAGATCCCAAAAGAGTATGAAAGAGCACAGGCACTTGTCACATTAGACTGCAGAGATGATTTTAAAAGCAAAAGTAGATATATAGACAATTTGATGCATATTCTGGCTTTTCAAACTGAGATTGTGCATTATTTGATGCATGTATCATCTTTTCACACAGAACGTGTAAACAACCCTCTTACTCCTATACTGTAACATTAAAGTAAAAAAGAAAAATCCTAACAGTAATATCCTTCCAGTACCCTAATACATTTTAGTATTTTAAATCAGCAGTTTTGACTAGAGAGCTCTGTAGACACATTTATCATTCAGCTGTGCAACCATACTATAAATTGTCAACTCTTCATCACTGTCCACTTTGATAAATTACTCTCGCAACAGAATTTCCAAGTTATCCTTAGCAGCCAACACACCTCATAAATCCACATCATTGTAGTGTTATTAGAATTTCATTTCATGCTTGCATTTGCAAACATTTAAGCTTTCAACCTCTGATGCTGGGCATTAATCATGGAATTAATCATAGGATTAAGAATGCCAAATTTAAACTCAAGGTTAATAACATGCTCACCCAGTATGAGTTTTACATTCAGTCATGGGAAAGCACTTAAAAAAAAAGTACAAGACCTTTGTCTGAAGATACCAAATATACACATAAACTAATTGTACTGTTGTTCCATCATGAGAAGTTGCCCAAATTCAATACTGTTGCTTAAAGAATAATTGCAAATCCCTCGACCCTTGAAAAAACCAATTATTTGGCCTCTGTAAATCTGTAAATGAGGATGAGATGAAAGATCAATTATGAAAAAAAGTAACAGCATCAACTGAGTTTTCAAATCCGATAATCAGAGAAGATTGTCACAGAAAATACTGTGATTTAATAGAATTAAAAAATAATAAATGTAATTTAAGAATATTAGATCTCATGTTCAAGTGACACATATCTTAATTTTTAAGGTACATCTGCATTAAAACCATGAAGCACCTGCTGGTTGACAGAATACTAATGCGCAAAAGTAACTCCGCTGATGCTAGAACATAACCTTTTAGAAGAAACTTGCATCAATGTATCTTACGATGATTATGAAACCGTAACTCTAGTTTCTATGATAAATAACAGGATAAATAATACAGTCATCCTGTACCTTCTCCTTCCTGAGCTTTATAGCCCATAAATAAATCAACACTTGGTACTAGCAATGGAATGAGTCAAATTTGTGATTCAACCCAGCCTTTTTTATTTCTTCAGATACGTGTTTTGGATACGCACTTAACTATTACTATTGCTTCAAGCAATGCACCCCAAACTTCAATGACAGTCAAGTGAGTAAATTAACAGAAACTGCTTTCATTACAACTGAGTTACTTATATAAGACTTACTGTTTTAATCTCAAATATGTAATTCAAAACCCCAGCCCAACCCCGCAATCCTGCAGAAACTACAAAATTAATATTAGTTTGCAATTCTGCAGCCACATTAGCTCTTGCAGTTCTTTACAAGCAGTAAGCCACTAGATATCAATACCACTTCAAAGATCAGTTGCTGTAAGTTATCAAACTGTTACTAATAAGAAAGATGAGGCCAAGTGATCAAATACACCTGACTGTTTCTGGCACACACACTACAAGACAGTAATAGAGCTCATAATAATTGATTGACAGAATTCACTCTTGGAAAACAAGCGTTACTCAGCAAACAGGAATTCTGTACAAAAACCACCAGGGCAAGCACCTTACACAGCTGTGTACCAAACTGGGCCTTTGGTTGCAATAGGTACCGTAAGCTTTAGCCAATATACCTGCAACTTCACTCAAAAACGCGACTTTCATTTTTTTTGTTTTCTGTTAACAGACTCTGCAATTCATGAACAGTCTCCAAGCAGGAGACAGCTGTGCTGCTTAGAAGGATGTACCATCTAGTTCCACTTTCCAAGTTTTACATTCCAAATTCCTCCCCTAAAATGCCTCCCTATTACTACCTCAGGAGCTACATAGAAAGCAACACAAAAAGTGTTCAGAGGCAAAGATCTATGGTTTAACAGGATACCCAGCGTGGACTCCCCAGAGAGTTGCTGCTTACATCACTTCTGTTATAAACATTAGAATTCTCCAGGCTAGAAACCCCTGGAAGACTTATTAATAATAGCAACACACTTCATAATAATTCTGTTTTAATAGCTTTTTCCTCTTTATAAAATTTTTCTGAAGAAAGTTATGATTTCTTTTGAAAAAAGTCTGCAAACAGTTACCAAAAATATGGAGGTACTAAGATGTTCCCCTTCTGCAGATTAAAAGATTACTGACCTCACTGAGGTAAATAAAAAAGGAGCACGTGGACCCATCTACACCGTAACTTGCATAACAGGGATCCGATCGCCACATATCTTTCATCCACTGTAACAGAACAAAAACACAGTCTGTTAGGTTTAAGTACCACAGCATAACTCTATACTATTTCACACTGAAATCAGGAATAACGGGGGAAAGCTGCGAGCGGCTGTATCCAACCAGGTAAAATCACAAATAACAAAAAAGGAATTTTATTAATATTTTGCAGCGTACTGCATCTCTGCATTCAGCTACGTTGAGGAAGTAACTACATACCAGACGTGAGCACAGTTTATCCAAACTGGTAGCCAGGCAAGCACAGACAAATATCAAAAGGAGAATATAATCAGGATTCAGACATATGGGTGTGGCTGGAGCTGACTGCATTGCTCCCCCGTGTTACACTTGTGCTGGAATTTAACAGATCAGTTCAGTTCCCGAGATTGAAATCTGCCTGATTCTGCCAAGAATCTGCCATTTCTGCAGAAGTAATTAATTTAAATTCATATTTTAATATTCAAATAAGGTATTACACAGTCACTATGCAGCCAGTTTGTCAAAACAGATCAAAACACAGCCCAAAGATTTAAAACTTACAGATTATTATTTTTTTAAAAAATACTATTGTCAAAGAATTTTATTTAGAGAAAAAAGGCAACATAATTTCACATATACTTTGGTAGTTATTTCTTTTCACCTTCATGAATAAATTGTAATACATGATAATGATATTTAAGTGTCCAGCAATTTTACTTTTGTCCCCACTACAAAAACAGCATCCTTATATTTGAAATGTCTCTTGGGGGAAAAAAAAAACAAACAATAACCTCCACCTCTGCAAGTTTGTTGGTTTGTGTTTCGTTTTTTTTATTATTTTATTATTTTTATTTTTCAGACTTTCTAAGCAAAGTCTGATGGCTTTCAATATTTGGCCTTTCCAACTGCATTACGAGTAAAAGTTAGAACACAGGAAGTTCCGTTCAAATACACAGAAACACTTCTTTAGGGTGAGGGTGCCAGAGCACTGGCACAGGCTGCCCAGGGAGGTGGTGGAGTCCCCTTCCCTGGAGATTTTCAAGACCCGCCTGGATGCAGTCCTGAGTAATGTGCTCTGGGCAATCCTGCTTTGGCAGGGGAGTTGGGCTAGATGATCTCTAGAGGTCCCTTCCAACTCTGATAATTCTGTGATTCTGTGATAATTCAGGATTTATGTAGAATCAGCTGTGAACCCCAAAGTTCTGGTAGCACGCTTAGTGCTGTGCCTAGCTTGTGAGCAGAAAAGGCAGAATGCTCTTAACAGAAAAGGGGAAGGGAGGAACCAGACAGAGCTGTTGGCAAAGAGAGGAAAGAAGCGTAAACAAATATCTCGCTGAAGCAGAGAAAGGGCTGGAGTGAGGCACACACAGAATCCCAGTCCTGGGCTAGGGGGACGCCAAATGACTCGTAATGGGGAAGAAATCAGGGCTTTTCAAAAAGGAAAAGAACATTTCTGAATTCTGACAGCATTCAAATAATAGCGCACTTTATTTAATTATATAGGATTTTAATATAATATGGCATTTTATTCCTGTCTTAATAGGATGACATTTTATTTCTTTGCAACAATAGTATTAAAGGCTTGAGGCGAGCAATGCTGTACTGACACATGCTCCTAAATATCCTCCTTTTTGATCCGGTTGTTCTTGTTCTACGCCATCGTCTGAGTAGTGACCTCTTTCAACATATATGTTCAGTTTTTAACAGAACACACATAATAAGATTAAAAACAGTTCACTTACCTTTATTTTCCCTTCACAGTGAGGAAAACCATCCATAGGAGGCAACTCACACTGTTCTTGGGCTCCATTTATGAGATCTAAAGAGAAACACAGACCATAAGTGAAATTCATTTTAGAGCTCTGACAGATAGCCTAATGAATTCTTCCTTTTATTTTCATGAATCCACAATCCAGACTGACTGAAGAGCCCTACTGTGTAATATTTGTTATAACATTAAAGCTCTGTGTGCTCTTTTTTAACTATAGAAGAAAATGGTTGCATAGATTTCAACTCTGACTTGCAGTAAAAGTGCTGAATTACAAAACCTGGTCTATGAAGACTTAAAAATTAAGCTAATCCACACTGAGAATAATAAAAAGCAAAATATCTTCCTAACTGAAGTGTGCTTAAAACTACTAAATTGCAAGAATTTGTTTCTAATTGTCAAACATTTGTAAAATGTATATTGCTCTTAAACATAAAAACTAGTTTTGTTATCACTTTATGAAATACCCATGATCTGCAAGTTGGCATCAGGTATATGACCCAATTAACAAACGTTGCAATATGATCTAAATTTACAACTGAGTAGCACTACATCACATCTCATGCGAAAATTTTCCTATGGTCTTCCAAGAATTTTCTTCTTTTTTACTTATTTTAAAATTTTATCATTCCAGATTTTTGCAACACATTAAAAAGTGTAATACAGAGCAATACTTCTAGCCCATGAGCCAAGGAAAAAGGAGCAGTTTTAAAAGCCATTATCACATCAACTCCAGGACAGGACTTTCTTCTAAGAACTTAGAAGAACCCTCTAATGCAGGCCTTTAAGGCAACAAAAATTATTAACGTGGTGGAGAGATTCTTGCCAAAGGCAGCAGAGGATAAGGTTTTCAATTTAGGCAGTTCATCCCAGAGTTATCTAAATTATACCTGCATCTTTTTTGGCTTTTCCCATGGGCAAGAATAAAGATCATTAAAGCCAGCCATCCATCAATCTAGGAGCACTTCATGCTATGGCAGTTATAGTGCGCGACTTCACCCAGAATATGCTAATTAGAAATCTCAGGAAAAAAAAACCAAAACGCTGTAGCATTAGAATACAGTAGGGACAAGTATACAAGATCAGTGGTTAAAAGTTAGAATGCTGTATTACATATAAAAACCACCTCCTGATTTATATATTTTCCATTTTTTTGCAAATAGTTTCTTTTGAAGATAGAACTTGAAATGTGAGTGAAGCATTGCAAAATGGAGCTGATGGGGAAAGAAGAATTATGCCAGGAAGAAGACACTTATTTGGCAGTCTCTGCAGCAGCAGCAATTTGACAAACTGAGCTGTACTGCCAGTGACAACAGCACGGAAGCAAAGTACTTTTTAGGACGACTTTGTAATTTCAAATCAATAAGAACTTTCAGAATATTCTCCCTTATCTTCTTATCCTTATAGGATTCTTGAAGACTAGACCATTGACATCTGCGGCTCTGATTTCTGCTCCAAGTAAGAACATACAGAGCACGCACAGACACATCAACAATTTAAAAGTACGTTCTAAATTCAGTCAGTACAACTAGATAACAAAGGAACTTTTTGCTTTACTACAATTCAGGAATCAGACCTTCCACTTGAATCACATGGAAATCAGTGCTTGAGATCAAACAGTAACAAACCTACCTCAAACTGAAAAGAGGCATGGTTAAAATTATGGCAATTTTCAGTAATCAATATCATGCCATTAGAAGAGCTGTATGGTCTAAACTGGGGGTCTTTTTTTATTTTTTATTTACAAACTCGCAAGCCTGAATACAAAATAAGTACAGAGCTTTTCATAAGGCATGTCAAATTCAATTTTCTTAAGACATGAAGGACATCTTAAATCTGTGACACATCAGAGACACAGATGAACCACAGGGAAACCTCAACTTTCAGCATCATACAGAACTTAGGATTGAAAATTCTGGACATCTGGTCAATTTTATTCAATCAAAGAAGTCTTCCTATCAATTTCAGTTGCATTTGGACAAGTTACACTTGCCATATTCAAAGGTTTTTTTGTTTCCCTCCTGTAGATACTACTCATAGAACCAACCAACTGTAATTTGCAGTTTTCAGAAAGGTAAGAGGCAATTATTAAACCATTAAAGAGAAGGCATATTTAATGGTGTTAACCATGCATTTCCACATACCTTTTCCACTGCAACAGTGCTTTAAAGGGTACCCTTCCTCAGCCACTACCCACCCCTTACCATGCCAGCACTACCATTCACTTGACTTTTGGTTGGATCACTGATATGGTATCAGTTAAAAATAGTTCTTGCCCAGCAGTATTACTTGAAACCACAAACAGAGCTTTGGCACTACAGAGGAAGGAAAGCAGAGCTGGAATGAGAGTCCCCCAGGGGCTGCTGCTGCAGGTGGTGCCGCCGGCACAGCCTAGTAAGGCCATTTAAGCCTTTGCGCTGCTTACTCTGCAGGATCCTCCTCTGCAGGATGGCCACTCCTCCTTAGATTTGATGTTACTCCTTCAGCTCCTTATTTGCCAAAAGCAGAAAAGTACTCAGAAGCTGCTCTTCTGCCCTTTCTGTCGATTGCAAGGTATAGCTTGCCAACATGAAGGATCCATGAACTTTGTCTTCCATCTCAAGCTAACTATGCTATCATATGACTGCCTTCCAGTTCAGAGAGTCAGTCAGGCAAACACTCTCTTCCTCTGAAGTCCCTTTAAGTTCAGGGTAATACACAAACACAAGCTATAATTATTTATTTTACAGCACAAACATCCAGTGTCCCAAGTTTATCACTTATATCATATTGCATTTTAATAGGTATCTTGTGACCTGTCAAAGGAAGGAAGGAGGGAAAAAACCCACAAGATACAGAGAATGGCCTCATTTTTGGTAGATACACAACCGTAGTCTAGTTACTTGTTTGTTCTTGTCATGTGTAAACACATTTTCTGCATGCAAGGGTGTTTTTGTAGATGGGCAGTGATCTTTGCTACTGTTCATTGTTTAAAAGGTTTTACAGGATCCCTCTATCTGCAAGATCTGCTTGCAAGAACTAAAATTGCCTTCTTACAACAGTCACATATTGCACCCACTATACACTTCAACAGCTTAGATGAGCTGTGGCAGTGCTACATACAGACACTTTCCAAGCAGAAAGCCAACTCTCCCAGCTCTCCCTGTTCCTGCTCGTTGCAAGACGCAAAAAGCAAGAGCCAGACATTTATGTCAGCATGAGCTACAGATTTTCTCAGGCTTCTGGTCTCCCTGTGGCCAGCCGCACTAGGGCTTTTCCAGAGCAGTCCCACTCTTGTTCTTCCGCTGGGATGATTTACACACAAACAGCATACTCATCTCCCCAGGATAATCTGTAAGTATAGAGAACACAGAACCCTAATGCCCAGCTTTATCACCTCTTACCATGTTAAAATGCCTGAAGAGGTCTTAGTGCCTCTAGTAGTATTTCTAGGAGTACCTGACATCTTTCCCCCTCCTTGCCAGCAACAGTAAACGCTCCTAGGTTTCACCTTCCTCAAAAATAACACCTTTTTTCCACCATTACAGACTCTGGCTTCACATGCCCACCAGCTTCCCACTCCATCTTCCCACTCAGCCTTACCCTGGATCCATCCCAAACACCTACACCATCTTTCACTTGCTTCGTTCACAGCTACTAAATCAGGTACTAGCATGGCGAAGGCAGCTCTACAAAGCTTAAATATAAACTGTCCCATGAAACAATTTACATAAAGCATTATCCAGAGCAGAAGAAAATGTAGCAATATATGTATACAAGATGAAATGAACGTGGAAGAACAGGAGAAGCAATAGACAAAAGCAACTCTGTTCCATCTGAGTGCTCTCTGGATAAGCAGTATTTCCTTCGTGCACGCAAATAGGAACTAGCTCATGTAATCAGACTGGAACCACATCTACATCAAGAAGAGTTGTCCAAAGCAACACACCGCCTGCAGAAATGGGCAAGTCTTGAACATACTGGTTTCCACACATACGCCTGAGAATTAAATGCAAAAGTCTGGAATCACTTGTGAGTAACTGTGACGGTTCCAGTCAATTACTACTCGCACTGAAGCTGTACCCTTTCTTCTTGGCCATAGTCAGTGTGAGTTCTAGGTTGACAAACATCCCTCTCAATTTTTTTTTTCCTTAATGATCAGAACCTGCATGAAGAATTACACTTCAGCTCCTCCAGCTGCTCACTACTAACCAGGCATGGAGGGTGTGCTGGAGCCTGCTGGTAACAGCGAGTAGCCTGGGGAACGGAAAGGTTCCTTTCCCCCTTCATCCTTACCAAACTAGCTGTTCTGAACTATAGTTATAAACATAGGAAACATCCTTTTAAAACACCTGGAGTCGAGGAAGCTGTGACCAGCCTCTTTAAATACAAGTTCATAGCTACAAATTAACAGTCCAGCTTGCCCTCAAACCATGCTGCACAGCTGGACCCGCAGAAGCAGCGACAGTTGGGGAACATTCCCCAGTGTGCATCTAGCTCAGGGCGGGCCCATACTGACACATCAGCTCACTCCCTTTTTCGTTCACAGGCTTCCACCATCCACGTTAACTAGAAGCTGGCTCTTCTACAAAAGGAATGCAGAGATGAACAAATTTCACTTATCCCGTCGACAGTTGGGATCAACTTCAAGCAGATACCAACAATTTACACTTTTGAATGGATCACAAAGACAGGGAAGATGAAGCAAGTGGAACACTGGGGATGCAGATCTACGCATCTGGATCTTCCAAAACATGAAAAGCAAGTATTAAGATATAAGTCAAGAGTTTAGAGTTTTTCATCATTTGGAAACGACGAAAAAATCCAAACCCTAATATTTTACAAAGCTTCTTGTTATAAAGGTCTGTATAGAAGTATTACACTGTTACCAAATTCATGTTGGATAGTTCTTTCCTGAAGGGGAAAAATACATTATTAAGCCAGACACTAAAGTTACTTTTGTTGGAAAATAGCATTTGAGAAACCACAAGGTTCTTTATCCTTAATTAGGATTTATGTAATGTAAAATGCAAGTTCTGAGATCTTTTTTCCCAGCCAAAACTTAGAACTTACAGCCAAAAAAGTTGGAAATACAGCAACTGTCAAGTCAGTACAAAGCAACAGAATTAATACACACTTTTTTTCTCTTAAGTTTTGTGTGAGCCATGATATTAATTTCTATTCTGCAGGCACCTAGGTGTTTTTGAAGTCATGCACAGCTTATTTCCTCTTGACTGCTGTTATGCAAAGACATAATTATTAAACATTTATCTCACATGATGTTACATTAAAAGCCAATGCATTGAAAAATTGAAAATATGAATGTGAGCATACTATAAACACACAGTTTTTACAGATTAACCTGGAAAAAAATGGAAAATATTGACAAAACACCAAACAACTCTAGATTTAAAAAAACCCTCTTTGACTACAGTGCTCTGTTTGTGAGGTCCTGGGATATTCAACATAAAACTACAAACAAGCTCCATCCCCATGTTTAGAAAGGAGCCATATGTTCACTTTGCAAATGTTTGTGGCTGTTTGATGATACACAGCTCTACATCAGAGATCGTTAGTGCACAGCAGGTGAAACTGAACTTGTGAACAATCATCAGTTATTTCAGTGCAAAGTCTGGCACGTTGGCATGAATGACTTAGCAGGTTTAAACTAACCCACCTAACCTTGCACTGGGAAAGAAACTTCTCCCTTGTTGCTCTAGATGAGCAACTACACTGGGTAATGTCCCATGCCTTTGACACCACCCTCTTTAAACATCAGTTTATAGGTACAGGTCTTCATCGTCTCTTGCAATTAAGCCCTATGTCCACAGGTTTAGTTTGTTTTAGTGAAGGTCCACAACACTCAAGAGATAATTAAGTTGTTAAAAGTATACTCTGCGATAGGGAAATGATTTTTTGTTTGCTTCCTAGTTACTCTTTTACAAAATAGTAAAAACAAGTAATAGTGAGGGCTACACACGTATTTTGCCCCTTTCCTATATTGCACCAGCCTTCAAATAACATGCTTTCTAAGAGGCTAAAAAACACTGCTTCAATTTTTCTCCATCAGACAGTTAGGAAGTCTAGAAATAATCCACTAAGACAGTAAGCTGAATAACAGTTATAATTAGTTACCCAGTAGTGATTGTTTATTGATAGGTATCCTATTTGTCATTAAAGCTTTAAAACAATTAATAATAAAAAAGCAAATTAAAAAGCCACAACACTGCTGAAATTGCAAACTGTGACACCAGCACCCTATCTAGTCTGCTAAGGACCAATTCTTCATTCTTCAGAGAATAGAAATATCTTAAGAATTTAACATGACACAAAAGTTCATATGCTTCGGAACCGTGAGGCTAAACCCCAGATTTTTAGACTAGTGCAAAAAAGCATATTGGAATATCTTTTGATGACATATAGCACAGATACTAGCTCAACTCAAAGTCTTTCCCATCAGCAGATCTCATAAAATCACGAACGTCCTTAGCATTAAAAGGACAGAGTAATTGGACCCGATCAAGTCTATTCACCAATTTTATGTCTATTTGTTCTCTTTCTGGTTTTGTTCATTAAATAAAAGCACTACTGTTACTTTAATTCATGGAAACCTTCTCTTCTTTCTATTCCAGTTCTGAAATCTGGTATCTATGGTTAGACGCAACACTGTAGTTTGTAGTTAGGCTAGTTTAGTTTGTGTAAAGTCTCCTTTCCCTTCTCACACTAATTAACACATTCTCAATTTAATTCACATTTTTCATCTCCAGCTGGTAAGATTTCTTTACAGAGAGAATTTGCAGTGTGAGTTGAAAGCACTATCAACATATTCAATGAAATGAGCTAAAGGTTTCAAGATTTTAAATGCAGAGCACAAAATGCTTTCTACTAACATTTTAGAAACTTCAGTAGCAAAGCATTGGTACGATTTAAAGAAAATTAACTTTTCTACTGCTAGTCCATCCTCACACCAGCTGTGCTGCTGCGTTCCATTAACGCTACTGAAATCAATGCAGTGTTAGGAGAATTCAAGTAGCAGTCAAGTGGTTAATCAAAATGCAGCCCAGGGGACCACTAACAGCCCCCTGCAGCATTACTAACGCAGCACTGCAGTGGAAAATATTCACGTGTGGTCTTCTGCACAGTCATTACGCTGTGCTGCAACGGCAAGGCTTGAAAACACACAATTCTCCCCAGCTCCACGCTACTGCCTTTGTGGGAGGCAAATGGACAGCAAAACGGGAAAAACTGCTTGGTATTATATACAGTGTGGAAAAAGAACACAATGGATAAGGCACAATAAATATGAGTCAAAGCAAAGCACTACCCTGAGAAAGCTGTAGTCTTGGCTATTAGAACCATCGCAGCCCACACCCTATTACATCCGGCACACACTGACATTCTGTGGGGACATCTAGTTTGTTTTTTAAGGCATGACCGTATAGAACATTGTACATACGATGTTAACTGAAGAAAAGCCTACTGTAGTCCCCTTAAGACAGGAGGACAGCTTTGGAAATTCAAAATAATATGCAATATCTCAGCCTTTCTTAACCTAGTTTGTCTCTGCAAGTACAGAACTACGGGGTGAACTACGGTTGCAGAGTGTTAAAACTAACAAGGTTGTTACACGTAGAACAAATTTCATCAGAAATACAGCAATCAAAATGAATCAACTGATCATGAAGTTACATGACTCTTCCTCCCCACCTAAAGGGCTTCAGTGTGTCAGCCCCAAGTCTTTAGGAAGAAGGACATGGAAATACCACGACAAAGGTCCTTCTCACCATAGTAACGTTAAAAAAAAAAAGCCTGCTTGCAGCATTGCCAAAGCAGACTTGTCAGCCCGCCTTGCTACATATGCACGAAGGATGCCAGATACCTGACAGGCATCCAAGCCATCATGTCTTAGATGACAAGTAAATACTGAAGTCTGCATCCTAATGAGTAACTTTAAAGATGTTAATGCTAAAGTTGTTACAAGAGAACTCAACAGCCAATACAGCAGAACAAGTTAACGCGTAAGAGGCAGAAAAGCTATGGAAACTTTGAACAGATACACCAAAAATATTCTCCCTCACTAAGCGGTGCTACATACAGCAACCCAATACTTAACTGTTCTTAGTCTTAGAAAGAGTTCTCCATGTACCTGCTACGAACAACGGGGGTGTGGAGGAGGATTTGATGCGAACCTTCACTTGCTCATTTTTATGGGATCAAAGACACAATTAAAATCACTAGAAGTGACATTTTTTTAAGGCAAAAGAACATTTTTGTAAACAACCAGTCTGGCACAGTTTTTGGTGCAATTATACTATCTGTCATGTTAGATGGTTACACCTATCAAAAATATAGCTTTTCACTGAACAAGCGCAGTAAAGTGATGACAACGGCCTCAGAGCACCCTGGCCTTTGCTTTAAATCAACATTTTTATTTAAAAAAAAATTGTTTTGCAACGTGCATATTCAGGATTAATACCACTATTATTTAGTAGAGTTTTAAAGCCTGAGGAATTGAAACAGTTTCTTTTAGCTTGCTTAAATCAAGCTTTTTCCCATAGCTGCCAGAAGAACACAGCAAGAGTTCACAATTTAGGAAAAACAAAACAAAACAACAAAACAAAGCCCAAATCAAACCCAACCCACAGCACATAAACTCCACAACCCCTGCTTACCAAAAAAAAAAAAAAAAAAAAAAAAAAAAATCACATGAAGAAAACAGAAGACTGATTCTTTGATCATGTTTGTGCAAGCAGATTGCCCTATCTGATGAAATATGCTTAGTCCAATACAAAAATCAAGGATTTCTTTCATAGTTATCTTAGAAAGCACATCTGTTAAAAGCCAAGTTGCCTAAACCAAACTGATCTTGTGCCAGTCACATGGAACCAAGGGTTCAGCTACAACAGAAGCAGCCATGTAGACAAGCTCTGCGTGGAAGTGCCATAGTTTCACATTTCCCCATTTCTATTTAATCATCTTCAAAACAGCAACTTTAAATTTTCCTACGGTGTTATTTGTGGCAGTGGCTCAAAGCTTCCTAAAGGCTGATGAAAACTCTGCAGAAAGGATGGCTACCAAATATCTTAAAAGCTTTTCAGCTACAATTTGGATAAATAAAAACAGAAGAGAGAGAGAGAAGGAAAGAAGGCTTTATTGGTTCTGAAACCAGTCAGCTGAAGCCTTTATTAACAATTCACTCTTTCATAAAGGAAATGGAAGTTCTGAAAAAGCAGTTGAAAATTGTCGGTATCAAAACAACCAGACTGTTTGATGGTTTTGAGGAGGGAAGAAGAAAAAGGAAAGTATGCTTACCTTTTTAAACACGGATCTAAAGAGGGGAAAAAAAAGTAACATCTAACCTCCCAAGGTGCTCCACGGCTTTACTTTTTAACATACTCTATGCAGCCTCACCATCTAGCAGAGGTGCCATCCTCAGATCCTTTGGGATTAGGATTAAAGATATTTGTGATACTAAGAGCTCATGCACTATTATCCTTTCCCACAACCCAAAAGAGAAAAGAAGCTGTTTTGCTCCTGGGCTTCCCTCGGTGAAAGATTCTGCAAAACTAGCTTCCGAAGAAAAAAACAGGTGTAGCATCACGTTACAAACACTAATCCTAAACGCAGTAAGGATACGA
This sequence comes from Vanellus vanellus, assembly GCF_965231255.1. Lineage (NCBI taxonomy): Eukaryota > Metazoa > Chordata > Aves > Charadriiformes > Charadriidae > Vanellus > Vanellus vanellus. The sequence goes on from NC_138910.1 coordinate 8,477,291, forward strand.
ATACACAGTACAGTCTACATATAAATTAACAATGCTAGTTGTCTGAGAGCCTGAAAAGGAACAGAGAGATTGCTGGTCTCTAAATGGGAACTCAAAAATGAATCAAATAAAAGTTTGAGTTCACCTAATTCAGAGACAGCTGAGTTACAGTCCTTGCTAAATCCTCAACATTTCCTCCTACCAACTGTTATCACCTTCTTATTATGAATGAGCATAATCCAGATGAATTTTCTTCAGATCCTTTTATCTGCCAAAAACTACACACCACCACAGAGCGATATTTTCCATTGCAGATTTCACCATTGCCACCTCAAGTTCTACACCACGCTCAACAGCCAGAGGTGGAACAACTTAAAAAAGAAAAAAAAAAAAAAAAAAAAGCGCCACTTTTCTCCAAGTCTCACCAAATAAAGAGCATAACTGGTAAAAAGACGATGAAGTTAAAGTGATGAATAACTTCATTTCCAAACAGCCCCAAAATTTTAAACACTGAGTCATATTCTTAAGATGTTTGCGTGTCTGCCCAAAGTACAATTATAAATCTTGGTCAAAGAATATGTTTTACTTATCCTAGGTAATCTCCAAATACCAACGTATGTCAGGTTTCAGTATGGTAATGAAGAGCTTACTGAAAGAAAGACAAGCATGGACTCTGAATCAAGTAATACATATAACATAAATTGCTTCTTCAGGCTACAGTGGCCAAAGCACAGGCTAAAAATTGATCAAAACTGCGTTTAGGAAGCCACACACATTTCTATTAGGCTGTTACAAGTTATAAGTAGCTGTGATAGCTACTGTTTGGCCAGAGATTACTCAACTTCTGGCTGAAATAATAACCCTAAAATAAAGATAGGTATTTTTTTCCAAACTGCTAAACAGTTTGATTATTTGCCATGCCAGTGCCTCCTTTTTCCTTTGCTGACAGGCACTTTCGGAGAGGGTATTGCTCATTCCTTCATGAATTAATTTATAATGGAGTATCTCAGCATAATACTCCAGGTTATAACACCTCCTGATCCAACGCTTATCTAGACCTCCCCAGACTTTGTGGCTCACATTGCCTAACGCTTTCGACAGCCAAGACTACATTCTGGTGTTTTTGAACACTGTTTTAAAAAAAAAAAAAAAAAAAAAAAAAAAAAAAAAAAAAAAAAAGTCTTTGACAGCCAGGTACCTCTCTAATGGTTTTTCTTTTCCTCAAGAAACTGTCCTACGTCATCTTTCTGCTACTGGTACTATCATTTATTCCCCAGGAAAACCAACAGAAGTTGATGATATAAGTTTTATAAGCCATTTGACTAGGAACAGTAGTTAGTTGTTTTAAAAGGAGCCACAAAACTCATTATTAGGTCTTTTCTCATCCATAGGGTTCAGAGGACATTTTTCACCTGCTTTTACACCTGTAAGGCTGCAAAAGCTGCGTATTCCATTATTAACACTGCCATCGAGTTACAGGCAACTGCTTCCCACTAACACAGAGCAGATCTGTTCCTCAGGGGAACACAAACTACACAAATTCATTTGCCCTGGCAGCTACCATGACCACTCTCAAAGTCTGGGTATCTATTTCCCCAAAAGAATATTGAAAATACCAAAAAGTATGCTGAAGATTGGATTTTTTCTTCATTAGAAAGAAGGATGATAGATTCTGTTGCAATATCAAGGGACTGTGGTTACAAGGTAGTTTTAGCTCAAATGTCATGCATTAGAAGTAACCTTGCAAGTTTATTAACTGTAAGTAAGAACTTTCCTGGACCACCAGACATTTTGCCATCAGGATGTATACCGGGCAAAAATTAAATGCCCTCTGACCTCAGTTCATTGAGAAACGTCAGCATTTTAAACAAATTGCTTTTTCAACCTCTTTGCAACTGACAACCATTTCTCATCATCTATTCTCCTCATTGTTACCTGGATTGCTTAGTCACATTCAAACTGGTATCTGAGCTAAGCTAAAAACAACCTATATGTGAACTGAAAAAGACATCCATACATTCTAATGCTATAAATATTCCCCTTTTTTATACTATTATTCTAGTTGTCCATACAGAAAAGGTGGACAGGAATGGAAACTTCTTTAAAAAAATCCGTACCTGGACCAATTGGCAGTGTCCTTAATGTCAAAGAAAAGGGTTTTTCAGTGCATAAATCTGAGTCATGGTCACATACCAAGTGTGTTTATTAGAGTCAAATAAAACCATAACCTGGACTGATTTCAATAGCTTGACCCTGGAACTAAACCAGGATTCTTGCATGATGGCGATCCACCTGTGGCATATGGACACTGTTCTTAGGACCGCTTTCTGAATATAGCAACATACCTAATAAAAAAAAAAATTCCACTTGCAGAGAGGCTTTGGGAGGAGAAATGTTGACTAATCACCATCATCTCTGTTCTTTCTAGTTTGTAGATAAAAGAACACTATTTTTTTTTCCCAAGTATCACTAATAGTTAAGATACACAAAGAAGAAAAGCCCATAGCACATTATGATTGACACATCTAGCCTGCCATGACAGACAGCTTTAAATTGCAAGAAAAATACTATTTTGGTCCTAAGTTTGTGTCCAGTCATAATCAGCAATGAGGCCAATATTTACAATATAATCACCTTCCTCTCACTCTATTATGTCTTATTTTATCACTTGCATCTACTCAGGTAGTATATAACATGCAGTAAAATTTACACAAGATCAGTGAGGACAAAATGCAGGTTTCAGGATGATGAGTGACTCCAGTATTTACTACCAAGGTTTATAAGCAGTGTCAATAGATGCTAAGGTACAGCTTAAACCTACATGAAGCTTCAGTTATTTCAGAAAGGCTTTCCACAGGTAAAGGAACGTGGTTACACAGATTATAGAATCAGGTCTCAGTGTATTGTAATAGCTCAATCCAAAAATAATAAATGCATGAAGTAGCTCCACTGGAAGCAGCACTCTTCGAGGAAGGTCTGCTAATGACACCGCATTGTTGCACTGATGAATGAGGCTATAAAATGCTTAATTTACTTCAGAGTTTTAAGCAGCAACTCTGAGGCAAAAGAGAAACAGTAATCCTAACATGTTTAACATGTTTGCTTTCTGTGATCACTTCATAGCATAACAGCTGAATAAACTATTGTAAAGAAAACAATGGAAGTATCATGTGTACTTGTATACATCCATGTTTCAGTTCCAGTAAAATGACAAACTGTTGGGTGACAAAATGCCCTCTCTACAACAATTTTAAGATTATCTCAATTGCTCTAGCACAATAGAAAAGGATGCTGCTGAAATATTACAGACAAAACCAGCACTGTAGCTGGTATTGTAATCACAATATTTACTCACCTACCTTATTTTCTGAACAATTCCTTCCTAACAGAGAAGATATTTATATTATGATTTTACTGGAATCACATGGCTTCCAGAGTTTGCTACTGTCAGGAAACTGCTATGAAGACAGAAGTAGAAACAAGTTTTTCGTTTCTATTTGGCTGCCTCTGATCAGATGAATTTCCACCGATTGCTTCAAATGGAGGAATAGCGGGCACTTTAACACAAGGATTAGCTTCAGGCTCTACTTTACCCATTGGTACTATCCAGCCTGGAGATACCTGAACAGTCACGTTAACCAAACGGGCACCAGAACAATACCTTCATCAAACCTGAGGAAATGGTTTCCTAAAGGTTTTTCTGTTGTTGCTGTTTAATATAGTTGCTTCAGATATTTTAAACTTAGTGTACCAAGAGTCAAAGGTAAAAAACTGAAGCTCTAATAAGACAAATAGTGTTCTTTGCCACAGAGCCAGCCTCAGGCAGCAGAAAGCTATGTAATCACCGCAAACTGAAAACTCCTACCATGCTCCTTAAATGTTGCTCGTGAGTACTAAAATTGTGACTCTAGCAAATGCTAAGAATAACAAACAAAATTCAATTCACCCTAAGAACTGATGAGAGATGTTTCCTGGTCAGATAAGAACAATGATCCTTTGCCTATAAATGCATAAGCAATAACATGAGTACGCGTCTTCCAATTATCTATTGAAATAAGAGAATCAAGTCTCTCTTTTGTCCAGCTACAAAAAGAAAATATACAGGAATGGTTTTCATTTTATATATAGCCCAGAAACTACAACAATACCATGCTAGCTCACTTTCCATCAAAGTGGAAGATCTTCCAACAAGGACCTTGCGTTGTATTCCTTGTGGTAGCAACATGGCTCATACTAATAGTAGTCTGCAGGTGCTATACAACTTCAGTTACTTGTTTCTAACCTCCCTTCAGTTTAAGCAAGACAAGGAATACGGGGGGGGGGGTGGAAGGGTAACACAAGGCAAGCAGCAGTAAACCCCACACGCAAAGGGCTGTTGTAAATGCCTATAAGCATATTTTTACTTTGTGGGAAGAGAGATACAAAGGTCTGTCTCACCAAGAGATAATATGCCTTTAACCTGGTACAGACAAATGCAGTGAGGACAGAGCAGCTGACACAGCAACTATGCCGGTACACGGTATTCAAGTAATCACTTGTATGTTTGCTCTCCCAGACTTCCTTTCAGTGGCATTACCCTACCAAAGGTAGCATCTCCTCCTCTGTTTTGACAAATTTAAGAAGGTAACGCCCTCTCAACAGAAGTATTTATTTTTACAGGAAGCCCAAGCACAGGCGAGACTTAGGAGCACAGCTATCAACCTATTTACCAAGTTGCCCTAACTCTTCTGCTCTTTTTGGGACTGCAAAGATCATTAGCATGTCAGACTCAGAACTTCCTATGGGTCAGGACAGCCAGTATGTTTAGACATGGTGGCAGGGCAATAGATGAGGCAGTATAAATGACAAGATTTATTCAGTGTACCAACCACATTAACAGCTGGGAACACTACAGGAACAGAGTCGTGCAGGTGAAGAGGCCAGCAAGGCCTTCTACCACCATAGAACGACTCAAACACTTTGAGTAGCTGTAAGGGTAGCAAACAGTCCATTCACTGAAGACAAAATTAATGACTTCAAATGACATTTTAAAACATATATTTATTTAAGCTAAGGTAGGCCATCTCTGTGTGTCAAATCGTAAGAGCTGTTACGCGGAGTAGGGAAGGACATTTTTACATCAGAACCAGCAAAAATATAATAAATGTTTTCTCTCCGTTAATAACCAATAAAGTGCATACGGTTGAAAAGCAGAGCAGATTCATACCAACCCAGGTAATTTGGCTTAGAGAAAAAATGTCTACTCAGTTTCTTCTTTCCAAAGTGCAGACATTTAAAGTATGAAACATCTACTATGAACAAGGTAGACTATACTCCCTTGGCAGAGAATTTGATGTTCTTCAATGCACTCAAATTACCATAGAAGAAAGTCTTCCTCTGAGCTTGTGAAAGACCACCGGAAGATTGCCATTGATACAGGCCAGACTTTGAATTTTGTTTTCTAAGACATTACAAATATCTAAGACTGAGAAGTCACGTTATGGCCAAGAGAGAAAAATACTGTTTAAACAGCCCATAAGTATTTTAAACAATTGCCATACCCACCTGCTACATTAAGCTTTTCGACTGCTCCTAAGCTGGGAGCAGGAGTGGTAGTATTGTTGGTAGAGTTTGCTCCTGTTCCATTAAGTACAAGGTTTTCCACCTTGGACTCCAGCTTCCCAATGCGCTGCAAGATATTATCCAACAAGACAGCAAGTGTCTTCTTCAAATCTACAAACGAAAATGAAAAGTTAAATTGTTTAATAATGCAGTGCACAGTCAGACAGAACCAAAAATAGATACAAGAATGAGACTGGAATATATATAGACACTTTCTCAGTGCAAATCTTTTTCATTAGCAGTTCATAGAATCATAGAATGGTTTGGGTTGGAAGGGATCTTAAAGATCATCGAGTTCCAACCCCCCTGCCATGGGCAGGGACACCTCCCACCAACCCAGGTTGCTCAAAGCCCCATCCAACCTGGCCTCGAACACCTCCAGGGATGGGGCAGCCACAGCTTCTCTGGGCAACCTGGGCCAGTGTCTCACCAGCTTTCTTGTAGGCGCCCTTCAGATACTGAAAAGCTGTTCCATACAGTTCTATGCACTAATGTTCCCTACTTTGTTCAGCCTCAGATACAAGTTCCCCTGGACATGGAACTTGTCTTCCTGTGTATTTTATTTTATTGCTCAGTGCAACTCACACATATCCTATATTCAAGGCGAAGCGCATGCCTTTATAGGTACACACAGGAACAAAAATAAATAAATAAATAAATAAATGTTTTGTAATAGCTCAAGTAATAAGAAGTTGCATAAATAATAATGAATCTAAACCTAAATCCATATTTAAGTACTATCAGAGGAACAGTCTGTTAGATGCTCAGTCACCTGGAAACTAAAATCCCCTTCCCAAAAGAAGGGATAGCTTTGAGCCAGTACAAAAACCTCCTCCTGCATCTCCTCCACCACAAACAGGTTCTACACTGGCAAAAAAAAAAAATAAATTTCTTTTCTTCAGTCTGTTGGTGATTGCCTCTACCTATTTGGTCTGACACAGCACATCCCTCGCGTGGAAAGCAACACAGAGTAACGGAGTTTGCATATCAAATGACAACCCAGAAAGAGTGCTCTGATATTTTTTCTTTCCTTTTTCTTTTGTTCAGATTTCTTTAAGGAACATAGACAGTTGGGCAAGCTAAAAGAACTGTGGGCAAGAGGGGAAAAGTAGACCACTATCAGACTAAACCATATAATTATAGTGGCAACAAGCCAAAGAAGATGAAAGAAAGTATTGTTCTTTGTTAGTTTACCCTTATATCCCAGGATTAAAGAATTTGCTACGATGAATTTACATTATTCTCCAATTTAATTACATAAAATAATTAATGTGCATATGTATAATACATTTTCTGCTTTCCACAACTTTAGAATCAAATAACTTTCTGATCTGTAATAGAAAATTTCTCCATACATCTGAAGAGATTCCTCTGCCCCAACATCAGTTGTATTTTTGCCACACTTATTTTGTGTTCCCTTTATTTTTTTTCCATGACTAGCCCAATTCTTGTGCAAATGAGAGAGTAAATAAGAAAAGGCTATTGCTTTTCGAAAGCTTCTGATTCTTTTTTCCAAATAAAAGGAGAATTATATTTATTCCATGGAGCCATAAAGTAGATATTTTTCTTTATAACTGTGTGTTTTCCCTTGTCCTTTAAAGATCAGAAGATGGAATCTTAAGCACTAATGATCTGGACTGTCTTAAAAGGGGTCCAGTAGTCAATGGTATAGTGTGCAGAAGAAAAGGAAAGAGTGGAGCAGGCATTTAATATGAACAAAACCATGGCACAGAAGGAGGAAAAACTATAGGGGAAAAAAGGTAGTAAAAAAAGAAAATCGGGGAAACAACGAAGAAGAAACATAGCATACATAAAGGCATACAAAGAGCATAGAGAGAAAGATGACAAAACATTGTAATTTTTTTAACGCTGGTACCAACACACTGCTATGGGAGACTGCTCACCAGAACAGAAAAAGCAGTTGGAGACTAGTTCGAGGAGGGGAGAGCAGAAGCTCAGATTCATAATAATTTTTGTAAAACAACTGTTTTCTGCTATAAAAATCTAATACTATGTATATTTGGACTAGAATTTTTAAAAGGAAAGTGTTTGATCTGCCTACCTGACAGGTCAATATATGGTAGAAAGAAAAAGTGAAAAAGTTGTGCAATCCCAATTAAGGAATGACTGAAAACCTTTTGGGTGGGTAAAAGCAGTCAAATCAAGCAAACTTAAAATTTATTCTTGAACATCGAAATCATGACTGTGCTTGCTAATAGCAATCAAAGGATAAGACTAAAATAAATAAAAAGGCTAAATTGAAAGGGCTTTAATTTTCATAGAACAGTGAACCAATTTCTATCGATTATCATTAACATTAGTTATTAATGTGTTTATTCCTGAACAGCTAATCTGGTAATTTGCTATCAACAAATCATTTAATATAGAATCATAGAATCATGGGGTTGGAAGGGACCTCTGGAGATCATCCAGTCCAACCCCCCTGCCAGAGCAGGGACACCTTAGAGCAGGTTGCACAGGAATGCGTCCAGGCGGGTCTTGAATGTCTCCAAAGGTGGAGACTCCGCCACTTCCCTGGGCAGCCTGTTCCAGTGCTCTACCACCCTCAAGGTAAAGAAGTTCCTCCTCATGTTTAGGTGGAACTTCCTATACTCAAGTTTGTGCCCGTTACCTCTTGTCCTGTCACTGGGCACCACTGAAAAGAGCCTGGCCCCATCCTCTTGGCACCCACCCTTTAAGTATTTATAAGCATGGATCAGGTCTCAACCTCAACTGTCTTTTTTCCAGACTAAAGAGACCCAATTCCCTCAGTCTTTCTTCATAAGAGAGGTGTTGCAGTCCCCTAATCATCTTGGGAGCCCTATGCTGCACCCTCTCCAGCAGTTCCCTGTCCTTCTTGAGCTGGGGAGCCCAGAACTGAACACAGTGCTCCAGGTGCGGCCTCGCCAAGGCAGAGTAGAGGGGGAGGATGACCTCCCTTGACCTGCTGGCCACACTCTTCTTGATGCACCCCAGGATGCCATTGGCCTTCTTGGCCACAAGGGCACATTGCTGGCTCATGGTCATCCTGTTGTCCACCAGGACTCCCAGGTCTCTTTCTACAGAGCTGCTCTCCAGCAGGTCAGCCCCCAACCTGTACTGCTGCCAAACAGGACAAACTAACTTACTTATTAAGTAATTACTATCTTACTCAGTTTCACAAAGTATTACTTAATATAGTGTTATTCACTCACCATAGCACCATTCACTCTAATATTCTAAAAAAATATATTACCATTATTTTGCATCTTTCCAAACTCCGTAATTGAAAACACCCGTCCAAACTTGTCCCTAAACTTAAAATTCTTCTTAGCCAGGGAACTTCAAACCTCTAAACAAAACTTAGCTTTACCTCAACAGAAGCGTTACAAAGTTATTTCACCCACTTTCAAATACAATTTAACTTCTCCTGGGGAACCTGAGCACTGTTTGGCTGCAAGTCGACTTACTCCTCAGCAGGATTTGGGACAGGAAATGAATGCCACTGGCAACAAGCTGCAGGGGGAACTTGCCTTATGGATATCCTGTACCCTCAGAACTAGTTAGGGCACAGATCAATTCAGTTACCCTTCAGTTTCTTGGAACATATTGTTTTTGTTTGGGTTTTGGATTTTTGTTTGTTTGGTTGTTGTTTTTTTTTCTTCAATTCACCTACCATCAAGGACCCTTACAAGATAATGGGACACTGATGATGGCTTTATAGCAGGTAGGGTTTTGTTTTAAGCCTACGCACACAATTCACTAGGGACCTCTACGTGCTTGGAAGTCTTCAAACTAAATATTGATGTAGTACCTATCTATTTAGCTTGTTTTGCTTTGTAAGATTACCATACCTGAATAGCCCAACATGCAGTCACAAATCAGTAGAAGTCATAATATAAGGATGTGTGCTGGTTTTGGCTGGGAAAGAGTTAATTTTCTTCATAGTAGCTAGTATGGAGCTATGTTTTTGATCTGTGCTGAAAACACTGTGGGTAACACAGGGGTGTTTTCAGTATTGCTGAGCAGTGCCTACACAGAGTCAAGGCCTTCTCTGCTCCTCACCCCACCCCACCAGCGAGCAGACTGGGGGTGCACAAGAGGTTGGGAGGAGACACAGCCGGGACAGATGACTCCAACTGACCAAAGGGATACCCCATACCATATGACGATATGCTCAGTATATGAAACTGGAGGAAGAAGGAGGAAGGGTGCAATGTTTGAAGTTACGGTGTTTGTCTTTCCAAGTAAGAATTACGTGTGATGGAGCCCTGCTGTCCTGGGGATGGCTGAACACCTCCCTGCCCATGGGAAGCTGTGAATGAGTTCCTGTTTTGCTTTGCTTGTGCGTGCAGCTTTTGCTTCACCTGTTAAACTGTCTTTATCTCAACCCATGAGCTTTCTCATTTTTACTCTTCTGATTCTCTCCCCCCATCCCACCAGGTGAGTGAGCAAGTGGCTGTGTGGTGCTTAGTTGGTGGGTGGGGTTAAACCACGACAGGACTGCTTGTTATTTAAGCAACTAAGCAATATGATTGTTAGCTACATTTGGGATGATAATCTCAGGCTTACAGGCAAGCACCTTCACACGAACTAAAAACCTATTTTTTTAGAGGAAAAAAGGGATAACAGAAACAAGACATGGAGAGAACCTCCCAGCAGGATATTTTCATCACATGCATCAAAAAGTAAAGAGTATTAAGAGAAACCTAGTATTAAGAGAAACCTAGAAAAAAAGATGCAGCCATTGTCTGTCTTTATTCTTTGTCTAAACCTACAAAAGACACCTATACGATTTCTTCAGAGCTGAAAATTAAGGCAACTATAAAAGAAAACCAGTCTAGATGACTAATTAGCCATTAACTTTCCAGGTAGCCTGAAAGTGAATAGGTAAGTAGGAAAGAGAGTGAGTTTAAAAAATGCTAAACAAGTAAGGTGCATGATGTGATCTTATCAGACTGAAAAGGGGCCACACCTAACTTGAAATTGGATTATATTTTGATTTTCATAATATTTTCTGGCAATATGCTTCATTCTTTTCTGCAGGCTCTCTCCCACACATGCGCACAAGCTTAACTCTCATGTACAAAATGGAAGAGAGTAAGCAAGAGTAACCATTAAAACTTGCTGCTGAATAAAGCACTGAAACTCACGAAGAGTCCTCTACCCTGAGGCAAATATGATATATTTAAGCTTATACCAGATACATAAACTTAAACATTAAGTAAATTGACTGAACAAAAGGTAAATGGGAAAGAAGAAGATATAAATGTAGCAGGTCTCCACTTTATCAGTAGGGCAAGTTCTTCTTTCAAAAGGAATTTCTTACTTAAATCACTGACATGCAAACCGAAAAGCCTCCCAAGTTTCTCAAAAAACAGCAAATAAAGTTTTGTTAAATGAAGTTCTAACAAATAACCTGAGGCATACCAGTTACAGCTACTAGACAGATGTAGTAAAAATTAGTAGACAACTTCATTTCCAAGTAACTGGGAATGTAAAATTTATCCCATTCCGTACTTGGAAGTGAACGCTGTTTTATCCATCTGTGCAGAAAACCCACAGTGTGAAGCATTGTCAATTGAGCAGCACTCTGAAGTAAAATGTTTGGACAACTCAGAACAAAACCTTAGTCAGATTATCATATAATCTAGTGCACACACTTACCATACGCTGTCACTGTCCCAACATAAGGCCCATCAACCACATTTTTATTTTCTTCGGCTAATGCTTTGATGTATCTTTTGCTGAGATCCAAAATTTGCTCACGCAGGACTGTACTGCTTTCATGTTGTGTTTGCTGCTGAATAGTAAAATGCAGAAGCATCATTCCCCAAATGAAACCAAAAGTCACCAGGAAAAAGCCAAGTTTCTGAGAGGAAAGCTTCCATGGAGAGAATGCCATGATTCCCAACAGCTTCACACAGTTACTACAAAAGGTTCCTAAAGCATGAAGCCAAACAGCAAGTCCATGGTCCAGGTACACAAATATCACAGAGCAGGACTCAGTCTTATTCCAACTCCTTAGTCAACGTATATCCGTATTTCAGATCCATCCTGTTGCAAGAAGAAAGAAAAGAAGTAGGTTTTAGTAACTATACTAGGTCTTTGCTCTAACTGGTACAAAACAGGAGTAGACAACATGCTTTCTTTGTAAATGTTTAATTTGTATGTATCAACATTGTACTGTACTAGCCAGAGAACAAAGAAGCTGAGAAAAGCACTGGAAAGAGAACAAAGAAGGTGCGATGCGCCTGAGCAGGTGTAGAACACCTCTCAGTATCTGGATCCAGTTCAATGCTTGAAGCAGTTTCTAAGCTGAATTTCAAGGTAAAGCTGCTTTTACATATTTTTGTGTGTGTGTGTGTGTACACAAAACTTTGTGATGTTGCCAGTGCAGCAATTTAAGACAATTCTCAACATAATTCAGTTCTCAGAAAACAAGTAATTTTAGCTGGCAGTGACACTGCTCGGAGTTCCTGGCAAGAGCTATGGCATATGGCTAGATAGGTGATCAGGAAATCAGACTCCCCCAGGGGTAAAGAGGAAAAAAGAAAACTACATTATTTAAGCCAATACACTCTCCTGCCTTACAGCGCAGGCAGTCAGAAGGCTGGAATCGCCTCCTCTTGCTCCTGTGTGGCCTCTGCCATGCATCGTTACTCCTTATTCATAACACATAGTCCAATGAGTTCACTCTTTGCAACCAAATTCAAAACACCTATTTCTCAATGCTACAACATGTCTTTTGTATATAAAATTATTATTCTCAGAGCTTTTCATGCGCTAGGGAAAAAGAATTGTAATAACAGCCTTCAAGACAGCGTAAGACCATCTTTTCACGGTAAAATGAAAGATAAAACCTGGCACACACAATCCAAAGGCAAGAGCAGCTCTGTGATGAGGGCTAGAGGCAAGGTCCTTAGCATAAAATCCAACGAGAAGAAAGGTAATTAAAAGGTAATTAAGTGTAACCTATCATGTTAAAATACAGATTTGGTAAAATGTTATCCTTTTAACTCCATAATGCTCCCAGACAGGATTAGGGAACATAATGTTCCCTTCCATTCTGCACTTGCACAGATAATGCAGATGTTACTCTGTTTTAATAGGATAATTACACAGATGCCTGCTAGCAGTGCTCCCTGTTTGTTAAAATTCCCTTTAGATCTTCTGCTTTCAGTTGAACCAGCAGTTTTACAAAGGGACAGAAATACCTTTGGACCACTTACCTTCCAACATGTCTTGTGTGTGCATTTCGCTTTATTGAATACTATCGATTGCAGAAGTGGATGTGCATTACATGGCAAACTAAGAGCAGACAAGGCAGCGACTCTACTATGTATTTACGTTGCTAAAAGAACAATTTGTAGCCATCTTTTGCTTTGAAAAAGATTATAAAGCCCTTGAGTTGACTTTTTCCACACTTAAAATATCTTAATATCTTTCCACACTTAAAATAAAGAAAATGAATGGTCTCAACAGAGAAAATGAAGGACTCTGTTTAATGCTGCTCTCCATAAACTTAAGTTAATTTTCCAAGAAACAGCAGAGGGAAGTTTTACTTCTTTCAGTTTATGTAACTATAGCCTTGGGACACGCTTGGACTGACTAAAAAGTAGAGTATTGTTATTTCATGAAAAACTGAATGTTTTACTGTTCTCTTGCAATATCTGGTGTGATAAAATACAGAAAATTCCGTATTTTAAAACAGCATATGAACTGTAAAAAGAAATCTGAAATATTCAGGCTTAATTCCCTCAGTGATTTAATTTCCAGTAAGAACTGACAGCGTCCTTTACAGGAATAAAATCTGTGGCTATAACAGTCAGTATTTCTTCCCCAATTATCAGTTGCTTGTGAAGTGAAAAGCACTGAGTAAGAAAGCAAACCTAGCACCACCATGTTTTAATAGACAAGTGCTAATGATTTTTTTGTGACAAGTTGTTTAGGAAAAAAATCTGCAGAACACAATTAACATTAAAAATAGCAATAAAAAAATAGAAGTATTTCACAGTGTTCTTTTTAGAGTTCTAGAACAAGGATGATTACAAAAACCAGTGTATGTCTAACCTATGAGTATGATACAGCTACTTGATACTTAAATACATGATACTTAAATACAGTTGTTGACTTTTCTATTCTGTTTATCAGCAGAAAAAAGTGCCTTAAATCCACTCAAAAACTGTAAAAAGGTTGACAGGAAAAGTTCTGCCACAAGAAAGGATTAAAATTCATCGACAGATGGAAGAACGGACCGCGCTATTTCAAGTGCTAAAAGCAAAAAACCAACCACAAACCAGCCCCATTTTTATTGCCATTTAAGCAATTCCAGTGGCTAGCAACTTGATGAATGCCCAACAACATGTACTTAACTAATTAACTTTACAGCACTGCTGGTAGCCATGGAGGTTTGTAAAGTGCACGGGAGAAGACCCTCTGTCCTTCCCACCACTTCCATGGCTGGATACACACCCGCACACACTTTGCTGTATGTTTAATCCTAGATTTGACAGTTGTCAAGGACTGCAACCCAACTATTTCATGGTTAATGATTACCACATACTGCTAATAACTCATTATTTGGTATCTACGTGGACAGTGGTCAGAAGATATCAAGGACAGCACCACAGAAACATCTCTGTGGTATTTCTGTTTCGACAGGAAATTAATAACTGAAGTGAGCAACAGTGGAAGCAATAAACACACATTTGTCTACTGTAACCACTCATGGACTTTCACAGTGCCTGCTGACTAGTTATATCTCTGCCCACGCCAAGCCATTCCCAAACTTCAGGCAGTAGCATATTTCCCTTATTCTCCCCCTTGCCTTAGCGATGTTCTCAAAGGAGCTGATCCTGTTAACTCTGAAGGCCTTTTCCTAGTCTAGTCTCTAATGCACAATGGGAGTCATATCTAAAGAGGATATAGAAACACACGCTTGCATGCACCTCTAAAGAATGCCAGGCTTTTTTTTTTTTTTTTTTTTCTCTCTAGCTTTGGAAAGAGATGGTCTCACTCTAAGACAACTCTTGAAATCATTCCAGCACCCCTCTGGAAACTGGGTATCTCATAGTTGTCAAGTTGTTTGTGAAACTGTTAGGAAGATAATTCCTCCTGATTTACTGAGAGTAGCTAATGTACCAAAACGAAAAGCCATGTGTGAAAAACAGGGTAAAAGTGAAAAGATATACAAGGCAAGAAAACCTTTAATAAAGAACAGCTTTGTTATGTTTTTCCTTAAGTTCAGCTCTAACCAGCCAAAATCTCACTGCAACTGAACCAACACACCAGTGTTTTGGTCTGGTTTTTTGTTGTTTTTTTTTGTTTGTTTGTTTGTTTTAAACAGATCAGTTACACCCTTTGCGATAAATATACCACAATTTAAAACTGAACTGCCTCTACCCTTAACAACGATTAGCATAATTCTTTGAAAACGGGCTAACCTTACACCCATTTACACAGACATAAGACTTTTAATAGTCTTAGTACTTTTAGTATTTCAAACAGCTTCATTAAAAACACATTCTTTCTGTTCTATATTTAATAAAATCCTGCTCAAACAGATGGTCAATTCATTAGTTACAGAGGATAACATTACCATGCCTACGCATCACAACAAAAAATCCCTCACGCTATTTAGAATCGTATCAGGAAAGTATCCGAATGCTGAAGTGATTTGTGCATTGGGGATGTAAACCACACGTTTCTCAGCATTTTAAGCCTTTTTTTTTTTATTTTGTTTTGTTTAAAATGCTTAAAATAGAGTACAAACAGTTAATCTTCATATGAACAGATTTTGGCAACCCATATCCATGTGTTCCTCTTCACTTTTTAAAAAAGAGAATTAATCATATGCAAGAGATTAAGCACAGTCTCTTTTTAAGTATGTACATATACAAAGCTTGATGCGGTCTGTCCAATCTGTACCCACATAAGAAGTGGTACTTACTCAGGGTAAACTTGGAACAGCACTGAGGACAGTCAGGATTCAACCGTTCATCAGCTGAATGCCCTGTGCCTCGTTAGCTCCACAATTATAAAACCTTTCCTGTCTGCAGCCAAAGTAGAAGCTGTTGCACCCATAAAAGTACCAGCAGATTGAGTAGTATTTAATTATTAGCTTGTTATGAACTCAAACATAAGCAAACTTACACAGGATGACTGGTAAAGAACGTATATGCATTTTTGTACCAAGTGGCTCAGTAAAAATAGTATCGCCACTGCTAGGAATAGGCCTCGGGCCTTATACCAACTGCCTTCCTATGCCAAATGCACAATTCTGGCCTCTTATGCTGTGAAATCATTAGGAGAACTTGTAGTGTGAGCTAGCGCTGGGTACTGGGTGCCTCTTGTTATGGCATACAGCTTACAGATAAGAACACAGACCTTGAAAATATGGGCACAGGTCGAAAGCAGAAGCCCCAGAACTGTAAGCAACTCAGAGACTGTCAATTATTAGTCACCGATGAAGTGCAACTTTTGAGATTTGGAAAAAAAACCACCCTGCTTTTCTTTCAATAGCAGCAAAAGCTGAAAAGGAGGAATAAAACTGCTACGCAAGGAGAAAAGGCACTCGCGATAGCCTCAAACATCTCACCATCAAGAACCATAGCTACCACTGCTAAATACATGGCACCAGCTCACCGGTACTGTGTGCTCACAATTGATTTATAATGAGATAGTTACAGACTTAAGTGCCTTGAATATGCAGTGGAAAGGACTAGGAATGAGTAAGAACTAGCCAGTAGCAACATGTATTATTAATTAATATCAAACTAGTGAAAATTTGTTATAAGGTTTAAAGCTGGTTTAAAACTTTTTCCATCAGCCTTCTAAACCTCCAGTCACAGCAATCTCTCATTCTCTTCTTACGTTTTTCCACACACAACCAACCTGTACTCAGTTCCAACATCATGCCACCGCGCCTGACCCCACACAATTTGTTATTGTATCACAACCAGCTTCAAGAGGTGCTCTTAAAAACCCACACACCAGGATCCTATTTTCCAGATTGTGTTGTGAAGAGGGCACGCTGCACTCCTGTCTGCAACCGTTTGACTCTGTAGAACAACTTGTTACAGACCAATAGAGAACAAACACCAAGATGTGAATTTCCTCTGTTCTTATGAAGGGTGTGTTAACCTAAAAGCTAACGATAATTCAAGCGTCAACCCAGTGGGCTGCCAACACACCAGAGCTACAGCCAGAAGACACAGCGGTGAGTGAAAACACCTGCCACATCCCAGCACTTCTCTGCTAAGGGATGCCAGGAGTCATGCTTCATGCAGAGCTGATGTAATGCATCTTAAAAGGCATAGGCAATCCTCTAAAACCTCCTTTCTAGGAGTAATGAGTCCAACTGGGACTGCTCGGTTTTAATAGTTTGAACCAGACATGCTTCAACATATACACAAACTAGAATTCCAGGCTGATATTAACCACTGTCTCCTGCTGCAGCTGCACTGCCTAAACAGATGTGCACTATACTCCAACTGAATGCAAATTAATGGATTTCCTGGTACTGCAGTTCTTTATTCCTGCAGGAACACCTCAGCAGATGTACCAGCCCAGTTGGCCAATCTGTGTTCTGAAATAGTGCCATCCATGCTGAAGGTACTCTGCACCCCTTTTACCTATTTGTAAGATGCTGGCTTTCTTTAGTCCTTTTGGAGGCTCAATCTCTCTTTCCTTCTTTCAAAATACAGCATTAACAATGGGATAAGCTACAGCTTACTACTTAATACAGTTAGGTGAAATCAAAGAACAGTCATATGCTGTGTTGGTAGAAGATAAGAGAGGACAAACTAGATCAGAGAAGGAAAAAGAAGCCTGATTTCCGATAAGAATATGCGCACTTCAACATGATGTGTGCTCATATCATATCAAGTCTCTTCATATCACATACATTTTGACTCCGGTACTGACATAGCAATTAAATAACCAATAAACTTAGGAAATACGTTCTATCAACATATAACCATCCACACACCTAAACAAAACTCCGTTGCTACCCCAAGGGTTCAGAAGTTACTGGTGGTGGTTACTCCAAAGAGAGGGAAACTATGATCAGATCAGAGTTAGTTATACTAAGTCTGGAAGGCTCCACCAATTTCAACAACTAATCAGTAAACAATCAATTTATTTCAACAGTTCAAGTTATAAATTTTAAGGCACCTCAAAACATTTTTGTTAATCTTAAAATCAACTTTCATCATTAAATTGTGATCAGTCCCACAGAAAACAAGATTCAGGACAGCATGTTCTGGAAGGAGCAGAAACATGCTAGCAAAGCTGACAATATCAACCCACATCTGCAAGTCCAGGGTCTAGGTGAGGCTTCCCACTGGTATTCCCTACATATCTCCGAGGCAGTCTCCATTTCCAGCACCTCAAGAAGATGAGGTAGCTGAAAAATCACATACCTGACTCATCTGGTAACACATGTTTATGCACATTTTTGATAAGTGCACATTTTAGAATTTAAGTTCCTTAGTATATAAAATAAATGCATAAAAGAGTTTCCTTAACTGAATTATGGAGTCTTAGTTTTACTTCTCCTTCTGCTGTTCAACTTTATTTTGAGCAACACTTCTGCCAACTCATTCTTTCCTTCTAACTGACAGATGTCACTACATCTTCTCTCTCACCACCCATCTACAGTTGAAATGGCACCACGTACCATGCCTGAAGTGGCAATTCGGGATGCAATCCCATGAAGTGAGAAAAGCAGAACAACACTGGGTCACAACAGTAGAAGCAGGACAGATGGACTGAGGGAGAGTAAGAGTATAAATACTCCAGGTTTGGGTTTTTTTTAGGTTGGGGGGCATGTCTGCTTTTGTGCGTGTGCGTGTAGTAGTAATTGGCAGGCAGTGGTGGGATGAAAGTTGAAGGAGGGAAAAGCAGCCTTTGGTAAGGTGCCATAAAAACAAGCAAATTTTCATCTTGAGCAAGCAGCTTGCCTTCACTTTCAAAAATAAATTTTTCCACTTCGGAACAGTTTGGGTGACAATCTCACCATAAATTCCCCATGTGGGTCTGTGGTTTCACAGAATACTCCGAAATGTTTCCAGTTTTCTACCTAGCACATAATTTTATGTAGTTTCATCCTACTGAAATTAAATCATCAGATGTTCTTCTTTTCATGTTGTTTGCTTACCCTGATATTTCAGGGAGGAAAGAGTAAAAAAGGGAGGAAGGTTTACACAGAAGACAAAGGACAAAAGGATCACAGGAAAAAACATACAGAAAAATCATTATGGATTGAAATCCTTATGGTTCAAATACTGTTTATTGATTAAAAACACTCCAGGCAACGCATTAAAGGCCATAATCACAAACTAACCTGATCTTCTTTTAATAAAGTGCTTAGAGATCAAAAAAATGAACAAATTTTAGGACTAGGAATAGGACTGCCCTGAACTTCAGAAAAACAGAAATATTCCTGACCTTGAACAAACAAAATAAATTTCCATTTTTACAGCAATTTACAGGCAAAGTACAGGGTATATTAATAACCTTTGTCTTGTTGCTGCATTAAAACAAGATACCCCAAACAGCATTTTCTCACTAAAAAAGAACGTTTTGGGATGTCAGCATGCTGGTCAAGAGATTAGGAAATAGTTGGTTGGGTTTTTTTATTTTGCAAGAAAATAACTTAGAGAGACTGAGAGCCCCAGTCATCACCTACAACATCCCTAAAACCAGAGAAAAAAAGTACGCATGAGTCATGCTTTCATGCCTTCAAGAGTCCCCTATAACAGAACAAACCAACCTTTAAGTTACTTCACCAATTTGAATGAATTTTAAAAATAGAACTCATGGCCTATAAGTTCTATCATATTTCTAGTGTGGATACAATTACATACCTTTCTCTCTTCCCCTCCTTGCAACTACCCTCAGTCAAAGGCTACTATATGACATTCTCTTATGCCATTCTCAATTTTACATTTGGCATTTGTCCTCTAAAAGGCATAAATACAGCACCTGCTGAGAAGCATGGTCTCATACTTTTCAGATCACCTGGAAGCTCTCCAGAGTTAGAAGCAAAACGTTGCTGGTTCTCACACAGCAATCCCTTGTGTGCAATTTGGTTTCTGGTAATTCTCTCCTGTCTCTTTAGGACACAGTATAACTGTGGTAGCAAGAGTTACAAGCATTGCTATGAACTTATTCAGAAAACTTTATTTTTAATGAATAATAAAATTAACTTCAGCTTATAATCAAAGCAACCGAATTACTTAGCAATCTAAGAAGAAATAAGTTTTTTATAGAGAAATTGGATCCATTAGCTCATTTCTTGCATCAAGCAGATACTCAAGGCTCCTGTCTCACCCACTGCTATTAACCACAAATCAGCCTGTTACATCACATCTTGCAGTCTGTCCAAGAGAAAAAACAAGGAACTCAACAGCAGCTCTGTCCAACTCACAGAGGAAAGTCAAAAAGTTCTTTGTATTCAGCAAGAAAGCTCTCATCAATGTGGATGCCCAACTATCATCCCTTGTCAACTTGATGGTCAACACATGAAACGTAGTCTTTGGCAATTGCGCTGGACCCCAGACAGACAGCTGAAAATAAAGTACAAGACTTAAAGAAAGATCCAAACATGTTCACGCTCAAAACAGTCACTACATCTTACTGAAAAAGTTTTTTCAAAAATAGAAGACAAAAATATAAGTAAATCTGTGTAAGAAAACTAACTTTCTTTAATTTCTTATCATTTGCTGGGGATGGTGGATAATTAAAACAAAAATAAAATCTCATTAAACTACATTTAAATAAATCATTGCTACAGGATTTTGCATCCAAACTTTCTGTAAAGGACAAACGCCAAAAAGATAGAAGAGTTACATTAAAATAGAGGAAGAGCAGAAAGAAATACATAGGAAATTAGTATGTGTATACTATTAAGCAAGTGTATATCAGATCACAGGGAGGAAAAAAACCCACAACTATCTGAAGGTGAACATTAAATAAGTCTTCAGAAATATTTATTTCTTGTTGCTTTAGAACGTCTTGAACCTGGGTCAAAGTGTAACATTTCTTCCAACGGATTTGTTCTTGGCAAGCATTTTGAACACATTCCAACTTATGTGGCTAGACAAATGGCTTAAAATACAAGCTGCATCTCCAAAGCACAAAATTTAATGGAATTAAAATTTCAACATAGTCACCTGTTTGGGAGCAACAGTGCTGCTGATTATTCCATTGCTCTAGTTTCTGCGTGCAAGTCCTTCTTTTTATTACTGAAAAGGATGAAATTGCAATGTGCTTCATATCTAATTTGAAAATTAGTAGAACAGCAAAATATTTTAACCTATTTCCTGCATCACCTGTTTATATCATCCTGTTGATCAACATTGATATTTATCAACTGCCGATACCACAAAAGATTAGAAGAATGCTTTCATTGAAATGAAAGCTGTTAATGTTTCTTATTTCTCTTTGTAATTAGCGACAATCTGTCACACAGAGATCAGCTTTGCACAGTATTGAAAAGGCAGTCTATCCCATCCAAACTGATGAGTGACTATAGTGCTACTGGGTCAGCAACAGCACCAAAAGCTATGCAGCTCACTGTTTTGTTAAACTATAAAAAATTCTTATCACAAACATAGCATTCCCACTGACAGAACATTTAAAGGGACATGCGTGTAGTTCCGTACATGTTCAATAAAGCCCAGTTAGAAACCTACAGCCACACAAGACAGAACTTTAAAGCAATAGTAGGGCTTGAAAGTAATGTTTTTTCTCCAAACACACAGGATCAGCTACCTTAGTGGAAGGGAGCCACTGGGCAACTGATAGAGGAAGCATTAGACAAAAGTTTCGACACCTACACAGATCCATCCAGCCATAAGCAAATAGCAACAATATGAGCCTTCACATAAAATGTCCACGCATGTGATTCTCACAATGCTGCTATGAATTTTAAAGCTTTACCATAAACTACGATAAATATTGAATGACTTGGCCATGACCACAACAGTATTTTCAAAGGAGAGCCAGTACCAGGCTAAGCAAAGCATGACCACACACTAGCCTGTCGCCTATTATATTATATCCACTGTGCTGCTGGAAGATCATCAACTTTCCAGTTATCTGCAAGATCTAATAAACTATACAAGCTTCCTTTGCAGATGTATGAGCTGTACTTAGTATATCGTGGGGCACAATTTATGAACTAATGGAGTAAGTGGAAAACAGCCTCCCCTCTTTCGCCATCCCTAGACAGCTGTAGAACAACTTGTACTGGCAAACTCTGAGGAATAGCTCTGCTTCAGCTGTTGCCACTACAAAGCTAAATCAGAGAAAACAAAAAAAAGAAAAAAAAAAAAGAAAAGAAAAAGTGAAGTGTAGAAAACCACCGGGACAGGCAGCATAAGGAAAGTAAATTCACTTTGTAGCTTCTCTCTAGACTGCTAGGCAGGGAGAGGCAGGAGGACACACCAACGCTCCCCCCCCCCCCCAAACTCAGGAAATAATATGAAGAAGTCCTAGCAAGCAACAAACATTTCTGAGCTGATGTTCTGCACAACATAGTTCTAAAGGACGGGTATAGAACCCCTTAAACTCTCTTCATTGCTTATACCCCATCATTAACAATATTCCTCTTGTTAGCCTCTCTCTCTCTCCCAAGTTTCAGGTCCTCTAGATAGCTATAATCTACTATTACTTGAGAAAGCTATTTCATCTCCTTTCTGGTCCACAGTGCAGTAATAGTTTGGGTAATGAACTTTCTTTTATGCTTCAATGCTTTTAATAAATCATCCAAATTACTGGAAAGGCCTGCTTTCCAAAGCTTGTTTTGTTGGGGCTATTGTCAATACTCTCATTCAAGGTTTGGTAGCAAAAGTAGCTTCATTTTCAGTGCTGAAAGCAAACCTTTATTCCTCCTGCAGTACAGTTCCAAAGTAAATGTAAATGTCAACATTTTGGCAAATTTAATTATTTACAATATCGAACGCTTGAGTAGTCATGAATTTCTTCCTCCTTCTCAAAGGCACTAGTTAGAATTTACACAAGAAAGTTATCCTTAAATAAACTGGGAAATGAAGCCTGAAGTCTGTATTTAAAGACATAAAATCACACCTTAGGTCTCAAAATCTCTATTTACTTTAGCAAGTACCACAGCAGAACAGGAGCATATCTGCAAAACAAAACGATAGGTTTTGAGGACCTGACATTCACACCGTAGGCATTTCAGCTCAGGGGTGTGGGTGTCAGCACTGGGAAGACAGTGCTGTGGATTCTATCTAGCCTGGTCTTAATGACTAAATACCAACAGTTCAAGGACATTACTTGCATTCCTGGAATATTTTCATTAAAGAGGAATTCAGTTTGTGATCTCCAAGAGTACTCCATTATATAAACCAAAGTGTTATTATTAGCAGAGTTATTAATTCACTTAAAAAAGCACGTCTCATTCAAACCTATGTTTGAAAACATACCAAACTACTCTGACCTACCAAACTCATTCACACCACAGATACTTGAGAGACTAACTGCAAGTAATTGATTAGCGAGTTTATTTCTGTGATGAGTAACATAACACAATTTGTGCCATCAATGGCCAAAACGGTACAAAAAACCCCCTATCCCTTCCTTTACATGTGTTTCGGTTATAGACTGGCACACAATTGCAGATTTACTAAGAACACGCTTGAAACCAGAGTTCAGCTTACGTAAGTATATGAAAAAGTGTTTCTGGAATTCCTGCAGCATGGGAACATGGATCCATTTTACAGCCATCTAACCATTGTAACAAAATGCAAATACTTCAAAGGAGAGTAGCAATTTAGCTTTCTGCATTTTACTTCTTCAGCATCTCTTCTGATTCCATGTCTTCCCTTACTGAGCTAGCAGGGGCCTTCTAAGCCAGCTACTAATTTACAGAAAGCTTGCAGAAATTTCACCAGCAGTTTGACTGAAATTCCAATGGGAATTGGAAGTTATGAGGGACAAAACTGGATGAGTGAAAGAGCCTTGTTTCATTGGGAAATTAGACTAGAAAAAACAGGGAGGCAGAAATTTGTGTTCACGCATCTTAGGTGTAACAGATTACAGATAATATCATCAACAGGAAAACAAAGTGCAGGTCTTCCTTTTAATTATGAACAAGAATTTGCAAATCTCATCAGCATTTCATTGATGCAGTGATTGATGCAATTGCAGAATAGCAGACATGAGAAGAAAGTTCTAGAGAAAACAACAGTTAGTAAAAAAGGGGGAAAACCAGCTTGAAAATCTTGGGGAGAGGGAGGATCACTATAAGAAAGAGTAAGTATTAAGCTAGTTAAGAAACTGAAAGGTGAGGCAGGGAGAAGAAAAACACATGCCCTGAGAGAGGAGATGAGGCAACAAAACTTTTCAATGCAGGTCTAAGACAGAGTAAACAAAATGTGTGTTAAGCAGATGAAAAGGTAATGGAAAGAGCAGACTGGCAGACAAGGGCTAAGCAAACTGAATGGCTGAATACACTGTGTCATGCGAGACCAAGGAAACAGATCAAAGAACATTAAATAATACTAAATCAACATTATGAGTGACATGCCAACAGACACAAAGGAGATTAACAAGTGCAACTGGTAGTGCATAACTAAGGACTGTAACTATTACTAGAGGAAACAGTTCACTTGTCAAGAGTTATAGGTATTTCCTGATATGCTTAAGCTGATAAAACTTTCACCTCGAGTGAGAAATGGGTAGAGGTTTTTGTTTATGTGAAAGCCAGAGCGATTAGAACTTCCTATTTCAAGACCTTCCTTAAATAAATTATCCAAGATAACGAGAAACTCCTTCAGAACTATTATTCCTCAATATTACTCTTAGTCCTATAAATACATTGACTATACAAAAATATGAAATTATCATAGGGTCAGATCTCTATGCAATTTATCTTCCAAACACTTGCATTGATTTACACCATAAGGATCTGGCCCTTAGTGTGTAAATAAGATCTGTTCCACTACGCATATACACATTCACAAGTATAATCATTTCTACAGCTCTCAGTAGTCATGAGGGACAAAACATAACATTACCTTTGCATAAGACATTATAAGTCTCTATTAAGGTTGCTGGACAGGCAGTAAGAAGATGCTGGAGACAATTATGGGAAATAAGACCACAGACACTGCGAGAACATATTCCAGATTTACATGCATATGAAAATATTTGATATAAATTACATCTTAAGCATTTACATCTTAGGAACTCCAAGGTCTATGGTCACATTAATTACTTAAATAAATTAATGAACATTACCTTCTCCCATGTGGTCAGTGACAACTAAGAGTTCCTTTAAACTTACGTTTTTCAAAACTGTAAGTAATGCTCTCAAATGTTCCAAACCAGCCACCCTCTCCAACATGTTTTACGCAGAGTCAAGTGGGCTGAGATACTCGGAAACACTGTACACCCACATATCCAATCACAGGTGACAGAAGAGACAGAAGTAAGCATCCTTTGTAGACTCTGGCAATTTCCATTAGTTTCTACATGTTTATTTTGTGAATAAATTCCCCTCAATGGTCTGAAAATGCATAATCAATTACGTTTATTGATACTGTTTTGAGTTACTAGTCAAGTGTTCTCACATTAAATATTGCACAGGAATGTCAAGAGGGGTTTTGGATACTGTGAAAACTGAAGATAGCTAAAAAAGAACACGTTTTTAAACCCACCCTTGTCCACAGTTGTAGTTTAGGAAGTACAGAGTAAGTGAAGTTTTCTACAGAATGAATCAGCTGTCTGCTGTTTCTGTTACCAGCACAGCATTATCTTCCAGCCTAAGTACTACTTTCAAAGTTTGTATGCATTCACTTTTATCAGGCTTTCAAATTCTACTTTGCTAACAACAAAATCTGCTTCCTGAAGGTTAGTAAACATACTTCATCACATGCAGCAAAGCTTTCATATCTCTACTGGGAATCATCCATACTGTTATGTTTTAACAGGTGGCTGCGTAGTGAGTGTCAAGCAAAGAAACACTTACTTGCATAACATCCTTTCTGCATTTTTATATAAGCACAAACCAAGAAGCACATCTTGCTAGAGAACAGAATGATTTTGGTGCATATCAGATTTTTCAGATTTCTTTATCAAGTATGATTTAAATATCTCATGCGTTCCCTCTTCCCCTTTGCTTATATGCCATCTAAACTTCAAACTCCAAATCCAACAAAAGAACTATCCACCAAATGCTTGTTTTATAGATGCAACAAGCTTTGCGAGTTTGGCTGAAAGCACAAGGTTCCAATTTGTCAGGTCTGCTACCCATGAAGCCTCAGCCAGAGCTCTGCTTTGGCTTGCAAAGGAGTCAATGCTTAGCACTGAGAAGCAAGACCCATCTTGTCATGCCATGATCTTCATTGATAAACTGAAGTAGATAGAGGACAATAAAACAGAGAAAGCTTCTATCAGCTCGACCAAGAGAAAAGATAACAACCAAACATATCTGTGTCGTTAAACAAAAGCTTTTTCCAATGGCCACAGTCAATGCTTTCAGCGCGCTTGCAACCTGCACGGTGGTGCTCAACGAGCTGACTGCAGTAGCTCGTTGTGACTTATGGCTGCAAACCAGAGGTCACAGAAGTTAAGAATGTATGGCTTGTTAGGCTCTAATACAGGTAGAGTTTCACTTGCAGTAGTTGCCCCAGTTGATGACAAAGCAACTGACTGTATGCACACCCAAATAAATGTTTTTGTACCTAGTTCACAATCTAGATAATGTACAAATCAAAAATGTCCATTACGATCCTCACTCCGTTTGCAGTACAGCAGAAAAATCTGGACTGGCAAGTCTGGCTTCTATTTCCCAGTACTAGGAGGGAGACCACACATGTTAGATTTAAATTGCAAAAGAACAAAACAGTCCTCAAAAACTCCCTTGTAACTCCCCTCAGGTTCTGCAGCAAGGGAGGAACCGCAGAAAAATCCCCCTCAGGTAGAAGGTTTTGTGGTGGGAGTAGGGCAGAGTGTTCTTCCTGCCTTCACTGCATGAACCCTCACGTAACATAGTGACACCACTGACCAGCACATTATCTGCATTTTCCTGTCACATCCCCATGCTCTCCCACGACCTCTTCCCTGCTGGCCCACAAGAAGGAAACCCTCCAGTGTTGGACCACCTCCCCCCCCCCTTTCCCGCAGCAGTAAGGTGCCACAAAAGGGACAGGGAAGCATACAAAGCGTTTAAGGCAAACATTACAAATGGCATCAGTAGAAACATTTGTCCCTGATGTCCTCCTACCAATTTCCAGTAAGGAGTGGTTTGCATGTAGTACCCCTTAAATTATTTTAAACTAAATGAACTGTGCCTCCACCCTATTATGGCCTAGTTCCTTGATATTTTCCAATTAAAACAGGATGAAAACTCACTTTGAAAACTTTTTTTTTTTTCTCTCTGCATGGTAACAAAAGCCAGATAGTCATTCTTCCCCACTTCAGTTGACATTTTAGTCTTTTAAGGGGGATAGGGAGAATTTTTTTTTTTTTTTTTTTTTTTAATACCTTCTCTCAAAACAAAGGACAAAATGTGATGTAGCACCAGTCCCTAAAAAGAATAATGGTAATTCTCATTATTTAGCTTTTGAGTATTATAATGTACTAGATGTAAAACTTCATAAGAACCCATTTCATTCCCCACTGAAGGTCAGTCATCTCTGAGGCAACTCTCAACAATCAAACAGGAACAGAGTCAACACTTTAGAATAAGAAGTTCAGTGGTGAGAAAAGCATCAATGTGCTTTTGACAAACATTCACGACATGAGACAAACAATTTGCACATCTGTATATAGAGATTAAAAAAAAAAACAACGCAAACCAACATACAGGAAGTTTTGTACAGAAGAAATTCACCTTTAAGACTGCATGATAATGAAAAGATAATCTGGTAGATTGGCATTTTTCCCCACTTTAGTTGACATTTCAGTCTTTTCAGGGGGTAGGGAGAAGGAAGGAGGAGTCTGAAGGACAAAGTAGGAACCAAGTATAACAAAGATCTAACATTAGCAGTAGGTGAAGCATAAATGCCTAAAACGTTTCATGCACAAAACTGAAGTGACGTTGCAAACCCTGCATGCAAATAAACATCAGGGAGATTAAAAATGCAAACCAGCAAGCCTTAGAGAAAAGTCAGCAAAACCACTAAAAAAAAACCCGCCCCACACCACAGCCAACTCCAAAAAAAAAAAAAAAAAAAAAAAAAAAAAAACAAAACCCCCAAAAAAACACACACATTTTTGGAGAAAGAACATAGTTTTTCCCTTTCAAAAAGAGAAAGGTGACAAGACATCCCACAATTTTTATTCAAGAACCTTGACAAGAATTCATTTTAAACTTAGTGCTACATAAGTACGAAAACAGTCATCCACTGAATTCAATTTATTTTAAACAAAAATACATTCACTAACATTTCCTATTCTTCTCCACCTTTTTTTTTTTTTTTTTTAAAATTTCAATATGGCAAGAAAGTTTCAGAAGATCAGGTTTGGAAAGCATATTAAATTAAATACCTGTTGTGTATTTTTTCCAAGAAGAGCAATTAAAAATGACTGGTTAAACCAAAACAAATCCAAACCCAAAACAAAAAAAAGAGAATTGAGGCAAGGAAGAAAAGCAGCAATCCCTAGGTTTCAACAGATCACATAATCTTACGTACCACTTAAAACGAAAATCGAATTAAAAGAAACTAAAGGAATAATAAAGTTTGTAAGAAAATAAGGCTGGTTACAAATTCCAGTGTAAAAGATAATCCATTCATTTCCACCCAATCTAAGCTTCCAATTAAAGCAGAAGAAGTATTGTTAAATACAGTATTGTTAAAGGCTAAGTAGTTACAAGGTTTTGAGTCAATATAGAAGATGAAATAACACAGCACAAAACTCAAGTCACACATGTATGCAAAAAACAATATACAAATAAAATGTGATTCCTGTGAATCACAAAAGCCCCACAACCCTGACCACATTTTTCACAAGTCAGGTTGCAATTCTTACATGAATTTTTCTGTCTGGAAATTTAAATTCTACATACCTAAATGTGTCAAACTGTACACCACAGTGTAGCGTGTAGAGCAACAAAAGAGAAAAACAAAGAAAAAAATTACCACAATAGCTACCTCCTAGCCAGGTGGTTGCATTTCAGTGGAGCACACAAGTGAGTATGTCATACTGTAACACGCAGGAGTTTTAGAGTTAGACCTACCCCTCCAGACTAGGATTTGCATTACAGTAAATCCTATGTATGAAATAGGAGACTTTGGCTTGTCATACGACAATACCAAGCACGAAGATATGTCTTGTACCCAGCAGTCAAGCCATGCAAAAAGAGATGATAAGAAGGAGGGGATGGACTGGAAACATAAAGAAATAAACCTTAGGGAGTAGTGCTAAAGAGATGGGGAGTCTCATTTCCTTTTTTTCCTGGAGGCATCACAGCAAAGTAGAGTCTTCAGAAGAGATCTGAGGAGAACAGTGAAGTAGTTTTGCCAAGATTAAAGGGGGAATTCCTACCTGTGCTAGGGAGGAACAAGGGAGAAAGCAAAAAGACACTTTTTAGAGTCTATCTAACAGGAAAGTCTAAGGTGGGCAGCACGTGGCCCCGGGTGGAGGTAGGAAGCCAGCTCTCACTGCTGAATAGGATGGGGAGCCTGGGAAAGGAAAGACGAGCAGGTGATGTTTCAGCAGGGAGAGCAGGTGTGGAATGAAGGACGGGGAAGGGGAACACAGTCAAACTAGTATGGATAGGAAAAGACAGGACTTGGGAGCTGTCAGCACAGCAAGGCCATACTTGTGAACGCCAACGAAAAATCACACTACACTAAATTGAGAATAGAAAGGGGGGAGGGGTGTTTGCTTGTTAAAATAATTATGTTATGACAGGATGAAAATGGCCACACCTCACAGAAATTATGTCAAAACCCTGCAAAACTTTTTTTTTTTTTTTAATGTCCTCACATTCAGAATTTGGAAGGAGAGGCCAATACTGTGGCTAGAAAGGACTGGGAATGGAGATGAAAATGTTTTCAAGAACACAAAGTTTGATTTATTAGCTTAATGGGAGGCTTACTGTACAATATAGGAATTACATTGCAGGAATGTGTCATTACAAAAATATACTCATTTACAGTTTTTATTATTAAATAAAAAAAACTATGCTACTTTGCACATTTAATCACTATGACTATTAAGGAACGAGAACAAATTCTGAATCTGTGCCAATACCAACATTTTCCTTTACTACAGAAGTATGCCTTAAATGGAAGTAACACAGAAAGAAAAATAAGGGTTTTTTTGTCAGTCATGCCAGATGACTGTCAATAAGAAATGCTCAGAATTTGTTAACAGATTCTAAAATATTTTTTCTTCCATGTTTCAAAGAATAGACGTCTCAGAGGTGTAACTACAGAAGGTTTTGCTTTTTTAAAAAAGGAGTCCTTTTTCATTTATCATTAAGAACTTTTAAAGCACAGACAGTCATTTTCCTGAATCTTAATGTACCACATAAGTTGAAGAATCCCACAGAAATCCTTCACGTTATGCAAAGTCGCATCCTCGAAAATTTTTGTTGTTTCTACCCTTTAGCCCACAACATTAGGATTTCTTATAATTAACTAAAAACTATAAGGCTAGCCCTAAAAGAAAAAAAATCCCTTTAATTATGTCAACTGTCAACAGCACAGCAAAATAAATAATTTTAACGAAATCTCAATAAAGATGCAAAGAGGCATCTAAGAGATTTATAAACATGCCCAAATTCCCACTGCACTTAATGAGACACTCCTGAATACTCCTGCAGGTGCCTGAACATCTTCTACAAATTAGGCTTTTAAGGATATGTCTGTGCATACCTCACACCTGTAGTCCTCATCAACGTCAACTTGGTATTGTGGGCTTTTGACACCTCTGAAAAACCCTACACATTTAAGTCACTTCTGATTATCTCCATCTGTGCACATTTATTCTTGTATAAAAGTATCTCATCCCTGTTTATAGTTTAAACCACAAGCGTGGACCTCAGGATCACACTCGGAGACAATACTACTAACAGCAATTTATAAAAGCATAGGAGTGAGGTCTGAATTTTTCAACACCAGCTTCCCCTCCCCCCATCCTTCTTAATGTGCCTAAGGGGAAAAATATAAAAAAAAAAAAAAATTAAAAAAATGAAAATTTCTTCAGGATTTGGTATATTATAGTTGCTACATTTGGCAAGTCAATTGAAATCACAGCTGCAACTCAAGAATTCATAAGAATAAGAAAACTTTTCTTGAGATTTTCGAACTGTTACTAGAAGTTATCTTTTCAACCACTTTTCATGATTTGCTTAAACACTGAAAAACTGAGGGGACCCACATTTTAAGCTTTACGTATTTCTAATTAGCCTCATAACAAGAAATCATAGTTGACTGCACTGCTTTTTATATCATAACAGTTTTCTACCTGAATTTAGGATATTTAACTGTCATACATTGTATAATTTTATGTTGTGAATATAAAAACATTAATATATTTTATATATATAAAAACACAAATTAATGCAAAAATAGTTCTAATACAGACTAACAACCCAAATGAATGAAGAAAAATCCAAGGAGAAAGGAAATAGATATGTGATGAGAGTCATGGGAAGTCATTTCCCATCACTTGTCTTTTGAGACAGTGGTCAAAAGCTGTTTAATTTTGGTATCCAGGAAAACTTGATCAGTTCAAGGACTATCTATTCCCACAAAAAGTGTATATATTTAGTAAATTCTTTCTTGGCATCATCTTCAGAACATTCATATTAACAGATGGAATAAAAATGTGGCTCATAGGCAGGACAGACTGACCTTTTAGGACAGGACTCATTTAACCCACAGGCAGATGGGACAGCATACTTTAGGAACACTGCAAACTTCTGTCACCAGTTAGTTCAGTGAACGTTTGTCTGGGTCAGTCACTCAAACCTGAAGAGCTAACAGTGTTATAACTTCCTCAAGCCCTGCAGACTCTTAACAAATTCAGTAAAATGCATATATTACAGCCAGGACTTCTTCACCAAAATGCTAGTAAGCTGCCCCTGCAGAAGAATTTGTTGCTATATCTACAATTAACATTATTGAGAAACGTGGCCTTCTTGAAAACAGGACAAGACTGATAAAGATCCTGCAGGGGCTGCAGCAGGCAGAGACTGCTGCTGTGTTTTCTTGAAACTCATTAGCATTGCACAACTGATGCCACACAGTGACAATAACAGCCCCGAGGGATCTCACACAGGTTGCAGCCAAGGTAAGAAGAAAAAGATTAGAAGACAAATTTTAAAAGACGTTTTACCTTTTGCAAACTGAAACAGATTTAGTTAGCAGTAGAAGCAGGTGAATGGGTTATCACTGAAAGGGTTATCAAGCCTTTTTAAAAGACAGGTAGATGAGATGCTTAAGGACGTGGTGCTTAGGAATATGGTTTAGTGGTGGATTTGGTAGTGTTAGGTTAATAGTTGGACTCGATGGTCTTAAGGGTCTTTTCCAACCTAAGTGATTCTATGATTTCCCTGGTGAGTTCTCTGACAGGTCTACTTCTGAGAGTTGGATACCTGTCACAGTGAGGTGTCCCTGCCCAGGGCAGGGGGGGTAGGACTAGATGATCTTTAAGGTCCCTTCCAACCCAAACCATTCTGTGATTCCATGATTCTATGATTATGTAAATGCACAGTTGATTTCATTAGCATGAAAAATTAATCTGTTGTTTTTCCAATAATTCATTTTATCTTGAACAGGGAATTATCAATGCTGGGTGTTCAGGGACAGGAAGAAAGGAAAAGAAGTATAGCTGGTACCAAGTAACAGACTCAGTCTGAAATAGTTAGAAGCTGGTATAAGGAAAAGGATTATACAGTTAAAAAAAAACCCCAAAATACCAAAACAAAACACATGCCTTGCAACAATTTAAGAAGGAGTAATTTCCATCATTCAGAAATCCATCTCAATGATGTTACTCAACTTAGAAAGCTGCATTTGTTTACAGTACTGAGAAAATAAAGACTACTACAAAAATCATCTCCACTCACACGTTTTTCTTTCTTTTTTGTTGAGTAATGAAAATAGCAGACAGTTTCATTTAGGAAACTAAAACATAATACTTTGAGTGATTACACTGATAACACTTGAGAAAAAGAACCCACCACTGAATGCACTTCAGTCTTTTCATAAAAGATCATTAGCAATGTACTACTTTGCAGCAGTAAAAGAAAAAGGATGACCCCAAAGCAGCATCTCTCTCTTTACGTTTATGTTTTCAGAATTACAGAATCAGAGAATCTTAGGGGTTGGAAGGGACCTTTGGAGATCATCTATTCCAACCCCCCTGCCAGGGCAGGGGCACCTAGGAATGCCCAGGTGGTGTCAGAGTATCTGCAGAGAAGGAGACTCCACCACCTCTATGGGCAGCCTGTGCCAGTGCTCTGCCACCCTCAAAGGAAAGAAGTTCCTCATGCTCAGGTGGAATTTCCTGTGTTCCACAGTTTGTGCCCACTGCCCCTTGTCCTGTCACTGGGCACCACTGAAAAGAGTCTGGCCCCTTGTCCTGTCACTGGGCACCACTGAAAAGAGTCTTGACACCCGCCCTTTAGGTATTTATAAGCACTGATAAGATCCCCTCTCAGTCTTCTCTTCTCCAGACTAAACAGACCCAAGTCCCTCAGTCTTTCCTCATAAGAAAGATGCTCCAGTCCCCTCATAATTTTTGTAGCCCTCTGCTGGACCTTCTCCAGCAGTTCCCTGTCTTTCTTGAACCAGGGAGCCCAGAACTGGACACAATACTCCGCATGCAGCCTCACCAGGGCAGAGTAGAGGGGGAGGATAACCTCCCTCGACCTGCTGACCACGCTCTTCTTGATGCGCCCCAGGATGCCATTGGCGCACATTGCTGGCTCATGGACAACTTGTTGTCCACCAGGACTCCCAGGTCCCTCTCTGCAGAGCTGCTCTCCAGCAGGTCAACCCCTAACCTGTACTGATGCATGGGGTTATTCCTCCCTAGATGCAGTACCCTACACTTGCCCTTGTTGAAGGTCATTAGGTTCCTCTCTGCCCAACTCTCCAGCCTGTCCAGGTCTTGCTGAATGGCAGTACAGTCTTCTGGTGTATCAGCCACTCCTCCCAGTTTTGTGTAATCATCAAACTTGCTGAGGGTACACTCTGTTCCCTCACCCAGGTCATTGATGAATATATTGAAGAGGACCAGACCCAGTACTGACCCCTGGGGAACACCACTAGCTACAGGCCTCCAACTAGACTCTGCACCACTGATCACAACCCTCTGAGCTCTGCCAATCAGCCAGTTCTCAATCCACCTCACTGTCCATTCATCTAACCCACACTTCCTAAGCTTGCCTATAAGGGTATTACGAGAGATAGTGTCGAAAGTCTTGCTGAAGTCGAGGTAGACAGTATCCACTGCTCTCCCCTCATCTCCCCAGCCAGTCGTACCATCGTAGAAGGCTATCAGATTGGTCAGATCAGATGCCTGATCTCGCCGTCATCCTTTAACTCCTACCACAATGCCTGGTAATGACCCATTGTTACAGCCTTGCAAAGTGACTGACCCAATCTTGAAATTTCTTTTTTTAAAAAAATAAGATTGGAAAGAAAATAAATTAACTCTTTTCAACGTCTTTAAACTCATTCATTTGGCTGCACCTGAACAAAGTGTTTCTCACCATAGAAACTGCGCTTGTTTTCAAACACCTGTAAAGTGGTAATTTACATAAAAGCAAGATCATTTTTGACAGCGTAGAATTTTGTATCGTGTTTTTAAAATGGCAGTAGGCCTTTCTCTCCCCTTGCCTCTTTTAAGTATTTCATTGCCTTAGTCTACCAGTACACCGAGCCACTTAAGAATCATTACATAAATCTCACGCACCACACATTCATCTACTTTAAGATCTAATATTAAAATATACAAGGATTTTTATCTGTTTTGATTTTAGATTTAGATCACATGTTTCTATCCACTGCTGTAAAGTTTTTATTTGGCTTTTGTGGGGAACTAATTTAATTATTTTTGAAGTAAGTCTGTCCAAAAAAGTCACATAAATACTACAAGGTTTGTGATAGTACTCAGACTCAAACATACTGGCGTGTATTTGGAATACACAAAAACCACTTAGAGGACTGACGGTCTTTATGCCAGCTTTTATATTCAAATTTATCTTAAAAACTTATCTTAAAGCACCTTGTCTTGTCATGGAGCACCATCAAGAAGAGTCTGGCCCTGTTTTCTTTACACCCTCCAATCTGAGATTTATAAACATTAATAAGATTCCCGCAAAGCTTCCCTTCTCCAGCTCTCTCAGCCTCTCCTCCTGCAGTCCCTTAACAAGTATAACCCCTCCAGTCAAAAGTTAAGTAGGTAAGGCAACTCATTTTGACATTCTTGAAAACCACTGAAACCTTAACACTTCAAACGAGACACACCATCTAAAATGGTGTACATGAACATGGATATTCTAGAAGTACCCATAAACATTGTGGAAGCAATTTTGTTAATATTCCTGCCAGCACGGCATCATCTGTGAAAAATCAAATACTATTCTTAACATTGAAATGGTACTTCAATACACTATAACATGAAATGCTACGCATACAATGACTAGGGGTTTGAGGGCAATTTACAATTTCAACTGTGTTGTTAACTGTGAAGATGTTTTAAAAAACAATAGGTATTTTAATTCTGCTCACACTTATTTGAAGAATTATATTGTTACTACCATAAGCCTACATTTCCCTATCTCAGAGGCCTTGATTTACTGTAAGTGCAATATTTTTCACACAACTGTAAATTATCAAGAACAGCATCAATATTATTCTAAATGTAACTAGACTCAGTAATACCAGCAGGAGTCAACATCAACCCAAGTGACAATATACACATTGGAGACACAGTCCAAGGTAGCAAGCTGGCATATTGTACAGACTTTTGAAGGCTTACTAAAACTTCAAAGAATAAATGAATAAGTTTTACGCTTCAAATATCTACTCCAAGCATCTTATTCAGTTTACGCACAGTTGGCTTTTACCAACAACCTATACAGATAAAGAAGTTTGGAGCCAATACAATTCTTGCAATCATTTACTAGATAAAGCCATTAAAATATCACAAAACCTTTCATTTTCTCTCTTTTTTTTTTTTTTAAGCAACAAGCATCCCTTCATCAACATAATTTCTACCAAGCGTCAGACGCAAGTAAATGCATTTTGGCCACAAACCTTGGCTGCATTTAGCCAAATAAATAAGACAAGTCTTATGAAATTGCTTTGAAAGAACTGTATTCCCAGTATGAAAGAATGGATAGTTACAGACATTACTCCACTCAACAGCTTTCCATAATTACAGTATTTTATCAATGAAATTTTATGCAGGTTACTACAAAGCCCATTCTGTTTCCCAGACAGTCCCAGAATACATTGCACAGTATCATTAAGCAAGTGTGTGAAATGCATCTACTTTCATCCTAAGCAATTAAAGACAAGTTTGGTCAATTCTCATATTTAAGCTTAGGTGTACTGTAGTCTGTTGTTGCCTTATTTCATGTCCCTTTCTAAACAGCAATCTTCCCATTGACTTTTTTCAATAACACTTTCTTTCAGGTACCTTCAGCCTCAGAGAAGGACTCTGGTTTTCCCGTGTTGCCTTGTAAGACTTCAAAATTCTGCCTTAAAATGTCTGTTCCCAAGTATCCATACAACTATGTGCACTCTCCAGGAATATGCTGGAAATCAGTAGAACTTGACTAGCAGCTCTTAAAACAGACAGAAGCCTCCCCTAGTGTAATAAGTGTGCTTAATCCCATGTATCCAAATAGAAATTAAGTCAAAACCTTTCCCACAAACAGCTGCCTTTTGATGACTCACAATCTGAGTTGTGTGATTAAAAAAAAAAACTATCCAAAAAACATGGGTGTCTAGGCAGCATGACCTCTTCCCATGTGAATACTGCCAGCATATCTGAACCAGGTAAGTAAAAAGCAGAAAGCTGAAGCTGAGAGTGATTTATGCAATATTCAGATTGGCTGCATACAGATAATTACGCAAGTTTGCCAAATCTCTACAGCTTCCGCTTTTTCATATTTAGAAAACTTTCACAAATTAATCAAGTTCTGAAGGACCAAAGGAGGCACAGAAAGCCTCAGTGAGAGATAATGCTCCATCTACCCCAACAGCTGTTTGATGAGCGGTAGCTGAATCAGTTTCTTCCCTGAAAGCACCATAACTAACTCTCAAGAGCTGGTGTGGAAGGCGGGGTTGGGGGGGAAGGATAAAAAGCACACTGATCTGCAGAACTGCAAAATTTG
The DNA here is from genome assembly GCF_965231255.1 of Vanellus vanellus. Lineage (NCBI taxonomy): Eukaryota > Metazoa > Chordata > Aves > Charadriiformes > Charadriidae > Vanellus > Vanellus vanellus. The sequence continues at coordinate 8,514,192 of NC_138910.1, forward strand.
TCTTGATTTGTGTGGGAGAACTCTTGGGAGATAGTTGCTCTCTTTCACTGCTAACACTGCCCACAGAACTGCAGGCTTTTCTGCTTTCAGGAGACAAGAGCATGATTATAACTGTGTGTGAGGACGCAGGGATGTCACGTAAGGCGCAACACCGCCCATGTGAATGTGACATCCTCCTACTCCCCTCCCTTGCACTTCAGCCTCCATTACCAATCAGATGAAGACCTCACCAAGCCATCACAGGAATAGAAGAGGTTTCAGTATACAAAGTATGTATTGCAAGGGCTCTTTTTGAGGCAATAAATCTTGGGGCAGGGGGCCCACAGAAATTTACATCAAGCTCGGTCCCTTTCACTAAAATAAGCAAAACCTATTAATATTAGCATGCCGAACTAGCAACAAAACCAGCACAGTTCGAGCGATATTTTCATAGTATGACTCACACATTACATTTTTAGTGCAAATTCTCATTTCTCCACCTTGCTTTGGCTTCCCTTCCCATCAAGAGGCATACAACAAAAAGGAAATGAAACAGCTGCAGGAGCTACAATCCTACATGTAACACTCCAACATTCAAACTACAATGGCCTTTATTTTTCTGCTTCTTTACAAAGTTCCATAAAAATTCACAAAGGTGACCTCATATACAGGACTGGTAAGCCTTTTGGACTAAATCTGCAGAAACAGGTGACAAAATGCTTACCTTCCAAATTAACACACAAAGCAGATGGCAACCCCACACTAAGTGTGGAACTGAAGAACAAAGTTCTTTCTGCCATACGTTACAAGCACATGAAAGCAAGCACTAACAAGGAGAAAACATCTGGAACATAGTGTTTATATATGGAACACAGTTGTTGACTAAGGAAATGGAACTGTGAATTTGCATTTGTTAGTTTATCTATAGTCTGGCCACTATGCAAACAGTTACAAGGCAACACAAGAAAAATCCAGAAAGAAAGGCTCAAAACATTGTTTGGGGCAATGTGTCTGCAATGCTTTTCCATACATCTTTTAAAGTGTGTGCAAAATTAACAACTTCAATGGAAGATTTTCTTTCTGTTTAAGCATTAAGGAAAAATAACACTTTTTAAACCAATGCATACAGAAAATTGTTACGTAGAAGACAGCCACAGCACGAGACAGTTCGAAATAAGCAGACAATCCTTTGCTTTTTCTGTACACTTTCCAGTTGTCATTCTCAAGCAAAACAGAAAGAATTTAAGGGCCTGTCAGTTTTCAGATGAAAATCCTGTTCCTAAACAGGATTAGCTGGTAACCTAAAAATATCAACCAGTAATCTCCAAAAGTCATAAACTCATATACCCTACAAAGTCCTATACCAATCACTAACTACAAGAAATTAGGTCAGAATCCAAATCAGGTGACACGAGAGTAGCATCAATCTTCTTATTTCAGAGCTGTCACATTTTAAATCTTTCGTAGTTTCCACATAAATTATTAAAACCACAGATGTTTCTTTGAACAGAGGCTAACCAAAAGCAATGTTCCAGTTTAACGTTATAATTTTAAAACGGCATATTAAAAAGTTTATCTTCAGTCACTTAAGACACATATCTCTAAATGTACCCCCCCCCCGTCAAGCAAACAAACAAAAGTTTGCTGCTTTAAACCAGACTGCTTTAGGGTTTCCTTAAAATGATCTGAGATCAGGTGGCAGTACTTCTCACACTGCAGTCTGACAATACAATTTCTTTGTTCGCCAAATTCTATGCCTAATTTCTAGCAGGTTGACATACCCTACCCACAAAACCAGTCTCACCTCACAGATGAGCTGCACACTGGAACTTGAGAGATGTATTACATGACTCAGCCACTGGCCTGCTATCCCTGTACATTCCCACACCTTATTTACCATATATAAAATACAATAAACAGCATACAATATCGCCAAATCTTTGAAATCTATTGATGTAAAACATACAAAAATCATTGATACCTGCAGGGCTGTGGCAATTGGAGATGGCATTACTGTATGTATCAAAGATTTGGACCCTGAATCTGTTAAAATAAATCAGTGTGAAGTTCTAGCCTCAAAGAGTTAGGTTCAACTGAATTGGAATTTACAACAATATATATACCCTGTACAAAATCTTCCAGTGTCACTTACCAACAGACACATTACCTGTTTATTACTAAAACCTGCTATTATAAAATACTGAGACTTTTTATTAGCAAGTGATAAAATCTTGCTATAATATCAAATTATAATTAGCAAGTGATTGATCAATTGGTCAAATGATTGATGCAAATCACTTTCTGTACTATAGCCTAGTTTCCTCTTCACAATGCTAACAGTCTTCTGAGATGCAGACTCCAGGATCTTACCTACATGTAAACTATTTTGGCATATTACAATAATTTGCACCTGAAAACCATCAGTTGCGCTATTGCAGAAGTGGCCACTTCAGCTTACGCTGTACGTTCCAGATCTTGACTGACTGCCATTGGGGCAAAGAACACAAAGATTCAATGAAAGCATCTCATTGGTACTGTGTTCCCAGAAGTGGCATCGCTGACTTACTGACAATTATCACCATTGCATCTATTGCTTTTAAACTTGGTACGGTACCTTGACTGACACTGCTGATGAGGAGAGGCAGGTAGTATCTACGGCCAGAAAAAATGTTTCAGCTACAGCTTTTAGACATAGGCTGACTCTTTCCATAATGAGAGCAGCATGCCATCCAAGTCCTATGGCATCTTCAACTATAAAATTCACACTTTATCTACAAACTTGTCACCAAAACCAAACCAACTGCATAACTAATGACAGCAAGACATTTCAACACTCTTATTCTGAGTAATTTTACAGTGACATTTATGAGCTGTAATAAGCTATATGAATCAGTGGCATAAACCTACTTAACACGTAATGAACTAGGGGGCAAAATAAGTGGTTTGACTGCTGATTAAACAATACCTTCATTTTTTGCCATGCAGAAAAAATTTCTCATTAAATATCATCATTTTTTACTTGTTGTTATATAACAAGTTGTCTATCCCTGGCTGAGTTACAATAACAATCACAAGTCTACAGACTGGCAATTCCTTTGGGAAGGGACATTTATTGACTGCAGTTTGACAAAACACAGAAAACGTCATGAGAAAAGCCAAACAAAATCTTCACTCCTCACACAGATCCACAAAAAAACCTGCACCCTACCCAAAGATTTAACCAGTGGCTACTGCCTTGTCTTTGCTAGCAGGCACAAGCTCCTCATGTGCTCTGAGCCCCTCAGAAACTAAACAGCATTGTCAGCATAATATGGAACATGAACGAATGTTGCTCTGGTGCAACCAGAAGAGACAGCCCCCCTTCTCCTATTTGGGCCAATATTAGTTGCGCAAATCACATTGAACAAGGATGGGTTTTGTTTGACTTTCTTCTGTTTTCTTCCTTGGATCAGCTCACTTGCAGTGAACTATCTCTGCTAACTTCAGCTCCAGTCCTCAGTCATTCTGGATCAAGAGAAATCCAAACTTCTCAGCAACCCATGCTCGCAGGCATGTAACATCACACTGCTTAACTCTGAACATGCTGACAAAACAATTTTGCATATTCTTGTTACAGGCGAGGTAGAGAAATCCGAGTTCTCTTCATATCACTATCTAGTAGTGATGCAGAAAAAACAATCAAAACAAACACTGCTGTGAAGACACCTCATGATAGGTTATTACAGATATGAGAGGATAAAGAAAATGGCAAAAACTGCTAACACAAATGCAAGGTACAACAAAAAGCTATGTGACCCAGCTTACACAGCCTGTTATGGAAAACAGACATGAGAAGACTTCTTCCTAGAAAGATGGACCGATAAAAAGGTTTGCCACGACAGTTAAACTTCCTTGCTGACAGAGCACTCCCACTTGGCTTTTCACTTGTCTTCAAAAACAACAGGAGAAGTTCCACAGAAAGAGTTAAACTTATCTCTTTTCCTCTTCTCTCCCCACCTCCCCTGGGGCTACAAATTAATCATAAAAGCTTAGGCAACTACAAAAGCCATCAACAAGACACAGGCAGGAGGACAATTAAATAAATCCAATAATGTAAAACCAAAATTGCAGGCAGGCAATTGAACATGGTATTCCAGGGTTGATTTCAAAGTAAACAAGGTTGCAAGAGCATTATGTTACAATCGAAGCCTTAAGAGCAAGTTTCTTTAGACAGGCATATCAAAACATTCATTTTTTTAAAAGCAGGAAAAGAAAGCAGCCCAAAGCTCCAGCTGAAATACGACTGTTCCAGTAATCATCTAACCTTTGTTCACTGTTAAAAGCTTGACCCACGTTGTTACTGTTTATGTTACGAAGCATCAGGCCTCTGTGACTTGCTTACCTCCTCATTCTGAAATGGGTACCATTTCTCTTCAAAGAAAGAAGCAACTTCTAAAATATCTTGTTAGCTCTATCCAATTGAGTATTCTTCAACAGGACTACAGAGCTCCTCATTTAAATTCCAGAACAATACAGATCCTGTGATGCTACAGCTACTACTTATAGGTTTATCCTTGAAGAAAGTACTGGCAGTGACACAGCAACCGAGTGGGATAACTCTATAACTACCCTAACATTTCTCAGTAGTTACATCACATTTGTTATTAATCAAAACCATTTTATTAATGCTGATTTCAGAATTATCTTTTGACAGAAAATCTACAGAACTTTGTTACCACAACTGTGAAGCATTACTTAAGACCTTCACTACTGCAGCAGCTTTCTGATTGGCAGTATTTAAACAAAAAAGTACTGCTTTTACAAAGCACAGATGCTCCTTAATAAGAAGTCAAATAAGTCAACTTATAAAGACCAGATAATTAAGTATGTGCCAATATACTGTGGACACTTATCCTGAAAATATATTAATTGATGCCAACCCTACTTCAAAAAAAGCTACTGTGCAAGTCAAAGAAGTCTTCTTCCTAATCACAAACACGCAACTTCCTTAACTCTTGGAAATGCCTATTCAGATTTTAAAGGGGGGGGAGGCGTAGATGAAAAAAAAACCCTACATGATTCTTTTCTGCCGACGGCAAAAACATCAGGAGTTCTAAAAAGGACTGAGATGACTCTGAACATTTTAGAGGACGATGTTCAAGGCATATTCAGCAAAAACCCACTAAGAACTCAGAAGTCAAAGGCAGCTTCCACAACAGTGATAAATGCTCCATTTAAAAAAAGAATCAATCACGGCAGCTATAGAGGAAAAAATGCACACGCATAAGGAAACAGGACAGGATAGAAGATGAAAATAGTTGGCAGAGTATCAAGATCTTCAGATGCAAATTAGGAAATACATTTCCTTCCTCTTCCTCATTTCTCTTGAGCTGTTAATAACCTGTAATGTATTTCGCATCTTTGTAGTACTGCTCTTTCAGAACCAATGTTCAAATTAACTGGGATTTACCAAAAGCTTTAAGGCCATAATCTAATATTAGATACTTATTCCAAAATAAAGTTAGTGGGTAATTAATGTTTAGTGGGTAGTTAACATTTGTGAGTAGTTTTGCTATCCTCATAATTAAGATCTGAAAAAAAAAAATTAAAAAAGGCTTTTTTATAACTGTAACAAACAATGGGGAGGTTTTGTCTATGTATTTTTTTTTGAAGGTCACCATAATGGGCCATAATAAAGGAATCATGATCACCAAGGTTAAAATCTAATGAATTGTAAATAAATGTCATAACTGCTTACATTTGAGCTGAAGTACTTATGTTGGAAAAAAAGTATATGTCCACCATCTGGTGCACAGTAATTATAGAAATTAAAACCGCACTTCTGTGGCCTGCCTTTAACAATTTTTACTGATACAGTAATACTTGATCTTCTTAGGGAACATAATCTAAACTCATGCTGTTAAATGATCACAGGACTATCCACTGTATGGCGTAAGCAGTTCATTAAGCTGGAATCTTTAAAAAAAACTTGCTTGCTCCATAGTAATAACGGAAACAGTTTCTGTAGTTTTACGTCATGCCATTAAATTTAATCCACAGTCAAGGCAAGTTAATTTCACACCTGCTGAGCGATATCCTGATGGATGGCACCACAGCAGGTCATTAATTTTCTTTCCTTTTGATTAGTTTCACACCATACACTGGACACAGTCTTTTGAGTTACGATGTCTGAGCGCAATGCTTAATTCCTGTAAAGGGCTAAATCAGTTTTTGACTGCTTGCCAAAATGCAAAGAACCCAGATGTGATACAAGTGAAAGGAAGCTTCACTAGGTTTGGCACTGAACTCTGACACTGCTACAGGTGTGGCAGGACACTCACTCAGCAGTAGATTTTAAGTGCATTCTTCTTGAGCCTAGCCGTACAGCAAAAATTCTGGATACTCCTTACTTTTGTGGTATTGATTATAAAAAAGTTCTGCAGCATCACTCAAGCAGATAGCAATGACACTACCGAAACAACTGAGAAGCTAAAGTTAGCCTTTTTTTCTCCCCACAGAAACCCTCCAGTCATTTAGTTACTGTCTTTACACATAACAAGGTATAAAGATTTACTAAGTCTACCATATCTCCTGGTTTCAAATAGAAATCAACATTACACGGGGTGAAAGAAGGGGCAGGAAAAGGTAATGTTCAAAGATGACAATAGCAGCCACTGTTGCCACCACAGTACAAGAGGAAGTTGTGGGTCATTTTGTCCCTCGGTAGTCAGTGAAGAGAGCTGGGGTCCTCAGGGACCTCGAGACCCACACAAGACGGTCCAGCCCCACCAGATGGCTGAGCTGAGCCAACAGCTGGGGAGCAGGTTACTCTCACTCCTCACTTCTCACCCTGCTGCTCCAAGCCACTCAACTCTCACACCCTCCGTTGCGCTAGATGTGCCAAATCAACTGATCCCTCGATGAGCTGATTCAGATCGTGAAAACAAAAGAAGCTTTTTTCTTACATTAGCTTTCTGCTTGTTTTGCAAACCAAGCTGTCTAACAGATGGGTCAGGTGTGTATCGGAGCTAGTGAAACAAAGAGGAGAAATTGTATCTTTTGGTAGCAAAGATTTGTTTAGCTTAACCCTTCTTCCCTTTTTAGGTAGTGATTCAAAGCAGCAGCCCCAAAAGCCTCATCCTCTCTATTGACTATGGAAGGACCTGACCTTTCTAAGCTCAAATCACTGTGTGTTTTTATCCTTTCTCCTCCCTTTCTCCACACCCCCCACTATTCTACAGCACATCTAATATTAAGGAAACATTAGTGCTCGTAACTCATTCAAAGCTTCATCTCTTTTGTTCTTACTTCCTAATACAGCATGAGCAAATTTTGAGTCTCTTCCTGATCATGAAGAAGAATAACTTAGAAAACAAAAAAGTGCTTGTGCTTACCAGCAGTCATTGTTGGTAACAGAAGCTATTGCAGTGAAATTGAAATAGTGGAGAGAGTGAAGGGGAAAATGGTTTTGTGATTTGATAAATGTAAATCACACAGCACACAAAATTCAATATGCACGGCTTAAATTTCTGAGTGTGACAGGCTGAGGCCAGGTAGACATGAGCTATTCTGGATGCATCTGTGCCAGCAGACTTCTCCAACCAGAAGTCATTGCCTTCTCACATCTCCCCACAGAATTAACCTGTGTTCCCTAGACACTTCAGTCAAAATAAGTTGGGCAAGAAGTAATTTGCTATTTCAACTGCAAAGCTGCTCCGGCTATTTTGATTAGCATAGTTCAGACAGTATAAACTGGCCCTTCCATCGAGACTGCAGGAATCTTTTCTACCACCGTTCTGTTGTCCTCTTCTGGTTCAGCATACTGACATCATGACTTACTATCAAGTATTTGATCAAAGGCTCCGCATAAAGCTTGAATAGACGCTCATTTGATGTGTATTATAATGGTTACCTGTTTATTTGCCAACATGCAGTTTTCAGCATGAACTGAAAAATTTTACTGTCAACTCCTATAAAGAATTTAAATACAGGATGAACTAGAAGCTGGATTAAGAGGCCTTAGCTGCTGAATGGAAAGTCAAAGTTAATTATCTCAATCATCAGAAGTTGCAAGCTGGATATTTTGAACACAAGTCCCATTGCTGGCAACCAATTATGACTATTCTGACAGAGTCAGGAGTATCAAAGGAAGAGCTACAGTCTGAACACTATTTGCGGCAGTAGGTACTTTTGCCTCATCATTGCATGGTTCACATCATGAATGGGAAAGTGAACACATCGGTCCTTTCCCCAATTACCCAAAACACAGTACAAAAAAAGAGTCTGAGAGAGAACCATTTTTTTGACGTCTACATTTTCAGATGTCTAGAGGACAGCTAGGTGCACTTCCCTTTGTACCTCTCAGTTCTAAAGGGCTGCCCTTTCTACCTAACATCTCCCTGTAGCTGTTATCTCTCAGCCCTCCTTCTCTTACAGAAGCATGCAATCATTCTCCTCTTTCCTCAGTCTGGCCTTCTTCAGCTTCTTCTAGCCAGTGCTTCAGAAAAACAAAACAAAATAAAAAACAACAACAAAGAACACCAACCAAATCTGTAACTTAGCCAGACAGGCCGTGACCCTCAAACTCTACCAACTTCCTTTCCTTTGCTGAAAAGGGCGGTACTTTCAAAGAAGTGAAACTTAACCTTTCTGTATATCATTTGAAACTAGAAAACAAAAGAACTCCAACTGTCATGCAGGGTCTTAAGCTGCTTTTTTCTCTACTTCACACAAATAATAAAGAATTAAGGTGAAATTTCTCCTAAGTGCACAGATTAATGCTTACAAAAAACCCTTTAATTGTTATAGCAATTTGTAAACTAAAACCAAGGTGCAATAAAGAATGAATTTTAAATTGCTATATGTTTGCATATATTCATTATGCATGTCACCATATGTCAGGCAGAATCTCTGAAGGTAAATCTCAAACGAGTGATTACCACTGAAGCAACATGATGGAGAATAAAGTAGACAAGTGATATATTTAGCTTCATCCTAGCTTTATCCCTAGAGAAAAGTGTTCCTTCTAGTGTGGGAAGGGGAGGAGAAAAAAAAAACCCTTATTTGGTATCTTAGAAAAAAAAGAAACAAACCACAAAACAAAACAAAAACACCTAGGAAATGAAGGCATGTTTTCCCCCCCAACACTGATGGCCTACTTTAAATAGTCTTATATAACTATAAAATGAGATTATATTTGCCTTGCTATGGATTTAATCTTATGTTTTTCAGTCTGAACTACATCAGAGGGTTATTTTCTTCACTTGCCTACCATAGTTTTCTGAAATTTCTCAGTTTAAGTAATTCAGTCCCTCCATCTTTTCAAACCGATTAAAAAAAAAAAAAAAAAAAGAAAATCTGGTGAGGTAATTTTGCACTTGTCTGAACTCTACAAGGATTATATAATCTAAAGCTATGTAGCTACATTTACTACCTGTTACCCTCTTCTCAAATTTTCACCAGTCCTGGAATTCCACCATGCATGCTCTTTGGCATGTTCTCTGGCATGTTCTCAAGCATGCACATTGAGCTTTTCTCCCTTCAACGTTGGGAACACAAATCAGTTCTTAGAAAACACATTTAAACTAAAACATTGCCATCAAATTAAATGATTTTCTGAAAACAAGCAGAAACAGATCCACTTCTGTAAGTATTTTCTAAAAGGACAAATAAAACTTAACACTAGTAAATCTCTTTGCCACTGCAATGGACACCAGTATAGATGTTGTTCAAAGTTGTATGGATTGAAGAGGAGAAGAAAACCAGGTCCTTTCTAGCAGAAAATCTTGCAGTGTACAACTAAAAGCTCCTTCACACACTACAGAGATTAATATAATTTGAAAACACCACACATGTACAACAAAGTATCCATATTTGTCAAATATTATCTGAATCATAGGGACAAGACTTACAAGGTAGTTAAGTCAGACTTCCGTGGTCCACTCAAACACATTCACTTAATAAGTAAGTTAGTTCTCTAGCGTTTCAACAGTATAAACGCGTTATAAGTAATATAAATGTAAGCATCAAGGCTTCCTTCCTCCTTCTTCTCAGCATCACTAAAAAAGTCCTAAAAAATATCTCCAGTTATGACAAGTAGTACCACTGACAGCTGAAAAACAGCTGCTATGGCTATAATCTAGATAATGTATTTCCACTGTACTTGCATCCTAAACTCTAGCCAGCATCTACAGTAGGACATGTCCTACAGCAAACCTCTTCAGTGTCCTAAAACCAAACGGTTCCCAGAATCAGAAAGGAAATTCCATAGGCAATATTGTCCATCTCTAGAATGATGACAGGAAAAACTGTGTAATTTGAGCTCACAAGGGAAAGTTAGGAGACTTCTCAAGACAAATACAGTGATAGAAGGCTTGCCTCAAAAGGAACCTCCACTAGTAGCAAGGATGACATTTGGCTGCAGTATACCATATAATCTCCCTAATGTTCAATTAGATAAAGAGCTCTTAGAGAAGACACTTGGTATCAAAGGCAAAAGCCCAGCAGAATTATTTCTACTTGCTGATTTTCTTCTGGGCCTCCAGGGCAGTTTCAGCATCCATTCTCCCAGCCTGCATCAGGAAGTATCTTCCTAGAACCAAGTTAATGTTAACTAGGTAAAGGCAAAAGACATGAAATAAACCCACAACTCTAAGACATGAATACTCATCTATAAATATGTACCAAAAAAAAAAAAATCCACTTTCAGACAATCCTTTAGAAAGTTATTACAATCCAACAGATAACGTAAATGCATATAAGACTGCCAAAAATATCACTTACAGCTCTGAGCAGAATTTAAACAGTCTTGAAACAGTACTGTAGTACTACCAGAGAGGAAAAGAGAGCCCACTATACGGACACTAGAGCAGCTGAATGGATTTCTTTACTGTTTAGTCATAGCTAATGAAGAGAAAAAGCCAGAGAAACAGATTTTGTAATATTATGAAAATACTCATTCCTTTCTACTCACTGGGGAAACGAGCTGGCAAACACATCTTTAAAAGATAAGTCAGTAAAAGAAAAGACTTTCTCTTTTAAACTCTGCATCACTGGGCTACATTGATTTATCTTTGTAACAGCCAGGATTTGACAGATAACATGCAGATAACTATTAAAAACATTATCTTAAGCACATTTCAACTTCCAGAGCAGTGCATTTGCTTTGTAAGGTACAGCTACAAGGATCCAACATAGACTATCCTGCCACTGTATCATATCTTAGCCTACTGCCTTACACCTGTGTTCCACTGCAGAAAGTCAATAAACCTGTATTTGAGCCACATGCATGCACAGTATAACGGTGTCTCGAATTAGAGAGGGAGAAAAAACAAAACCCAACACTAGTCAGTTACTGAAGCTCATTAGGTCTGGTCTTAAAGAGAAGAACTGTTCCTGCTAATAGCCCGACAAAAGAAAGACTATATTTATTCAACAACATTTCCCTCTGTATTTCAAAGGGATAAGATATTTCTTTCTACAGCTTTGTATCACTCAATAGCTTCCAGGCTTTACTCCAACTTCAGCTGCTGTTTTAACACTGAGAAGAGATGTACCCTACACTTTGGCCTCAACACATGACCTGATGTTTAAGTCTGACGAGTGCTTTGGAAATCATCTCTATGCTCTTATAATATCTATTTCAATCCAAAATTATTATTGCATATGGTTATTTTGGCATATGACTTTTGAGTGGCTTTCATTTATTTTCCAAACCTGAGAAAACATCTGATCTTCAAGGCAGCTAACCAAGTTGTTTTTCCCATAGATAAGGTTTCACCTAACTCCTAGCCTCTCTCCCATTAACTGCATTGTCCCTGCTCTTCATATGTATCTGCTTTACATTAAAGACAGCAGTACCTGACCAGTTAATTTAATTACTCCTCAAGAACAACTTCACCATCACTACCACCAGATCTTCCTCTACCTATCATCCTGTAAGATTCTTAAGAATTTGAAGGCTTTTTTCCTTCATTTTTTTTTAAATAAAAAGCAAACCTACTGTTTTGTAGCTGTAAGTATCCAGCTGCTATGACAGTCACAATTCCACATTAGACACCTAAATTCTGTATACAATGAAAGTTCAAAGAGGGACTCAAAAAAGATAGCTTACAAAAGAATCAGCTTAATTATGAAAAGACAATAGCTAGCATGGATTTACCAGAAATTTCAGAAGATGCTATTCAAAAAGTTGTCTAAATTCAGATTTATTTGATGCCTTGCTCTGCTCAGCTTTCCTATGTTCTAAATCGTCTCAGTGGTCTCATAAAGTAGTGAACTTATATTTTCTCCATAATATTTTCATTTGTTTATCCTGACTGGCTTTTTTGGGGGGTGTAACAGCATTATAAGAGATTCCTATGCAAACATTTAGAATAATCAAGGCAAATATGTTATTGCAATAACATATTGAATATATTAGCAAAAATATGGAAGTCAATTCTGGTGCCAGTAACGGTCAGGGAAAAAAATCTGCAGATCCACAGAAACTACAGGACACTCAGTGATCACTCACCTCTTCAATGTGCTACTTTCATTTCCTGTAGATTCAAAGCTTGTACAACACAGGCAGAGAGTCACGCTTCAGTAAAAATGGCCTCAATCACTACAGACAGTTGCTTGAGGTCAGTTGAAAAAGCCACATCAGAAAAAAGACAGGAAAGGGGATCTGTGTGAAAGAGTTATTGATGTGAAAGAAAAAGATGCAAGATCAACTGGCCTTCTGAAGGCATGCAATCCTTGCTTGAAATATCTGTTTTGATAATTAGGTGGTGAGCAATCCAACAGAAAGGTTCTAGTTCATCTTGTATCTATTATTAGCTGATTATAACAAAGATTCAGCACAACTGCGCATATACCATTCAGAGACTTCAACTTAATTTTACAGAAAAAAAATCCATCCAGGTTTGTTGGGTGGGTGGGGCGGGATGAGGAGTTGTTGTAGTCCAATTCTAGAAGTTAGTGAGTTCAGTAAATAAGGACATTTCCTAAATGTTTTAATAAAGAAACAGGTTACACAAACATGAGAAAGATTCCAGAAGTATACTTTGGGGGATGGGAAGGAATCCATGAAGTAAAGGTTAAACATAACGTCATATGGAGAAATCTCATTCTTGAAGATCAGACGTTTGGAGAAAAAAAAAGGCATAAACCATTCAGAAGCCGGGATTAAGGAGATTTTGCTTCTTTCTGAGCACAGCAGAGGATACCCAAAGCACTTCTCACATATAACTGAAATCCAGCTTGACCAACAACAAAGAAACCCAAACACAAAGTAAGCATACTTAGAATTGAGAGACAGCTGAATTTTAACACATCTGCTGAGTAAGAGATCATATTTGCTAAAATCTTCACAGTCTAGTGAAGGGCTGTTTCCAGTGCTGAGCAGAACAGAAAATATATATACTGCCTGCATAGCTCCTAAAGGCCAAATGAAAAGAGAACACAACATGATTAGTCCTTCAGTCTTTTAGGACGTGGAACAGTAGTAGCAGTGGTAATATCAATAATTAAGTAGGAGCGACAAAGAAAGCATGCCTCAAATTACACAAAACAGGGGAGGAAGGAGAGACACAAGCCAAGATGGAAAAAAAAGTATGACCAAACCCCTGTAACCTGTTACACAGTATTCCAGAGAATTTCTAACCCTTCTCCCAATTTTTTTTTTAATCAGTTTTACACTTCAAACACTGCTGTACTTTATGTGACATTCTAAATAAATTTTTATTAGGAAATAAAGACCTTAACAACATAATAAACTGGACAACTGTCAGCAGCACACACAGACACAAGCCAAGTGAGAATATACTAGGGGAAAAAAAAAAAGTATGCTGATAAAATTTGACAGATTTCTGCCTCCATTTGTCAAATACAAGGACGACAGAGCTGGTCAGTACAAAATAAACAATGAAAAGGTTTTAATCCTGCATTTTTGTGGCCTGGACAAACATTTTTATCCTGAGGAATAGGTTTGATCCCCGTAATACAGGGAAGGTGGACACATTGAGCGCTGTAAGGTTCCTAGAGTAATTTCTGCCAAACTACATTGCTGCATCAGCAGCCTGTTTAATGAAATGTCAAATTTTAGTTATTTGAAGAATAATGTGGGTGGCATATTTAAAAATACTCTGTAGCTTGTGAAAGGGCAAGAGTACACCTTCATTAAAAAACTCTTTTCATAATACACATCCAAAATCAATAGCATGAAATCCGAGTTGTAGATCAGGAATTTATACCGTGAGAGGATTTTTTCTCTTTTAATTTGGATAACAAACATTAAAGTGTGTATTGATAGTACTTACATAGAGCAAGTATTTTTCAAAAAAAAACCCTCCACATTAATTTGCTAGATACAACTGGGGCCATTTGACCCAGTGGGTAGAGCATTAACCAATATTAAACCTCTGTTAACCTAATATTTTAGGAAGTAATGAGAACACAAGTTAGGCTGATGTTCAAACACCCCAAGCCAGCACAGTCACTGAAAGCAGCATCTTTATCCCTCTCCAACATCCTTCCCCAGCCTTGAAGGTGAGGACCAGCTAGGGAACGTTGTCATTCTGAAACACGAACGGCCAAACACCAGAAAGCCATTTACAGCCACAACAGTTTGTCAGCCAGGTCAATGCACTGCCACATAAATGCACTGATAATAGGAAATGGGGAGGAATTGGTATGAGGGCACAAATTTCATCTAACTGCAGTCTTAGTGAAAACCAGGAAGACTATGACATTCCCATGTAAAAGCACCAGCAGGTGTTAATTCTCCTCTGATCAGAGCACAGAACATTTGATTAGCATAAGGTAGTACAAATTATAAAACTGCATTATAACACTACTGAGTTACACAGAGTATTTGGAACACCATATCCTGAAGTACCAGATTATTAAGTTTGCCATATCCAACAGGAACAATACTCAAGGGTAGAACAAGACTTGAGGTACAAACGCCAGTCTGAATAAAGACCAAGACAATTCTAACAAAACAGAGTATTTACAGTCAATGGGGAAAAAAAAATATCAGTTGTTCAAATACAGAGGATGTAGAAAAATTGGACTTCAAATGCAGGGAAAAAGCCCCTTGCTAATTTACTTTTTTTTTAAACCCCAAATTATGAGAAATTAGATTCTTCAGATCTCCATCTAACCCCCCTTTTTAGGTCTAAGAAATGCAAAATTTATGTAGAATCATTTTCCCCCATATATTTAAATCATAATACTATTTTTCAAGTACAGCTTTTTCAAAAGGTATCTTTTATTCCATTTGTAAGACTCACTGTTTTCTTTGCTTGAGACGTGGCCACATGCATGCCAGTATCTCAGTATGTAAGAAAGTGTTCTTAGACATGTTTTAAGTAGCTTAATCAATACTGGCATTCTTCTGTAACATTACACAGCGCACAAGCTATGCAACCGGTACATACGGTTATACGATACATGCTACTATGTCAGGAAATGAATCAAGGTACAAGGACTTAAATAGAAGCTGAACAGAAGCTAAACCTGTTACAAGCTTTTGCTCTTTATCAGTCAGTATAGCCCTCAAAGGAAAGTTTTAAGTGCACACTTGGGCCTCATTGTACTAGTTTCAATATACAGAGCCAGAGGTTTAAATAGCATCAACTCAAAAAGAGCTGAAGTAAACTGCAATATGCCTTTTACACCAGTACAGAAATTTACACATTGCACTTAAAACTCTTGTTACATCATTACAAAAATGCTTTCCTTTCACTACAGGCAGGTGCCGGTGGCACACTGAATCACTGCCGGTAACGTACCAACAGCGCTGCAACAACTGCTCACTCACTGGACATTCGGCAGTCAGCACGGATCAACTAGTGAACTAAAATTCCAAACGCCCAGTGGGCAAGTACTATTTTCACAGAACTTCACCTCAACTGCTAGTAAGCAGGAATTTGTAATGGACTCCAACAGAGAGGCCAAAATGTTAATCATTTTCCAGCCCGAAGCTCTTCATTGCTCCTTCAAATATTCGTTAACTTACCTCAGTGAGAATTTTGGTAACACAGGTTAGGTGAAGGTTACTATAACCTTTTCCTCAAAGGAATCATGTGTAGTCTTATAAGGTTAACAACCCAGAACCCAAGGAGAGTCAATTACAAAACTCAAGCAAAGATTACACAAAGATTAACAACTGGGACCATAAAATGAGATCAATAAGCTTCCCCAGAAGTCTCAAATCAACGAGATGTAGATTCAGACATCTGTCAAATCGCTTTGTCAAACACTCATGCAACTCAGTTTCATTTCTCACATCATTAAAAAAGTCAGAAGTTTTTATTCTACTGATTATCTAATTTCTTGAACGTATGACTGTCAAGCTACTGAAAAAATCCAGGGAAGTATTCTAACAAGAATGACAGATTACTATCTTATCTATAAGGAGTACAGTTTATGTTTTGCTTTCAAGAGAAGTTATGATATCAAAACAAAGAAAAATATATTTTTTTAAAAACTGATTTATAAATAAACTCAACTGGTATCTAAGAAAATAACTACTAGAAATAACAATCAAATATTTTAAAGTATAACCATAACATATTCATTTAACTTGATTACAGGCTCTTAAAATTAGACTAAGTATTCAGAACTGGTTGATTTTATCTATAGTAAAATAGCTGTAAGTAGAAAAAACACTGGAAGCATTTGCAGCATTCTCCTCCTGTATGTTTTTTTCCTGTGTAGTAAAAGAAAAGTAGCTGCATAACACAGACAGATGTTAAGCGTAAGCAGAATGATACTGCATTTCACCGTGTTCTTGGAGGATCAATAGTACTGACCAAGAAACTGCATTTCAGGAAGAAAAATACAGGGAAGGAAACGGTTCATTTTTACAAGAACTTACAAAAACAAATCAATGTGCTAAGGACTGTTTGGAATAACATAGCTTTAATAATCTGGTTAAATATCCTGTACAACCTGGGCTGAAGTCTGAGTGGGAAAGATTGAGAAATCTGTGTCTTCCTCCCCCCCACCCCCAATGTTTCACATCCTTTTCCTGTTCTGTCAGATCAGGAAACACAAATACTGATTTCAGTGACAAAATTCTACCAAAATACAGGAGTGGTAGTTCTTAATTAAATCTAAGGAGAAAGAAAACCATTAGATATTCTAATTTGACTATATGTCTACTCAAATTTAATGCCCAATTCCTAACCTTAGACAGATACCTAACTTCCAGACAAACAGTCTGAGATTTTCCAAAGCCTGTCTCAAACAATTCTTTTTGTTCAGTCCTCCCAATATTTTTTTAAAAGTTTTCCCCCATCTCTCTGGAACATTTTCCCCACAAACCCTGCAACAGAAGTATGTATTTTAATATTTCCTACCTTAAGTTCCATCAACACACAGAGACTGAGAAGTAGTCATTTTTCTGCTCCTTCTCACTGCTTGCAAGTATGCCTCTAAGATCTCCACAACCAGAGCATCACATCGGTGCCTTACTTGGGCTGCTTGTCCACTCGTTTTTCTAAACATCTTATTTCTACCCAAGGAATAGCTGTTGCAGCCCCTCTTCCTGCCAAAATCATCTCTGAACCCACCATATGTCTAACCCTTAGCCAAATGCATTTTTGTCAGGATTGTTAGATTGTTTCAAGAGCCAAGATGCTGGAGGTTTTTGGAGGTGTGTCTTGACTTTTCTTTTTCTTTTGGTACCCGTGTGTCAAGTCGGTGGGAGAGTTTGTATCCACATGCAATGTACTAGTACCCACAGAGAACACCGTTGTCAAGCTCCTTTAACTTTACCACAGGAGTTTGCCAAATAGGTGTGAAAGTTTCTGTTAAGAATATTACAGGTTTTTTTCCTAGGTATGAAATATATCTGTCTACTTAATTTCTCTTTTTTTAAGGGAGAAAGCTCCTTTGCCAGGTGGCTCTGAAATTCCAAGATCAAGTAAACAAACAAACAAAGACACAGCAAGATAATACTCTATACTCATTTTAGGAAAAGGGGGCCCATTTTAATGTACAATTCCTACCAAAAGCAAGACAGAAAGGAAATTCATCCTGAGAATCTGAAGATGATGATCTGGTTGCTACTGTTTGCTGAATACTTCTAGACAGATTCTATATTTTCCATATTTATTGCTATTTTAATTATTAAAAACTGCAAGCTTTAATTACATCTACACAGAAACGGGCAATTCAAACCAACATCGGAAGAAGCAAACTATTTCATGGTTCATGTTACTTGGAGTAATGTTTGAGGCATTAGTACTAGAAGCATTTCTCTTAGGCAGAAATAGCCTTCACACTACAGTGCACTGAAACAGCGTGGGACTTTCATTCTACAGTTAGGTCATGCAAATAGTTTCATTCACCATTCAATACAATCACGTTACAATGCCTTGGTATAGAATGAATAAACAACGTCAAACCTGGATAACTACCAGGTTAGAAACATTCCTCACATTTATTCTAGGTTTTGGTTTGGTTTTTAAACAAGCTTTTCTGAAAAAGTAATGAATCGGTATGTCTTATACAGAGATCTAACTGTACAGCAGAAAACTTTCTCAAGAGCAGCTTAAACCTAGTATTTTCACTCTTCTTAATCTACCATATAGAAAATTAAATCATTGCACAAATTGTACTTGAACAAAACCTATCCAGAAAGGCTCATGGAAGCTACTTAAAAGCTGGTTAGGAGGTAGATGATCTGTTCAAAGACTTCTGCTATGAATACCATATCACTGTTCAATGTCATTGAATGAAGGAGTTATGTATATTTTTCTTAACTCATGCCTCCTATATAGACAAGTTTTATGTGACTAATGAAACATTTCAGACAGAACACTTTCAATCAAAAGACATTTTACACTTCATTTTACAAAAAAAAAAGAAGCTCATAATAGCAGAGAGGAAATACAAGTTTAGTTACATGGGTCCTTAATACTTGAAGTTATCTTCCAGGTATATCACATGCATACTGCAGTCATACTCTGCAGAGTTCCAGGGAAACTTTTAAAAACTGCATTGAACTGTATTCCTTCTCTGCAGAAAAGGAACACATACACAGAGAAATCAAAGGAGAGGACCAAAACAAAAAAAAAAAACCAAAAACACCAAACCACAAAACAAAAGAGGAGAGGAAAGAGAAAAGACAGCATTTTAAACCCAAGAGAAGTACTGCCTAAGTGAATATATGCAGATACCTTTGTACTAACAAGGATCTTCTGTAAGAATGTGTTAATCCACTTTAGTCACACATACTGCAGACTAGAGGACTATTACACAATGTGGTAGAGTCCAAAGGTCCAGTATCTTGAGATATCACATGCCTAAAAAACATCCAGATCACAAAATACAACCTTAAGCAGGAATGATAATTCATTGCAGCTTGTACCTTGTATGACAACTTAGAATCATAAAATCATTTAGGTTGGAAAAGACCTTTAACGTCATTGAGTCGAACCGTAAACCTAATACTACCAAGTCCACCACCAAACCATGTCGCTAAGCGCCATTTCTACACTTCTTTTAAATACCTCCAGGGATGGCGACTCAACCACTTCCCTGGGCAGCCTGTTCCAATGCTTGATAACCCTTTCCATTAAGAAATTTTTCCTAATATGCAATTTATGAGTAGCTATCTGAAAATGCTTTGCTAGGACATCAGTAGAGGTTATATGAAATGCTGTACCAGTCACAGTGCATGTACGACTTGTCTGCTTCCTAAGGAAGGGAGGAACACAACCTTAACAGGCAATGGAGAGACGCAGGAATAAACTCTGTTACCTAACTCTAACAAGAGTGAAGAAGAGTTTTTAGTTATGAAACTATTCTAGGGAAATGCAACCACAAGGAATACATTATACCTCAAAAATTTATATACAAAGAAATATAACAAACTACACAATGCAGGAGTAACAGCCACTAAAAGTAAAATCAGGTTCTGCCTGCTACTTGTAACTGACGAAAATCCCTTTGTCTAAAGGACAAGGTCAAAAGAGGTGGTTGATTGCTTTTGAAGATTACAGGCTTTTATCAGGATATAAAAATCAGTAAGACAAACGTCAGTAGGTTAGACTAATAATCAAGGTTAAGCAGTTTGGAATGCCTGTGGTATGTATGAAGAAATACAGTTAGTTAACAGGAATAAGAGGACCTTGTGAGACTCAAAGGGCCGGGATCACAGGATTCTTAACTCATACAAACCATAAATAATAAATCAAATGAACCACAGCATTGACTTAAGCTTTCCTCGTGAAAAGGACTTTACTACTTAAAGCACTCTAGGAGGGAATCCCTGTCCCCCCAAACTAATTTTCTCGTCTCCGTTCTTTCACTGCCACGTCTCCCTAGTCTGCAAGCTGTCACTGACATACAAAAATGTCATAATTTCAGCAGAAGTTCCTCAAAGGAGCTACATCCTGTCCTGAGTGCATGTACAAACCTTGGGCTTGAAGGATTCACTTGATTAAAGCAGACAAGACTTCTCCTTGTTGTAAGGCAAGAACAAAAACCCACAAATTCATCTTAAGACAGCTGAACTATTCCAGCTTGAATAGAAGAATAAGGCTACCCTCCCTGATGAAAGTTTGCATTGTCACAAAAGAACACTACCTTACATCTGGGAGGCTGTGTCAGCACTTGTGTGGCCAATTCCCCATCATTATGGTGGCTCCTCCTCAAATGCTATCCAATTAAGACAACCCATGTCAATATCCAGAACTGAACTAATATGAGTTTGTATAAAACTCTAGTCACCTTCTCTTTGTAGCCATGTGAGTTATGAGTGTGTGCATTATCAACTCACATGAACAAGAAACCGCCAAAAAAGGTGGGGTCAGAAGTGATGGAAATCAAGCCACTATTCAAAACATGATCTCAATAAGACTCATTCCTCACAGAGGTTATACTTCCTTATATTATAGACCTGTGCTCTTCAAGAAATGAAAGTGAAACAGATAATGAAGCCTTTATAACTTCAATAATGTATGCCAATAACAGGAGGCTAAAAGAGGGAAACAAGAGGGTTTTGAATGTGCGCTCATACACACAGAGACAAATAGAAAATATTGTTTAGGTTTTGATGTTGGGTTTTTTTTGTTTAAGTCCATGTGTATATGTGGTATATGAAATGCAGAGACGCATAAATACTAAACTGGCAAAAGCAGAGAGGAATAAAGGATGACCTTATTCCACTCCAATCAGTTAAGATTTTTTTGAAATTGAAGACAATTATAGGAAAACTACTTGATTCCTGAAAGAGTTTCCACTCATCAGATTCCCAGCTGATTAGCACTGTGCAGCATGTTCATTTCCTTCAGCAGATGCTTCCGATGTTCGTTACCAAGAGTTGCTGCTGGAGTATTGCTCTGGTTCCAAACTGGGCTAAGCAGAAGAGTTCTACAGACACTTTGGAAAGACAGTGACATAAATGAAAATACTATCAGAACCTGGCTTTTTTGATATTCATCATATTGTATTTCTTTCCACCACCTATTTAAGAGACTAAGCATAGACTAAGTCAGACAATCTGTTGGCAAATAATCATAAAGTAGCATTTGCCACTGAATCCCCCTTATCACTGCTCTTCCTATCAATAAAACTCAACTAATTCCCCCATTCTCTCATGAAACACTAACAGTCTTCTTTAGATCTCAATTTGCTCCAAACATGAACACTGCATTCACATCAGCCTTCAAACCACAAAACTAATAATCGAGTTACTCTATCAGCAAAGGGCAGTTAAAGCCAACTACTTCTGAAGTTCTATTAAAATTTTAGAGCCAAGATGAGAAAGAAAACTGCATACTAAGCTATTGTATTAAACTGAAGCAAAAGCAGAGTGAAGTTGTTAGATGACAATGGCATACAATGTCAAAAACATAACTTTTCAAACAAAATAAAAACAAAAAAAAAATCAAACTCGAAGGGAAATGAGTGGCGCTAATAAAATTCTACATATTATCATTAAGCACAGAAGTTAATAGTATAAAACGTTGGTTTTTTTTTTTAACAAGGGAAAGGAAGGGAATCTGGTTGGAGGGTGATGACTTAAAATTAGACAGCAGTTGTGTTTATTCCAAGTCATTTTAGGAATTCAGAACACTTCATTATTTTGTCAGATTCTATTTCATGAAGCAGATTAAGGATTTTAGATGATCTGCACTCAGTGTTGCTGGCTGCTTCCTAAGTTTTAAACAGTTTAGTTTTGGGAGCTCAAACAACCTGATCTTCTTATGTTCAGTCACTTTGTCTTTAAGCATCATTTCAGCCCCGGCTGTGTAAGCTGCCTTCCTCCTGGACAGCAAGATGGATTTATCACCCAGAAAAGAGGAAGCATATGATCTTATTTAATCCCTCTTCTGTTTGTACAGAATAAACCCATATTCTGTACAAGAGCAACAGAAAATGGTCTGCATACGTTAAATTATGAAGAACAGACATTCCTTTCCCTAAACATACTGCTCCATGGGCCATTTTAAGAGCAAACTATTCCCTATATCATCTCATACAGGTAAAGATCAGGAAGCAGTGGTGAAAGTTACCTTATATGTAACAACTACCAGAAAAAAAAAAAAAAAAAAAAAAAAAAAAAAAGGAGAAGGGTTTTTTTTTCCTACTATTAGGCTTGGTACCACCACCAGAATTATGTCAACTGTGGGTGTTGCAGTAAGCAGAGTTTCTCATGAGCAGCCAGAGTCATTACACAGACATGAAGAAGGAAAAAGGTAAATCACCCATTCAGACTAAATTGGACTCCATGTCCCCAGGCAAAATGGTTTCAATAATAAATAACAAGAACTAACCATTTCCTCCTTTTTTGAAAGCTTTTCAGTCTCTTATGAAATGGTAAAAGCATTCTGAAAGAACTGAGATCACCTCATTGATTTGGGAGTAAAGACATATCCCTAGCTTGCAAACAACTTCAAATGCTGTCCTCCTGAGGACAAAGATTAACAGATACAGTAACAGACATTCCCTCCACCTTACTTGCATTTTCTACACACAAGGCTGTTTGCTAAGATAAAGCATTTGCACTGCACTAAGTCAAAATTCATTCCTGTATTTAGGATTATGAGTCATGCTGTCGAAAAAGCTATCATACTATTTCATGGGGACAAGGTGACAGGGCTTTTTAGACAAGTAAGACTGTATGCTAGAATAACATGAATCTCAAGAGCGAGCCTTCATTTAAAGAGTAACCTATTCTTGCTGCAGTTATCAAGAGAGATTGATGTATCAAGACCTAATGCAAGAATTAAGAATTCATTCTCCCAAGTCTACTGACCATGATGCCAGAGAGAGAAATGTACACTCAAAAGACAAGACTGGTATTACACCATAGCTGGAAAAGACGGAACCCACACTCCCTATATCAACGGTGAGCCTCTACCAAGATTGAATTCCTCAAGATTGTTACATTTATTTGCCCCCTAAATATATTAAAAAGTAAGTTTACCTTAAACAGCTGCTAAAACTCAAGGGAGGCAATAAAACAGGCCCCCAAAATTCTTGTTTCATGTAGGTCCGCACACCTATGCGATCACATCAGGTCAGCCACCACTTTTCACAGAAAGATAAATCCCTACGATCAAACCACGAGATGATGTTGATGCGGGAGAAATAATGAAGCTGACAAATGAAGGAGCATTGTTATTTCCAATCTAAAGCTCCATGCACCTCTGGCGAAAAAGTAGTGGACATGCAGACCGCAGCACAGCTGGGCACAGAGACGACAGTTCTCAGGAACCTTTTCCCAAATGCGCTTCCTAGAGCTTTGCAAAGCCCGAAGAGGAAACGAAACCAGCACCGGGTGGAACCGAGAGCTCGTAAATGGGATGGCAAAGGGGGCAATTTCAACAGACTTTCGCCCGAGATTCATCCTCCCATCGCCGGCAAAGCCTACCACCCGCGCTTCGGAACAGCCTCCGCCCGCCCTCCCAGGCGGGCACTCGGCGGGCGGCCACCGCCGGGCGCCCCGGGGCCGCCCCCCCCACCCCCGCCGCCTCCTCCGGAGGCACCTCCCGGGCTCCGGCTCCCGCTCAGGGGGGCGGCAGCCACCGCCCGCCGAGGCGCTCCCCGCCGGGCCGGCGGCGGAAGGTCGTTACGCAAGGTGACGGGGGCGGCCGGGCCGCCGCAAAGACGGGCCCCGCCGCACCGGAGCGGCCGCCTCAGCGAACCCCCACCCTCCCCTCCCGTTCCGCGCCCGCCGCCGGCTCCCCCGCGCCGGGCCAGCCCCCTCAGGGGGGTGATGTGCCTCGGGTGGGGGGGGTGGGGGGGTAGTAGCCCTAGCCCCGCACGGCCGAGACGGGGGCGCTGAGGAGACCGCTCGCCCTCACGGCCCGCGGAGCCGCAGCGGCCTGAGGGATGGGAGGGGGGAGGGCGGACGGGGGGACAACAGCGGGGCTGGGCGCGGCACCAATCTCCCCACCACCCTCAATCCCGGTGCCGCCTCACCTCCTCCGGCGCCGCCTGTGCGCAGCCCCCCGCGCCGGGAGGAGCGCATCGCCCATGGTCCTCGGCGGAGGCCGGCGCGGGCTGAGGGGCGGCCGCCGCGCCCGCCGTGGGGGCCGGGCCACCTGGAGGCGGGCGGGCGGGCGGGCGCAAGGGAGCGTCTGCAAACTACCAGCCGCCAGCGAGGGCGCGGCGCAGCGCGGCACAGGCAGCGCCCGCCCGTGTGCAAGCGGCACAGCCGCCCGGGAGGAGGCGGGGGGGGGTGGGAATACGCGCGGGAACGGCCTTGCCCGGGCCGGAAGCGCTTGTGACAGGCCGAGGCAGAGCAAAGGGAGCGTGTGCAAAGTGCCTGCCCGGCTACGCGGCGCGGGGGGAGCCATCGGTCGGGGGTGTGAGGGGAGAGCGCCCACAGGCGGGCACGGCCCACTCGTGCGCAACCGCTGTACGCTGTGGTGGGTGCGCGGGGGTGGCTCGGGTGGGAAACGCCCACGACCCCGCCGGTGAGGCGACGCCTCGGCGCCCCTCAGCCCCCCTCAGCCACCGCCCCTGCCTCGCCCTCCCTCGAGCAGGCCCTTTCCCCCTCATACCTGCCCGGGGCCGGCCCGGCCGCCCCCACCAGGGCCCTGTCAGCCTAGCGGAGGCCTAGCGGAGGTCGCCGAGGGGCCGGCGGGCGGGAACGGCCCGAGCGTGAGCCGCTGCCGCCTCACGGTGCCGGGCGGTCTGTCAGCCGGAGGTCAGGGGAGCAGGGACAGGTAGACATGGCCGAAAGGGCTACCTGCCAGCCGCCGTCTGCCTTCCCCGGGCCTGTCCGCCAAAACCGTGGCAGCCCCGACAGACACGTAAGGTTAGGCGCGAATCTGTCTTGGGCAGCGGTTGCGGTTTTGGCCGCGCTGGGTGGGCGCATTCCATCGGCGGACGTTCCCCTAAGCGTTATACGGGCACAGGTATTTGGGCCAGGAGTTGCAGGGTGTTCACCTGCTTCTTAGGTTGTCTTTAAAACACGCGCTTCGCAAGCTACTAGAGCTTCAGGGTTTGGAAGCCATTGGAGCAAAGGAAGATAATGTAGTTTTGTGAGGCGAAGATGACTATATTTTGCAATGGCGAGACGGTCTCTATTCAGCACAGCTTCTGAGAATGGTATGTTTTCCCAAGGCTGCATGCACAGGCGTAGGGGTACCTAATAGGAGATGGGTGACATCTGGTGGACAATCCTACGCTCTGGTATTGATGGAGGCTTGTTTCTTAAGGAGTAGATCAAGATCAAAGTAAAAAAATATGTTTCTGCTTACCTCAACAATATAAGTTAAAGGAAGAATAGCTATAGGTTGTAATAAGCTGCGGAATTTAGATCAATATCTGTTAAAACAATCTTCACACGCCATGAATCATCAGAAAATGTTCACACCAAATAAAATCCCAAACCAAAATCAAGTAAATAGGTATGGTTTTGGTGACAACTCCAAAAAAAAATAACCTTTGCTAGTGTTCAGCGCTATTCATTTTGGGTTTCTCTACACAGGACAGAAAATTGTGATGTGGACAATGTATGCTGAAGTACACTTGTTTGTACCCACAAGCATCTGCAATAACGCTGTGCAATTTGAAGTTTCACTTTTCACCCAGCATTATGCTGTGTTTCCAGTTGGAAACTCTCACTGGCATTAAATGAGAGGTTAGGGATTTCAAAATTTTACAAGGCATTGAATGATCAAAGCCATGGACTTCTTTCTGTGTAAGATGGGTAACTTTTTAAACAATCTGCTATGATTTGTGGAACAGGCTCTTGTCACTGAGAAACAAAGCAGGTGAAATAACAGCATCTACAGTGCTTTCATCCTTTTCCATTTATTGTGCTTTTAATTTAGGAAGCTCATATGCAGGATCTGACCTAACATTGCGGTCACATTTAAGTTTGGTATGTTCTTTCATAGAAATATATCAGAAAACAACAACAGTGGTCTCCTAGCAGAGCTATTACTGAAGGGAAAAGCAAATCTTGTTAGCTAACAGTTTTCAAACTGAAGCATAACAACCAGATCCTACATTCAGGAATACGAAGTTACACTATGTGTTTGTCAGGACAATATTTTACAGTATGTGTGTCTGACATAGCTAAATGAAAAAATAGGCAGAGGTGAGCCTGCAGCTCTGCGCATTGGTTAAGGAAGTGAGAACTGCATAGGAGAGTGGGCTACCTGCTTAAGGAGCATTCCCTGATGAAAGGTAGGGTTCTTGGAGCATAGGGAGAGACTGAACAAAGACAGAACATAAACCCCTGAAGCATTAAAGTATTAGAATCTGAGAGCAACCTGGCACTTACATGTTTATTCCTCATTTTAGTGTGTAACAAGTAGGCCACCAATTATTCAGATTTAGCCATCTCAGGCCTGTCCCACATTCAGCATGAAGCTTGCACTGTTAAAGCTTCACCCATCTGCTTGCTCATTCTGTGCCCATGGGAAGAGAGCGTGGGTGGAGGCCCCAAGGGAGGATGATTAGGACCATTAAGGCCTGTTAATGCAATGAGGGCCCTGATCATCTTGCCTGTTTGCATCTCAGAGCCATAGGCTTTCTCCAGCTCCAGGGCTCTACGTGCTGATCCCATCACCCTTGGGTACAGGGAGGAATGGGGTGGAAATGCTACACTGCAATTTAGGGTGCCTCCGAAGGGGAAGGGTGCCCTATCTGTTCAAGGATCTACCAGGAGGCATACTTCCCAGAGGTAGTCATGCTCCACCATGTGACACCACATGTGCTTCCTGAGTGTCACCACATATACAGTTGCCCTACTTACAAACAAACAGATCCTGTGAGCCAACATTCAGTGATTAAAGAAGTTGGTAGGTCTGTTGGATGTGTGAAAACACCTAGAAGTTCTATAAGACTAGGACTTGGTTGTACCTGTTGTTAATGGAAAACTTTTGGGTTACTCTGAGGTCTGTCTTATCAATGAGGAAAACAATTATATTCTGGTAAAGACATTCAATATATCACCTATTGACATTATTTTCCTGCTTGATTTGGTGTCCAAAAGTTGTGGGTACAGACCTGCCCTGAGTGGATAACCAAAACTCCCTTGTGTGATTTTGTGCCAGTCACAACTTTGAAATAGTAGAGAACTTAGGCAGACGAGGTTAAGAAGTCACATATGTACTAACTTCTGCTTGCTTGCTGTAAACTCAACATAAAAGGACAGAAGTAATCCTTAGAAGACATTGAATGCAGTGGGACTGTTTAAGGAATGTTTATGTTGTGATATCAATTCTTTTGCACTTCTCTATGCTGACTTTTGGAGAATTCTGGTTAGAGACCAACATTGGATGATAACCTAAAATGCAAGTGCATAGAAGTCACCGGTGCTAACTCCAGAATTGCTTAATGTCACCTTTAAAGTAGTGTACTTGCTGAATTTTCCATCTCTGTTCAAAGAATAAACTACTGTAGCATGAAGAAATGTGTCTAGAACATAGAAGAATTCTGCAATTATTCATAGACAATACCTACATAAACCTTTCCTCAGGGAGGTGTCTAAGATGTGTTTCCTTTTGTCTTGTAACACTGTATAACAAAATTACAGCATGCATATCATAAAATGTAGTTTGCCTTTTTTAATAGCAAAATCTGTTGTTATGAGATACATATTATTAGAGAATATATAGAAAATATTTTTAATATAGAAATCTCTTTCTTCTAATGTGGACTACATCCAACATTCCTGCCCTTGTTCCAGTTGATAGCCCCTTCTTGTCTCGGGTAGACACAGTGTTACACCATGTTAGGCTTCTTGGATCAGCACAGCAATGAAGCAGTTGAGACAGGAACTAGAGAGCATCTGCCTTATAATCTGCATCTTCTTCAAAGCCCTGTTGCCTGGTCTCTGGAAGGTCTCCATTCCCCTGTGCAGGGTTTCTTACCTTCTTTTATAAAACCCCCATATGCTCCTCTTAAATAAAGGGTTAGTTGTTAGCTTTGCAGATGCTAAGTGGACTCTTTGGTGGTAGGCTGACTATTGTATTATTAATGTTGAGCATGACTTCAATAAATTGAAAAGGAGAAGAGGAAAAACGAGGAGGAAAACCTGCAATTTGAACCAGAGATAAGATGAAAAAGACCTTCCTGAAAAGTATCTTTGTCTCTTTGTTGCCAAACACAGTAATTGTGTCTTGAGGCTTCCAACATATGCTTTTAAAGCTTTCTGTTTGATGTCTCCCTCAGCTTTATTGATACAAATGAATTTACTGCAAAATGATAACCGACTCCAACCTCTGTGCTGGAGATCAGAAGACTTATGCATTCTTGTTCAAGGATGTATCTTGCTTTTTTGTTTGATTTCTCTGATTTCTCAGGACCTCATCTATGTTTTTTGAACTACAGTACAATATAATTCTGAAGAGGTATCATTTTCAACCCTAATGATATCCTGATCACAAAGTGAAATCTTGAAAAGTCACCCTCTCCCTCCCTTTTGCTCCTTATTCACAATTCAAAGTTGCTGTAAGATAACCTTGGTTTAACTCTGATTAAATATCAGAAGAGTAGGGAGTAGAAAATGTTCCTGTCCTTTCCCTGCATTCAGGTAACCCCCCTGTTTTATTAACGTGAGTAAGACACTGCAATTAGGCTTTAACTGTATCCTCCCCAGTAAGTTTTTATGGATATGAGAAAGTCAGATTTTTAAAAGGTATTATAAACTCTGCCCAGTACAAAAGAGCAAACCCATAAATTATTATTTGACTCTTGCCTTTGAAGGTTTTATTCTGTCCCCTGTTCATAAATGTAACAACTGGGCTATAAAATTTTCCATCACCAGAAAACATTGATCTATATTCCAACAGATCTTCCCATTACCACAGACATTGTAAACATAAATTGTACAAACACTTCCATTAACTTTGCACTGAGTTATCAAACAGGAAATAAACCCTTGGTTTTAGGTACCAAACCATACATTTCTAATAGATATTTAATGTGTGCAATGAGTGTACTGCGGAGCTCCCCATTTGCAGGAAATTATCTGAGATTTCTTTTCAGACATTGCAGTAGCATTTCAGTGCAAAGTGGCATGTAATTGTAAAATGTAATAGGCACAGTATAAATCTGCTAGAGCTGATTCTATGCTGTCTTCTTCCCTTTGTAGTAATTAGTAAGAGCGGTCATATTTTACATCCACCTTGCACAGGTTTGAATGACTGCTCAAGGTGCAAGAGATGATACTCTGTGTTCTCATTTGAATGCAAACTGAAATTGCATCATGATTTATTTTGGAGATTTCACTGGACCTGGGGGAATTAAAGACTTTCTTGAGGAAACAAGTCACTGGCCACTCATGGAGATTTGCCAAAGAGACTCTGCAGCAGATAAATGATTAAGGTATAAAAGGAGAAAAGCAAAGAAAGAACAAAGGCAGTAAGGACATAGTAGAAAATCTGGATGGGTTATTTGTATTGGTGTTCACTATTGAGGTAGTAATTTTGTAAGTTTCCCCTCCAGTATAATCTTTATGGAGCTATTGTCTCAAACTGAAGAAACAATAGAAGAGTTTTTAGATTGAATCAATAAAATTAACAGTACCAGGGCTTGATGGTATTTGTCCGAGAGTTTTGAAGGAACTTAGGTAGGAAATTTCTGAGTGGTTGTCTCTGCTATGTTGTCTAATCAGACTCTTTTCATAATTATCAGAAGCACCAATTTCAAAGAGGCCCGTAGTGGTAACTCTGAAAATTGGAAATGGATGGCTTAGTCTGACTTCTGTGCTGATGAATCCACAGGAAATATACTTAGGATATATATAGATAGCAGACGTAAAATAGGTTAATATCTATTCATGATCCTCTTCTATAGAGGTAAGTAAGAAGCTCACAGGTTGGTTTGTTATTTGAAGGAGTCAGTAACTCTCTGTCTGATCTGGATAGTAGTCTCTATTCAGAGATCCATAAACTTTTTCACAAAATCTTGAGCCAAACGCTTACTGACATTAAAGAAATGAGATTGTCATAGGATATGCCATCAGATGCTTATAAGATAGGAGTAGAAAAAGATAGAAAACAGAAATAAGGTTATGTCATCATTGTTGCTCTGGAGGGATTTTATTTTTGGAATCAGTCAGGACCGTGTTTTGCAACCTTGCTTTTCAGCATATTTGTAAATGATCTGGAAACAGAACGAATATTGAGGTGACAATTGCAGGTGATATAAAAGTGCTGAGGATAATAAAATCTAAATCTGATTGCAAAACATTGCAGAAGGATACTATGATAGTACGTGTCAGGAAAACAAAACAGCAGATATAATTTAATGTTGATATTACTTTGCATGATAAATGCAAAATTACATTAAAAAATGAAAAGTGACTGCCTATATAACCAAATGGACTTTTGATATAACTAATCAGGAATGAGATTGTGAAATTACTTTGAAGAGTCTGAAAGTATGAGCTCAATGTTCAACAGTGATCAAAAAACCCTCAGAATGTTGGGAATTATTAAGAAAGGATTTGTGAACAAGACAAAACATCCCTATGTCTGTATAGATCCATGGTACACACAGATTTGAATCTGACAGTTCATTTTCCCTACCTCAAAAAAGATACAATAAAACAATAAAGAATGATAAGAGTGATCAGAGACTTTAAATTACCTCATATGAGAAGAGACAAAGCTGACTAGAAATTAGAGAAGAGGAGAACTTGGGAAAGAGGTGATAAAGATTAAATAAAACAAGATTATGAAATCACAGATCACACGAATGAATGGGGCAGAATTGCTCAGTATCTGTCACAGCAAAAAAAACCTTGTGGCACCCAATGAAATTTTGAATTTCAAAATTCAAACAAATAAAATTAAATACTTGTTCAGGCAAAATCTTAAGTTAAGTTGTAGAATCTGTAGGATTTCCTGAAAGCCAAAAATATAAATGGATTCAAAAAAGAGTTACATAGTTTGAGGATAAGAGGTCCTTTAGCAGCTGTTACATAGGTAGCAACTTTAAAGAAGCCGCTGAGTCTCTGACTGTTAGGAAGCTGGGAAAATATTCCCTGGGAGGCATTATTCTGTATGCGTCCTGTTTCTTACACTGCTCACCAAAGTGTCTCCTCATGTTCTTTCTTTGAGATACTGAGCAGTTGGTCCTTCAGCTGACTCAGTGCAGCTGTTACTATGTCCTTATTCCCAGCTTTTATTTGCTAACTCATCTGGGGATGTGCTTCTTTTCCAAGGTCCAACTCCCTCACCTTAACAGAAATGACCTGAACAGGACATAAAGCCCTTCCTTTATGGTGAAATTCAACCTCTTCAAGGCACATAATAGCTCCAATTTCAACAAGGCCTAACAACTTCTAGACTCAATTTCTCTTTCTGGTTTTCATAGGTTCCCATAGAACTTCTGGCATATTTTGAACAGTGAACTAGAATGACTTCAAAACAACAGTTTTAAAAAATATTCTGGAAATGTTACTCTGCTGTGTCCCACAGGAACTTTATAGATATCTCTCTCCATGCCTCCTTACCCCCAGTATAGTCCCAGTAATTTGCTGCTTTTGTACTGCATCTCATGGAATTGTGTCTCATGGACAAAATCTGTAAAATCTTGGCAGTGAAGAATCAAATTCCTAATTTTTAACTAATGTGCACCCTCAGTGTTATAGCAGGGTTGTGGCCAATGTAACAGAGCCATGAATATGGAATACAGGATATCTAGTCGGATCTCTGCTACGTTATCACTAGTATGACAAAGGATTCCAGGTCAATGCCGAAATGAAATCATGAAGTTAATTTTTTTTCAGCCTTAACTTAGTTAAATGTATCTGTATTTCTGTTGTTATTCCATACCCCAAACAAATACTAGGAGCCAAATAATCCTTATTTTTGAATCTGGTTTTACAGTTTGAACTAGGATATCAATTGTGATTTCAGCATCAGGCCTATTGCTTTAAGCGACAACACATCTAGGAAATACCTTATTTCCTATAAATCTCCAGTACCTTTGGCAGACTTCACGACCTGGATACTACTGTTCCTTAACTGACCTCTAATTGCTCTTTTTTCTTGGAAATATTTTATTAACTTGTTCATTTGAAACTCAAAAGGATATACAGACTCAGAAATGTGCCTTATCAAGTTCACTCTTCATTAATGCTAAATGCATTATCATGCAAGGGTGAAGAAAACACATCATGTAGGCAGTCACTGAAATTGGCATCTTTTCTCTCTCAAGTAGTCAGGTGACATTTCACTTATGGGAACTGTTAAACCAGAGTGTTAAAAACAGATTTAGTTTACTTTCTATCTACTTAAAAGAGAGCTGTTGTCACTATTTTGGCAATTAAAGTTTGAAAGTGGGAGGCATTTGATTTATAGAAGACATTAAACTGGAGACTGCTTTATAAAGCTAAAAAGGACTGTTTATAAAACTTCACAAAAAGGCAACTGTTTTCAGCATTTTATGAACTGTGACAAAACAGTCTCTTGCTTCAATTGTAGTAGGTGAAGCTTCTGTTATTATTAGAAAAACCCCCAAACTGTGAGATTTAGATCATCATCTTTGAACACTCTTTTCCCGTCAGCCCCTCAAATGAATGAAATTTTATGTAGGGTACACTGTAGTGGACCCCATGTCTGAAATCCTGGAATATTTTCCATCACCAAGATATTATTTACAGTAGGTCTTGTATGTTATTTAGGAGATGGGCAATAAAGACAGGGTTCTTGACGGCAGAATTACCACTTATGAGAGCTTACCTGTGGGCTTCTTGCTGGTTAAGCAGATCTAGTATGTCCCCTTTGGTCTAATTCAAAAATCTAAGAGGTTGAGAGTCCTGTGGTTGACAAATTCCAGGCTGCTGTGTACTTATATTGTTATTCTGTGTTATTAATAAAGAAAAAAAACGAGGTTGGCTAAGTTCTGGACAATACTGAGCATGTGTTTGCATTGTTTGGTGGTAAATTAAAGTTTTAGTTGAATTTTAGTTGCTAAATAATAACTGAATTTTGTAGGTTACCCTAAATGATGTCTTCTTAAAAGTGATTTAAAGTATCATCTGGAAAATTGTAATGTGAATTTGGTGAGAATCTTTTAGGTGCTTGCAGTTCTCTGGAACTGCTGACAATTTGCAATTTGTAGTCCCAACATTGTACAACAGAGACTATATGTGCATGCACATTTCATGCACTGCAAAAGTCCCAGAGGAATGCTCATCCATCTGGAATTTCAGTGACCTCTGTCTTCTCTTCTTGTTACTGGGCATTTCTGGAAATAGAGTGTCTGTGGATAGGATTCCTATTGCAAAAAGAGGAAAAGAACCTTTACTTCTATGTTTTTTTGAGTTTGGTGCTTGACTGTGCAAAGTTTAGCCCAAAGTCAATATTCACTTAATGTATTTAGAATTGACAAAATACAGTGGAGTTCTGAAATTGACTCTTACAAGAATTTGTCAAATTAAATGTCTTCATTAATTACTGGAAGAATTATCACATCTTCTCTGTCCTACGCTGCCTTCCATCATTTACATTCTCGTCCCTAATCTCTTCTTATTTTAATGTATTTTTATTCCATGGGGCTGAAGATCTTTTAACAAAGGACTGATTCTTTTTTGCAGATATATAATACAATGGGCTTTATGAAAATCGTCTTATAAAGTATCTTAAACTTACCAGACAGACTGCTTTCTCAGAGATGCTTTTCTTGAGCAGGGACATGTTATGCATGACAAAAAAATATTCAAAGAGAAATTCTTACAAGAAAGGAAGAATTCTCTACAAGGTCTTTTAAAATAATAAGCTACATAATGGTAAATGCAGCCACTGGACACGCACTGAGTCATTTGACCTTATGCATATGCCAACCTACAACACTGGAGCAAATGACATTGTGGAAGCATTTACATGTGCTATGAGAGAAGTCTTGCACTGGGAAGTCAGAAAGTGTAGGCTTCCTGAAGGGAAAATATTTCCTTTGTCAGACAAACCATTTAAATGGAAAGTAGTCTAACTGAAACATCAGAAAGTTTTTCTTTATTCAGAAATGTAGTCCTTTTATAAAAAAAAAAAAACAACAATGTAAACCTGCAAATGTGAAAAATAACAATACATCTTTATCACTTCACCCAGGTCTGCTCTCAGGCAATGTATAGACATTGTGAGACACAGCTGAAAAATCAAAGCTGGATCAGTTATATATGCTTTCCTCAATTGTAAAATTCAAATTCTTCAGGATCACAAAAGAGTGAATTGCATATCTCTCACCAAATAAGAAGTATTAACAGAAAAGTTCTCAGGAGGGAGTATCGATCAACACACGTGAATTCAGGGAAGTTTTGATTTAAGTAATGAATACTGACTTCTTCCAAGGACTAGACTTAATATGAAAAAAAATCAAGTTTTCTAAAATTGTTATTTTCTTTGTCTTTACCCTCTAACTTTATTAAGTCATTTCAAAAACTTGGTTTCCTTCTATGTTCTGTCTTCTGCCATCACTTCTGCTGTTACTGGGATCTGCCACCTCTGCAAGGAGTTCTGTGTTGTAGGTGGCCAATAAAACCAGTCATCAGTGGAATATGCTACAGTGAAGCTTAAGGAAATCACTTTCTTATGTACTGAGATCCCAGACTATTGTAAATGTGACAAAAACCAACTTGAACTGCAGCCAGAAAGGAACTGAGACCAAATGTGGAACATGATGCAATGAACTTACAGCAACTTGTCCGGTTTAAACGATGTTATTTCTACATGAAAATTCTGCTACAAAACGGGCAGATACTTTTTCTTCTGGAATTCAGGTGTTCTGATGTAAGCCTATATCTTTTTTTTTTTCCCCTTGCTCTTTGCCATTGTTATAAAAAAATTAACAATCTCAAGGAATATGCAAGAGGACAGTCTCCAAATCTAGTTCTCATGTCACTGCAGTAACACATAACAGTCCCTGTGGATAGGAAGCAGTTAGACATGCTTGGTTATCCCTGGAGAAGCATCCCAATGTTAAGCAGATGCAGTCAAGCTTTTGAGTTTTCTAGTATAGCTGAGAGCCTGGAATTTTAATGTATTCCTAATTAGGTCCCTGGCTTCAAATGACTTTCCTCTTACACATTCTAGAATATATTTCTCATAGGCAATTGTATCTCCTTAGACATATATGCCTAACAAGCATGAGATACAAGGAAAGACTGGGTGGCTTCATCCAAACGTGTGGAACTGCATATTGACCAGATTTATAGATGAGGTGCTATTTCAGCATCAAACTTCTAAGTACCTTTTCTTATTTGTTGCTAGAGAAGGATCACTGGGCAAAACCTTTTAATATAGATTCCATCAGCCCAGGTTGGAGAGGTGTGACTAAGAGTTTCAGATTATAACCCAGTGACCCTCAGCAGCCTCACATTTGCACATGGTAGAGGTCCTAGAGGCACTCATTTAGATCTTAGCAAGTTGGAAAATGTGTCTGTCTAGGGGTGGCAATGGATTATCATTAATTTACCGTGTTCAATCCCATTATATATTTTTATATTAGCAATATAGTTTAGGAGAGTAGCAGGTGATTTAGGACATGCCTGTAGTTTAAGTAAATCTGGCTAAATAATATCCAAGTTAGTGGTTTGAAGGCTTGTTTTTTTATAGTCATTAGGAGCTAGGGTTATTGACAGGTGACAAAGCCAGTGTTTAAATAAAGATCATCTTTTTATGTGTGTTACCAGAAGGTAGAGCAATGAGATATAAGATGGTAGCAGGAAAGAAGGTATTTTTCATATGCTGGCTAATTTACAATTAGTAATTGCCTAAAAATACTGCAGGTTGAGTTACATGTTACATCAGTCTGTCAGATCAGGTAGATAAATGTTTACTTTAGTAAATCTAATCTTGCCCTTGCCTGTTGAAGCTGAGATTGAAAAGCAAGGATGGTATCAATAGTGTAGAATTACCAGGCCCATCCTGTCAGCTCAGATAGGTGTAAATGCAGGTGATTGCAGCAGACGTAAAGCAAGGTTCAAACTGCTTGTCCTTCAGAACGAACTTGCAAAATGACCACAGTTCTAGCCCACAGGCTTAGATACTCTGTGATGCATTGGTGGGTCTTTGACAATTTTATGGAGAGCTCTAGATTGATCTTTTATTGTAAAGGTGCTTAAAAACAGTAAAGTCCCTTCTGAAAACATGCACACAACTTTTACTTGTCTATTTTATATCAACATTCCTAGATTTTCATATTACTGAAAATCCCACAAGCAACCATCTCTGGTGAAAATGTCCTGTATGAAAACAGCTGCTAAAATAGAGACTAATTTAACAGCAAACTCTGGATGAACTATATCGATTCCTGTAAACTTAGAAGCCTGTGGGCATTTGCCTTTTAGATGGTGTATTTGTTTTAGCAATATATATGCACTGCAGATAACCCGTGGCACATCATATTTAAAATATTTATTTTACATTTGCTTTCATGGAAATTAATCATAAATGTACTCATTTACATGTACTTATTCAAAAAGGTCAGAAACTTTTTAATTCTCCTGTTCTGTTACTTACATGCACAGAATTACAACAGTTATAAATAGAAAATACCAGTCAGCCCATGTCTATCCTGCTACAAATGTGGAATCTCCTTCTCCTACACAGTGTATTTGCTAATGTTGTTTTATCTGTTTTTAAGAACTTTCCAATTTCTTACACTTTATTGAGCTTGACATATCGTATTTAACTGATGTTCTGGAAACTAGCAGCTCTCTCTTTGCTTTTATCTCATTAAATCCTTCGTTTTGAGTTTCAGGCAATTACTTCCAGTTGTTTCCATTTACAGAACTCAGAAAAATTCCTCTCCTGTGTTTTTTGATCATTCAAATGTTTTGGGAAATAACATGCTCTAGTATAAAATACAAAGCTAATAACCTCCAATAGGTTGCTCATTTGTCCCCGAAAACATGCTTGTTTTTTCTTTCTATTACAAATTTCTATACAACTTACTTTTTCCTAAATGTTGTCTGGATATTCTTCCTCATTTTTCTACTTCTTCTGCTCTTTTTTTCTCACTGATTAAGTTGAAAAACCAGCAGGGATGAATAGCTGACTCCTTTCAAGGGATAAGATGTCAGGTTTTGGATAAAAATAAGGGTTCCAAAGAATGAAAATATGACTACCCATTAATAGAAAGGAAATCTGAACTCAGTGTCATCTGACATCTCAATGATTTTTGTCAGAGCTAGACAGAGTTCAGATGGTTTGCTGATCTCTGTGGGACATTCTGCATAATCTGCTATAAATTATGGAAAATAATTACAAAGTAGACAGGAAATTACGTAAATTGAGTTATTCCAAGCTCAGCAGATTGTTGAGCAGTAGGTCCAGAAATGCTAGAATCACAGGGTAATGGGATTATAGGCTTTGATTAATTTCAGTAAAACATCACTGCTACTGTTTTGAACACTCCTTTCTAAGGGGAGCTGACATGCAAAATACCATTAGAAAACATGAATTAAAGCAGTATCTTTGTATGAGTGATTGTTGCCATTAAGAGCTAGTATTCAGAATTTACTATAGAAGAGCTAGTAAATGCAGGTCATGGACTCCATTACTGTTCCAAATGGCTGTTAACATATGATCTTAAAACTTGTTTTGTCTTCCTCATTAGTCGTGTGTGAATCTGAAACCAGTGGACAGCTTGCGCGTAAAACTTCAACAAAGTTAATGCCACGGAATCCAGCTTTTTCTCTATGTTTCAGTCTTCATTTTGAAAAACAGTTTTACTGCTAACCTTGCTTTTTAGTCTTGTTCTTCTTTGGCCAAATTTGATTTTGAGCCTATTAGCTACGACAATGTCCTGTTGAATATCAGTCATAGGGAAGAGAATCTGTCATGCACAGCATAGGAAACTGTTTAAAGGATAATAGCATCTTTTGCTTCTGTATATAAGCTGACTGTCAAAGTGGAAAAGAAATGTTGCCCTTATGGGTACCATTGCATAATTGCTTATTGCATTATGAGTATTTGCACCTTCCTCTGAGATATAGTAAAGACAGAATACCAGGCTTGATGGACCAGTAGTCTGATCTGCCATGACAACTCTTTATGTTCTGATACATGTGACCTGTCAGTGTCTATACTGAAAAGATAAAAAATTAAGCCAATGGTGAGTGAAGACTAAGGCACGTGGAAAGAGATTTCTAAAGGAACAGTTTTCAGTCGTCATCATGCAGTGAACCACCATTGTGGAAATGAAGCAATACGTGGCAGCAATCTATGTAGATCAATTTACCATAACCACTAGAGTTCAGTTATTTATTTCTATTTACTTAGTTATATGAGAAAGCACTGCTATATGAAATTAAGATAAGGCAGCTTTTTAGGGAGACAAAACTTAAACTGGGAAACTGTTTGGAGTTGGAGTAATTCACAGATTAGCTGCAGTTATGCAATTGGTAAAAATTTCTCAGTACTTCATAGAAAAATATTTAGAAACCAGAAAAATTGATTGGCAGGTCCATAGTAATGCATTTCGTGAGGCAAATGCATATAGATACATATGGAATTTAGTCATGTAGGTGGTGCCTGGTGGACATGGCTGTTTTTCTTTAAGAATTGTTAAAGGTCTTTGTAACTGGAATGTAGTTGCATAAGTATGTGTAGATGACATATATTTGAAGAGCTCAGCTCTGTGAGTTTCTGAGTGCTGTAAGGTCCTGTCAACTCTTAAAACAGAGTTTTACAAGGGCTGTATAGGATTTGCATCGGCTGTATTGTACTATCTGGATAAAAACATATATTTTGTATAAGAGCCTGCCTTTCCCAACAAAAAAGAAATGACTCCATGTCTTTATTTGTGTATATTATTTCTTATTTACAGATCTAAGTTGAATCCATCTCCAGCATTTAAAACTGAGAAAATTAAACAAAACAAAAGACATCACTCTTGTAGCTGATTTTACTTTTGAAGTGATCCATTTTTGTTATGAACTGAACAAAATAAATCCAGCATCAGATACCACATTCCTTAAGGACTGGCAGCTCCTGCTAACTACATAATTTGAGGAGGAATGAGGCAACAGCAGAAATAAACGACTGAAAAACATTGCAAATGCAAGGACCGATGAATAGTGAATCATATTTAGGACATTTCATTGCTGCCCACTTTTCAGAGACCAAAGAGGTTCTAATTTGTCACAAGAGGTTTCCATCAGATACCTCCTGTTTGATGTGACACTCTGTTATTTCCTTTTGCATTGTAGTTGCTTCAGTCAAACCGTTCATGCTATGCCCTGTCATATTGTCCAATCATGACTTCAGAGACTTCATAAATGCAACATGCAACCGCCTGTTCAGGAAAGACTACATACAGCAAATATTACTTAAGAAGAGGATTTGATTTTAACTTGTTCTAGCAGATATTTGGCTTGATTAAGAAAAAAAAAAAAAGATAGTTCTGTTCTGTCATAGAGAATATTATCATATTCCTTACAGGCACGTACATTTAAAATGATAGTAAATGAGGCAGTTTTACAATATTTATTTTAAAATGAATGGTTTCACACATTATAAATGCTTTTGGGACATGAATAATATATAGCAGGTGCTATCAAGGAATCTGACCTGATTGCTTTTATTTTTTCTAGTTTTTTTTCCATCATTTAAATTAAGGAAAAAAAAATCTTTTCATGTACTGTTAGATCTTTTTTATTATCCTTAATCTTTTTTATCACTTTACAAAGATACAGTAAAACTGCTGTTACAGAAGTAAATGTGCATAGCATGTTATTGCCTGGATTTGGCACAACAGGATTAATTGTCTGGGGCTGAATGCTGATGTACTTTAGATTTTAGAATAATGGAATTCAATGCTTAAGTCTTCCACAGGAATTATGTATGTGACCTTTGTCAAGTCAGCTTGGCCCTGGTCCAGCAAAAAATTATACATGTGCAATGAGAAACTAATGTTTATATACTTGAAGGTACAATTGCACTGTGCCTCTGTTTCTCTCTTCCTCTTAGTTTTTTATAGTTTAGACAGTAAAAACCCAAAAGACCTTTAAGAGTGTATAAACTATATCTAGCACAACAGAGTTCCTGGTCCCTGCTGATTTCAAGGAAATGCTATTCCACATCCTGTGCACTGCACTCCCCTTGACCCTAATGGAAATGTTTGCATGAATAATTTGAGCTCTTTGTATGTATTCACATAGGAAAATAGTATTGCCCTGGGAAAAAAGAATGGGTCCTCCTTTCCTTGCCGGATACGCCTTCTTCATTGTGGTAGGTTTGATCTCTCAGTGTAGCTTTTTATTCTGTGACCTCAGTGTCAAAAAGCTTCTTTTTTGTTGTTGGGATTTCTTTAACTTGTTCCCAGATGTCTGATGCAACCAATGGCAATAAAAGAAGTCAAATAAGGAATTTTAGAATTCTATTAGAAGCCCCAGAAACAATTCCCTGAGCTGTCCGTTGGCTTAAATAACTGTGTAAGTAATTTGCCAAAAGACATCTAATGGACTGTTCTAAAAGTATAATCAGCTATGGCAGAGGTGTATTTTTTGTTTGTTTTTTCCCACCTCATTATCTCAACAAATAAATTGTTTTAGTGCTTTCTTTTATTATGGATGTATGTGCAGTTCAGACCTCTCTAAACCTTAGCGTATCAGTTATTAAAGAATGAGTGAATGAGAACCCTGACAACTTTCATGTTTTTCCTTCACATGCTGGAAGCAGTGACGTGCTGTCCTTGAAAGCATACACGGCATGTAAATTAGTATGACAATTTCTCTGGAAAGCAAGATTCTTTTAGTCAACTGAAAGTGCATGTGGCTCCTTCTTTCTCTTCTTTGTCCGCAGTTTGAAAGCTTTGGCTATGGTTTTGGAGGTGTACAGGGTCTGGCTGGGACCAAGTTAATTTTCTTCACAGCATCCCATAGGGTGCTGTATTTTGGTTCTGTGAGTAAAGCAGCGTTGATAGCACACCACTGTCTGG
The DNA here is from genome assembly GCF_965231255.1 of Vanellus vanellus. Taxonomy (NCBI): domain Eukaryota; kingdom Metazoa; phylum Chordata; class Aves; order Charadriiformes; family Charadriidae; genus Vanellus; species Vanellus vanellus. Next base: position 8,555,508 of record NC_138910.1, read on the forward strand.
CTATTACTGAGCAGTCCTTGCACAGTGGCAAGGCTTTCTCTTCTTCTCACTCTCTTCCCTCAGCAAGTTGGCTGGGGGTGGGCAAGAATTTGGGAGGGGACACAACCTGGAGAGCTGACCCCAAATGACCAAAGGGGTATTCCATATCAGATAACATCATGCTCAGCAATAAAAAATAAGGGAAGGGGGGGTTTGTGGAGGTGGCCATTGCTCACAGAGTGGCTGGGCATCTGTGTGTCTGAGGGAAGTGGTGAGTGATGGCCTTTGCCTTACTTGTTTTGTGTTTTCTCTTCCACTTTCTTTCACTTATTAAACTGACTTTATCTGTACCTGTGAGTTTTCTCACTTCAGCTCTCCCTAATCTCTCCCCCATCCTGCTGCTGGGGCAAGTAAGCGAGTCGCAGTGTGGTGCAGCTGCTGGCTAGGGTCAACCCACCACAAGAATGAAGGGGTGGGAATAGGGAAGAAATGGATTGGGGAAGAAAAAGAGGGCCCTCATTAAAAAATTTTAGTCTCTGTCTACTGTGCAGAAATATCTATGTGGATAGTCTACCGTTACAAAACATCAGAAGCTCTTGATTCTATTACTGTATTATTTAGCAGAATAACTTCTTAAGAAATCTTAATGTGTAAGAAACCACCATTTTTGTGGTTTGGGTTCTGGCAAATGTCTTCTGTGAAAAGCAATAGTATCTTACAGTAAGAAAAGTATATGAACACCATAGTTGCAGACCAGGAAAAGGCTTGAGATAGAGCATGTTATATTTACATAAACTTACATGCTAGATAATTTTAAAACTGGTATTAGTGTAAGAAATAGAAACAGGCTTGAGGAACAGCCTAAAGGACCACAATTAGTATTAAAAAGAGGTTATGCTGATAGAAGAAATATAATCCTGGAGAAGGAATATAGCAAAGCTCCTCAGTTGAGGTAGTTACCAGTTTTATCTTATATTTTTGCTGTGAACTAAGGGATAAAATGATGCCTCAAAGATGGAAAAGATTGAAGTCCCCAAAGGGACTAGCAAATGTATGAGAAGAACTAAACTACCTTGCTTGTAGAAATGGATTTCAATTTAGTGATATAAAATGCGAAGTCCTAATTTAGGTTGATAAAAACAAGAATGTTTGCTATCAACTGAGCCATTACCTGTTCAAAATGCCAGTAGCAGAGAAGGCTCAAATACTAGTAACAATATGACAGATCTGACTGTATGATGCAGCCATGAAAAAAAAAAAGTCTTTAATGAGCTGGATGGGTAGAAATGTGGATGCATGGATCCATCCTATAAGGTTGACAATACTATATACTGTTCTTCCTATGTACAGGGGCTCCTGTTTGAGAAGGATTAATTAGTCCTGGAATATAAAGCAGAAAAAAACTACAAAGGCAAACAGTGTAGGATGAAGTCTTTTTATCCTAAGAAAGAAGGAATAAGATAACTTGGTTTGTTTAGCTTAATAAAGCTAAGGCTTAGAGGAAATGCAGTTCCAGCATACAGATGTATTGGTTGAAAAACACCAGAGAGTGAAAACAACCACTTACCCAAAAAGAAAATTTGGCATAAGAACAAATTGGGTTATAATTACATTTAGGCAGGAAATCAAAAGTTTCTAAATGTCAGATGTCTTAGGTTCTGAAATGTCCTTTCAGGAAAAGTAATGGGAGTAAAAATCCCTCTCTCCCCAGCTAGTTTTGGGGGTGTTCTTTAATCAGTTTAGGAAGGGGATTGTGTGACATAGCTGGCTGATAGTGGGGGCTGAATTTTTTAATTTAGGAAGTCCATTCTAGGATCTTGTCATATGTATTGATAGTTTCTTCTGGCTGCCAGCAGCAGGTAAGCGCACTGTATTAGCTGTATGGCAGGTATTTATACTGTCCAACAGAGAGCTGTCATACTGTCAACGTTGCCTGTAATGAAACCCCTCATCACTTAGGAGGCTCAGAAATGGCAATTGTAACTGTTGTAACTCAATATTCAGCTTTCCACCACTGGGAAGTATGCCTTATCTTTAATACTTAGCATTTGGAAGCTTTTAGCCTAATCAACAGGCTTAAGAAAAGTGTAGTTTCTTTTTCAGTTTTTGCATTTTTTTGGCCTATTGGGCATTTCATCTTTAAAAGAGTCTGAGAGACACAACAGGAGATGTGAAGCCCATATAACCAAGAAGGCAACTGCAGCTTTTCCATTTAGTGTTTTAGTCAGACTTGAAAGCTGCAGTCCATCTTAGAAAGCCCAAGATAAGTGCACAATGGCTGAGGAACCTTTTTTTTTTCTTTTTATGTAGTAGACTCTTCCCTGCAGCACCACTGCTTAGTAATGTTCCCAAAGCAACATCCACATAAATATACAGAGAGAAATTTACCTAAAAATACCTAAAAATACGAAGTGACTAAACACAAATGCTCTTGACTTACTCTATTACATCTCTTAACTAAATTCAGTTATTTTTGCTGAATGCCTTTTAGAGGGCAGCCAATGCTAGGTGTCTTTAGCATGAAGGAGGGTGTTCCACAATTGACAGTATGTTTGGGCTAACGTCTTAGTCAGGTAGCACTTTGAATCTTTGAATATCCTTAGAAATGATCTTCTCTTCAGTTATGTAGAGGAATCAGGGAAAACTTATGGGTGACTACGCAAGGAAATTCTTTTTTCTCTGTTCTTTCTCCTCTCTATAAAAAAAAATTAACAACCTTTTTTCTCTTCTATTAAGATGTTCTGAGTAGAAGCACAGTCCACTGTCCTAAAGTGGTTTGTAAAAAGTGGAGCATGTATCTGAGGAATATAAACCGCGTTGTCTTTGTAGGTGCTTGTCATGAGAATTTACAATTTTTTCATCTGCTGGTTTTCCCCACCAAGCAATCCCCTATTATCAGAGCAAATTCTTTTGCTCTTTATTTAAGTTAAACATTTGGATGTCTCATCCACTGGGGTAACTTGCTCATTAGGTTAAGTTGCTAATGGCAACTTTTCTTGAGTCGAGGGAGAGAATTTTTTTAAAATTAAGTAGGTTAATTTAAATAAGTGGTGTACTATAGATAAAAGGAGAAAGAACAGTTAACAAGTACATAGAATGGTGAGGTTATTTAAAATACAAGTATATAAGAAAATACTATCAGTGGCTGCAGTCAGGAAGCACAATGCTGAACGGACAGAAAAAATTGACTTGTAAATAGGTCTTTGGGAGGTTATAACTCAAGTTACATATATTATTCATGTAGTAATAAAGCCTGGAATCTCCATTTCGAGATAAATATTTCATTGTGCAAGGGACTGCACAGGTAAAATACAGGGGGGGTTGTCCTCTTTCCCAACAACTGTTCAATCTAATGAGAAAATGTATACAACAAAGAAACAATGGGACTGCATCGTAACAATGAGCATTTTGAAATCATAGTTTAAGGTTTCTGAGGACAAGATGGTAGCTTTGGAATTTTAGTTTCTGCATTTCAGCATTTCATGTGTCCTGTTAGTGATGCGTGTCTTTATTTTATAGGAACTAAACAAAATATACCTCAAAGGATGGGCAGGTGTCAGCATGATGGGAGTTTTCAGGTAGGTCAGCTGCAGAATTCCTATTCCTTTTAGGTCAGATTTGTTAGATGATTAAAGTCCACGTCTGCTGGCTTTGTTTTAGTTCAATATTTAGCATTCCTTTAGATGGGTTATCTTTTTTTTCTGAGTTTTTCTAATACCAGGGAGCAACTGATACAGTGAGAGTCAGATATGCAGTGACTCTGCAGAGTCTGATTCACCTGCTCATATCCTGCTCTCTCAATGATTTGCATGGATATTCTGCTAAGAACAGCCAAATAATTTAATCCTTGTCATTCATTTTGTGGCCTGCTAGATGTTAAAAGGGCAGGGAAAAATAAGAATGAAAGGAGGTAAAGTCTTTGGTTTTGGTTGCTTGTTTTCATTCCTTTCATGTGCTGTTACAAGTACCTTATTATTCAGCCTAGGCAGTAGGGACTTGTAATTTAGGGCACATGACAATGGACAATAGATAATCTACATAAGAAGCACAGGGCATCACTGTGAGTACATTCTGGCTATACTAATTAATACAGAAAAAATTACAAAGAAGTAGACCACTGTCTCAGCTTTGCCTCAAGTTTCTCATAGGAAAGGCATGTCAATAACCCATCACCATCTCTTTCTATTAGAGGATTTTAACAATATCTTTGGGTCCTAATTTGAAAACATAACACAGAAGCTATATGCTCCCTTTCACCAGTCTATGGGCATGGTTCAGGCGTGTTACTTAATTATTTACATTTGAGTAAGCAAGACTGCAATCCCTCTGTCCTCTGTTAGCAGTAGTGGAGGCTGGGGAAGGGTGAATGCAGTTCACAGTACAGTGTGGCATTAATGCACTCCTTCTATTGAATGTCTTAAGTTGCAGGGATTATTGGGCAGGAAAATTAACTCCTCTCTTGATTGCTGCACTTAAGTGTTTCTCTGGGGCACTCATTACACTAGAAAATACAAACCATAATCCAAGATATACAGTGATATAAATAAATACCTGGAGAAAAGTTTTGCTGCCAGTGTCTGCACATAGTGCTATTATTCACAAACAGAGGAAGCAAACGGAGAACGCATGGGTGAAATACTTTGTGGTTATTCAGTTTTAGTGCCATGTATGCCTATCTATTCCCAATCTTTGCTGTGACAATTGCAAGGAATTACTGTGAATGAATCATCAATTACTAGATAAGACTGTATGTGACCAGGGTAGGGAGCAATGTTAAATATTGATCATTTTTGTATCAGGTATTTGATGGCAGTATAAGACTATGACAAGAAAAAGGCATGTTTTTTTTTTTCCTTAAAACAAGACACAAAGATAGTTGATACAAGGGCATTGCATTAATTACTCAAGTGCCATAGTACCATAAATTCCCATTTAAAGAGCTCTTGCTTCCACTTGTATGATACATAGCTGGCAGTTGTTAATCAACTCTTGCAGATAAGAAGTTATTTTGTGCTTTTCACTTTTTTTTTTTCAGGAAAAGGCATAACCACATGCCTCCAAGAAGTTTATTTTGCTACGCTGATGGCTCATACAATGCTGCAAATTGTTCTATTTACCAAAGCATCTCTGGCCTCAGTATCTGTGGGCTCCTGTCACTGACTGGCTGCATGAAATATACCGGGGAGATAACATCTGACTTTCTTTTGTTGTTTCTAATTTGGCTTATGTGTACTTAGAAATGTCCTGTGACATTTATACCTACTCACAACTGTAAAAGTTGTTTTCAGCTATATCAGAAATGCTGGTTTAAGTAGGATTGGCATAAAGCCTTTTGGATACAGTCTTTTGAAACTACTTCCAAGGTTTTTCCTGTAACAAACAAAGAATAGAGCAAACAACTTCCAAGAGCTCTAAATGTAGCAAGACCATCTGTTGACTTCAGAAATGAGCTTAGTAACTGTAATGTCTTTTCTGCTATATGTCCTGGAACCAGGACTTAAATTGCCTAAACTGCTTTTCCTTTTCTTTTTCTTTTTCTTTTTCTTTTTCTTTTTCTTTTTCTTTTTCTTTTTCTTTTTCTTTTTCTTTTTCTTTTTCTTTTTCTTTTTCTTTTTCTTTTTCTTTTTCTTTTTCTTTTTCATTTTAAGTGATTTCTAATACATGTATTTTGGATTTGAACACATGTCAAAGGGCACTTCTGCCTGTCATTTTAGCTGTGTCTAGAAAAGGGCATAGAGATTGGAAAAGGAGTTGATGGGTATAGGGAGGGAAAGAGCAAGATTACAGTGTCACTATTCTGGTCCATAAAAATCTCCAGTCACTGACTATTTCTTGTCTGCCTCTCTCCTGGTAAATGTCACTGTGCAGACACTGAGCAGACAGTTAGAATGCTTAGTAGTTTATTTTGAGTTAATGGGCTGGTGGAAGTCAAAACTGTGCAACATGATTAAGAAAGCTATTTTTCTTTGCAGAAGCATCAATTATTCATAACATAGTCCCACCTTAGGAAAAGAGGAAGAGAAATGAACTCAATTTATGGGAAGCTCCTATACACAGTTGCCAGGAACAAGGAGAGAAAGGAAAACAAGTACAACCCTTATTTGCAGAAGTGTGTTTTGGCTTACCTTCTTTATCACAATGAATGACTGTAGCTCCATACAGCATTGATTTACGCCATACATTTGAAAAGGAAACCCGAGAGAGTAGGTATACATTTTTTTCGGCCAAATGTCACAAAACAGTGTTGATAAGAGACTTGGGAAAAAAGTCCTATAGACATCCCATCGTCCTGAAGGCAATGAAATATCAATGAGGATAGAGCAGTAGAAACCATGGCTTGAGAGGAAAAAGAATCTTTCATTCAAAGCCCATAAGATCTATTAAAATTCAGCACACTTTCAGAAAACAGACTGAAGGAGGAATCAAGTAGAGTTTTATGACTTCATAACTTTTACAAGTCTCTTTAAAGCTCTCCATTATTATTCACTCTTCAAAGACAGTCTATAGCATTACAGAATATCAAAGGAGCAGTCTGAAAAAAGGAAGCCTTGAGAACCAATTACTAGAAAGCGATAGTACAAAACGCCTTTATCGGTTAGCTTATCAAGACTCTGATACAAGGATTGATTCGGGGAGGAGCAGCATGCCTTCACGACATTCACTGATGATAAGTCACCTGTCAGAAGTCCTTGGGGAACATACATGTAACTAAAATTAGTACACACATCCTAGTACGAACGATGTCTATGGCTCATGTTGGCAGAAAACAGTGTACTTACATTGCTACATCTTCAGAATAAGTTGGGGTAAGTAATATCTGGCTGAATACCCTGGAGTTCTTGGTTGGCTCTGAATAATATCTTGTAATTTACCCAGCACAAGAAGTCCCTAAAGGGACTACATGGTATCTTCCTACTTCTCCCCTTTTGGGGGCTAAAGCTCTGCTTGTGAAATTCATGTGAGACATGATTTTACTTTCAGTTTTTACTAATTTCATTTAGTGTATGTGCTTTACTGTAATGTTCTAAGGTTTCCATTGAAAGCGTATTTATTCCCTCTCCCCCTCCCCCGCTTCATTGCCCCTTGCTATATATGTGTTTGTGTCTGGGAAGCAAGGATTGGTCAGTATTGTGGGAGGCGTTTGTGTCATGGTGGACTTATTTAAAGGAAAGCTTGTCTTGCCATCTTCTCTAAAGATGCCTGGACTCTGAAATCATCTAATCTCCTCTGCAATATTCATAGCTAGATCCTTCTGGCTAACCATGATCTATCCTTAGCTCTCATGTTTGTCACCCTGACCTCTGAAATCTGTATTATAAGAAGTCAGCCAAGTGTAGTAACTTCACAGAAAGTTTTTAATAGTAAAAAGAGCAAGGTAAGAGTATGTATGTGCATGTATGTGTTGTGGGAGATACGGATCAAAGGAATTAAGTGGTATCCGGTCCCCTATCATGAAAAGCAAGCTCTGCATGACTCGGGAGCTACCTTCCAGCCCTTTCCATATTCCTAGTTTGAATGGCAGCTTCATATTGCAGTTCTTTTATTAAAACAAACATTGGCATAAGATTATATTTTTTTTTAGCACTAACACATTAACAACAACCATTGTAGCAGCTTCGTCAGGGGTCTGTAGAAGTCTTGTTGCAGAAAGAGTCAGTATATGCGGTTTGCTGTGGTGACTGACAAATGGATTGACTAAAGCAAGAAAAAACAGGTTGGCAAGAAAGAATATGTGACAGACTTTTATGGCTACAAGCCATTAACATCCGCTGTTCTGGTGTGTGCCAGTGTGGCAGGGAAGGAAGGAACAAGATGAGATCGGCCCCAATGTGTACCAGTAGCAAAGCCAATTGTTGGGCTGTGGGATATAAGTTCCCTGAGAAGTTTTGTCCCTAGGATCAGAGCTAAGACTCTTGGAATGCTTCTAGGTGAGTGTGGCTCAGCTCGTGGCCTGTGTGATGCTTTCGTCTGGTTTACCACTGCTTTGCTGGAGGAGACAGGGAGCAGCTGTTCAAGGGATGAGGGTAGCCCACATGGCTGAATCAGCCCTCCTGTGCCTGTCACAGAGAGACAAGCAGTGGCGGCTGTTGTTCTAAAGGTAGGGTACTGCCAAGTTTAACCCTGACTCTCTGGGTGAGGCTGTGGCAGGAACAGGAGGGTGCATTTGGCAGTGGCTGCTAGGAGGGCTGGGGAAGCAGTGGATCAGGAGTGGGAGTGGGTTTGGTGGAGCTCAGAGACAGACGTGTCTGCACATAGGTGGGAAGAGGAGAGTCTTCCTTCCCAAAGTCTTAGTCTGGCCACAGTAGAGCTGAAGGTTGGAATGCTCTCTGCAGTATCCTGCCAAATGTGCCTGGGGAGACAGCGTCATTTTCCTCCTCTTCTTGCACCACATGTGCCTGCCAGACCAACAATCCTTAGAAGTAAAAAGAAGTTCCAGGAGGTAAGTCTTGAATGAACTTTGACTTCATATGACCACTGGTTAAGTGAAGGCAATGGATGCTGCCCCTCTGTGCACAACCTATATGAAATCGGTGGGAATCAAGGATTTGACTCTGCATGATTGATTTTCCATGCTTCTGCCTTTACTACAATGTGGCCAGGCTAGGAGACTCAGCTGCCAGAATGGTTTATGGGAGGAAAAGCCTACACCACTTACAGATCTCTCTCCCTTGGCTTCTGAGAATCTTTTTTGTTGTCCTGCTTTGCTCTGCTTGTACTTGCTAAATGCCAGACTAATTGTAAGAGGAGGCTGTTACACTGAGACGTGAATTTGAGTGATTCAGTGTGGATTTACTAAGAACTTCTTGTGGAAGCCATGCACATCCTGAAGCTATAGATTGAGGTGGATAATAACAGTTGTTGGTAATTAAAAATATGAATCCAAGACAGAAATGAAAACTTCTCCTCTTCCATTTGCAGTCTTGATTGGGAAACTAAAAATGCTGAAAAAGAGGAGATATTAATTCTTTTCTATGTAACAACAGGAAGGAAATATTTTATTTTTTTTTAAATGCAAGGCTCCTGGCTATTTGACACAATTATTTGGGGTTTTTTCCTTAATATTTCCCAGATATTTCTAAACCTTTGAACAAGGTAAGTTTCAATAATAGCTCTGCACATTATGAACAGCAACATCAGGCACTAGTCAAATGAAAAATACAAAGCTCTCCACCTATTTTAGGCTTATACAGTTTTATTTACATGGTCAGTCCTAGTCTTTCACTGTGTGTGCACAAAGACGCACTACACGTACACAGATTGTATGCTGTTACATCTATCAACTAGCGTCAGAGAGGAGCTGAACCCACAATGACACATTCTGCTACTTATAGCAACTTCAGTCTTTTTTAAAGTTTATTATAAGGGATTTGAAAGCCTTGGTCTTTAGACTGAGAAAGGAAAGAATTAAAATTATCTTTTGTTTCTCCCCTCTTATTTTCCCTCTCTTCTGTCTGCCTCTTTCCAAGGATTTATATTCAGATTGGAACCATAAGTGGTTTCTTTCTGCCCTCAGATCACCCTGCCCTAGAAATACCGAGGCAACTCACTAAAGCCTAAGATGAAGTGGTTGCATTCAATAATGCTATAAATTAGTGATACGTTATGATAATAAAGAATAAGGAATGTAAAAATGCATGTGTTAAAAGAAAAAAAATAGTAAATAGTTCTCAGATATAATAAAAAACATTGCCCTGGCACAACACCCACTTCCCTCTTTGAAAAACAGTAAAGCTAAGTCCTTTTGCTTTGTGATTGTTTTTTATTTAAACTGAAATTGTTATAGTTGTTTATTTCATGACCAGAATGTTTCAATCTGGTGTATGATTCATACCACTAACAAAGCAGACAAGTATTAACTTTGTGATTATTCCCTAACTCATTAAATAATTTAGCAGTAGTTTTATTAGCTTTATAAATTAAATAGTAACAGTGCCTTCTGCAAACAGCAAAATCTCTTTAAATTGCCTTTGGGAATATTTCCTAAAAGTTTATCTGAGTTAGTCTTTCCATAACAAAAAACGGTCTTTTACTTGTAACCAGCTGCTGCATAAAGTAATACTGAAAATGGCTTCTAACGTTTCCCAAGATTGTTTATATACCAACGACTGAAAAGAAATCAGTCCTTTTGTGTCTATGTCAAAAACCTATTTTATATTTTGCATAAGAAAGATATACATGACCGTGTCACATTGTTCTAGGATTCAAAGAGAGTCATCTCTCTCTCATCTTTCCAAAGGGAAAGTTTTAGCTGATGATTTAAATAGAAGTACTGTGTTTTCTTTTAAGCTCTTGGTCACCAAGGCATTAAAAGTAAGCATTTGAACAGTTCCTGTAACTTTTACGTGCACAACAGACTTAATTGTCTTACAGAGTAATTTCACAGTATTCATTTTCCTATGCATTAACAATGCATGTAACACATACTTAAGCTTTGTTGTTTGTCTCTTCTGCTGCTGTGGCAATATATGGCAAGATTTTTCATTCCACCAAATCAAAACAAAGTTTACTGGAACACTGGCAGTGAAAACTAAATTTTCCAAGATCAGTAGCTCTATGGCAGACCTGCCAGCTAAACTGCTTCAGGCTTGGCAACCCTGAGAATCCAGGCAGGCCTTTTTTCCAGAGATCTCAGGATTTGCATTGGGAAGTTTCAGAGCCCAGTTCTAAGTAGCTGGTAACATAATGCTACTGGGGGGAGGTAGCTTATATCATATTTGAAACATGTTTTATGTTATTTCTGAACGAAAATCACTGCCAAATTTCCATCCTTGAAGATTTCTTGGATTTGGTCCCAGTGGACTGAAATCTTGTTTCAGAAACCAAATTAATCCTAAAACTTTGTGTGTAAAACAAACTTTTTCAACCTGCTCTGCTTCGCTTTGAAAGGAAATACAGCTGTGCTGCCTAAGTTTAAAATCTCCTGTCACGAAATCAGTTGCATAATCCAAGCTAGACAGACATTTCTTTCTTTGGATTTTTCATTAATTACTTAGTGATTTTTTCTTTTTCCAGTGTCTTAAGCTTGGAATGCTTGCATTTAAACAATCTATTTAATTTAGTACCATAGGGCCGAATGCTGATCAATGACCTCATAAAAGCGGCCTCTTTATGATCCCTTTGTTTTAAAATCTGTAGCTTTCTTTTGTGGACAATTGTGTCTTTCTTTTCTACCCTCCTCCTTGACAATAAGCACTGCATGCTCACCTTGGGATCCCAAACTGTCAGCCTGTTTTTTTTTTTCCTAACTTATGCATCATTAGTGATTCTCCTGACAATATGTAAACCAAACCCAAATATACGTTGCTGCGCTAGCCCTGAAGGTCTGACAAAGGTTGCTGGTAAAAAGTTAGAGTCTTTGTCTTAAAGCTGGCTGTTCACAGGCTTCTGTGGAGGTACAGCACTGAAGAGTGGAATTCTGTCTGCTTAATATACCAGACTGCATTGGGTGTTATGATACACGGTTCAAAAGAGCAACAAGTGATTTAGTCTGCCAGTTTTCCTCAGCTCTTGGAGTCAGACTTCCTATACAATCTGTGGTGAGAAATAGTCCTGACACCAAAACTAAGCCAGCCAGCCATGGTGCTTAAATTAGGCACTCCAGCAATCTTGTATCTGAGCTCCCTAGTTACGAAGTGGAGACAAATACTCTTCCTGTAGATTTGATTTGTGTTTTGGAAACTATATCCCTCAATGCTTATGTGTCGTGGTTTGGGCCTCAAACCAGGACATTATGAATTGTGAAGGCACACCATGCTGAACTCAGTAGAATGGTCTCCAATTCAGATTATTTGTGCAGTCTTCTAAAACATAGTTTGAAAACATTTTTTACATGTATGATACAGAGATAAGAACTAATCAATAGATCGTGAGTTGTCATTTATTTTTTCAAGATCTGGGATCAGTGCTGGAGCCCTCTAGTGAGGAGACTTCTAGTGTTTTTTGTTCTTAGGTGGGAATTCAAGTTCATCAAAGTTAAAAAACAATATGAAGTTAATTCTTTTTTTTTTTGAGGGAAATAACGCCACTCACTGTTCTCACTGTTCTGCTTGGTACAGCTGCTGCAAGCTCAAGTGACTTTTAATGGTATTTTGAAGTGACTTAGGAAAGAGCAAGGAAAAAGAAAATTAAAATGTACATTAAAAATTAAAATCACAAAAAAGTACTTAAAGTACGAATCATTAAAAGGTATATTCAAATTTATATAGAGAATTATGATCTCTAATCATGGAAATAAATAAACAGTGTGGGTTTTGTAACATCTTGAGACCTGTCAAAAATACAATCACAGAGCAGGAATCACAAAATCATTCATTCCTCAAATCCACTATGAATGAGCTGCTCAATCACAACTAACCCAAAATTATTGCAGATGATTTTGTTTAATAATTTAGACAGATGAATGCAGAAAGGGAAGCCGTACTTCCTTTCTTTTCTAGCGATATCAGTCTGTAAAAAAATCCTAATTTTCTTGAGACCAGTGGGTCTGTTTGCATTTTCACAAGAACTGAGCCTCTTCCACTGTAGGTGGGAAAATAGGAAGAACAGGTTTGTGAGAAAGAATAAACAGTAATTCAAAGCCTCTATGGAAAGGGGAGAAGGGAAAGTGTGGAGAGAGAAGTAGAGGAAGGGATAGTATATTATAAATTCATTAGAAATGTAGAGAAAGAAAAAAGGCAGAAAAGGAGCTGCAGTGTTCCACAGACAGTGGTTAAATGTTCTGTGGGGAACAGAGCTACAGAAGGCTGAATTTCCATCTGATACATATTTATATCAGCAAGCCATCAAAGAATGTTTCCTATAAAATAAGGAACAAAGATTTGATCTTTCTTTTATTAGGGGGAAAAAAAAACCCTCAAACCACAAGAAGCTTCCTGTTTGGTTCATTAAAGTGAAAAAATCAAAATTACTACTTTTTCAAGTTGGATCAGGCCCACGCGAAATTGTTCACTAGAAAGGCAGTACCATGGGAATCAGACTCATCATCCACAAACTCAAATTTCCAGGTAGTAATGCAGAGTAAAAAGCAGTAACTAGAACTGTAAACATGATGACATTAGAAATTCACTTTGGCCAGACAGTTGTCCAGCATGCTCTTTCAGAGAAGAAAGTTTTAGTGCCATAACTTCCCATGAAGTGCATATGACCCAGATGATGATGTTGTAGCTGCTACTGAGCATTCCTGTTAGGAGACAGTTTAATCATTTGAAAAGATCCAGTTTCAACAGTGGCTTTTGTGGTGCTTAGAACAAGATAACCTTGGTAAAAGGTCCAAGGTAGACATTTTATAGGTGGAGAGTGAAACTCAAACATTTTAGTATGATGTGTATAAGCCATCTTTGACTGACTGTTTTGTTTCGCATTAATGCTTGGCATCAGGAATGCTGAAATTCCAGCAAGTCGGAGACCTGCATTCAGCACCCAGGACATTCAGTGCCCAAACTTTTTAATGGATATCCGATTCTGCAAGTTTTTTACCGTTTCAGCTAAGGCTTTGAGATTTCCTGGTTCCCTACAAAGGACTCGGTGTCGAAGCTGGGAGGTGCTGCGCGGTGGTGACCGTGTTTACTGACAGGTATTTTTTTTTCTCTGTTGTGTTCGACACATTTTACAGTGACATCTAGTGACTAGTTCAGTTAAGTGCAGGTATGTACTTCAGATCTCGTTTCCGTCCTTGTTAGCTCTACTTTACCTCCACTGTGGTAAAAAGTCCACAGTCTGAAGGCAGGAACTTGGCAAAGACACTCTGGTTCTCCATTTCTGGACTCTTGGTGCCTTCTTCCTCCTCTCGCTGTCCCCAGCTTGGGGGAGAGTGGATGCAGAATGCAGGTAGCAAGTTGGGCTTGAGCTGCTTCAGGTTTTTTGTAGTCTTTACTGAAGTCTCTACATTCTGTGTTCATCGCTTGTAGTACCTGTCTAGTGTAAATACATTTAAGGAGCAGAGTTCCTGAGTTTGAGATCTGGGCGTAAACTGAGGCATTCCTAAAGTCTGAACTCATCCCAATATGAACATGAGTTTATTTTTCAAATCAAGATTTTAGTCCGTGTCTGTCCTTGTCAGCTGGTACTCTAGTTTGCAAACTTTTTATTTGGTATTGCTTATCCCTTTTGCACTTTAACAGGGATAGGGACGAGGGCTTAAATCAAGCAACTTTGCATACATTTTGCCTCTTTTCTAGAAGTAAATAGCACAGTGTTATGCATGAGCAGCCTTGGTGATCTCTGGACATAACTGGTTTGGCACCTTGTTGTTATCTTACCATTAACTATTCAGCTTTTGCTTTTTTTCTTTACTGTCACCTTCATGTAATAAGGCCCAGACTCCGGCAACGCAATGCTTTTTTATAAATGCAGGTGTTTGCATTGTTGAATTTCTTTGTCTCTGTGGCTCTGCACCATAGGGCTGTGCAGTTCTTTTTGCATGAAAACTTATTCTCAGTAATTGACATTGTCTTCCTACAGAAGACAAACAGAAGAACAGGTGTATTTAATTGTTAGGCCAAACCTAAATTATCCTTTGACTCCACCACATTGTGACTGGGCAAAGGCCTCACTTCTTCCCTCTTTAGACTTTCTCTACTTATGAACTTCAGAGCCAAGATTCTGTTTTCTTTGTAAGTCCATCTAAACCCTTCTGGGTGTATTTCTGTACCTTTCACATCTGAAGAATGCTCTTTGCCAATGAACGCCCTTTCCATTGCTGTACAAGCTCTCTACTTAGTTGTGTTTTACATTGAGGTGCCTATTTTGATGAGTTTTCCTTTCTTTTGAGATTTGATTTCAGTGTTTTTCATTATTTACACACTTGTGTTACTCTGGACAACCCTGCTAATTAGTTTTTTCAGTTTCTCAAAGTTTGCATTTCAGAGACAAAAATGTAGTAATAGGTCTATTTTTGCCTATATTGAAATTTTAAGATGAATTGAAGCAGCTCATGATTGCTCCGTTTTAAAGGAATGTGGATGCTTTGTTTAAGAAAAATATAAGGTATGTATTGATTCTATTCAGTCACATTTTTAACCACCAAGGGTTATCCACAGCAGTTCAATCCATAGGCACCAGGCAAATCTATGTTTCTTTAGACAGCTATGTTCGTGAAACACAAAAGTACAAAGAAAGCGAAGAAGGACGTATTTGCAGCTTCTCAGGCTTCATCAACACTTCTTTTACTTACTATGGACTCCTCACTGAAACCCTCAGGCATAATACAAATGAAGATAATGCACTGTGGATTTTAACAAATACAGAAGTTTCAAAATAATTAAGAATGCAAACTACCGATTAAAGAGTTTTTGAAATGCTGTATCAGTTTATGAATCATCTGCCCATTGGTCATAATATACAGGCGAATTAAAAATTAGCCGAAGGCTATTAATTAAAGAAGATTAAAAGAAAAATGCTACTTATTATGCAAGAGAATGGAATGTGCTTATTGTTGAAGCAAACCTCTAACACTTTAATATGTATATAAGATTATGATGTGTGTTTCACTCATAATTGCAATATGTGGAATGTGAAACTAGCAGAATGTGCTCCGGAATTGGCAATTTCTTACAGGATTGAGATTCTTCTGTCAGCTGCTGCTTTTTGAAGTGGCCATCGAATTCAGAGCCAGAGGCAAGCTGGACTTCCCAGATGGATTCTTTAGCTCAAGATTTTTAAAAACAGAACTTCTGTCTTTATTTGTAGTCCTTTAGAGAGATCTGCCCATAACAGTGGGGATATTTGGTTTCTATATGAGCTCTTAAATATTACTGTATTTGGAAACTTTCTGGTTTATGATAGCAAAAACTAACTGTTGTTTAGTGTCCAGGAGCAGAAAATCACAGAATGGTCAGGGTTGGAAGGGACCTCTGGAGATCATCTAATCCAACCCCCCTACCACAGCACGTGCACCTACAGCAGGTTTCACAGGAATGCATCCAGGCAGGTTTTGAATGTCTCCAGAGTGGGAGACTCCACAACCTCTCTGGGCAGCCTGTGCCAGTGCTCTGCCACCCTCAAAGGAAAGAAGTCCCTCCTCATGTTTAGATGGAACTTCCTATGTTCAAGTTTGTGCCTGTTACCTCTTGTCCTGTCACTGGGCACCACTGAAAAAAGACTGTTCCCATCCACTTGACACCCTCCCTTTAAGTATTTATAAGCATTGATAAGATCTCCCCGCAGTCTTCTCTTCTCCAGACTGAAAAGACCCAAGTCCCTCAGTCTTTCCTCATAAGAAAGATGCTCCAGTCCCCTAATCATCTTTGTAGCCCTCTGCTGGACCTTCTCCAGTAGTTCCCTGTCCTTCTTGAACCGGGGAGGCCAGAACACAGAGAGCACAGTACTCCAGATGTGGACTCACCAAGGCAGAGTGGAGGGGGAGGATGACCTTCCTTGACCTGCTGGCCATGCTCTTCTTGATGCACCCCAGGATGCCATTTGCCTTCTTGGCCGCCAGGGCACATTGCTGGCTCATGGTCATCCTGTTGTCCACCAGGACTCCCAGGTCCCTTTGCACAGAGCTGCTCTCCAGGAGGTCAGCCCCCAAACTGTACTGATGCATGGGGTTATTCCTCCCCAGATGCAGGACCCTACACTTGCCCTTGTTGAACTTCATTAAGTTTCTCTCTGCCCAACTCTCCAGACTGTCCAGGTCACGCTATAAGGCAGCACAGCCTTCTGGTGTGTCCGCCACCCCTCCCAGTTTTGTGTCATCAGCAAACTTGCTGAGGGTACACTCTGTCTCTTCATCCAGGTCATTGATGAATATATTGAACAGGACTGGACCCAGTACTGACCCTTGGGGAACACCACTGATCTCCAACTAGACTCTGCGCCACTAGCCACAACCCTCTGAGCTCTACCTGTTAGCCACTGTTCAATCCACCCCACTGTCCATTCATCTAACCCACAACATCTACTGCCGTCCCCTCATCCACCTGTCCAGTCATGCCGTCATAGAAGACTATCAGATTTGTCAGACATGACTTCTCCTTGGTGAATCTGTGTTGACTACTTCTGATAACCTTCTTTTCCTCCAGAAATCCTAGATGTTGTGGCCAAGTACCCATTTGATTTTAGTTGGTCTAACAGTCGAGTATTTGATCTCTCTGTTTATGTTTTCCATTTTCTAAAGTGGGATGGTAGTATTTAAAGCACGTAGCAAAGGTGTCCTGGGTTTACAATAACCCTGTGTTGCATGAATGAAAGGGCTACCTTCTGTTAAAGCAACTTTCATTAAAGCTTCAGATAGTTTATGGGAAGGAAAATCTATTTTAGGAACCAGTTGTGAGTGGGAGAAAGGAGGAAATGAGCTCTCTTGAGTACCCCTCCTTCTAACAGTGTTGCTGTAAACTTTTCTTTCCGAGGAGAGAAAGATTCCCATTTGCTTTCCATTCATATACTTTAAAATGATTGCAAGAGTAAATTACCCCTACTAAAAAAATCTAATACCTATTATACATATATTTCAGTGCACCAGAATCAAACTCAAATCTCAGTGCATCAGGTAACAAGAGAAGAAGCTGTGAAATATCTCCAAAACTAATTTCCTAGACGGTATCTGGCACTTTTTGACATCTTTTTCATCTAAAATGTTGGTAAACAAAACACATATATATATATATAACATCTAAAATGTTGATAAATATTGTACACACAGACAGGTGGTGGCCAGGTGGCCTTATAGCTTCAGTACTGTTGTGACTGTGGCATTGGACTAATGGAGAAGCCCGTCAAAAAGGCTGCCCTGGCTTCGCCTTACTGGTCTGTGCTGAAGTGTGTGCAGAGATGGAGTGGTTGGAGCGTATGGAGAGTTGGATAGCAAACACAATTCAGAATTTGAAGCTAGTTTGACGGAGGCTGTTGATAAGACATTGCAGCAGACATGACTGGCTTAAAAAAGGCCTGTTTATTTCCCCTTTACAATAGTATCGGAACACAACAGTGCATGGGGCTGAAAGCTAATGGAGGAGAATAATTTCTTTGCTAAGCCTGCAGCTGTTCACTGGGGAGAATATGTTTGCAGACAGGGCTGGATGCCACTGCGCTGTGGATGAAGGATGGGCTGCCAGGCAGGGGGTGCTCGTTTCACTGCCATGTCACCTACTTTACATGCAATATTGGGAAGTGCTGGATGTGGTAGAACATTTATTGCTGGTAAAATCTGAGAGGAAAAGAAAGAACAGACTGTATTATGCAGAAATGCATGTCAAAGGGTTATCACTCCTTGCACTGCATGTTCATCTCATCCATTTCTACTGTTCTGGGTACCTAAACACCTTTTCTACCTTAAGAGTGACATTTTCCAGTAAAGGAATCAAAGGGGTGAGAAACTGAGGGAATTGTACAAGGTCGTACAAGAACTCGTGATTAAACAGGTAGTTAAGCCTAAATTTCTTGTGGTAGGCTAGTGGTCTAACTGGTGTCCCATGCTACCTTGACGGAAGGAAAACATCCTGTTGGTATATCTCCCTTAATAGCTTCCAGGGAAGGCGCACCCAGAAGATTAGCGCCTCTGTAACTGATGCTGCTGCAAATCCAGCATCCCTTGCAGAGTGTGAGTTGCCAGCAATGTACTGATTTGCACTGGAGGAGCACTGTTTTCTGGACTCCTGCAGCTCGTAGCTGCAACAATCTATAGAGACAACAGAATACCTACAGCTTTTCCCATTTGTCTTTTTCTCTGGTAATAAAGGGCTGAGAAGTGCTGTGAATCAAAAGATTAGTTACAACCACACGGCTGTCACAGTGAACTGTTCTGCATCCTGCTGCACTGGCGTTGCTTTGTGTTGGAAGAATGAGTTGTGATGTGCAGGGACAGGTAAAGCGTGTTGTTGCTTCAGGGTAAATGAATGCTAAAAAGTGTGAATACTCACAATTTGGACATGTTTCCTGGATTGCCGAGAAGGCAACAAATGAGTGGAGAAGAAAATCTTTTCTAAAACATTTATGGCAGCTTGGAGAATTCCTCCTCTGTAACGTTCTTATAATTGCTGTGACCTACAACTGATTGAACATTTGCCCCATTGTAATGTTTTGTCACTGAAAAAGGTTGATTTCAATAGTGAAGGTATACCTCTGCTTGTAAACTTGTCTGAAATTCTTTTGAGGTTACTCATTTTTGGTAAGATTGGAAACATGCAAAAATAAAGTTATTCAGCTATTTGAATACAGATACTTTCTATGGAATATTGGGAATACTAAAAATATATGTCTCAATGAAACAAAAGACCCCCACATTTAGCACAGAATTCTGAAGTTTTAGCTTAACTTGTGTGCAATGATATCCTGCAATGTCAAAATTTCTCCACAGATGTTTAAGTTCTGCACTTAAACTTTCCCTGTAAGTCTAGATGACATCACTCTGCCAACTCTCTAATAAGAAAATGAGCACAGAGAATATCAGGCTCTTCCCATCCTAGTCCAGGCTTGGCCATGACCTCTGTGGGCTTGGGTTGTCCCTAAGGCTGCTGTGTTGATGGGCTTCTCAGAGTTTTGTGAAACACTAATTTGAAAGTTTTGGGATGTCAAGTTTGTTTTGCAGCAAGAAACTCCATTTTACCTCCTCTCCCCAGAAGGACTTACAGCCTGTCTGGCTTCAGAGTCGGAAGATGTACATGACTCAAAATTCTGCACTGTTCAGGCTGTCCTGACATTTCCTCCCTCCAATCATGAAAAGCCTTCAGCTTTGACACCCAGCTTTGATCTAGCTTCTCTTTATGCCACACATGTATCATTAGTCTGTTTCCTACATTTAAAATTTATCTCTAGAATAGCACTAGGCTATGCTGGCATGATTACACAACAGATGTAGTGATTGGAAGCTCTGTCACACATACTTATCAGCATACCTATGTGTCTGATGATAATGCATATTAGTCAGGAAGTAGTCTCAGATCAAAGTCTGTCGTTTCTTTAAATACCTTTCAGTTGCTCCTGCATCTGTGAGCCACTCTGTTCTCTTCCAGTTCAAAGAAAAGCTGGTTGCTTTTTGTAGTTTGTACTAAAACAGAAGAGAGGAAGCGAACACAAATCATGCAAGGTGACCATTGCTTCTGCCTATTAATGGACAATTTTTGGATGAAGGCGGGTGTTATAGGGGCATCTCATCAGTACGAACATTCCCAGTCCAGTGCTCGGTATCTCTGTTCTTTCTAAAGAGTTTTTCACTATATAATCTGGAAAGCTGGAGCCCTTCTGAGTGCTAGAGCTGCTGTAAGTGCTGTCTGTTGCATTAGTCATCATCTTCTTGCTGTCACCTTGTTCCTCTCACCAACTGATTGTCTTTCTCTATATAGTTCGGCTGTGAGAGCAATCAACAGGCAGTGTGTGGGCGCCTTCCCAACAAGGTGTCAATCTAACTCCCCCTTGTCTCTCTCGCTGTAGTGATTCAATGTAAATGTTATGAAGCCACATCAATGCCTAAAGAGCTTTCTTTCCCCAAAATGCTTTGCTGCTTTTGAAATGTGCTTCCTCACTCTCAGGAGACGCTATCCAAGGTTAAGGAGTTTTAGGACAAGCTTGAAGCCATTTGCTATCTAGCTTGAAAGAAGCATGTATAAGAGCAGTGGCTCCTGTTCCTGTTGTGTACTGGGCTAGGGTTAATTAAAACTATACTTCTTAGATTTCAATGTTTAATTCTTAGCAGGATCAACCCCAGTCACTCCTCATTTAAAATTTTGTGAGACACCATTTAGCCTCTGAATGTTAATTTCAGGGTTTCTTCAGTTATTCTGAAACCTTTTCTCATCATATCTTGTTGGTGTTTTTTTTTTTTTTTTTTTTTTTTTTTTTTTCCCAGCTAAATGAAGTGTAAGGAGGGCTGATATTCCAGAGAGAAGTTAGTTGGCTTAGATTTCTGACCTAGTGAATAGGTTCTAATATATGTCTCTGTGCAGTCACTCTGCAGCAGAAAAACCTCACTAGATGACACCATACTAGTGGTTTTGGATTAAAAAAAAAAATGTATTCGGTTCAAAATCAGGCTGAGGTTCCCTGCCTTAATTGCAAACCCCTTTATTACATGTAGCTACAAGGTTCCCTTCCTTCCCGGGGCTCTCCAGCCTGGTCACTCACAGGTAAGCCTGCTCGCTCAGCACAAGGGACTAGTCCCAGTACAGACGCATTTTGTAAAAAAGAGGAAATTTTTTGGCCAGCTAACGTCCATGGCAAAACTTAAAGATAACTTTAGTGGCCTGTGATTTTCATCTCAGATCTTTTCTGTGAAGAAGCTGTGAAGTACAAGTGAACTATGGTCAGCCCCCAAGGATGATTATAGAACCAGGTGCCACTTCCTGCAAGCCCTACCAAAGAACTGTGGAGCTGTCTGAGGCCTATGACAAAGATTGTTTCTCCATGCTCCAGCACGGGTGCGTGCACCTCTTAGGGTGCTCTTAAGGCTGTAAGTGCGGTGCTGCATTATAATGGGTAGTCCAGTTTTAGAATTCCCTTGGGCCTCTGTCTCCGAGAGCGTGCCGAATTCTGGAGAAGGTTCTGTTCCGCTCTGCACTGTGCCACTCGGGTACATTGTACTCTTCAAGTATGGAGAGAGCTGAGATGCAGCAAAGGGCAGTATGGGCAAAACAAGTAAAAAAGATCTGTTAAGTACAAAGTTCTTTCTACTTAATTTTCTGCTAACCCACGTAATTGCAGGAGCTAAAATGATTGTGATGCATGCTGTTCCTTATGGTGAATTACTGAGATCCTCTGGGCGCGACCTGGCTTGGCTGTAGTTATTCCTTTCAGATGAGGTTTCAGAAATTACCTATTATTTGACAAATCTGGCATTTGAAACAATCACTTTTTTTTTTTTTTTTTAACTGCCTTCAGGGTGAATGCTACTTCCTCTGGCAGAAAAATCAGCATGTAACTGCAGACTTTGCAGTTGGCTTTTCTGAGTAGCTCCAACAACGTTCACAGAATGCTAACGCACGGAAGCTCGTGTCCTGTTGAATATGTCTCTTTGCTCTTAGCAGCTGTCTTGTACTTCTGTTCCAGCCCTTCTGCATCCATATGTTTTTTTAACGTTAAGAATTTTCACAGCAGTAAGAAGGGTACAAAATTTACGTGCCAGCAGTGGTAACTACCGTCCTAAAATGAGCAATACACTTCATAGTGAAACATGACCAGCTGGCCCAGCCATATGATTCTAGTGATTCTTCATAAGCTTGTTTTAACTCATTTTGAAGGTGCAGAAAACCCAGGAAAGGCCAAGGGGGGAGCAGGAAGCCGAGAAAAGCCAGGGAAGGCTGGGGGAGGAGGGGGAGAGCAGGAAACCCGCCAGGCGCCGGGGCTGCCACTCAGCCGGAGGGTACTCACCACCTTATTCTTCAGGGTTCTTTCCGGAGCCACTTGTTGGAAAAGCACTGCCATTGCTCATGCAATAACAGAAGACAGTGAAATGGAAAGCTAGAAAAGCAAAGTGTGATTAGTTTTAAAAGACAGCACAAACAATAAATGAAAATTATGACCAGTTATGAATGGGAGAAGCGTGAAGGACTGAGACGAATTTATACTCTTCTAGCTGCCTTCTAAGTGAAAAATGGGCATAAAATCCCCCTGTGTGCTGATTTGCATGCATGAGAAAAGGGGTTGGCTGGGTGAAAAATAGCCTGTAGTGCCCATCCTTCACTTGTTAAATAATGTAGACAAAGGATAAGTGAGAGATTCATCGTCGGAGTGTTTGTACCCGAGTGATCTCCGTGTCGTTCCCGCAGCTGGATCAGGCCCCGTGGCTTTGCGTCCGTAACCAGTTCCACCTTTGTGCGCCGCTCCCCGCGGCTCACGGGCACACCGAGGCAAGGCAAAGACGGGCCCCGGGCCGGGCCGCTGTTCCACGGCTGTGAGAGGACACCCCCTGCCCAAACAAGGGGGGCCCGTGGCCGTGGCCGTGGCCGTGGCCGTGGCGCGGCGGGCGGTGCCCGCCAGGTGGCAGCAAAGGGCTGGGAACGCCGCCGGCCCCGCGCCCGCCGGGGGACTCGCGGGGGACAGCCGGGGATGGCGGGAGGGGGGACACGGAGCCTGCGGGCACCAACGTGGGCAACGAAAACACCCGTCTGGCACCGTGGGGGCTCTGCATGGCTTGCATGGGCGGGCACCCCGCCGGCGTCTCTTTAGATGGGCTCCATCTGGTGCCGCGGGAGTTCGAAAGGGATACAGAATCAATGCGACGCTGGATGATTGCAGTGGCGTAAACAATTGTAATGTCCATTTTTAAAAAATGTTTCTTCAAATACATTTGATATTCTACATCTTAGGTGTTAATTCGTTACATTGCTGGAGTGACCCTTACTTCAGAGCTCACATATCCCCACTGTAAATGAGCTCTCCAATTCCCTGGCATTCTTCCGCACAGTGTGAGAAATACTGTAAGGCCTTTAAAGAGCCCATTTCATGTTTTCCTGCCTAGTTATTCCTAATGAAGGGCATGGATTCATAATGCATATTGAGATAACTAAGATTTGTAGCCTGAAGGAGGAAAAAGTAGAATGGCAAATACTTGACCTTTGCTGATAACTTGGTTGGTTGTAAAGGGAAGGTCAAAATTCATATGCTTGGCAATGAATTTCTAGCAACTGTCAGCTGCTTCCCAAAACCTCATGTCACTCTACTTACATGTGATTTTTATACTTAACTTCCACATTAAAGAATTTATGAGCGTTCTAAATCTCCCTTTGTTAACCACGGGTGAAGATGTGCTGTCTCACAGCCCTTTGATCCCTATATATCAGTCCATGCTTTTCTAAAGTTGTGTAGTTAGCTGTTAGCCTAAATGTGCCTGTTCACTTTCTCTGATCCGATGAGAGCATTCTTTGGAGGTTGGACTGAAACTAAGAAATGTTTTGTTTTAAGAGGTGTTCTAACATACACCTTGATCACACATTTATGGATGCTTTTAAAATATATATTATGTTTTTTAACAAGGAACGCGATAATGCCACCTTGTAGATATTAATCAAAACTTTTGAAACTATTTTCAGAAATTGCTTAAGTGTCTGGAAAGTGTCTTATTAGAAGGCAAGGATGATGAATAGCCACTGTCCTGCATATCTACTTTTGTGCCATAGCGCTTTTCATTTGCCGATCTCAAAATGCTTTCCTTTCAGCGACTCAGGAAATTTCATGATCCGTCTCTTTTATAGACAGTTGTGTCAGGTGAGTGACTGCTTGTTAATGACTGGCAGAGCTGGTAGGAAATCCCCCTCAGGATACTCTAGAGTTTAGGAAGCCAAATTTATCTCCTTTGAAATGAAAATGCATCTTTACCATGGTCCTTAATGGGACGCTTCTTCTTTGAATGTGTTCACATATAGTAAATTCCTTTCTTTTCAATGAGCAGAAGATGGAGTTAGCTACTTGCTTACCGACATAGTTAGAAACCTTTATTGGAGATCATTGGATCAGGTTGTTCCTATGTGGATAGGGTTGTTATTGAACCTGAAGTATTGTATGACAAACCCAGGGCCAGAAAAATTACTTTGAGATGCAGGTGAACCAAGCGAGTCGTTCTTCACTGCGGTATTTGCTTGTTTATTTTCAAGAGAGCATTTCCCGGTCATGAATGTTCAAACCAGTGCTCTTTGGTATTGTATTGTACCATAATGTGTTTCTAAATATTTTGGTGAAGGATATATGGCAAGACTATATCGGGCATGCCTATAAAATACATATGAGTTGGAATGGGTTGGTACATCTACATAGCCCAGCTGGTTTCTGTAAGGAGTGCTGCCCTTGTCCAGGTGCTCCTGCCCTACCTGTGGAGCTTGTTTTCCATGAGGAACATGTCAGAAGTTGCTTTAATATTGAGATTTAACTTTAAATTAGGGCAAAAAAAGGATATGATTATCTTCATGTGAGGAATAAGACTATGACTGTAGTCCCCCATTCCCCTCTCTAGCTTCCATATCTCTTCCACTTCAGTAGCATGCTCAAGCACACTCTCATTTGCCTTTTGTACATATTTTTCAGTATTTTTTGCTTAAGAGCTTTGCTCATCAATATTTGCGTTCAAATGGGGAGTTAGTACTTCAGCTGATCATTCTATTGATTTTATCCAACATATATTTTACCAGTGAAAATTGATTGAGTTTAACTGAAGTGGCAGAAGATTTGGAAAAAAGATGTAATGAGGTCTTGGCCTTTTTTGTCCCACTCAGCTTTTATTTGCTGAAATCCTAATATCTCGAACATAAGCGAGAGAAAGCAAGATGGAAAGGAAAAGGCAATATAACGTTGTAGAATTAGTTTGAATTTCTTTCATATAGCGTATGTGGGCCATCTTGGCATCTTGCTGTGTACATTTAGAGGATGGAGTACTCAAAATAAGCTGAGCTTTTCCCCCTTCACATTGATCCAGTAGGGTTCAATGTAACCCGTCACCTGGCCAGAAGCTCATTACTGTGTTAAGTGAGTCAGCTGATATAAGCAGTTCTTCTGCTGAACATGCTACTCCTATATGCAGCTATAAGTGATTTTAAATCTTTTTTTTTTTTTTTTTTTTTTAGCCAGAGAAATATGGAAGCATATATAACTTCTGTGGGATCATGCATTTCTTGTGGTTCACACAAATCAGTTTACAAATAGAAAGTGTAAGGGCAAGTGTGGCCTTCACTTCCTTGCTGAATCAGTAACCATATCTGTTTGTGTCAAGGGAGGAGAAGAGGAACAACAAATACTGTTCCAAGAGCACAGAGAAAAGGGGGAATCTTAGTAGTGGTACTGTGAGGTGTGAACACAGAGTTAAGTGGGAACAACGAGGGGACAAGTAAACCATCCCCAAAACAGACCTGGCACAGCTTGTGCCTGGCTCTGGCCACATCTGTCATATGTTGTGTCTGGCCTCAAGGCAGCCCTCAGGAGGACGGTGGTCAGAACACGTAGGGACCTGTATGCCCAGGCGCATCTGGCACTGTAGTAGGCATCTGGCACGTGTAGTTAGACTCCAGCCCAGTTAGGCTTGTCTGGCAGCCCTGTACGCAGGAGGTTGGCTCTGAGGGCAGGCATGCCTACAGCTGTTCCGCCGTCTGCCTTGTGCAGTCACTCTCAGATGTGTTCCTGTTGTGCTTCCAGAGCCACGTGCATCCCATCTTTGGGACTGCCTGTGAGCTGAGTAACTTGAAAGCAATGGGGAGTCAGCACTTTGTCTAAGCATAAAAGGTCATGTAACCGACTTTTAAAGGGCTTCCCAGTGCGTCTCTCATAAGAATCAAATAATGCCTGATGATACGTCTGTTTTCACAGGGTTTTGAGGTAGATATTGTACTGCTCAGAAACAGACTGTTCTGATTACTTCTGTAGGGAATAATGTACATTTTTGGCTACCCTTTCGCCAAGATGCTTCAGTGGTAAACTGCACAGATGATTGACAAACTTGTGCCACTGGAATACAGTCTTCCAACTTCATGTTGGTGGTTGCTAAAAATGAAACCTGAGTATTCAATTAAAATGCTATTAAGTGGTATTCTCAGGCAAATGCTTGTCCTAAGCAAAATTGCAGCTAGAGGTCTCTGTGTACATGTAGAAGGCAGCAAAATGGCAGGCTAAAAAGTGCATCAGAACTCGTCTGTCACTCTCAGAAGTTTGTCTTATAGTATATTGGAAGGATTTTCTGATTCCAGATAGGTAAAATGCAGGCTTTATATTTCTATGGCACGTACACTCAGGCTTACTCCTGCTAACACCTTTCCATTGTGTGGCTCTGCATTATGCATCTACCAGCACATAAATGATTGTTGCAGGCATGTCGTTCATTAGCTTCTCTGGGATTTAAGGTGCTCCTTCATGGGTTCCCTGGCAAGGAAAGCCAGGGTATGTCTGTGTAGTTGAGTTTGCTCTATGGCTGCCAACAACAGCTACTATGCTCTGTTGCTAATTTGCCTAGGAGTGTTTTACCAGAAAGTGTAATTTAATGCAAGGCAGAGAGCTCAGATTTTAGCCCTCTGTTAGTGGTGTAAGCTCTTTCTTTCTGCAGGTCTCCATATCCTTCCCGCTGCAGAGGGCTTATGGGCATTACAATGATAGTGTCTGCATCTTTGGCCAGAGGTTGTGACACTTCATCTCAGAAAAGGAATTGGCTTCAGAAAAAAAAAGCTTGGCTGATCAAAGTGCAGTATTACTAATTTGGACCCTTTTCAGCAATAGTGTGAAAAAATGGTATGCACTTGTGTAAGAGTGAGGACCGCAGCACCAAAGTCATTTGCGTGGATTCGTGGCACAGCCAGGAACAGAATCCCAGTTTCTTAATGCAGAGGTCAGTGATGGTTTAAGAGAGGTAGTCTCCCCTGCTAATGTCTGTTCCATAAGAGCGTCTGTGTTTTCCAGATTGAAAATAAAAAGAATTGTTAAAAAGTGCCTGCAGTAGAGAGTGTGATAAGTACCCAAGAGTGAACACAGAAGCCATGTAAATCTCCTGGATTGGTTTAGCCCCCAGTGGCCGCGATTTTTTAGATCAAAG
The DNA here is from genome assembly GCF_965231255.1 of Vanellus vanellus. Classification (NCBI taxonomy): domain Eukaryota; kingdom Metazoa; phylum Chordata; class Aves; order Charadriiformes; family Charadriidae; genus Vanellus; species Vanellus vanellus. Next base: position 8,582,920 of record NC_138910.1, read on the forward strand.
AAATGGAAAAGAATATAGAAGTAGGAACATGACAGCTCCCCAAATGTAACTGCTCCAGGTTTCTCTTTTTGCAGGGGAGCTGACTCACAATGGAGGGAATGTGTTGTTTCCTTTAATTCTTTCTGTATTTTTGGATCTGAAGATTGTTAGTTTCTCTTTGAAGAGTTTACTTTATAGCTTCATGATGAGCTGCAGGTGGCTTGTGGAATCAGGGTGACAATCTATCATTCATTATGACACCTTTTGCTGACTAAGAGTGTCTTTTAAAAATGAATTGGTTGATTAATGCGCATTTTGATTAACACTATTAATTCTCAGCCTACTTTGTACATGGAACTGACCTGGAATAAACTTGGTCAAAAAAGCATCAAAAATTCCCTAGTAGAATAAAGTGAAGTAGCAGCCTGCTCTCTGCTGTGTGCAGTTAGTGCAAAGGAACCGCAAAACTTAGTGCAACTGTTTCTAATTCTAAAATTAACAGTGTAGTTTTTAGTCAACGAGGTGTGTGAAGAATAAATCTTTTATCTGTTGTAGATGATCTAGCTCATAATAACTACAGGAGAAGTTATCCCTTTTACTGATACAGAATGCATATGGGAAAGCGCTGAAACAGTAAGAGGAGACATGCCTGTTATAACTGACCAACTCTTGCAAAGTGCTTGGTATTTTCCTTTCTCACAGAAGTCCATGGGAGTTGAAGGCATGCTGCACTTTGCAGTAGGCACTTAGCACATCTAATCTAATCCATTTTTAATGTGACTTTCACTTTGAAGCAACATGCTTTATATGAAAACCAGATACAGCAATGTGATGTTATTGCTAATGTTTCTAGATGCAGCGAGGTCAGAAAGTACAAAGTCTTATAGCAACTATCTCCTTTGACAGCTATAGAAGTTAGCAAGATAGACAAAGTTGTTTCACAATTTTCAGCACGTTAATGTCATTTGAAATATTCACATTTCCTGCTTGCGATAGCAGGATGCCTTCCCTATCAGCAGACTTCACCCTTTCTTACGCTGAAATAAAAACTACTTTTGTTCTTGACTTTGCTGGGGCAACTTTGAGCCTTTACTGTGTTTTTTCTAAAGGATGAAATCAAGGGACCTGTATTTATAGGGGAAGACTGTGGTTGTACAGTTGGATTTCTTTTGCTCACACACCAAAGTACATTTACAGCCTAATGTGACTGTTTTTTATCTGTAGTCCGAGTCTGCTCCATCTGTCTGCATAGTTGGGATGTGTCAAGTACAAATGCTCTGGATGTCCCCAGTCCTTTCTTCCTCTCTTTGCGGGGTATGCGGAAGTGAGAATAACAAATCCAGCCAACGATGGACTTCTCACTGTGATTCAGTCCTCCTACTTACTGGTTAAGAGATACAAAGGATGCACATGTATGGAGTGATATGCTAGCTTTGATGTCTAGCTGGCATGGCTTCGTCCCGCGGAGTTCCCCATCCAAACGTAGTTTGGTTTCCCAGTCCACTGCTTCATGATGCTTTGAAGAAAACAGAGAATTTTGGGTAATTATGGAAGCTCTTGTCTTTACTTGGTTGCTCATAACTCTTTGAATAAGCCGCTTCTTCCAGCCTTCTTTATCGGTTAAAAAAAATTTGGGCTTACCCTGCATTAACTACAGCGATTGTGATCATTCCTTGATTTGCAAGCTGGTTCCATAGAAACAAAGAGGGCCCATTTTCCTTTTCCACATCAAAGCACACTAAGCTTCTTGTCTGTGCCTTATCAAAGGAATGATTTCAGCACATGTATTCCTCAGAAAATGACAGGAGGAACTAGGAAACAAAATTGAAATGAAACATTAATTTAAAAGAACACAAGCATCCTAATTGGAGATTTACTTTAACAGATATCCCCATGTCTGAAAAATGATGGCTGCGAGCATAATCAGGCTTTCAGCAGGCACCACCTCTGAATTGTTCATAATAACTCTGAAATCTGTTTGCTGTGATTTTAAAATGAATTTAGAAGCCATCATCTGTGTGGGTAATCTAAGGGACCATATCTTGATCCTTTGCTCAAGAAAGATGTGTTCATTAAAACTGCAAAAAACAACAGAGAACAGAAGGCATGTCAAGGTCACTGTGGTATTCTTGTTCTGAAATTACTGCAGTAGTCTGTACAGCATATATATAAATCATATCTGGGCCAGCTAAGTTCCACTGACTCAGCTAACGTTACACCAGGGATGAAGTGGCATAAGGTATCAGTGCTTTCTGTGAGAAATCAAATACAATGTGTCTCCAAACCACATTCATCTCATACAGTCAGAAAACCATTGCAAAAGTGAACATCCCAAATTCTCATCAGTCAGGGTTCACGGTGGGTATAAAGACTATTCCTTGCGACTGAGAAGTATGGGCTGTCACAGTGCAGTCAGCAAAGAGAAGCTGCCTCTCTGTCCTTTATAAAGAAAATAATTGTCTCATTAACATTAACAAAAAACACCCAGCCACATTTCTCGGGTTAAATTCAAGAAAGTATTGTGAATGTTTGAATGTATTGCAGCTTACACGTGCAAAGACATCCAGTCCTGATTCTTTCAGAATATCCTGATGATGGATTTTTGAGGGTTTATAGGCAAGAGATTAGAAAAGCCACATGTCGAGAGTGACGAGGAGGCAGACACACAAACACAGTGTCTGGGATGGAGGAGCATTTATTAATAAAAAGAGACGTCCATGCAATGCTGACTGCTAGCAAATGATGCACTCCCATGGAGTGGGTGTGAGTTTCCCATGGAATTAAATTAAGTTCCATTTAATCCTGTTTATTATTTAATTAAAAGGCAGGGTAGCGGGAGACCTGCATCTCCTCTGTTGGAGCCCTTCACTTTTTAGTGCTCAACTTTGTGTCATGCAGGATGGGATGGAAAGCAGCTGCCCAAGCAGTGTCCTGGATTTCAGGCCACAGTGACACTACTGTGTGTTCCTTGAAAGCATGTATGTTGTTGCATCTTGTTGCTTCATGACTAATGCTCAGGAGAAGAAAACAAGGAAGGCAGACAAAGGACTTTTCGATAAGGTGGACAGGCGGTGTAATCAGAATGGTATTTCTATGGGGGCGCTGCTTTCAAAACTCTCCGCTCTCACTTTCCTTTTCTAGACTTAAGCTATGCCCTCATCCAGATTTACTGCCAGCTCTAGATCTGAAATGATGGCTGCAGCAAGGCCTAATTGAAGCTCTTAATGACAAATCCATTTGGAAAAAATGAGGAAACTGGTTACCTGGACTCTACAGGAGAAACAGGGGAACTTGACCTAGGCCTCTGAAGATAAACAATAGGTGATGGATGGCATGTGGCTTGGTAACAATGTTTTACATAGCATCGAAGGTCAGGATGCTTATTCTGAGTCTTCATCTGTTTCCTTTCGAATGTCTGTATTTCCTTAAGGAAATGCTATAAAATGTCCATGTTCTCTGGTCAGGTTTATGATTAAATTCGGGATCTGCAGTTTCATCTGAAGCAGGTAAGGAATCTTCCTATGAATTTACCACTACTGCTACGAGTACTTTAGCAAGGTGATCTTTGCATTAGTTCTTCAGCTGTTTGAGCTTAGAAAGTTAGCAAAGCTAGTTACCATCTAGTTTAGTTCCTCAATAGGCAGGACAGCCTGTTGTACTACTTCAGTGTGTCTGCTATTTGTGCGTGAGACAGCTGTAGACAGATGTCAGTACGGGAAGTCTGGCAGGATGGAGTTCTTGCTGCTGACTGGTGTTTTTAGGTACAACCAGAATGCAAATATTAATAACGAGCTGCTCCGATACACAGTGAGATACATACCTGGACAGCTGGCTACGCTGATCCACAATGTTCACTTCAATCACAGTGCAATGACATAGTCTCCTGATTTAGGGGGCTGCCTAAAAGCAAGCTTTTCCAAAGACTAACTTAGACTAGACTGAGATGATGCAAGACAGTAGGACAATGTGGTGACAGGGATATCTTTTTCCAGAGGCAATTCCCTCGGTTAATGAAGTTTGCAGCTTAAGAGGTATTTTCTGTTTGGGAGTGATGGGAGAGTGGAGACTCCTAAGGCAGCAGAGGCAACTAGGAGAACTGGCTTGAATTTTGTTTGTCTTGGAATTTGCTATTTTTTTGATGTAGACCATGTGATAGCTGCCAGTGTTTTGTTTGACCTTAGGACTGGAGATATTCTGGGTGATGGCTTTTTGTGTCGTGCTTCCTTTGCTGCCTAGCTGTCTGTTTTCAAACGCAATGGCAAATGATGACTAATCAGCAAAGCTGAGACTACCTTACAGGCTGTCTCTCCCTTTATTCACCCTCTTGAAAGAACATCTGGGAGTCTTCTTCCAACAGTGCTTTGATTTTTAGCTCAGGAGGAATGGGAGCAGGATGTTCTCTGTGAATCAGCCCTAACCCCCGTTGGTCTGACAAAGCAAAACCCAAGTTTTTTGACCTCGTTGGCAAGTCTTTTCTGTTTATTCATGAATTTTGCTGTGGTCAGGACATGGGAAAGATTTTGGCTTTACATGTTTGCACTGGAAAATGCTCCTGCTTTTGTTCATTCAAATGGAGAAAAGGTTTTTGTTCTCCTCCTTGTACTGCGAGTATAAGAGGAAACTGCCTGTATTTCCATTGCTGTTTCTACATTGCCATGGGAACAGATCTGAAGTGCTGCATCCATTAAGTCACTTGAAAAATGGCACGCTTTATCCATTCAAACTGCATTTTTGCCACTGCTCTGTGTATGTCTCTATGGCACAATGTAGGTTTTGAGCTAGTTCTGAGTCCCCAGAAGCAATATAGCTGCATTAACTGCAGTTGGGTATGATGGTTTGGGTTGGGATAAGTAGCATAGGCAGGGCACTGTGCTGACATAGCTACGCTGCCAACTCAGGCTTGTGTGAGACGATTCAGAGTTAGTTCAGGTATGTACACTGATATAATGTAACCTGAGATAACACTGCATTTCATTGCACAGGACTTTCTTGTAAGACTTCTCAAAACACCTTCCATTCAGTTACTGTTTACTGGTACAAAAATTTAATGTTCTACCTACTTTTTTGTTCATTTTGAGGTTGGTTTCTGGTTCTGGAGTGCTAAATCAGACTTCATGTTACTAGGATAAAGCTTTCAAATGTAATTCTTCTGTAGTATAGTAGTTACTGCTTGTTAAGCATGGCAGAGTCAGGAGACAGTGAGGCACAAATTGAGGAAAAATGAGGTCTCCTGAAGAAAATGCCATGCTTGTATTCTTGACTGCACACTACTTAATTGCCAAACAATTTCTAAGTATATGCTAATATGATAAAATCTATCAAAAGTGTATGAATTTATACATTCTTACTTAGTAGTGTGAGTTCTTTTTCTTTTCCCTTTTCAAACCTACTTCAAGAGTGAAGAATAGAGGAGTAATCTTTCAGTACATTCATATTTCAAATGAGACCCAATTCATAGCCTTTTAACCTCATCTGCAGGGTCTGCTGGTAAGAGCATTTTCTATGAGGAATAGCATTACTGTTTCAGGTTCTCCATTTGAACAGGCAGAGAACGTAGAATACCGATTATAGCAGTTTACAGAGGGAGTTGTAAGTGCTTGATAAATGCTGTTAGCATTCTGCCACTTCGTGTTTGTCATGCCTGCTGCTGTAGGTGCTTCACATAAGGTTGTTGGCTGGGTTCAGAAGGGCAGTGATTCTGCAGCCCAGTTGGAGAAGATGGGCTGCTAGCAAATCATACTAAAGTCACCAGAGGAATAAGAGGAGGAAGGAAGGAAGGAAAGATCAGATTTTTTTTTCTTTTTTCCCTGCATTTCTATTGACAGCTTCCTCTGTAGTGCTGCCAGTCTTTTTCTAGCAGTCAGTAAAATGTTATGTCTCTTTATCTCTTGGACAGACATATGTAGGCTAATTTCCAGATACCTGCCAATGATAAATAATTTAAAAGGCTACAGAGAATTTATGATTTTTTAAAAACTGTTTAAGCAGTTACTTGACAATTTATGAAGATGGAGCTGGGTACAAGTGAGATGGTAGTAGCTGAGCATTGGAAAAAATTGAAGGAAGTTCATAATGATCCTAGAAGGCAAGAACTTAAAAAAGACTAACCCTGAAATAGCAGTTGAAATACCTTTACACTCCCTACAGGTCTGTGGTAGAAATCATCACACTGCTCCAGAGAACATGGTGTATTTCAAAGTGTGAGGAAGGGAATGGTTAAGTCTGAGCTTTAACTTTTTAACAACAAGGTGCAGGTTAGAGCGAGACTTGATGCACAGTAGAAATGTCTCCTTTGAGCTCTCTGCAGTGCGTTCTGTATGAGGGGAATTATATTTCACAGCTGATGAACTACTCTTCCTCTGAAATCTACTCGAATCGAGCTGATCCACAGCTGCTATTTATCAGTAGCATGAGAGCAAGCAAGCGTTCGTTTGGGACTTCTCAAAAAAGGTTTTATGGATGAAAACGAGAACTACCCAGTTATATGAGTCTCAGTCATGTTAGCCTTATTTAGTGAGATGAGTCCTGAATGTTTTGCTTGAGAAGGGATGTAAAAGATAACTGATGGGTTCTATGAATATACTAGGAATAAAGAAAAAAGAAAAAAACAAAGGAAAAAATGTAGATTCCCTGCTTAATAGGGGAAGAGAGGAAATACAGGGTGAGGCAGACAGGACTAGAGTAGTCAATGCCACCTTTGTTTCACTCTTCACCAAACAGTTAATTCTGATCAGATGCTTAATGAAATTAATTTTAGTAAGGGGTGTCATGGTTTAACCCCAGCTGGCAACTAGAACCATGCAGCCGCTTGCTCACTTCCCCTTCCTCCAGAAGGAGGGGAGGGAGAAGAGGGGGAAAAGGAGAGAAAGGAAAAAAACCCTCGTGGGCTGAGATAAAGGCAGTTTAATAGGACAATAATGGAAAAGGAATAATAATAATAATAATAATAATAATAATAATAACAATGATGGTAAAAGAATATACAAAGTCAAGTGATACAACACAAGTCACTCTCACCACCTGATGATGGGTTGCCCAGCCTGTCCCGAGCAGCGATTGCAGATCCCTGCCCCCTGGCCATTTCCCATTTTTATACTGAGCATGATATCTATGGTATGGAATATTCCTTTGGCCAGCTTGTCCTGTTGATGCTCCCTCTCAACTTCTATGGGAAGCTGAAAAAGTCCTTGACTAATGTAAAACATCACCTGGCAACAACTAAAACAATATGCCTTATCAGCATCATTCTCACACCAACCCCAAAACACAAAAGCTACGAGAAAGAAAATTAACTCCACCCCAGCTGAAACCAGGACAAGAGGATAGGCATGCAGGCCAATGCAAGGAAAGGATAAGTTTTGTGTTTTCTAGTTAAAGGGCTCAGTGAACCTCAGCCTTGGTCTAGAGTACCTGAGGAGTTTGCTGAAGTGATTTCTCAATTATTAGCGGCTATCTATCTGTAAGATTTTATGAATTATATTCCAAGGGACAGGAGAAAATAGCAGTTACCTTTACAGTGAAAAGATGTGGAAGATCAAGTGGATACTAGAGCAGTCAGTCAAATTTCAATTCCTTATGGATTCTGAGCTCAGATAATCAAGACTTTTATCTTGACAAATAATGTAATTGTGGTAGAATAACTGAACTACCAACTGGGTGGAAGTAGTATCTTTGATATATCCGAGAGTTTTTAAGTACTTTTTAGGTAAAGATTTTTTTGACAGTCCCAAATGCCATTTCTCATAAACCATCTAGGTAAGCTGTTCTAGAGGTCATTGCCATAACCCAATAGCTTTTATTTTTTTTTTTAAAGCTGATTGCTCACCTGTCTGAGTGGCGAGCAGTGGCTTAGTATGGAACTGGGAGGGCTTCTGGAGTTGGGGCAGACCAGATCTGTTGTATGTTCAGTTCTAGTCAGCACTTTCCTTTAACAACTTAGATAATGAAGCAGCAAATGCCGTTACAAAATTTGTTATGACAAAAAATGAAAAAGAGGAGGGGAATGAAACACTCTGAAGGATGGTATCAGAAGAGAGGCTAAACTGAAAATAAAGTGAATGTCTGTTTTTGGAAATCAAATACATATGTATGACAAGGCTTCGACCACTCAGCTGTGTGCCAACTGTGTGATGCAGTTGTAAAAAGGCAAATATCATTCCAGAATGTTGTAGGAGGAGTGTCAGATGTAATTACTCTCCTCACCTCAGTGCTGGTGAAGGCTCAGCTGGAATCCCGCCTTCAGCTCTGGGCACCACACCTCCAGAAAGAGTTAGAAAGAGCTGTGAGGAGAATAATGAGACCAGCATGTGGTTTGGAAGACACGAGATTGGAGATAAATGATGATTATTTCTTCCCCTTCAAAGAAAAAAGGAATCGCTTAAGTTGCAGCAAAGATTTGCACAGGATTTGAGGTTTCTAATTGGATTTCCAATTGCTGTCTGAGGAGAGAGGCGTTTTTAGGCAGACTTGAGGTGGTGGAGGTGTAGCCACAGCCCCACTGCAGAGCAGCTAAACCCCTCATAAGGTATCAACATGCTCTTGAGGAAATTGTGATTGGTGTTAGTTTGTCTAAATACATTGGGCTAAAGTTTCTGCAGTCCGGAGTCTGCTTCCTAAGCCATCCTGCAGTGTCGCTGGGGCAATCACCTCAACTGGCCTCTACACCACAGTTCCTGCCTCTGAGCATGAGACATGGAGCGCGTTCCCATTGGAATGGGAATGGGATTATCTTGGTGTTATCCACGATTTATTCTCAGGTTTTTCCCCCAAGCATTCTGTATTTTTTATACCCTTCTAATGCTGGCTGAATCTCTCCACTAATGCCTTTCTTTCCTCCATATTTTTCAAACTTTTTTGCTTGCTCTGGTTTTGCCAGCCATGCTGCTGGGCCTTTCCTTGCTCTTCGAATTCTTGCAACCACAGGGCTTTCTCATGGTGCTGCTGCAAAGGGTGTTGGTGTGGGAAGCCAGAAACTGTTTTCTTGCTAATGATAACAAAATAATTGTTTAGACCTTCTAAGTCAACCACTTGCGTACTGAAACAAAATGCGAGACAGTATAGAGGTCCGTTTCGTTGCCACTTTGGTGGGACTTTTAAATGACACAAAGCCTGTGCTACTTACCTTGATTTTTTTTCCATGGAAAGATCCTTGGGTTTTCTCAGAAAACGTTTTCTCATCTATAAAACAGATGTTCTTTTACTGTTTATATTGAACATATAGGATTCAGAATATCTACGGTTTCCAGGCAGTACCTAAATTCAAATTTATGTATTTAAACTGAAAAAGGACTTTGAAAGTATTTCTCTTACACATGTATTTTAGTCTCACTTACCTATCCCTCCAGGCTAGGTAGGCTGTTACTGTTATCTCAAGAGTTGCCATGGAAACAGTTTTACATTCTCGTTCCTTTTCAGTCTGTTTCTCTCAGACAGTATCTGTCTCTTTAAAACTGTGGCCATACTGAAATGGAAGTAAAACCCTAATAATTAAATACCAAGAGTTACCTCAACAGCTAATAGTGAGTGAATAAATTTGTTGAAATCAGTGAAGCAGTGTCAAATGACAAGGTGAGAATCTGTCCCTGGATTTTCAGCCATTCCTTTCCTCTTTTTTTTTTCCAAAATTAAATATCAAACTGCTTTGAGGTCAGAACCAGGTATTTGTAAGATAGAAGTCTTTCAAGTGATGAATGGGCTCTTTTCAACTGTGGTAGGTACATCTTCATCCTCTTGCTGTCTCTGAATAATGGCGATGGTTTATGCAAACATAACCGACAGAAACTGTTAATGATTTTAAATTTCTAAGAGTTTTCAATGAAGTCTTCTAAAGGAAGATGTTCCATATTTAAGTACTGGCATACGTGTATGAACGCCACATGGCAACCAGGTATGAAGGTCATTCACTAAATTGAAAAATGTGTCAGAAACGCAGGTTTATAATTTGTAGACATCAAAGCAATCATACAGAGCAAACCACATTGAAGGGGAAGTGGTTTGTCTCATCCTTAAGGCTCAGATTTCAATAGGGAAATAGGAGCTAAAATGAAAGAATCAAGAAAGCCTGTATTCGTGTGATCCTTTATCTTGGAGGGGAACTTTTATCAGTGTCTTATGAAAGAGGCTCAGCAGTACTCCAACAAAAGGTTAGGATTACATGTTTGTAAAGTGAACTCCTAACTTTAAGGACTATTTCACAGAAAAGAACTGTAGTCAAGGTAACCAAACAGAAAATGACAGCCATTAGTTCAGTCTGTACCTGGTCTCAGGAGGACAGATATCCTTGCCTCATATTTTCTGATCAGGCAGTGGTGGCATGGTAGTTAGCTTTTGGAAAACAGTGGTTGCTCTGTTTGTTTCAAAGTTATCCAATAGCGGCCAGGTACTGTATATGCATGATTCCAAAATAGTACTCCATGAAGCTACTAAATGGCTTAACAGAAAGTGGAGACACCACAAACAACCTTGACTGAATTTCCTTTTATTTCAGAAATCATTTTCTAGCAGCTTTAAATATGAATACTTGATACAAATATGGGCTCAGAGTACAGAACATGGTCTAGAGGATATGTAGAACAAATCTGAATTAAGAGTAGGGGGCAGACCTGAAGGTCAAAAGGGCTGATGAACTAGGGGTTATTGGGATAGATACAGGGCAGATGTCTTCAAGAATTGCCAGTTAGCATTGGGATAGCGCTAAGGACAGAATATGAATTGGCAGAGTCTGATGAGATAAATTGATTGATGGGTTGAAAAGGGACCTAGGACTTCTAGAGTTCTTGGGTTGTGGCATGCATTGCTGGAGGTCAGGGGTGGGCATCTGCTCTGATTTTAGGGCTGTTGCTTGTCCGTGTGGATCACAGGTGTAGATCTGGGTTAGAAAGAATTACTGGGGTAGATAAAGGCAAAGCTTGGGCTGCGCTTGGGATTGGAGCTAGGGTTGTTACTAGATTCAGAAATGCTTTTAGTCTGAGTTAAAAATCTTTAGCTCATACAGCCTTTTATGTGGGCATTAATTCACAGAATCACAGAATTATCAGAGTTGGAAGGGACCTCTAGAGATCATCTAGTCCAACTCTCCTGCTAAAGCAGGATTGCCCAGAGCACATTTCTCAGGACTGCATCCAGGCGGGTCTTGAAAATCTCCAGGGAAGGGGACTCCACAACCTCCCTGGGCAGCCTGTTCCAGTGCTCTGTCACCCGAACCGTAAAGAACTGTTTCCGTGTATTTGAACGGAACTTCCTGTGTTCTAACTTGTGCCCATTGCCCCTCGTCCTGTCACTTGGAACCAATGAAAAGAGCCTGGCTCCATCCTTCTTCAACCCACCCTTTAGATAATTCATGCAGACCAAATCATGTGGCACCTTCTGAGAGAGACGAAAGATCAGCAGATCATGTCCTCACAGCTGTCTTGTGATGCTGTTGCAAAAGAGGATATAAAATAAATCTCTGCCATCAGGTATTTATTTTTATTTCCTTTATGAATGTTTTAATTGCAATGTGACCGTTTCAGGTGCTATGTCTGCACGAACATCTTAGCTGGGCTGAAGTCTATTGATTTCAGCTTGAGTATCTCCGGTTCTATAGTTACAGACGACTAAATTTCTGTAAAAATCATCCTGCCATACCAAATCCTGTAGTGAGAGTGCATTGAAATAGAACCATGGTAAAAGCTATTCCCACACTCCATATGCAGTATTGAACTAAACATCTATTGGATTTCAGCAGGTTTAGAATTTTGTTTGGAGTAATGCAATTTTTAAGGCAAGACGGTACAGGCTTTGAGGCCATGCTATGTATTCCTATAAAAAGGGGAATTAAAAATGACTAGTGCTATTAAACCTTGTCAAAATAATTACAATAATGATAGGAAATGTGATAATTTATCTGCTTATGCATAATATAAATGACAAGAATAGGTAAGAAAATCAGCAAATGCAAGAATTATAAAAATGAATACTCAAAAAAAACAGAGGATCTATCATTAAAGGAGGTTTCTTTAATGTTCTTCTGAGTATTTCTATTCAGTTAAACCTGTATTATATTATACAAAATTCTTTGTATGGTTCAATGTATCTCAATTAAGATTTTACTGCCCTGTCATAAAGTTTATCACAGGCTAAAAGTTTTCATTTATTTCTCTTTTTTTGAAGCCTGCCAAGTTCTGTATAAGCTGTCACTCACTGCATCCAGTGGATTCATCCACTCAGTGGATGAATAGAAGTTTGTTCACAATGAAGTTGTCCCAAATTTCTCAGGGTTTTTTTTAGACCATTTACAGTCTATCCTATCTTCCTAAATTCCCTGCACAGAGCTTTTGAGTCAGAAATGATATCGCTGCTGTGCACCAAAACATCATACAGCGGACCTGAAAAAACAGCAAGAACACCTATCATTTAATAGGTATTTCTAGCAGTGGCTTCACTTTGGTGCCTTTTATACATGTAATTTATAACCAGAAGATATGGTATGTTAATGACTGAATATGGAAAAACTGATTCCCCATTTTAAACTGTAAATATGAAATATTAGTATTGTTACTACAAGTGCTATCTCTTCAACCCAAGACAAAAGCAAGAGTGAAGAAGTCAGCAATAGTTTCTTATACCGTCATCCTGACATCACTGCAGTGGTTACTCTTGTAATAAGCAGGTGAAACCTGGCACAGAGGCACAGCTCTCCAGCTGCAAAAGCCTAAATAGACTACGCAGTGGCAGTAATACAGATAAGGGACACTGAAAAATGTCTGCTTGCATACATGCACATAGATAAGTACCTTGCAGAAAAGCTCACACCAGGTAATAAGTCTTTCTAGTGTCTTTATTTCTGAGGTAAACAGCATTCAGGAATGAACGATGGGCTCTGAATGCATAACAGAGGTATATTTGGTGCTGAATTGCATGAAGACATTAAGCACGAGTAACAATTTAGAGTATTCCTGGAGAATCTGCATCAATATAAAAATATAAAAGATCAAAAGTTTTTGACAAAAGGCTCATATTTCTCTTCAGCTACAATGGGATGTGAGTGCCCCATCCCCATTGCCTTATATGAAGATGCAAAACCAGGTTTAAAACAAAATAGTATTTCGGGGAAGGAGCATTCAATGTTCCAAGAGGGAGAATTTGTGAAAGGGTCACCCGCATCTGTTCTGTGCCCTCTGTCAAGGCGGATGAGAATGAAAGGAGTTGAATGTTTGGGTGAATGAAAAGGACGAGTGGTCTTTCTCCTAATGCTACAGGACCTTACTGCCTGTATCCCCAAATAAGTCTTGTCTCACAGACAAGTAACGTCTCTGATCTCTTAGGTTTTTATTTGAGTTGTGTTTATTTTTTACTTTGTTGGGTGCACATATACCATGGGGTGAAATTAATGCCCATATTGTCTAAGTCAGTTAAGCCATTTACAGTATTTCTTTTAATTAGTTCTTTTTTCCCAGCGTTATGCAGAACCATGGCAAAGAGCTGTTACTGGAATGTGTTTCAAGCTGGCTATGAATGAATGAATTGAAACGTGTTTTAGAATTACAAACAGGAATGAAAAGGAGTGCTGCAAAGATCATTGCTAAACTTTTCCTGACATCTGTGTCTTGTCTGGATTGGTTATTTTGGTATGATTCATTCTGCTTTCATCCGGAGGGAATTGATCATATTTAATGCTGTAAATCAACTACTTTTAGTTATCTGGGATTTGTGGGTGGTTGACCTTGGCTTTGTGTCAGCACCTCAGTGAGATTCAAGCAAAAATTCTGGCTCTTCTGAAGTTAAAGGGGAGGTTTGGCATAGACGTCAGTACATCCAAGATTTTCACACGGTGTTTTATGACTGTCCTTCTCTCATTATACTTAAATGTCACGAGGCACAGCCAGATCTCAGCAAAGAGAGTTCAGTTCTACTGGAGTTTAGTAATATGATTTTCAAATCAAGAAGGATGATAATGTTTCAGCTGTGAGGGTTACCTATTCTTTTCCTTTACAAGGAAAGACATGAGTATACGGTGCTATGCATGTGCTGCTGTATGCACAGCAGCTTTACCACCTGTGTAAATTGTTCACGACTTCGCCGAGAGCTGGGATAATTCTTGTACCCCGAATAAGGAAATAGAAGAGGGTGCGCTTTTTTCCTTCTTCTCCCATCACTTGCATGATGAGTTTTCAGAGTGTGACTCCTGGCAAGTGCTGCAGCAGACTGCTGAGATTCACACGGTGATTAAGGACAGACTAAATAAGCAAATGTTTATTTCTGCAGTTGCACTGCAAGATTGTAATCTTTGCTTGCACTGCAAGACTGTAAACCCTGCTTTCAGGGGCAAGCCACGCTGAGCTACAGAAAACTACGGCAACGTTCACAGAATGAGTTTCACATGTCATGGTCACTTTGAACAAACATTCTCAGCAGAAGAAACCTAGTTAAAAAACAAGCAGTCAACAGTAACATTTCACACGCCCTCCTCCAAAACAAAACCATTGTGCTGTTAAATTGCATCTCCTACTCCTGGTTTTAAATTCTTCAGTGTCTTCTCTCTCTGGATTCCTACCGGAGGACTTATTGGACAATTTATCATCATTTCTGTATTATTTCCCTTGTGAAAATCAAATGCCTGGTCAGGGCCATAAAACATGAGTGTCTTGTTTTTAAAACCACCAGACACTTGCTTAGGAATGAGAGCTGGAAATCAGCTGGAGAGAGTTCCCTATTCAGTCCTCAACCCTGCAGGCCTTCAAGCGAGCCGCACAAAGAAGCGTATGGGGAACCACGCATGGACTTGCAAGATATTTGGGCTGAACTGGACAGCTGGGCTTTTAAGATGTCTAGGTCAGACTGAAAGCCATGCCGTTAAACTCCCCTGCGCGAGGGAGAGGTCGGTTCACATAGATGAAGGCTTATTAACTCTCTGAACTCAGGGTCTGGGGTTTCCTTGGTTTTTCCAGGGAGGTAATATGGGTTTAGTGCTGTCGGGATTGCTGCTGTGTTGGAGCTCTTGGGAGCTGGAGTTAGTACCCAGACGGGGCTCTGCGGTTCTGTGGGTGCGGGTTTCTCCTGGTCGCTGGCTCGAGAGAAGCTGCTGCTTACTCTCTGCATTTGGGTCCAGGCAGAGCAGTCCAGCCTGACGAGGGTAGATCTCGCTGATAATTTGATTTAGGATAGGAAAAGGTTTGTGAACTTAAAATGATGCAGACCAAATCCCCCAAGAGATTTGTAATTATAGGTAGTAGCATTCTACTAAATTGAGAAAGCGTTATGCAGGGGGGATGGCTATCATCCATTCTCCCGCCCTGGAAGAGGGCTCTTAATGATTTGGGTAGGAATTGTGTCAAAGAATCTGTATCTCTCATCCAGTAGCTAGAGATCTATATAAATGCAATTATTTTTATTTTAATTAATGATTGTGATAAATGGGAGGCCTGCCTTGATCATTTTCCTTTGGATTTTATGCTTCCTGAATTACATTTTTAATAGCACTGAAGTATCTAGAGGAGGGGGGCAGTGAGTTTCCATCCATGTATTAGGTGACAGGACTGACAAAAATATTTGAAGCTATATTTCTTTAATGGGGGATAATTTTCTTTTACAAGAAAGATGATTTTGCTGAAGACTGTTGATCTTGTGTATCTGTGACTTCATCCTAATTTCTGAGCATGAAAAATGTGCTTTTTTTCTATTTCCACAAATAGCGTAAGAGTATAACTTAAAAAGCTGCATTTTTTTTACAGATTTTACATGGAGTTTTATTTGGGTTTAGAGCACTTCTAAGGAAGTTTTAAAAGAAAAACTCCAGAAAAAAGCTTGTAATAAACTATAAAACATAATGACTATTTTGGAAATGTAAAAAATTGTGTTTTCACACTTGAAAGCTCTTAGTGAAGGTAAGTTTACCCTTTATGATATGCAACTCTTCCGTGAAAAATTTTAGAGAGCAGCAGCACTAACTTTTTTGTAATAATCTCTATGATAGATACGGCTCACTTTGTATTTACAGAGTTTACTCTCAACTGTAATTCTAAAAGTAATTGAATTCACATAATGAGAACAATAACAACAGAAAAAAACATTCTGAATCACATAAAGGATGATGGAAATAGTTGTCATTAGGTGTTACCTTTCGTTTGTGCCTCAAGAACACTGAATTTCACTAGTAATAACTCTTTGTTAAAAATTAGGACAAAAGTGGTCTACTCTTAATACTAGGAGTCCCAAGTTTGCATTTGACTGTATTTATATGATGTAATTCTGTAAGATGTATTTCTGCATTATTTGGCTGCAGAAACTGACTGAGGGTTTAAAGTGCAGCCTTTGAGGCGTACTGTGAATAGGTTTTCAATATAATGTATATTTTTAAAGCTCTGAGATGAGAAAAATGATGTATCTTAAACTGATTAGAGAACATCTTTTACAGTTAGAGATGCTGCATGACCACCGTGAGTTGTGCATAAATCTTATTTTTTTTTGGCAATGATTTTTATATGTGGTTTGATTTATATTCTGAGGTGGGTGCCAAGAGGCTAGCAACATAAATCATGACAATGAAGCAGCCTAATATGCAATAGCTAGTTACAAAATTCATACTTGGTATTAGATGAAATAAAGTGTAAGTACTCAGAGGATGATAGAGTGCCTTAATCTACAGAGTTAATCCGGCTCTGCGTGCAGAAACCTGACAAGATGACTGTGCTGGTTCCTTTGGGCACCGGAACCTTTGGGCAAAGTTTTGCCTCCTTTGATGTTAATGGCCACTCGGCTTGCCTGATGCCAAGATTTCGCCTTGGATCACGAACCTTCCCAAGCATATTTTAACAGGAGGAGCAGAGAGATGTTTCAGTCCAACTGACCCATTGAAAACAGGGAGCAGAGCATTAGGAAGGAGAGTTCGCACAAAGGCTGTCTGTGGAGCAGATTTTGTATGTTGTATGGTACTATCAATCTGTAGCAGTTGGTTGTCTGTGGAGCCCTTCTCCAGGGTACATTACAGGAGGGTTTTTGCTGACAGGCTTGGCACCTCTTTCCTGCCTGTGGCCACAGATTATATTTATTCAGGAGCTGTCTGAGGCAGAGGCCTTTGAAAGCACAACAGACTGTGTTCACTGGAAGTCCAGCAGGTAGTACAAGCCAGCAATTTTTCGTATGTGAGAGTTTTTATGAGCTTTTTAGTGCCCATAGAAGTAAAGAGGGGGCATCTCTCCCTCTGTTTCTGGTAAGGATAAGGAAGACTGAAATGGCAGGTTTAGGAAATCTCAAATATGAAAAGATGATATAGGAAAACAAGCCTACAGGGTACAGGATTTATGGAATCGTGCAGCTGGTATGAAAGAGCACTAAATAAACCTCGTGGACAGAAAAATCCATGGAGTAGAAACACAATCAAAGAAAGTCCTGGGATTTCCAATTGAATTTTGAGAGACTATTGAGGGGGATGAGCCTGGTCGTAAGCCTGGAAGTTGCAGATAGCTAATGCCCAAGAGGACCTAAATAGCAGACCCTTTTGTGAGGAGGTTAATAAATGGAAGAATGTGAATGCGAGGAAGGATGATGGAGAGATCAGCTAGTGCAGGGAAACAGATCCAAATAGGACGCAAGGGGGAAAGGATACCAGTAGTAGGTGATGGAGTGTCACCAAGGAACAGCCAACCCGTCTGAGACAATGAGAGGAAGGAATGAGGGAATTTCTGAAAGAAAGTATCTGTGGAATATACCAGAGATGATGGTGGAGTTGGATGTGGCGTCAGGCAGTATAGTAATCTATTAGATTACAAGGAAAATAAGTAAAATTACTAGCTGTGCAATAAGAGAAAAATTTAATTTCCCAGAAATAGATTAGAAAAATAAAAGGCAGGGCTGAGATACCCCTGGACTTGATGGGAATTAGTTCTTAAGATTGAATACTTAGGGAACCAACAAGAAATACCAATTTTGGCTGGCCATTGACATCAACATGGACTGAATCATCACAAATGAGTTTTGTTCAATTTTAAGACAGAAAAAATGTAGGCATAAACCTGATGTTGAGTGCTGTGATGCTTCTGGTGTTAGTGGTGTTTGCAAAACTAAGGAGCACAAGGATATCAGTCCAGAGACAGCCTGGAATTACTTCTAGCTAAAAACACAGACACAGTCTGAAGCTTTAAATCCAGGCAGACAAAAAGGAAGAACTGGGGAATGGGGCAAATGTCTCTCAGTGGGCAAGAACTTAAAGCTGGATGTTAGGAATAAGCAAAGAAAGGAGAAGGCCTGAAAACCTGGTTGAACTGGACCTTGCACAGAAAATCTCAGTCCAGATATGCAATCAAAAGAGCTAAGAAGGCCTGTTGTGTACAGAAGCTGAAGGGTAATCTATGTAAAGTCCAATTCTGAATGAACATTTGACATAGTTTTCAAAAAAGTTGATGGCATCCTTTAGGATAATCTAAATCATCTCTGTTGTAGCATACTGAATGAACTAACAGATGAAATTGCGTGGCTGGTAACAAGGGTGTTTAATCAATGTGTAAACAGGGAGATATCTGTGGCTGGAGTTCTCAAATATTCAGAAGAGGAGAGGAGGGGAGCATCCGCACAAGCACAGACATGCTGTTTTGTAACCTGTGCAAAGTCTTGGATTTTGAAAGAATAGTACTTAATGACATGGAGGCAAACATGAATTTAGAACAGCAGCAGAAGCAGTTAGAAGATGTGTTGCTGTCCAGTGCCAGCAATGTTTTTGTAAGGTGATCCATCAGACTTAACTTTCTGCTACATGCATGCTGTCTCTAAATGTGCTTGAGGTCGTTTAGTTCAAAGGACACAAGGATTAACAAATGTTGTGTAGTTAACATTATTGTTATTTCACTATTGGTCTAAGCTGATTGTAAAGGTGGCAATGACACCACCCTTACAGAAATACTCGTTAGATCTTAGCATAAATAGAATTTGAATGTCTAAGATTTCAACCTCAAAGCTCCCAGTAGATTATCCCCAATATTAAGGCTGTTTCAAATCCATACTGTGCAAGTTATGTCTTCTGGATTCCTGCCAGCTCTCTTGTCACATCTTGCTCTTTCTAGTGTTTCGGCTCTTTTCAGGGCATAACCTGAAGACTAGTAGCAACTTGAAATACACCAGACACAAAGGAGTATTTGTAAGACATAGAGGGAGATTTTCTTTCCATGATGAGATTTCAAATGATAGGTGTGGGAAACATCTCCCCCTCTTTCTTTTTTCTCTTTTTATTTATGACAGTTTCATTCCCATTTCACCATTGGTTTTGCAGCCTTTGTGCCGATAGGTAGACATTTTGGATATATACCATTGAAAATAGTTGGTCACTGAATGAACACACTGTGTGTGACTAGCGAACGGCTATACGCATGCTTTCTCTGGTTGACCTTGTCGAGAGACCTGTTAGTCAGCATGGGAGCCACTTGGAAGGGCAAGAGACAAACAATTACATGTTTATGTGCCTAACCTTGCTGGCAGGCAATATCCTGGAGACATTAATAAGATGTGAGATCACAAAACATCTGGAGAAATATCAGCTGACAAAAGCCAGCTATTTCTGATTCATAAGGAATAAATTGTGTCTGACAAATCTGGAAATGGAGAAAACCAGTAAAAATGAGACACTGGATTGGCACTTCGAAAAGACTTGAAGAGGAATTGCAGCGTCAATGTTATGTATAAAGATTTGCAAGTACAGCTGTAGAAATGAGTTTAATAGCCATGCTCAGATAAGACGACAGGCACTTGGTCTGAAGGTTTCTTTATGCACAGTCTTTAATTCGCCTTTAATTAAATTAAGACTTTAATTCATCTTTAATGCACAGCTGATCTGTGCTTAGTGGGTTCTGATCACTTCACTTGAACTATAATCTTTCTGAGAGGGCAGTATAAGAAAATGTAACAAGTTTAGACACAGTGAAGACAATATGATCTTAATTATTTAGCAGAATACAGCCCTTCATGGATAGGGGCTTTTTGTAATTACTTGAACTTCAGAATAGACCACTTTCCCCAGTTATGTCAGGGTCCTAAAACGTGGTCATTGTTTCTGTCCCCAACAATAACAAAATCCTTCTGTGTGTGTCTATATCTCAGAGGAAATATAACCCCATGTAACCCACAAACTTAGAGCCAAAGGGGAAAAAGTTATGTAGCTAAGGAGAGGAGATTATTCTGCTTTTGTACAGTATCAGATAATTGATTACTACTCTGCAACCTGGAAACAATTTCATATTGATGATCCATGTATGTATGTTTGCAACAGGGCTGAAATTAACATTAAGTTATTCATTAATTTGGATAAGTAGCTTATACTGTACTACAGGGAATTAACTCTAACCACCTACCTGCTATTTTATCTTCCTGGAAGAGGCTATGGGAGATTTTCTGCGGTGTCCGGGAACCTACAACACAGTTCATCATCTATTCTGTCTGCTTATCACAGGCTGTAATTTATTAAATGCTTTGATATCCATTGAGATTTAAACTGCTGTGCATGTAAATGAGTTAGCATGATCTGTTTCATCTTGTAGCTGTTTGTGGGTGATTATTATTATTATGCTGTGTGTAAAGCACTGAACTGTCTATACAGAGTTTTTATGTAGGAGCTATAGAAATGATTCATTTGAGTCCTATAAGAAACCAGTGTCTTCCTGTAGGTTTTCACAGGTGTGTTCATAATGTTGATTCCCTGGTTTTATACCAGTGACTTCTTTCTTTCCCCAGCTAGCACATGGTTTTGAGCAAGATTTGGTGTAAACCTCAAGTCAGTGCAGGTTATTTAGCATAGAAACTGAATGGGGGCAAATGGATATCTGCTTTCGAATTTCCCCATTGACAGACATTTGGGAGCCTCAGCTGACTGCCATGAGAAACTGTTCTCTCCCAGCTGTGGTCCAAAATCAGGAAAGTACTCGAGCATATATTACCCTTAGGTAGGCGCCTCACTCCTGCAGATTTTCACAAATTCTAAGATTTTTTTTTTAAACATATGCCTTCTAATTGCAGTTGCTTTCCTCAAGTAACTTTATAAATCCTAAAGTCTGAGCTTCAATTCCACTTCCACTCCTGGAGGAGACCGGAGTTCCACTTACGTCTGCCAGCGTTATCTAGTGTTTGAGGGATGCCTCCCAGTGGAGGCATCTGAAAACAGAGCATGTTGCTTTTTTTTTTCTATCTGTGAAAGATGAAGTTGCTTCTGTAATGATGAAGTTTCTTCCATAAATTACAGTAAACCAGTAAATCTTTTTTTCCCCTTGATTTTTCTCCCAGAGAAAAAACATCTGCCTATTGCAGATGGTTAGCATAGTTTTTGACACAGGAGAAAGCTTATAATGATGCTATGCAGAGATAAGAGGGCTGTGTGGTATAAAACTACTTCTATATTTCTCCTTAAGAAAGCTTACATTCGTCAGTGTTGGAGAAAGCAATTTTCCATACGTGCCTCAGAAGGGTGGTGTTTGAGGATGAATGTATTTCCCCAAATGATTAAGAGCCAGTGTTTGCAAAGCGCTTCGTTATCTTTGGATGGAAATGGATGCAAATTTAAAAGCACTGGCAATGATTGCTTTGAAATACTTACAGCTATTGTATGCAAACAGCATAAACCATCGAGTGTGACTATTGTTCAGGTAAGAATGTAATTTGGGAAGATTTTATTCACATGATGTCACCATTTAGTTCTTCTCTTGGTGAAACCACTCACAGAAGACAAAACAGGTTTTGCATATTAAAGCTGATTACTGGGTGTCAGATCTGACCATGTGAAGGCCAATCCCGCAAACGGTTACTGTCAAGCACGAAACTTCCCAGTAACCCTGGCTGGACAATGATGCAGTTCTCTGTCACGTGTATACCCAAACACAAACTTTAATTGTGCTGATTTTGAAATCTATGGCACAATAACTATTCCTCCATTTCTGTTGGATTTATTTCTGGTTAAACTTCTGCTTCTCCTTTTATTCTCTACCTCATTATCTTTTATCTTTTTATGAGGACAGTGGATGTCATTTTGTGTCATCATTACACTTTTTCTCAAAAAGGCAGGAATGTCTTCTCTTCTTTGTACTGCAGGAAACCAACGCAGTTATACAAATCCAGAGCCAAAATAATCATATGATGATAAATAGAGACCTAAACTACCTCATGGACAAATAACTCCAATCTGGATTTTTTCCCCCAAATGGGAAATGATCCAGCAAGTGAGGGTAAGCAAAAATCATGTAATGAATTATAAATGTGAAGTGCTAGCTAACTGTTCAGTAATGTGCTATAATGTTAAATACATAAGTTAGTAACATAAATTCTCTTTGAAAGTTATATGCCGGTGCCATGGTTTGTAATACGGGTACAGTAAGATACAAATTGTTTAGAAATTTAAAATATTTTATAACTTTAAAACAAAAGTGTAGTGAAACGTTTTCCCTCTGGTTTTGTGTTTACTTTAAGACTTTTTTTGTCTAATTAAAAATGCAAGACTTCTGCATAAGCAGGTAAATTTACGGGCTAACATAGAAACCATACTCAGAAGCTCTAACAGGTGCAGTCCTTCGACTTTACAGATGAGGGTAAATCAATGTAGTTCAGCATCAATCAAGATCTGTCTCCAAATTCACTCTTAGGCTCAATACAGCTAGAACATATGTCCCTCTTATACACTGAACACAGTACAGTTACTGATGGGCATACTATAAACTTTATAACTTGGCTCCTAAATTGCTAATACATCCAATATTGCACGGTAACATTCACCTAACATTCAAATACATCCCAGTAAGATGTAGAATCTGCGTTTAGAGAGAGACATTTGAGAAATACAAACAGAAATACTAGAACAGGGGTGACTCTTTACAAGGAAGTATTTCTTGAGATGTATTATGTAGTTTTTCCACAGAGATAAAAATCTGGGAACTGCTGAACGGACTCTCCATTTCTTGATGATCAAGGGTGGGGGAATGACTTTCTGGAAGATATTTGCTAACTAAACACATTTTGCTGACTGTATGCAGAAGTGAGTGGGTGAAATTCTGTTGGTTTTTTTTTTTTGTTGTTGTTGTTGTTTTATTGTTTGGGTTCTTTTTAATGCAGGTGTTAGATGAGATGATCTAATGGTCCCTTCTGGCCCTAGGGCAAATCACAGCCTCCACTTGACAATATTCATGGAGCTCTCTCAAACCCTTTTTACCAGGCCTTTGGGGAAGGAGGTTCCTAATGGGGAAGAATTTTATAGAGCAGAAAAGTGTTTGCCAGCAGAAATATTTGCTGTTGGCAGTTGATTTTTTGGGGGAGGAGGGGAGGTTTGCCAAGGTGTTCATTTGAAATGTCTTTTAAATCTTCATTAAAGATGCCTGTGGCAATATTCGGGCATGTCTTTTGTATATTTTGCCCTGGATAAAATAAATAGCTTTTATTTTTTTTTTCAAGGCAGAGAAACAAGTATTCACATATTATTTCATGGCAGAGGTAAATTTCATCTCATATTTGTGTGTCTCAGGGAAGAAAAATAAGGGAATATGGCTAGCATCTGTCTCATGTCACCTTTCTTGGAAGTGATGCTTTCCAGCTTTGCTAAATTCATCCATCTCTTGAGCAAACTGTCAGAGATTTAGAGAACCAGAGCTGTAGTTCTGTTAGCTCTGGTTCACCTGAGAGGACTGTAGACTGCTCACTTTTGGAAATCATGGCCATTTTTTAAAAACAGGCCTAGAAACATTTATGAAAGTAGCACGATATAAAGGTGGGATTTGTAACCATGGCTAAGTCATCAAATATCCAACCTGCCAGACAAGCGAGGTATTAGACAGCCCAGAGTACAGGTTACGCACAAGGGCCAGCTGGCTCCGTATCTGCAAAGCAAGCCGGAAAACCGAGGACGGCTTGTGGGTAGGAAAACCAACAAAATGTTCGCAAGCCTTTCGCGCTGTTTATCCATTCATAATTTAGAAATGATAATAGCTTTTTGGAAAAGATTTTACTTATAGCCCGTTCCATTCAGTATGATACTTTGAGCAGAAGACAGTGCAAGGAGCCATGCTGTGTCCCACAATCTGTCACTGAACTGCATGAATAGTGCCCACGTCAGCCTTTTGTCGCTGGCCACAACAGAGACAACTGGCTCTCCCATGTATAGGTGCTGCTGGGGTGGATTGTCCTCTGAAGAGACAGATGTCATTAACGAATGATATACAGCAGGCAGTGGGGCTTGTGGGGCTTACAATGGCTGCAACATCCAAAGGCCATATGTAGTGATCTCATTAGTTTCTTGATTGCCTCCTGCACAGGCTGTTGGAAATGTTTAAAAGTGCAAGTTCAAAAGGGAAACTAATGTATCATGTTTGGATTTTCTCCTTCAGTCATGCAAAGCAAACAGAGAACCTGCTGAGTTTGGAAGCTAGAATTTTTAGAGACTAGGGCCTATCTTAATTGTGGATCTGTTAAATGGCTTTGCTTCACACTGTATTTCCCCGCTGTATCCCACGGTCAATGAGTCCAAAAAGATATTGAAGAAATGCAAAGTCCTTTGGGTTTTTTCAACCTGCGATATTTATCCACTTGGTTCTGTTTCAGCCCCAGCAGATATTTATCTTCTGCTAGGAATTTAAGGGAGACATCTGCAGAATTCCTGGGATGTACAGCTTTGGATACAGCTGTGAAGAAAAATACATGATGTGGGTAATGTTTTATTGTTTTCCTTTTAGTTTTATTTCTCTGTTCTTGATTTCAAATGAATATTATAGGCACAGCCACATTTTGCATCTCAGTCTGGTGGGCTGGTTTACCTATAGTCTACTTTGGTAACTTTGGGAAACCTTTTGATCTTGGTGCTCAGCAGTACTTTGCATTGTCTTAACTCCGTTTTCATCAATGGGAAGTTCCCTTTCAGTCCACTTTTTCTGTTATTTAACTACAATTTCCCAGCTTCTCAAAAGAGCTTGTTTCTGCCTGAACTGGACAGCCCTTTTATAGCAAACACCAAGTGGAGAAATTTTCCTGGGCAAGATGTTTTGCAGGGGCAACATCTTTGTTTTCAGAAGGTTATATTTAATTGCAATTGGCAGCTTTAAAACCACAGTAGACTATTTAAATTTTAACTGTTAAACCTAACACAAACACAAGCTGTTATATTTCTTACCTGCAACTGAGTATCTTTAAAAACGATGCAAAGTAAAAGCAGAGGCATCTCTGATGCTTTGAAAAACAAAATCATCGGTAAACGTCTTTCTAATCTTATCTTTCTACATAATTTACAAACTCTTTAGTGCAAATGCAAACTGTTGTTTAAAAAGTGTTATTAGATATTAATTGTTTAGTGGTAACTACAGACAATAATTAGTAGGAGTCACTTTCTGTAAGGATCCTTCTGTTTTACCTTCATTGTCCTGCTCTCTCAGATGGTATTACTACTGGGTGTAAAAGTTAATCTGAAAACTTGATTTTGAATACCAAATTTAACTGTTCCTCGAGGAGATTGGTGGTTGAATTATTAATGACTGATGTCCAGTTCAGCTTTTTCCTGAGCTTTGCTGTCTTCATAGTTTTGAGTTCAGTCACCGTGGTCCTTATTGTCTCCCATCTAGAAACTATCAGCATAGCCCTGAATTATTCTGTTTCTCCACAGACTGTCTTCCCAGAAGACAGCATTCATCCCTTCCGCCCACTTTACAGTGCGTTGCATTCCCTCTGTCTCCAATTAAAATGTCCATGTAGACTGAATTTAGGATTAGTACAGGAAAACAGTGAAATATGACAAACAGTTCTCTGTATCTGATGTATTAATTCTTCCTGTAAATGCTATACCATGTATCTAAATTGTGGTTGCGGGCCACACTGGAGTGGCTTTGAAAACCATCACAGTGGTGGGAATGTCTGAAGTTTGTGTCTGACTGGCAGAATGCAGCATAGTGTCCAAAACCTGAGGACCAGCGCAGCCATGCCTCTTCCAAGTGGCGGTAACTGAGGTTGGAGTCGTAGCCCTTGTGGGTGTATAGATTCCTGGTGGGATATCCCAGGGCAGCACTTTAAATTGGCTGCAGTGTTAGTCATTTCCTTGCTGCTCTTTCCCTTTAAAGAAGAGTTTATCTATGTCTGTGACATAAGAATAAATACTTTCATGTAAATATTTTGCAAGTGGAATTACTCATTATTAACACAGACAGTTCTGAAGGCAAATACAAACAAGATGTGTCAGCAAAAACATTATTATTAAGGAATTCAGACTTCAAACCACATTGTGATTCATAGAGCACCTGACTGGGTTTTTTTGCTTCTCCATTTCTTTTTTCCTCTTCACTAAATATGAAAATGTCTTATGGGGGATATTTCCTCTAAGTATGGAACTGAATGATACTATACCAGAGGTTTACCAGAAGGCTTGTGTTGGTGTCTGATAAACTGGAAGCATGGGGGAGGATACCTTGGGTAGCATGTCTGCTCAAACGTTGTGTAAGTGGAGGAGAAATGGAGTGGGTGACATTAGGTTAACATAAACTGAAACAGAGCTACAAAAGGTCTGTCTGAAATGAAACTGTGTGGTGAGATGGGAAGACAAGCAGCACCTTTTTTACTGTCCAGGAAAGGCTGCAAGGCTCATCTTCATTGAAGCCTGCACATTTTAGTGCTTCCTGGAGTGCAGCTTTGGCTGCTAGTGCCTTGGGTCAATGGCTTTCTGCATACATGTAAGGCACTAGGAAGGTGGTGAATACTAAGGTAAAATGAAGTAGTTAAATAGTCATTAAATAAATTCTGAATTCCCCTCTAGTTTACCCTCAGTTTTCAGACAGTACTGAGAAACTCGCTTGGGTGGAAGGTTAGGGTTTTGGTGCAGGTCTGAACTTCATTTCACTGGCAGAGGGATAGGGCAAGACTTCCTCCTGTTCAGCTGCTCTTGCTTTAGTCTCACTGTGCTGCAAAGAGTACTTCTGAATTTTTAAATTTGTTTTCTTCCTTAAAAATACTTTGTACAGAATCGCATCAATATAGTAACAGATTTTTACACACTTTGGGATGGGAGAAAAAAGGATGAAAGATATATAATTAATTGCAAATAATCTTGTCTATAACCTTTTAAGTAACTAAATTTGTTTTAGGTTGGGATTTTTTTTCACCAAACGAGTCTACTATGCTCTGTGATACCTTCATGCCTCAGGTCTCTTAAATCACAGCTGAATCTCTTTTATGAGGCCTAAGGGAAAGTCGAAGGTTATGTTCCTTGCTTTCTTTTGTAAATATGTTACAGTCCATTTCATCTAGAATCTGGCTCTTTTCACAGCTGGTTGTTGAGTCAGTTCTATAGGCTGTACTGTGATTTAAATCACTTAATATCCTGTAGGTTTTTTTTTTTAGGAAATGTGTTTTTTCTTTTTTTTTCAAATATGAAGAACACTAGCATTCATATAGATTTAGATTTTAAAAAGTACTCTGTGGTTTCACTGGACATCTAAAACTATATTATTTTTCCTTTACAGATCTGGTATGTGCAAAATGAAAAAAAGTGCTCATCCTAATCCACATTTTAAAAAAATGACTACGTATTCAGGCTTAAGTAATACATCAAATTATTCTTTCACTGCTTAGTTTATATCAAAAATATACCAAGTTTTATCAGATTCTTTTCCAACTCAAATGAAGCAAGAGGACAGGAAGGTATATTAAGATGAACGATGCTTATTTCACAGAAATGTATGAGTGATACGCTTTTCATTGCCTGAAACTCTTCAGGTTCTCATTTCTGTGAAGTGATTTTCCTCTCTAGGTATGCTGCCTCAGTGCTAATCAGTAAATGAGCTATCAGACCTTACGTAGGTCATAAAATAACTGCGGGTTAATTTTATCGTCTTGCTTTGTGTGCAAACGTCATGATTTGAGGAGGTCAGGAATTATGTTTTCTTCCTTCTGCTGTTTAGTAAAAATCCTTGTTTCCACAGATTTCACAGGCTCTGTCAATCTGAATTCAAGCATTTTGCTTACAGAGCTGAATTACAACATGTTGTTTGAAATCAAGCGGGTAATGAAGTCAGTAGAAGGAAACAATACCAGTCCACTTACTGGAAAGATCCCTAGTGGCACCTCTCTGTGCACTTGGGGCTGCTTTACATCCATCAGACATGCACTGCAACGCTTACTCTTGTCTCAATTTGCCACAACTGCTTTAAGGTCTTTGACTCTTGGGCCAAGTTCAGAGATTTATGGAAACAATTGAAATTCTCAGACACAAAATTATAAAGTTGATGGTTTTGCTATTTGCAAAACACAAGAGAAGAAAAAGGCACATTGAGAAGCACCATGGTCTTGCGTGTGAAGTATTTACCAGTGTTTGTGAGGATGACCTAAACTTTGCATGCTTTGCTGGATTTATCTACGAAGCTTAAATCAGGATCCTGTTTTATCTGCAGCTGAAGCTGACAGCTGGTGAAGGAGAATAAAAAACCTTTGGGGTTTTGGCCCATCATTAACTGCTTTATAGTGAATGCTTCTAAGCGTCTGAGCTTAAAAATGCAATGTGTGTCCTCCATTAGTACATGTTAGTTCTTGATTCTTACATCTTTCATTTTCTTGCCAGAGGGGTAGGTGGATTTGCTGTGCTGGGGAAATATGACTAAACTTGGCCTGAAACTTAACAAATTGTACGCTCTTTGCTTATAATTATTAAACCACAGATTAGCAGATCTATCTTTAAATCAGCAGCAACCCTGAGACTCTGTTTTCTGCACTGGGAGATGACACAAGTAGGGGATGGAGCAGAAGGAGCAGAACTCTTCATCATGCAGCTCTGAGGAGCCCATCTCCCTCTTGTTCATCTGTCAAAGGTCTAGTTTCCAATCAAGTCATTGCTTTTCGCTACAACAGTCTTCCAGTGCTCCAAGATCTTTTTCTATTAAACATTGCTTTTTCTCCTCTCCCCTCCCAAATCAACTTTACTATTCTATGGCTTAGTCAGCTTTTCTTCATCTTTTTCATCTATGAAATGACACCGAGTCCCACAGACGTCCAGTGTTTTCTTCTTGTACAGTCAGAATAAGTAGGAGTTATGGCAGCAACTCCATGGCAGATAGAATCCATCCCACAACACAAAATGGAAACCACTGAGACAACCTGGAGATCCACAAAGACCAATATAGTTCCTGGGCTGCAAAGCTGTGGCATCACTTGTACAGTGGGATTTCTCTGATCATTGACCAAATGAACGTATCCTCCTTCTATTATACTTTCCATCCAATGTCTATCTTTTCCATATAGAAACGTTACTGAATCCCTGTAAATTCCCACTGTGCAGCTTCAGGCTACTGCTCTGGTGCTATAGACAAACAGCATTGCTGTTTTCCTGGTGAATGTAACTCCTTATTCTCCTACAACTTGACTTGTTGACAGTATCAAGATAAATTCCCTCTACATTTCATTTTAGCTTTTTTTTTTTTTTTTTGAGTGTTATCTGGCATGCCCAGTCAACTTCCATCTGGAGAGTTTTAATTGGGAAGAAAGAGGTGGCAAATCTTTCCTTTTAATTACAACATGACAGTAGAATAAAAATAGGATATCAAATATGTTGTATCTGCTAGGGTTGTTAAGGCTCATCTTCTGGGTCTTCATTTTCAACTGCTTTCTGTGCAATGAAAAGCAGAACTTGTACTTTTTTTTTTTTTTTTTTTTAAGAAAAGTAATAGCCAGAACATAGTGATGATAGTTCAGGAAAGAAGTAATGTGATGCCATTGAGCCCCTGTGCAGCCCAGTGCCCAATTACTGCAGGGAGTAAGTCCAAAGAATAGCGGCAGAAGAACAGAACAATGAACCGCTCCCCACGTGCTCTCGTGGTACAGACAAGTCAATCCATCATGAGTGCACAGCCTAGCATCTGGGAGATCCAGATGATACACACTGTAGTTTTCCTGTATCAGCAGTAGTGTCTCTATTGTTGCCTTTTAAAAGCACTTTTCTAGCGAGGCCTAGGGCATGATTGAAATGCTTGTTATTGCAATTGCTCTGGCTCAATCAATCTTCAAGCGTGATACAAGGCCAACCATGTCTCGGGCTCTTTATCTGCCCCTTCTGCTTGCAATTGTTAAGAATGCACTTACTGACCTAAGAGCTAACGATTTCTTTTTATGTGAACCATATGCATGTACCACATAGTGAACATCTTTTAATTGTGATTCTAATTGCTCAATGCAAAAATATTTGTTTTAACTGACTAAATCCCAGTCAAACCTTCATCTTGGTATGTTTATGGCTGTTTTTTTCTAATGTACATTCCTGTGGATTATTTTGCAAGCCATCCCATGGGTGTGTTGAGCATCCAAGCATCCTTGCAAACAGTTATTGCAGATGTATCGCTATAATTCAGGTGAATCATCATTCCCCTTGTTAAAGTTTTACAGCAAAAAAATATTTGGCTAAATAGAAATGGGAGAGGTCTATTCAGGGATCAAAATAAAAGCAACCTAGGTTTGTCACGCAAGGAAGAAAATCGCCTTAGACATGCAGTTTATTTAGTTTGAATAAGTCCACAGTGGGCCAGTATATTTAAAAGTTAAGTGCTGCTCTACTGTCAAAATTCTCGGGGCCTGATTCTCTGTCAGTGTGTATCAAGACGAGTTCTTGAATAGGATTTCTGGAGTAGAAAGCTGGTGTATGCAATCTTTTGCAGGAACATAGTGTGTTTGAATCTCTCTTGCAAGTGGAGAAGGGTTACTGTGACCTCAACATACATGGTACTGACCTGGGTAGCGAGAGGATGCGTTGACTCAGAGCACGACTGCTGAGGCTCTGGAAACTCCAACTATAAACAAAGCCCACATTTGTTCCTGCAGATATCCAGCTGTCCTTTCTCGGTCCTGCACTATGAGTATGCTTCAAAGTGCTTTGTCATCAGGAGATGCTTTAAGTAATCCATTGTATTATTTTGAGCTTAGATAAAACCCATCTGTGAAAAGTTGTATGTGGGCTGTGTGGTCAAGAAGACACGGGGCAATAACTGTCCTGGCACAAATCTCATTTGATCTGGTGAAGGCTTATTGTGGTCTTGGAAATAGAAACAGAACAGAAAATTCAGCTGCCCATGCTATAGCACCTAAGGGCCTCAGAAAATGCAGGAAGGATGTGAAGAAGGAAAAAATTCCTTAAACCTGAAATTCAGGTCTGGCAAATAGAAATGCCGAACTTGCTGCTTCATCCCAGACTGTGGCTGTTTTATTCTCATCCTTTTTTTTTTCCCCCAATTCTTTTGCCTTTCTCTTTCTGTCGTTTGCTGGTTCATTGAGCAAAATGCTCTCGTTCCGGTTGGAGTGTTTATATATGCTCTACTAATTTGAGTAATTGTAAGTACCACTATCCTAGAGTGCTCTCAGTTTGTTCAGAATCCAACCACATAATTACTTGGTGCAGGAGGATTGACCATATCGTTCTCTGCTGTGTTCAGAAAGCTTAAATGGCTTTTGGAGGAAGAGTGAAGCAATTGGAAGAACTTTCAGCTAATATACAGAGCTCTGTGTCCTGCTTTATTTTTATGACCTTAGAAAATTTGGGCTTGTTTACTAGTCATGCTGTAACTCTCTGTCCCATTCTCTTTCCCATGCCTTTATAAACAAAAAAAATAATCTGCTAAAGTATCATCTGTGCTTAGGAAAATTTAGTACAGCATTATGACTAGAATAGATTTTTTTAAAGAATGATATTCCTCATGTAATAATAATAATACAATATTCAGCTCCTGTAAGTGCTTCCAGCAGAGGATTTAATATATAAATTCCTTGCCTCTCGCTACCACGGTCATTTGAGGGAAAGGTTATCCCCGTTCTGCAGCAGCGAGGAACTGAACAAAGAGACAATGACAGTAAATCTGTGGCTGACTGGCAGATGTCAGTTCTCGTGGCTGCGATTCCTGGCCCAGATCTGCCTTTCCAAGCTGGGTTTTGCCTCTGCATCACCCAGAAACTCAAACCAACAACCACACCAGCAGCTGCTGAAAGCACAGGTCCTCTGCACAGAGGTTGTGTCACCCACATTCATGCAATACCCTTTACAGCCATTCAGACCTTTGCAGCCAAGCTGAAGGCCACCTGTAACTCCACTATTTAAGTTCATATTTTAAAACAGACAAGCTAGCTATTTTTTTCCACCTTGTTTTAGGCTCTTCTTTAGTCCAAGGGAATAATTCAACAGCAGCCCTAAAGTGGATGTAAAGTAATCAGCCCTGAATATTAATACAGCCCAGCCTTCTCGGTTATATTTCCTTGGCAAAACTCATTGCTGGTTGACAGTCTTACCTGGCGAGGGCACTGAGCAAGCAGACGGCCCTTCCCTCGCCCACCTGCAGTGCAGGGGGAGGTCTGCAGAAGGAGAGCCTCTGTTCACCCCTCGCAGGGCTCTGTCTTGGCGCTTAGCTGGAAATTTGGCCTTTAAGAGGGACTTGTGCCTGAAGCACAGACATCCCGTTCATCACAGCTAACGGTGAGGTATTCTCCAGTAGGAACCACACTGTTGGGGTACGGCTGTTGCTGGCTTGCTGCTCGCATAGAAAATACTGACTGATGGCACCTTTCCTCAACACTTTCCATTTAGCTGCTCTTTGGAAAACACAGAGCAGTAGGTTGCTTTCTCTGGTAACTTTTCAGAGAACAGTTATTGCCAAATACCTTTAAAAGATGGAGCCACAGCTTAGAAGTAGGCAGAAAGATTTCTATACAGCCCTGAATCTGGTCAGTACAAGAGGGAGTGAGGTTTAATACGCGACTTTATATTAAAGTCCTGACTGCAGCACGTGCTGCTGGTTTTTTGTCTTGGTTTGTTTTGTTTTTCCAGTCTCTCCCCATGCAGCATACTGGACACTGAGGCCAGCCATCATCTCAGAGATCTCTCTCACATTATATATAACATTATATAGTGTTCAGTAACGTGGTGGCTGATGCTCCCTTTTTGGATGTACTTTCTCTACCTGCAGATAGTAAGCGGTGATACCAACATAAAGAAACCAGGTTGTTAACCAAGAAAGTTAAGTAACTTGCCCAAGGACACACTTTGAAGTGGCTGGTTCCACCCAGCTGGATTTTTGTGGTGCACCACTGAAAGCGGTACAGTTTAGCATGATCAGAAGGCATCACCTATACATCACCTACAAAAGTCAAGTTTTCTAGACTAAGCAAAATAGATCCTGAGTGCTTTGTTTCAAGGGATTAGAAATTAGTTCAAACTGAAATGGGAACAGGTGGAAGCAAAACTTACTCCTAACTGACTGCATTTCTCCTTTGCTGTACTTGTAGTCTACAGTTGTGTAATCGTGAAGACAATTTTAGACTCTTTTGTACTCAAGAATACAGTAAGTTATGTTTTACCTGTCTGTCTCTGGAGAAGAAAAGCTTTAATTAAGTCTTACTTTAATTATGTCCCATCTACACAGTACCTAAATGCATTATGAGAGTATGACATTTGCTATTTGCTTGCCTTCTGGGAAGGTTTAGATGCTGAATCCTCTAATACTGTACAAAGTCTCAAGTGCTATTATTAAAAGAATATGTGAAACAAGATTCTTAATATATGCATTGTTATAATAATCGCTAAGTAGTGGTGAAAACCTGAGTGATTAAAGTGTGATCTGGAACTTTCTTCCGAAATAATAGAATTCTGTGTTCATATAGAAATTCCCCAACACTGGTGGTCCTGGTGATCCGCTGGTATGGCTGGTGTCCTGGATTGGAGCCTTATTTCACAAAAACCAGTATTTTACCAGTCTCATTGGTAACACTGTGCATTACCATTCTGTGCTGTTCCAATACATAGTTTAATTAAAAAAAAAGCCCAATCTTTACAGGTTGTCTTATCTTAATTAAGCTAATGAGAATGTCATAGTTTCTAATATTTATTGAAAGCAATATCCTTGAAATGAACTTTCAGGCATTATTTTTTTACAAGCTGTGAGTGCTTATGACCAAGAGATTGATAGGAATGTGCATAAACAAAACATTCAGCTTTTCTAGAGGTCCTTCATCTCCTATGCTGAGTATCCATTAGTTTTCCTCAGCCTAACTGTTTGCTTAATAGAAATTTAAGCTGATAAAGGTAATAAGAATGAGCAGCCATGGACTTCTCTGTATGTCACCCAACTT
Source organism: Vanellus vanellus (assembly GCF_965231255.1). Classification (NCBI taxonomy): domain Eukaryota; kingdom Metazoa; phylum Chordata; class Aves; order Charadriiformes; family Charadriidae; genus Vanellus; species Vanellus vanellus. The sequence goes on from NC_138910.1 coordinate 8,616,961, forward strand.
TTGTAACTTAATCCTCAGTGAGAAGTCCTACAATAGCAGTAGGTGTTTTAAATATTTTTAAATAGCTGCAGTATGGTGTTATATGTTCTCTACGAGGGAAGAGTGACACATTGATACTTTTTCTCTATATGTAGTTTTTCTATATTCTTTTATATTTCTTTTCAAGTTGTTGCAGCTTGACATGTGAACCTGCTTGGTTATAAGGTAAGCCAGCATGCAGCAACTGAAAATAACATTTGTCGTAATGCATCTAAGTAAATATTGTTCACTTGAAGATGGCACATCTCTCCAGGGCAGCAGACTGACTCCCCTGAAGGTGAATGTGCATCCATGCAGGATGCATAATTTGGATTGGTTTTGCTCCACCCCTGTTTACTTTTGCCCTCCAGTCAGTTATGTTGTCCAGACCTGTTTGTAGTCAGTTGCATTATCCCACAGCCTTTGGTATCTTCTGCACATGCCTGTCTTCTGCCTTCAAAACCTGAACTCTCAGACCATGCCCTTGCAAAAAAATGGTCTAAAGCTTTTCATATCAACCATGTTTGGTCTTACTCTCCTTTTCATGAGAAGATTACTACCTTCTCTGACAGCAGTGATTTGCAAGGCGTATGATTCCAGCAATTCTGAATACACACTCATATTTAAAATATCTTTTCCCTTTTCAATTGATACGAGGCAACAGGAAAGTGATATTTTGCAGGGAAAATTGAGAAGTGACAGTAAGCACGGACACTGATAGTACAATAAGCTTCCAAACTGATGTTAATGCTGAGTAATATGACTTTGTGCCTAGCCAGATTTGTTGAGGGTATGAATTTGGCCTTGGACACAAAATAATTGTTATTTTTTGAAAAATCTTTTCCATATTTAGTACTGTTTGGGGCCTACTTAGAAGAATGCAATAGTGCTGCAAATACGTTGTTGCAGGAGTGTGTGAGGCAGATAATAGACCGACAATGCATGCATCTTAGCTGTAGGGAACTGATCTGTCAAAGGGTGTCTATCATCTCAGCTCTTGGTATTTCCATAACATGCCCTCTGTTCCAGTTCCAGTATGAGAGATTTTGCTCCTTCAAAGGAGGTACAGACAGATGACTTCTGAACTCCCAGTAGACTGACGATATGGAAGCATTTCTCAGAGTGCTGCTTACTGCGAAGGAGGGGGTTGGTTTCCAACATCCACAGATCCCTTGCTGTTGCTCTCAAGAAGGTGAGGTGTTAATGCACAAGGAAGGTGATTGTCTTCCTCCTCACCCATTCCACTGCTGCACAGTATCAAGGTCTTGTAATCAAGTCACTGCCATCCAAAAAAATCAGATATCTTTTGTATACGTGCTTTTGTTTACAAGGCCTCAACTTTGCTACTCAGAAACATAAGACACATTAATAGCTGGGCATCTTGCTTTTGTTAAGCCCTGTTTCCACTGGGGATATGCCAACATGAGTAAGCAGTGCGATGCAGCATGAGTGCTGTAGTGCAATATAATTGTGCCAAGGAGCTGGCATCCATGCTGTGAGTTTCAGGATCTTTTTATATGGTCTTCATGAAGATACACCCTATATGTACATAGGGCTGAACTGGATGTAGTTCCTTCACGGAAGAGAGCAAGGGATGCAGAACCAGATTTCAAAAGAAGGTCAGAGAAGGAAATGTATTTTCATAAATATACACTCTTTCCCATACAGCATAGCATGATGAAGTTGTGCATGTGCTATGACATCTTTTGGGTGATGCTTAGGAAAGTATTATAGGCCAGTGAAGCTTAAGTTATCCTTATCTGCTGTTATCCTACATTTGCCTGCCCAGATCTGGAAATCTTTAAATGTATAGAAGGAAGACGGGGAGGCAGAAAGTGATGTAAAACATACAGAGGTAATCCCATTTTGTGAGCACAAAGGCTGCAGTTTGTCCTCTGCTTTCCTGCCCGTCCACCTCAGTTAGGGCTAGGGAGAGTCTGATCATCCAATTACTTGCCTTCACAGCATTTCACATGGGCAATCTCTGGATTAAAAGAAAATAATTGAGTGGTCAGAGTTCTTTTAAAAGCCTGCAATAAGCCTTGTTTTAATACTTCCATCTCTTGGTTTCTGGCATACTGGTTAGGTAACATATTCCTCCTAGTGTCCTCTTCAGAGACATCATTCTTGTCTTTTGTCATATGTGTCACTAGGACACTGCTGGGCTGCTGTTTTAATAAGTCCTACCCGCTTGCATTCTCACCCCCTCACTTCCTTCATTTTTTAACCAGGTATCAGTTACAGTAATAGCCTTATAGATCTCCTGAAGATGGTTCTGTTAGACTGGAAAGTGGTTCATTGGTGCATAGCATTTGCATAAGAGAAAACCAGCTTTTCATTCACTGTGGGGTTTCTCCTTTGCCTCAGTGCAGTTTTGCTTGTGTGTACTACTGTAAAGTTGGTTTTTTTTTTCCGTCTCGTCCAGCTGAATGCCAACAGCAGTTAGGGAAGGAAGGCAGCAAAGAATTGCCATTAGGCACGGTGGAAGTATTCTTTACTGCTTGATGTCTCTGCTTTTGAAGGATTGATTATCTTTCCTTTGATAGCACCCGTATTTCTCTCTCTGCCTTCTTTTTTTTATAGTTTCTGAAATTTCAAAGTAATGCTTTTCCTTTTCACTGTGCTTAGGGCTATTAACTGTCTTAATAGTAAATGTTTCATATGCTTAAGTTTTGTCAATGCAAGGGTTTTCTTGCAGAACTGCTACCAGAAAATCAGTTTAGTGTACGGCTTTTCTGAGGCTTATTGTGGCTGTGACTCGAATTTCACATGAAGCTTGGAAATAAATCAGTCCTTCTCTTTTGAAAAGCACACCGGTACCGTTTCTTTGGAAACATTTGCCAGTGTCTCACATTTAAATAATTGTGAAGATAGATATTGAAGCTAAATAATGGCCAATTGTCTTCAATGTCCTATAACAATCAATGGCACATCAAGGCTTCATGGCTGTCATCAGGCAGCCCATGACAACGCAGGGGATTCCCAGAGTGACAGCATGAATAGAGTGCTGACCTTTCTCTTTCCAAGGTTTGCTGCTTGCCACTTGGCAGAGGCGGGAGGACAGGAGCGGGCTGTTACACATGCTGCCGTTTGCCCTCCTCTCTAGAACTCCTCTTCATGCACCACACAGTTCTGCCTGATACTTCCCTGGATATTTACACTGTAGCACTTCTATCAGCAAGGCTTTTAATTTTTTAAATAAACACAAAGTTGTGGCAAAAGTGTAAGGTTTTCAATGATGCATGAGTAAGGATTCAAATATGGTGTATTTTGGTTGCTTGTAATGATCTAGAATTTTCATTTATAGCTGAGGTCACGAATAGTTCTGCGATTCTCCTCTTTTTCTCGCATACTTACCACCTTTTGAACTCGGTGGGAGCTTTGTCATCTGTTTTGGTAGGGTACAGATGAGATAAAGGTGAGCAGCTCTCTAATCTTCCATTTCTGTTTGGATAAGGTGAAAGAAGTCTGGATTTAAGCCTCTACTTCTGTTTCCTTTGGCTTCCAAAGATCTAAGATGCTTCCTTGTGCTTTTCAGCTGTTAACCTGAGTCAGCTCTGATCTGGGTTGTAACCACAAGTGTCTCTACATGGGACAATTATAAATGCGTGGCCCAATGGAGGAAGGAAGGCATTTAGGAGCTGGGTTCATGTCCCAGAAGTGTCATAGGCATTGTGCCTTCAAAAGGAGGAACGCAAGAATATTTTAGTATGTCGTGAATATATTTGAAGATGAAATACATTAAGTGAGTGGGCTACAGTGGGTTACCAGAGTCTGGGCAGCTGCTTGGGCCTCTCTCAGTGAAGTATCATAAGGGGAGTTAAAAGGTACCAAGATCGAGCTTCTTATAGGAAGCCAGAGAAGGGCAATGAAGCTGGTGGGGTGTCTGGAGCACAAGTCTCATGAGGAGCGGCTGAGGGAACTGGGATTGTTTAGCCTGGAGAAAAGGAGGCTGAGGGGAGACCTTATCGCTCTCTACAGCTACCCGAAAGGAGGGTGTAGCCAGGTGGAGGTCAGTCTCTTCTCCCAAGTAACAAGCAAGAGGACAAGAGGTGATCGCCTCAAGTTGTGCCAGGGGAAGTTCAGATTGGATATTAGGAAAAATTTATTCATTGAAAGGGTTATCATCCACTGGAACAGGCTGCCCAGGGAAGTGGTTGAGTCATCATCCCTGGAGGGTAGATGTGGTGCTGAGGGACATGGTTTAGTGGTGGACTTGGCAGTGCTAGGTTAATGGCCGGACTTGGTGATCTTAAAGGTCTTTGCCAGCCTAAACTATTCTAGTCTATAATTTATCATCTGCTTTGGCCATTTGTGTGTTGGGTTTTTTTTTTTTACTTTTTTTTTTTTTCAGTGGTTCTTCCAGTTCCCTTCAGACCTCAGTACATTGAGGGTTTCCACTTCTTAGGAGTATAAGCTAGTCAACTGTGGAAATTTCCAGAGTTGGATGGAGTAAAATTATTAAAATATGCAGCTCTTCTATAGTATAATGGTCTCTCTCTGTGGCATTAATCCTTCTCCTTTTCATACAATGCACTTGAAACGCTGCTTTTCTCTGTAGGCGGCAAGTATTGTCATAACTTCACTTCAAGAACTATTCACCTTTTAAATGTAGAAAACAGTTCTTATTGTGCTTCAGCTAGAGAATAATCCCTTTTCTTTCTCTCCTTCATCCTCCGTGGTACACTGATGATAAGTGAACTCTCAAGCAGTTACAATTTCACAGGAGCTTTCATGGATTGCAGAGCTCTGGGTTTTTCAGATACCATGCGTTCAATCAGCATCACTTGGAATGTCTCTCTGTTTTTAAATCTGACTTGTTAATGTCGTTACATTCATCCTAAATATTGCATTTTACAGTGTGAATTCTTGTGGTTCTCTCCTTAATATCTTCTCATTCTTTTTTTCTGAGCAGCTGTTGGTAGCTCTCCCTGCTGCTGTCAACTCTTAAACCTCTGCATTACAAACTGCAGAGTAGGGTGAACTTACTACATTAAATGAAGGCTCTGCGAAGTCGGTTTACAATACACATTAGGAACCCCAAAATAAAGAGAAATGGAAACCCAAGCCATTCCTAATGTAATGTACTAAACTTAGTTTATACTTCGATCCCTGAATAACTAGCACATTAGAAGCTTTTAAAATAACATTATATACAAAAATCCAGCTGGTAACATTCTTGATGTGCTGCAAGTAGAGAAACAAGCGTAGCAGTGTTAGAGCCACATTGCTGTTTAGATCAGACAGAGAACAAGCACAAGAAAGGCCTCTCTGGAACAGCAGCGATGTTTGAAAACTAATGCTGAGCCCTGTAGCTCTGTAGACTGCTCTCTAAATGTATCAGCGGGTAATACATTCTGCTCCCAGCATAAGCAAAAATTTAGCAGAGAATTATTAATTACATCACCACACCTATATAATAGAGTTCACTGTAGTTATGTAGGAGTCAACGGTATTCAAGCAGTTTCTTTTGATGAAGTAATCGGGCTGCTTCTGGGGCCAGTTTCAGCTGCTAGGGGCGTGCTGCAAATGTAAATGACTGCCAAATGGATTCCTTCTAAATTCCAGCCAATTAAAATACATTTAAAGTGCAGCTGGTGGAGAGCAAAAGGCTTGTAATTGCGTAAGAAACGTTTGGGCATGAAACAAATCCCCGAAGTTTGGTGAGCGGCGATTATTAAATAATGCATTTCTGGAGAAGTAAAGCAATCAAACAAAGAGCTTTCCGAAACTGCAGTCAGAAGCAAAGATGACACTTTTACCACCACCTTAAAAGAGACAAAGCGGGAGTGTGTTTGTTAGGGTGTCAGTTTTCTACCCTTGGCTTTTTAAACCATGCAAGTTTGGCAGCTTGCCCTATGTGGTGCTGCATACAAATATTGACGGAACAGTGTGGTATTTGTTAAGCCCCTTCTCGGGAAGCAAATGATTAAAACTCTGAGGGAAGATCTGAGAACCTCAGACATTATATTTTTTCTCAGTAGCACTGTAATATTTACAGAATGAAACAGAAAATAGTGAATGGGGTGTAATGAATGACCTTCCTTTTCTGCTTTGCCTTGTAAGTAAGGACAGATTTTTTGTTTAATGCTTTAAATGTTATTATAAAAGGGGTTTACAGTTAGTAGCACTGAAAGATGCCATTAACACTTCTGATTCAACCTCACGTTTTGGGAAAAAGCTCAGCTGATAAAACAGACCGTGTAAATAGGTGAAAGACACTACCCAGGAAGTAGCTGTGTGCAGTCACCGCGGACACTGTGTCCGACAGATGCACAAACCTCTACAGACTTTTTAAAACACAACTATATTTGAATGTTTCCAGACATGTTATGGTCATGCCTGCATCTGCCTAAAAGTGAGATTTCAACTTTTTCTGCTTTTAATATGCCTTTGTAAAACTGAATCTTAATCCGTTTAAGAGATCTTTGTGCTGATTTTAGAAATGGAAATGAACGCTTTTATACAGTTCAGAGTGGTTTTTTTCTCTGTAGTATTTTATCTGAGAATACTGTCTCTACCCATTTGGTATTAAACAAACAGTTGAAATGAGGTGAATGAAAAGTGTTTCCTAGGTTATCTCAGGATTTTCTTAATTGTATCAGAAAGTAATAAATGAAATCAGAAAAAATGCCTTCCAGAACTAACAAGTATTGGTTTCTACCTGTTGTTACATCTTATCGTATGAAATTCATATGAAATAGTTTGAAATTTCTGATTCCTTCCTATTCCAGCCTATCACGGTCAGTCAGTCTGTTTTGGCTTCGCTTTCGTTAACTGTGAGTAAAGACTCCTGCAAATTTCATAGCGACAGATCATATTGCAGCAGTAGGAGGTCGGTTAAATGTGCCTTGTTAATTGTCATGTGTAAGTAGCACAGAGCACATGCCACGAGGGAGGCTCTTAAGAAATAAGCTTATTGCCAAAGTAAATGTCAATAAAATTATAAAATCAGGTTTTAAAGGCATTTGTCGAGAACCATAAACAAGACTACACATATACTGTGAAAATAACTTGGTTAAAACCAAGAAAATTCAAGAGAATCAACACTAAAAATCTCTAAATTGAGGGGTTGCTTTTCTTTTTCAAATACCCTTATTGACTGGCAATTATTCACAGAGGGAAATCTATTGAATAGATTGAAATGACTTTGTTTGGGTAAGTCCTACTCATCACCAGCCACTGTTGCAAAATTAGGGTCAATGTGTATTTAATTGCAATAAGCATTATGGAAATAGAGAGGTCTGTATGTTTATGAAACACATAGTGTATATAAATTAATAAAAAATAATGTACATAGGTTTTGGCAGCACCTGGTCTATAACAGCATTAAAGATTTGATACAAGCCCAAAGGCAGTGGGAGCACGGAAGAGTTAGGTGACCATAAAGGAGTGGGGTAGACGCAAAGAGCTGAGGCTATGACAGTTTGCTAATACTGGTGGAAAGTACTTTTGTATGCTATCTGACTCTTAATAAACTGCCAGTTTAGGCTACTTTTGAGATCTGCAGATGAACAGTGCAATGTAAGTAATTTTTTATCATAAAACATCGAATAACCCTTCTAAAGTCAGTAAATGAGGAAGCTGATAACTGAGTATAGACCCACCAAAAGGCAGGCTGTTAGTCATCTTTTTTGATGGAACCTCAGGGCTAACAATGACAAAACTTGTTTCAAACTAAGCCTCTGTCTTAAACAGGCTTGACTTACTCACTATAAATCAAAAGATGAATCTAAGTCCTCCTGCATAATAACATTTTTCATGTCATTTACTTTTCCTTTATGCATACGTGCAATGATGGATGTATCTCCCGGGTCCAGTGATTCATCTAATATATCAGTTACCTTAAGGAAAGCAAGAGAGGTGCTGAGAAGGTATCCAAACAAAGAGGTGAAGACGATGTTTTACCACTTCCGTCTTTCTCTCTTGATCTCATTGTACCAGCATTTGGCTGGGCTTTAGTGTTTACAAAACAGCCTCCATTGGTGCACAATTAAGCAGTGAGCAAGCGTCTCTTCAGGAAACCCACTGACCTGTAGGCACATGGCTGCCTGGTCTCTGGAGCTTGGTGGAGCTTAAGTGAAGTTACGTATGAAACTTTCCAAACTACAGTGCACTTCTGCACAGGTGTTGAGGAAATAGTTTGGGAATACTTAAGAATTTTTAGGTGTCCCCAAGGTTAAATATCCTTTGGAAAGCTGGTTTTCTGGATAGTTTCCTTGGATATTAGCCCTTAAATTCTGCCAAAACACAGACAGGTTTCTATTGGGCTTTTCCCCAGAATGACTTGCTGAAAAGTTGTACAACTTCAGTGTGTCTCCACAGGGAAAATTACATAAGGCCAACCGAAGGGTCGGCATAATTTATAACGGCAAACAGATGAGAACTTTCCTGGAGTTTTCCCCTGGGTGGTATTACTCAGTGATTCTGCTACAGTAAAAGCCACTACTACTTCATGTCTTTGGCAGGTCAAACTCTGAAATCTTTGGGTATCTGAACATATACCCACCTTTATAAAAGACTCACATGGAGTCTGTAATGGTTATACTGCCCATAGGACTAGAGAATGGCTATTCTGCTGGTTTCCTAAAAAGCAAAGTGCTCTTTGGTTTCGACATTAAAACATCTACTAATTTTAGGTAGGATTTACTATTTCTTCTCTTACAATTTTGCTGGTGCTCTGGAGAACTCTGGAGGACAGAACCTGGCCCCATACTTAGGGGAAGTGGTACAGCAGCAGAGGGATATCAAGCTAATCAGTGGAGAAAGACGAAAGTCTCGCCCAACCTGAAGCCTAGCTAGTATCAAAACTCCTTCTACCTGGGCAGAAGGGGATTTTTCACACCTGGCCATGCTGATGACAGAACTGGTGCCTAGGAAGGATCAAACTTCCCAAGTCAGGTAAGGATGAGGAAATCTTGGGGGAAGCAGGAGAGAAGAGGCTGAAAATATGATTGTGGCTCTTTCAAAGAGTGTCAGAGAGTAGCGGGAAGCGAGAGCCTCAAGTCTAGATCCTTTTCCATGAATGCAGTGAAAAAACGCAAATGTTTCCACAAAAAATGGATCTTCAGCTATGAATATCTAGCAGGCCATTAGGTGGATTGTGAAGGGTCAGAAAGATGAAAGAAATAAGCAGCTATATTCTTGATTTTTGTGTTCGTTTTTGTTAACTGGAATTATGTTGCCTGTATTTTGAATTTTGCAAATGAATTCTTACCACACTCAGATTCCAATAATTTCAGAGTAATTGGTAAACACGATGACAGCCTTTTCTAATAACCATGGTGAATGTTAAATTGCCATGACCGTTCCAGGGTCCTGGAAAGCTCTGATAGGACCTGTTGGGCTGATAGTCTCTAAAGAATCTTGAAAGGTAATTGTGTGGTTCTGCATGGGCTGGTTTGAGTGATGTTCCATGCAAAACCCTGTATTGTTATGAGTCTTCTGTTGGTCAGTGCTAGCCAGATAAAATCGCTGCAGCAATGTGCAACATGGTGCTGGAGACATCTTTTGAGACTTGAGAGTTATGAGGGCGTTGAGAGGGAAGTTAAGAGCATGAACAACTTGGAACAAAATACCTTAAAGCCAAAAGGATAGTGCTTGTTTTCCAGATTAAAAGTGAAAATCCCTGATGTTGATTACAAAGTAGAATTTGTCCTTTACACCAAAGTCGTGTCTGGTAGTTTCCTTTAATCTTGTGAACTGTGAACGGAAAGCATATGCAGCTACTGCACTGTGTATTTATAAAGAAAATGTTGGAAGTAACTAGAATAGTACTCATGTTTTGTCAAACAGTTAGTTTTTGTCCTCAGCGAGGTGACCAATTCCTTCCTTATTCTTCTCTTACTAGTAATTTACTTGTAAAGGACAACAAAAGAACATTCCATGTCCCTTCTGGTGGTGTCGTACAGCTGTTGCACTTTGAGCACTTTGAGCATGTTTGCTGTTACCGAATAAAGCCTGTTGGGGCTTCAGTTCTGGGATTTTTGTTTTTGTGGGATTTTTAAAAATAATTTTTTTCATCTTGTTTGGTCAGTCATTGATTTGACTAGTATTTTCAATGGATCACGTGTAGGAAAGTTGGGGGACAAGTTCTTGGGAGGACATATAATTATTACCAAATGTAGAAGTTGTGTAATATGTAGAGGAAGAGAAGAGATACTAAAGAGATATAAATGGTTACACCCTCTAACATGGTTACAGGAAAACCTAAATGGAAGAGTAATGTATACCAGATATGTATATCACAAGGAATATAATTTTGGTTGGAATCATTCGCTGTAGGAAATAGTAGAAGGTAAGTAGGGCAAATCAGAATATACTGCAGGAGATCTACTGGCAGGGCTGTGTGGTCACTTGTTACTATTTGTGGAGCTAGTGCTTTGGTAAACTTCTTTATTCTTCGTGTTACAGTTTTATGTCGTAAGGATAAAGGGGGTGATCAACAAGCATTGCCTAGTCAATGACAAATGATCAATAGTCAGTGACAAAGCATAAACTTAGAGCTATCCTTTAATTACCCAAATTATGGGACTGGCAATACTGGTTCAGGTTGTCCTGAAAATCTAGAAGCTGTAAGAGCTCTGGCAGCCCTCTCTGCAGAACTTCACAATGGTGAATCTATGCCTTACTCTATAGTTTTTAAAGTGATCATTTCAAATCTCACACTACCCGTCTGAGAGCCTATGGAGAAGATTAACCTGTTCAAAGTTGCTTGTGCAGTTTGTTGGTGGCAGAAAAGGCAACTCCCCAGCCCCTCACCTAAGCAGTAAAATCATCATGCATACAGTGAAGTTGCTGACCATCCTTTCCTCTCTAGAAAACAATTCTAATGAAAATAGTAGTTTAGTTAACCAGAGTTTGACAGTTCAGGGCAGTAGTCCGGATCCTTAATCTTGTTGTGGTAACTAGGGTTGATAAATGAGGACATTACACTTAAATGAGATTTTAAGGCTGTGGTGATGACTGCGGGTACCTGTGGTTCACAAAATGGATCCTGGGCCTTAAGGAAATTTCTGTTTCAGACATACCCCCTGCCTACAGGACCAAAGTAGTTTTCCTGTCCAAAGTCAGGGAGTTTTCCCCTTCCTGTCTTTTGTGGTAGGAAGCACTAAACAGGAATTCAGGGTAATTTTTATATGACGTCTTCTGTGGAAGCCAACGTGAATGTTGTCTTTGTCACGTCAGCCCAGGAGAACTTTGCCTGGATAGGCAGCCGGACTCATTACTGTGAGCTTTGTTTCCGTAGGGTTAGGCTGTGCGTCTCCAGACACCGATTTGTATAAATGTGATTGCTCCGAGGAAGGAACTGCCTTTATTTCTTTCATTTGTTGGAAGAAAAGTAATTTACTTCTGTTCTGCAGCCTCTCACCCACACTGGGTCAGTTTTGTGGCTGGTCCTAAAGGAAAAGCCAATTCTTTATTCTTTCCAAATCACCCTTCCAGAGAAAATAACAGTAGCTGTGTAGTTCCTACTCTTTCCACTCCATCCCCTCTATGCCTCTAAGGAACATATGTAGAGACACTATCAAAATAATACCTGTATTTATATTCTTCCTCTTTTTTCCGGTCTAGAAAGGCTGTGTACAGCTAAAAAAGAAACTGACCCACTGAAAAGACTGTATGGGGGACAAAATGCATTCCTGGAACCGTGTTCACATTCAAAGCAACACTTTTAACTTCGGCAACACGCTCTGACATTGCAACGTGCAAGGAACAAGTATTGCTGTGCTTGTTAGCGCAGGTTAACTTTTAACTATTATTTTATACCTCCTTGATGCTCCTGTGGAGAAACACAGAGCTGTTTTTTTTTTTTTTTTTGCCATTTTCATTGCTAACACCTTACTTTCAATATTGCGATGTATATTTAGCTTTTCAGAAACGCGTGAATTGTTATGAACTCTTGTAACATAGGAATACATGCTGCAAGGAATATTTAAGTCTAAAATGTCATGGTTTACGAAATCCTGTAGACAATAACGTAATCCTGCTTTCTCTTGCAATCTAAATCCAGTTGGGCTGGGGAAGCGTTCGACTGGGAGGGTGGAAGGATTACGTGGGCTGCGCAGGGAACAGACGTGGTGATCCGACCGTGCTGGCCCCGCTCTAGCTCAGTGCGGCAGGGTTATCTTTGTATGGGTGGGATGTGCCTTTACAGCTGCGCTGTGAAATAAGGTATTGCAAAGTGCTTTGTGATTGCCTGGCTTGATGTGCCTGATGCAAACGTGATGTATCGCTATTGACAGTAAAAACGGAAAGAATATTTTATTGACTAGCTCTCAGTGACAGAGCTTTATGAGAACAGAAAGCAAGTCCCCTGTACTGCTCTTCTTCCCCTCAGGAGACTGTGATGGAGTGCCAAAACTGAGTAATTTTGAAACTAAATATCTGTAAATGGATTCTTTGTTCATTTAAAGGAGATAGAGGGAAGAGTATGGAGGCTTCTCAGGGGAATGTCACAGCTTTGTTGTGCAACACAAAGGCTGTGTTTGAATCAAGATGTGGGTACTTCTAACAAGATATTTTCTAGCAAGGTGAGGCATGCACTACAGTTTCTCCAGAATGCAATTTGTAACCCTGAAGTTTGTATTACCTCTTTGAGATTGCCTTCCAACTCTTCTTCTGAGCTAACCTCTCCTCCACCATGGAAGATCTGTTAATGAGGTGTTTCTTTCATTGATTATTAAGAATTTCACACAGGTTGCAGTGTGAGCAAAGACATGTTTTCTTTAATGGTAAAACTGTTGATCTTTCTGCAAGGCAGCAGGCGGATCTATGTGCCAGGACATTTAATTGGAGGGATTTTCCTCCCCCTACAAAGCTATTTCCTTCATAGACGAGAAAAAAAGCTAAGGAGGGGGAGGAGGGAAGAACAGAGAAGAGCAAACATGAGGAAATACTTTATTCTTTATCATTGGAATGGATCCTAAGATGGGATTTTTTGTCGTTGCCATATTGAACTTACTTGCTGAGCCTCAGCACAGCTGTGACAATTGGTGTCGTCCAAGAACATGCTTTATTGACAGATTGAGGTGGCTTTAGAGAGTAATGCATTCTTCAGTATGATTTAAGACATCAGCGTCTAGGTGCAGCTTCATTTGGACTTTGTTAATACTGAGAGGATCCAGCTTCATGCGGCAGGTGCTGGGCAGCACAAGAAATCCTGCAGTGATACTCCAGGTGCTCGGTTAATGTCTTACGCCCCAGGGCTTGTCAATCGTCCCAGCCTCACTGCTGCTCCTGCCTGTACCAAGGTTTTGACAGTCAGACCGAACAAAGTTGGAAAAAAGGCTATTTCAAAGTGAGAGAGGTACAGAGTGTGGCACAAATGCAGGCAAGTGATTGGCCAAAAGTCACACAGGTGACAGTGGCAAAGTTTAAAAAAAAAAAAAAAAAGCAGACCCAAGTCATCTTAATTGTTTGTGCTTTAACAATGACATTACCATTCCTCTGATTATGAAGCTCTTAACTAATTTTATTCGTCACAATGACAGCCCTTGTTCTAGAACTTCTTCAAAAGATGAGCATGCTCTTGCCTTTTGACAGTTGCACAGATTATTTTCTTAGAACTCTCATAGTCTTTGCTTTGCAAAAGAAGAACTTCCAGAGATGAATGCTGATTGTATGGAGCTGCTGCTCTGTGCCTCCTGCAGAGCAGCGGCTTGTGGAACACCTGCTGAAGTTTGAGTCAACAGCATAGTTTGTCTTTTGTCAAGTGTTCCTCTTAATAAAGAAAAGGGAATAGAAAGTAATTTTGTGTGACATCGCTCACCAGGCAGACAGCTGCATAACACATTCTGCTGTGAAATCCTGCTGATACTCTGCAGCGAGTACTGAGGATATGCATTTGGTCACAAGGGCCTAAAAATGACCCTCTGCAGTGGGACTAAGTTCGTCAAAGGTTTTAGTAGTTTTGATTTTAGACAATGACTGTAAGGATGTCCAGGATGGGAGGAGAAATACTTCTGCTGGCTTTTGTGAGACTGGGATTCCATCACCAGCGAAAAACCGACAGCAATCAGAAAGGATGGCTGCACAAAACCAGATGAGTCCAGACGCTTGGCCCAGTTTCTCCCCCTAGCTCTGAACCACGACCAGTGCGAGAGCTCCTGCTTTCGCCACACAGGACAGTCACTGCACCAGACTGTGTAAGTCTTTTGCACAACGGAGGTGCGAAGACACGCTGGGGCTACAAATAATCGACACAACAAATCTCTTGAGGTCACTCATTATGAGGGAAAGTACGCCATGCCAAAATTAATTTTGCAAACACAAAACGTAAGATATTATCAGTGGAACAAATAGAGGGGAAATACTGTTGAATGAAATACCTGGATGCGGTTAAGAAATAGATGACAAATTATACTAGCACAAACTTTTACAGTGTGTCAGGGGAGCCAATTTAGACCAGAAAGGAACTGTCACCTACATACCTACGTTGGTTTGGTTTTTTTTTTTAAAGCACATATGAAGAAAAATAAATATATTTAATAGATGTGGTTTAAAAAGAAAGCTATTTTTTCATAATGAAGTATGTATGCTAAGAAACTCTTTCTTTGTGACTGCAATTATCAAATGTGATTTTTCTTGGCCTGTCATAGAATTACACATAAAGAATATTGGGATTTCCTCATCTGCAAAATGTAACTTCCTTTGTGCAGAGTGTGTGGTAGGAGTAGAGGGCTGGAAAAACTGCCCATTCTTCATATGAGTCTGCTTGTATTAAGAAAGGTTTTGTGATGCAGATGTGGATGATGGTAGTAACTGGTGGCCATGGGGCAATTTGCAGTAGCTCACGAATGTCACACACATGATTTTTCCCATTGAATCCTTTTCCCATTGAAATGACCAAAAGAATTCTTGAAGTGCTGAAGTCTGAGTCAGTAGCATAGTCAACCTGTTGATTCCCTTACTAACAAAAATATGGTGTAATGAATCATTCATATGAAAAGTTTAACTTGCAGAGTGGAAGTTCATCCTTCTTATTTCTACATGGGAAAAAATGTTACATAGAGACTCCTGTTCTGAGATACATGACACATTCCATGTGTCTGATAGATCTTCAGGTTTATTTCAGAGCAAATATTTGTTTGATGGATCGGAGAGCTTCACCAGTGTGGCCCAAAGCTCTGCCTGTTATATAGTGATGAAGGGAAGAACAAGTGGGCTTCCCTAGAGATTTACCATAAAATACCAATATCTTGGCTCTTTTTTTTTTTTTTCCCCGCTACACTTTGTATTTTGCTTACCATCTTGGGGAAAATCTCGTAAGCTGTTTTCCCGTGCAGAACCCCAGTACTTACTTCTTAGTTTTTTGAACAAGATTTTTGACCATTGAAGAGGATTGCGTGAACCGACATGATCCAGGAATAACTATCCTGAGAGCAATCTGCTGAGACCTCACAGAGAATTTTATTTTATGCACTGGAGGCGGAGGCTTCAAGCCCCTGGCAAATGCTGTCACGGATCTCAGTAGGGTCATTTTGCTGCTTTGCTCGAGAGAAAACAATAAAATAATTATTCAGGGAAAATATTTGAGGGCTTGAAACACTTTTCTTTCTGTACACCAGAGCCACAACTTGGCAAACAATAAACAATGGCAAAGTTTGTCTCAGTAACACAACTTAGCAGAAGAAAAAAGCTGGAATTCTTTCAACAAAGTATATTCTCTTCTTCTCAGATATTATGAAAACTGATGTCACTTGTAATTCCTCAGGAAAGAAAAAAATCCCTACAGTTTGCAGCACATCAATGTAGTCATTTTTTCCTCTCACTAATCTATAAAAAGACATTGTATACGAATGTTATTTTCTCTGCCAGAAATGCATTCCTGGAACATAATAAAGGCTTTTCTCTTGTTGTTCAGTAATTTGGATAATAGTTTCTCCGTGAAGTTTCATAACATTTATTTACTACCATAAATGATTGGACCGAGTGGTTTCAGCAGGCAAAACTGGAATCGCTCTGCAATAAGCTTTCTTACTGAATTAATTTTGTAAATATTATGCCTAAAATAATTTCAAATGACAACTTTATATGAGTAAAATAAGTCGATATGAAATAAATCTGTAGAGCTCTGTGTATAAAGCACAGGAAATTTTAATGACAGAGGCGTCAGCTGCGTAGATTCAACTAAGCAAAAGTTTTTCTAGAATTATTGACAGCTGTGGATAGTTACAAGTGTTTCTTATTTGGATCAATTAGATTGCAGGAGTTGTGGCCAACAGCACTTTTTTGCTTTTTATTTGGAGTGTCTCAAGAGTTTCTCTTCCCACAGAATGAGGATTCAAATTTCTGAAGCCTTCCTAGACTGTTGTGAGGCAAAGCCCACACTTTAATTTACTGGCCAAGAAGAAGCAGCAGGGCAGGCTGCCTTACACTTATCTAGAGAGATCATAAGAACAGCAGCTGTGTGAAGTCTTCCTCTTTATGCATGGACTTGCACATCTTTTGGTGTTGTAATGTGGTTATCCGTGAGCGTGGCTTCTGTGCGATGCGGAGCTGGTTATCCATGAGCGTGGCTTCTGTGCGATGCCAGAGCTGCATACCAGGCATAGCTGGTGGGCAGCGCTGGCTGTTGGAGCTCCCAGAGCAGGAGGGAAATGGCTTTTTCCTGTAACCCTGGGGTCAGCCCTATTAGTTAAGGTGTAATGGAAGTGAATTTGAAGGGCACTATTCCTCTCATATGGTTTGGGAAGTGTCAGAAAGCAAGGGAGGAGTGCAATTTGGTTTACTGTGTAAAATATGTTGTGATGGGTAACATAAAGCTGCAGGGTCTGATATTAGCAAGGCTCACACCTTTGAGTCGGAATCAGCGCTTACACAGCCAACCTTTGGGTGAAGCACATGTCACCCAGCTTGGGTGTATCTGCTGTAATCACTGCTTACCAGGATACTTCAACTTTGCTTGGCTAGTCCTCATTTGTATGTAACCCACTGGGGAGACGGTGGTGCAATGAGTAATGCTATGCCCTTGTGTCTTTACTCGTATAATTGCAAGGAAATCAATTGGAGCTCATCCTTTCTCTCACTCTAGTCATGTCTTGCTCAAGAAAAGTGCTTCTGCTTGTCAGTCTAGCTGAAATTCTCCTTCCTTTTTGGTTTACTTTGTTTCCTCGGCATCTTGCCTTCGTGTACTGGTTGTGGTTTACATTGCTGTCGTTGCATGCAGTAAGTAATAATCGCTGAAGGTGACCAGAACAGTGTAAATTATAGTACTTAAATTAAAGACGATGCCTGCCCGTTTTGTTTTTTGGGGTCTGTTTTATTCCTCTATTTTCTGGTGGTGCTCATTTCATCTGAAAGATAAATCACTTGCTGATGAATTTAACGGTCTTGATTTTTTTCGCAGGGGTACTAAGCATCATCCCCCTTCAATCAAATGAAATTTGAAGTTTAAATTGGGTTCAGGAGGCACCAAGAAGTAAGGGTTTAAAATGTAGTATATTATATAGTCGTGGGGACTCTCCAGTGTGAGACAAGGGAAAAAAATAAGGAGGAGGAGAAAACACCCACAACTCGTGCTGTCTGTGGGGACGTCATTAAAGAGATTGGGGGGGTGGGGGGGGTGCGTGTCTGTGAATGCATCAGGAGAGCCCTTTGCTCTACCATGGCTTCTTCAGGTCTGGAATTCAGGTAACGAGGAGCAGGCTAGATTTAGCCTGGCTCTGTTTTTCCAAATGCCTAATGCAACCTATAGCTAGAAATATTATGAGTATCATCACGTATCTCTCACAATGACACTTTTTTTTTAGCTGGAAGCATAACTGATTTCAAAGTTATTGGAGGATAAACGTCTTATTTCAAGGGAGTTTTTTCTGAATAAAGGTTTTGCTTGATTCTCATCTGTAGGCATATTTGCCATAGATTTTGTTTTTGTGTTAGTTCAATAATACCATCCCCCAAAGAATTTGCCTTTTTCCTTAAATCGGATCTCGATTTTAAATAACTTCATGGGGGCGTTTCATTTCTATGAGCGGCTTTTAGGCCTCCCCGGGCCCTGCGGGGCTGAGCTGAAGCAGGTCCCTGTGTGCTCCCTTGAATCCTCCCGTCCACATCAGCGGCTGCTGGTGCTTGAAACAGATTTACTCCACTGACTCCTGAAAGTAGGTTAGGCTGATATTTTTCACAAGCTTCCCTGGAGAGAGTTTTAGATGTGCAAATCCCAGTGAACTATCATCACAGTGAAATGGCACCGAGACATCAGATAGACAGAGAGAACTCCCTTTGCTTCCTCTTGGAAACTTTTGGAGATTGGAAAAGGATCTGTAGTGTCAAGAGAGGTCAGAGTGCATGTGTGTTACTGTATATGCATCTCACTTAGTGCTATTCCTAAAATTTCCGCTGGGACAGGATGTTCTTTTTACATGGCTATTCCTGGGCAATTAGAATATGAAATAAAAAGGAGTGTCATCTATATGGGGCCCCTTTGTAATTTCTTACAAAACATTCTGCATGGGAAGAATGACATATTGACCCTACTTTCGGCACAGAGGGACGATAGGCAGTTTATAATCCTGCCCTGAGTATGGCGACAGACACGAGTCTGGCCTAGCTGGGAAACCGTATTGCTTTCGACTTGGTGGCACTGTGTCTATTGAACAAATGCTTTTTATATATTTTTAGTATGAAGAAAGTTAAGGTTTTAAGAAAAGAAACATGATAACCAAGAAGGTGGTTTCCACTCTTGTGAGATTTCTATCGCATCAGGTCTGTAGTCTAATGGTAATGTAAATCATTGGAAAAATGTGCAGATTTTAAAATGGGCTTTGGATCTTATCCTTGATATCCAGGAAAGCCGAAGTCATTTAGGCCCATATCCTTGGACACACTGTGATATCCTAATTCCCATCTAAACACTTTACTGCCTGGGTGCTAACGGACTGACTTGCATGAATCTATTTCAACTTTCCTCCACACTGTTGAAGGATTAAGCCTTTTTTTCAGTTGTAGTGTCTTTTAAAGTTACTTCTAAATTGAAAAATTGCAAAATTATCAGGTTTGGGCTTGTTTTACACACCTGAAGACAAACAATGTAAGAAAAGTCATCAAATGATACATTTCTACAGATAATTAAAAAGCTTCTCTTTTTTATTTTTTCACCGAAGGAAGTATTTTATTAGAGACATTAGTGAAAACTTTTGATCACTGAAACTTTTTACTCCTTTTGGCTCATACCATTCCAGGATCTTACTCCAACCAACCACACAAGGATTCAGCTGTTGTAAATGTGCAATGTGTTCTTGATGTCTTTTTATTTATATTTATTCTTTCAGTCCTAGGTGTAGTGTGTATGCATACATACATGAACATCTATTTCTGTGGCTGTGCAGAATCTAGAGAAATACTGGGGAAATACACTTTTATGTGTGATTTGTGTATCGCTTCAGTCTGCACAGACAAAATGACGTAATATCTCTTTTGTCAGTCATACAGAGATAGAGATTTTTAATTTCCAGAATTAGTAGTCACCTGGGCTTGCAAAAACACCCGTTGGCTGTGTAAACCTGCTGGTCCAAACATCCTCGCTGTGATGAAAATACCCTCGCTGTGATGCCCCTTATCCCATAGGCATCATTTTCCCTTAGCTTCAAAAGAATCTTGCCCTCTTGGTACTCACTTGTGATTTCCTATCTAACAAGTAAATATCAGAGCCAGTGAGGGCTACAGACCTGAAAAATAATATTCAAAAGGAAGCCCCATGATGTTGCAGTTTCTAGGGTCTTCCTTTTAGCAGTTACAAAGGGCACATTAACACCTGATAACAGAAAATCATTGATTCACAATTCTGCATACGATTGTAATGGGGCATTGGTCTACTTTTATTTATTGTTTTTTAAAATAATGCACAGGTGCGGTCTGTTAAACAGCATCCTCCCCCAACCCTCCTGCAACACAAAACCCAGAAAACCCTTTAAAATAATTCGTTATAATTGAACCCTGCCGGCTTTGATGCATTTTCCAACTACCTGCAAAAACAGAGCACAAAACCATTGTTAATAGACTAAATGCTGCCCGAATGTACCGAGCTAAGTAGCAGTCCGCTGAAGGTTGGTCTGGCTGTTCTTGTTGAGAGCTTTTGGGTAATGAGACCTTTGGAAAAAGATCGGCTCTTTTCCTGCAAGGTGCCTGAACCAGACATTGAGGTGTTTTGATAATCGGTCCTTTCATCTCCATCATAGTCTTCTGTGCCCTGTTAGTACGATGTAACAAATAACGTATTTTTTCCTCCAGTGCCTTCAAAAATAGATTTTGCTGCAGTTGGAAACGTTATTTTGCAGTTTAATTTCCATAATCAGAGCCTTTTTGTTAGCACAACTTCCTATGACATTAGTTTATTCTGCGTGTAGTTCAGTTACATTATGGAAAATCGCAGCAGTAAATATCTACTAGGTACACAGGTTTTTGTAATCAGTCCCTGACAACATCTGTCAAAACAATATGGGAAAATCCTGGCTTGCTTTGTCATTACAGACTGGGACTGTTTGTTTATTCAATAGAAGAAATAAAGCATATTGAGAGGAGGCCAAAAGAGTCACACTGACTCAGTTACTGAGGCTTCAAGCTTCCAGCTACAGGATATTTTGGTTCCAGCATTTCACATCAATAATAAACAATCTTTATGGGAACCATCGAATGATAAAAATGAGATCATGAATTGAGAGCTAGGCTATATATTTTTTGATCTGTTGTATGCTGTAGTTTACATTAGGGTCGATCTCGACACTGGAAAGCGGCAGGTTCTGTATCAGAGCATTTCAAATAAATGTTTGCCAGCTATGTGAGATACTATCAATAATTCATCACTGTAGTTCTTCCGAGATGGTCTGTTGATGCAAACTGTCAGAGCACATGGTAATAGTAAGAGCATTTATGTGATTTACGGATCTACAAAATAGCAAATAACTAGAAATTTCTTCAACTGACAGTATGCATAGGCTCTTGAACGTCAGAAATAGTGTGTGTGACAGCTGCAGCATGTATAAATCACGTACGACTGTTTAAAGCGTTCTCTGGGTATAAGTACATGCACTTATACTGGCATCTTCATAGTCCATTTCCAATATCTGATTGACACATTGCATTTTATGTAATTGTGCATTTTCTCTTTAATCCCCCAAGGTGCTCGGTGGTTACAGTAGTATATCTTGGCAAATAGAATTGGTAGAGCTCAAAACATGAATGTTCCCCTGCCATGCAGTGTCACTTGGGCCTGGGATTTTTTTTTTTGTGATTTGGGTCTTTGGCAACACACTGGAAATTGTGTTGCACAAAGTGGTTTGTAAAATTTTTGCTTGTGCGCTTGTTCAGTAAGAAACTTATAAATGGTGACTCATATGGTAATTTATTTTTGTGTCTTGACAAAATTCAGGTGAGAGGCATTCTTTGATTGCAGCCACACTGTGAGTACAGTGCAGCAGTAAGTGCCAGTAGCAATGGGAAGAGCTTCTTCATGTTTCCCCTGAACTCCTGTCTTCGTACCAGCCTTGGTCCCGGAGCTGTTCAGGTCTGTATGGTGCAACAAAGCACTGCCCTAACAACAAACTGAATTTGTTTCCACTTGTCCAATCCTTTCACTTCTGTAGACTGATCTTTCTTTTAGCAGCGTATGTTAATCTTGAACTGGCTCAGCATTTATCAGACCCTGCATACAACCGGCCTATGAACGTGTGATTGGGAATGTGAAATTAGAAAACGTATTAACGTATTTACACTAAAAGGACTGAGGACCACTGGCTTTTTTGGTCTTTTTTTTTTTTTTTTTTTTTTTTTCTCTGGCATAGTGTGTAGGTAGAGCTTAATTCATCTTTCTAACATCAGTGTGGTTGCTGAGTGCTATGGAGGCAGAGGACCTATCCTTGGAACCTGTGTATTTTAATGCTTGAAGTGTTTTAAAAGAGCAGCATTTCTACAGTGAAGGAAGTTCCATTCTTCCCTGGGGTATGTCCGCTGGGTGCTATCATTCATACTTGAGCAGGAATGAAGAAAGAGAAACGGGAATAGGGGGCAATCTCTGGAATTCAGTTCAGGTAAGAGAGAGGATGATATGCTGGGATCCCCCTTGGTTTCCTCCCTTCCCCGATATAATCCCCTGAAGGCACTTGCATAGTAATTAGGTAAGTGACTGAAATCTGTAAACACTCGATAGATTTCTGACAGTGCACAGGTGTCTGAGACTTTAAAGCCAATCTGAGCAAAAGAAATGTCTACTATAACCCTCTTCAGTGGATATTGGTGGGGTTACAACATCCATACACTTGGCTAAATATAGACAATAAATTTGATTTTTGTATGGGGAAAGTTTAATAGCTTTATCTCTTTCATTACAGCAGGGAATAAAACCAATATGCAAGAGTTTGAGGATATTTTGTGAGAGCACAGCACACCTCACTGTGCTGAATGATGTTCAAGGGAAGATCACGTAGCAGACTTTTTCCTGGAAACCCACCTGAATGTAAATCCATTTTAACCTAGGATAGCTGTGGCTGTCTGTGCCAGTCCATCTCCACCCCATCATTCCCCACGGGGTTCTCTTCCTCCCCTTCTTTCGCAGTGTCCCGTGATTGCGTGGCCGCAGGGTGGTTCTGCCCAGCGTGTGTGTGTATCTCTATGGACACATAGATTTTTTGTGTGTGAGCATCAGGACGATTTCCATCTGGGAGGTGAGCTGAGTGACAGGGCACAGGAGAGGAGGTGGGAGGGCATTCCTGGCGTGGGGAGAGGGACCGTGGCTTTTGGCAGTTCCTTGGGCAGTACCAGACCCGGCGTAACGCGAAACTGCGACATGAGTGACTGCAGATTTGTGAAACCACTGCCACGCCTCATTGTTTCTGTGGTTTCGTCCTGAAACAAAACTGGTTTTGTATGCCCTCCGCAGTGTGCCATGACTAAAGTGTTTGTCTGCCGTTCCCTGGAGGCTGGGAGATTTGCCGTCTGAGACAGGACCGCACGATAGGCATCAGCCACAAGCAGGGCATGACTTGCCCCTGTGGTTTTGGGTCTTGTTTGGGAATGCTCTTTGTGGAGCGCTCCTCCTTTGGCAGTGCTTGGCGTGGTGCAGCTCGCGGTACACTTACCCAAATCCCGCGGAAGGTAACGGATTCCCATTGACATCAACGGGCTTTGGATGAGGCTTTTAATGGGGGTGGTAAATATATGGACAAGGGGCAGTTTCTGAAGGGCTGCGAGACAGACGCTAACGAGGCAAGCTCTGTGGCAACCGTGGAGGGCCCTGCCCAGCCCTGACCTCTCCCAGAATCTTCTGAAACTCTTGGTGGCAGCTCAAGTTTTTTTGAAAGGAGGGCGATTTCACCTAAGCAAATGTGTAAATACACGCCTGTAGGGAAGTTGTACTAAATAAATCCATTACGCTGTTGTTCAATTAAATTTATTGCAGTCTCTTAATATCTCGTCTTTAAATATGTTTTAGATAGGAAAAATGTATAGGTTTCCATTTGGGATTGTTGAGGGGGAAGCAGTAGGGCTGAAGGCAAAATCTGTTAGGTCACTTTGGGAAGGGTGGCAAAAAAACCCGCCAAGAACTGCACTTTAATGTTTATTAAAAAGTTGGTGTTTTCAGTGAAGCTGCCTCTAGGAAATGCTGTTGTTTCATTTCAGTGCTGTGCTAAGAAGAATAACAGAATTTCCAAGCTGTAGTCTCAGGCTTTATATAGGTTGAAGGTTTGTGTTCTGCTCATGTTTTGATAAATCTTCCTTCCAGGCATAAGGTGTAGAAACTTTTAATTAAAGCTTAAATTCTAGGGCAAGGGGTAAGTGCTGTGGTAAGGCGCAGGCACTTGGTCATTGTGTAATTCCCGGGCAGGAAGAAAAGATCGCTGTAAAGGCAGTATGCGGCTGAGGTGGCCGGTTAGACCGCTTGAGCACTCACGTGTACTCAGATGGAAGATATTCCAGGTGAACATCTGCCTCTCAGAAGTGTCTCTGCTGCTGCATTCCTCCCAACACCTGTGTTGTTTTCCTCAAAGATGTTTCCAGAATATGCCATCTTGAGTGCAACTCTTTTCCATAGGTGTCCACAGAAAATGAATACTACATAGTTGGAAGACGTGGCATTAGTAATTTCGAGATAGCTTCTTGGCATTTTCTGGAGAAGCCAGGGACTACCTGCTACGTGACCAGGCCAGGAGATGTTGAATAGCAGAGGCCGCCGCAGGAGGGTCGGCACAGGAGCTGCACTGTTTCTCCTCTGCTTTGGCATTGCTTAGAATCATAAGAATCATTTAGGTTGGAAAAGACCTTTAAGATCATCGAGCCCAATCATTTGGGGCAACCGGTTTTCTAGTTCTTAGCACCAGACGACACTGCTATTCCCAGTGGAAGCAGGGGCATTCCTATAAGTATATAAGGCACGACTGTAAACTTATTTTGAGTAAGTTAAGTTGGTGCTGGCTTGAGAGAGAGGTCTCCCTTGTGAGGGGGTCACGAGTGCCTGGTGTCAGAGAGCCCCGCTGCAGCACGCTGCCCTGCCTTACCCACAGCCTCGTGCAGCGTGGGGCATCTCATCCTAGGCAGCTGCTTGGATAAGGAGCAATTGTGGTTTTAGCTCCTGACCCCAAACATTTCCGAACAAAACCAGCTCTGTGGGGATGATGTAGCGGAGCAGTGAGCTGAAGTCATTTAATCTCCCTATAAGGTTTGACCCTCTGCTCAATTTAGGGAGAATTATGCTTGAGTCAGGGCTATAGGAACAGCTAAAATCCAAATTCTTCCTTCTCTTTCTTGAAAACTGATGATAGTATTTTAATAACTGTACAGAGAGCCTGAATATGTAGACTAATTTGCAAGATGTATATAAAATGTATGTAACCTTCAAGGGACTTGATGGACACCGTCACTTGCTGAGTTTGTCATTCGAGGTGATAAAATCAAATGGCTGCATATGTATTTAAAAATTGTTGTGGCTGCAGGGAAAATATTGGAGCAATGAGGACATTCTCACTAACTTGGAGATTAGAGAGGCCTTTTTGGCGGGAAGAAAACGTACTTTGCTTATAGCACCTGCATATACTTGCATGTCTGTGATCTAGTTTTTACAGCCTTTGGTGCCTATTCTCTCCTTGATATATTTGCAGAATTCATATGATGTTCTTCTGGAAGTTTTGCTGGGTGGAGAGGAAATACAGTGCCTAGTACAAACAGTTCCTTGTGAGTGCTGCATTCCTGCAGTTATCTGTCATTTAGAAAAAATGCAACTCAATCGCCTATTTTTAGCACAGTTTCTGACAGTAGTCATTAAATATATTTTTAAAAATCATAACATATAATATTAAACCAACTACTGTCATTATATTTACTGTTTCCGGTACATAGTCCCCATTAAGTTACAGTGGCATGTACTGTTTATCTTGCCAAATATCTGGTCCTTGAGTCTTTCTGAGGAGAGGAGGGGAGCAGAGGAAAGAAGATACCAAGCTTGCTTACATTCAGTTCCCTTATATTTTAATAACATTGTTTCAGTTCAGTCGTGATTGTAGATTTCTGTTTTGTAATGCATCTGGGTATACTAATCCAATCTCAATCCATTCAGAGTATGATGGCCAGGATTCTGAGTTTGGTGGAAATTTTCAGGTATCTTAGGAAGCAGCTGGAAACCACAGTTAGTGAACAGTCCTATTGGATCCAGCAAAGATGCTGAGATTTAATTCAGGGGGTTCCTAGTGCTGCAGGCAGAGGAAAAAAAAAAAGGTGAACTGTGAAGTTAATTAGGAGGAAGTGTCATCATTTGCCCAAAACTGCTAAATAATCGGAGCAAACTTCTCACGAACAAGACAAAGTTCAAAAATTACCTCAGGCATTTCAAGCATTCAGAAACTGGCTTTTTCAGGGGGGAGTGGTAACCCTGGAGGTCCTGCCAGGTGAATAAGCTGTAATTAAGTTATTAATCTGTGATGTTTTATAAATACTGGTTTTCGTTGGTATCATTTTATGTAAAAGCTTCTGAAATGCACACGCCTTAAAAATAGAAACCTAGTTTTAGGGCTTTGTCTATGTGGAGAAGTTACTGAAAAAATTAGCAGTAAATCACCACAAAATAGTTATTCTACACCAATTCTCTGTGCAGGTATTTCTAATGCGCTCTAGGTGGTAAGACTGCACAGAGTGACAACTGTACTATCCCATCTTATTTTGCAGCAAAACTTTCATGGAGACGAGCCCAAAGGCTGTCTAGCTCGGTAAAATTACTTGAATTTGAAACCACACTAAGGTGTAATGCTGACCCTGCAATGGAAAGAGAAAAGACTTTGATAGTAGATATCTTTTGAATATAGTGCAGTACCTAAGTTTCCTACAGGATTAGAATGACTATCATTACTGCTGTTGATATTGGTTTAGATAATTATAGTTAGATTATATCATGAAAGCACGCATCAGCATTACCGTTCTGGCTGAAATCCTGATATTTTGAAATCCTTTGAGTGGCAGAAAGTCCTAGGTATTAATTGGGCCTCATTACAGAAACAAAAAGAGATCTGATATGTCCTAAGGCTGCAAAACAATATTTTCCATCTGTTTAAAGACGTGTGCCAAAGTTAGAGCACTGTAGAAGTTATTCATGTCCAAGCTTCTGGGGTGTTTGGAAGAGCTTGGAAAGGAAGTTGTTGATATTGTGGACAATGAACAGAATGGCCCTTATTTAAAATTCTTAGATATTGCCCATTTACCTGTGGCATCATATAAACGATACTAACTGATAATGACAACTCATACAGAGTAAGATACGCTTCTGCATGCTGGGAAGTGCTCTATCTGTAACGTTGGAGGGGTAAGGAACCAGCAACAGGGCAGGGGAAACATCAGAGAAGCTGTTCCAGGTGTCTGCAAAGGCCGACCTCTTGATCAACACGCAAGACTTGATCCGAGTAGTTCAGCAAAGCAACCTAAAATATAAAGCAGAGCAAGAATATCTGGGTTAAAACTAAAGGCTTTGTACTTTCAGGATATACCAAATATATTAAGCAACTGGTTCTGGCTAGTGACAGCTAATCCCTGTCAGTAATACATGTATCCATGAGTGTATGAAAGCAAAGCGCGTGACACTGAACCTTTGAATGCAGGTTGGAGTGGCTGATCGGAATTGCTAAGCTTGTACTTGAAATCCAGGGAACACGGAGCAGGCGCTAGTGGCGCTGGTCAGCACGCGCTTAAGTTTCTTGATCTTTAGCAGCTATAAGATGACAGTTAACTGGCCTGAGCCCTAACCCTTCATTTGATCAAAAAGCAAGGGTAAGTCTTACTTCATATTATCACAGACCATTTCAAAGTTGGTGCTCAACCTCAGAGCTGCTTTTATTCTTTCAGCTAAAAATGGTGGTTTAGGATGAATCAAATGAGCTCACACCATGACTAGGAAAGCCTTTTCAGACTGTGACTTACACTGTGAAGACAAAGCATTTTCCTGCTTTCTCTTTCGGAATAAGCTCCTTTGGTTCTGGGAAGCAACTTGGCCCGGGAAGCGGGGCAGTGCCATGCGGAGATAACTGAGCTGGCTCTGAACCTGCTCGCCGGGCTGGGGCAGGACTGCAACCACGCTCACGTGGGGCTCGGCTGAGCGTATTTCCTGCACTCTGCTCCATGCCCGGGACCTGAGGTGGCCAAGTTGCTTCCCAGAACCAAAGTAGCTTATTCAAGGCTACTTCAAACACCTCTGTGAGTCATTGCACTGCACTGTGTGAATACCACCTAGCACCAGTCTTCTGCACTTCTGTGCACTTCCCATAATCACATATATTGGCACAAAGGGAATGGAAAATGCAGCTACGTTGGCTTGCTAGTATGCTATAGGACTTTATCGTGTTTAATTCCACACAAATAAAAATTTATCACAGATCTACTATTGTCTGTTAGTCACACTTGTGTTTATACTAACGTCGCGAAGCAAAATTTGGATCGTGGGATTAAAGTAAACAGTGAATAACATATACGCAGGGACTTGTTGAAGGATTTGAGAAAAGTTCCATGTAAAATATGACACCAAAAGTTGGACAGTTGTTTTATTTAGATCTAATTCACATGGCAGTCAGTAGTATCTGATTGCATTTCTCTGTTGCAGTTGTTTCTTTTA
Organism: Vanellus vanellus; assembly: GCF_965231255.1. Taxonomy (NCBI): domain Eukaryota; kingdom Metazoa; phylum Chordata; class Aves; order Charadriiformes; family Charadriidae; genus Vanellus; species Vanellus vanellus. Next base: position 8,645,060 of record NC_138910.1, read on the forward strand.
ACCATGGATACCCATTAAAACAGCTCTTTGACATCAAAATTATTCAGTCATTTTATTTTAATGTGTGGCATTAAGTAAGCTGGGTGGCAAATGGTCTTCTCAAACAGATTGACTTGTTTTACCTGTGGGGAAGGAACAGCTGAACAGTAAGAGGAAAATCTGCCAGTTCAGAAAATTTATTGTAACTTACATAGCAGAGACGGAATTGTTTGGTTTTGAATGCTAGTTTGCTTTTGATGCTTTTAATCTAACCGAAGTCTTTATCATACCATTTGAAATTATCCGCAGGGGTTGAGGCTATCACTGAAACTTGCAAAAGTAATTGATACTTATTCTGTGTTGTTCACTGTGTTTATATGATTACAAGATGAGTTTTTCCTCTCTTTATAGCATGCAATAAAATCTTCAGTACTGAAGTAGAGTGTGATAAACCAGAACAGCCTTCGTTTGATATACCTGCCCTTTTCTATCCAGACAAACAGAATGGAGGGTTTTTTTCTTGCAGGAAGACTAAGAAACCTTTCTCGTCACAAAATAATTTCAGGCTGTTTCATCATGCTTTTTGCAAAGACATGTTTTGGTCTCATTCCCTGGAAAGTGTCTAGCTAGCTGTTAGAAGGTGTTGTATTTTGTAGATTTAAAGGAATCACAGCATATTGTTGAAATCCTAGTGCGTGTACAGTCGATTACTGCTTTCTACAACAACCTATGATTTTTCAAGAGGACAGCAGAGGCCCAAGGACTTGCACTGATGTACTTTTGGGTAAGACTTCATGGTATTTTCCAGGGCTCTGCTGACAGTATTGGGAGCAGCCATCCCTAGACTTTAATTGGTTGGTGGCTCCACTTGGGCTTGAAGCAAGCAGCTTACCCCCGGGGTATTTTACCTGTGACATGGATCAACTTTCTGTGGATCTTAGTGGTGTTAAGAGACCAGAATACTGGCAATGCGTTTCAGACGATAGACTCTCGTTGACAATAGTGGCTCAGTAAAATGGGATGCTTTTATCAACTTATATTGTATGCCACAATATGGAATTATATGGTATTAAAACGAGGCATGTTGTTGCAGCTGTTATTTAATAAGTCATATGTTGGTAATGGTTCCTCCCTGTCCTGCTTTGAAGATGGAATTGAAAGACCCGAAGAGAACTTTAAATGATACTAATGTATCTCAAACAGTTTTAGCATTGTTGTTTTCTTAGAGCCTTTGGGAAAGGATGGTGCTGAGTGCCGAGTTTGGTCACTCTGTTTGGCTACGCGTGACTCAGTGTGGTCAGGACCCATGGTGACACTGATATACTGTTTTCACAGGCATCGTTTTGGCCAGTGACCAGAGCTACTTGTGGGTACTGATTAACTTCATGTGCGTGCGCTTTGGCAAGTAGAGGGGATGGTGGGACTGATCAGGTTGTTACTAGGTCCTCATCGAGGGATTGATTAAACACCTGAAGGTAGGTAGCGGGGGAAGGTTTGTTCCCTCCTCAAGATCTCTTTGCGGCAGGAGCAGGAATTGGCCTGTTCGTGCAGTTTCGCTGCTCTGGCAAAGATAGAAATAACAGTACTTGCACCCCACAAGACAAGCTTCGTATGGCAAGCACAAGAAGAACATAGAGTAAAAGCCTGGCAAGGGAGAACGTAGCCTGCCTGAGTCAGTTCATTACTTATTTTTCCTCCATAAGCAGCAATTCACGGCAAAAAAGGAGGAAGGATATCTGCCACAGAGGGACACAGGTTATCATTTGGAGCAAAAAGGTGGAGATGGGCTAACAAATGGCTGAGAGGTAGATGGCAGCTTTTGATCTTTGTGGTATCCCTGTGAAAACTCCTTTTTAATATTGGAACTGCTTGTTATGTTGTGGATTTGCATAATATGTTTAAAGGCAATTTAAATAAAATTTAATTCCAATTTATGTAATCTTCTCTGAAGAATTTTTTCTCGTAATAAGTTGATGCGCTGTTACCTCTGTGCCGCGCAGCGTAAGGCTAAAGCTTCCAGCCAGATTCTTATCTCCATCTGGTGCGTGCACATGGGAGGACAGTTTATAAAGCCATCTGAAATAAATAAATTGTATTCCTTATTTGCTCTGTTTGATCTGATTACCATCTCCTGTAACAAAGCAGAAGCTATGAAATCCTGTGACTGAGGGATGAAGAAAGCTGTTCTAGTTCTTGCTCTCACTTTGGGAAGATGACCCTTCCTTTGGCTTGGAAAGGTGTCAGGGCGGAGCAGGAGAAGGTTAAGCATCGAGTCAAGAGCACGGGGCTGTATAGCTGGCAGTCTCCGGGCAAGAACCTCTGCTCTGACATGTACAAAAATGTAACCGATTACTTCAATCCAACGGCCAGTTCATTGATTAAAAGGGCAAATGGGCTTTCATCCAGGAGCACAGCAGCAAACAAACAGCTAGGCTGAAAAACAAGACTATTTAACCATCTGAAAGAGCATGGAGCCATCACAGCTGCTGCAGAACCTGTCACGACTTGGCTGCCAAGAAGCCAGATGCTTGCATCAGAGGAATGTGTGTTTCACAAGCCAATACCTCTGCCTTCTGACACACAGCGACATGTCCGAAAAGGCAGGAGAGTGCAAATTAGTCAGCCTTGCCATTAGGCGCCAACCTTGCTGGAACGCTGACACCTGTAGAAATACACGTTTTCATCAGAAATAGATTACGGAAATAACCTTCCTCTCTTAATAGAGACCATTCTCAATAACCAGCGGGGGACCACTGTCCATATGTGAAGTTAAGCACTGCATAACTGATTTAATGATTGGATCCATTGGAATCTAAATTTGCGGAGGCTTACCCGTGTGATTAAGGATATACAAAAGCCCTTGAACGCACATTGTTTTTGGGCCTGCTCCAGAATCCACTAATGCCATTGATTTCAATTAACTCTGGATAAGGTCACTGGTGGCTGAATCAATTGCTTGATTCCAGAAACAACAGGAAAGACAAAGAAGGAATAGTGGCTTAACCCATGGAATTAATGAGAGCCAGTCCTATGCACTTGTATTTAGTAATCACATTTAAAACATTTTTGAGTTCTCTTGTAAGTAAAAAACCCAGCTTCTGCCTAGCTCTTCCAGTTTCAAGCGGCAACACTCAAAACAGACTTCGTGTGATTTGCTTGACAACGTATTTTACAATGAGGCAATTTATAGTGAAAGCCAATGTCCTTTAAAGACATCTCATCAATTTTCTCCAATGAATGCTTTTCACAGAATTCTACTGAAGCAAAAATTACGGAACTGAAAAAGATTTAGAAATTTATTGCAGATCACTGCTATGGCTGGAAAAATCGTATATGCTCATTTTAGTCCTCAGCTCATCTGAAAAGGTTAGATAAAACATTTCATTTTAGCCGTTCTTTTTCTTATGTGTCAGAATAGGGCGTCAAGGCTTCATCCTGACACTTCAGGACAGGATTTCCCATAGTGTAGGATGTGAGCTAGAGTAAATGTTTCTATATAAATGTCCTCTTCCAGGAGGTAGAATATCATCTTTTTAGCTGCTGGAGTGGCAGGTACCAGGGATCACGCAGGTCATCACAGCAAGCTCTCCGGGAGCTCCGGGAGGGGGGAGCATGGCAGTGCCAGGCATCGGGCACAACTGAAAAGGACAAACTAGACTGATAACATCCCATGGCCCCCTATGTAGCGGAATGGCCGACCGGAAGGCAGTTATTGTTGCTCTATGGTATTTGCTGCTTTCTCTGAAGCTTAAATTCATAAATGTGACAGAGGAGAAAGCTATTGTTTGTTCCAGCAGTGAAACCTGCCTTTGCTAAAGACCTTTCCCCTATTCTTGACATGCAGGGGAGGTAAAAAGCTTTGAAAAATCACCTAGTAAGGTTAAAAACCAAACTATCTTTGTGATCAAAAGCTTACCAGCCTGATCAAACCACTTCAACCGACAGTGAGTATCTGAGGAGATTCATACACCGCCCCCACACACTTCCTTTTATTCCCTCCACATATTTTTACTTGGTTGAGTTGTTTATCCTCTCTGCCAGCTACCCCAGGCTCAGAAGAATGTTTACTCTGCTAACTTGTGTCGATCCCTCGTGCCTGTAGGTATTTGTATTGTGAGACATACTTAGCAGTGTTGGTAAAAGTGAGAATAATAGTAATTTTCAAAGCGCATTTTGCTTTTCCGTACCCTGGTGTCATTCGGGAGAAATTTCCATGATATTTTAGGAACCAGCTCAAGACTTCCAACCATATGCAACTCCAAGGAGGGCAAATTTTGCAGCCTGTGATTTATTTTACTATTTTTTTAAACTTGCCCTCCAGTGATTTGGGTATTTATTGTGGAATAAAAATATAACAGTTTAGGATTCTATTCTATTCTATTCTATTCTATTCTATTCTATTCTATTCTATTCTATTCTGTTGGGATTTTAATGTCCTGCAATTTAGGCGTAGACTAAATTGCTCTTCAGTCTGTCAGCTTGCCTGTCCTGGCCCCAGGAGCAGTATGAGAGGGTAAAACAAGGCTTTTACGTGGCTCTCAGGCTCACCATCTGAAACTCCACTGAACCACACACGACTTGCGGCACAGGTAGACATCCCTCAGGAGAAATACTCCTAGCTCTTACCGCCTCCCTTTTAACTTGCCGGGCTGTGAGGCTGGTCACCTCGTGCTGCAGCTTTAGGGCTCAGTAATGAGAGAGAGGACCTGGAGGCACCAGGGTCTGAGCCATTTTCTGCTCTTGTGCTGGTAAGAAGCAAACACGTGCATCGGGTATGTACTTCTGCACTGCTTCAGGGGAAAGGTTGTGCAGTTCAGGTGGCTCGATCCCATCCATTTATCATGTTTTCTGAGAAGATCAGACTTTTTTTTTTTTTTTTTTGCTTTTTCAATTAGGAGGAACTTTCTGAGTTAATAATAAAGAAAAATAAAACGTGGACAGTGAATCTGAAGATAGTGTGGATTTTGTGTTAGTATGAGACACGGGGTCTTTAACAGATCCTATACTGTGATAGGCTAATTGATAAGCTTTACTAATATCTGTGTAAAAGATGAACTGAGATCAGTTCATTATGTCTCATCTTACCTATTTGCCCATTGAAAATGAGGCAGTAAGAAGCTGAATTATTTCTTCAATGTCTGAGTTGGTTCAGCCATCCTGCGTGTCCATCCAGGAGCAACTACTGCAGCTCATGACTTCAATTTCTTTATCTTTTCACTCAACCTGTAGTTAGTCAAGGCCTGAATTGGCATGAATTTTGTTCTAACAAAAGCTGTGGCTTTCCTGCCAAAATTAAGCTGTATCTGCACAGCCAGTAGCTATATCTTATGATGACTTAGAATAGAAATTAGATGGATAAATGCACTGACAGGGTGAGCTAATGGCCACTCCCTTAATAAGGGCTGTAATTTGAAGAATGCAGAATCTGTTTGTCCACCCGCATGGGAATTCTCCTCTTGGGAAGAATAACTTGCCGGTTAAACCCACAAATCTCAATGCTTGTTTCTTCGCACGTTTATTTTTACAAGATCCACCAGTTCTGAAAAGGACCGAGATATAGAATGTACTTAGATGGAAGTCTCTGAAAAATTGCTTTCAGGCAATTGTAGTCACTGCCTCTGCAGTGCTGCCTGACCAGAGAGATGTGAGCAGTGAGCCTGCTGTCCTGAGCCTGCTCACCTACGCGTGCTTCGCCTGGAAATGCATTAACATTCTCTAGAAAGCGTAGTAAGTGCTGAATTTTGCTAGATAATGCAAATTATTCCTGGAAACAGGCTGCAGTTTTTCTTAAGGCTTGTCATTTTTTATTTCATTAAACATTTGGCTTTTTCAATTAAATCAGTGGTTTCCGTATTTTATGAACCTATACTCTTTTTTTTCTTCTACGTGTGTGTCTGCATTAGTGCCATGGGCCAAGCCAGTTTTGTTCCCAGCAGAGCTGGAGTGTAACCTGCGCTTTGCAATTGTATAAACACTTCTAATGGCAGGTGAAAAAACGAATCTTATCCCTGGGCTGAGAAATCACTGTGTAAATGAGGATCGGGTATAAACAAAAACTGACTCTTCTGCTGATGTCGTGGATGGGCTTGTTCCTGCTGGAATGAGCTGAAGCCTTACGGAGCTGTATAAGCGAGCACATGGCCTCGTTCACGTGGCTTAAACGGAGTAGCTGCACTAGGGACCTTGTGAAGCTGGGACTAAAGCTGTATGTTTGAGATTCACGTTACTGAATATTATATGTTCGTACTTATTACTCCCATAGCCCACTTCATCCTCAAAGTATTTTGAAGACTTCCTGGATCAAACGAGCAAGCTCGTAATGAGGAAGATATAAAACCTTGCTGACTGCAATGGAAGAGGAACACAACCCTGTATGCTTGGCTCAGGGCGGTAAATATAACGCATAGTTACACAGCGTGGTGTTTCTTGTGTGCTACGGGCTGATTAGCTACAGGAATAAATGAAGGGGGATTTATGACAGATCTCCTTCCAAACTCATGTTTTAGAGGCAGCAAGCGGCAGAGGTAGCGATGGCCTACGTGAGCGGTTCCAGCGAGCTCAGCGGCACAATGTCAGCGGGGTATTGCTGCCACTCAGAGCAAGTGCCAAGAAAATCAGGCACTCTGTCATTAAGGTCACACAAGTTTTTTTAATGGCACTCTTGCAGGCAAAAGCAAGATCTTCAGCTGGCGCTGACTGTGATTTAGTTGTGTCATTGCATTTAGCTTGATTTACACCAGCTGAGGATCTGACCCAAGATTGATTTGCTCTCTGTAAATACAGGCAGAATTTGGGTTGATGCTCTTACATGTAGCAATTGAAACCATAGCAAAACTTGGCTTTAGCTCATCCCTGAGCTCAAGTTTCGGTTGTTTTGTTGTTTGTGGAACGTGCAGTCTGGGGTGTTTGGATGCGAGTGGCCAGGTGTTTCCCATTATTGAAGCTCTCCGTGTGGAAGAGTGCACAGGTAACAGAGCTCGGTCTGTCACAGCCCTTGGTGGTGCTCCTCCAGCATTTGAAGTTCTGACTTGAAAGGACTGACTTCTGAGAAATCAAGGCACGGAGTCCCAGCCCCTCTCTTTCAGCAGGAGCTCTCAGTGACAGAGGACAGATTCAGATTAGCGGCTGAACTAGTTCTCCAGTGAGTACCTGGTGTCTCGCTGGTGGGAACGGACTGTGCTTTTCAGCTCCAAAGCGCTACTTAGGCTTGGACCCCCACCACTGAGAAGGAAAGGTCAGTATTAATGCCCTTAGTACCCACCTAGTGAATATCTATGCTTGATGCTGTTTCTTGTTTTGTTATGTTTTCATCTTTGGAAAGCGAGAGAGTTTTCTTCAAAACACATCATAAATGAAGCTGAGCTGTTTTAAGCCTTGCAAGGATTGTAGTTTTTAATTCTGTAACTTTTAAAATTAGGAATGAGTTGAAAGTTTCATTTCAACTCACTAAAGTCTTCTGTTCGGTGCTTTAAAATCCGTGCAGATTTGCACCCCTAGTTACATGTTTTCAAATAAACAAAAGAATTAGGAGAATGCAGGGGTAAATTCTGAAAAAGGCACCCCGGGCATTTTTAATTTTTCATTTTCTCCCTGCGCTCTTTCCATGTTGAATCTGTTTAGGTTGTTCTTACTTTTCTGCTTTCCCTGCAAACACTGTTTATTCATTTTAAGAAAACATCAGTTGGGTAAACAGAAGTATTTATATGAGCAGCACTGCAACTCCTACTAAGATGCAAATTGTGCTGCAGGGAAGATAGTTTGTGCTTTTCTTTCCTCTTCGCTTTTCTTTTTTGACAGTCGGTTAATAAAGACTCAACAATAAGCAGCTGCCTGTGATGTCATTTGGGACTTTGTCCACAGAGCTTGTATTTACAAGTACTGAGCAACTACATAGCAGCAGCAAACCCAACTATCAGCAAACTTCACGTCTGCTCTTACTGGAGGACTTCAGGAGTGCTGTGGATGGTGTAGAAAGCTAACTCTGTTCTTCTAACCACAGACTTTTAAAGCTTGGTAAATAAACACTGGATAAACTCGAGAGAATTTCGGGGCTGCAAAGACTTCTTACGGTTCTGAGTTCTCCAGGGCTGGCATGTCTTGACTGAACTGCTGCAAGTAAGACTTTTGCTGTTTTGGTGTTTTTATCATCTCTGTAAAGCTTATTTTCTCTAGAAGTGTGTCAGCATTGCTATTTGTAGTTTTGCTTTAATTAAAAGAGTGGCAAGTATGTAGTTGTTAGGAGTAATTACAGCCGTGCATCTGAGTGTGGTTCAGCAACAGATTAAAGGACAAATGAAAACTTGATTCTGGCTTTTGTTTGCGTGAGATTACACTGAAGTGGCTCTCTCTTAATTTAAGTGGTGAAGCTCTAAGATTCTTAAAATCTCCTGAGTACTGCCATTAAGGGAACAAAAACTAGTCTGTCTTAACATTGTTCTTTTATAATTTCGTGGTGTTTATTTGAATATTCAAAATCAATTTGGATTTTTAATATAGTTTCCTAATAGTTTGTAGTACAGTTTTCTTTTAAAAATTGTTTTGCTCCTTATGAGGGCATTGATTTAAAGCAAAACTTGACTGTTTTTACTTTTAGTCCCTGTTCAAGTTCTGGAGGTGTGTGTAAGTTTAAAACAAAGAATCATACAGTGCTTTGAAATCTGAAGCCATTTGGACAAAATGAGTTGTCAATTATGTGAGAAAGAGTAATTTTTGTTTTGAGTGTTTATGTTAGAAATCCAACAAATCCTGAAACTTCAGAGCAGAAACACCAGTACACTGGGAACTGCTGTGAAAAAACTGCTTCTATACTGCCTGCTGTTTGTGGGACAGAGCTATGTTTCTGACCACCGATTAACTCGTTTTCAGGACAGCTAGCTGTGATTGCCATGGAATTATTCCCATTTTACAGAGCGGGAAACTGGCCCATAGATGTGATTTATTAAAACTTAGTTTACCCACTTCAAAAGCTGCTAACAAACCCCACGTCTCCTGCTTCTTGTTTCAATCCTTCACCAGAAGCCCATTCGAAATTACTGCAATTGCAGTTGTAGTGGCTTTTCCAGGGAGTAACCTGATCACAGTACTGCGCATGAGGAACTCTTTTATTACTGTTTACCTCTATTTAATGGTCTGTCTTTGTGGAGACAAAGCGCATTTCTCAAGAATGAAATCGGAAAACTGTGATTGGCAAGTATACGAGGGTAAATCGGTACAAAGCAATCAAATAGGAATTGGAGGATTCCTCGTGAATTATTAGCACCGTCGATTTTGTTTTGCTTTTCTGGATACTGACTTTGTTTACAAGGCCTCTCAGTCCTACACAGCACCAGATTTTGGGGGCTTCCTATTAAGGTTTGGGCGGCTACAACTGCAGATGCCCCTCTCAAGTGACCCTGTTTCTACAGCAGATCAAAACCTGTCTGTCTCTTCTTTGGTGGTGTAATGTGGCTTGGCATGTCAAGATACTGTGCAACTTAGGAGCCGTTGTTCTGTCTGTGGAATTGAAGCATATTCTCCTGGCAGGGGGCGGGGGGGAAGCCCTAAATTTAGCTCCACGTTGATGCCGTGAGAATGGCAAAGGCCTTTGGGGTTTTAAAGAGGTGCTTAAATAAGAGCAGAGAGGTTTCTTCTTTAGGTGTTCCTCCCCCTTCTTCAGAAGTAGTATAAGAATAAGTTTATATGCTCTTTAAAAGAGGTTTTTGTACCTCAGAAGCTTCCACTGAATGCAAGAGTGAAGACCAGAGAACTGTCATAGAGCCTTTCCCTGGGGAGAAGGAACGGGTTTAAGGTTAGGTGGTTTGATCCCGACCACACTGACCGCCGTGGGCCAGGCTTTCCTTTCCTCTCTCGCCTTGTGGGCAACAGTGATGATCTACTGCTGTGAACTGATAAGGGTATTTACACTTGCAAAGCGTTCAGGTATCATGTTGGCAAATGCCTACAAAATCTTCAAAATACTTAGAACAAAGCGAGAGTAAAAAAAAATGCTCAGGTCCCGCTTATCTTTCTCGCTTAAACTGAAGTGTAAATCCTAATCTTACAAACGTGAATTTTACTACTTTTTAAGAAAACTTCATGGACTTCTCTGCTATTGTTCTTGTGCATGAGTTGTGTGTAAGTGTTTAGAGGCTTAGTTTTAAAGAAGTAGAAATCCCGCCCCAGTAAATGTAAAGTGGTAGGGCATAATTCCCCTTCCACTTCAGACAAGAGCAAATCTTCAGCTAATTACCTTAAGAGCAGAAGCAGACTCTCAAAACCTGATGAGCCCGGGGGCATTTGATTTTCGTTTTCCTCTCCCATTTCCCTTCTCCCATTTACATTTTCTTTCTTATATTGCCATGTAGCAGCTTAGGGTATAGAGCAAACTCACTGTTCAGCAGAGGAGGGATCCCCTGGCGGAATTTTCCCTGTCTTGGAGAAATCTGCCCAAGGATACGGCAGATAATCTGATAACATTCTGGGATGGCATTAAAGGGGACAATTGCCAGCAGAATGTCAATTCTTTGGGCTTTCTCACATCTGAAAAGAAACGGAATAAGTGCAGACTCTGTCCTGTCATCATCTGACAAGTGGGACTGAGGTTGGGATAAAAGCCACAGAACAAAGGTGCCAAAGGGAAGCACAGTTGGCTGAGGAGCTTAGCGCAGTGCAGCCGGGGCCAAATGCGGCGCGATGCTCTGCGGCTCCTGTGTGGTTCTGTGCGTGTTCAGCTCCTGGCAGGATTGGAGTTACGCTGAAGAAAAATCCGTGCCAAAGCTGCCAGAGCACCTTTGGAAGTTACAGCATCTAATATGCAGTTTTGTTACTAAAACGGGATAAACGTACAATGTAAATAGAACATGAACCATTAACACTTGTAATGCTCTGTTCTGTACTGGCTAATGATACCGCTCGTGCCGCATGCAGAAACCTGAATTACATGAGGTATTCCCCGATGGTTGCATAAATTAGTCACGATGTTTTGGGGATGAGAAGTTAGATAGCTGTTATGTGACAAATGCTGGGGAATCTTTTATGATTCCATTGAGTGGCATTCAGGTGAATCACATAAACGTGGTCTGCGCAGCAGCAGTGCCTTCTGGAAACTGGCAGTAACAGTGTCTGTGGGCTATGAAAGATGCAGACCCTGAAAAGCAGGCCGGATTATAAAGCAGTGGATAAAAATGATGTTGCTGAGAAATGGTCTATTAGTGTTGACACACAGCAAGAACAAACACTGCTGTTAAACTGTGTGTTTGATAAGCTTTCCGCAGGACAACGCTATTTGTTTTCCGGAGCCAAACTAGCCTTGGATGGCGTGCGCACACAATAGGTCTATGCAGAATCAAATGCGTGTCACTAATTATTTTCTTTGACAGTGCTAATTGATTATTATAATTCATCATTATCTAAATTGTTAAATTCAACAGTTTACCGTATCCTTTTGTTTCTTTGTTGCTCAGACATAATACAAATAGGAAGAGTTAATTACTGCATGCAACAACAGAGGCGAATTTCATTGTCTGCTTCGCTTTGATTGAAGCTGTGTTGAATCATCACTGTGGATTTTCAGTAATGGTGGAGGAAAGAAGGAAGCAGGAATGCTTTCGCAGTGAAGTTGCTTTTGGTGGTAGTTAGCGTTTGTATTTCGAATAGTATTCTTCTTGCAGCTGGACTGTATCATGCTTACTTCCCCTATACTAAGTATTACCTAATTGTGCAAACTGAAATCACATGCGTGCATTGATCCAGCTGGGAATCGGTGGCACTCCTTGAGGAATACAGCACAACTTGACATGAGTAAAAGGATTGCGTTTGCTTCTAAAATGACTTAGTCCACTAGATAGGAGCACTTGGCTTTTGTCTTTGGCGCTCCGGTGATGGCCAGAGCTGCATCTGCTGTGTAAAAGGAAGTAGTGCTCTCCGTGAGGGACTCCGGAGAGATTAAGCGATGACTTAATTTATGCAAATTCCTAAAGCTCCAATCTCTGCTGCAATCTTCTAAGATTTGGTGTAACTTTGCTGTAAAATGTAGGATCTCTTCAGCTGCTCTGAAATGATCTGACAAAATGCTTCACAGTGATAAGATTTTGGGGGGTTATTTTGCCAGTAGAGGGCCGTGTTAAACTGGATAAAATAACTCTCTCTTGGTCTCGCATTTTCAGTGAGTAACAGCTTAAAGCATATGGTTGTTTTCAAGGACAAAATGAGTAAATAATTGGATTTTTTAGAAGCTACTGAATGATTAATTATTTAAAATCAGAATCACATCATCTTTACAGTACAACACAGTTCTGCGTCAGTCTAATTAGACTGAATTCTGGTCTTTAAAATACATCATAGCTACCTGTTTATTCTGAAATGTTCAAGGTTGATAGATACAGCCCTAATAAGTCATTAAGCTGACGTGATATAGAGCAGCAGCATGTGCTTTTGCTATAATGACATAAATGAGAAAAGAATTGTTTTTCAGAGGTACAATCACGTTTGTTTTTGATGTGGCCTCTAAACTAGCAGTCATTATTCAGGCTCTGGTGCTGCAGGAGTTGACCTTTGGCAAAATATTTTGTTATCCTCAATCTTTTATACAGGCCTTTTGTGAACTCTGCACAGCTCTCATTTTGCTGATTGCATTTAAAGTCATTTATTGCACAGTGTTTGCCCTTCTAGCAGATGTTAAAGGCTTCCCTGCCTCCCCCCTTAAAGGCTACTCCTCCACAGCATCTAATTATAACCTACACAAAAGATTAACAGATGTTATAATTGTCTTTACTCATTGATTAAATAGTTTCTGCATGATTTGCTCTCCCTTCCCCTCATTGCTGATTAGTGAGGTCTTTCTGGATGAGTCTTATGCATCTGCAGTTTGTTAATGGTGGCTGTCTTCAGTTTTTAACTTTTGGGGTTTGTGGTTCAGTTTGAGCAGGTTATAGATGTTCTTCTGGACAATGTGACAGAAACGTGTTAAAAATAGGTGCGTGAATACTTGCTTTGACTCCACACGTTCCTGTTTTTCCTCTTCCTTTTAAGCATCGTGTCTGAACTGTATGTAAAAAGCAGTCTAATTTTAATGCTTATAAATTGAAGACTGGAGGGGTAAATGCTGAGATTTGCTTAGCAGTAGTTTTGTCCCTTTATTTCAGTTGCCACTTGCAGAGGAAATTTGTGGCAGAGGAAACCAGTTTAAGAAGAAAATTCCTAGTAGAAAACTTCTAGTAGGGGCTTTCCTAGCAGGATCTAGTAGGTCCCCAGTAGGACCGTGAGAAAACTTTGTGTGTGCTTCAGTCTTTTTGTGTGGTTCTTTCCTCTTTTCACCTTCTCGCAACATTAAGGTTACTCGATTCTTGAGTTAACTAATCTGTTCTCTGTTGTATTCCCTCAGTGAGATGGGGACTCTTTTCTTGCGTGGATCCATAGTCCTTCTCCTACAGCACAACAGGGCCAAGCTTAGCAACTCTAGTTTTATGTTTTCTAAGTCTTTTAACATCTTGAACTAGGTCAGACCAAACAATATTTCACCTCTCTGAAAAGAAACATCTTGCACGTGTATTTTCACTACTGGGGATTTACGTGTATGTAAATGTTCTTTCCTGTTGTTTGGATGCCATATAATGTTTTCCTTACTTCTTTCATTGACACAGATGTGAGTCATTGGCAAATCCACAAAGCTTTCTGTGATAGTCTTTGAGCATCCCACAGTTCTACGAAGCTGCATCTGTCAGGTCCTCAGCCTCAAGTGCTTTGCCTCGCTTAGTTCAGAACTAGTGTAAGGAAGAGAAGTCAATGGAGGGCATTTTCTCATATGTTCTCTGCCAAAACCCTCTGAAGGGGTTAAAGAAGAAAAGAAAGAGATTAAAGGCCTGAGGCTTGAATTATGGGCCTGGTTATTCAAAAGCCATAAAATATTGTGCTGTTCCCCCTGCCCATCCCCCAAATCCTACTCAAATATAAAACTGTTGCCTTGATTCCTATTTAGAGAAGCCACCTCATGTTGAGACTGGGCGTACCTTCTCCTACCAAAACCCTTTTTATACTTTTGGCTAAAAAAATACTTGAATTCTGTGTGGATGTTTGGGTATATTGGCTCAATTAATGCAGATTCATGGGTTTGTGGGACATCCTGTATGATTCCGCTTTGTCGATACTGCGCAGAAATAGATTCTCTTTACAGTGAACACCATACATAGTGCTGGCTGTGAGATTTTGCAAAACAACCTATGGGGCTCCAGGCTTTTGTCAGTTTTTAAAGTTGATCTGTTACTTATAATTCATGAGTTTTGGTAGCCTGAATAATGATCTTTGCAGTGCACAAAAGCATTTGTCCAGGGATTCAAAACTGCTCTAGAAACAGAGGTACTCTGTTTGTGGGATTAACAAAGAACACTGTACCCTCCTTGTTTTTAAATGACATCTCAGTGCTTCTGAATACTTTCCGTTTATGAGCTGGGGGGAGCAGATTATAGATTCCTAATAAGAAATTCCAGGGTGCCAACTGCACTTGTGAAGTGTATTTTAATTATATACACATCTGTCCACTACCAACTTGTAATATCTCATAGAGGTCACTGAACAGCCAGCTGATGGAAATTACTTTTATTCAGTACCAACCTGGTCTGAGTTTGAAACACTGATCCAGAGGTGAAAGGCTAAAATCCCAATTACCAATAATCAGATCAATCCGATCGCCGTATCGTGTTGGTGGTAAGAGGCCTAGGTGCTCTTTGCGGTTACACATCAGAAACATTCAGGAATTACTAAAAGTTCAGCTAAATCAATAAGAATTTTTAACATCCGCTGGTAGCTTCTACTGAAGGAAAGTATTACAGTCAAACTTGGTCTAACATTTTAATGAACAGTTCTCTGTTACATCACTGGCTGGTAGCCCTAACATTTGAGACCGAGATCTTCATCTTTAAGGTTGTACAAGTAAATGAAAGACAACACCAAATGAACTGAAAAGAACAACGGTAGCACAGTCTACAAAGTCTCGGGCTGACCGTTTTCCTTGTCTCTCTGCTTGAGAATCTGTAGACTTGTCTTGTATTTAATTATGTGCTTTTTCTAAAACTAATAACTTCCTTCCCTTAAGCTGCAATTCTGTCATGGTGTTATTGATTGGGAATACATCACAATGTTCATAGGAAACCATTTCTGTCATTTATATTTACCAATCTTTAATCAAGTGAATGCTTTTCTTCTCGTTTACCACAAAAATCTCCGGTCACAAGAAAAAACTTTAAACAGACATTGAAAAGAATTTGTCGACTAGATGATAGTTTTCAGCACAGCCCTGGAAAGGAATGGTTCATAAGGTACACAGCCATGGGCGGCATGACTGCAGAGGCAGGCACACGCTGCAAACCCTAGGTAACGTTTCCCTTGCTCTTGGCAGGGAGGTAATCTTACTGACAGGTCCTGTCTCCCCAGTGAAGTGCTGAAGTCTCACTTTCACCTGCTGGCTATTGCCTGTTGTGGAAGCAAGTTGTTCTTTACTTGTTTTACTTCACGGAATCACGGAATTTTCAGAGTTGGAAGGGACCTCTAGAGATCACCTAGCCCAACTCCCCTGCTAAAGCAGGATTGCCAAGAGCACATCACTCAGGACTGCATCCAGGCGGGTCTTGAAAATCTCCAGGGAAGGGGACTCCACCACCTCCCTGGGCAGCCTGTGCCAGTGCTCTGCCACCTTCACCGTAAAGAACTGTTTCCGTGTATTTGAACGGAACTTCCTGTGTTCTAACTTGTGCCCATTGCCCCTCGTCCTGTCACTGGGAACCACTGAAAAGAGCCTGGCTCCATCCTCCTTCAACCCACCCTTTAGATACTTGTAAGCATTAATAAGGTCTCCCCTCAGCCTTCTCTTCTCCAGGCTAAAGAGTCCCAGCTCTCTCAGCCTTTCCTCATAAGGCAGATGCTCCAAGCCCTTAATCATCGTAGTTGCTCTTCGCTGGACTTGCTCCAGCAGTTCCCTGTCCCTCTTGAACTGGGGAGCCCAACACTGGACACAGTATTCCAGTTGTGGCCTCACCAGTGCAGAGTAGAGGGGGAGAATGACCTCCCTCGACCTACTGGCCACACTCTTCCCTATGCAGCCCAGGATTCCATTGGCCTTTTTGGTGACAAGGGCACATTGCTGGGCCATGGATAATTTACTGTCTACCAGTACTTATTCCTCTCTACCTGTACTATTTCCTCTCTACCTGAACTCCAGGTTACAGGGGAATTCTGAGCTTGGGTGCGTAGGTCAAGAGCTTAACTCCAGGGAGCATATTTCAGAACCGCCCTCGAGATATCTAACTTAACCAGAGGCAGCAGGAGGCTAGATGCCCTTAGCTCCTGTCACACTCAGCTGAGATGGGGAGGCTCACCCAGGCGTGGGGCAAAGCAGAGGACTCAAAGGAACCTTACCCAAGAAAGCAGGAAGGATATGACGCCTTCTTGTGGGTTTAGGACACACCCTTGGGCAAAAAGTCCCACAAAGACCCCACCTGGCTTTCTCCTTTCTTTCCTCTTCCCCTTCCTGGTGCCCTATTTGGAGGTTCTCTTCTCTCTGATAGCTCCAGGTAACATCAGTGTGAGCCAACAGGGAACACCAAAGGTAAACAGCACTAAAGGCTGCAGCATCTTGCTTCATTCCCCCAAATATGACAGAAAAAAGGGGCCTGTTCTAAATTAAAAAAAAAAAAAAAAAAATAAAAAATGCTGCCTTAGTGGTTCCTGGTTTGCCCTGCAGGAGAGCTGCTTTAAATCGGTGGAGGGAGTCCAGGATATCTGGCTCATTGCCTATGTAGCTGCTTTCAGCTGGTTGGTGGCAGACTCTTCGCTGCCTTTTTGTTGGGTTTAATACTGTCCTAGCTGCATTTCTGCAATCAGATTCCTTTTGACAGAATAGCAAAGAGGTGAATGAGAGGTGAGTGTCTTCTGCTGCGTCGTGCAGAATTTGGAGAAAGAATCATTCCCCTGTTTGGGTGCGTAGTGATGTGCACATCTGGCAGATAAAGTAATGACACAGAGCATCAGCACTAATAGCAAGTTTCACTATTAAAGTCTGTCAAAGAGGAATTATTCTGTAAATGGCACTTATATATACTATATATTATTACCTTCACAGTATAGTGGAAAAACTGAGACAGTGGAAGTTAGTGAATCAACCTAAACCACCCCCTCAAGAGCAGGGATCCAACTCAAAATATGGGCAAACACTTCGGGCTTACCTGCAATGAACCAAGAACGCTTTCTTTCTTCCTTGCTTATGTCTGAAACTGTTTCTAACCCCCGCCAAATTAATAAACCTTATGCGTCATAAAATACTTAAAAAGCTTATATTTAGTCTCAAAATGCACTTTAAAATTCAAATGGGATCATTTAGAATGTGCAAGTGTATTAAGGCTTTCCCTTTCCCACTAAAATTACTTTTTTTTTTTTTCAGTTGAAATTCAAGCTAAACAGTAATATTGAATAACTTCGGTTATTCCAAGACTGGAGGTGCATGAACTGTAATCTTTAAAGCTTTATCTAAACCTGCATGGCATTACTTCCAATAAATAATCTAGGGAAAAAAATCCCATTTGAGGCATTAATATAAATTCTATAAGAAAAAGTGTAAGACTAATCCTGTTCCAACCCAACTGTTGCTACCACAAGAAAAAATATCTTTCAGATTTTAGTGGATGATGAACTTCTGAAATGTCAGTAGTTTTTTTTCTTCTTCTTTTGGTAGTTTAATGATTGAGAGAGAGAAAGAGAATAGAGAATGTTAATAGTATGCCTCCTCTCTAATATTTTCTGGATAGTACTGTATCCATAATCCCAATGTGTGGGATTATTATCTGTGATGGCAGACTATATGTTCTTTCCCATTTCACTTGGCAGAACTGAATGCAGATGAGTCAAAAACTGGTAGAACGACATAAAACATTGGAGAGTTATGAACCTTTTAAGTAGGAAATTCATGAATGTTTTTTAATTTACATTTTTATTAAGTTTCTGGCAGATGGAAAAATTAGAAATCAGTGTGTGACAGTCAGTCTTCACACTGGGAAACTGGAGTGAGCACTGCCAGCAGCTGACTGCATGGGGGGAAGGATGGAGTGCCCCCCCTCCCCCCCCCCCCCCCCATGCAAAAGCCTTTCACTGTAATTGTCTCTAATGTGGATCAACCACCGCAATGTATAAAGAGAGATTCTGAGAAGAAAGGGAGACAGCGCTCTTTTCTTCCCCATCAGAGTCTTCAGACAACTCATCCCTGGCCGCACTCTCACTTTCAGTGGGTTTTATTGTACTTCTTCCTGCCTTGTTTTTTTATATGACAAGTGTTCCTTTGATTCTCTGGGAGTCAATCTGTATTGGATTTCACTTTAGGTAATTTCTTCAGATACTCAGCATCATTTCCCCCTCTTTATTTCTTTTCAGCCTATTGTCAATAACCTAGTCAATTCCTTGCTGTCTCTAGTGTTAGTATATGTTCCTCAAACTTGCGTAGATGGTCATTCCTTCCCATTTTCATCTCCTCTTTGTCATTGTTTGAGACTACTATGAAGGGGCTTGTTAATCGCTTCCCACCAAGTCAATACTTTAATTGTCTTTGCTGCTGTTGCCTGAATTCCATCAAGTTTGTCTGTACCCTTTTGGCCCAGAACCGAAATCAGCGTTTGAGATGAGATCGCTCTAGAATTGCAGAGAAAAAAGATGTGAAGGGCTGTTTGGTGTGCCAGCACTGTTCACTGTTCTATCTCCATCTAGGGAAATATGGATGAGGACAGAATATCTTTCATTTTTAACGTTTTCCTAATAGTTTTCTTGGCCATAAGCTGAAGATGGAGTTTAATCAATGTGTGTCTGTTCCTTTTAATTTGACATTCTTGATGCCTACAGACAGAACCTACATGCTCTGTTTTGTAAGAACAAAGTGAATTTGAATTGGCTGGGGAAATCTCTCCGGAGTTTTTCTTTATGTATGTTCATTGACGTATAGGGAATACATCCCACAGCAAAGCTGGAGGTAGTAGAGCCGAGTCGTACCCTGTCGCCTTTCTGTTGTGAGCGTGTGCATGAAGGAGAGGTGTCACTGTAGCGTGTTTGGGAACGCTGGAGCTGAATTCCTTTGGGTCTAATCCTTGGATGATGTTAGGTCAGCTGAAATTAGAGCAGACTTCTAACTTCTGCAAAGGCTGAACAACTGGGGAGCCAGCTGAAGCATTTTGGTGTCCACCCTTACAGGAGCTAACTTAGTTTTGACACTTCCAAATTCAGCTCCAGTACCACATCTCTTTCATGTGTCTTCTCTGTAGCAGTGAACGGAGGTGACCGCAGCGTCCAAGAAGCTGCGGCTGTAGTCATAGCGGCCTAACTGTACAGGTTTACAGGGCTCAGTGAAGGTATTTGCACAGCAAAATGAGTAATAGATTGTCCTGGTTTGAGGTAAAACAGAACCAATTTTGTTCAGTAACTTCGCTTCTTAGCTGGGCCTCTTCGAATTACTGAAATTAACTGCATATTGTGCAGACAGTGTTCACTCTCTCCGAGTGATAAGACCAATTGTTTATAGCTGATGCCCGGGCATGGGATGCAGAGAGGCTCCTGCTTACACTTATTGCTATAACCCCCAAGGCCAACCAACTTTGGTATTGGCCCCGTTGGAGGGTCGGAAGCGGAAAAGCATAGTGGGGTCCCACCTGCGGGGGGGAGCGGACAGGACAGGTGACCCCAAACTGACCAACGGGGTATTCCATCCCATCTGCCTCGTGCTCAGTATAAAAGCTGAGGGATCAAAGGGTCAGGGGCTCTTCCTTCAATGGCCGACATCTGAGGAGGACTCTGTTCGTCTGCCTGTGATCCCGATCCTGAATCCAGATCCAGAATCCAGTTCCCATCCGTCACTGAGTTCAGCCTGGGACTGCCCCAGTGCCAGCTGGTGACGTGATTGTCATCTCGGGAGCTTGATACGGTTTTGTATATATTTTTCATTATTTCTTTTTATTTTATTATTAATAGTTCATTAAAGTAGTTTAGTTCCTTCTAAACTCATAAGTCTCTTTTTCCTCCTCTGCCTCTCTCTTTGAAGAGGGGTAGAGGGGAGCATCTGTCGGTCCCGTTTGGGGTCCCTCAGGTCCCCAGTGGTGGATTTGGCCTAAACCATGACATAGATGAAAAATATTTTTGATAAAAATATGCACGGTGTCCTGTGCGGGAAGCACCTGGAGCTGCTCAGCCTAACGCCGCTGCGTGTTCTTTCTGCGCTCCCCTGCTACAGTCCGTTATTTCCAACCGGGGGCTCAGTCCTGGTTTGGCTGGCACTGGAAGAGGTCAGCGCTGTCTGTCCCCTCCGGTTCTTCCCCAGGGTGAACTGTAGTCATGGTGGGGCGGAGGGGCTATTTTCAGGTTATGCAGGTAGACGAGTTGAGCCCTTTCTCAGTTATCCTCTTCCTGGATCACAGAGGAATGACATATATTTCACTCTACCTTATCCTCCCTTATTTTTCGTATGACAGAAAGGGATTACGAGCCTGATTCAGCTTCTTTTCTGGGCTGTTATTGAGCTAATACCTTCATTATAAAGTTATTGCCTGTAATGTAAGGATAGGCTCTGGTCCACTGGGAGTGCCTGTACAGCAAGGGGAAATGTGAGACACCATGTTACAACCCACAAAGCCCCGGATTCATTAGACACAAATTCTGCGGTCTAGACATTGAAATATGCCCCCTGATGCAAATGACCTTGGTTATCTAAGGAGGATGTGCAGAGCTGGGTGCTGAAGATGTTGCTAGTAACTGAGGAAATATTTTTACAATACTTACTTTATATTGGGAGTTTTCTTTTGAGTCATGAGAACATTTTGAAGTGTTACCCGGTGTTCTGTGGAGTAAAAACAGATTTCTGACCCCCATCACTAAGTGAAGATGATTTGAATAATTCGTCATATCCATGAGCTGGAATACATCAGTAAATAAATGATCTTTCGTTCCTTCCATCTCTGCTGCCAGGGAGGACCAAATCAAGTAGCATTCATTTGGGACACTTCATCTCACACACCTGCTTTCATTCACCAAAATGTACTGTTGGAAAATGTTTGTAGCAAAATACTTCATTGTGCACAGATTGCAAAATGAGTGAACGAGAAACAGGAGAGGTGATAGTGACAAAAAGCTCCGAAGTATACTCAGTCTCTGGTGTCTGATGGGCTTGCCTTCGGATCATGGAGCCGTCCTGTGACCGTCGCAGCCATCATCCCTCTTAGCAGTGCAGGTGGAAGGGGTGGAGCGTGCACAAAGAACTGATGATTTTTTGTGGTCCCTCTGGACTATGATTAGGACAGATGGGCAGGCGGAAGAGATGCTGACTGAAATGCATCTCTCTCAAAGAAGGGATCTTTAGGCGCATTTCACAAGCTCCTAGTTCTAGTTTCAGAAATGGAATGGTAATCTACCATCACCTCCAGCAGAGACTCCCATATAGGTCTTACATGTAGGTTTGAAATTCTTGGACTTTCTTGAGTAGGGCCTTGATTTACACCAATGAAAGAAGAAATGAGAAGAAAGCACAAATCAAACTGAGCAAAATGTAGGAAAATTGACTGTATATTTTAAATTCTTCCCTCCAGTTGTCTGCCAGACCGATTCAGCTGTTGGATTTAACGGCATGCATTTTTCTAAACATTGCAACATACTAGATGAATACATATGAATTTGGTACGTTATCTTTATTGGCCTCCTAAACTGGATGCCACTTCCTCTGGTGAAGATTTGTAATTCAGTGTTTGAAAGCAAACGAGATTCCCATTTGGCTCTCTCCTGCCGGCCAGCCATTTTAGCATGAGAAACAACTAGCTCTAATAACCATGTACTAGATTACAGAAGTTGCATCTAGCGTTTCATATTTAGCAACCTTAAGCCAGAAAATGCCGGAGGCATCTTTATAAATGGGATATTTGTTTTTGAACCTCAAAATGTCCACATAACCCTTTAAGTGTGTGAATAGTAGCAGTTCCCCGAGTGAGATTTCCTCAGGTCCTGCAATTCAGCTTCTCCAGGTGCCCAGAACTGCCCGTTCCTGACCTAAGCTGCTTCTCAAGGGAGACAAATGTGTGCTGAAGACCCCAGAGGCAGCTGATGCTGTAGCTGCGTTCAGACCGTGCCTTTTGCGGATTAACAGCCTAGACTGCAAAATTTTGCTGGAGGAGGCTCAATGGTTAAAGGAATCGATCTTTACCATATAATAATCTGTATCATATAATTTATGGTAGTATATAGTAATAAATAATATATAATAATGAGTGGTTAGAAACTCCCCCAAGAAATGGGAGCTTTGCATCTAACATTTTCTTGAGCCTGAATAGCTGCAGTTTTGCTTGGATATCCTTTTCTTGGCTGCAGGTCTTATAATGTTCAGAAGGACTTGATTTCAGTGCAGAAAATAAGGATATACAAACACCATTGTTATAATCTATTTTTTATTCATGGTAATACTGTAATATATCCTTCTTTTCCGTACTGATCAGTTGCTATCCTGACAACAGATTCATGCTTTCTGTCTGCTTATATTTCATCATTTTTGTCTTAATAATTTTATTACATGATATGAATGCTTCATATGCCCCATAAAAGTAAACAGGGGAGGGTAATCCTTTGACCTTTCCAGCATTCTTTGGTGTAATTTACTGGTGATTCTTCTCCTCCCTGCAGCATGGCCCTGGAACCCCATGATAAAAATGGACAGCCAATCCAAACAGAAAATGCTAAAAAGGTTAAAGCTTTGATTATGTTAGTCTATAAATGTTCATAGGGTTTTTTTTTTTTTTTTTTTCCATTTTGCCAGAAAGAAAATGGGAGCCGAAAATGGCAATGGATGAATCATACTTATTACAGAATACGGAAATGATATCGGTTCAAGCCATTCTTGTTAATGCTGAAAGAACATAATCTTGTGCCCTCTCATTTTATGTCACCGCAACCCACCTTATCCTCTTAAATGAATGCATGCATCCATTTAATTAACCTGGTGAGATACTGAGATATAAATCTTTTAAATGCTTCTCATGCAATTCATCTTGACAGCTGTCGTAGTAATAACATCTTTAATGCCATATTCTTTATTTTCTGATTTACTGAAATTCCTGGTATTATTTTGAACACACTGATAGGTTTGCTAGATTTAAGCCCTTAATCTTAACTTGTTTAAATCCTAGAAGCAATGCTATAGAAAGCTTTACTGGTTGTTTAGTTTGCTGAATAAATGGAAGATTATCTTGCATGAAGAAAGCATAAATGTATATTGAAAACTAGGGTTGAAACAGGGTGGAATTTAGTAGCTGAGACTTTATTTTAAATGCTGTGTTTCTAGAACATCATACTAAGAGTCTGTTCTTTGCTGGCAAGTTATCAGCAGTCAAAAATTGCATGAGAACGTCCTATGCGCTCTACTGATTCCCTTTCCAAGGGATGGGGTAAGGGCAGGAGAGCTCAAATTAGTCAACCTTCAGTTTCTTTGTAGACTGCCATGTGTCAGTGTCATCATACTTCATTAAAATCACACCAAAGGCGAGAAGGTTCCTTGTCTAGCTCCGGCCCGTCCCACGCTTCCTTGGGACTACTTTGTCATGGCCTTGTGCATGACCGCTGGACAGTTTTCAGCCAGAATTAGAGGACTACTGGATTAGGGAGTGTTTTGGGTGACAAAATAACTTGCAGGGCACGGCTGCCTCTGTGCGCTGCCTTCTCAGTTCCAATATCCTTTGGAACAGTTTTAGAGTTTTTAAGAAATTTGGGGTATATCTAAATGAATTATCCCACAGGAAGACAAAAAAGGACTAGGAAAAAGTCTTTTTCTAGCTAGATATTTTCTGACTGACTTGACATTTTATTTTAATATAATTTTCCAAAGCCAGACAGAACATCTAGAAACGTAGGCAGAATGGTACAGCAGCGCTGTGTTTGCTGCCTTGTAATTCCCATAGTATTCTACTTATCTAAGCATTTTAGGTTCCTGCATTGGAATTTTTCTAATTTAATTAACTCATTAATGCTGGCACATGGCACATTCTCCTTCCCTCTCTGCAAAAATGTGGCTTGCTTATCTAAATAGCAACCTAATCCAGTGGGTGTGAATGTACAACGCATACATTAGCACTAACAAACTGCTGACCAGTCTAAGCAAATACCTGGGAGTATTGGGCATTAGGCGGGCAGGCCCTGCATACAGTATTTCTATGAAATACACTGTGGGCGAAACAAAAGCCATTTAGCGAAGTTTCAGCTTGCAGAAATGCAGATGCCGCTGTAGTTTTCTATTTCCCAAGCGTTGAAGTTTGAAACATCAGCTCAAAAGAGAATTTTGGAATTATTTTTCCACTTAAAGTCATGACCAGGCTAAATACCATGACAGGGAGAGAGAGGGGTGTGGTAGTGAAACCATTTTCATGGCTCGCTTTTAATCACTGGGCAGAACTTTCTCATCCTTTGTGAAGGTGGGGTTTTCTGCTTTTACTGCTCTGATGGTTTGACCGCTCTACCGTTTTAAAAAACAAGGGAAATACTCAAAAAGCTTAGTACAAACCTAGCATTTTTGCCTGGCCTGGGAAGAGAAATGTAGTGATTTTATAGAACTGGACAATCTTTGATCTGTTGAATACAGTTCAAATCTATAATTCCACAATTTTTTTTGCTTCCAGTTGTGAGAAGGCCCAGACAAAGTATACTGTACTTATTTCTACTCTCTTTCCTACAAATACCTCAACAAAAGCAAGTGTACGCGCGTTGGTGTTAGCACTAGAGTCAGCAAAAGAAACACAGCTGGACAATGACAGATTCAATTCAATTCAATTAGGTTCTCAGGAAACGGAATCACTCCAGAGACTGCTAATGAGATATAAAATCTTTCACCTTTAGGTCACCTGTTCATTCTAACTAACATTTGCATCAATGACAGTTTTTACTTTCTCATAGCTGCTTCCTGACCTGCGCTGTTGATATTATTTTCCTTCTCCGTTCATTGCTGAGGGATAATACCAGTTCTGGTTATTCCCTTTCAGCCTTCAAGCATGGCTGCCGAGCAAGCAGGACTATCAGAGTCACGCTTAAAAGGTGGTCGCTGTATAACTTTGGCCTCATTCTGTTACCCAGCGCTTGATGTCCACATCCCAAAACCTGTCCTCTCGTTAACACCTGAGAAAGACGAGAGGACTGCTGAGAGGGAATGCCTTGCTGCCCTACGGGTGTTTTGCCTTCTGGCAGCGTTAAGGTGTGCGAAGCAGAGGGTGGGGAGGCTGTGTTGTAGCTAGTCTGAATTTAAACGAAAGGACGTTAGTTTGCAGAGCTGTCATTTTTGTCATGTGTCATAACTGCTAAATTTATACTAATTTATAAGAGAGAGAAAAATAAACACAGCCCATTTCCAGTTACCAGAGAGATATACTGTGTGCTAGTTCCCAGCTGGCGTATGTTGGCATAGCTCTGTTGAAATGTAACTGCAGTTTCAAATGTCTGAAAATACCTTGGATGCTTATCTAAGGAATATAACGTTATACGTTTTCATCAGCTAAGGCAATATACATCAATCATCCTTTGTTACTACTAGAAACGAAGAAGGTATTATAATCCATGAAATTTCTTGCATAGATTTTAGAGAGTGCTTTTCTACCTTAATCACACCATTTCTCCGGGGCATAGTTTTACAGCCATCTCCAGAAGTAATGAACATTCTTGTACTGAGTACTAAAAATACTGCACTTTAGGATATATAATCGAGCCGATGCCTCTGGCTGTTGGCTTAATGAACGGTGAGGGTATACTGTATTGAAGCAAGATCCCACTTAGGTCTTCCCCCGAGAGTTTTTTCTGTGTCCGT
This sequence comes from Vanellus vanellus, assembly GCF_965231255.1. Lineage (NCBI taxonomy): Eukaryota > Metazoa > Chordata > Aves > Charadriiformes > Charadriidae > Vanellus > Vanellus vanellus. The sequence continues at coordinate 8,670,858 of NC_138910.1, forward strand.
ACAAAACCTTTTTCCCGGAGTTCAATGCGAAACTGAAAAGACAGTAAGCAAACATCTGGGACCTGCATTCTCTTAGACTGATCCCCGTACACTTCTTGAGGATACAGGCTTAATCGCCGAGTGCCTCTAACTTCAGTGCCTTCCCCGATATGCTCAGCGCAGGTGAAGTCTATAGTCCCTTAGAGAGGAGTCCTACAGTGGGAAAATTTCCTGCAGCACAAAGAACTGTAGGATGTGCCCTCAAAGACTTGGCAATGTACATACGTGAGCGGAGTATCAGCGAAGACACCAGAAATCAGACGTGACTTTGCGATAGTTCACAGTTCAGCTGAGCTAAATGGGGCAGTCAAGGTCTGAATGCTGATCACCGGGGGCTCTGCTGTATCGATATCGACAAGCAAATCGGTCAGGGAAGGTGGATAAATTTTTACAGTCTGTTCTCTTGGTAACACAAAAATAGTATTTCTGATGATTGGGCAAACTGATTCCCAGTGCTTTAACGTTTCAAGACTGTTCCATCTGGACCACCATTCTCCTCTGCTGAGCTTCCGGGGGATGTGTTACCTCCATTTTGAATCGTTAGTCTTTTGGTTGGTCTCAGAGGAAGAGAGATTTGCCTGGAAGGTCATTTTTTCTCTGTGACAAGCAGTATGATGCACGGAAGTGATCATTCAAAGGCAGAAAATTGTTCTGGTTTGGTTAAGTACTTCACTCTGATGATCAGTTTTCTTTAAAGGCCTCCTGAGTTGGGTACTCTGAGGCACCAGCCTCTGTTGGTACAGGTGATGTATCGTATTATCTTGCCTGATAATTACCTTTGAATTCAAACCTGTAAGCGGGTTCAGCCTTAGGTTGTTAACTCTTCAGGAGAGATCCATGACAGCCTGCTAATGGTAACATGCCCAGAGATTCGGCTTTCATGGTATGTGTGTGGGAAGGAGTGGAATCTGCAGGTCTGAAGCTGCTTCACCATTACACGAGTAGGTCCACATGCTGTGCTTGGTAGGGCTACAGTAAATCCACTCCTTGAAGTGCCCAAGGCAGCATAGTGTATAAGCTATAAGAATAATTAATAATAATCCTTTCTCCTTTTACTTCTAAAGTAGGATTTGGGGTGGTTCTACCAAATACCTGCAGACAGACACTTCAGGCACTTATTCTGGGGAGGAATAACCCCATGTACCAGTACAGGTTGGGGGCTGACCTTTGGAGAGCAGCTCTGCAGAGAGGGACCTGGGAGGCCTGGGGGACAACAGGATGACCATGTGCCCTGGTGGCCAAGAAGGCCAATGGCATCCTGGGGCGCATCAAGAAGAGTGTGGCCAGCAGGTCGAGGGAGGTCATCCTCTCCCTCTACTCAGCCCTGGTGAGGCCGCATCTGAATATTGTGTCCAGGTCTGGGCTCCCCAGTTCAAGAAGGACAGGGATCTGCTGGAGAGGGTCTAGCAAAGGGCTACATAGATGATTAGGGGATTGGAACATCTTTCTTATGAGGAAAGACTGAGGGACTTGGGTCTTTTCAGTCTGGAGAAAAGACGACTGAGGGGGGAATCTTATTAATGCTTATAAATACTTAAAGGGAGGGTGCTGGGAGTACGGGAAGAGTCTTTTTTCAGTGGTGCCCAGTGATAGGACAAGAGGTAACAGGCACAAACTTGAACATAGGAAGTTCCATCTAAACATGAGGAGGGACTTCTTTCCTTTGAGGGTGGCAGAGCACTGGCGCAGGCTGCCCAGAGAGGTTGTGGAGTCTCCCACTCTGGAGACATTCCAAACCCGCCTGGACGCCATCCTGTGCAACCTGCTATAGGCGAACCTGCAGGGGGGTTGGACTAGATGATCTCCAGAGGTCCCTTCCAACCCTTGACCGTTCTGTGATTCATATTAAATACTTGACCTTCTACTGGGATAATTGGCTCTGACTATTGCTCTTACTAGCTCACTCCTAAGTGGTTCTGTGCTCACTGATCAACAAAGACTCCCTTGGTGGAAGTCATGCTCTCCAGGCATGACGAATGCGCAGAAGAATGATATAAAGATTACATAAGGTCTTTCTTTTGCTAATTTCTGGCATAATCACAAGAACAGTATAATACATTGCCTCTGTATTTGTTCAGTTCTATTGTGGTATTTCTTTTGAGACATGATAGCTAATCAGGAAACAATGGTAATTATGCGATAGCACACCACTGAGATTCCTTAGTAGCTGAACTAAATACTGTGTGTAGCTTTAGGATTGGTACTACAGAAAGGGAGCAAGGGCTTCCAGGGAAACCTGGAAAAAAAAAAACCAAACGGGGAAGGAACGATCACGGTGCAGTAACTGACATTTTCCTACCCTTGTGTCTACATGTTCTCATTGCACATGTTCTTTAGATGAATGCGTATGGAGGCTATTTTGTATCCATTTTGGAGAAAAGGGCCTGAATTCTGGTCTTGCATAAGTGTAAACCAGAAGTACAGAACAAGTGTAGGAGACCTCAGGTGCTGTTTAATAGAAGGCTGAATATACCACTGGAAGGCTTGGTAGCTGGACCAATTATGGTTTCCTGTTGGGAAATGTTTTACAAGAGCTGTCCCAGTTGTGATGTCCACATTGTCCCAGGCTGGCGCACCTCTGGGAGCCCTCTGAATTCCATCTGCCTTCAGAGGTTTTGCGTGGGGCATCCTGCTCCGCTTGCAGGCAGCCCGTGCTTGGCCCACGCTCAGGCTCCTACGTGCCCTCCTGGCAGAGCGTTTGGGGGCAACCTGGGGGAAAGAATTGCGGTGGTTTTATCTGCTTGATAACGCCACAGTGACAGATGGGATCGTTCACAGGTGCATGAGGAGCCAAGTCTATCTACAGACATGTAAGTACCTCTCGAGGGCTTCTTTTAGGAACGGCAGCTGTGTTACCCTCCAGCCAAGCCCAGTGGCATTCATGCCTCACCTGGCTCTATGTGACTGAAGGCGTTAGTTGCAAGGAATAAAAAGGATCGGAAACAGACAGATTTGTCTTTTGCTTAGTCTTGTTTTTCAGTCAAATGCAATGGATTTCTCCAGGTTTAGCGTTAAGTAGTGCTGTATGAATATCTCAGCCTTACTAGAATTACGTTTGTAAATAGGCTTCCACATCAAATCTTGACTAAAAAATCTGGACAAATTCTTGTGGTGAAATCTCTTTGTCCTTAATGGGAGTTAGCCCAGATCAAGGGATATAGGATGTTGCCTTCTGATACAGTAAATGCAGTCAGTATGAGATACAGGAGAAAATTCCTGTGTTTGGCTCTGTATTTATGAGCGTTTCTGCCTGCCTTAATTTAGGTTAGATTCTGATTTCTGTTGTTATTCTACTACTTTCTGTAAATCCTGAATAAATTGATTAGCTTTGCCCGTGCTCCTGAGTCACACACAATAAAGATTACCTTAAAATACAAGCTAAAATTTTTCAAATACATTTATCGTGAAAAACATTCAGGAAAAGAGAGACGGGGCAGTTGTTACTTGTCAGCTGTGGCTTGGTTTTAGTAGAAACCATCAGCCAGGAATAACCAAACCCCACAAAACTGGAAAGACTAATTCCCTCTGTGATAGCTTTACGGGGTGAAGTTCCCCGGCCATTCTGTACAGGCAGTGGGACTGTCTGATTGTCACAGCAGAATCTTTGACCTTAAAAATGTAAGGAAAGCGCTGAGGGCATTCGTCTCTCATTAAGGATAATGGGAGTGGAAAGCTTTTAGAACTCTTCAGGATTAAGTCCAAAATTTGTACATCATAGTAGCAGCACAGATGTGCCAACAAGCAGGGCTTACTGAGGAGCGCAATTAATGTGAAACGAACTGTTTCCCTCCCCGCCTCCCCATCCTTGGCCCCAGGTACTTCATTGGCTCCGCAAATCCAGCTCCCAGCCCAGTTCAGAAGAGACTATGAAAACATGGGGTGTATTGATAAAGACAGTAGTAACAGGTTTTTTGGTTGGTTTTTTTTTTGTTGTTTTTTTTTTTTTTTTTCTCTCTGAGAAGTGACCCAAACATATTGGTAATATTTCTGTCTGGAGAGTTTAGCTTTTTTGGCACAAAAAATGTATTCCTGGAGCACAGCCTACTATAGACACAAAGTCATTAGCTGCTGGGTTATTACAAAGTTAATGATGAAAGACGGAAACTGTTAAGTAGGATATTGAAATGTGCATTTAATTTTTTCTTTTTTTTTTTTTTTTTGCAGTGATGATGGAAACAGTCTGACATTTCTAGTTGATCAAAAAGAAAACAAATAACCTCAGCTATGGAGAGAAAGAGACAGCTACAGAAAAGGGAGTTTGGGAAAAGACTTTCTCTGGACAGCAGTCTTGTGGTAAGAATGAATATTTACTGAATTTACTGAATAGATTTTCTGTCATACAAATATAGTTGTTAGAGGCAGTACTCATAACGATGTACGTTTTAAAGGTGTTTATCTGTTCATCACAATATCACAGCCTTTCGTGATTTTTAAGATTCTCCAGAGCAAAAGCACTGGAGGAATTTTACAGCATCCTAAATAGAAACATGTCATCATGTAGAAGCATGTCCCTGAATTCATTGGATTTACACAAGACAGGAATCCAGACAAATATACCAATCTTGCAATTAAAATCCTACTCGGTCTCTGTGGGATCACTCTGTATTGCTTTATAATTAGTGTATGAGATCTGTAGGTAGCTGAGGTCATCTAATCAGAAAGGCTTGTTTTACTATTGAGAATACTAGGAAAAATTTGTTCATCATAATGAGTGTATAAAGTACTGTAATATCACCTGAAAGAGAAATGTAAATGCCACATGCTGTAAAATAACTGGTTTTGCTCTATGTAACATTTGAATTCATTGAGATTATGGTCTAGATTTATTTTTAGTTCATGTTTTCAAGTGATGACTGAGATTAACAAGGAATTTTTATAGCTGTACTACGGATACGTTACCAGAAAATGCTCATGTATGCTGAACGGTTGTGTAAGAGGGTAAACATGCCAATGTCAAGTACTCAGCATGCTAATGTAACAAATACTGGAACAAGCAAAGCTGAGAGCGCCAAGGAAACCTGTGCCATCCCTTTGGCATTCACAGAGGTTGTCCTCCGAGGAAGAAGTTTGTTCCTGGGTGTTGATAATAGAGCTGCCTCTTTTTTTGAGTACTCTTATTGCTGGGACTGATGCTGGGAAGTGCTGGGAGCAGGTGGGTTTGGCATTGGTAGCTGCAAGGGCTGGGTTCAGGTTCTAGGGGTCGCTAATGAACACGGGTTTGGCTCCTCACACGACAGCCAAAAATGTTAAACCTTGCCCAATGAACTGTACTTCTTCACTCATAAATAATGAGTCAAGTGATTCATGAAACAGTACTTCATTAAGAGGAGGAAAGGACAGCAGCAAGGTAACAGGACATTAGAGAATAACCAAGCACTCCTTTCCCAGAACGTACCAATAGTCGTTTGAAGTCCTCATCTCTGATGACTTCTTGAGCAGATATTTGTCATCTCCTGTAACATCTCCTTACGCACCGGTAGTGGCTGTGGGACCCCAGAGCCCTGTTGCCCGCTGTGCTGGGTAGCAAGGCCTCATCCACGCCTGTGCTAACCCCATTGCCGGAGCTGCCCATAGCCCACTCCAGCCAACCACTGCTGCCTCACCCGCACTGTGGCTTGCTGTTGAGATTTTCTCCACCAAAAAGCCTACAAAGACCTCACAGAGAGTAGAAACTCTCCTCCTGTCCCATCTCTTTGGTCCAACTTCTGTATCTCCACGCTGTAATGTGTTGCCCTAATTTGTGGTGACCATTTGTTTCGGGCAAATTTAAGGTGATTAGTCCACCTCGAATTTTACTCATTATTACAACTATGTAATTTCCTTCATCTTATGCTATACTTGTATTTTGGTTTTTTTCAAAGTAAAAAGCCCGGTGACATGCTAAAAGCAGTGAATGTGAACTAAGCAGGTTTCAGTCTGTCTACTGATGCCTTTCGTTCATCTGCTGTGCTCTTTAGCGCAGGGGTCAGCAGAGAGAGCAGTTCCTCCCTCCCAGGTTTCTGCTGCTCTGCAGCCCTTCGAGGACTCTGCTTTTCTCCCTTAGGCCTGAGCTGGAAGGTCTGCACTTCTCAGGAGTGTCAGTTGGCCAGTGAAGAAATGTGCAGAGCACGTTTCAAAAGGGGTCTGTCCTTTTCCTTAGCTTTGAAATGGCACAGTTGCTTATGATGATGAGTTACATCCCTTTATTTTGAAAACAAAAATAAAAGTAGTGAAGAGTAGCGAGTCCTCCCCCAGACTGAGCTGATCTCAGGACCCCAGTGGGAAGCTAAGCTCCCTCCAGTTCAGGCCTTGCAGCTCAGTGCTCTGATGGTGAGAAGCAGCCGTTTTCAGGTGGTTCAGCCCGCAACAAAAGCTGCGTTCTCAGCTTGCACGCGCTCAGCTGGCCACGTCATGCTCCCGGAGCTATTGAAACTATTTCAGTTTTCTTCTAGCTTGTGGGCAGAGAAGGTAGGTTTAGGATGAACTTACAGTTTTATCTAATACACTCAAGGCCAACCAAAACCTAGCAGGTTTTGTATGCTCAGAAGCGTGTTTACCCCAGGGCCAACCTCTGTTGTTAGCTCAAGGCACCCCCACCCCCGAAATGGTCTCCAGCCTAAATCCTGCAGCTCAAATGTACTGCTGCCATCCAAACAATCTGCCAGGAACTGTCAATATTTATTTGGAGAAAAGAAGAACGCTCATAGAAACTGGGTACTGAAAGCTAAGGGAAATGCTAGCAACTATGAGTTTTGCACAAAGGTATTGCTTAGTTTGGCAAATCCGTACTGTTTTTCCCTAAATGTTTTCACTGCTTCAATGGACTAGATTTGGCCTGTACTTAATGTATTAAGATAGAAATTTTCTTTTCCCTGAGGTGGCAACATGGTCTGCTGTGTGGATGGGAACAAAGAACTAGGTATTTCAGGCTTCCAGTCCCACCTACTGCTACTTTGGGCTTAATTTGTAGCTAAGCGCTATGCTTAATTCTTACCCTTTCCCATCAGGAAGGGGCAGTAGAGAGAGGCATTTGCCAATGTCATAGGGAATATTGTGTATGTTACACCATCAAAAGTACTTGGTGTAATAATCAGCATATTAAAATGTCCATGATGACTTAATTAGAGGAGAAAGAGAAACCGTGGCTGCGTGAGAAGGTGAAGCTTTCCTGCTGCTCTTCGGCAAGTGGTAAGTAGGGTGGGAGGCTGTACACATGAGAACAGTCTTCGGGCCCTGGCTCGAGGCCAGTGAAATTTGCGCCAGTATGTGCCGGCTGAAGATCTGTGTCTGATTAGCCCGTGTTGCCATGAAGGTGTTGAAGGAAACACGCAAGGGAGAGATGAAATATTACAATATTTCAGTATTTTGAACATATAAACCCATCGTACCATCAGGCGGACGCGCCCAGTTTTAAAACAATGTCTTCTGCTTCGCCTGGCGTTTACAGGTTCTGCTTGCCTGTAGAGTTTCTCAGTGCATACATCTGTTTTCAGTACTTGTATATTACAAGTCAGTGTCTATTGAAGCTTTATATTGAGTAGAATATGTGCAACTAAAGAGTATCATCCATACATTTAATTAGAAACGTGTGAGCACTGGTCATTGTTTACTGCCAACTATTATTTCATAACAAATTGGGAGAGATGGTTTGAGATTCGAGTGCCTTACAGCAGCCTGTTTAGTAAATGACACCGAATGCCCCGTGACTCCATGAAATTCAACTGGGCAAAACAAAGCGCTTTGTGTTCCTCCCGTTTTCCCCAAATTCCTATTCTATTGTACCTCCTCTTAGTTGTCGTCTTCATATCGCAAGTCTGTCTTCATTACCCTGGGATCCGCTCTGTTACCAAATGCTGAGCACGAGGTTTTAGTCCAGTCCCCTGCCTGTACAAGTTCTTACGTCTCTCTTCTCGTATCTCTTCCAAAGGTTTTGTGTTTAACCTCTCAGGCATTCGGGGCTGGACACGCTGCTTGGAAAATCTGGCCCTGATTTGCTCAAACCCAGCTTCTCCTTGTTTGGTGAAGTCTTCCAGCATTATCACATCTCAGAAAGAATTCTGATTTCTATGTGTTTAAAGGAAACATGTTTCTACTTTTGTACTCTGGACCATGAGATACAAATAGGCGTTTCTGATAACATTCCTCACCCTGCCTGGCTGGGCTGCTTTTCCCATCTGCATCAGATATTGTCATCTTCTGGAATGTTTTTTTCCATGATTTAATCTACAAGTATTGCATAGTGATGTTTAAAACAAAAGAAATCCCTCTTCCTCCCTCATCTTACAGACCCCGAATATATGGGCTACAATGGTTTTTGATGGAAGAGCGAGAAAAGGAAAGAGTTGTTCCTGAAGGGGAAAAAAAAAAAAAAAAAGACGTGGCTTCAGACTCCTTAGAATGTGGATCTGGGCCTTCAAAAGATGAACATAGATTGCATCAGTGTTTTGTATTCAGGCCAATCCCATCAAACAATGAGTTTCAGGCTTCAGATGAGGAGGATCCATTTCGGAAACATCCTTCAAACAACATGCCAGTGAGAAATTTCACAGACATTAAAACACTCTTCTTTACACCATAGTCACAGTAACTACTTTTTGATCACCTCAGATAAAGGAGAAGAGTTCAGTGTTTTCTCATATACTGATCTATACCCCTTTCCAGCTGGTGTCTTGGGGGAATAAGCTTTACAATGAGGGTAAATAAACCTTTTTAAAATTAAAAAATATAAACGGAGAAATATGTTTGTAGAATGTGCTTCATAGGATATATTTTTTAGTGAGTGACTATGGGCCTCATGAATATTTGAATTAATGCTTTGCTGGAAGTTAGTAGTTTGAAGCCATGTATTTTAACAAGATTCAGACTCCAACCGCTGTTAAAAAATGCCAGATAATGCAACAGAGGAATCGATACAACTGCCGCCCAGGTCAAAGGGGAGTCTTGCTATTTGCTTCAATGAAATTAGATCCCTATCAGCTTTTAGTCATAATACCCGGGTATTATTCCAGATATCTTCAGTATAGCCAATGGCCGTTACTGCTCTCTAGTTTTCCAAGGTTGGCAACAGATTGGAGATTTTTTTTATACACCCAGACGCTCATTTCCACTTGCAGACAAAGCAGGGAAGGCTGTAGGGACAGTGATGCTTTATATTCAGGTGAAACAATTGCAAAATACTAACTCCGTGACAGTACTTACAGGTAGTCCGATGAGATCAGTTAAAGAAAAGCATATCTTTGTAATTTCTGCTTGCTATTTAAAAACCAAAATGTGCCACTCAAGAAGGATATATTTTTTTACAGTTTCAGTATTATTTTATACTACCTTACTGTTTCATCTGTTGTACAAGTGATGCTGCTGTATTTTGGTTTTATGAAGTTTTCTTCTGCACATTCATTACAGTCAAAACACCACAACTCTTAAGATCAAACTGGTTTGAGATAGGAGGACTAAAGCAGATCTCTGATTCTTTTTTGGTGCTGAATAACAGATCTCCGTCCCATCATGTTGTTATGACATTAGTAAAGATATTTTATCGTGTGTGTGGTCATAAGATCGTAAGATAGACAACAATTGGACAACAAGGCAGAACTCTATGTTCTCCTGGTTCGCTGTGTAAGAAATCAAGACCAAAACCATTGCTGTTATTGCCACAGTACTTCTGTTTAGAATTAAAATAAACTGCAAAATTCATAATATTAATGGAATACATTTATTTGGAATACATTGCTTAGTTGTCACATGCCTCCATGTCAGATCGTTTTCCATTTAAACTGGGATATATGGCTATTAAAAGAGAAAGATCTTTCTGAAGAACATTCTGCCTTATCATGTGGCTTAAATCCTTAAATCCTTTACGTTTTGTTAAAAAGAACAACTTTACAAAGTGAAATAGTGTGAATATTTCATGACTTTAAATTTTTTCATGAATAATTTTCTCATGTTGAATCTTTTATTTCTGCATATGTAGTTAAAAATAACTAGTGAATGAAACTAGGTAAGAACAGGATGGAAAGGGATTTTTCTGTATTCTTTTTTCGCTTCAGACTGAAATATATGAAGAAAATTAATATGAAAACACATAGAAAAATAAAAGTAGTATTTCAAGAAAATTAAAGGACATATTTTCTTAATACGGGTATAATTAAGATGTTTTTGATTTGACAAGGTTTCTTTGGTCATATTTGCAATTTATTATTTGTTATGTCGGGAGGCAGCTTAGACAGGAATGCTATTAAAAAACCTAATGAAAGGATTGATTGTTCTTCAGGTTTTCCCTACAGAAGTTCTTCAACAAAACGAAAAATGGGAAAAAACAAACCCTACACGGACCCAAAGCCAAGCTTTTAAGTAACTTGTGTGGGATGAGGAGAGTGTTAGACCTTATCACTGCCACCAGGGCCACATTGGCTACTCTATTCACTGGGGTGCTCTTTGAAAATACTAAAAGCCCTGTCCTTTGCCTGATCCAAACTGTCCAGTTGTCTCCCAGACCCTTTTGATCAGGAAAAAGTCAGTGTTTCAAGCTGTGCTCTTTATTTGTGTGGATAATTCCCAGGCTGACTACACACGTGGTTGGCCCCTACAGCTGTGGTGGCATTTAGCTGGGGAGATTTGAGAACAGAGTATCTTTTTGAAGCAGGCAGCATTTATCAAAGTAAAAGTTTTTGTTTTATTTAAAATGAGGCTTTTGCCTCTGAAAGCAAGCTGCGGTAAAGTGCTTCTCTGGTGGCTCGTGAACTGTGCCCTGCTGCTTTCATGCTGGTCACACGCTCCTGGGGGGCTCTGTAGGATTAGCTTTAATGACACCACTTTGTTGTAATAAGGGTAGCAGTGTAATATAATGAATTGTACTGGGGCGTGGGAGTAATACCTTCCTCTGGTCTACCTGCGGTTGTTTTGGAGTCCTGTGCAAAACCACGAAGTTGAGTCGGAGACCTTTGTTAAGACTTGTGCATGCGTTATGTGCGAGTAACGCACGGGACTGGGAGCCCGGCGTTTGCGGGGTACGCCCAACATCTGTCCCCTCTAATCAATTCCGAACTCAGTTTAATACATTTCTAATTCAGTTTTCTCATCAATAAATTGGAGGTTACAATAGTTTCTTACCTCGTAAGTATTTTAAGAATGGTCTGTTATTAGCATGTGTCTGTAGCTTGCTGTGATATCTTCAGATGAAAGGTGCCACAGAGAAAGTGACATTATAGGAAAGCTGCGAAGAGTGCTGCGCCAGCAAGGCGGGAGGGGAGCTCTTCGTATGTGGGAATTAAATTCAGTGATGGGAATAGCCCTGACTTTCTCCTAGTTGACTGTGACATTCACAATGTGTCTAACATCACTTTATAACATGACATAATCCAGCATTTTGAAATGAAAGGTGGCATTAAAAATATTGCCCAGTCAGATGCTGGCTAATATTCTAACATTTGTAGCCCGATTATTTTTTTTTTCCACATAAAACTGCTGCCAAATTCCTTATGAATCTGCAAATATTTTCAGTCCTCTCAAAATTTGGATTTTTATTTGTGTGTGAATTAATGATGTAGCATTTTATTCAGCTGGATAAGGCCATCAGAAGAAAAGCATGTGCCAAGGGTGTAATCAGGCACTGCAAAAGACGTGCAGAATGTGAGACTCAAAGTTTTCAAAGTGCATTGCAGAGGCAAGCTAAAGCATCCGTAACATTCAGTGCATACAGCGGGAGCGTAAGTCAAGGAGAACGGTTCAATAAAAATGACAAGTATGTTTTGAGGTAGAAGACAGAATACAGGAAAGAACAGCAATGAAGTACATGTGGTGTTACGAACTTAATAGGTTAATGTTTGCACATTCATAGGGAAAACCCTAAAATATAGAATTGACATAAGGACTCAGTAAACTGAATTACTAAGGCAATATTAGAAAAGTCTGTTCCTTATGGCAGCGTTAGTATTGCTTGCAGCATTCTGCACATCTGACGGTAAGGACACCTATTCCACAGACTGGGCAAAATGAAGTGCTATCAACTGTCTTTATAACAGACAGCCCCAAAATCTGCTCAAAACTTTGTGGAAAAAGAAAATACCGGTGTGTGTACAAAGCATCTAAACAGAAGAAGAAGAGATTGTCTGTTGTGCACATGCAGTGCCCTTAAACACCAGGACTTGGCAAAAACGGAGGTATCTATAAATGAATTGCTAATAGCACGTACTTGTCTGCATTTGCATTTTTAATAAAGTGGAAATCAGAACAAGAGCTCAGGTACGGCAGGCACGAGCAAACGCACAAGGAAAGAACCATCCGGGTCAGTTTACAGGAGAAGCTGGGGAGAGGTGAGGAGAAAAGAGGAACGACTGGTGTGGGACAGCTGTGCTTCGCCTTTACTGATATTAGCGTATCACTAATGCTAATAATGTGGGAAACACTGGTCCGCATGGATTTAGGGACATCACTTACCAGCACAGCAGTACAGCTAGGGTACTAGAAGTAGACTCTACATCAGCTTGGCTAAAGACAGCATAAAGTCACTAGTTTCACCAAGTAAGATGGATGACCAAGGGGAAGTCATGTCTGACAAATCTGATAGCCTTCTACAATGGCGTGACTGGATGAGGGGAGGGCAGTGGATGTTGTCTACCTTGAGTTCTGCAAGGCTTTCGACACTGTGTCCCACATCATTCTCACAGGCAACCTTAGGAAGTGTGGGTCAGATGAACGGACAGTGGGGTGGATTGAGAACTGGCTGACAGATAGAGCTCAGAGGGTTGTGGTTAGTGGTGCAGAGTCTAGTTGGAGGTCAGTAACAAGTGGTGTCCCTCAAGGGTCAGTACTGGGTCCAGTCCTGTTCAATATATTCATCAATGACACGGATGAAGGGATAGAGTGTACCATCAGCAAGTTTGCTGATGACACAAAGCTGGGAGGGGTGGCTGACACACCAGAAGGCTGTGCTGCCTTATAGCGTGACCTGGACAGGCTGGAGAGTTGGGCAGAGAGAAACCTTATGAAATTCAACAAAGATAAGTGTAGGGTACTGCATCTGGGGAGGAATAACCCCATGCATCAGTACAGGTTGGGGGCTGACCTCCTGGAGAGCAGCTCTGTGGAAAGGGACCTGGGAGTCCTGGTGGACAACAGGGTGACCATGAGCCAGCAATGTGCCCCGGTGGCCAAGAAGGCGAATGGTGTCCTGGGGTGCATCAAGAAGAGCGTGGCCAGCAGGTCGAGGGAGGTCATCCTCCCCCTCTACTCTGCCCTGGTGAGGCCGCATCTGGAGAACTGTGTCCAGTTCTGGGCTCCCTGGTTCAAGGACAGGGATCTGCTGGAGAGGGTCCAGCAGAGGGCTACAATGATGATTAGGGGATTTTAGGATGATTAGGGATCCTCATCTTTCTTTTGAGGAAAGACTGAGGGACTTGGGTCTTTTTAGTCCAGAGAAAAGAAGATTGAGGGAAGATCTTATTAATGCTTATAAATACTTAAAGGGAGGGTGCCAGGGGGATGGGAAGAGTCTTTTTTCAGTGGTGCCCAGTGATAGGACAAGAGGTAACAGGTACAAACTTGAACATAGGAAGTTCCATCTAAACATGAGGAGGGACTTCTTTCCTTTGAGGGTGGCAGAGCACTGGCACAGGCTGCCCAGAGAGGTGGTGGAGTCTCCCACTCTGGAGACATTCCAAACCCGCCTGGACGCCGTCCTGTGCAACTGCTGTAGGTGACCCTGCTCTGGCGGGGGGGTTGGACTAGATGATCCCCAGAGGTCCCTTCCAACCCTGACCATTCTGTGATTCTGTGATTGCACTTCCATGTAGCAGTGGTGGAGATGTCTGGTTTGGATTTCACTTGCAGAAGAGAAATTTGAAAATAAAGAAGTGTGTGAAGCACTGGATGTCTTGCTAGCAGTCAGTTACTGTAAGTGCCATTCTTGGACTCTGGAGCAGCCTGGCAAAACCTAATATCATAACTAAAAAATGCAGGGTCTGCAAGTTCAAAAGGAGTCAGTGAACCCGGGGAATTATGTTAGAAGAAGAAAGTGTCAGGCCTAATGTGAAGAAATGGCTCTATTAGGTGCCAATGTCACAGAAAGAATACGTAATACGGAGAGCGACCTATTACTTGGATTAAAGCTAGTTTATACCAATGAGCCTTTTCAAGAACTGGAGATGCGGATGAACAGTGAGCAGTAGCTGCATAGCGAGATAGAGAAGACACTGCTTGAAGAGAGAACAAAAGTATAAAGCTCATATATAGCATTGAAAACAAGGAAACAGCGCGTGGAGCGTGTTGTTCCTGAGCAGCAGTCGGAACAATATTCCTGCTGGAAGACGCCTCAATGGTTTATTGATCAAAAGCGCTGACATCAACGCAGGCAGAAGCGTGCTCCGAGAGAGGAATTATTTACCATTTGTTGCTGCACAGCAGAAGTTACATCAATAGGTATATATGGCGACCGGGCGACAGCTGAGACAGAGCCCAAATCCCTGGAGAGCATGCTTTGACAAACTGCTGGCTTTTGCTTTCTCATGTCTTGGGCACATAAACTTAAAGCAACAAACATGAGACTTGAAGGTTAAAATAAAAGCTTTACGAGAAATTTCTGTAGCTGATCCGCCTTTGTTCATTGTTGCAGAACTTGACGCAAAAGCGGAGGAAGACTAAGAAGTACAGAGAACAGCAAGGATGATTTTACTAGTGCCTGCAAATTAGCTGGCAGATGGACTGAGAAAACCAGAGGGCAATGATATTCTGTGGCCTTTAAAAAAAGCAGGAAAATCAGTCCATGTAGCTACAGAATCTCAGCAAATTCCCTTTCACCATCCAAATGTTAAATCCTAAACAATTTCTAAAAAGCTTTTGAAGACACTGATTTTGCTGCAAAGGGGGAACTAAAAATGAAAACGAAGGCAAAAGCAGGGCAAAAGCCTGCATGTATATTGAGAGGTATCCAGGAAGGAAACCTCAGCACGGTACAATACAAAATTGGGGTGCAAGAAAAAGAAGTGGGTGTCAAACATTCAAGTCGACAAACTCCAGAGACTGGACTACAAGAAGTTTGTGGTAATTTACAGTTGCGCATAGCAAGGCTTAGAAGCAAACGGTCATAGGTTCATCTCAGTGCAGAGGAGAAAACTGTGTGCCGAGAGCTGATTTTTACCGGTTTTCTTCAGTGTCATCCAGTTAGGGACATGCTCAGGAGAATTCTTGCCGTGGAGCTATGTGACCGATAGTAGATCTTTATTTTGGATGGAGCTTCCCGTCGTGATTCGGAGGAGTTTTGATGACTTGCAACGTGTGCGCCAGGCTCTGGTCCCCGGGGCCTCCGGAAGAAGCTGGCGGGTGCCTGCCATCTGGTCCCCAGCCAGCTCAGCAGCCTCCTGCCCACTCCTGCCCTCGTCCCCGAAGATGCCGGCATGGAGCAGGCTGCACGCAGGGCAGAAGAGCTCGAGCGGCGCGAGCCTGCTGCTGGCCACAATCTTGGGCCGCTCTCTCCCTTTCCCTCTGCCCCTTCCCCGTCAATTACAAAGCGTGGCCGTGACAGATGTAAGTCCAGCCACAGAAGAGGAAAGGTCACAGAAAGCTTTGGATTTAGCATGAACATGCACACGTGCTGCGTGGCCTGCCGCCTGACCGTGTGCCTCGCTGTGACATGAAGGCTCCCATCATCGGACTAGCCAGAGATAAGCAGTCACCAAGGGAAATGGATATACCAGGGACCCTTATCTAGGTCTATTAAGCCACCAAACGCAGCAGCCTAATTGGAGGCTTTGCCTGCCCAGATGTTAAGAGCAGAAGGCTGCCTGTAACAAGAGATCTGAGGAGATTGGGGTTAACTAAATAGGGATTTTATCGACAAACCTTTTAAAATGCTTCATGCCTTCAGCAATTAAACGTAACACACACCCTGAGAAGGACAGGTCTCCTCTGTCTCTCACAGTTGCCCGATTCCGCTTGAATACAGTCCTGGGGAGAAGAGAGAGACAAATTATGTCCTGTGCTGTTTTACAGTGTTGATGTAATTCCCTACCCGGCAAGACCGAGAATGAATAGTGAATATACCTCCTGCTAGTTCAGTCATGGCATCCTCTCAAATGTCCTATTTTGAATATTGTTGCATCCCTAGAAGAATCTACGTTGCTCGCACAGACTCCCGTGCATTTAAATGTACAAAGGGAAGAAATACTTTTGCAAAAAGGTACGTAGGCATATCCAGATAGATTTCTTTTACGAACAGCTATGCTCAGCTTACCCTGCTGTTCTTGAGTTTTGCTTATTTTGTCCGCTTGCGCACAGTGCGTGTGGGATAGCCTCACATCAAGGCTATGGCTTTGAACCGCCCACAATCCAGAATTTCCAGCCCGTGTTAAAAATTCTGAGATTTTGATACTTGGTTTAGTCCCAGCTACAAAATCCTGGTTTTGTTCTAAAAATATATATATACTTTTGGCTCTCTTGCTCCTTTAATTCTACAGCCATAATAGATGATGTACACTAAATGACACGAGTTTTACAATTTTGATCTTTAGATGAAGTGTGTCGTACTGAAAATTTCAGTTAAATCACTATATGTTTTGCCTTTATGGAATAAGTGCTTTCTGACAAAGAACTGGCTAAATCTTTCACATGGAAGATATTCTGCTTCGTGCTGTCAACAGAGCTACGCAAAACTCTGCAGTGTAAATATGTCTTTTGCTGGGCACCCCTGGAGGCAGGGACGTTCAAGGGTAGATACTCCGATACCAGACATTTTTCTTTTCTAGGGAGTCTGTAAGTGCTTGCCGAGCTCTAATTGCTGTGAATGGCTCTGCTAGCAGTTCATTTCTACTTACTTCTGTTCTTGCGCCTCCGAGCTTGCCTGTCTGCTTTTGCTTTTAGGGCCTCGTTTGACCCAGATAGGAAGTGAGCTGGGATCATCGCGAAGCATTTAAAATAATTGGGTATCAACAGCTGGCTTTATGGGGAGCTAACAGTGTAAATCCAGAGAGTTTTTATGATTTCAGTGGGTATTTTTTCTAGCGTATAAAGCGGATCCAAGTAATTTTGGCTGGGAAAGAGTTTCCCAACTTATTTCTGTAATAATACCTTCGAGTTTTTCATTATAGTGAAAATCTCTAGCAAGTCTGAAGGGAAGAATTACCTCCACTGTTTCCAGACACCCAATATGTTTTCCCTTTGCTTGAATTTATGAGTTTTGGCAAAGATAACTCACAATATGATCGTGTTTCAGGGTAGTGGTTTCTCGCACTGAATCCCAAACCAACTTGTAACTGTTCAGAAGGCTCCTATGTGTCTTTGGTGATGTACACATATGGGACATGGCTCTCCAAAATCCTACCAATCTGTTTTCGCCTCCGGTGTATTATTCACCGCATGGTGTATTGAAACAGTTTTGGAAGTACTATTTGCTTCCCAACTTCCTTCAAAGTTTTTATGGCATAAATCACAGTCCTAGTCAAAAAGAAGAAGACTCTTCATGAAAATTCTTTTGTGTTGCTTTGTAAGTAGGTTCAAATATACCTGTTTTTCAAAGAGCTTTCCTGAAAGACAGGTGCTTGAATCAAGTGACTCCACAAGGTGTAATGCAGAATTCCTCTCAGATTTAAGCATTAAACTGAGACAAAATGGTTATTTCCATCTGGGGAAATTCAATTCATAATTTTGACATTTCTTTTTCAACTGAAACTTTTTTTTTTTTACTTAGAAATGTTGAAAATACCTTCTCTTAAACTTTACTTTCTTCCCCTTTTTGCTGCAATGCCTTCAGAAAGTCATCATTTACATGCCTTGCGTTCCCCTGCTGCCCAGCTACCCTGTGGCACATGTGGAGCAGGGGGTTACACAGCTGTCATCCTCTGAAGTGCTGTCCCTGGGGGGGAAGCAACCCCAGACTCTACCCGGTACCCGAGATGGAGGAGGTGGGGGTACTCACCAGGTGGAGTCCGGTGCTCTTTGTGACCTTAAACACACCATGCTTAAGAGTACAAACAAAAACCTTCTGACTCCTAGCAAGAAGAGGGGAGTGTGTGTGTGTGTGTGTGCATTAAATTCATGTAAATTGTCCCCAGAAATTAATTTTTTTTTGTTATCCTAAAGGAAATCTCTTTTTTAAGAATGATATTGTCATTTTCCTTCAAAAATTCTGATTTTTCATGTGGAAACCGCAGTCTCCTCTAGAGTAGTCAATAGAAATACAAGATGATGCTTTTACCTTTGGCCAATCTATCTATTGCCTTATTCCACTAAGTAGAAACTTCAGTGGTGCTGATGAGATAGATATCTCAGACAGAAAAGCGCATACTCCATATAGGTTACGGTGACAGCAGCTGACGTTGCAAGTGTTTGCATTGTACTTCATTCGGGCCTTTTACATCCCTTAAACTCCAGGAACCTCGATGGACTTTCTGCTGTTGTTCATCTGTCTAAATTAGACAAGAATCAAGTTAATGTCCTCTGTTTATTCTATAGCTATTTTGATTCATTTTTAATTATCGACTAGTATCTCATACCTGTTTCTCCTGCTGTTACTAGAGCTTGGATAGGACTTTTCTTTTGTGTTTTGTCTTCGTAAATCGGATCTTCTTGTGATACTGAATCACGCTGGTTGTCATTGGCTAAGCAGCAGCAGTTTCCTCCTCACCCTCTTCCATGTGCGGTTCTGTTTGATGGGATTGTTATTTACTTTCCAACCACCTTGTAATCTCGGTTTCATATGCGACTTCAAGCTTTCCTTTGAGTACCACATCAACTACATTGTCAAGCATTGCCAAGGCTTTTTTTTTTTTTTTTATCCATGTAGGAATTCAGCAAAAGCTCAGGTCTTGCTGTCTCAGCAGGACGCAGAGGGTTTGATTTATGTCTAGATAACAGCACAAGTTGAATTATTGCAGTAGCTGGCTCCCAGACTGCCAGACTGGCTGCTACATGGTATTCTGAAGTTTGTGCAAAATTCACTATATGTGCTAAAAGACATGCAGTTAAACATGCCCAGAAATCAGCGTACCGCACCTATACAAGGCGGTGTATTATTTTTGCATGCGGCATTGTTTAAACCTAGAAAGTTTTAAATACGCTTCCCTCCCCACGTGCCTGTGTCTTGGACGATCCCAGTGTTTGTATGCCGTATGAATGAATTTTATGAGCATAACATACATCATTGAAGTAGGTTGTCTCGCAAGCTTCGCTCACTTACTCTCCTTGAGGGAGTCGGACACTGCTGGTGTCATTGTGTTGCTGTTACCCTCTGGTGCAGAAACTCTGTTTCATTTCAAAGTCAGTCCTAAGTGACCTGGGAATCTCCTTCGATGGAAGCTATGTGATTCAAAGCAATTCATTTTTTTTTTCATTCACCAGTTTTATGACTACTGTTTAGCAACTAAATGAAGCTTTTTGATTTATAGTTGCTTAGATCTTTTGATTTTCAGTTGACTCGTGTCTGCAGGTGTATTGCTTTGGGCATTCAACTTGGGATACTTCATTTATAGAAATGTTGGAAGTCTTGAAACACAGGTCCCATTAAGTAAGACACTGGAAACTTTAAGACACCTTAATTCACCAGTTTGAAAGTCTTACCCAGTAAGCCTTCACCTCTCCAGAAATGACATTTACAAAGACGTGTTTGGCAGGGAGTTCCTAGCTGCAGAAATGTGAGCCTTACCTACCATGCCAAGGTAAAGATTTGTAATTTTGCACGGATCAAAGTATTCTTCATCTGCCAAAACTTTGCTAATACGGATTTGACAATTAAAACTACTTTATTATCTATAAAGAATAGTTTATGTGGCACCAAAATTACAGCATCTACTCTTCCAAGTACAGAATTAACTTTCTGAAATGAGCAATTATATTAGTTAATTCATTTGTACATTACAATTAATTAAAAAAGAAATCCTTTAAGTATTTCAGAACTGTGAGATAATTTTAAAAATTATATTAATAGAGGAATAGTACCAACTCTTTAAACTCTCAAAAAAGTCAGGCTTACAGTAAGTACATTGAAAATTTTTTCACACTGTTCTTCATAGCTAAAAGTTTCTTCTTCAGCAGAGACTCATGCGCAATATTCTTCTTCCTTCCAAATGGTAAATACATACTCCATGTTTTTCCATTTGCATAAGGCAGAAAGCATAGGTTCTTTCTTGAAAAATGCACTACTTGGGATGGGACAAGACTGGAAAGATTCTCTCTGTTTATCCATGCGCACTGTGTCTTTACTGCCTGCAGAAGATGGGCAAGGCAGAAGGTCAGTTCCAGCACTCCTGGAGCTCACTGTGGTTTAGGACAGACCGAGATAAGGCATAATGCGTATCATGTTGACTCATCTCACGTGTAACAACATCACGCCTTTCTAAGAAGGATGCTGCGACTGACTTGTCTACCCGTTATTGACTATAGGTGTTGCTGGTATTTGGGCCAAGGACAGTGTCCCTCACAACTCCATACTGATGGTTAGGCCATGGAAAGGGAAGCCCAACGCAGCCTGCAGCTTTCTTACCCACGGTGTCCCTAGTGACACTCATAGGTGTGGGCTTCTGTTGAAAAGAGTTTTACCGCTTTGAGCCTGAATTCGAGGCACTTGAAGCAATTGTAATACCCTGTACTTCGATAATGCAGTGCGGCCAGGAAAAAAAAAAAAAGTTTAAAATTTAAAATAACCACATATAGAGCTGTAGACAGCACTACTGCTGATCACAATTATATGTCAAATGCTTTTCATTACCAGAGCTAACCTCTGTGCCTGTGAGTTTTATACCCTAACATGCATGTATCTCCTTAAATCTTTGACTCTACATTTGTAATGCTTGATTTCCAAGATAATTAAAATATCCTTGCAACGCTTTGGCCTGTAGCCTTCTGCTGATAGTGTCAACTCTAGTTTTAGCCCTTTTGCACTGACAATTTCGTTAGTACAGTTCCGTGGCTCTGTGCAGATATGCTGTCAGGTCCACCGTCACGTGGAAAGCTCAGTTGACACAGTCTCTATAGGAGGGATGGGGATGGGGTGTGCTATAAACCGGTGCTGGGTCAAGGTGCTGATTTGAACATGCGTGTTGCACTTAGTGAGGTACATTTTGAAACTCCTCCCTGTAAGCCTCTGCTTACCTTGCAGAGATACGTGTATTATTAACAACCATAAATGTGTCCAATCCTTTTGTAAAACCGGCCTCTGGTATTTACTTCTGGGATGGTCTGCAGTCCCGAGGCTGTAAGTGTAATCAGCTGAGGTTAATGATACTGTTTGGTGGGCTTTTAGTCAAGTGCGCTCATTGTGCTTTGCGTCTTCTCAGACAGATGCCTGAGAGAAGGAAATCAGACACTTTCTGAAATGAAAGAATTACTGTGAATTAAAACTACGTTGACCCAAATCCTTGGATCCAAACCTTTCTTAATATGTTTAGCTTAGGGCCCATCTCAAATAAAAGGCAATAACTAAGGCAATATATTGTTCCCCAGTGGAATTCAAGATTGCTGGAGGTTGCTGAAGTAAATACTGTGGATGAACTTTTAATAGTATTCAATAATTTTCCGACCTTGGCTAATGGTGGTAACCATAATTGGATCTCTTGCCGCAGGGTATTACGTGGTCTCCTGTAAAGGCAGGAGAGAGTTTGTCCTTTCCTGGTACTTACCTTTCGCTAAGATGGCAGTACAGCAGGTAGCTGGCTCAGCAGGCGGCTGGTTTGATCTGTGTTTTGTCACGTGTGCTCCTGTAGGATTAAAAGATAAACAAACGTACAAGAGGGAGGGTTCAGTATTTTAATATGTATGAAATAGAACTAAGTTGAATACTACAACCAATATTAAATTCCCTTTTCTGACATTAAGGTTGAAATTTAGCACATACTTTGGGAGATGTCTTAGTACATAAAATTTGGAGATACGCCTTTCCAATTTCAAAACAGAGATATACCATATTTGAAAGCAGCAGAAAAAAAAAATCAAATTTTGTTGCAAATAAATAAGGAGAAACCTTCTAACTCCTGTTTACCTTGTTTTGACTGTTTGAGTTGTCATTTCAGTCCTTTTCCTCCTTTAGGACTGGAGATTGATAGGTCTTTTTATCATTGCCTGTTATGCTTATTAAAATACAAAGTCCTAAGCACACTACTTGGGCTTTGAACTTACTCTTATTTTCATTCATATACAATCATATGTAAAATTTTAGGAAAGTATCAATCCCTACAGGCAAAATAGGGAACCTATAAACATATATACAATGTGTATGTTTTAAATCACTTTTAATGTGATCTTGGAGCACCAGAAGCAATTGTGAGATAAAATATGCAACCTGAACCAGTTCTTGTTTATTTAAAGAGTAGGTAAAATTATATGGTAGGTTACGGCAGGCAGAAGGAGGGGAGGGCAGTTAAGTTTAATGCTAACTGACACACTTTCTGCCTTGCTACTCTGCATATTATAGAACAACTTTTCTGTCAACCTCCTTTTCAAAATTAGGCTTGCAGCTTGAAGCTTCAACGTAAAAAAGAGACAAGGCCTGATTTCACCCCCACAAGCTTAAATCAAGTCAATCAAGAGTAATAAGTAATAAGTAACTCAAGAATAATTTTAAGAAAGTCAGTGGACCAAGCCCTTATGTGATATAAATCGGCAGTGACGATAATCAAGCTGTTTCAGTTTATACTAAGTTAGAATCAGCTGCAGTTAAGAGCTTCGCAGTCAAGCAAGTGTGACTAAAATCAGGCCAGTAGACTAGAAACCTGAAATATTTCCTTTGGCTAAAGTGTTTAAGGTTTGGTGCTGTTCCATGAAGGACTGGTGAAGTTTCTACAGATTGCTGCTGGCCTGCGTGAGGCAGGAGCCTGGCCCTGTAGCTCTGTGAAACTGCTTTCTTCCCTCAGTGGTGATCTCATCAGCGTATTCTTGTCTCTGGTTTTCATGGATCTCTATCAGGGAAAGACCTCTCGATAGCTTAAGCACTTAAGCCTTTTTTGGTGTTTTGAACAGATTGCTTGGCTTGTATAGCAACTTCAGAAATCAAGTGCTCCGTGTAAGTATCCTTCCAGTCATCCTAGGGATTCAGTCTGGGTTCAAATGTCTTATAACCTGTGGGCATTACAAGTCCTCTCCTGCATCAGTCAACCGCGAGAATGAATATTTTCACCCCTTGGCTACAGGGTCCTTGTAACTACTTACAGTGTCTTATCTAAACATCCCTTGCTCGGTCTCTGATGTATGAGTCAGGACGACATGTGTCACACAAGATGTAAGACGTGTTATGCTAAATCTCCCTTTCCTTCAGGGAAAATCTATAAAGAATGAAAATTACTAATTATCCATTTCCCATTCCCTTAACAACGGTAATGATTAGAAAGCTTTGTTGAAACAAAACCGAAGAGATTCTCTTTATTTTCTTAGAGGAAAGCATTTCTTTCTCACGGGGGGCATATGATTTTCAAAGACCAACGTTTTTGCCACTCTTTATAGGAAATTCCAACCGTGTGTTGCAGCCGCTGGGCTTGGCCATCTCCCTGGTGCCCGTGCCCCGTCCGGTCCAGAGCCGTGGTGCTACTTGCTAGCTTGACACAGGAGAAAGTAAAAGGTGTCAAGATTAACGGTGCTAAGCGTAATGGTATTTGCTAAGTTGCTACCTGATATTTGACTGTTGGAAGGACACGTGCCACGTCAGTTGGCCATAAGCTTAACCTGATGTCCTGATGAAGCCCTGTTCACATGCAGTTTGCTAGTAAGGGCTCCTCAGAGTCCTGAAGGGGAAAAGAGGTGGCTCCGTAGCTCTCTCCCATCCCACGGGCTCCGTGGCAGCAGGGACCGTCTACCCCCTATCTGTTTTGCTTGTCCAGAGAGCCTGAGAGTTCACAGGACGGAGCCGGGAGCTAAACAGATGTGATGCTTTCATAAAATATCACATGTTCTGCGTCAACGGGGAGAGCCCGTTCCGTGGGTCTTGGAGGAATAGTAATACCCTGTCTTTATACTGCGCAAAGCTTATTTCAATAAGACTGAAAAGTAAAGAAATAATGCAACAACAACATGGTTAACTTGGACAAGCTGTGTTGAATTTAACAAGTCGAGAAACGGGTGTTGTTTTGTTGCTCAGTTGGTGTTAAATATTCCCAGCGAGCACGCAAGATGTGTCAAAACCATGTGGTAAGGAAGGCAATTAGTTGTGCAGGGAAGATAAGCAGTGAGCCGGTGCTCGTTTTGGATACTTGGGGAATAGCAAGGTAATATAATGCATGCTACGTTTCCACCTACAGTGCTTCTCAGACCCACTAATTTTTGTGTGTTTAGTCTGAAGATTTCCTTAAGAACCAGATTGACTTACAGGCGGCTTGGCTTTTCTGCGTTGCATTGGCGAGGGGTTTTGCACAGATTGGAACAACAAAGCACAAGGCAACGCCGAGCCCACTGAGCACAAACACGCCTCAGTGAATAGCACTCCCTGAGCTTATTTAGCACTGTACACTGCGAAATATGCTAAACAAAGAACAAATTGCTGCTCTAAAGAGCTTGCAGACATAAGAACCTGAATCCATATGATACAGTGAATAATCTGTGCCAGATAAGCCTTCTAGCTGAAATGTTCAGAAGAAGTTCTTAATTGGAAGGAGCAAGGGGATGTAAGTGGGAGTTATGTGTATATCATTAGCAAGAGAACAAATGTCTCCAGCTTTAACTAATGTTGACTACAATAAATTAAAATAAAAAGGAACAAACTGACACTTGATTTGAAGCTTGAGATGAGCGTTAATTTGAATTTTCTTGCCGCACCTGGTTTGTTTCATAGTCTCAGGATTACTTAATTGGACTCTTTGTACTTCAATTTTTATATTTTAAGAAATGTCAGGTTATTACAAGTTCCAGAACAACATAATGTAAAAAAAAAAAAATCCTTTCAAGTCAGATACTGTTACAATTTGTTATTCTGTGACTTTGAATGGGGTTTGACTCACCCTACCTGAACGTCCCCAGCTGAGCCTTGGCTTTCTTTCTATCTAAGCATTGCCTTCAGCTCTTCCTTCAAACATGTTGCTGCTGATAGGGACCTAGTGCTGCCTTTGAGTGTGCGGCCCTTTCTTGGGGGTGACTTGCTGCCAGGGAAGTTCAGCTTTTCAAAACACCACAGAGTGGATGGGGGAGAGGATTTGCTCTCCTGTAACTTTCAAATGCAGGTGATCGTCTAAGGTATTCACATACCACGTTCATTTACTGAGGCTCATCTTTGATGAGGGGGAGAGGTAAGGAAGGATCCAGGGCAGGGAAAGGATATTTAAATTTGAGCCCAAAGCAGTAACATTACAGTGGTTCGTGTAGCGTTGCAT
This sequence comes from Vanellus vanellus, assembly GCF_965231255.1. NCBI lineage: Eukaryota > Metazoa > Chordata > Aves > Charadriiformes > Charadriidae > Vanellus > Vanellus vanellus. Next base: position 8,696,150 of record NC_138910.1, read on the forward strand.
TAGCACGCTGTGTTGATACTTCTCAAGAGCTTGTGTAGCAGTGCTGCTTAGGCACCCCTTGCAGTCAGTTTTATGGAATGCCAGGGAAATTAAAAGGTGAATTATACTCTGTTAAAGTATGAGACCGTTCAGAGTTTGTTTTTTCATATTCCAGTCTGGTAAGAAATTTCATTTTCTAGTGGGAAACAGAATTAACTTCTCTAAGACCTCTTGAAATCTCTTGTTCATTTAAAGTTTGTACTGTCTCTTCCCTGGTTTAGTGCTCCTGCGAGCTGCGCTTCTGCTGCTGCCGTGGGGAGGAGAATACAGTATTTAGGGAGAGACCTTAGATTGACTCCTAACTCTTCATGTTTGGGGAGTTTGCAGGTTGAAATGCTGCCACATGTAGTACCCAGCATTTCTCATCTCAGTCATTCCCCCCACTGGAGCTGGTCTTATCTTTCCACCATAACATCTATCACAATGATGGGCGACTGTGAGTATAATAAGTCTCATGGCTGCTTTTTCCATAAGTAATCTGAGCAACTTGACTGTAAATAATGTCAAAAATGTGACCTTTGTCCCTAATCCTGCCATTTTGAGAAAGCATTTTGAGGGATATTTTTAAAGGCAACATTTCTATACCCTACAGCATTGTCAAATTTACAGTGCACTCCTGGCTTCTGTAAACTTTTAAAGCAATAACATTGGCAGTTCACGCAAGCAGAGTTATTCAGCTCTGTGCAGATCCTGGGATACAATGAAATTATGATGTCAAGAAGATTCAAGCCTTTCTTTAGTCAGCCAAAAATATTGACAGAAAACAAATAAGATCCAGCTTTTTTAGTGAACTCCAGCATCTTTTTCGAGTGAACCCAAACATCCTTCTTGGATGTGATGATGTGAGCTGAGAACATTGTTCTATCAAATACTACTCCAGCTGTAGAATTCCATATAATGCAATTCAAAACACATTCAATATTTTGGTTTCTTGCAATTTTCTGTGATGTCCATTGTAGCAAATATTTCTGAGATAAACAAGCAATAAACCTGTCACTGAATGAATTCTGTTTGTTCAAAAATATAATGACTGTTCTTGCTACAAAACCTGTATCTTCAGCTTCACAAAAGATGAAACTGCAGAAAGAGAAATTGCACTCATAATACGATTCTATAAGCGCATGTATTTCAAACCTAATGTTTTGACAAAGTGTATGTAGCAAGTTCAATACTCTAGGATCATTTTTGTCTAATGATAAAATAAATAAGTAAACGAGCATAGTTTAAAAACTGGAGACTTTTTTCATTTATTTAATGGATTCATTTAACATATTATTGTGTTATAGCTCAAACAATAGAATGCTTGATGGAAATTAGTCTTTGGATAGAAAGCACATATAATTAAACCACAAGTGATGAGGTTAAGGGAGACTTTTGCCATGTTGTCAATAAGAGCCACTGGAGGGAAAGATGGTTAAAATTGAGTCTAAATGCATCCAGTAGAGACAATGATGTTTATTTGCCAGTAGTTCCACTACAGTTTCATGAAAGGAGACTTCTTGTATTGCAAAATTTGCCTATCTCCTCAAAAGTTTGCAAAATATAAATGAAGAGGGGTTTATTTGGAGGGTGGGCTTCGTTCTGGGGTGCACAAATGGGATGGGACTGGAGCTTTTGAGCACTTGAACTATTTTGCAAGTGGAGGAAGCCGCAGAGATGTCAGGTTGCCATGAGCAGCACTGACCGAAGCACTGGACTCTTCACCTGGCACGCTCGATGTGCGTTTAAGTGTGCAATAGTTTCATTTGATCACTCGACGTGTCCTTACAGCTTCATGTGTGAAAGCAATCCGGAAAAGAAAACAAAACATCCAGCGTCTGGGGGGGGGGGGCCTTCCAACGGCAAACAACTGGCTAATAAACCATTGACCCAAACCAATTCCCGCCAAATGGGCATACACAGAAGGCATCCAACATATCACGGTACGGACAGAGGAAAGCCACCTTTGTGCAAAGTTGGAGCATTTCCACACATATAAAAAATGAAGTAACTGCAATATTTTAAATACCATTAAGTTACAATTTTCTGGACAAGTACAAGCCTGTGAGTTACACGGGAGGCAGATTTGATATGGTAGAATGTAACATTTGGTCAAATTAGGAGGCCTGGGGCATAACCAGTTATCCTCAAAGCCTCTCTGAAAAGAAGAGAAATTAGGTATTCACATGAACCCTCTGAAAAAGTAGGGCTGTCAAGGGAACCACCGCTATCGTCGTAGGCTACTGCAGGAAGGTGGTGGTTGTGGGATGCCTTGGCGCAGGTACAAGCATGGGCTTTGGAGGATTTTGCAGCCCTGGCAGAAAAGGAAAGGTCAGAGCTCTGTGAGGGACTTGTCTTCTTGTGGCTGTCCTCACTGCAGCTTAGGGACACACAGGGTGTTTGGGGAACGGACTCTCTTGTGGTTCCTGTAGACAGCAGACATCCCCAGCCTGGCCACGGTGAAGCGCTTCAGAAGAAACTGCCCACGTGGGAATTAGGAAAGCTCTGCAAGAGGGGTCTCGTATTGGGGGGAGTATCTGTTTCAATGGGTACTGTTCATTTGCGTAAAATGCAGACAACTTGCAGCTCATGGTGGATCTTCTCATTTGATAAATTGGCCCATGTTCTGAACTATTTAGCATGGACACTTCTGTGTACTTGCTTGAAGGGAGGAGATACTGCTGTGATTTTTACTGTGATTTCGCTCCTGTAAATTTGATGCTATTAGTATTTTCTTGTTTTTCATTCTGCTCATTCACCATTGTTTTATCTCTATAAAAGTAAGCCTCGAAGCAGGGCTTATACAATGTTTTTCTAGTATTTGAGATACTTCTTTTCAAAGACTTTTCCTCCGTTTTCTTTCCCTTCCCTACTGAGGTTTCTAGGCAGTAAAGAACTGGAAAACAGTGTTAAGAAGAGGCAGTGTGCATCCCCAGCAAGGTTTTGATCTTTTGTGCTTTCTGTAACTTTGAATAACACACAGTTTAATTCTTGTTCGTGACAAACAGGTCGCATGCGCTAGCCTGGCAAGCAGAAGGGTGTTGGGTCCAGGCTCAGAACTCTGTCTTTGATAAACGCTCACCTTTAAGTTGCACTTTCTACTAGACATGGCAACAACATTAAATTCAAATGCAACTTTCAGGCACCATTATTCCATATTCTATCAGTCCCAAATTCCCAAACAATGTCAGGAGTTAAAGTAATTCAGAATATAGAGCTAAATTCGTAGGGCAGCTGACCTTTGTCTCTGCACAAGGCTAACCCTAATTCAGTATTACCAAACTGAGATGCTCCAGGTCGTATTAGAGATGCCGAACATCTCTAGTCAGACCTCGCAGCCCTGCCAAAGCTGCTTATGCGATTGTGGCCATCTGTGAATTGCTGATGGACTTTCGGAGCTCACGGCATATGTTTGTGCAAACAAATATAAAATAGACCACAGAAAAGTGTGTATTAGAAGGGAAGTGGTGAAAGAGATTGGCTCATCTCCCTGGTGAGGGCTCCAGGATTGGGCTGGACTGTGGTTACGTTCAAGCAAATCTGCTGTATTGCCGGCCAGTAGCTCAGGGCTTCAGGGTGGTGGCTCTATCCTTGTAGATACAGCCTGGAAGAGTTGATAAAGGAGCAAATAAATCAGGATAAAGGCTTATAAACAAAGTCTGCCAATTTTTTTTTTTTTTTGACAGTACAGACTTAACCTATTTTTTACTGTCTGGAATGGAGCACCCAACAGATAACCTTACCCTCCTTTTAACCTTACTACTACCGTGGTAGTCTCAAGAGCTGCTTTAGCAGGCAGAATCAAGCATCCCTTATTATTTCCCTCCACTGACAGAGTTACTGAATGAAATTCTGTGGCCTTCATTATGCAGGAGGTCAGACTTGAAGATAATGATGGTCCCACTGCCTGTGAAATCTAGTACTTCTGCCGTTCTAGAAGGTTAAGGATCAGGAACTGGATTTTGATGTCATGCCCTGGTAGTACCTCTCCTTGTTAGTCAGCTCTGTATATGCTATGCAGCCACAGTATCAACGGTGTGATTCTCAGAGGGAAAAGAGATTCGCAGCAGTTTATTCTTCTTTGGAAGCAAACAACCATGCAAAGCAAGATCTGGCATAACTTTTCAAAGATGATGGGCAAAACGGTGGTGAAAAAGAGAACCCGGGAATTAGTGGCTGCTTCCAGTAATAGCTGTCCTTTTACTGTGGCTAATGCTGTGGCTCGGTTTCGTCACCGGTATCTTGATGCTGATAGTTTATACCTTTTCTGAAGTGCTTTGCAATCTTGTGAGAGTGCTCTGGAGGACAGGGTATCATTACGGTATGTCACTTTTATTTTATGGGTAGAAGTGACTCCCAATAATTTGACACATGGAGAAACTTTCATCATCCCGAGTGGAAGCAGCGCGTGAAGAGTAGCCGGAAGCAGTGCATGAAAGGTAGCAAGGGAAGCTGTGTGAAGGGAAGCAAGGGTAGTTCAGGGAAGAACCAAGGCAGAATTGTTTCACCATCTAATGCAGCAGCTGATTGCCTTGAGCTCCTCTCCTTTCCCTGACTTTTGGGACAGAGGGAAGAGCCGCTGTACTTTTAATAGAAATGTACCAGCTTTAAAATCCCTTTGCCCTTTAGGCTGGAGGAAAACGCTGTGCTCAAAACATTAATTTAAAACCAAGAATTTCTGAAAAAAGTATGAATAGTGGGTGAATATTTTTGACCAATGAGAGGGCCGTTTCAAAGAACAAAGACGCTTTTATATTTATTTTGTGTTAAACAGGTTTGTAGAAAATCTGTCTGTTCCTGTTCTCTTTGGACTAACGCATCAGATTGTGACTTGTCTTGTCTGCTTGCATTAATAGCATTGATTTATGATAAATGTTATAACACAGTGTGACTCATCTGAGTGTTCTCATGCCTTCAGTGCGGGACTGTCACAACGAAACCTTAAAGAATGTGCATCTTTTGACTCACTACTCTATCAGCACTGTGCTGATCCTCTAGCAATTTTTAGAGCTATTTGTTTTATCTTTGCTGTGCATTGCATGCGCTTTGCTTTTGCTTTTGCTTTTAGAATCCAAATGGAATTTTCAAACCGATCTATCAAAGACCGAGATGATCCGCTATGAATAAAAGAAAAAAAGAAAAAGGAAGGAAAAAAATGGGATGTTTAAAACATGCCAACTTGTTGCATCATGTTCTTCACATTAGGCCCAAAACTCAAGAGGTGAACATGGGGAAAATCTACCGTTTGATTTTTAACTATGGATTTTCCAAGACAGAGAAGTATTCCAAAGAAGACCTGGGGAACTGTTTTTGAGGACTGCCCAACCAGTGCAGACCATGTGATGATAGATACCTTTATCACTGTTTTGCATTCAGTAAAATAAAAGGAATACAATTCCTTTTTTTCCTTTCTGTTGTAAAGAGCCAGTTTAAAAATTGTGACATTTATTTCTGAAATGTATCAGACTTTTTTTTTTTTCATAAAGGTCTCTGTCATTTCCCAGTGCAGCATAGGAAAATTCTAAAATGTTGCATGCGGAACACGCATGCAAATTCTATTTGCAGTATTTGCGTCCACCGTGGGATATCTTAGGTTGTGCCAGTGACATATCACATGAAAATCACCTTTTCCTAGAAGAACTGGCATAAATGGTGTGAACATATGCTGAAATGGGAGATTTCTTCAACGAGGAGCTGTAGGACATGAGTGGGGTGAGCATAGAGACAAAAGCTAGGAGCTTATTCTGACACTGACTTTCTAGCTAGTCTTTCCATGTCCCAGAAATAGTAATACTTAACCCACAAGGATTTGTGAATCATATTCGAATGAAATTGCAATATATGAATATTGTGCCAGATTTCTATTAGCTATTTTGACGTTATACATTTTTTATCATATGAAGTATGCTAAAATTGGTCCAGATCTCCTGCTTGCCTGTTTTATTTTAACCAATGTTGACAGCTAGAGCTGGTAGAAGCTGTCTGAATTAAAATTAAAAGTCAGTGCAAAAATAAACCCTAACTTTTTCTGTAAAATAATTGATTCGTTTTCTTGATGAACTCCATTTGCAATACAATCTAAGTCTTGTTAAACAAAGATAACAATATAATAGATCTCCACAACTTTCAGACACCTGAGGCAGACATTTCTTTATAAAATTTAGGGGCTAGACTGTCCTCTCGTATTCTGTCTGTCCCCTTCACTTTCTGTATCTACACACATACACATGATTATAAATGACACATCATTTTTTGAGGGCAGAATTTGGTTCTGAGTTAGGTACAGTGTGTTTGTGGAACTAATGGCTATATTATTTCTTTTGAAATGCTATATTCTGTCTCCTGTTTCTATTTTTTTTTGCCCTCTAGGTAAGCAAAAAACATTTATAATCAACTGATGTCAAATGAGACATGACTGTAGTGATTGTATAAGGTTAGGAAAATTGAAAGCTGAAGTTAAATTTTTTAGATTATCCTCCACTCAGCAGTCAGTACATGTACTGTTGACAGGAGAAGAAATCACTGTGCAAAAAAAGGGGCATATATTTTGGTTAAAGTTCTTGTATACAATCAAGGTATGCATTAAAGTGGCAAAAGACTTAATTTTGCTGGCAAAAATAGTAGTTTTGCCACCAAATCCTTGACATTGTCTCATGTGAAGAGATACCATCACTCAAAAAGCTTATGAGTTAGACTGGTAATGCATAAATATTGAATATGTAAGGATGAAATGAAAATCAAAGGAAAATGGGGTATGTGGAGCCACTCTATGGATCTGTTCCTGGGTGTGTTATAAGTGTGATTTTCCACATACCGAGGAAAATACACAACAGTGTCATTTCTGGTATCCTTCATGCATCGTGTGTTACAATGTGTAGTAAAAGGTCTTAGAAATGACAGACTGGAAAATCCTCTTGTGTTCTACAATCTGTGTGCTCTTGCAGGGCTGGCAGCCCGAGCCCGTGGGGGTGGATCTGTGTGGCTGGATCTGTGTGGATGCTGGGTTCCCCGCATCCCTGTGGGTTTCCCGCTTTCAGCTGCAAGGGTGGAAGAGAGACAGGATGGGGGAAAGGGAAGGAAATCAAAAGAAATCTTGGTCTCTGAGGGACTGGATAGCTTCAGCTCTCATTGCCCTGTGCTCCCTCTATAGTGTACAGCACCCCATCTGTGTTTGGGCGTGCTACCTTTTATATTCATGTAGGCTGGTGAGTCAGGAGCTGCCGGGACTCAGAAAAGCCATTTTGGCATTAACCAATCCTGTTTCCCCAAGTGGGATTCAGCTGACAGGTGGAGGGGGAGTCAGGGACTTGGAGATACTGTTCCCCACATGCTTCTCTCTCCTGGTTACGCTCTTTGTTCCGAACACCTGTAGAACTTACCAAGGTAGCTTTGTGAAAGAGAAGAGCAAAGCACGTATAACAGTAATGAAAAGTTCTCACTGCGGCCCTTGAAGGCAGCGTGGAATCTTGTGTGATTATCTTGACCCATCCAATTTATTTAACAGAACTTTAAAAACTAATTTAACACTACTTCGATCAGTTCATATTTGTGCTGAAAACCTCTGCAACTGCATTTGATGTATTTATATGATGTGAATCCATTGGAAACAGCAGAGTCTGATTGAGAGAGATGAGTTTTAAATCAAAAGTTAAATCAATCTAGTTGAGTTTTTTTGTCTGTCTCCTCCTCCTCCTCCCTGTCTCCTGAAGGTCCTTTAAAAAGCTTCCTGCCGTGCATCCAACAGTTCGTAACTCCCGCAAAGATCCGACGCCCGTTGCTTGGGAACAGAAGGCACGGAGTTAGCAGAAAGATGTAGGCCGCCATCTGAGGCTGTACAACTGACAGCCTGATGCCAAGCCAATAGCCCGGGAGTTTAAATCTGGACCAGATACTTCAAGGCCAAAAGAAGTCTTGCTCATGCACGTGTGGCTGTGTACATGCTGTTGCAATGGCCTCCTGCCTTCCTCTGTGCTAAGAAGTTGTCCAAGTGATTCACAGGCTCAGGGCAGGAGTCACGATGAGGATTTGTTCTTTGACTGATAAATTCAGTCCCCCCAAAACCCCGCAGAAGCCTTTACGTGGGGTTCAAGAACTCTTCAGTTTCTTTTCTGTAGTTAAATATCCCGTAGTGGGGTACTCCCTCTATGAAAAGATGAAAAGGAAATGAGTGGAGCAAGGATGCTGAACGTGAGAGTGAAGCTGTCCCCTGGAACCCCGGCTCCTGCGGCATTCTTGCTCTGTATAAATAAATACAGTGTCAGCACAGCACACATCGCATTGACTTCCACGAGACACAGCTCACCTTCACCCTTGAAATGATCCAAAGTTGTTCCTCTCTTTTTGACTCAATTGGGTTTAGATCTTCTTTCTTAAGGAAATAGAGCAGTCTGAAGATTTTTCATCTTGTTCTATTAAAAGATTCTGCCTTTCAGAGCCAATTTGTGCGATTACAGTGTCAGGGAATGGCACTCCTAGCTTTGGTCTAGGTTCTTCACCGAAGGTCCTTCCCATGTCCCTGAAGAAGGCACCTGTGCTGTGGCCTTTTCTGTACCTGATACAAGTTTTATCATTTTTGTTTGTTTGTCTTCTGCTACAGAATTGAAAGAGAAATGCACTAAATCTACCTCTGACTGTTTCACTAGGAAATTACTTTGGAAAAAAATCATTATGGCCCATGGAAGAGGAATAATGATTTGGTTGGAAAGATGCTTTTAACTTGCAGTTAAAAAACTTTCAACTTAACTTGTAGTTCAAAAACCCTCAGTTTTTTATAATTTGTTCTCAGCTCTGGATACAGATCCTGAGATCATTGCTCTGTTACACCATCTTTGCTGGGAAGATGTTAAGCAGTTGAAGATTTAAACTCTGTATTGTATAGCTGCCTTGTTGGTGTTGATGAACAGCTATAAGAAGGCAAAATTTGTTTTCCAAACAGATTTTTTTCTCTCAGATTTCTTTTCAGTCAAGCCTATAATTTCATAATTTTATCAAATGAATGCAAACTATCTGCTAGTTATTCCTTTTCCTGTGGAGTTTGCTTCTTATGAAATGTTATTTCTATTCAAATAGTAGGTTCTGGAGTGTCATTTTTACAAAAGAATAAATTGAGCGTTGAATTAATGAACCTTGGACTGTGAGAACATGCAGTTAAAGATACGATTCTATAGAAACCTCCTCCTTTAAAAGATAATTGCCACAAAGCTTCCCTATAATAACGGGTGAGATGCAGGTTTCATGGTATTTTCACAGTTCTAGAAATATGCGATATCAAGCGATAGAAAAATCGTTAGGTGTTAATAGTACCGTGGTACCGTGTTACCTGCATTGCCAGGTTTGCCACCTGGTAACCCAGACCTGCACAGCTGACCGGGTCCCCAGAACTGGGGGACGTTAACTGTGTGCCTGCTCCACCACCGTCCGGTCCAGGTTGTGCTTTTCCTTTTTCTCCTACGCGCCAGCACTGCACTGAGTCAGAGCTCTGGTAGGGATGAGATCTGTCGGTTCTGGAAGAGGCAATGAAGAGGCTTTTCCTCCAGGTGCCCCAAGGGGCAAATCCTGGGACCTCCAGCACAGGGAAGATTTATTCAAGGGCAGGACCCTGCCTTCCTATCCTAAGATCACACGGGCTAGGGAACACAAACTGGCTGTGTCTTCCCCTGCCTACGGTCCTCTAAAACCGCACCGATCCCTTCCGCAAAATGCTTAATGGAATTTCAGTATTCAATAACATTTTTATACTGGTGCTATTAAAAACTTCTTCCTCTGGAGCAACAGTTGTTTCTGTTTCCTTGAATTGCTGTTTAAGTCTTGCCTGCTCGTCCTCCTAAATGTTGATTTGGCCAGCAGCCTAGAAACCGGGATGATTTTCATGGTTTGTGGGCATAATTTCTTCCTGCTATCTGTGTGCTGAATTACGTGAGGCCTCTGTGCAGCCCACCACAGGTGCCAGTGTTACCTATACGTGGACAGTAACTGACGTTCTAACTTTAGAAGAGTCTATCAAAAAAATATTTTAAAGCTGTATTACTCTCAGAGGTGGAGAATCAGACTTCAGCTAAAAGTCTGGAGCTGAGCTAAGCTGTAGGCTTCACCCTGCTGTGGCTTTTAGTGAAGTCCCACCGAGGTTTTCATCACCTTCTTGTGTTTCTGCTGCCTGGCTGACAGGAGGGGGAAAATATCATTATAGAATAATGCGCTGTAATTCTTAAAGGAGAAATTTTGCTTTAGGGCAGGTTATGAGATAATCAATATGTTTAATACATAGTCTTCCAGATCATATATGGAGTTTCTGGGCACGTCTTTCTAAATAAGCAAAGAACTTGTGTGAGGAAGCCTGTTGGTTTAGGAAATGCATGTTTGAGTGGTAAAATGCAGAAAAGTTGGAAAGTCCTCTTTTTTCCCATTATATATGAGGTTCAGGATCGGCAAGTTTTACCCACATTAGTTATTTAAAAGAAAGACGATGATAATTTTATTTATAGCCCTAACGGATGAATGTTGTAAATGAGGCAAGATTTGAGGCATGAAGCAAAATGTTTCATTCACTTGGTGTTATGAAAAACAAATAGCTTATTAGGAAGAAGTTGTTACAGGAGGCTACCTTTCAAAAGAAAACGAAATTGCAAAAGCTTATAATATCTTTTCGGCTGAAGTGACTGCTGGTAAGAATGAATCAGGCAACGGCCGGGAATTCACAGACCCATGGCAGAAGCAATTTCAGAGTCAAGTTGCAAAAAAATCAAAACTGAAATGTATATTAGTTTTATCCATTTTATATAAGGAAAAAAAAAATCATTGAGGATATGTACATCATCTGTTACACTGACCTGCCAATACAATAGTTGCAAATGATGGGATTTGTTTCTGGTGAGCCGTTTACTCAAGGCAGGGACAGTAACTGCAATATTTCTGTGGTTTATGACCTCTGAACGCTCCTCTGCTGGCATTATTGGGATCTATATTTCACTGTAGCTTAGCAGTTCTTATTTCACATGAATTGAGTTGCTCTTATAGTTTTAATCTACCCTTTTACTCCTCTTGTTTAAAGCCATATGCAATAATTTCTTTGTAAGTAGATTCAAAACAGGAAAGCAGATGATTTCTGAGCAACTCGAAGTATTGATTTAGAAAATTCCTGACACAACCACAGCTTGAGCCTGTGGTTCTGCGAGCGGCCATTGCTCGAAGGCAAGAAACACTGACACCAGTGGAGAAAGAGAGTTTGTTTGTTGTTCTGCCTGGTATCCTTTAAATCATGGCATTTTATTTCAGCAATATTGCCCAGAAGGTGATAAGCTTGAAATCCCAGTGTTAAAAGTAACCTTTTCTATGCAACTCTATAGGAACAAAAAAAGCTGAATATTTTCCTGGGACTCATCAAGGGTACAAAATGATTGTGGGTTTACTTGCTGGGAAGAACAGCACAAGAATCTTTGTCCAAATGAATAAATTATCAACTCTTGGCACATCATAATTATTTTTAAAAAATAATTGGCAAGAAAAATTTTTATGGTTCTATGGACCCTTCAAAATTTGTGAGCATTTCAAACACCGTTAATTATCTCTGTGAACTCCTGGGACCTCAGCTGGTCTCGTGTCTGCAGGATTAGTCTCTTAAATCTGACCGCTGCAAAACCAGGAAAACATAGTATTCTTCAGCCTTTCACCCCAATTTCAGATCAATGTCTCCTAAATGTTTGTGTGTTATGGTTTAAAAAAATAATAAATAAGATTGATAATAAAATTCTTGGACTCACTGCAGAGTCTTCCTCCCTTTAGTCATTAGGAAAATATTTTCTCTGACTGATCATGTTGTAAAATGTGTTATTTCAAACCACAGATATCGACAATTATTATAAATCAAACCGAACAGGGATAATTAAAATTTAATTTTAAGTTTGTCAAGGTCTTTGGAAGCATATCCTGAGGGCCAACTGTGTCTATGTTGTGGCATGTTTCCAGCTGACTTTGGGCCAAAAGTTGACATCGTTGCTCAGTCCGCTTTCCAAAACAATTCCCAGGTACTTCAGAGTGTGAGTGCCTGTTAAGCTGAATAAAAATTGAATGGCGTTTCCAGAATTTGTCCTTAAATACAGGTTGTGGCAAGAAACGATTCTAAGAATTGAGATAATTTTAACCAACATTGGTCTCTAATTGCTTCTGATTTTCTTGCCGCTGCTGACAAGCTCAGTGCCTAGCATTGCCACCATGTGTCTTCTGACAGCCCAACTGAGAATGGTGGAAAGTCGAGGAAATAATACGACTCTCTAGGGTTTTTTTTTCACTGTGTTTGACATGTGCAGCAACTTGGTGGTTGTGTGGAAAAAAGCGAGGCTGCATTTTGTGAGCATGCTTGCATTCGTAAACTCGCCATATAATTCTTCAGGTAGCTCGGTGAATCTCTTAGTCACTTCTCCGAGCCAACACTGCACTTCACTGCCACCTCTTGTCCCACTGTTCAGACTGAATAGAAACAGCTCTTTCATGTACCCTTGTGTGAGTGTGTGGCTTATAACCATACGTGGTGTATGAGGGCAGTGGCATATAACTAATAAAGTGATGCAGATGTATGATGAACTTGTGCTAAGCTGTCAGTGTAGCTTTTACGCTCACTTTCTGTGGTTTACGAGGTGTCAAATCTTCTTGAAATGCATGTGGGAATGTACCTTTATACCAAAACCCTATGAGTGGAATGCTGTTTCTGTAGGCTCTCCTCCTACAAACTCTTATATATGTTTCACTTCTTAGCCGCTGTGCCTTTTCTCATTGACATCAGCCAGCCTATTTGCAGTACACAGAAGCGTGTGCTTCAGCCTGCAAGTTCAAGGCTTTACTGACTCCAGCATAGTTGTACAGGTAATATTCTGAACAGGATTGGCTCTCGGTCAAAGAATACACGAAGTAATTCATTGTAAGCTAAGACCTCAGCTGATGCAGCCCCAAGCTAGTGTAGGTAGATACCTATGTAGTAACTGAAGTAATTTATTTGTGAAAATAAAAAAACCCTAACCCAAACCTTTGCCCGCTTTCAACTTTATGTTTGCGCTTGGCTAGCTGAAGTGCTGATGTAAATTTTCAGTATGAGTTTGCTTGGCAAGTCTTACAAGAGATAAGTAAAATAGTATTATTATTCTTCCTTTTAATATGGGCACAATCCTGCAATTCTGTTGGAAGCAATTGTGCAAGAAGAGCAGGGAGACAACCTCCTGTAACTTTCAATGGCTCATGAGCAACAAGATTTAACAAGTCATGTCTTAATTTCTTAATTTCTTTTGGGTTTACTTTCCTTTTGGTTATCTTATAACTATTTATGATATACAGTCAAAATGCCAGGGATTGCTAGAGTGAGAATATCAGGACACATACCTGTGAGTTAATAATTCTAGTGCCCACTCTGTGATTTTGGTGGAAAAAAGCAGCAACCCAAGAAACCAAAAGCAAACCCTCGAAACGCTTAGAACATCGCTTGCTTTCTGCTTTTGAATGTCTGAAAGCAACTAAGAGATCACTGGATGTATTTATTGCTCAGGTATATTCCACAACTGTATCGTATTTTTTTAAAATTACAATTGCTATAGGGATTGGTGATTAGATGAAAGTATTCAATATATTCAATATATTCAGATGTGAACTAAGTATGACTGTTCACGAAGGAGCCATTATAGTTACTATAGATAGTTTAATGAAAATGTCAGCTCAATATTCAGTAGCGGTCAAGAAAGAAAATTGAATTTAGGAATTATTAGAGAAGAAATTGCGACCGGAACTGTCTGAAAGTGTCCCGTGAATGTATGACAATATGCTTGACGTCCTCTTACATTCTTCCTTTGCCATCTTCTGCTGGCCACTTTCAGAACCTTTGATCTGACTCAGTTTGGCTGTCCTTTCCTGTTCTGATACTGGAAACTCAGACTGTGTTTTGTCAAAAATCACATTGCTGTAAGGTGTTTTTATCATACGGTGTAAAATTTCCTCTGATTCTTTTCTTCTTGGTCTGTTAAAAAGAAAAAAGATAAATCAAACAATGCTGAATGTAAGGAAGAAAGGGGATACCTCTTGTTCAAAACTTATTCCTAAATATCCTGTAGCAATTCTGGAAGAGAAAAACACATCTGAACTAGCAGCTAATTTTACTCCTGTGATCAGCCCGATGGAAGTCAATGAAACTTTTCCAGTGTGTAATGTCTGGCAGTTGCTTGGATGTCTGCAGCTGCGTAGTAGCTTTTCAGATATTCTAATAGATAGTATTCTATGCTGTTTAAATGAATTTATGCACACTTTGTAGGCAGCAAATAAATGATTTAACTGGAAAGTCATCTTGTAGCGATGAGAAATCTTTATACCTTACATGTGGATATTAGTGCAATACAAAAGACACTCTAAAGCAGCTGCTGAATTGGTTTCTTACACCCTGACTTTCCTTCTGCCCACAGTCACAGTCCATACAGCAGAATGCTTGAGAATGTGTTTGGTAGGATGGGGTCAAACAAATTACCCTTAGAAGATTAAAACCTTAATTATTTTGATTTAAGATGATGATTGATTCTACCAGGACTCCTATTGTGTTTATTAACTGTGATAAAATATCACACGGGATTGGGAACCGGTGGCCGCTTTCGATTCTGAACAGAAAGTAACGACTGAGTACATATTTGAAGATTAATTTCATTAATAAAATCTGTCGCCAGTTGAGACATTAATGGGATAGGACAGTATCTGTGAAATCAGTGTGGTACAAGATTACTTATCCTACATTGATAGCTGTGCTTGTAACCTAAGAACTTTGTCAGCAGAATTGGCAACTTTAATTACATTGGCATGGCCATTCGAGTATTTGAGTGTCAGATGATTAGAATTGATGAACCTTGGTTAATGAAAAGCCCTAAAGGTTAGTCAGTCCTATTTATATAATTGAAGACAATCTCAATTAACTGATAAGGGTTTTTTTATTTTGTAATTTTATTTTATTACTCAGTTAAAGATAAAAGTAAGATTTCACTTTGTCTTCCATCCAGTTAAGAGGTTTATTTAGATGGGATTAGTGAATTAGTGAATTTGACAGTGTTTTTCACTCCCTCGGTCATCCACTATAGGAAGTCTGATTACACCCTTGTTTATGCCCTGCATCACCCCATGGACTTCTCTGGCTTGATGCAATTGTAAATGAAGGAAGAATATGGCTTCGTAATAAGAATGACAAATGCCATATTAGTTCGGTGGCTAAACTGGTTGCCAAAGCATGCGGGTGTTTCAGGCTTTTCATTGAGTTAACTGCTGTTACAGAAACAGCAGACGTGAAGACAGTAATTTTAGCAATTAAGATGGTCTGGATGTGAAGTGATTCGTAATATGCTTGTTTGTATCTCATCAAAGCAGATACCGGGTGTTATTATCTATGAATGCTAAATACAGTGATTAATTACACCAACGTACAAGAAAACAAGATAACTTGGATTTTTATCAGAAGAAAATGCTGATTCCCTTTGTCACTATAATAAATGGTTCTGTCTTCCCTTGCTTGCCTGTTTAGATGCATTGAGATAATACTAATTACTTTATAATTAGTTATGTGTACGAACGAATATAACCCAACAAATGCATACATTTCAAAGCATCTCTTTTCAGTCTACTGGGAGCAGGAATTTGGGGCTATTAATCTAGATTAATAGGGAAAGAATAGAGAATCTAATACTTTTCCTATGGTGCCAGGACTGCTGGCATATAATCTAAGCCCCTGAATACTGGAAGAATACTGTCAAATAAGAGACAGTTCAGAAAAAATGTAAGCCACCTACTGTCTTTCAGTGAGCCGCTTAGAAGTGTGAAGCTTTAACCGTGGAGAGTTGAATCTGAGATGCAGTGTCCGATAATGCTGGATACTCGTGCCAGGCTGGCAGGAGGCCGCTCCGAGGAGCGTTTGGGAAATCAGAGCCCATCAGGCTTCCCTGGGCCTGTGTTTTCACACCCAAAATTGCGTGTGGTTTAGGGAATTCATGCTGCCGTTGTACAAAGTTGGGCAAGTTCTGCAGAGCTGGCTGGGACACGTGCGTAGCTAAATTATCTAGACAGGAAAAACGACTAACTTCTCTCTACTAAAGAGATTATGGGCCTGGTTCAATTTTAACTCTGTTAGTACGCAGGCCCCAGAAAGTGCTATTCTATATCCCATTTCCCTACGGGTACCTCTCGGCCTAGCTGGGGAGATGCCGGCAGCCTCTGCCAGGCAATGGGAGAGGAGCCGCCTGGCCTGCGCCCACCGCAGTGCCGCACAAAGCCGGCGCCGTACAGAAAGGGGCTTTTTGCAGCTGCAGTTTTACCGACTCATTAACCACCTAATCTTTAATTTTATCCGCCGTCTAGTTTCTTTAGGAGGAATACGTACTTGAGCTGGTCTTTGGAAAGAATGCGGTCAATGCTATTCTTACACATAATTGTGTATATCCATGGGAAGCACTTTAGTTTATATTCTTGTGGCCAGATATGACTTGGCTCGCTTTTTGTCAGCACGTTGCCTGTGGAGGTCAACGTTTCTCGAGAAAGAGGACACCTCAGAATTTCATTGTCTGTTTGAAGGCGACTGTCTCCAGATCTCATGCACATCAGTTTGAAATATGTCTGAATCAATGCCTATCTTAATAGGCATTAAAACCTTGATTTTGGTTTTATATCGGTGAATCTAGGGGAAAAATAAAGCAGCACCACAAGCAGCAAACAGGCTATTTTGGCATGCATGTGAGGTCAGCACGTTCCGCAAACTATGTCGTGCCTCTACTGAAGACCATCTTTTTACAAAATATTTGTTTTAAAAGAAGGAAAAATATACAAATGAAGTCTATTAGCAAGGTGAATAGCTACCAAATGCATGCTATGCATTTATATAAAATACATATATGTATAAATGTGCCATAATACACTTGCATTTGCAATAACAAATAAAGTGGTCTGGAAGATGACTGAAAATAGAACAATATGATTAGGGGAGTTAAACCCTGATTTGCATCTAAAAAATGTAGTGTATGCTCATTTATGTGCAAATGTAATGGAAAAAGGCTGCAGGTAAAGTGGCGAAAGCCTAAACAAAATAAACACTTAATTTTCTTTTATTGTACTTTGTGACTATTAATAATATTACGGTACTAAGGCAGAAACATTAAACTAAGCAGGGGAGCAATAAATGTTCCTAGACTGTGCAATGCTGTTGATATTAGTGGCTAATAGCTCCAGAGTTCACATAAAATGCAGATTGAAGTACAAAGAAGATGTTTAGTGGAGTCAGCAGTGGCAGTGAACTGTTTACAGGTGAAACTAATAACCAGAGGGCAGACACAGCAGGGGCATTTTCTGCAAAAGATATCTAAAAGGAACTTTTTGAAGCACTTAATCAGACTGTCTCTGTCCTCAGGGAAGAGATTTGATAATCCCAGCTTATTTCTCTTCAAAACTAGCTCCTGAAATCATTAATTAT
Organism: Vanellus vanellus; assembly: GCF_965231255.1. Classification (NCBI taxonomy): domain Eukaryota; kingdom Metazoa; phylum Chordata; class Aves; order Charadriiformes; family Charadriidae; genus Vanellus; species Vanellus vanellus. The sequence continues at coordinate 8,713,632 of NC_138910.1, forward strand.
AACGTGCCGTGTTTCCATTTATAAATATCATGAAAAATGCAAGGGCTATAGGGTATGTTGATATAAAACAAGTCTACATTGACTTAAGAACATCACGCTGAAGTTATGAGAGGTGACTTGATGCCACACTGTTGGGTACACGAATGAGAAACTGGATTTGGGGTTAATGAACCGTAATTAAGTTCACTCACTGTGACATACAGAAGAATGTAATACTTGGCAGTAGTCATACTGTGTTTTGTTTTGCCTTGCAAATCTGGATGCAGACTGTTTCCCACATCTTTATCTGAGAGACCATAAAGAAAACACTGACTGCAGAAGGAATAAATAGCCATATATTTAATTGAAGAAAGAAGATCTCCTCCTCTCCTGTGCCTAGAGGCGGAGGGCAATAAAAGTACAAAACTGACATAGTGTTAGATTTTATTCATCTTAACAGTGATGCACTTTACCAGTGTCAGTAGAATAACTGAAATGAAGATGGGTGTAAAATTATATTAATGTGGAATATGATCCCTCAAACCTCAAAGTAAAAAACAGTTGGAGGAAGTGTTTTTTCCTGAAGTGTTTTTATCCGAAACGGTGCATCATTCTTTTTATTTTTTGGTTATTTCATTGAACAATATAATATGTATTTATTGGCCAAACCGAGAGAGAAATTATCATTCTTTTGCCTGACTTTGATCAGCGTATACATTTCTTTAGTTTCTCCCGCCCTTTGATTTGATTTATGATTGGAATGATAGGTTACCAGAATTGTTCAACTATCTTGTCAGTGTGTGCAGTTGCACAGTAGATAAGTACCGATTAGTGCATCTCTCTAAATGTAAGGTTCTCCAAGAAAAAGAATATAGTTTAGGGACTGGACTACCAGCAATAATTAAAAACACAACGAGGCACACAAAATAAATTGCACAGATTTTTTATGCTCCTACCCAGTTCTGCAATGAGCTGCCCTGTTGGGTTTCTCAATGCGAGAAGGAAGCACAAGCTCAAACAGGGGATTTCTTCAGTGAACAAAGAGCTGGGGTGCAATTATCCTCTTAAGTATCTGTCTTCATACACATATATCTAGGAAGAATAAGGAAATGACGGCTGGTAGTACTTGGCATATCGTTTAACTGAAGGGCTAATTAACATGGCTTTATCCAGAATTAGAAATGGATAGAAGTCTGTTACTAAATAAATCGGTTAAATTTTAAGATATTAAAAGATTTCAGGCTTCTGGTTTCTGCTGTGACATTCACCCTTGCGCTAAAACTTCACGGCTTGTCTCCAGAAGGCGATCTCAGCATTAACTTGTCAGTAATCTGAGAGTCTCCCTTCCAACAGGAGCAGTCTCACTGGAGGTCCTGAGGACCTTCGTCAGTGCTGCGGGCTGAGCCATCGTAGCAGACTGTCGCCATATGTGATGATGGTCACCCAATATGAGAGAGTGAAATGTGGGAACTTGACTGGAATACAGTTTTCTCTAAGCTGATCAGAGAAAGCAATGGGGGTCAATTTGGATTTTCTTCAGCAATCTATTATCACAGAACCATAGAATCTATTAGCCAGGTTAGAGGTAAACCCCATTATTTTAAGCCTGTCCAAGGGAGAGACTATTTTTCCGGTCTGCTCACTCAGTCTCTCTTTGTGGTCCTTCAAGAGCTTGCCTTTTCCTAAATGCATTTTAAGGAAATTTACCTCTCAAGGCCTCTTGTGAAGAGTTGAATTGGCTCTCTGACCCGCCACTAGTGTAAAGCTCAACTCCCCACTCTGCTTGGAGAGGTGTTGAAAGGCATTCGTACTACTTCCCAGGTCTTCCTCACGCTTCAGAAAAATGCTCCATTGATAGCCAAAAGGTACTTCACTGCTCTCCTTCAAAAGCCTTTAAAACATATCTTTACTGCCCTGTGTCTTGAAAAAAAAAAAAAAAAAAGTTAGGGTGTCTCCTATTCTGTAAACCCTGATTATTCTTTTGCCCCAAAATCCACAGCCCAAAATCCAACATCGAACCAGAGAGGGTTCTGGATAATAAGTGGGTCTTCTAGATCCTAAGATAGCATAAGCAATTAATGGTAATTTCATACAGCAGAAATGGAAACAAGATTCTTGAAGGGGGGGGGTGGGGGGGGCGGGAGGATCCCCATTACTTTCAAGATCTGGATCATTATCCTTTGGCAGAGATGAAAATACATCCTGGTGATAAGTATTTAGTGTTTTCTCATGACAGAACATTCTCCTCCCTGCCTTGCAGAAGTAGCTGGCTGTCCTTAGTTTACCTCATGGTACGACTGCAGTCCATTAAGTTTTTACAGCAGAATGGCAAATAGCATTTCAGAGCTTCGTTACATGTTCTGGTAAAGTTCAGTTGCCTGGAAACTGCTTGTGAATTTGGGTCAAATTTTCCTTCTCATTTCAGGAAAAAAAAAAAAAAAGCGGCAAAACAGCAAAAGAACTATATATTATCCAGGGAGAAGGAGATGATTTTGTCCTGTTTTTCTAAGGTTCATTTCTGTCCTCTGCCTCAAGAGCATTGGAGCCCCCGAGCAATAGGTCGTTGTGTTGAACAGGGCATTCCCAGTCCCTTCTGTTGACTCTCTTCTACTTTGTATAAATAATTGACCGTCCACTGGTACAGGAATAGGAAGCTAAATCTCCTACTGCAGCACAAGAAACTCTTTCTGGCTAATTAAGTATTCAGTGCAAAGTGGGGAAGCTTGAACACAAAGCGGGGAAAAGACCCATTCAAGAATCGCTTGTCAAACTGTGATAAGGCTTACTCAAATTATCAGCTCCAGTGGTATCTCCTCAGTTCATCATTTTTGTCCAAACCACACTTTGGTCCCAAGCATGGGCTGTCTCCAGCATTCCAGGGCTTATGCTTTCTATTATTTTTTCTCAGGGTGTTGAAATGAATTTCTGGCCCCACTGCCCGGAGAAGTGAGATGCTGACAGCGGCAGGCAGCTGCAACGTGCTGTCACGCCAGTACAAGAAGAACCTGAGTAAAATGTAATATTCAGTGAATATTCAACTGAGAAAGCGAGTTAGGCTTGGTCAGCGCTGTACTGAAAGACTGAACACACTTCTTCAGATCCCAGAACATGTTATATCTGAATGAACTGAGCCCTGTTTGGCATGGTATAGCTCAGGATTTCCAACGCTGTCAGTCTTAAAGGAGCCCGTGAGCTTTTAAAATAGCAGCGTATCTACCAGCACATACAAACCATCGCTTTGTCTAGGTCATTCACTCAGATTATTGAAATGATACTTTATGAGCAATGGCTTGACTCTATATTTATTTACGTTCTTAAGCCACAATCCGTCTGGAATGCTGCATTTTATACCTTCATTTTTTAAAGGTCTTCTTATCCTGGTTACATGATAGCACTTGAATTGCAGGTTATATTCATAAAACCAGGAAGCATTTCAAGAACATTGGCACTTAATACATTGCAGGTCACAGGTTTTGATTTTAAGCCAAACTGTTGTTGGTTTTGGCAAGCGTATTTTCCTCTGAACCTGATGCGTTTGAAATACTGATGCAGCGGCATTAACTCCGTGGTTCCAGCTCAGGAGACTGACTCTGCTGGATCACCTGCCTAAGTGTGGCCCTTCCTTTTTCAGCTCATTAATGGTGCGGGGCTTTCATACACAGGTCAAGAGGTGACTTGACCCTCTTCTGCCCTCAGCAGTACACACTGAATTCATGTAGAATCAAATGGGCACTCCGTGCTGGACTATAGGTATGAATGCAATATTTCAAAAAGTGACACAAACACTGCTAATTTTAATGTATCTGGTTGTGAAAATAAGGTGGTGGTGCTTCTAGAGCTGATCGTGGCCTGATACTGAGGTAAACGATTTCTATCTGTTTCATCACCATTTTCCACCGTCATTTTGATTCTTTTGATTACCAGCACAAGGAATCTGATTTCAGAGCTGACAAATATAAATGTGTTTGCATCAAGGACAAATGCTTCAGTTAAAAATTTTCCGGCAATTGTTTTGTTAGTGTTTGAAAGAGAACAGAGTGGAGTTCTTTCCTGCAGGATTGTTGGCTCAAAGAGTTAAAAATAATAAAATATGCTTTTCTCAATAACTTAGGCAAAATAATGGGACATGCAATTAACCTTACAGGAATTCTGATTATGAACCTGCACTTCTTAGTCGAAACTTCTGTCCTAAGCAGCCTGCTACTGCATTCATTTCCAAAGTCCTCTTGAGGACAGAGTTTTGAACATCTTTGACCAACTGCAGAAAGAGCAAATTTGGTTATCAGCAGTACAGAAAATTTTGAGTAGCGGTACGTGAACTTGCTGCTTCTTTTGCGTCTGTATTCATCTTGAGTCTTGTGGCATCTCTGATTCCACATGTCTGGTGCGGCACTTAGGATTTACAGGTACACAGCTGCGTTTGAAAGGCAGCGCAAGTGTACTTTATGACTTATTATTAAATATAGTTTCTGTTGGATATATCTCAGAACCGAAAATAGGTGGGAATGGAGACCAAAGCTGTGAGATATGACTGTGGTGTTTAAATGAAATTCATCCCACGGCGAAGATGAGAGGTACAATGTCCGTGAACCACTTACACCCTGCTGATATTCAGGTCTGAGGACAGAAGGCAAAATTTAAACACTTTCCTGCTGGCTTTTGTTAACATTGAATTTCTCACAGCTGTGGACTCTGCGCTGAATATGTTCATCATTTGGTTCACAGCTTCCCTTTCTGCAGAGGTTTCTCATAACACCACGCTGCAAAGAAAAGAACCGAGGGGTTAAGCATCAAAGCAGCGGAGTAGAGGAGGAGGAGGAAAGAAGTCATGTTGGAAATTATAGATGACTGGACTCTGGAAGAATGAGATGTAGCAGATTATTTATAGTTATGCAAAACTGGAAGTCGAGTACAGCCAGGAATCTGCTGTCATTGGCAAGGGAAACGGGACCTGACCCTGCATGAGTAGAGCACAGGATCCCATCACTGACCGAATTAATTGAAGTTGTTAGAATGTGGGTTGGCTGCTAAGTCCTTTTTAATTTTGCTCTTGGCTCTTCTGATGTCTTATGAGTCACAAGTCTTTTACTGGCCTTGTTTTACGGATCTGAGAGCAAGGGAGTGACAGCGTTTACCTACCTCATGTGGAAAATGTGAGGCTTAATTAATGTTTGTAAAACCTGGCGGATCAGTCAGTCACCAGAAACGTTACATCTGTGCTGTGTTATTTGGATCCATTGCATAAAGTTCTCCCTCAACCTTTGTGCACCTTCTAATCACCTTTTAAAACTGAGCAAATACTATTGAAAATGGCTCAGGGTTTTATTTCACATGGGTTACGTATTTTTCAGGGCCGGTGATGTGAGGGCATATGTCACTTATGGGCCCAATAAACTTGCATTCTGGTCCTTTCGTGACAAGGACGGTAAGTTGGCCAGCCCTGCGTGAATTGCAGGACGGCACTTTGAAATGAGGATACAAAACTTGAGGAAGCCCAAACATGTGAGTCTGGGCTCACAGTGTACCAGGTGAACTCTGAATGCCGTGAATGAGAAACAAAAGACGTTTTTTTCAATTCCTTACGCATCAAGGCTCAGAGTGTTTTTCCCTAAGCATAGTAGAAAACAGGAAATTCTCATTGATGGGAAGAAATATGTCTAATTGACATTACTGATATCTTGTGGAAGGACTTGAATTATTTATGATGGCAAAATCATTGTTTATACTGTGCTCACAAAATGGAGGCAAGGAAGGAAATATGGAGACCAGTGCTCCATATTAGACACAATTACCAGCTATTTTTAGGTGTATTCTTAAAACTCAGAAACACAAGGTCTTTATATCTAATCTATATTTATATATCCATGTGTATGGCTCAATGCACTAATTAGTAAAGCTCAGGAAGTGGTGCCAGCAGAGATAGGGATAGAAAAAAGTGAGAGATGAATGTCTGACAAACCTAAAAATAGGGTGAATTACTCTCTATACACTTGTCGGTACCCTACAGAAAGGAGAATTGTGCTTTCCTGCAGCACCTCACTTTGGGATACACGTTTTGGGTACTTGTGGCATCCAGTAGCGTACCACGGGATTTTCTGAAAATCATGAAAGATAATTTTCTCACCTCTAAATATCCCCCTTCCCCAGTGTGAAGTGTGCCGATTTGGGATGTCACTGTGCTAGCTAAAGAGGAATTAGTCGGTGGCCGGGAAGCTGGTGTTTGCCCACAGCCCGCTGACCAGAATCTAATGACATTCAGCCTGCGCCAAGCCTGCATCACGTCAGCGCGTCTGAAAATTGTCTCTCTTATGTATGTTGGAGTGTGAAAGTCTTTTGTTACAAAGAAAAGCTGCCTAAGGAAGCGGAGGGCGCGGCTGGTTAAACTCAGCGGAGAAACCTTCAGACAATGAAATTAAGCTCTTCCCAAGTGTTGTTTTTTGTTCTGGCCTTACCAAGTCATTCCCCTTGACTGATCAGCTAAAACCACAGGATTTGTGATCTGCCTGTGTAAATACTTGCGTTGCAGAAGGCAGTCTTGCTCTTTTTGCTTTTTCTTCCCCCTAAGTGAATGAGGCCTGTGGGCTTCCTCCAACTAAGCTCCCTGTGAAACTATAGGGCTGTATTCTTTCAAACTGGCTGAGGAGTCTATGAATTGCATCTCTGAGCACCTGCCTGTGGGACGCCTCCTGTCCCCACCTGGATTTGGGTGGAGAGGGAAAGGTGGCGATGGCCCTGTACAGCTGCTCCTTCCCCTGCGGTGGCTGAGCACGGGCTCAGGGGCAGGAGGAGCTGTGGGAAGGCAGGGGACCAGGCGAAGGCTGCCAGTTTGTTCTATTTATTTTAAGGGTGTGCCCGTCTGATCCCTTTTCCTAAGCGGACTTCAGCCTTTTCTTGTGATGTGGGTCTTCTCCAGGCACCTGTTGTGATTGTGTGTTTTTCTTAGAAGGCAGCACAGCTCCTAAGACGAACGCAAACAAGTTGCTCAAAAGGACACAGGTATTATAAAATAAAGACCTTTAGCTGAACCCCTGGTAAACAATTATGGCTGCTTTGCATCAGTCAATAGGAAATAGAGAAAAGGTGTCCCGTACTTACAGACCGGGGATTCTCACACACTCATGTGTGTGAACAAGTGGGCTGCTGTGGTGATGGGATTGCCTGGTTTCTGGGACTTTTGGGTAGGAATGGGCTTGTTTTTCCAATCTCCGAAAATGACGAGCATTATCACACATTCATAGATTATTTAAGCAGATTCTGATTAACAAACCTCTCAGAAAATCCCGATAATGAATAAGCTTCCAAAAAGAAATTGGGGGAAGCATCTGTACCATGTATGGCACTTTTCATTATCCTAGTATTTCTTGGGATATAAATGGTGACTTGTTTTCAGTGAAAAGCCGCAAGAGGGAAATTCCACCCATCTCTTCAAGAAAGAGCAGAGACTGTTAAGTAGAGCTTTATTTCCCCGGAATGGTAATAGGGGGGTTTATGAGCCGATCAAAAGCAATGCATCTATTGCCCTTTATTGAAATCCTTGATAGCCTTTCAAAACAGATAGAATTTTCTTCTCCTCTTCACGCGGTGCATTTTGCCCCATCCATTTGTACGTAGGCGGTTTCCCTCAGCACAGATGGCGCTCACCCGAGTGCGTCCCCACCGGCGATGTCCATTACGCTGTGTCAGGAAGCCGGGCAGGGAGCGGGGCACAGACGTGCACTTGCTTTCCCTGTTGTCATTGCTAGGTGAGCAGAAAGGATCCCATCTTAGCCAGATGTGGCAAATTGAAAATATGAGTAGCAAAAAGCATTTGTATTTTCTATTGGAAAAAATTCCCAGCATGTGTGGCTGCTCTCAAAGCTGGGGTAATGTAGCTTTTGTCCCTTTGGAGGGATAACCCCTTTGTAAATGGAGACTGGAGTGTGGTGCACAAGAGCACTTAAGGCCAGAGTTAAGCAGACAAGGAAAACAGCAACAGAAAAAAAAGGTTACAGATAAAAAGAAATGTTTTTCTTTTCTGAGCCCTGAGGACTCGTGATCCCAGTCTGTACTCCTTAGGATATGGCGCAGTGTAAATTCTCGCTAAGGAACTTTGATCTGAAAGAGGTTTTGATGGCCTTTGAGTGAGGCAGTGGTATTATAGCTAACAATAATGTACCTGTTGTCTTTCCATAATCTTCCATTAACCCTTTAAGGAAGCAAGTAATTAACTAAACCCTTTTACCTTGATTACGTCGGTTACCAAAATGGGATGAGAACAGAAGATGGTACGTTGATGAGATTTACTTCAGTGTATGTGAATCAGCATATCACTGACAGAGCCTGTAAAAAAGCAGAGTCCAATCTAGAAAAGCAGTTTATAGAAATTCAGAGCCAACGAACTCAGAATCAGAGAAAAACGCAATTGCTCAGCGTAAGGATTCATTCTTTTTCCAAAATTTGCAGTACAGTTAGTATGCTGAGAATGGAGGATCAGGCTCAAGAGTGAGCAAGTGTCAAAGAAAATCCAGATTTCTAGCAGCTGTAGAGATGAAAATGGATCGAAGAAATGAAATTCTTAAGCAAAAATATGTACTCTACTCTGCTTGTCATCCTGGGATAAGATTGAACTTACACATCTAATGCAGAAGATGATATTTGATGCCTTCTCCTCGGTTACAGAAAAATCCTTTTACCACTTTAATGTTTAAAAAATATAACTTTCAATTATTGCTATATTTTTGGAAGAATTTGATAAATGTTCAAACGCTTGTAATTTGCCTTTTTGTTCCTATTGAACATACTTAGTTGGCCAAATAAAACACAAAGCTCTCAGTAGGGCAGAAGATAATTTTCACTTCAGGCATAGCAGTTAAGATTGATTTCCTTTTCCTGAGTCTGATAAATCACTTGTTTTTTGAGGGGAAAAATGATTCTTAAATATTTTGTCCTGCTTTACGTGTGACTACAGGGGTGGGAATTTTTTTTCCCGTGTATTTGTGGAGAATACTTATTAGGCCGTAGGTGCTGCAGCAAGCATATATAAAAACCAAATCTTAAAGTGGCTGAAAAATCTCTTGACTGTATTCAGGAGCAAACTCAAATGGACCTCTCAACTTTGATCACATAAAGGCTGAAGTGGAGGCTTTTGGGCTCTCCAAACTCAACTGGGTTGGGAAATGCCTCGTGAAACTTCTTGTTTAGTCCACAAGACCGAACACTGAGTCAATATTTAGACTGAGGGCTGGGTCCTCAGCTGGCACAAAATCACATACTTCCACTGATGTGAGCTGGAGCTGGACAGATTTTGCAGCCGTTAGCTCTCATGGTTCTGTTATTTGCCTTGTGGTGTTTGGTTCCAGGTTTTTCTTTCATTCCCTGAAAGCCAGACTGGGGGAACTATATGCAGTCTCCGTTTGCACGAAGATGAAGTGTGACTAAGTGTCTTGCCCGTCTGATGTTGGAAAGAGCCTTGAAAACAATAGCCTAGAGGCCTTTAAACTATAAGGCAAAGAAAACAGACCCCGGATTTATCACCGCAAATAATATGGTTTATACAGTGATGTCAAGATTTTTGCAAACGTAGGGCTAAAGATGCTCTAATTTATCCCAGTGGAGAATCTGATCCTAAATATTAGTCAGGAGACAAAAATGAGCTCTGTTTATCCAATATACATAACCGCCCTCTCTCTTTCTCACTCTTTCTGTATCTCCGAGTTGGCCATTCCTATCGCCAGTCTCTTCTGCGAGTTCATTTTACATTCTGTCTTTGATGGCTACTTACAGTTGAGATCCACAGTACGTTGGCTCATTCCCATTTTCTTTGGAGACAGCAAATTTTGGCAGTAGAACAGCTTCAAGTGCCAGTTGGCATAAGCCTTGACACAGCTGTAGTAGCGGGAGAAGAATTTACTTACAAACAAATCTCCCTACGTGAACCCTGTGTTACCATCCTGACAACTTGTGAACGTACTGAAATGTTTTTGCTGAACTCAGAGGATGCTCCTGAAGCTGAGATTTGTAAGACTCGGAGTCCAGGAGGCAGCCGGTGAACTGAATCCCTGCTTCTCGCTGCTCTTGAAATGTCCTGCTCGATTCCCGTTCCCTCCCACAACCCCCTTCCACCGTGTGGGTGTTCAGCGACCTAGAGCAAAGGTAGGTATTTGCTCCACGCAGTTCTGTGGGCTGCCTACCGGCGACCTGGCTGCTGCAGGAATCAACGGTTTGCTTCTGACCCAAGGTACTATGTCTGCTCTTAGAGATTTATTAGTTACCGGTAGGACTGACTGGGGAAGATGATGCATTATCAAGCTTTGCCTTACGCGGCTGCGTTCTGCTGTTTAACTTGGGTGGTGTAAATAGGCTTCTGTTTAAAAAACATGCAGCGGAGAAGTTGGTGTTTCTGCGTAGATTCTGAGCCTGAAACGCGGAAAGCAAAGGATGCAGATCCATACACGAATGATCAACAAGAAAGCGAATATGTCCTTTATTAAATTCAGTCAGTCGTATTAAACTTGCTAAGGGCATTGCAAAATAAATATATACTTTACCGATACTATTATAATGCATATATTTTCATTGCCATGGATTTATCTCCCTTCTTCTAGAAACAAGAGATTAAGACAATACAGCCTCATTTAAAACCACTGCCCTGAGCTCAACCCGCCCCTTCTGCTTTTGTTTCCCATTGGTAAAACCCTTTGTAATCTGGTAAAGCAACAAGAGAGCCTGAACAAGGAACTTTTTTTGTGTGAAAAACAATGTATTCCATCCTCAATGCTTCCCTAGCTCTCAGTCTTTAATCACTTTCAAATCAGCCCTTTTCTTTGCCTTTACAGAGCAATATTTCCACACCCATTTCTTCACTGGTGGAAGCTGTCCTGCTGCAAATGTTCTCCAGAGATTTGCAAAAAACTCAGAGTAGAGTCTTCCCCAAAGGGAAGAGAATGACAGGAGCTGAATTAACTGAGACAAAAGGGTTCAAACTGAACGGGCTCATCAGTTTCCTACTCTATATCTGCATGGTCAGGATGAGGAAAAACAGTAGTTAACGTGACCATACCAAAAATGATCAACCTGACTTACAAAACATAGATTTGTTGTGTTTGCCTTGTTGGCTCAGGCCTTTTGGGTTGTGCATGGATAGTTTCGCGTTTGCTGGGTACCGAGTCCCAGGTACTCCCACGTCTCCCCAGGAGAGCGAACAGAGAGCAGCCCGCACATCCTGCCCAGCCCCAGGAGCGTGGCCTTTAAGAAAGAAGGCAGCTGTCACTAACCAACTCCAAACTACAAATAATGCCGTATCTCTACCGTATGCTTTCTGTGGTTTTAGAAAATAGTTTGGTTTCCAAGTCTTCAAAGAGTTCTTACTGGTCTTGATCTACGCTGCCATAGAAACAATAGTCTGTCAGCTAGAGCCGTATTTATTTTTATATATAGGATATCCTAACTTGGAGACCTGTCAAAAGTCTGTCTAAATGGAGGTCTACTGGTTCCTCAAGTCCCGGGAAGCCCATTTTAAACCCTGTTTTACAGCTTCTTGATTCTCTCCCTCCCAAGGGCAGCCTAATAGTGAATGTGAAGTGTATCATAATGGATGTTTTCCCTCAAATCCTTCAGCTTTAAATCCTTTCTTTTTCTAATTCTAGTGTGAGTTCATCTCACACTTCCCCTTTTGTGCTATTAGCTGCTGTCTATGGAGACCTAGATTTGATCTAGTAAGAAAGGCCGTGTGTCACGACAGATACTTTACACATCCTTAAGGCTTCTACTTGGCAATAAACAAATAAATAAAGTCAGCATCAGAAAATCTTCCCAGACGAAGACCAGAATGATTCTGTTTTCCTTTTAACTTTACAAAGAAACCAAGGAAGATAGTGCAATACTAATATGTTCATAAATATATAAATCGCTGTGAATGTACTTAAATCAGTGTTTATGTGAGTGTACTTAATTTGGCAATGTCAGCGTAAAGGTTCATTGGTCTTCGGCCTTTTTCACACCTTCTGCCATCAAATCCTGGGCCAGCTGTGATAGATGCTTCTCCGCTGGCCGGTTTTGGACTTTTACTGATCTTTCCTATTGTTTGGTAGCCCCTAAGGAAAATTAATCCCTTGGTAAAGTTTGAAAGAGGCACGAGCTGAAACACTTTCCGAAGAAGCTAATTTGTCCTCCAGCTATTCAAGTGCGCATCAGCATTTCACTTTCTGTAGCTACTCTGGTGATGTGCAACTCTGACCAAAAGGTTCAACTTCCCTGAGTTTGCTTACGAGTTAAATGTTTATAATCTTCTGTCTCACTATAGATACAGAGGACTAGGGGGGCGTGTTGATCTGCTTGAGGGTAGATTGGCTCTGCAGAGGGATCTGGACAGGCTGGACAGATGGGCTGAGGCCAATGGTATGAGATTCAACAAGGCCAAGTGCCGGGTCCTGCACTTGGGTCACAACAACCCCATGCAGCGCTGCAGACTGGGGGCGGAGTGGCTCGAAAGCTGCCTGGCAGAAAAGGCCCTGGGGGTGTTGGTGGGCAGCCGGCTGAGCATGAGCCAGCAGTGTGCCCAGGCAGCCAAGAAGGCCAACACCATCCTGGCCTGCATCAGGAATAGTGTGGTGAGCCGGACTAGGGAAGTAATCATCCCCCTGTACTCGGCACTGGTGAGGCCTCACCTCGAGTACTGTGTTCAGTTTTGGGCCCCTCACTACAAGAAGGACATTGAGGTGTTGGAACGTGTCCAGAGAAGGGCTACAAAGCTGGTGAAGGGTCTGGAGGACAAACCTTATGAGGAACGACTGAGGGATCTGGGGTTGTTTAGCCTGGAGAAGAGGAGGCTGAGGGGAGACCTTATCACCCTCCACAACTACCTGAAAGGAGGTTGTAGAGAGATGGGAGCTGACCTCTTCTCCCTGGCGACAAGTGATAGGACAAGAGGAAATGGGTTCAAGTTATGTCAGGGCAGGTTTAGATCGGATATTAGGAAGCATTTTTTCACTGAAAGGGTTATTAAACATTGGAATAAGCTGCCCAGAGAGGTGGTGGAGTCACCATCCCTGGAGGTGTTTAAGAAAAGGGTAGATGAGGTGCTTAGGGACATGGTTTAGAAGTGGTGGTGTTTTTAGCAGAGTAGGTTAACGGTTGGACTTGATGATCTTAAAGGTCCCTTCCAACCTCACTAATTCTATGATTCTATGATTCTATGACATACCTTGGACTTAGGCATTTTCATCAAGGGTTGAAATTCTTGTTCTCCATTTGATCCAGCAAATTTGTACTTGGTCCAGCAGCGGAGCTGAAAAAAAGGCTGGTATTTGTACTGCCAGCAAGCATGGGTTGATTCATCCAGGAGATAGTGATCAAATTAAGCAGAACCTGTTTATTTGCAAGTTATTTCATACTACAGTGACCCGATGTGTTGCACAGCTGTTGGTACCTGCACTGAGCTATGCAAAGCCTCCGCCGCTGCTTTGAGGAGCTCCAAGTTAAAGTCTTGTAGAAACAGCACTCAGGTCCTCTCTAGCTCTTGTAAAAGGTGACTATTCACGGGCAGCAGGCAGCCATTTGACAGTAAGTAGTTTCACATTTCTTGAACTCTGCTTACAAAAGCTGGCAAAGTATCTGCAGCACTCTAGAAAGTTTGGCCTTTTTCATAACGTTCGGGCTGCGCGCGCTCTCTCCGGGCGCTGGGTAAGTGAGACGTATTGACAATAGTCACTCAAATGAACAAGGATTGTTTTTGTCGTCCCTGGTAATTTATAGTTTATTGCTGCTTTCCTTGCATAGATTAGACTCACCATAATATTCAGAAAATCCATTTTCTTTTTTTTGAAACAAAATCTTTTTAAAACTGTGTGGTTTTCCTCTTAGTCCACCGTACCTCCCACTGGCGAGTATCAGCCTCTCAAAGCAGAGTAAAGGAGAACTAAGGGACTGTCTTTCTTTAATGACCTTCAGCTGACTAACGTTTGATTTAAATTTTATGGGTATAACATGTTGTTAATCGCACAGCTATTTGCATTTATGGCCTCCAGCCATCCTTCCCTGGGCTGTGATCTCTTTTAATCTCGCATTAAGCCAAGTTTGGCTGGCCAATATCTGGATGTTAGGTTTTCCAGCCTTTCGATATATGGATACCATGGGAAACAGTGTTTGTATGTTTGTAGCTCTTGGGTGACCCACTCACCCCAGATCCACTACAGAACCCCAGAATGAGCTAATACTGTACTAACTGAGGTGCTATCTCTTAGATGAGATAAGGGAAGTATAGGATGTATAGGGTGAGGCACTGAGGAGATAAGCTTTTACAAGCACTGCTGTGACCGCTCTTGGGAAACAGGGAGACTGGGAATGGGGGGAAAAGGAAACAACCAATTTCCTCACTGGTCTCCCTCGGCATCCATGAATACAGAAAAACTGAGAAGAGTGAGGTCAAAAGAGGGTCTTCTCTTCCTCGAGAAAGTTAAGATGCTTTCTTGATGAGTGAACGGCAATGACGGCAAAGAATAAAAGTGTCCACTGCTCAGGTTCTAGTGTGGGGCAGAAAGCAGCAGAAGTTTGGAAGGGACGTGGTGATGCTCTGCAGAGAAGTTGGCAGAGGAGAAAAGCAGTTTCCTTGTTTTCTCTGTTGGTTTAAAAAAAGCTTAGTGACCTCCTTGTAACAAATGTCCTTATACAGAAGAATGACCTTCAGGTCACTGAAAGCTGCACAGGCAGAGTGTTCCCACTCATGCGAGGGAACGCCGGGCTACAGCACTAATTACCTTCTCCGCACTGCCTGCGCCATCAGTTTTATCGACATTGCCGCATTCTAAAATATTTAATGTTTCAGAGATTTTTTTGCCTAGTTGATTTCTTTCTGGTAAGATCAAAATAGAGGATATGGAGAAAGTATGATTTTATTTCTGGAAATGCTAAACTGCCTACTGCATTCTGTCCAAGGCAGGTATTTATTTTTTAGCCCAAGGCCATAGCTGTGTGTAGGACAGCAGTGAGGGTCTCGAATTCCTTCATGCCTAAAATAGTGAACTCGAGAGTCAGGCAGGGCTCTAAACAAGGTATTTGGGCGGCTGGGCCTACTGTAAGAAAACCAAAGTATTTAGTGTGTGCGTAAGTAACATGTAGGAAGAGCTTTTTTGTTTTTTTTTTTTAATTTATATGTTTTTTCAACCATACATACTGAAAAGAAAAGTTTAATAATTGATGAATGTTTTTTATTGTTTCTCATGAAAAAGTCGTGTTCGGTTTGCTGTGTGATGGGGCAGACACGGCGGTGTTAGAATGTCAGTTGTGTCAGATGCTGCCTGGTTTACACTGTTCAAAGTTTAATGAGCACATTCTAAGACAAAGAAAAACATTATGAGCTTATCAAAAATTGTCTCCTCTTATTCAGCCTGTGGCACTATATGCAATTTGCTTAAGTGACGTTGAAAAACAATTGCACTTATTGAGTCTCTTCCAACATCTACTGCAAAAGATGCATTGCCAATAGATTTGATGGGAGACAAAGGTTTATAATAGTGCTCGGAAAGGTATGTTGTCCAATACATAAAACCTGCCTACTTGGATTTTAAAATGCTTAATGTGAGTTTAAATCTGTTCCCACTGGGGTCAATGGAAGTTTAATCACTGACTGATTTCACTGGAAACAGAGGCCAAAAGTAAGCACCTTTTAAAACCCCGCACAACAATTTCTGGCACGCAAATGCGGCAGCTACCAAGACAGTTCATTTTTCTCCCAAACACAGAGCATGGTCCAGGTTTTTTTCATTTCATTTTGGATGAATTTCCACTGGGGGCAATGGGAGTTTGACAGAATTAGCTCAGCAGTCACTGTAAGAATGTAAGACCTCAACTGATATGTTTAAGATGCATAAGTGGATCTGTGAGTTACATCTGTTGCAGTGTGTACCACGAAATGTTGCCTCTATGCACATGCGAAACCATTAACATGTGTTAATGGGTTTCAAGAAAAGGATGAAAAATCTTCAGTGAGATCTAAAGGTCAGAATTTACTCTCGTTCCCCAAACCAGACAGAATGTCGAGCAACGTAAATATAGCCTGCTCCACAGACCCATGTATTAAGGGCTAATTCTGAATTTTTTGGTCTTTAGCTCTGAATACTGTAAGGGGAGACATCAGTTGGCAGCAGATGTGGAAAGCTATTCATGTTGGCAACCCGAACAGCTTGGCTGGGGAAGTTCACGCAATACTTAAATAAATAAATAATAAATAAGGAGTCAGAATTGCATTAAGTAAACAAAGACTTTCCTGTACCAGATTTGTAGTATTTTCTTCTGAGGTTCATGGTATTTTATATTACTTAAAATATTAGGTGGAATTTGACTATTTTCGGGTTTTCTGCATTCCTCTTTTTGTTTGTGAACTGTGAATCTAATTATTTATTTGCAAAAAAAGCAGAAAACACCCAAACTTCAACACAAACGTTAGCAGTGTTTCAGCTCCATAATAAAAAAAAAACATTCTAGGCTCAAGAATGTAGTCTTCTCTAAAGACTTTTTGATTTCTAGCATTCTTGTTCGGATCTGCAGATTTCAGGTATTAAATAATTTTCACTAAAGTTACATTCAGTGATAGCTTTTTGAAAACAGAAATTCAATTACACTGAAGATGACCTCATGACAAATTGATGTATGTTATCTTGTAATCCCAGCAGGTAGGTGAGCTTTATCACGCAATATCCTTGTGACAAAACTCCTCTCCCCCCCCCCCAGTACCTGCTTTCCCCCCGTGATTATATGTGCTGATAGTGATGTGTCCGCAGAGTTTCCCAATAAAAAATAACATTTCATAAGACGTAACCGGAATGTCTCCACTTTTTCCTTTTTAAACCTTTTTTAACTTTTAAAATTATGTAAAGAACCGCATTAAAATCTTCTATCAAGTGAGCTCCAATGCATTTCCTCCTGTCGAGGCCACGTGCCGTGATCTCGTACTCGGTGCTGTGAGGAGTTTTGCACCGGGATGCGGCTCGCAGCCCCCAGCAGCTGAGTGCTTCTAATGATAGTGTCAAAGAAAACTTCCCCATTGCAGAGCTCCACTAGTTATGAAATATGGGTCAGCTGCCTTGGCTATGACTATTGCACGTCAGTTGATATTTATCAAAGACAAAAATATCGCGCTGCAAGAGAGTAGCGTTTGTTCCACTAGTTTCAGAGCCCAATTGTGCATGCTTTCGATAGAGAACTACAAAATTGCTTTTGACTGTTTGAGGTTCAGCATCTATTTCAGTGCAGGCTGCGGGTTTCAGAGAAGCACTGGGAAAGGGGGTGGGGAATTAAGTTGCTCAATGATTGTATGTAGGTTAAGAATCCTTTTATATCTAGAATAACCATTTATATTGCATATACAGTTTCACTGGCTGATAACTGCAACCTGAAGATTAGTGCCCATCTGAACAGCTTCTACCTGTTTTTTGTCCTCACAGAATCTTCGTAGAATGGTTTAGGTTGGAAGGGACCTTAAAGATCATTAAGTTCCACCCCCCCTGCCATGGGTAGGGCCACCTCCCAGCAGCCCAGGCTGCTCCAAGCCCCATCCAGCCTGGCCTTGAACACCTCCAGGGATGGGAGAGCCACAGCTTCTCCGGGCAACCTGTGCCAGTGTCTTACCGCCCTCACAGTAAAGATTTGTTTCCTAATATCTAATCTAAATCTGCCCTCTTTCAGTTTAAAATCGTTACCCCTCATCCTATCAATACACTCCCTGGTAAAGAGTCCCTCCCCATCTTTCCTGTAGGCCCCCTTTAGGGTACTGGGAGGTTGCTATAAGGTCTCCCCGGAGCCTTCTCTTCTCCAGGCTGAACAATGTGATCTGAAATCATGTCATGATGGACAAGACCCAATACACCAACCCTGAACCATCTTGTGATGTTTTTGGACATGGCGAGTTTGTTCTCCTGGAGCCAGAGGTATGGGAATGGAAGTGAGCCACCCTGAATGCCTCCGGTGTAGGTGTGTGGGTGAAGCCTGGCCCAGCCCAAAGGCTGGAGAATGAGCAGGAATAACTTCCAGTTGCTCTAACGGCCTTTGGATCAGGCACAGTGATAATGATCTTGACCTGAGAACTTATTATGAGAACTCAAGATGTACATCCATGTGTAGATCGACATTTTCAGACCTTAGTTATTAATAACGGCTAGATAACTTTAAATAACTTTACAGGGATGTAATAATTCTGTATTATCAAAGACGTGGGAAACTGCCCAGCAGCCAGAAACTTCCAGAAGTGAAGCTGGGGAATAGGACTAGGCGGCCTGCACCTTCTTGTACCTTCACTGCTCCGTGCAAGCGGCGTGAATCTCATTTCTCCCATGACTTGGTTGGACTAAGCTCTTTGGCTCCAAATATCCCTTTTTTTTAGTGAAAAAGCTTAGAGGGAGGACAGGGAAGAAGACATCTGTGAGGAATATTTGTATGTGTTATTCTAAAAGCCATAGCCTTTTTGCATCCTGACCCTTTTTGTAATATGCAAAGTTTGTTGTTCAAAGTCAGCATTTCCCCTCCCTAAAAATAACTGAGACATTGTAACATTTCTTTTAAAAATCCTACCTCCTGAGACAAAATACTGCAGTGGGCTGGTAATAATTGACTTTTTAATGTTAACTACTGTAGCTTGAAACAGCATATGGGCTTTGCATCATTGTTTTTGCTGCTTGATATTATTAGTGCCTTTAAACTTGGAAAGCAGAATTTTGTTCCATTGAGGGGTGGTATGGGCAGATTGCCTGTGCCTGAGATACGCTTAGCCTGCAAATAAATGTACATAAGTGGAACAAAAAATGAATTCCGACGAGCCTGCTCACAGGAGTGTGTAGTTGCCTCTTCGGCGGGTCAAGCAGAAATGGGTTGTTTGCAGTCAGCAGAAATAGCTGCGGTCGTGGTGGGGTAGTTGCGGGGAGAGGGCGGCTGCAGGCCACGGCTGAGGGTGAGGTCAGCCCTGCCGAAGCACTTGCTTCCGCCTCCTTTAAAAAAAAAGACTGAAAAAAGATGTTATTTTATACTAATCTCTATGCATATAATGGAATTTCTCCGATTAGCGTGAATGATGTTTTTATATAGTCTTCATTCGGTGGCAAATAATCATCAAGAAATGCTGAAAATCCAACAGAGCCCTTGTTTTCTGCGCGTGTTGCTATGGAACACAGAAATCATGGCTGCTTGTTTACCACGTTGGTTTCTCTGGCGCATCGGGTTGGCAACCATATCACCTATATATGATAATGCGCTCAGGAAGAAACCTTTCAGGCCAAACGAATGACTTTGATAAGCTATCAATATTTGACTAAGAGGCTGCGTTGGAAGCACACCCACTTAATTGGAATTAAAGGAGTAGGCTTTAGGACAGGCGATATAATCCAACTTGACAAACTAGTTAAATATTGACAAGAAGCGGAAGAGCAGCAGCGTTGGGGCTGAAGAGCAAAGCACGCTCTCGCTTTTCTGATCGAGCACATCCAGGATTTTCCTACCCAGAATGAACGGCTGCGGGAACCCGAGTGATCCAGGCCAGTATAATGACCTGCGTGGCTTATCGTTTCTGCAGTTGTTAAAGGTGGGTCTGCTCGCCCAGAAAGGCGGCTCCCGTAGGAGCAGCGCCCGGGGAGGGAGGCGGGTGGATGACTCAAAGCCGCTTTAACTTCGAGGGGGTGTTTTTACGGTGGGTCGCACGGTTGCATGCAGGCTTACGCCGTTCAAAATTTAATGAATGAAAAATAGGCAGCGAAACATAATGTTGTACATTTGCTGCCTTGTAAATCAGAATGATTATGCGCATGTGTGTGTTCATTTTAAAATGTTTATTTAGTTGGTAGAATTATTATAAGACTGTGTTTAAAGCCGGCTATTAGCTAATGGAGGGACCTCATTGTGAGGGGTATTAGGAGATTATGGCTTCGTTTACCATAATGCACAGAGATAGTCCAAGCGTTCTGCTTTTTGTTTATGTGTTTGTTTAAATTTATTTACGTACTTTAACCCATTCCCTAGCATTTTATCTTTCAACAAAATCCTTTTAGAATCCAAAAGGTCGGGCAGAGATGCTGCTCCACGTGATAACTGAAGAGCTATGTAAATAAAACCTGACATATTAACTGCCTTGGATTCCTGTAGTTTCATAGTTGGAAATACGAAAACGTTGAGCAGATATGGGAAACAGCCGTGTTTGCTTTTCCGACAGGGTAATTAGTCAGCAGCTGGAACTTTTGAAACAAAATAACAGGAGCCAATCACCTTCTTTCTATTCCCACAGCAGCAGTGAAATTAGGACATAGAGGAAAATAAAAAGTATGTTGGCATTTTGGGTTATTAGCACAAATGATTTGGTAAACAAATAATATATAAACCCAATTGTAACGAGCACGCAAGAGAGCAAGCAATAAAATATTCACTGTTTATTTTAACACGTAGTGTCTTTGGGAGATGTTTCATAAACATGTGATGATGTAGAGGTCAGATATTGATTGTTATGTACCCCCATAACCAGAGCATTGTACTGTACAATTCCGGTGTGCCATATGGTCTGAACATTCCGTGCAATTCATTAGTGAACATATTACAGCTTTATGTAGCCTCAGAGAAACGTGGCAACATGTGATGTAATGCTCACGGACAGTAGTTTGTTGGCTCATTTACCAGTGCTTTAAATAGAATGATGCTGGGCACATTAAATTTGATGTTTGTTGCTTCTAAAGCTGGAAAATCCCCTGCGCTCTTTTTTGTTAGCAGTCCCTCAGTATGAATTGTTACAGGAAAATAAGACGGTTATGGAAAGAGGAAAGTCTAACGTAATATATGCAAACTGATGTACAACCGACATCGCCTGGTTCTGCAAACACTGGGCGCAACACTGAGTTCCTGTTTTGTTCAGGCAGAAATTGCAAGCGCGTTGCTTGATAAAGAACTTGGAGCCTGTCCCCTGGTGCTATAGCCAAGGTACCAAACTGAGAAGAAAGCCATATGTGACACTATTTGATTAAGGATTAGTGCGCTGTGACTTCATCTCATTAGGAAAATTTAATCAATTTTGCTGCCTTATAACATGATAACCTTTGGTATCTCAAATAGCTTCGAGTCGCTGATGTGTATAGATCAGTAACATCAAAATCAGCTTTGTTTTTCTGTTTTGTGTAAGTTTTCTAAGTGTACATCGGCATATTGAATCCATGTTTCACGGTGTAGCGCAGCCAGCATTTGGTAAAAAATGAAAAGCATTTGTTGATTACTCTTCAGACACATCCAGAACCCTTCCACATATAGAGCTGCCTGGGTGTGACTCACTCTTGCGTTACGGGAGTTTTCTGCTGTTGCAGCTTTATTGAGATCAGGGGAGTTACTGCGGCTTAACCCAGAATTGCACAGTGGTGACATCAGCCTTGTTAATCCAGGAGGGAATTCTGCACATGGAGAGGCTTCCAAACTGAATATAGTTTTTCAGAAAGGAAAAATGGGGCTAGGAATCCGATCTGATATAAGGAACTGACATTATTTTATATAGCAAATAATGGAATGGCATCTTTTCTACAAAAAATGTAGTGATACAATTCAAACAACCTACTTCAAAGAATGATTAAGAATGTAAAAGAATACTAAACCCAAAAGATGCAACAATATATATGGGCATGGGGAAGGGCAGGCATGTGATCTAAGGAAAATACTCCGAGGTACTATCCAAATCTTCATATAACTTTTGCAGTCAAAGTCTTCGTTGCAATCACCTGGGTTGGATTTGACCCTCTTGGGGCAAGTGTCTGACCGTGGGTTCTATCTGCTCTATGCTGCTGTGGTGACCTCATGTTCCTGCTTTCCTGGTGCTGATGCAGAAGGGAATGCAACTATGGATTTCCCCCCAGGGATTCTTAATATAGCGAGATTGCTTTCACGCGCCCTCAAGCTTTCAAAAGGACAGCGACTTTCTTTAAACAAAAACTTCACGTAGGCGAGCAAGGGAAAGAAGTATCCTTCAAATTGTGGGGTATGGGTGAGAATAGGAAAGAAAATCTGTAGGCAGAGTTTGAAGCAGAAATGCATGTTCTCAGGCACGTTCTTTGCCAGAGTGAGCTAAATGCAGAAAGGTAAATTACTGGCAGAAGTGTGGACACAGAGGACTGTCTGCTGGGAGTGATGCACAGAGCTCCCACGTATGTTCCCATGCATCAAAGCTGTGCAAATACTTTGGAAATCTGATTAAAAAGCCCAGAGATTATGAGCCCATTCTCCAGGGAAGAGTCACGAATGCCTAGCAGGACGCTCAGTACAATGAGCAGTTACATTTTCTTTTGGCTTTTGTTGAAGGAAGAATCATTTCTTTTGCAAACGAAGCCCAGCCATGTCGTGAGCGTAAGATATCCTCTGTTCATTTGTTTGGCAGTTCCTGCAAAATGCTGCAATAAGCATTAACCAGGAGGAAGGACATGTGCAAGTGGACAAAATGCAGGTGAACGCTGGGGCGAGACACCAGATTCAAGGCTTTCTCATTTTTCATTGCTGCAAGTGGACAGCGTGCTCAGTTTTACCTCTCGTATGAAAAAAAGGGCTCAAGTAGCCGAGAGGTACTTACCATGAGACAAGCTCCTTGCTTCGTGCCTAGCTCCAAAAGAAGCACAGGGGGACCAATCCCTGGGTCTAAAACCCGGCGAACAGAGAGACGAAGAAATGAAGGCAGTTGCTCTGAGTTGGCTAGAAATGAAGGAAATGTCAGGAGATTTCTGACAGAGTAGGAATCTTACGATAACCGCTGCTAGGGACCTCATGCCACGCATACTTGAATGTTAGCATGATTTGGCTTTGAATCTGAGTGCTGACTCCGTTCTCATGCTGAATCCAGAGTCCAAATATATTTTCTCCCATTTATTTTCCCAGGCCTTGTTAATTAATAAGATCTGTGTGCATTCCAGTCCAAGCTCCAGATTTTGACATCCTATGGACTTCAGCTATTTAAAGCACAATTCCCATGAATAAGTCATAGTAAACAAGAGTCAGGAGGAAGTTATCATTTGTTGCTCAAAAGTAGTGAGTGCTAAATTAAATAAATACCATGTCTTTTTAATGTTCTGTCACACAGACTAAATCAGACAGAGCTTTTATTGAATCTGGCCCAGAGGTTACGAAATAAAATAAATATAATGAAGGTGATTTGATTCTCCTGCTTGTTTCACTGTAGTCAGTGAAAATGTTTGCTTATGGAGGCATACGAAACAGTTTGAACAAATCCAGAAATACTTTTAATTTGCATCTCAGAAACGTGTAAAAAAGTATTGTAGTTTGAGGGAGACGTAACTTTGAACGATCGGACTTAACGTACTATTTTTCAGTCAGCTGTCACTTAATATCGTATTCCTGTGTATGCAGTGAAAACCCCGGAGCTATTCTAGGTGATTGAGCTAAACCAAATGTTTGGCAGAAGAATGGGGACTTTAAAAATTAGAAGATGCTCCTTTTGGTGTCAGGTTTTGTTTAACTATGGAAACAGAAGCTTGAGAGGAACACAATTTTACTTTGTGATTAAATGGGCGGAAATAAAATTGCATGTAAAGTCTCCGGTATGAAGCAAGGTAGTTTGAGTTTTCGTGCTAATTTGGAAAAGAACACATCATCTGTTTTGGTAATGTTTTTCATTGCATTTTTTATCAATTTAAACAAAGCCAAGGAGAACAGCAAAGATGTTGTAAGAACAGATTTCTAAGCCAAGTTCATGAATTGGCTTTAAAAATGATTAATAATCACTCAACATAAGCAGGCAATATAATGTAATCACATTTGGGTAAGACACAAGGGGTTTCATCAGGCTCTCCCCACAAATGCTACGGAAAAGGGTTTTCTTTAGGTACGTTTTGTATTTCTGGTAAAGTTCCCTTTAGCATTGAAAGGAATTTTGCCCTGGAAAGAAACACGGATTTGTCCACTAATGCAGTATGTTATCCCCATGTGGAACCAGCCACCTTCCCGGGAATAAACAGGGACGTCTCTGGTTCTGTGGCAGTAATATAACACTGACCCAGTTGCTGCCCTTCCTTGGTATCCCAGTACTGTGTACTTGTCCCTAATCGTACTGTCTCCGCGTGGGGTATAGTTTCAACACAGGCTGAGTTTTGAGGAAAGAATCTTTGCAACTTGTATTTTCTTTGGATTGTGGTCTGATCCTTGGCCCTGCCTAGGACAGAAATAGAATTGCACGGCAACTCCTCCCTGAGATTGGGGCTTTAAAATCCAATTTGGGGATTTTAGTTCTGAAATGTGACTTGAATCCTTCTCAAACTTCTCTGTCTACTCTGTTCATTTCTCCTATGTAATCCGCTCTTCAGGCTCCAAAATATGACAGAAAATGATATTTTAAAAGACGTATTATATGGAATATGTTGAATATCTTCAAAGCCTAGCAGGAAAATAAACTCTGGAAATAGCTATGTGTTTTTAGAAGCAAGAACAGAAATGCAGTGTGTCAGCAGTGCATAGTAAAAGAAATTTACTTCTAAAAATAAAAAAGGATGAAAGATTCTGTTTATTTGTAAATAAATCTTAACTTGTAGTAAGGACTCTTTATGTTCTATATGAGAGTAAAGAATGGCTTTGTGAATTATTGCGTGTTTTATGCAAAACAATCAAGTAGCATCTTAGAGGTAAAACTGTTGTCACAAATAGCGGGCGAAGCCTGTCTGACCCTTCAGCGTATCATCCGAGATAGCGATGGTCCCTCCGTTACCGCAGTTCGCTGTGATTCCATATGGTCTATCTGCAGACTGCCAGACATATGGGAAAAGGAAAGCTTGGATTGCACATACAATGACAGGCCAGCTGAAGCCTTCAGATATTCTGCAGGAAGGTCCAGTTGGCTCAAAGGGTTGGTTTTTCTCCGTATCACATTTGAGCATGCTGATTGTCAGGTGGGCCACTGCAGACGTTACTCGCCTTCCTGACTTATTGCTACACACATCTCCCCTTTTTAATTTGTAGGTATTCAAAAGCAGAGAAGCTATTTACAGTACACAGTCACAGAAATCAATCTAGTTCCCCCATAATTTTAATCCAACAAACATCTGTTCGGCAAAATATTTACTAGTCATGGCCAGTATCTAATAAGGCACATACAGAAAACACTGACTGAAGGAAGCAAAGAAAAAACAGGACCGAAAAAGATGCTCAGTGAATGCGACTTCTAAAAGGTAGACATTCCGTGTAACTGCTACTGATGGTTGGGGACATGATTTTAGAGATGTTTTGATAGCTAGCAAACGTTAACTTAAGGGCTTTGCTGGACTTTTGGTGGCCTGGGCTGTGTGGCACAGCAGGTGTCTGTGGACCACAAGGACAGTGGTGCTCCATACCCTATGGATGCTCACTCAGCTTTACGTACATTTAAGTATGTTACATCTTTGTTCTCAGAATTGAAATTTTGCTTCATATACTGTGTGTACACGTATAACTATGTACATATAACCATATGTATACATATACATATATATAACATAACTATGTACAAATAAGCATATACACATACTATATGTACACATAACTGATATTATTAATGTTCTCACTCCGTTTACCTGTAGCAGTGGTTTTCACTTGTATGCTTTGTAAACTGCTGTAGTGCGAGATGCAAGTCTATTCCGTAGAAGCTGAGGAAACGGGTCAGATAGAGAGACCCGATGTGGGCAAAGAAATCCCCCAGTTTGAAATATTTTTGAACTAGGAGTAAGAGTTCTTGTTGGCATGTTTTGCTACTCAAAAGCAGACAAGTGTAATGCAGACAGGGAACTCTCTTCTGAATTATTTTCCGCTCCATTCCTGATGTACAGCTAAATCCTGGATTTGTCTCTGGTTTATAAAATGTGTTTTCAAGAACTTTATTATTTTTATGTTGTGTTTTTTTTTTTTTTTTTCCCTTGCAGTCTAAATTGCAGGGTGTTGTCAACGCTAACGGCTGTACATAGACACCGTTGGGTTCCGGGGTGCAGCTCCCGGCGTGGGGCTGCGCTTTCCGCTCGTGCTGGAGAAGCTCTGTGCAGGCACCTCGCTCTCTTGCATGCTTGGAGTTTGTTATCTTTTCTCTCTCGTGCTCTTCTGTAATCTTTCTGCTCTTATTCCAGGTCTTGGCTGTGTTTCCTGTGGGATTGTTTTTCAAATTTGACATCCTGAAATCACATTTCTGACATCAGCCAAACCTCTTCGCCCCTCATCACTGTCCTCACTATCAGTCACCAACACAGACAGCTGCGCTCCCAGCCTCGCTCCACCTCTTCCTTACCTCCTATCAATTTACATCAATCCTCTACATCGCACAGAGTTCAACTGTCGCTTGACATAAAGGCATTTATTTAGAAACCACCAAAATATTTATGAACAACTTTTCTATGAAACATTTTGTCGTAGTAATCAGAACTTCTTTATCTTTCCGGGAAGGCATTAGGAAACCTAACAGATCTGCTACCGTCTGGATATTGTGTCATTTGAGAGATGAGTTAATGCAATGGCATTTTAAATGTAATGACCTAAATACCCTTTCAGCTGACTGTAAAGTAAATGGACAAATGAAGCACGTTGTTGTTTATGCTTCATTGTGTAATGTTTTAATACTGTCATGTTTGGTGACAAGGACTTCAGCCTAACCCGTACTTTTAATAACTTCTTTGAAAATCTTAATTAGAATTTTATAATCCTGAGGAAAATCTATCAGGTAGCTGGGTTTTTTTCCCTAAGTTCTCTGAACTCGCCAGCCTGTGACAAAAGTGAAGATAAGAAGTATGTTGCTGCTCTGTGCAGTGCTCCCCGGTGGTTCTGCTGGGCCAGGATACATCGAAGGCTGAGCTCGAGCCCTACCTTCCAGCTGGCTCTCAGCACTGTGTGGCACCTCTCTGTCACCAGCCCAGGGATCACACACGCATGCTCTGGTGGTTCCTAGGTGTGAGAAGCTGGGGTCAAAACCTGGCCCTCAAGAAAGGCTCAGTAAAGGCTCACGTCTTAGGAAGGGAAATACCTTGTTTGGCTCCTGCTGCTCTCTGAGCTGAGACTGCGACAAGAAGGAGCAGCTCACACTGAGCTTCCCCAGGGAAGGGGGAAACTCTCTTTGGTGAACTCTGCTCCGTTCTCCAAGAGGCCATTTAAGAGTGGGGCCCATAAAAGTCTGGGGCGTTGCAATGTCTGACCTCCATGGCTATGGAGCCCAGAGCCCAGCACGAGGTGTGGGGTGCCGTATTTCTGGTGCATTTGAAACCTTCACAGAATAAGGAGGGGTGGTGCCTCAAATGGGGCTGCACAGTAGCCAGCGTGCCGAGGACGGAGGTGCCTCGCTCTGCTCAGTGCATGTTGGGTGCTGGTTCAGAGGCTGCAGGCAAGCACCATCCCAACACTCACAATCCAGAGTCCAGAGCTGTCTCTGGACAGCTATTTCCCCTACAATAACAATCAAACATACATCTGTTTGGCAAAATATTTACTAATCCCTGCCAGTACGTAATAGATAGGTACATTCTAGTTCTGCTTTAGTGTTTCTTTTTAATTCGGTGGTTATCTAAAGCAAAGACTCTGGCTCATCCTTCATAGCAGAGCATCCTCTCGCTAGGCTCCTGCCAAGAGGACCATGTTGCATAGCAGACTTGCTGTCTATTGTCTGACTGAAAGTCCCACAGAGATCGATAGTCTGTGGGTTTACCTGTAAGTTTTAACCCTGGCAAATTCTTCGTGGATTGTAGTGAGGGAACAATTAGTGTAAGAACTGTGGAGTTGGGCTCCTGTAATAAAAATCTGTGTGAAGTACAGAACTTCAAGGATGGACACGTTAAGGATATACATAGCTATAGCTAATGCACAGCATTTATGGGAACATGCCTCAATAAATCTTCCTTTTATAGGATATATAACTGCAAGGAGAAGGGAGAGTGGGAAAATTATAAGTGGAAAGTCTTATTTGCCAGAGCTCTGTGTTTTAGCCATCTTGCATAGTCAGTTATATACTGTGCAAAGACAGACCAGGAATAGAAAGTCTGGCGAGCATCACTAGGGTTTTTCTGTTCTCGCCCGACATTAATCTGTGCTTTCTTTACACTCGGATTATTAGTTTTCAGTTACTTTTTGTGCTCCCAACTTGGAATTAAATGCGACGAACCATGTTTAAAAATCAGAATTCATTCTGGCAGACAGATGCGCTGGTTACTCTTTCTGTGCTGGGCCAGGAGCCGTGTGATCTGCTCTGAGGTATCTCTGGTGAGCAGAGCTAAGGCCCCGAATGGATCTGTGGAGTTGAAGATACTGCCTGTTTAACACCAGGAATTAATAACACAGGTCTCATATGTTATTAATAGTTTCCTTTCTTCCCTCTTAATTACACAAAACAGTCACACATCTTCTGATCCCCCACTCCGCGGAGTAATTTACAAGCAGACACTCTTTTAGATTTTTTGGAACTCTGCTGCGCAGTAAATAAATGGTGGCAGCTTTATAAACCCCTTGACACTGTTCCAGCATTTAAAACCTCTCTTTATCCAGGTTTCAGCAAGGACAGAAATGACTTTCATGACAGAACTCTAGTAATGCTCCCTGCTAAAGCTCGGCTCCTTGAGATACCATTCATTATCTCTGAAATTTATGTCTACTGTATATTGGCTTCAGGCAGAATAGGGAAAACACTTTTAATGAAGGAGAACTGGATTTTTTTCCTTGATCCATGTAAGTCAGCATCTGATGTTATCTTGGAGATAACTAACAAACATCGAGTTTAAAATAGAATGGCACCGAGCTGCTCCCCCGGGCAGGAAGCCCTCCAGAGCTTCCCAGTGTGCTGCTCGGCACCCAAGGGGGTTACTCTTCCATGTGAATGTAAATATGTCCAGGCGATTATAAAGAAGAGGAAGTTTAAATGTAAACAAAATAGTAAACCCAGCACAAATAGCACAGCGAGTTACCAGGAAATGACGGTATTTATAAAGAGCATTAAAAGAGGAGAGAGATGGAGAGGGCGCAGATGAGTGCAGTGCATCATTGGACACGAGTTCCCATGGGGAGAAGGGTGAGGGTGGGATGGGAGCCCCGAGTCCGACCCTTCTTCCCTGCCCATCCCAGTGAGAAGCTCTGCGTCTGGAGCACTCCTGGAAGTCTGCATCCCTGCATGCTTTAGAGAGACTTTTTTTTCTTTTTGCCAAAAGAAGTCTTACATTTTAAAAGCACATGAAGTGAAACTCTAAGTGCTCTCAAGCTCACAAAGGACACCAGGCTAAAATGACAACTTAAAAACTCTTTCTGGTTTTGGTGTGCTGTTCCTCGGTTTGGAAGGCATCAGCCTCTTGCAGGTTAGGGAGCTGGTTTACCTTAGCTGAAGTAAAGGACCTCACTCTAGGCACCTGTGTGTGCTTTCTTTGCAAATGCAAAATAAGATGCGATATGGCCATCTCCTAAGGCTTGGCTAACAAAATGGTGGCGGCGTGCCATGATGCGAGCATATCCGCAGAAAAAAAAAGAAATGCCACACAGAAAAACAATTAGTGCTTATCATATTTCTCTTCATAGCTTGTATTACGCTTCTCGGATACTTTGCAGTGCTCGACTATTTATTTAGCCTGAAGTAAGTTGCAGTTTTTCTGTACAAAGCACAAAAGCAAGACAAGCAATAATTTGGAAGTTACCTAATGAGGAGGTGTCCTGACTGGCTCCTGGAGCCTGGGTCTCCCATCTGGGATTCTGCCCTCAACTTCAGCACAGCTCGTGGTTTCAGATTGGTTAGACCGGAGGGTTTGGGTACCTGGGTACCAACTGTCATGTATTTAAATCGTCTCACCACTACAATGTGTTGCTTTGGTTGAATGGCCATAGATCCTCAGTGCATCACTGACACCAACAGTGCTTCAGTCACATGGGGAAGGAATTAAGTACCAAGTAGTATGTGACCATAACAACGAATAATGCACACCATGGGATTCAGATCAAATATCAAATTCTTCATTTGTTAAAATAGTTAGGTGACGATGAAGGAACTCCTTTGTACCACAGACTTTTCTGGAATTTGCCTTTACATGATTACTATATTAATTCATTATAACCACTTTTTAATTATAGCTAGGGATGTATCAATCCAACTTTAAAAGTCTGCACCTTTAAATACCACCAAAGGCCCTAACACACGGACAGTAGCTTTCCTGCATCTGTTGTGCTTTTCTTTATTCCGGAAGGGGCTTAACTGTGTATCTGAGGGCGCAGAGCAGGCAGGCTTTGCTCTGGTAAAGAAAGGCACATCTGGATTCCCCAGCCGTGTTTATTGGTTCACTGTTCTTTCTAACCTAGATAATGAAAGGTTACAGAGTTAGATTGTTTTTTGTGAATAATAATCTACTCTATGCTGACTGGATTCTCTCTCTTCATACTGTAGGTTACGAGTACCGATAATCTGCAGAGATCAGTATCACCGCATACTCTACTGATTACATGCTATAGAGAGAGACTCACTAACTTCTCTCTTTACCTTTTTAAGCAGTATTTCAAAGATATGTAAATGGCTGTAATCTGTATTACAGACTTGGTAGATTATTTTCTAGAGTAAATAAACTAGCCTGCGTTGCTCTGCAGTTGAATTGTCATAGTGGGGCCAGTCTTAAGCAAAAGCTACGACGAGTATCTCCTGAAGTGTGTTGCAATCTGCACAAAGATGTCATCTCCAGCAGAACACAGTAGCTTTACTTTACGTATTTCTTGTTTAATCTGAATGAATGTGACCAAGTTACACTGAATGTCCGTGTCCTTTTAAAATGCTGCGTACACGTTTTGTCCAACTCCTGTCCATGTAGGATAGAGGAGGTACGTTACTTTGGCTGTTCTTTGTACCTTGAAAGGTGCTCCGGGAAAGCAGGTAGAAGACAAATCAGAAGTGTAACAGAGGTTTTACAAGCTTTTTTCCAATTGCTGTTTGGATTTTTACGTGAACAAGTTTTCTTGGCTTGGGGTTTTAGTTATTACTGACAATCAAAACTCAGACGCTGTATTACCCTGCCCTTG
Source organism: Vanellus vanellus (assembly GCF_965231255.1). NCBI lineage: Eukaryota > Metazoa > Chordata > Aves > Charadriiformes > Charadriidae > Vanellus > Vanellus vanellus. The sequence continues at coordinate 8,744,574 of NC_138910.1, forward strand.
CTTGGCTGCCTTTGCACGAATATTTGTGAGCTTGGCACACCTTTCATTTGAAATGAAGTGGCAAATCTCCAGCACTGAGTCTGGTTTTGGGTTTCATCACATAACTTTCAAGCTACCATAATCTACAGTGAATTTTCACTAAAATAAGCTACATATTTTCTCAGAGTTAGCAAAGAGAGTAATAAAATGTGGATTAGCTGCTGAAAACTCTTATGAAAACTTATTTTCAGTATGCAAAAGGGAAAGGAAATGATTACTCTGTCTCCATGATGAAACGGAGAAAACAATTTTAAAATCAGCTCAGTCCTTTTCTCACTAGCTCTAACATCCATGATACTCTGTGCACTTTGTGCTAGTGTCAGATACAGAAAGCTCATGAATGATGTACCTTTGTAGGCATAGCTGCGATGGCTTCGGCCCTACATGTCTTCCTATGACGGTTAAATAAATAAAACAAGCAGTCAGTAGCTGGCTCTTGAATTCCTGCTGAAAACCAAGATTTAACACCCTTTCAGCAGTGTAAGGTTGAATTTATTGCAAGAGAAGTTCATGATAAAAAAATCCAAAACCTTTCTCTGAACTACAGAAAATGAAGATTTTCAGTTCCACAACTTCTTACAACGTTTTTGCCTGCCTTCAGGAAGCACTGGGCGAGGTTCTGTATTTCAGCTCTTTTTAGTTTTTAAAAAGATGTTTGGATTATGTATTGCGCCTACCAGGTGGGGTGAGTGCCAGGGGGATGGGAACAGGCTTTTTTCAGTGGTGCCCACTGATAGGACAAGAGGTAATGGGCACAACCTTGAACATAGGAAGTTCCATCTTAACATGAGGAGGAACATCTTTCCTTTGAGGGTGGCAGAGCACTGGCACAGGCTGCCCAGAGAGGTGGGGGAGTCTCCCACTCTGGAGCCATTCCAAACCCGCCTGGACGCCGTCCTGTGCAACTGCTGTAGGTGACCCTGCTCTGGCGGGGGGGTTGGACTAGATGATGTCCAGAGGTCCCTTCCAACCCTGAGCATTCTGGGATTCTGTGATGGTTGCCATATAGCGCTAAAATAAAGTAACATCTCAAATTTGGACTATTTCCCCTTCGCACATCAGGTCTCAATCTGCAAACAGCAGCAGTTGAACTTTTTCCATAAGTTTTGGGGGTTCATTTTTATCCTAAAATCCCACAAAGCACTTCCTGGCAATGACAACACAGTTACGTCACACTTGTGTGAAATATCAGAAGAGTATCACCAGACTTCTGTGTAATCTATCAAAATTTCCTAGGTACCCTTTTACACTAATTTTCTCTATGCTAATTCATTCCAAAGCAAGAAATAATGGCAAGCTTCCATGTGTCCTGATACTATAGGTCACTACAATTTTCTCCTCCTCTCCAGTGTTTTTACTAGCCCTTCAGCTTTGTTTCTGAGCAAATTTGACCATGGTTGAACTTATATCAAAAGGAGCATTCGACAAAGCACTACTCGTTAGCCCTTAAATTCATTGTTTGTTAGCTGAGTGACATTCCTGCGCGGCATCCCAAGCAGACAGAGAGGCGCAGAGGGAGACTTGGCAGGAACGAAGGGACTCTGCCGGAGGACTGATGAAAGCACAATTGACGCTTTCTACAACAGCATGACGACCTCTTCTTTTAATTGCACTCTAGTGAGCGGAGCTGCTTTGTGCGCTTGTGGGAAGTGCTCTCTGGCAGCTACTTTTTAAGCTTCATCCACGACCAATCGATAGGTTGCAGCCCAAGCTATTGGACATACACCTGGCCAACATGACGAACACATTCACGATTCGTACTATTGATTGTTACAGAGCTCTATATATAGGAATGAAGCCGAATAGCCTGAAAAATCTCCAAGTGGAGTGCCAGTCCACATAGTGACGTATGTCAGTCTGGACATTGTCCCGGTTCTCCGTTCCCTGTGCTGATGCTCTGTTGAGTAGACAGATCAGCCCAAGCTCTTAACCTCTCATCTTTAAAAGCCGTCTATTGACTGGGTGCTGCTACCTTTGAGATCACTTCTTTCGTGAGTAACATCTTCCAAACATCTGCATCCTAAAGAGCAGAGAAACTACTTTTTTACTGTGGGAAGTTTGAAACTGTAGGAAATCCAATCTTTTCCAGAAACCACGTAAAATAAAGATATCAACTCTTCCCAGAATTAAAGGTCAAATGTTTCTTCAGTTTTAGATTTACATCAGTAATTTCACCCTACATATAACCTACTCAGCTGGCTCAGCTGAGTACACAAATTAGGCTATTTCTCCTATAGAATGAGAAAGGAAGGCTAAAGCGGATGGTTTGTTATTTCTCCTCTTAGATGCCCTGAGTTTCTTGGATAAGCTGGAGGAGGGGACCATGATTGCAGCTTAGGGAAGATGTATGAAATAGGCCAGAAAGAGCTGCAGATGGGTGTTTTTCCCGTGATTTCTAATTCTTACCTGTCAGTGGGCATATGTGCACGTACGGAGTGTGAATAGGGGATGCTTCACTAACAAGTTGCAGCAGTTCTCTCTTTTTTTTTTGTCTTCTTTCAGGCTTGCTTCTTTTGAAGCTATCCAGGCTGCATCACTGAAGACAAAAATATTAAGCCTTGCAAACGAATAATAGACTCATCATTTTTTATTAATTGATAGAGTTGATGATAGTCAAAAGACTGAAACGTGGAAATACTTTCTCTCCTAGTGACATTGAACTGAGAATATGAGTATGGTCCTGACTGCCAGAAAATCTCATCTTTAGTTAGAAGATATTTAACGTGCTATCCTCAATGAGATCAGCCCCCTCAGATCCTCCCGTCTAGGAAGCAGCAGGCAGGAGTCAGCAGGGCTGTCACCTCTAGAATAACAGCACTGCCTATCACCAGGTGCTTAGTGTCGCATTGCAGCCGGCATTTCAACGTGAACCTTGCTTCGGAAATGTCAGTCTTACAGTTCTTCTGCTTTGGGATAAGGGCTAGTCAAAGACTGGCAGGGTGGCTGTTCGCAGAGATCTTTCTATTTGGTATGTATGTAGCTGAGTAAGATAGGAACACAAATGGATGGTCTCAAAAAGCAACGTTGGAGCCCATATATGAAGTGTGTAATGGGTTCGGTGGTGTTCAAATGTTCATTTTTGGTTTGCTGTGTTAGAGCTTCGCATAATTCAGATCCAAATGAAGGCAGGGAATGCCTGTACATTTTGAAAGTAGGGTACGTGTGTGGCTCAGGGTCCTGGCTGAGCTGGCGTGACATGTACAAAGTTTTCTTTGCTGTCACTTTGATCAAGTAATTCTGAGGTTTGGAAAGCTGATACTGAGGGAAGATGATGCATCCCAGAATGTTTGTTCTGTCATGAGCAACCTAAAAGTTGGAGGACGTTATTTAAGGCTGCAGTCTTTTCCAGGTCAACTTTAATGCATATGCAAAATGATAGCCAAAGCCTTTAGCTTCTCCTTCTTGTGCTCAAAGCACTGAGCTGTGAAATAATGCTTAGAATTGATCACAGATGCATAACACAGTCCACCTAATGTGATAAAACTCCTTTTGGTATAAGGCACAATTACATAGAATCCAAACACAAGCACACGATGTGTGTACTTTATAAATTGGATAATAAAATAAATGTTCATTGTTTCTTTAGGACTCCAGTGTTATTCACAAATGTTAATGGAATAAATGCAGTATCCGATGGTGGAGAATACTAGAGCTTATTTTGGCATAAATTGCTTGATTATTGGAACTTCCTATTAGAATTTCCTGTAAAGCTCATTTATGGAAATAATTAGAAACAAACTCTTCAGATCCACTTTGCCAGACTAATCTTCTTTACAAATTGCCACTCTAAAGTAATTTCTGGCACTCTGTTCTGAGAAACTTTATCACAAGGAAGAAATGCAATATTAGGTTTGAAAATTAATACATGATAATCTTCTGATGAGTGTTGGACAGCACGTAATGAGCTTACGCTTTTGAAAGCAACTGAGTGAGAAAAATATTGCTGAAATGAAGGAGGAGAGCTGGGATGAGTCTGAATCCTTTTGAATTAAATTTCATACCTTAGAGGATAGGTAGTGCCCTTGTATCTGGTTTGCAGTTGAACAAGGTAAATACTGTTGTAACTCTTTGGAAAGGTATATTCTGTTTTTAGGGAACTGAGGTTGAATAGAAGTGATCAGTAGTTTTTTTAGACTCGAAACAATAGTAGAGTACTGTATCCTCTCAGACGGAGATAAGTGTAGAGCTGTAAGTGCAATGTAAACTCTTCTCTTCTGGCTGAACACCTCTGCAAACGTCGCTAATTGGAAATGCTGGACACTGGAAGATAGATAGAATTTACTTTTCTCCCTCCAGCCAGAAATACAACGCCTTCACCAGTCTCCAGCTGCAGAATCAGCTTCCTAAGGCACTTGCTGCTCACCGCTCTCTTACACCAGCTTTCCTGGTCAGGCTTTCTCTCCATTGGCCTCACAGGACAGAGAGTTGAAATACCTCATTTAAAAACAAGTTTCATTGACATATTTCTCACATATTTCTCTGTGGTATTTACTGTCTTTGATGAAAATCACTTAAACCTAAAATGTTTACTCTCTCATGTGATTGGATTGAACATAGAATCATAGAATTGTTTGGGTTGGAAGGGACCTTTAAAGGTCATCTAATCCAACCCCCCTGCAGTAAGCAGGGACATCTTCACCTAGATCAGGTTGATCATATGATGCATAGCTTTTTATAGAATCATAGAATGGTTTAGGTTGGAAAGGACCTTGAAGATCATCGAGTTCCAACCCCCCTGCCGACTCCACCTCCCCCTAGACCAGGTTGCCCAAGGCCACGTCCAGCCTGGCCTTGAACACCTCCAGGAACACCTCAACAACCTCTCTGGGCAACCTGTTCCAGTGCCTCACCACCCTCAAAGTGAAAAACTTCTTCCTAATGTTTAATCTGAACCTGCCCTCTTCCAGTTTAAAGCCATTCCCCCTCGTCCTATCACTACATGCCCTAGTTAAAAAGTACTTCCCCAGCTCTCCTGTAGGCCCCCTTTAGGGACTGGAAGGCTGCAATAAGCTCTCCCCAGAGCCTTCTCTTCTCCAGGCTGAACAGCCCCAACTCTTTCAGCCGCTCCTCATAGGAGAGGTGCTCCAGCCCTCAGATCATCCTCGTGGCTCTCCTCTGGACACGCTCCAGCAGCAGGTCCATGTCCTTCTTCTGTTGGGGACTCCAGAGCTGGATGCAGTACTCCAGGTGGGGTCTCACGAGAGTGGAGTAGAGGGGCAGAATCACCTCCTTTGACCTGCTGGCCACACTGCTTTGATGCAGCCCAGGATACGGTTGGCCTTCTGGGCTGCGATCGCACACTGCTGGCTCATGTTGAGCTTCTCGTCAATCAGCACACCCAGGTCCTTCTCCTCAGGGCTGCTTATGTTAACTTGAGCTTTGTTGCATTCAATGTATTGAGCGTATAAAACAGGTTCTAACTTACTTTTATTTACATTTTTTATTAGTTTAGCTTGAAGTGTAAATGTAGATGTAGGTATACAGCCCTTGCCATAGATGGGTTGCTCATCAGCAAGTTCTAATATCTTGTATTTTCTTAAATACATTCTCATTACAGATAAATAATTACCACTTGCTGCACAGTGAAATGGAAGGGCTCTGATATGCTTACGGAATGGAAGATAAGAATTTCAAAGCATAACTGAGTATACCACTCGAGGAGGAGAAAAGAGCAGCAAATAATATCACTGCTCTCTGCTTCTAAGAGAATTCATATCTATGAATCCTTTCCTTGTTAAAGTGTAGGTCTGTGATAGATGTCAGCTGGTAACATCACTGTCAGTTGCACTGCAACTTGAAACAGACATCACCAGGAGCTCTTAAATGTCATTTTATTTTTGCAGAGTCATATCACGAAGCCCCATGCCTTACAGGATAACACGTTGCCCTCTTCATTCATCTCTGGCACTCTTCCAGTGTAGCTATTGTAAATCTTTGGCAGTTCAAATCCAATCTTCTTTTTTTTCCCCTAGACCATAGTTTTCTTAAGAGAAGGTAAATAGAAGAATCTTGTGCCATATGCAAGATTTTTCTTAGGTAAAAGTGCCCGAAATTAATTGGGCAAAACAGAAGTGACCTCCTGCAAATGTGCCATGTGGTGAGACGTGCTAAGAGGATGACTCCAAAAACCAGAATCCCCCTATTCAGAGATAAGGTAGAAAACTGAGGTTATAAATATACCGTAAATACCAGGATGATTAAAGGCGATGTGCAGGAACATTTCCTAGACTGACTCGACGCTGCCTCAGCACAGACCTTTAATAAAAAGCCCACTTGCTACCAGAGCTGAAGTCAAACCTCTAGTTTCTGACAGCTTGGGTGTCAGCTGTAAGCAGCCGGTTTTAAAGAATTATTTATAGGGAGTGAGTAAACACTTCACAGAGCCACAAAGCAAATGGTATCCTGCAAGGTCCTCACATTACTTAACTGCACATTGCCTACCTGCAGCTTTCTGGTTTAGCCCGGAGATAATCTGCCTTTCCGTCCTCACCAGACGTGGAACAAACATAGGAGTCTGGATCTCAGTTTGGCTGGGTAAAGCAGAGGGTGAGACTGTATCGTTCACTGTAATCTGGAAACTACTTCACTAAATTAATTTCACAGGGAGACTTACGATCAGCCAACTAAACCCCTTTTTGTGGGAGGCGAGGATAGGGTACAACATCGTGACCTTGCTGGAGCCAACGCGAGCTTTAGACATTGACTTATGAAGGGATCAAGGTTTCATCCCAGACACTGATCAGAACATTAACTCCCAGTAATTCACAATTATTTCTGGAGCTGGGGAAAAAGTGGATTTGCCACAGCCACTACCTGGAAATTGGAATAAATATTTTCTGCAAAGACATGTTGATGCCAAACACGTTTTTCTCATTTCTCTACTGTAGAACTACCCAAGACTTGGGTTGCATTATTTCTAATGATCTGTAGATGCCTCTTGTTCATGACTGATTTTCTGCTCAAAACTTACTGTCTTAATTTTTTTTAACTGTCAAGTGACCAGGAATTATTTCTTGGAAATGCACAAATAGTATCTGCTGCTTAGAAAGAAGTATAGGAAAATTTTAACTCATAACCTCATTTCTTCATTGCAGGTCAAGATGGGTCTGTTTTCCTATATGAAGGTGCTAAGGTGTAAAATTCTCCTGAAAATATGTATATACATGATGGTTCCCCTTTAAATATTTCTTTAACATTTGGCCAAATATCAAGTTTTCCTCAAGGGTTTTATATTTCAATAAAATGACAGTAATAGGATCTGAATACTGGAAACAATAGGTTCTTCTACTGGGCTTCCAAGGGTCATATGGACATTTTTCTCAATTGTTACAGATGTAAATGATGGCTCTGTGTTTCTCGTAGGTTTGTTTGTTGAAGCCACTGGGTATTCTACAGGAAAGAGAGATTCACGATACAGTTCTAAAATCCAGCAGAAAATACAATTTTCCATTAAATTCCATGCTTTTTTCCAGAAGAGCTCATTCCTTTAATGGGGGGCAGGCGGGAGGAATAAATAGGGAAAAAAAAGCATTAAGACCTCTTTAGAAAATTAGACTTCAAAGCACCAAATATGCATTACTAAAACTTAAAAATGGCTTCATTAACTTCTCTAAATTATGCAGGCGTTAATAGGATTCTTATTATTAATTCATGTAATTGTTTATACTAGTTTTTTGATAGGGCTTTATATGTTTGCTTATTTATTTACTTCTGCTATTCCAACACTTCATTGATGGGACTCATTAAATGCAATGGCATTTGGCAATTTATCCCACAGATTAAAAGCCCTTTACAGATCACCTCCACTCACCCTTTCTTTTGGAGAACATCTTTGGCGTATATCCGGGACGCAATGAATTGCACAATTTTCTTGTATGCAGCACTTCCAAACCTGCATGCCTGAGCTGTATAAGGAAGGCACGCAGCTGAGTGTTTAACCATGATTTCTGCCTTTGCTCCCTCTTATTCTTATTTTAAAATAACTCTTTCAGACTTCTGTGTTAATTCTAACCACAAAAAAAAAAAAAAAAAGTGCTTAAAAATGCACGGAGTAGTATAGGAGCTTTGTTAAAGTCAATAATTGGCTTTACCTGGCTGTATTTTATCAACTACCTTCAAAAGGTGCTGTAGAAGAGCTTTTCAAATACTAAACCCCTCTATTATTCAACACTATTGTAACATTAGAAATATACAGAATAATGTATTCCCATTTGTGCATAATGAGGTTGTAAATTCCTTCGAGGGTTCTGGCAACATTATGAACCACCAGAGCAAACTCCAATTTTTTTTTTTTTTAAAGTCACCAAAGTCAGGCCAATCAATTTACGCAGCTTTTGAAGCAGATTACCCCTTCAGAGCATGGGAGGGCAGCAATCAAAGCGTTGCAAACAGCAGCCAGGCTGTATGGGAAGCGTGCAACGTAGGGGATGGAAGGTACAAAAGAATCATTCGAAGTCCTGTTGCTTCTGAAGTCTAAATCACTGAGCGAAAGGGCGTCATATGGATTTTCTTCCAAAGACTTGGCTGTCGTAGTTACATTTTTTATCAAAAGTCAGGTTTTAATTAAGGAGTCTCTTCATTTCAGGCATATTCCCGTTCTCGTAGTCAGCAGTCCTGAGCAGCAGGTTAATATAAGATTATGCGGGGAAGACAGCAGTTGCTCTGCATAAAGATACATACACCTCAGGGTGTGTTTGTCCTTCTGTTACAAGCTGCATCTTAATGGTTTTTTCTGTTACTGGTGATTTGAGAAATGCTTAGGCCAGCAAACATTCATCACTAATTGCATAAAAGTAAAAATTACAAGGTGATTTGTAGGAGGGCAGTAAAAATTGTGAGGGCCGCTTAAGAGGAATGAAAGAACGGCAGAAGGAGGTGAATGTTTTGAATTTTTGAAAGATCTTTTTCTTTTTCTGCATCTCTACTTTTTGCTCCTTCCCTTCCACCCAGCAGTACCAGGGTAGTAAAGGCTATCTCACCTGCAAATCTAGCAGCAACCACATGATGATGACCTGAACTGCAGAGTCTGTGACTGTCCGAGGCTTTAGATTTTACTTTAGAGTTGTCACATGAGCAGATTTTTTTAAAACAGCTCCTCAAATTGCGCTTCCCTTATGAAAGCCCTGTTTCTACGAGTACATTTCTTCACTCCGGGCAACTCGCTGTCTTTGTGCTCTACCTCTGCCTGAAAGGGGAGGGATTCTCCTACCTAATCCCTGTGATTTCTTTAGTTGGCTCTTCCATGGTAGAAAAGTTTGTCGTGTTTCTGTGTTTTGCTGCCCGCTTGCTATGCAAATACGTGTGCTTTCTGCGCTAGTCCCAGCCTGAGGAAGGAGGGAAGTTGCTAGGTGGGGTGAGGAAGGACCAACCCGTGACCTTGGCTGAAAGCTGTGCGTAAGCCTCTAGCTATTGTGCAGCCCGAGCCGGATGGTCGGAATTGCTTGTGACCGATGTGCAGTAATCAATCACACTGGAAGCTTTCCCAGCTCCAAAAAGGACACAGAGCTAGGGACGGAGAAGTTAATGGCTCAAAGTACTTTTGTCTACATAATTTTCAACGTTCTCTCCACTCAGTTGTGTCTAGTCTGTATTTATACTGCACCACATCTTCTTCATGGGAAATCATGAGCATTGCCCAAAGACATTTTTGCCAAAGGAAAAAAATTAACTTTATAGGCACTTTAAAACTACTCTGATGCGTTCTTCAAAAACACAGACATCAACATTTTGTGAAACCATCACCTTATACCAGTTCATATCCGTCTGCCTAAAAAAGGGAAAATTCTTGTCCTCTGTGCAGTACACAAACTTTTCTGTTTAGAAAAACTGTTTGGTTCGTAGCTGTGAACATTCAGGCAGGTAGTTCCCCCTAATCTCCGGGGCGGGGGAGAAGGAAGATTTGGCGGTCATTAGCGTGCAGAATTATCTCAAACACAATAGATTTTCCTCATGACAAATCACACATAATCTCCATAGCAACCTCACATAATTATGCACAAGATTTCAATGTAGCAACAAAAATGAGCATGGCAGGAATTGTAAAGAGTAGCTATATAGTGTGAGACAGATGTGGGAGTAGATGGTGTATAGAGGACTGAAATGCAACTGTTCCGAGATGTAAAAAATGAACAAAAGAGAGAAAGGTCGCCTGCTTTGTGTTGTGGAGAGTGGTGATTAAGTCAGTACATTATCTGGAAATTGGAGATGATGGGCTCAAATATCTCCTCATAATATAGAGGTTCCTGATAGTGCCACAACAGTTTGAGGAATGCCAGCAGCAGTTTTACTCCTCTTTCATAGGATTATTACAGCTATAAAAACGATCTTTGAGAAGTAACTTGGCATGCAAGATCTAAATGCAGCAGGGTTTGGTTGGGTTTGTTGTTTTTTGTTTTTTTTTTTTTCAAATTTTGTTTCAGTCTGTTTGGACAGATTGATTAACAGGATCTTAAAAATATTACGGGGAGTTTTGTCATCATCCTTATTTATTTATCTGTATCTATCTGTATATTTATTTATTTATCTATCTGTTCTTTGGAATTCAAAGATTGCCATCCCTTCCCCATGAGCAGATTGCCAGTGAAAGAAGGGCCTTTTCATAGTTTTTGTTTTCAAAACTGCGCATGGATTTAGGCAGAGGATGGGAGACCAAGGGAAGTGGGGTGGTTTTACGCATACCGCAGTGTTTTTTCTTTCTTAATATGCTCCTAGTACTTTGCATGACATTCTAGATTAAGAGTTGACCCCCTTGTGAATGCAATCATTCTGTATCATTAGCGAGCACATTAGCGGTGTAAATGCAACACGTAGATTATATATTCTGCTTGTATATTCCTGTGCTGATGAACCCAGTGATCCTATTGTTGGAGCGGACCCCTCTCAGAAGTGGGGGCATCTCAGAGGCCCTAAGTACTTTCAGCTTCAATAGTATTTGAGGATTCCCAGCAGCAGATTCAATTACTAAGTTCATGCTTCAAGGGCAATAATCCTGTGTCAAGACATATCTATGATTAAATCATTCTGATGGTGATTTTCTTTTAATTATCGTGGCCTGATCCTGAGCTCTACATCTAACCTGGCTCTTCTGAACTCAGTCAGGTACTTTGACATTGACTTCAGATGATTTTGACTAATGCCATATAAAAAACGGTATAATCACTTCAATTAAAATTTTGGCTAAAAATACCAGAGAAGAAGATATACTAAACTGATCCATAAAATTTCATTCAGCCATTTCCATTCGACTAATGTTATGTGCTTTATTTAAATGCAAAGATTTATTTCAATCCCGAACAAATTTAACCCATAGGAATGGATAACTTCTTACGTTTAATATTTTATGCAACAATTCAACTTCATTCCAAGCTTGTCTTCCTCAAACAGGAGATCACAGGCATAGCCGAAGCGGGTTTAGTATGCAACCCCATTAACACATTCACATTGCCAATTTGCCTTACTGAAGACTCTCAGTTTTGCTCATAGATGAGAACAGTTAAGGCAAGAACTGATCATGTTTCCTAATCCCTGTTTTTCTTGTCCTTGAGCAATTAATAATTTTTGATTTGAAGAATTTTTAATCCTTTGTGAAACTCCGAAGTGAGAATCAAACCAAGACATTTCTCAGCCCTTACACTTTCCAGTCTTCTGGAGACAGCATCTTTTCCTCTTCAATTCTCCTGGATTTTTCCTTTATTTCAAAACCGAAGGTCTTGTCTTCCAAGAGCTGGTCAGTATTTTCACTTTCCTTATGGCTGGTGGCAGGCAGCGGGCTGTCGCTTTGGGCACTTCAGAAACAAATATCACGGCGTGGCGAACTCCAAAGCATCTTTTTCTGTAAAAATGAGTAACGAGCTAAACAAATATTATCGGCAGGTAGTAATAAAAGAGTTGATTGGACTACTGACGAATCGTGAATGCAGGTGCAAGCAACTCCTTCTTTTTGTTTAAAATACCTGAAAATTATCACCAACTGTCTGTTGTTGTGTAGCCAGATGGTGGTCAATGCTCAGACATACAACTAAGACTAAGGACAAAATTTAAAGTCTATGTCTTGCGATTCCTTCTTCTCATGAATATCTAAACATTCACAGGACTGAATGGTGTAGTGCTAAAGTAGAACAGCTTTGGCTGTCTAACAATAAGCTATGCCAACTCTACGCAAGGGTTATCCCAGGATTCTCTGGGGTTTGATTCCATTGCCTTGCACTAATGGGAATTAGTTGATTTGAATCCTCTTTTATAGAGCATTCAAGAATACATTAGCTTCTATTTTTAATTTATGTAACTTCTATTAAATAGGTTTACTAATATTAAGTATTAATGAGTTTTAGATATTTTTCTTGCATTCGATGTATCGCTTTTTCTTACTATTCCGTTAAAATCCTTTTCAAACGAAGCAAAGGTGACTAACAGAAAATAATTGAAAGTTTGACGAAGATTTTGTAGAAACAAGGAAGCAAGTACTGCATCCTGTTGAACTCTATTAACATTTCATACCACCACAAGATGTTCCGTCTGCTAATATAAAACATAATAAGATGATTTGTCAGTAGATATATGCCGAACTTTTTATTCCACACTCAGTCCATTTTATTTGCATATAAAGTGGCACATTTACACTCAACAATAACTAGTCCTGAAGGAATGATATTTAAGAGGAGAATATAATTAATCTATTCAGGTCATAAACATTTTATTCAGGGCAATGGGCAAGCATCTAAGGCAACCTTCGTAATCATTCATGCACATTACTAAAACACTTTAGAATGAGCTGGCAAAGCTGAAGATAGACAAAATGTTGTCATTTTATTCCAAGGCAATGTTTATGTTTCTCTTACACAGCATTTTGAGAATTATCTTAACAAAAAAATCCTCTGTATTTTTTATGTTTGGCTTTGTGTTGATGCTGCATTATGTTCCATAGTGTGCTGAAATGATATATGTATTGTGTTTCCCGTCATTTTATGTCAGTGCTCAAAAAGCATACAGGAATTTTGCTCTATTTTCAGATGTTATGAGCGCCTCATATTGAAAGTAGTTATAAAGCTACTTAGCAGTTCTAATTATGATAAAAGGTTTTCAGCAGGTCTGCCAAAAGAGAAGGCAAGTTCTGAACACATTTTCATGCTACTTTGTCTTGGGGGTCTTGATACATGGTTTTATAAACTTCAGCTATTTCTATATTTTTGCAAGTTACGTAGATTGAAGAGGAGGAAGAGAGGAGGGAATTGGGCAGTGTGTACAGGAACACCCTGGGCTGCTGCAGTATTCCACTCCCTTGTAGTACCGTGCGGGATGTTCCTGTCCTCTTCACCGACTGCATCAACTTAAGGTGCAAGGAGGGTTCGCATTGATTGCAAGTTATGTACAGAGGGAATCAGTACAAAGAGCCGGATTTGTATGGGCATAAATGAGATCCAAATCTGTTTAATTTTTCCCGTACTCCACTTACCACATTCGCTCTGGAGAACAGTGTTTTGTGCTGGGATCTAATTTAAACCTTCCAGACCATTTCCATAACTCCAGCCCCATAGTTTATAGTCATAAACTAATTCATATTCCAGGAGGAAGGGTCAGAATATCTGTATTTCACCCAGTGCCCTTGCTCTCTGAACTGGAAGACAGCGCTCTCTCCCTTTGCAGGCAGAGCACATCCTCTCTCTTCTCCTTTTGGTTTCTAGCAGACATGAGAACAAGGGCCCAAACCACGTTCTTTTGCGAGGAGGTCTCCCAAAGTTCAGTACAGTCTGCTGCCACTCCCTATGCATGATCTTTGGGAATTTCACAGAAAAACCCTTCAGTTCAGTTCTGCTGTTGTTGAAGCTTCCAAAATGTGGGCTATTCACTCCCCAAGAGGCAATGCCCCTGTGCCAAGGAGTACGGAGCTTGGTGATGGGGCGTCATAAATAGGTAAATAGGCAGAGGGTGTGTGAGAAAACATGGGGGAAACAGTCAAAGCTACCTGAGTTTACATGTGTACCTATTTTGACATAATATTAAAAATAAAATATTTTTTTAAAAAGGAAAATAAAGCTAAGTAGTCACAGAATTCCATAGTCAACAAAGCATTCACTTAAACCACTATATTGTTGTGGAAAGGGCCCGAGTCTGTGCACTCAGTTCCCTTTAATCCCAATGCAAGTTGTGTATGGAGCCTTGAGAAAGGAAAATGTTTTACTTAAAAATTTTTTTAAAATATTCATTTTGTTTTCTTAGGCACAAAAGGCCCAACAGTTAATGTTTAAGCTCAGAAAGTGGATAGTCTCTTAGTCACCTCTGAGGTATCGTTATTATCCTGTGATAAATTGACTTATCACATACAGATAAGTCTCAGACAAGTAGCAGTCACAAGAGTGAATCTGAAATAACTGGTAATTACTGATCACAGTACAATGCAAACCTTTCATACGTTGATTAGCCATAACTAATTATGTGAGTTTATCATCTTTATAATCTATTTTAGGTATTTTGTGGAAGTAGCCAAAGAAAAAAATAGCCCACATTTACCAGTCAGGAACCACTCAGTTATTGCAGATGCAGCGAGCGATTCAATCTGATCTTTAAACTTCAGATTTGCTTTAATCTCATGTTTCCAACAAATTCAAACTGCCTTTAGAGCAGCGTCAAAGGACTCGCCACAGCAGAAGATCAATTTGTCATGCTCTTATTGTCACCGCGCTTCAACTCAGAGGGAAGCAGAGTTTGCTCGGAGCTTGATAGACAGAGGAACTGATGGTTGTGTGTCTGTGTTGTAAGGCAGATGGATTGGTGTTAGCGGGTGCATTTCACTCTGTGCGAGGGAGAAAAAGTGTATAGCCACTGTACGTGAAGCATACGATTTTCCTTGGGATTGGATTTTTAATAGTCAGGCATCTAATTGGCCAAACAGATGGCTGCTCAGAGGAAGATGAGAAGGCTGTAGGAACAGAGCTGCCTTTCTGAAGGCCACGCATCAATTTGGGACTTAGGCCTTCTCTGAAAATGTGTTTCTAATTTTGGCATATCAGTGGGAAAGAAAGTCTGAGCCTAAGTGGGATGGAGTGAAATGTTTTACTTTTTTCATATATATATATATATATATACACGGTCCAGGCTTTTGAGTTTTAGTGGCTTTTAAAAATATAATCCCATTTATCCTGTGAGCTCTTCAGGTTTTCTTACCCTTAATTTTCCACTGACACCCGTACACCTATCTCGTGAGACGCAGGACGACGCAGGCTCAGCGCCTCTCGCTGAGCAGGTGCGCAGTTACGATACGGCCGATCTCCCGTCAGCGGAGGGACTCGCACTGGCTCATCCTCTCTCTGCTCTGTCCTCTGCGATGGGCTTTTACCTTCCTGATGAGATATCAAGCCCTCGGTGGAAACACGGTGGGGTGGATTGCAGGAAGCGCATGGCAGAGCCAGCAAGGAGAAGGTAACAGGATTTTCCATTAGCTCCATCTCTGCAAATTTCCACTGGGATAAAGTGAGTTTCAGCAGCAGTAAAATTCATTGCATCTCGCGGAAGGAGGCTTTCTGTCTGCGGTATGACAGGAGAGGCCCGGCCTAGAGAAAATCAATGATGAGGCAATTGAGAGCAGTGAGCTGTTCCTGTAAAGTGCAAACTTATCACCATCGTGGGCAGATAATAAGAATCGTTTCATTTGCACTGTAGAAACTTGTTCAAGGCAGCAGCAGAGGTGTAATAATGGACTTTGCTTCTGGAACTGACAGCAGCGGATTGAGGTAATCCTTAGGCAAACACCGGTCCCCACGTTTCCCCCCTCAGTTCTATGAAAGGACATATTTCTTTCCTGAAAGTTGAGGCCTTTTTGAGCTTCTTGAAATCTTGAACGTTCAGTGTCTGAAACAGTGCCCAGGAGTGCTGAAAACCGCGGCCTAAATTCTGAACCCACCCCACGCCATTGCCAGCAACAGGGCTTGAAGAAATGGGAGCTTATAAGAACGAGCCACCTACTCTTTGCCAGCCCCAGTTCTCCCTCCTTGATGCCAACAGCACAGGCAGGTCTAGTTGCTGTAGCCCCCGTACATGTATTACGGTTCACTCTGTTCTTGTTCTGGTGGAAGGAGAGCAGCACACTATGTATTGGTGACTTATAACAAAGAGAAATTTTTGACATGCTTGGATAAAAGGTAAAATTGAGCTGGGTTCAGTGCTATCTTTGGATTATCACAAGCCCTGCAAGGAACTCAATGGCTGTTTCAAGGACTCGGGGATCTCCCGAACTCCTGCACTAAAATTTGACTGTTCTTCTGCAAGACCTGTAGTCAGTTCTACTGAAAACAGAGGACCCAGACTTCTCCAGCTCTGTCCTCTCTTCATCACGATCTTTTATGCATTTTAGTTTAAAGAAGCAGGAAGAGATCACCTGGCACATAATACTTAGGGAATATAGAAAGATGGAAAGCTGACATTCTCCCCACATAGAAGTCTGGGGAGAGACTGAGGTCAAAAGCCTTTCAGAAGAGGTCGGTTTTGAAGGGTGTGCTCACTTATAATGGGGTTCTCTTGAGTAATTTAGAGTTCCTCCTGAGATCTTAATGATCTGCCTTCAGTGTTTCTTTCTGAATGCCTGCACTTTATTACCTCCTATGAAGCTCCCAGGGCTCCCAGTGAAATTATTTCAACTGTTTGCAATCACACCAACCCACCCGCCCAGCCCCATGAAGTCATGCACAAAAATTGCAGGATGTCAAATGTCGTTGGCATTTCTTCATAGAGTCCAGGATCCCTCTGCTAGCCCTGACCCAAGCCCAGGCTTATTTATGACTTACAGCTAGAGCAACGTATTTGGGTTTTATTAAGCAAAAGCCCATGAGACCAGTTTTAAAATGACATTAAAAAACGCACAGGAGCCTAAATATCTGACATTTTTGTAATGTACAAGACTCTCCGGCAAGTCATAATGCAATTGCTATGTTGCACAATTTTATGCTACAAACTAATCATGTCAAGATGGCTAAAATGGGCTGTTAATTCCTTTATATCCTTTCTTGTGTTGTCAAGGATCTATTACATTCACTTTAGCTATAACAAGGATGAATTGCATAGTTATTTAAAAAAGGAAACCACTTTTATTTAATCAAAACATTTTTGGTAAAGTAGATTTTTTGAAGTGTTTATGATCCAGGTGGATTGCATGACTATTGCTACTGTTTTTGCTGTTTCAATCATTTTACTGTTAGTGGAGTCAACGACCAAATTTTCCATCAAGCAAAACAGAAATTAGACACTTGAATTAGTTCTCATCAATTAAATTATTATTTTCTTTAAACATAAAGGGTTATTGCATGTCACTATTTAACCTAACACTAGCAGCCATCAGGATGAATGAAACATTCACAGTACTCAGCTTTTGCCTAATGTGCTTTACGACCTCACAAGACGACTTACATCTCTAACTACTGCGGTGGTAAAACCTGCTTAAAGCAAAGAAGATCTATCTATCTAGAAATCTGTCCGAAACAGAAAGACTTAAAGTGTTAGGAAATCGAGTACTCCTTTAGAAAACTGTATTGAGTCCTGATCTTATAAATGATTGCGTGTACTTGTGTTTCTGTTTCTGCAGTTTTCTGTGGACATGGGACAATATCTGCCTGCACAGACTAAAAACAGCCCTAAAATTGCAGGACTTCCAATTGCTGTCGTCCCCTAACTCTTTCCTCCTTGTACGAGCATTGCCGTGAAAGAAATGAGGTTTTAATCTCAAGGAAGTGACCATGCCATAATTCCGAAGTTTAAGGATCTGACTGGAGATGCCTTTCTGAGCCCTGACTTTTGTAACATGTAGAGGAAACAGAAAATCAGATTCATTTAAAATGTTCCAAGTTGCCATTCCCAGCCTGAAAACTTCTTTTCTGCACGATTTTGGGGGTGCTGTAGTTATAAGTTCGTCTGAATGAATTCTTCTACTGATGTACACAAATTCATATATTTGCACATACTCAATGGCATCATAAAATACCAAGATTACACATTATAATGTAAGGATTTCTGAAAGCATTTGGAGACACTGGCAAATTTGTTGCCCAACGGAAAAAAACCTGGCTGTCGGTTTGTGTTATGTATGTGAATAATATAAATGATCCCACAGCTGTTCCCCAGGAACATATTGCTGTTTGTTTGGGGGGCTGGTTGTTTGCTGTAGCAGTTGCCAACAGGTTTCCTAACAAGCTGGTCCTAAACAAACAAAAAAGGAATTTGGAAGAAGGTTAGGTAAGGAAGTGTCTTTGTACTTGCTCCTCCAGTTTGCTTTTAACTCTCAGTAATAACATACTATACCTGTGCTTGTCACCATGTGAAAATTGTGGTATGGTGACATTGTGGCATCTGCATTAAATTCATATTCTGACTAGATTTCCTGGGTTGAAAGGTTGTATAAAATAGTGTAACTGCAGCCTGGGCTGACTACTCTTACAGGTATGAGGCTGCATTTTGCCATACATCGCTGGAATCTTCTTGACTTCTGGACAGTTAATGACAAAAATTATACTGCAATGACATTACCGTTTACAAACTAGCAAAAATGTTCTAAATAATATCCAACATAATGTGATGATTTGAGGTTAAGCATCCACTTATTTTAATAGGTTTATTTACTTCGTCCAACCCCTAGAAGCTATCATTGACACTGGACCATTGCTTTTAATTGCCTCACTTAAATAGCACATTTTGAAGCCTGCAATTGTTTTTACAATTGTTAAAACATTGCTTGTATTACTAGTATCAAGAAAGGATTTCTTTTTTACACTACTTGAATTTTTGTCCTGGCAAATGCTTGAACAATAAGTAACACTCAAGTGAGCTGTCCCATGGAAGACGACTTTTAATAGTCGGTTTTCTTACGCCACGCAGAGGTAGAGAATAGCTGTAGAGTCACCCAGGATTTAAAGTGAGCTGGCAGGAGCACACCTGGTCCTGACATGTCACAACACATAGACCCACCAACATATACCTAAGGCAGCCCTGGCAATTGTGGTGGGCCAGCAACCGAAAAAGGCATTGGCCCCTTTATATGTCTGTCTGCACAGAAGAGAAGGCTCCGGGGAGATCTTATTGCGGCCTTCCAGTACCTAAAGGGGGCCTACAGGAGAGCTGGGGAAGGACATTTTGCTGGGGCATGTAGTGATAGGACGAGGGGGAATGGCTTTAAACTAGAAGAGGGCAGGTTCAGATTGAACATTAGGAAGAAGTTTTTCACTCTGAGGGTGGTGAGGCACTGGCACAGGTTGCCCAGAGAGGTTGTTGAGGCCCCATCCCTGGAGGTGTTCAAGGCCAGGCTGGACGTGGCCTTGGGCAACCTGGTCTAGTGGGAGGTGGAGTTGGCAGAGGGGTTGGAACTCGATGATCTTCAAGGTCCTTTCCAACCTAAACCATTCTATGATTCTATGATCTGTTCATGGCATGAAGGTGTGTTTAATTCCCTACAGAAAGGACAAGGATTCTTTCATGAGCATATTTCCATGCAATGCTCTGTGACATAGTGACCATTTCCAGGATAGTCCTATTTTTTTCAGCAAAATCTATTCTCATACAAATCTATATGTAAATTCTCTTCCATTTAGACACAGAAGCTGTATTTATTTTGCTCTGCCTAGAGGGGAATATATTGCTTTAGAGAGAAAGTTAGTTTTGCAGCATAAACTCCACGCTTAAAAATTCCTACAAAATACACTGAGATGTAATACACTTTTTTATTTACTTGAAATAATGCAAAGGGAAAGTTCTTGACACCCTGTCAGCTGCCAGCTGCATGCCTGCATCCCGCTGGGAACACTGGTGTTGAACTACATGGCCATTGAGTTACGTTACATCAGTGTTCTGCTCAATTTTTTTCCATTCTTATTACAAGCACATTCTGTTGACATCTTGGGAGCGTACTCATTTGAGTCTCTGGTCTCATTACTTATCAACATTATCTTGGATAATTTCATAGCTGTATACAAAGAAAAGTGGTGCAAGAAGCTGTGTAAGTTGGGGGGCAGGAGGGCATTCATTTGGAAGATTATTGCCCTGACTCTTTTAGCAAAAATCTGCCAAACACCAGCAGCAGGTTCTTAGCAAGCAGTATGGAGTATGGGGAGCCACAGAGATGCAATTTATCCATGAGTAGTGTTCACTCCCCAAAATGGGTGAAGGTAGCCTTAGATAGGACCCCCATGCAGGTGAACTTTGTTCTGATATTTGACCTGTACTGGGCAGTCAGGTAACGCTACGGGTGGTATAAAATCCTGCAATAAATTAATCTTCAGTGGCATGATGCTTCCCTACTCTTTCTCTCGTTTGTCATCTCCTTTGTAGCCCGCTTGCTTCCATGTACACAGAAGAGAAGAATTAGAGAATTAGACATGAGATTGAAACACACACCCTTGTCAAAGCTCATGCACTCAGTTGCTTTGGTACCTCAAATCACTAAATATTTACCAAATAACACTGTGACACCGGGTTGTTTTTTTTTTCTTTTGATTAGACATTATTCCTAGAAGGTAAATTCTGGTGAGAAGTCTAGACTTTTTGATGAACCAAGATTTATAAAGTAATTTAGAGATGTAAAGAACTGTATAAATGCTGTGTTATTATTCATGAGTAATCAACCGAACAATTACCATAAAGAATGGCAGTCCTCTTACTTACACTTCTGATGTTAAATGAAGAGAGACCAATAATACATAATGAATAAAGATAAAGCCAAATGAATTTCTGAATTTTGTTTGTAGATGAGTACATACATCAAACGGCCATCTGCCCATATAGAAAGGATTAGTGGTCTGGTACCATTTTTATCCACAGCTGAGAAAAGAAGAGAAAGAAAGTCTCCAGTACAAATCTGTTGTAGATACGCCTGTGATACTAGTTGTGACTCAACATCAGAAGGCTATACAAAGTTAGAAAGCAGACGATATAAAGTGCTATTTCAAGAGCCATAGTGAACCTCATGAACTTTCACAGGGCGTACTGATCAAAGCGGGAGTAATAATGAATCTGGAGTTAAAAGTCAGTTTTTCCAGAGTGCTTTAAGAAAAGAGAAACAGAAGAGAAGTGAAATGAAATGAAATGAAATAATGAAAGGGAATGACATTAAATGACTTGAAATAAAATAAAATAAAATAAAATAAAATAAAATAAAATAAAATAAAATAAAATAAAATAAAATAAAATAAAATACCTCCATATGCTATAGATTTTGGCAACTTATGCAAAATTATTTGGAAAGGAAGCACCCAGCCTTTGTGTGTTTATATTATCACTGAATCTTTTGGTATGTCTCAGCAAAGACCATATGCTGTGTTTATTTTCAAAGTCACAGCTTAGGAAAGATTTTATAGGTCAAGCTATATACTGTATTATTTCATGGGCTGCAAATTTGAACAGTTACCTATGCATATCCTGGAGTGTTTGAATTTGGCTGAATGCTAAAAGCTCTTGTTTCTAGCAGAACATGTGAAGGAAAACATGATCTGTGATGTGTAGCCCTCTGGTTTTCACTGAGCTGTTTCTGGGCTCTGATCAGAAATTCTGTCGTAAAACAGATGAGGATCATCAAAGTTAGGTGAACAGAACGTTGCTCTTCAGCATGGCAGCATTCCTCTGTCTTTCCTAATAGTAAACTACATTAAAGCACAATATTTAATTCTGTAATAAAATAATTCTCTTAGAAAAGTGTTTTGTGGTACAGAAAGGGAAAAGCTGGGGAAATATTGTATTTGCTCCATTATGCAATGTTCCTTCTTCACCTCGACTTAATTCTTGGCCAGCAAGAATTGGTGTCTTTGGGAAAGTATACATTGAACGTACAGGGAACACCATGTACGTGCGTGGTAAAACAAAACAGAGAAAAGGCTGTCAGTAATACAAAACACTGCAAATAGCATTTGGGATATTTTTTGAAACAAACACCGCAAATCTAGTGTTCTTTTTATAGTTCTCCTTGCATATTTTAATGTTACATATTTAAATTTAAATGCTAAGTTGCAGCATGCTACTACACTGTGTAGTAGGATCATATGTGTCTCCTGCAGCCTTCAGAACTGGAGGACTGTAGCACTTCAGGTCCTTTTGGAATCCTGCTGAACACTATCCGCAAGTAAACAGTGTTTGTATCTCCACAGCGAACAGCATTTCAACAGCAAAGTTAATAGGTGACTACTGCTCGGTTGCTGTTGAAGGAGCAGCCGGCATACTTTTATCTGAACTGGGGAAAATGTTTAATTTATTATGTGAATACTGTTCTCTGAATCTCTGTATTCAGCACTCGCTTGCGTAGGGGTAAAATTTCCCTAATGCGTATTCACTGAAAATTTGTGTGTGTGTGTTTTGATGTCAACTGGCTGTATTCAAGATTTACAGGAATGTGACAGAAAATGTAATGTAAACACTATAGATTTTAATACGTAATTCATCTGTGACATTACTTACCCCAGATTTCAGAAGCTATGTAGATTTAGGATTTAGACATTCATATGTCTAAGTATATCCACAGCTACTTAACATAAAATAGGCGTTTTGAAGAATAAATAGGAAGCTGCGTGCTTCAGAGCAGGAGCTGCCTAGCTGATGGGAAGCCAGAGGAGTCCATCTTGCACAGTGGTTTTTTACTGGTCCATTCTGGACATGCTGGAGGTGGTCCAGAGCTTTCCACCAAGATGGGCCTGGGACAGCAGACGGAGAGGGTGAGGGACATGGTTTGTGCAGGACTACAAAGAGATTTCATTGCTGTCTACATGTACCTAAGGGAATGGCAATGGGAAAGATGGAACTAGTCTCTCCTTGGAGGTGCGCAGCGAAAGAAAAAGCAGTGGGAAACATTTGCTCGAAGGGAAATTCTGGTTTGACATTAGGAGAAAAATTTTACCATCAGGGTGAGGAAACACTGAAACAGGTTGCTCAGAGAGGCTGTGGACTCTTGGAGACATTCAAAACTTGGCTGGATATGACCTTCTTTCACATGATCTAACTCTGAGGTTGATCCTGCTTTGCATGGGAGGTTCCACCAGATAACTCAGAGGTCCCTTTCAACCTAATTATTCTATTCTGTTCCTGGGGCTCATATACCTTTGTCTGAAATAGCTGGGCCGAGCCATTATCAGAGATGGGACCAATGGGGTAGATGAATTGGATTCAGTAAATCTCAGATATCCATTTTTATGAAGACATAGAAGTAAAAGTATCAGCATAATTATCTGAGCAAAGAGACCTTTGTGGTCCATCCAATGTGATTAACATAAGACAGATACTTTAAAAAAGTCTATAAATAGACAGTTCTCTATAAATATGGTCACTACATGTAGTGCTTCATATGAAAAAACGGCTTTCCAGCTTGCATTTGTATGCTTTGTTAGAAATGAGAATATGTATAAAGGTGTATTTTCTTCCAAAATCCCACAGCTACATAGACAATACCTCCTAAATGTGGTTGTAGGTGATCCCTATTTAAAATATTAAGTAACTGTTTAATTTATGTCAGGTAAAATAGATCTTCATGACCACAGGTTGCCCAGAGAGGTTGTTGAGGCCCCATCCCTGGAGGTGTTCAAGGCCAGGCTGGACGTGGCCTTGGGCAACCTGGTCTGGCGGGAGGTGTCCCTGCCCATGGCAGGGGGGTTGGAACTCGATGATCTTCAAGGTCCTTTCCAACCTAAACCATTCTATGATTCTATGATTATTGGCTGGGATCATATGGTGGTAAAAATTGAGAACACTTTTCTTTTATTACCTGAAATGATGTCCGATACTGAGGCTGCTGATCCTTTCCCTAGAAGTGATTCTAGATCCACTTTCCCATGTCCTAGGGCCCTGATCAGCAGTGTTAGAAGCTTCCTTTCAAAATTAGTCTAAGGTTATTTTTTTCTTAGATTTAGTCATACTTGTGCACTTTCCCTTTCCAGTATTTATATGCATTTTCTTCACTTATAGGGAAAATAATATCTAAATAGCAATAGACTCATGAGAAACAAGCTTTGTGTATTAAAAGTTACTGTCTCTTAGCACGCACCTATACATCCTTTCCCATGTATGTGTATACATATATATAGAAATACACACATTTTGTGAGTTTGGTTCTTTTATTGCTTTTGTCCAGCTGCAAATGTAAACGTCCAGTTGCTTTATTTCCCATTTTGATTATAAGACTTTTTTGTTTGATAACAGGAGATTGCACAGAGTAATAGCATCTGACAGCGTGCAAATAAAATACCTGTCCCTTTGTCAGACAGGTTTACAGTCACATAAAAACACACAAAAGAAGTGAAAAGAACCGCACAAATGCAGGGCAGGCATAAATCTTGTTTGAGTAAAGCTGGAAAGTATAATCTGACTCCTGGAATAAGGGGGGAGAGGGAGAACGCAATGTTTTGAGGTGTCCTGTGCGGGAACTAAGAGCACATCATTCACTTTCACGTTCCATTGATTCGACACAGTTCCGGGAAAGGCACTCGGGTTTGGCATCTTTCCCTGTGCTTAACAGGCGCCGAAGGTGACATCCAGGGGGATCCCAGCTGGGGTTCCAAAGTGCCTAACCACTTACACTGGCACAGAGAGGGCTGTTTGTATTTTTAAGCTCTCAAGCTCTACACAAATAGGCCCAAGATTTAGTGGGGACACAATAATTGCTTTCCTTTCAACAGCAGGTGACACATTTCCCACTGAGAAAAATATAATCCTGCTGCTTTTAGTCATAACAGGAGCAACAGGAGAAAAATAGACGAGGAAGTGGGAAATGTCACCAGTCATGTCTTGGAAAAGCTGTTTGCACGCATGAGCGAGCCTCTAAGTGCACAAAATTAAAACATTAATTGAGAGGTCTAAGTTTATTGTCCATGCGCCGCAAGTCCCCAGATGATATTATTTAATAATTAACTGAAATTTTCCAAGTTCAGAGAACGGTGTGAACTCTTTATTGTTCCTTTTCCGTGCTGGTTTTGCCCTGGGTAGCACGCCTTGACAGAGCAGGGAGAATGTCTGTGCCCCGGCGGCGTGAGTAGGACAGCAGCTCCACGGGCTGGTCCAGAGGGAGGATGGGCACCGCAAGGGCTTGGACTCCGCTCTTCACATTTAGTAATGCAGACACGTGCTCTTCTATCATCTTAATTGGTAGCAATAATATTTTACCTCTCTTACTGAATATCTAATATCGATATTGGACTGCATCCCTTTTTCTGTCGTTGTTCACGTAGACCCTGAACCTGGAGTTCGTTTCAAAACTCAGTCCTATCTGCAAACTTGGTTAGACTGAGGTTTTCCCCTGACCTTGGGGCGGCCAAGGCAGGAACGATGCCTTCGTACAGCAGTGTAGCTGGGCTCCACGTCTGACTGTCTCTCTGGGAGCTAATACATGCTGATGAAAATAATAATGTAAATTAGTGGTAGAAACGGTGAAATCTAGCCTGATATTGCACTCCTACATCACTGGAATTGCTGTCCACTGGAAAGCAGCCTGTTTTGCAGACTTTCCCAAAGCTTTGAGGGGATGCAAATAATAATTGTGGAACTAATTAGTGTACCCATATAGATTATAAGTTAGTAAATACTTCCGGGGTTTGCAGTCATGTTTAAGAATTTCCTCTTGGTGGATATTAGTATGTGTCTCGTATCTTTGGTGTGTGTAACCATTTTCAAATAAAGGAGTTATAGCATATCAGTGCTATAAATTAAAATTAGATGAGGAGGAAATCCTCAGATCTCCCAGGAGAATAGTACCTCTCCGCATTATACCAACTCCAAGCTACATTTATAGTGTACCATATCTGTTAAGAGTTGAATGCTGCCTTTTTAAAAACAAACGTTTTCCCCGTGTAGCACTAATCATAGCTAAACGAATGTTACTGATTTGTGGAAAGCAGAAAACTCTGCCTTGATTAATAACTTACAGATTTGAAAGAAGAAGCTCTGATGAGGAGCATTTTAGGAGACAAATAATCTAAAGGGCTTTTTCCTCAAAATTTAAAAGATAAAACAATTCAATATGGTTTGAGATCCATCAGCTGATACATCTCAGCATAGGCTGTACAATCTGCCCAAGCAGCAGAAAATCACTTGTCCCTGAGAGGTCGCTAGAGCTGACTGCATAACTCTCTTTTGGAAAGGGCCTCTCCAATTTTCAAGACTGTAACATTAAGTCACTGGAGCCAACTAAATACACATAGTTAGAATTCGCTTATTTTTTGTACATGTGCGTGAGAGTACTTATAATCCACATACATACTTGGCGTGTTTCTGAAGGCAGGTTAGGGAGATGGATGTAATCAGCCTAAAGGACTGGAAGGACTGAGGACGTCTTGCTTTCAGCCACGGTCTTGCCAGAATGACTCAGGGAACGGGACTTGTTCAGTGACTCAGTTTCCCCAGCATGGGGATCAGTCCGATCATCTTGGTGAAATTCTTCACTCTTCTGGCATCGCAGCAGAGCCTGCAAAGTTTTGCAGTCTGAAATGGCAGACTCCTTTGCCTTGTCTTAATCCTTCCCTTGCGCCGTATTTGCTTTGTGGCTAGACAGACACTCTCATATTCAGCACGTCCTTCTGGCCCCAGGCATCTGAGGCGTGAATGCAAAGTAATATAAGGGGCAATTCAGCTATCCACGTAAATGATTGCGTCTTTCAAATATGTACAGAGGAGTGGTTTTTCTTTTACCTTACGTGGTAAGAATGCAAGTATCAAAGGAAAGGAATGTATATGCTGGGCTTCCTGGCCCTCCCCCTCTCAGAAAGAGAAAAACAAAGCTGTCGGATACATAGGAAGGAACGGGGAGACAGATTTGAAAATTTACCAAAATTCTAGAGGCATTTCAGAAATCTCCAAGGCAGCAGAATAAGCACATTCGCATTAAAATCTCATTAGGGGCCTATCTGCATCTTTAGATGTTTAGATGCCCCATCCAACCCCGTGCTGTTTTGATTCCTTTGTGATTTATGCTTCTCCCTTCAACAACTGGAGTGACACAGGCAAGAGCGGCTGGACTGAGGGACCCGGGCCATAGCAAGCTCTGAGGTACGCTGTTTAAGTGAGCGTTGCAGGGTTGGGCATAATCTGAAATCCTGCCCTGAGCATCCTCATCGGGAGAGACTACAGGAGGAGAACTCGTTGGCATGCCGGGTCTGGGGCCTCTTCTGCAGAGAGCCTGTTCTGGCCACATCCCAGGTGCACGGAGGAG
Source organism: Vanellus vanellus (assembly GCF_965231255.1). NCBI lineage: Eukaryota > Metazoa > Chordata > Aves > Charadriiformes > Charadriidae > Vanellus > Vanellus vanellus. Next base: position 8,771,761 of record NC_138910.1, read on the forward strand.
GCTTTCTCTTTTAAGGCCCTAATCCTTCACTGCTACCGCAAAAATCTTTTAGTCGAACAATTTTGTTTTACGAGACTCAGAATTATAAAAGGTGCTTGGATGAAAGGGAGGTGAGACTTGAATATAGGAAGTTCCATCTTAACATGAGGAGGAACTTCATTCCTTTGAGGGTGGCAGAGCACTGGCACAGGCTGCCCAGAGAGGTGGTGGAGTCTCCCACTCTGGAGACATTCCAAACCCGCCTGGACGCCGTCCTGTGCAACTGCTGTAGGTGCCCCTGCTCTGGCGGGGGGGTTGGACTAGATGATCTCCAGAGGTCCCTTCCAACCCTGACCATTCTGGGATTCTGTGATTCTGTGAGAAAAGAGAAATGGCTCTGCTCACCAGCAAAACTTTTGAGCGCTTCCTTACAAGTCTCCAACCATGAAGCGTTGAGGCATCTTCCTGCTCGGAGAGTTTGCCATGCTTTCACAGCGTGCCACCATCTCCACATCCAAGTAGTGAGCTTCTGACACTTGGTGACAAAATTCCCACTGAGTCTCATACGACCAGAGGATAGTACTGTTGTGCAGTGAGGATGTTTGATATCCAAACAGAAACAGTCGGAAAGGAGGAGGAAGGTTATCATTCAGTGTAAAGGCTTTTGCTTTGAGAGGGGGATTGCTGAAGTACACGATATGCATTTATATAGAAGTAATTTGAAGGCTTTATACTGACTAGCTTGCTTTTGTTCCTAAAGCTTTTGTAGCTGATTTATGAAAAGTGTTATTTCCATTACTCAGGCATATGAAAAGAAGCAAATTATCTTATTACGTTATGTGGACAGTCAAAAGAAGAGTTAAATGGACCATACGACTCTCTTTTAAAACATTAATTTTCTTGTGTTGTCTTTAATTTCCTTGATAATGAAGTGTTCACAATAGCCACTGGGTATTACTGTATGAAAGATAAATTAGATCATTCCCGTTAGATGTAAATCCTCTCCTAGACTTGTCATCGGGATATGATTACTGTAAATTTCTCTATACATGTGAAATGCCAATCCCTGAAAACATTTCCTGTTGGAAAACAAGAGATTTTCAGAGTCTTTTCATTTAAATGCTGTCAAGTTGATGGCTATGGAAATGCTTTTTAAATGAATGATTAAGGAGTGTATCTAACGTTTGAAAATTGCTTTTCCTCCCCTGAACAAGTTTAATTCCACAGTATCAATGAGACTTGCAGATGCTCAGCACTTTTCACAGTGAAGCCAAGCAAGATTACATGAGTATGGCTGAGTGGGTACAATGGTTCAGTTTTATGACTACCTTGATGTCTGTAACACCTTAAAACCATACTGCCATGGTAGGCTTCTCTTTATGGGCGAAGCGAGGTCTCTGAGAAGTTCCTTCCATTTCTGCAGGCTTCCCGTGGGAGCTGGACACCTGCGAGACCTGCCCCGAGACAGGGCAGAGCCTTCAGGACTAATCAACCTTTGCCATGACAATACGTATGAAATGCATGGCAGTGTAGATGATCGATATTTCATACTTTATTCTTTAGCAATTTCTGGGCTGGAAGCTTTCTTAATGAAGTTCCTTAAAGTTGTGTTGTTTTTTATCTCCTGTGATTTAACATAAGCTCAATATTTCTGATCTAGAGTATGCACGCAAACATCTTAAGGCTTATGGAAGTTAATCTAAATCATCAGCCCTTGCGAGGATCATACAGTAAATTGTCTGTGATTCACGCATGGAGCACCTACACAGTTCACATGCAGTATTTCAACCCTTCTGTTGTATATAAATTATTGCCACTAGTTTTGAATGCTCAGAAACACGAGATGCTTAACAAATGCCAGATGACAGCAAGAGGTCAGCTTGTTCCAGAGTGTTTATGTAAAATAATTAGTATCCCCAAATGACACGTTTTTTTTGAACCAGTGTTTAAATTCTTTTTGTCCAATTACTCTGAAAATCACCCATCAACAGGAGAGAGGGAAGACTGATTACTTTGTGCAATTCCTGTCTGTCTTCATTTTGGACTGACAGTTAATTCCATCAAGGTCGGCACGATCCCAGCTGAAGCTGACCCATAACACCCTTACACGCGGGAAAGGGGATGTCACCTTTGCGTGAAAAAAAAAAAATGCTTTTAGGTACAGGATTGATACTTATTTTATTTCAATTTGTCCTTTGTGTCTCGGACCAGTGAGAACCAAGGCTTCTGCAGGAAATTGTGTATATGTCTCTGTTTCCCAAGAGACGCAGTATCTGAACGTCACAAAGTCGGCAGTAGAGGAGCAGGTACACTAACATGACTCATCACTTGTTGCCATAGATTTTCCAGCTGATGATGGTAAAGATCTTTAAAATGTAATTCAGTTAAATATTGTAAAGCACTTTTCCAGTAAGCTGCAGTTAGTGACAAAAATTAAATTAGCAGAAATACAAAGGTTTATGCTTACGTTCTGACTGTTAATTCACATTAAGTTCCCTGTGGATTGAAAGATTCATGTTTAAGAAACATGGACACCCAAGTATATCACTTGCTATTTCACACATAAAATTAAGGGCATTTTTAAAGTTACATTTCTGAATGCTAACTGGCAAGATAGTGTATAAAACAAAAAGCTGTCATGTAATCTGAATTGTCACTATATATTCTGCATAGCAACCAACAATGAATATTTATCTAAACAAATGCTTTCAAGTCTTTCATGCTACAGTTTGTGTTTGTTTCAGTCTTATTTGAATAAACAGAATGTTTTGCAGTAGCTGTAACTAATATCTCTCGCCAAATAACATTTGAGATGGATCTGCAATTCAGTGCAGCAATACTCAACTGCAGAAAAATTATTGGCATTAACCAGGAGCTAAATTACAGCTTTGATTTCACAGGTACCACATTGTACCTGTGAATTCTAAAAGGCTGAATGAAATTACAGGTTCACTTTAATTTTTATGAACAGGAAATAGATTCTCATTAAATTGAATATTGTCATTATATTTGTTTAGCATCTGCTGTACATGGCATACTGAAGTTACAAATGTTCAGAAGACAAAACATTAATAATGCGTTAGACCACTTATAAGAGCACAAGATAATGATGATTATTAATACAATTGTTATATGCAGGAATTGAAGGGGCAGTTCTCTGCTTTATTTGGAACATAAGCGAGGAGGAAAACCTACCAATTTCTACTTTATAAAAACCTTTACGTTAGTTACTCCCACACATTAAACTCAACAATTTGCATCCATATTCACCCAAGTGCAGCATTTCCCTGCGCTCCGCTTCTGACTACAGGTCAGTAAAGGCGGTCCCCCAGGATCCCCTCTCCGCGCACTGCAGCCGCCCCGGGAGCACAGCTCTAGCTCTCGGCTTGCCATCAAAGCAACCGTTTATACTCGCCTTCCTTGGCTGCTGCACAGCTCGCTCTGGCTTTGACACAGAGGCTGCTGCGTGGCCACTTGCCACATGCCTGTCACAGAACCACAGGAACACAGAATCACAGAATGGTAGGGGTTGGAAGGGACCTCTAGAGATCATCTAGATCATGCCCCTTGCCCAAGCAGGTTCACCGGCAGCAGGTTGGACAGGAACACATCCAGGCAGGTTTTGAACCTCACAACCTCTCTGGGCAGCCTGTGCCAGTGCCCTGCCACCCTCAAAGTAAAGAAGTTTTTCCTCATGTTGAGATGGAACTTCCTGTGTTCCAGTTTGTGCCCATTGTCCCTTGTCCTGTCGCTGGGCACCACTGAAAAGAGCCTGGCCCCATCCTCTTGACACCCGCCCTTTAGATATCGATAAGCATTGATGAGATCCCCTCTCAGTCTTCTCTTCTCCGGGCTAAACAGGCCCAGGTCTCAGCCTTTCCTCAGAAGAGAGGTGCTCCATTCCCTTTCATCATCTTCGTAGCCCTCCGCTGGACTTTCTCCAGTAGTTCCTTGTCTTTCTTGAACTGGGGAGCCCAGAACTGGACACAATACTCCAGATGCAGCCTCACCAGGGCAGAGTAGAGGGGGAGGATGACCTCCCTTGACCTGCTGGCCACACTCTTTTTAATGCACCCCAGGATACTACTGGCCTTCTTGGCCACAAGGGCACATTGCTGGCTCATGGTCCCCCAGGACTCCCAGATCCCTCTCTGCAGAGCTGCTTTCCAGCAGCTCTGCCCCTAACCCTTACTGGTGCATGGGGTTATTCCTCCCTAGGTGCAGGACCCTACACTTGCCCTTGATGAACGTCATTAGGTTCCTCTCTGCGCAGCTCTCCAGCCTGCCCAGATCTCGCGGAATGGCCGCACAGCCTTCTGTGACTCCAGTCACTGAGGCCAACTGACGAGCTGGAGCATTTTGCTCATGTAAAAATACAACCCAGTCTTGGGTGGGAACTGCACCCAAGCAGCACGCTGTTGTGTGATTTTGCATCCCCTTTAGTCCACATATTTCTCTAATTGTGTTAATGCATCTAATTGTCACTACCGTCCCAGACTGATACGAATGTCCGTAAGTGCTTGTAGCATCGGTGGGGACGGCAGGGTTGGAGTTGCAGTCTGGCAAGAAATTGTGCTTTTGTGCTTTCTGTTCCACCTAGAATTTAGCAGGAATTAGTGGGTATAACTAAAGGCACTGCTTTGGCTTAAGCATTTAACAGGTCTACACAACAGAAATGCCCGCGTGTGTGCTGTTTGCTGACACGAGTGTTCCAGTTCTTATTCCCTTTCTGGGACTGTACTGAACTTTCTGCTTATAGCTTACATTAAAGTGAAACATTTTCCTTCCGCTAAATCCACTTTCACTAAATCCCCGCTATACTTCAAGTTTATCTCCAACCAGCATCACATGATGCCGCCTAGCCTATACACCACTTAGGAAATGCCAAACTTCTTATGATTAATCCCCCGACCGCAGAAAGTCAGGTTAGAGAGTGCGCTCGCCTGCCCCGCGCTGGGACTGCCGGCTCCTCGTATAAGCGGCGACAGTCGGTGGCGGTCAGAGCTCCCTAGGGGAAACCTGCTTTGCAGAGCTGTCGGGGATGGTTAGCATCCTCACACGCCTTGAATTCAATTGTTACCTACAAGAAAATATATTGGAAGTTTTAGGGATTTTTTGGTTTTCATTTGCACAAATAACTCCAAGCAGGGCCAATCCTGTTGCATTGAAGAATGTTTTTATTTTCTTGAATGTTTCAAGGAAATTAGTGGAATTTTGGTTGAAGAAAGAGTGTGATTTGGGCAATGGTTTACAGCTGATTCATGCCTTAGACTCTGTTGTGTCCTATAATCAATCAATCCTCTAAGTTGAACCCGCTGCAGGCCCTGGTAATGACAGCTGACAATAAATGTGCTTCAGGTAGAGCAGGAGCTGCCAGTGCGCCCTGTGAGCATGGCTGCTGGTTTGTTTATAGTACAACTATGAAAACGCAAAGGTATTTTTCTGTGTTAGCTTCTGATTGATTTCTTTTTTTCTCTATGCAAACACAGAGGGAAAAAGTAAACTGATGAACAGAGGATGTTTAGGGGCATATTTATTTGCATGTCCCATCATTTAGCTGAGTGTATCCTATAGATGAGACAGATGGATGTAAGTCAGAGTAGTTCCACTGAATTCAGCGTACCAGGAGGAGGCAGAGTGCTAGAAGCAGCTTCTGAGATTTCCTGAGCATTGCTACGTTTTTACTGCTGAGATGAAATTTTTCTTGACTATAGATACACACGTGCAAGGCATTGCAAGCAGAGCCGCCGCCACAGAGACTAATTTTCAAAATGTGACATAACAAATTCTCTCCTCTGTTTGAAAAAGTGTGTGGCTAGAGCAGAACGTGCTGGCAGATGGGCGAAAGAGGGATGGCAGGAGAAAGCAGGCAAGACCTGTCTGGAAAGGAGGTCTCAGCCTCTGGGGCTGCACATTGCTTTTCTCTGCTCGTCTCCAGTTTCTCTGTTTTCTGTCCATACAAACCCTAAAGAGTCGATCATCTGGGTTTTGCTAAACCCTGGGTTACCGTGGTACTTAGAGCAGGGGATGGAAGCTGGAAATCCCCCGCATTTTTTCTTGTCTTGTTTTGCCCACTGATGTTTGGAAGCATTTTGGGATTGTCAGCTTGATATCCCTATAACATCGTCGTGTATTTTTACATTACAGTTATATATTTTAATATTTTTTCTCTGGACTTTTAATAGAAGAGCAGCTGAACTGATGAGCGTCTACTTGGTTTTGTATTTAGTTTGGTTTTAAGTAGAAATAAAAACATATGAAGATACGGTTGATTTGTGTGTGTGTACCTCGTTCCTTGTCAGAAGTTGCCAGAAGAAATGTGAGGACGAGTCATGATGAAGCAGCAAAAGAAAATGGTAGAAAACTTCAGGTCCCGTGGTACTTGTTAGGATGGATGATAGCGGTAATTCCAAATGAGTTAACAAGCCTGATACATCGTGCGAAGGAAGCAAGTCTTCATCTGTGCATTCCAAACCTCTGTTATAACCTTAGAATTAGATTTCCCCAACTCTGCAGTAGATCCCATGAATGTTTTTCTATCCTTGTTATGACTCCTTGTCTTCTTTAGTCACTGTGAGTCACATGCAAGTGCCATATGTCTTCGCAAGTCAGATGCCTCCAACCAGCAGTTCTTCTGTGTGCCATGGTTGATTTATATTCATAAAAAACATCCAAGAAATGATTCAAATTGTAATTACCTGGTAATGTCAGAAATTGAATAATTAAATGCTCCAGTGTTTACTCTGAATCTTTATGGCTGCTAACATTTCTGGGCATTTTCTTACAGCATCACTGTCTTTGCTGGGTGAAGTTTATGAATATAAATTGGATTTGACATAAACAAGACTACAGCTAATTATTTCATGTAAATATGCACATTGTGTAGCAGGAAACTCATAAAATCCGCACATCTTCTTGCACTGTTTTTTCTTGACTCTGTCTGATTTAGCTATATAGCAAATTCCTATTGCCCTAAATAACACTGACGCTTTCTCATTTGTGGAATTTCTGGAATATAAACATTTCCGTCATTCTGATATCTCCTTAACTTACACATAGTCATCAATAACTTTGAACAACCGGGAAATGTCACATGTACCACTACCCTAAGCCTCACTTTGTATGTCCATTTTCTATTTCACTAAATAGAGAGGTTTTATACTGACTGAGGATAAGAACTTCCCATATGCTGAGGTAGCTGGGAGAGCAGCCCCAAACCTGCCCAGGAGACACCTGCTTGTCCATATCTCTCCCTCTTCCTGGCAAAAAGACAGGTTTTTCCCATTTCCTGCTGAAATCCTTGGCTGCTGCAATGGCCTTGTTGATTTTTTGGGTAGTTTGGAAGCACAAAGAGTTCTTAGTGCTCTTCCTTCCTGTGGGACTAGCGCGGGTAAGCGCAACCCATCATCTGCACCATCATCTGCATCTGCTGCAGTTCCTGCTCCCTGCCTCAGGATTGGACCTGAACCGGCATGCTTGAACTTCATTCCCAGTGAGCTACGCTCCGGATAAATGGGTATGCATGGACACTCGGCCTTTCTGCAGACTGATGACCAAAAGGATCTCCTGATTTGACCCCAAATACAAATCAAGAGCTGTTGATGCTGTAGGGCACACTGCTGTATGATCTTGGTTCTTGTTCCTGCAGTAACAGCGTGTACCTCTGACGCGCTGTTCAATGAAGCTTTGGACTGGTGTTAAAAGCTCCGAGGATGTGTGATAAATTCAGACTTTTCTGGTATGATATCATCCTTCTCTATTTCAAGATGATTCTAGTAAATTCAAAAATTAATGCTTTGTATTTGCTTTTACTGATTTATACTTCTTTCAGGACAAGAAAATCAGCTAAAATTAGCATAGATTTGCCTGTTGGACAAAATGTCCAGTTTCCTTTACTTAGGCAGCCAAACAGAATAATTTGCTCAGTATTTAGTAGAAATGACAAAACTTCCAAAGCCTGTTATTTGCATAGAGACTTTTAGGCCCAAGGAATGCTAAAGTTTTGGAGTAAAGAGTATTTGTACAAAAGCAATGTTCTAGACATGTTCACTGTACTTACTCACTCCTGCTGTCCTTTCTGGTTTTAGTTATCCCTTCCTCTTGTATTTCATCCATCTTCTTGGATTCTGACTTTACTCCCCTCCATCTTACTTTATATACCATCTTACTTTGAAAAATATTCCAGCCTGTCAAATAAGTACTTTTTTTTTTTTTTTTAATGGATCCTAGCTTGAAGTAGTCTGTCCAAGTGCCTATTTTCTGTAAAATACTATTTTCATCTATCTGTTTGATCTTTGGAATTTATCCTAGCACTCACCTACTTTATCTTGGGCTCTGCTTCATTGCCCTGAAAGAGGACAGCTGTCACGGTCTTTTATAAATTGACATTTGTCCTTTAATCCCGCTGTTGCTTAAACCCTTAACTGCTTTGAAAGTTAGGGGCCAGAGTACTAAATTGACACGAGAGCCAGTACGTTGGTTTTACCGCTGCCAGAGATTTTCTAGGCCATGGAAAAATGCAGGCATCTGCTGGAGCTTCTCCGTTATTTTTACCTTGATCCTAATGTTTTGGGTTCCAGACATTCAGCCTCCAGGTGATGTTGCAAGGAGTCCTGTGGCCCTGTTTACTCATCTGGTTTCGGTGAGGAATCAGGACACTGAGAAATCATGTACCTTTGAACTGAAGCTGTGCGTTCTTGCTAGAAGACAGCAGGCATTCCTTAGAAGGAAGGGTCTTACAAGGGAGATACAATATTGTGTTACTGTGAATTTTGCAGCATCCTATGAGATTACAGCACTCCTGAATTCAGCAGAGCCATACTGATTCCGTCCAGCTGAAAACTGCTCTGCTATTTTTCTGCCTGCATCTGTCATCAGGCTTCCCTTTGGAAAGCTGAAACATACATTTTTGTCTTTCTAGTTTCATTCCTTAGCGTCACAGGGTAGCAGCTGGGAAGCTCTGGGATTCTTTCCTTCACCCCCAGTACCGAGATACCTCACTGATTTCCTGCAAATCTAATGTGATTAACCTCAATTAGGTCAACTTTTTAGCTTTTTCTCTCCCAGAATTTAAGTCCAGCATCACTGCTATCCTCCTACTTGCTATGATTTATTCTTCATGTCAGGGCCCATGTAACCCTTAAAGGGTGAACAACCCAAACCAGCCAAGCATCTGGAAATCTGAATGGTGCCGGTGGTTTTCAGCAAATCTGTTCTTCACTTTCCAGCCTGAGCTGGTCTCCTAAGCCGGGGAAGAGCCCTCGCAGGATATTGGTCTGTCCATCTCTCCTGCACATGCCTGCCTGAGCCATGAGATTTCCTTGTAGAAAATCTCTAACAGGAAAACAGAAGGGTTTATAAGCTGGTGGAAGATAATGTAAAACAACAGCAGCCTCCATGGCCCCTTTCAGGAGAGCACAAACATCAGGTGTCACTGAGTAGCAGAGTACCTCCGTCGTTATCCCAGAGCTTGTACTTCTTTGGGGACAAACTGGCAAAAATTCGCATGCAGCAGAACTCTGGATGCCAGCTGCGGATCTGGATAGCGTTCCCCTGGAACCATCTCTGCATCCCCATGTTCAGAGTGCACGGGGTGCAGGATCTGTCCCTTAGCTAACGAGCCTGTGCTATTTCAGGCTTTATTAAACTCTGCTGTCCTCTGTGGATAGTGCCATTTAATAGGGTGCAAAGCGGGAGCCAAGCAGCAGCAGGAGGAAAACGCGGCTGATTTTTGACAAAAACAACTGGCTGCAGATGAGTCGGTAAATCAGTTTTAATCACTGCAGCTGAGATGTAATATGAACTGTTCACTGAGGCTTAAGTGATTTTGAACAATTAAGAAATTTGCTCAACATATTTATTAAAATAATCATTACTGGGTTTACCATAATGGTGTAATTCCACAGTATGTGCACGAGGGCTCTTGCCAGCCTTCTGCTCCATTGCAGATGCTCTAAATGTACACTTTCATGCCAGTTGATAATAAAACCGAGGATTAAAATAACATGTTGAAATCAGGTAGGAACAGAATAAATCAGCAATAATGGCCGTTTTAAAAGATCTTCTTTTTTTAAGCCGCCCGGTTTAGCTTTTATTGCTATTTAGCACCAAAGGTGAGCAGTCTAACCAGGTGTGGTATTGAAGGGAGTGACAAAAATATCTAATGCAAAGAGGTTTTATCTTTTTTTATACCTGATTTATTTTCAGTGTGCAGCTGAGTAATGTTGTATAACAGACAGCTCACTCAAATCCTCAATTATAATGCTTTCAGACTTGCGAAAAACATAGTCCAGACAAGAATACATACATATATATAATGTCCTCTTGGGCTGCTGGAAAAAAGCCTATTTTCTATCAACGGTTTATGCAGCAGGATGATAACAAAAATAAATATTTTACCAAAAGTTATAATATTCTCTGAAGGCGCTCTCCCTAGATCTAAAGCTTTACCCCAGGGCACTCTTCCAAGATCCTTCAAAGATGACTTGTGTCTCCGCACTTAGTGTAACAGCTTAGATCTCCCCCTTGCAGGTCAATCCCATCCACTCCTTGCTTTGCTAACATCATTTCCTAATTGCAACAGTCTGCTGTTTGGCTGCCGACAGCTTTGTTGTTGTTTGATTTCTAATAACCTTTCCCTGTGAGAATACGACTTTCCGCATTGTAACAGACGATTGTGGGCTCTCTGCGTCATTCCCTGTCTCAGAGGCTGGAGGGTCCCAGATATTGGCAAGAACTTGTCTGCGCGTTTATCAGGTTGTTCGTTCCGTGTTTGTCGCTACTCCCCAACGACCAGCATCCTCCTCTGTGGAGCACAAGAGCCTGAATCCACGCTGAGGTTTTTCTGTCTAGTTTCATATAAAAACATTAGCGGAGGGAAAGGGTAGCATTGCAGAGGCCTGCATTCGGGGTGTCTGCTCAGCCTACGTGCCAACTGAACCAGGAGCCGTTACGGATGTGCCAGAGGGAGAAGTGGACCCTTTGGGGTCCGCAGGGCTGCCTGTGACTTTTACCTCCCGGCCCTGTTTCAACGCTTGGCTGCAGGAAGACGAGTGCCGGCCTAGGTTATGGGTAATCGTAGAATCACTGAATGGTTTAGGTTGGAAAGGACCTTGAAGATCATCGAGTTCCAACCCCCCTGCCATAGGCAGGGACACCTCCCGCCAGACCAGGTTGCCCAAGGCCACGTCCAGCCTGGCCTTGAACACCTCCAGGGATGGGGCCTCAACAACCTCTCTGGGCAACCTGTGCCAGTGCCTCACCACCCTCACAGTGAAAAACTTCTTCCTAATGTTCAATCTGAACCTGCCCTCTTCCAGTTTAAAGCCATTCCCCCTCGTCCTATCGCTACATGCCCTAGTAAAAATCCTTCCCCAGCTCTCCTGTAGGCCCCCTTTAGGTACTGGAAGGCCACAATAAGATCTCCCCGGAGCCTTCTCTTCTCCAGGCTGGTAAAGGGGTAACAGCTTTAAACTAAAAGAGGGTAGATTTAGACCGGATCTAAGGAAGACATTTTTTACACTGAGGGTGGTGAAACACTGGCCCAGTTTGCCCAGAGGTGGTAGATGCCCCATCCCTGGAAACTTTCAAGGTCAGGGTGGATGCGGGTCTGAGCAACCTGATCTCACTGAAGATGGCCCTGCTCATTGGAGGGGGGTTGGACTAGATGACATTTAAAGGTCCCTTCCAACCCAAGCTATTCTATGATTCTAGGTTATATCCCAATTTCCCTATTTGCTGAACAACTCGGGCATCTCAGCTGTACACCCAGGTCCTACTCTGGGAGCTTGTTCAGAAGAGGGAAGGTAGTGGCAGGCAGGACAGCTGCCCTGTCCCTGCATGCCCACTTGAGGAGCGTGGGTTTAAGAGTCGGAGGTGCGGGGCCAGCTCCAGGAGCCGGGACATGACAGCCGCAGGATGGCCCGGTCCCACCACAACACTGCCCACCTCCCAGTGACCACTGCCCAGCAAAAGCACCAAAGCACGTGCTTAACTTCTAGCACATGAGTAGCCCTATTGAATTAAGTGCGTAATCAAGTGATTTGCTGGATCAACGACTGTATCCTTAATCCTTTTCACATATTGCTAAGCTCATTAAACTCTCTTTGATACCAAGCTGTGCAAGTTCCTTAAGAGAGGCAGAGACTACGTGCTATTTCTTTAGCTTAAATTTATCACCTCCAGCTTCCAGCAAGGGACTCCTGTGTTATAAGCCTAAGGTTGCCCTCAGGGTTTGCTCTGTAACAATGGATGGGAAAATGTTCTGTGTGCTATATAATTTTTGATACCCTGCCCAGCTCAACAACACGGATATGCCAGAACAAATACCCATGTAACCAACCAAAATACCGAGCGGTGGATCCCGCGCCTCAGTGGAGGCACTTCATTTCCTTTCTCTTCCTCTTTTTTTCCTGACAGCTGTCCAGCTAATAAAGAAAAGAAAAGGAAAAAAAAAAAAAGGCAAAACAATTGCAAAGTTAGATATTTAGTTCTATCAAAAAATGTACTTAGGTATATTTTTAGGCTTGTGGTTCAGCTCAAAACAGTGACAATTTTGGTAAAGCAATTCTCTAATGCTCTCTAAATTAGATGAGCTGGTATGTGACATTTGCATACCAACTCCTCCTGGATGCCAGAATCTATGCAGCTGTTAGAAAGATTTTCTACTGCATTTAAACATATTACAGAAGAGTTTTTTTCTTCCTTAAAACAGTGAAGTTATATAGCATCACAGGAGAATAGATGGAGCATTGAAATCCTGTCTGGAAGCTAACTAATTGAGAAGAAAGGGAACAGGTTTCACCCATTATTCTGAAAAGGATTTAAAATATCTTTTTTTCTTTTTCTTTTTCTTTTTTTTTTTTATAATCATGGACTCCTCAGTAATCCTGCAGGTTGGAAGGAATTGCTGCAGATGAGAGTGGGGCTGGAAGCAGAGCCAGAGCAGCTCAGGCTGCTGAGGTCTACTCCAATGGTGAATAACAGCACAGATGGTGATTCCACAGCCAGCAGAATCACTATATAATATCATCAGATTTATAAAAATACACTAATTTGAAGCCTCCAACTTCAGATTAAAAATGCTGTATAATTTCAGAAATGTTGATTTGGCCTTACACAGCCTCGCACCCACCGCTTTGCAGGTGCTCAGCGTTCAGCCTTCTGGTGGGACCAGGCAGAATTGTGAGCCACTTCTGAAACCCTGAGGCCAGTGTGCTTTCGCAGCCTTCCTCTCCTCTTTCATTGATCTGTCTTATAAATATCTAGTATAAGTACCAGTCGTGTCTACCTAAAGGATTCTTATCCTCACTCAGTTATTGGATCTTGTCTCCATTTCCATAAGGAAAAGGTATTTTTCTTACGTATGTGTGGGTCACTCGGATCCTGCTTCCTATAAAGCAATCTCCTGAAGTCATACACTTGCATCAGAAAATGACGCTTTATCTAATTTTTCAGACTCGACAGTTAGCCATGCTACTCAAAGCCTCCCTGGTGCAGGCATTCGTATGACACCTCCAAGGAAACTTAAAATATTTGTATTACTCCTTTTGATGTGATCTATTGGGCACTGAAAAATGTCGGTACTTTACTAAATCATGTATACAGTCTTTGTGAACAAGTGTGAGTACTATGGGGGTTTTCTCAGATTTTATGCTTTCACTGAACGTGCCATTATTCTAAAACACAGAGTTGCTCTAAATCTCAAATGACTGTTTGCTATTTCATGTTGACGAAATGATAATACTGGGTTCTGACCCAGGTTTGCAGAATTTGGCTCACTGGGATAGCTTAACAGAAAAGAGCCGAAACCCGGGCTAGGGAGCAGAGCCCTTGTCCGAGGCAGATGCCTTGCTCTGGACACGGCTGGCACAGGAATGTGCCACAGCAGCGTAGAAGAAAGGAGGCACTTCTAATCCCGATGTTTCTATCAAATCATGGTTGAATTTCTTACCTCCCTTTTGCACACTGACAGATTACATACTCCTGAGTTGCAGGTCTTCAAAGAGAAATAGAAGAATATCTCTGATTTGCACAGGAAAAACTTAACACGAAGGCAGCACTCATACAGGACAAACACACTGATTTCTTTTTCCCCATTGTCTTTATTTCTAGACGATATTTTTGAGAAAATTGCTTCAGAATGAGTTTTTTAAATTATCGTGGTAGAATTATGCAGAGTAAAACTGCTGATCCTATCCTTGCCTGTAGGGCAAAGTGCACTGATGAATAAATCAGGAATATTGTTTAATATTACATTAAAAAGATATGAAGGTATTAATACTAATTTATATCAGCTTCGATGTAGTAAAAAATATTAAGTGAAAAAGGCAGCTTGTTTTACAAACTTGGTGCTGCAACTCATCATCATCATACGTTTGTACAGTATAATTTTTCTAACCTGTATTATATGTGTATTACAGAGTTACTTTACTTGTATTGGCTTTGAAGAAGCTTGCTGCTTAAATGACATGGTGTACTCCAAGTAAAATTCAACTCAGTCAAGTAACAGGGAGAGTAAAAGCTGATGCCGAAGCCGCCATCTAATCCGAGCAGCACCATTACAAAAACTATATTAATGCCACTGAAGTTCATGGCATTTAATGTTTTCTGAAAGTAGCATCTACAAGATACATATATCTAGATTAAAATTTAAGTTTGGGGCAACCACAGAGTTTAACGAAAAGTTTCACAACACCCAACGGTTTTCAAGCAGGGCAGTTTGAACAGGATACGGCCCAGATGTGTTTGCACAGACTCCTCGTCTGTGCCAGGGACCATTTCTTCGTGTCACGATAGCCTTTGAGGATCCAAGCTCTCTCTCAATCAGAACAAGAAAATAATTACTGTGGGCAGAAACACAGAATCACTTAAAACAATTCCAGTCCTGAAAAATAAAAATGTACATTCCTCTCTAAATTATGATCATTAAAATCAGCTAATGTTTATCTTCACCTTGAGAAGACATGATGATGTACTCTCCCTGTAGCACCTGTCTCCTGTCCTGGTCATGAAGATAAATGGCTGAGAAGAACCAAGTACTTTGCAACCAAAATCCGTATTTGTACACAAAATAAATAATAATAGTAGAGAAACAACCCCTAATACAAACAAGAACCCCACGAATCGGTTCTGTGATGAGTCCAAAGCTAAAAAAGCGGAGCTACAAAAGTGGAGCTTTTGTCTCCAGAAAGTGAAGATGGATTCTTTTCCATATAGGACTCCAATACTTGTTATTTCCTGAAGTATGAGGTTTGAAACATATTTTGGTTTGCTGAGATATTTCAAGAGAGTTATATTATTGCTGATAGGTTTTCAGAATAATAGTAATGTGGCTATGTTGGTACTGCTGTCGTACAGATATATCATATTATATCACATGTTATTCTGTGGGTTCAGTCTGAAATATTTTATATAAATAACACCAAAGTTGCCTTCCTCCTGGAAATGAAGTGGTATATTTCTATTACTGATGTATTTCTCTGCTGAGGATAAACATCATCTCTTTGCATTGAGTTTAAAGAATAGGCTTCAATAAGAAAAAAAGATCCAAATTTTCATCTGACCATGCCTATTTATCAGAAATTCTGTCTAGACGCAAATACAGTAGCTTTTGAACAGCTGATACTGCAAGTTATAGCATCTGCAAAAGTTGGACTGGAAAATTATATGGAAGCTGAGTTATAGTTTTGTTTTCAGATAAGGTACATGCGATAATATTTTTCATACCATTGAGTCAAATATTCAGTTCACTTTGATTTATACCTGAAGTAAACAAAATGTGCACCAAAACGGCGACTGCACTGTTGAGAAGTCATTTTTCGGTCTGAGTCCAGGAAAGATAATTCTGGGTTTAGAATATGGATATGTATTTATATGTACTCTCATGTATTTGTGCCACTTGCATATCCTCACCGCCTGTTGTCTTCCCCTCAAATAAGCTCTGAAAAGTGTATTGGGCTATTGCCCTGTCCACTTAGTATGAATCCAAGTTTGGCTTTAATCTAGAGTTTTACATCATTGTGATTTCTGTGTGCATGGGATAACCCTGGGTGCAAAATGAAAGTGGGCTCCACAAACTGACTCTGACTGTCCGTTACTCAAAATTTTACAAATGCTTTGAACATCGAAAAACTAACCTTTTAATCATTTTTCATTTAGGAATATATGGACTCAAACAAATACATAGAGCATTTAGTGACTCAGCTGGAAGAACAACGCTGGAATTTATGGAGGCAAGTACTATTCACAGGCATATTTATTTATGTCGCTATTTTGGAAAAAATACTGCACTCTGTAGTTTTCATTCCTGAGGTCAAATAAATGATTGGGTATTCAGTTTCTCCACTTTTTAATGCTTTGCGGACTAGCAAACCTTACCTAAGTGAAATAAGTAGGGCATCACACACGAGCTGAATCTTGCCTTAGCTAATGAGGGCAGTTACACACATGCATGGGTTTCCTCATGTTCAATTTGCTAAGCAGTGGATGCTAACTCTACTTGAGATTCTTTTAATTGGACTGAATTTAAGAAATGGTCTTACAGTCTTGAGTATAAGTGTTTTCACTGAGTGGCACACAAACTATCAGCATGAGGAACTGAGAGTTTTGAAAGTAAAAGAAACACGGTTTTAAAATTTTGCAGTACTCTTGATAGTCCGGATTTTCTATTTCTTCTCTGGTCGTGTTGCTCAGTGCAGGCTGCCCAGACTTACTGCTGGTTTAAGCAAAGCAGTGATTGCCGCACGTTAGTGGGCAGCTAGTGGGCGTTTCTACTCTGCCATACAGCAAATGTGATAACCGCATGGGCACTTTGGAAGATCTCCTCAATCTCTGCATCCCTCTAGTAAGACGGCTATAAGACCTTGCAAACCTACATGCATTCGTCGGGTCTAGGAAATGTCATCTATTCACAGGGGGAAGTCGTCAGCACTCACAAAAAGGTGCTCACCTCATTCCAGACATAGTTTACTCTTTACAATAGCAATTTTATTACATATTGTAGTTTGGTAGTTTTGCTGCTGTGCTACTGCTGATGCCTACGTTAGGTAGGGCGAGAGGTTGTGCATTGGTTGCATCTTTCCAAAATTTATTAAGCATCACTCAAAACAGTGATGCAATGGCAAAAATGTCTAAATCTAAATCTAAAGATTCTTTAGATGTCTAAATGTCTAATGTCTAAATCTAAAGATTCTTTATTGTATTTCAGCAGTACTGTTCTCTAGCTGTTGTCTCAGGGCTGTTCTGATATGTAATGGTAAAAAAAGCAAAGAAATTACCTACTCTTCAGAAACCTCAGAAGTCTCACACCCTTAAGGAGTTAATTATCTCTTGATCATTTTTAAATTAATTCTTCCAGACTCTTCATTTGTATAGAATTGTTATTATCACAGCTGGTGTAAAAAGAGTGGCACGATAGCACTTTGCAGTATTTGCTTTTACTTTGTATTTTCTGAAGTATTTAGTATCTATTTATTAATTACTACCTAATGTTTTTATAGTTACCAGCTAAATTCCTATTTGGAAAAACTATAAATACAGAGGAAATGGAATAATACCGGTGATAAAACTCATTCAACATTCACAGCCATATGTTTTTTTAAATGCAATAGTTAACTTTTTTTTTTTTCTGAAGGCGTAAGAGCGGTGACAACCTTTATTAATACATAGTCAAATATAAAGTAATCTGTAGGGAATAATTTAGTCTTCATAGATTAAAACTTATTTCACCTTAGTTCTGATCAAGGAAGAAATAACGGTCTGTGTGATTTTTCAGTTGAATGCCTATCACGTACAAAAAAGTAGCTTTGCACATGACGGTGCTAGTTGGAATGCGTCTCACAAACTTCCTGACCTATAGGGTAAAAAGTACTATTACAGTATTTACAACATGCAGCATTTATGATATGGACTTACTCCTATTTATAGGCAAAACTCAGAAAGTTTGTGTATGATTCCTGCTTTCCTTTAAAAGTAGCCAAAATAATTGGCACAGAAAATTGAGGTTTACATTTAAGATTACAGCATTTGGGAGATTATTTTTGTAAGAACGAAGGTGGTAACGTTATATGTGGATGACACAACTGTGGTTAAATATAAATGAATAATAAAAAAGTAAAAGATGAAAAATTCTTTGAAAAGTAGCAGGGGTAGTGACTTTATTTTATTATGAACACACACTCAGATGTGTTCGGAAAATTCAGTGGGTTTGGAAAACTGAAGAAAGCAGTTTATTTTTAATATTAATTTTTTTTAATGTTATTTTTATGGGGTATTGGCATAAAAAGTTAAGACTTACAATAAGCACTACAAGATAAACCCTTCTGGTTTTGCCGGTCGTCTTTGAACACTTTTTTTCTCTCTTTTAAATCTCCAAGATGTTTGATGGTGAGGATTATGCTAATAGCTCGCACTACGCAGGGGCAGTACTAGGCTGTCTACAGCCAGACAGATGTCCTAATAAATCAGCATAGCCCTCTTCTCAGACTTCATTATGCTCTTGATTTGTGACTACCACAATTTTCACCCAGTGGGTCACTGGGCGCTGAACCTGACGTTGACCGATAACCCCTACTTTACTCCAGGCGAGCTAATAAAACAGACAGACACAAATTCTGACCATTTAGCTCCTTCAGCGTTACTTACAGCCGGGACAGATTTATAGCGGCCAGGCTAAGACAGAGGAGACTAAAGCCGATGTCATGGTGCGCATATCAATTTTACATTTCCTTTACATTTCCACACGTACAATGGGACCCTAAAAGACATGTGGGGGCAAAAATTTCTTTTCATTTTAGAGGACGACTGTTTATAGACGGCATTAGCATCTGCTGTGGAACATTTATTGCTGTAATTGCTGTCCCAGGAGAACTGACTATGGTTAGGTCGCGTTTTATAGCTTTCCACTAAAATAGACCTCTAGCCCAGCTTCAGATCTTCTGTTCTTTAAAACCTTTACAACGACGAGTGAAGGTACCTCACTAGTATGTGGAGATGCAGGCTTTTTTCACACATCTTTTCTTACACTGAACATTTTACAATAATTATTTTCAGGTGAAGAATGATGAAAATAATAGCATATTTGACTTGTCAGTGGTTCCCCCATTTCTCAAGTTTGAAAAAAATCAATGTGAGACAAATTTGACCCCTGTCGATGCAAATCACCAACATTTATCACTGGAGACGATGCACAGCAGTGACTGTGCATCTCACTGTATTGGCTTGAACCAGAACACTGGATTATTTTAGATTTCTCTGCCCTACGCTCTCTGCGAAGAAATTTAAATAGGACAGAGTTGGGTCAGGGGTGGGGGATCCCCCTGCAGTGGTGTTTCTCACATAGTCTTTTAATGCTCTATCTAATTCAGCTAATGCGTATTAGTATGTATAATTTTTATGGCAGAATCACGTGGACAATCAACATGAAAAGCAGAAATCCTCTCCTGTGGTCTTTGCTAATTGACCTTGACAGCAGATCATAATTTTTACGTCTGGACGCATAGATCAGTGAGAGCAATTACTAGTTCCCTTAACAGAAGAAAGAATTCCTATTTCAGCGTAGGATGCTTGCCTAAATATGCAAGGTCAGACCCTGTTCTTAAGGCCTTTCAAAGGAATTTTATTATTAGTGCTACTGGAACCAGTAATCTGTCTTGCTGAAAGCACGAGGATATCCTGCATTTCAGACATGACAATCATAAAATGAGTGTCGGATCAACAGCACCTTATTACTTTATTACAGTAATGAAAAACACAGAGGGGGAGAACCACAAAAGCGCACGGGTCTGCATGGCATTTCTCCAATGCTGTAGTTTAAAAACAGAGTTTGTTAAATAGATTTGCTATACTTTCATCACCAGCATTAGCATGCTTCTATGCTCCTGGGTTTAATGCTTGTGTACTAAAGGGGTGCCAAGTACTAAACAGGTTGCTTCTGCTGTAATCATAAACTTCCATTGGGAGACCATAATTGCTAACAAGCAAAAGAGCTCTGCAAGAATTCTTAATGGTGAGCACAGATTAAAATAACAACTGTGATTAGCTTTAAACTGCTTGACTAGAAAAGGACTAATCTTAGGGGAATAAGTTGCATGGCAAACAAATGAAAAACCCTATGTATGATATTACAGTAATGAAGGCTGTGAAAAAACCCAAATGCCACCCCAGCCAAATAAGGTCATGCTCTGCACGAGTATCTTTTTCTTGTCAGGGGCTTAGCAACTTGGCCCGAGGGGAATTAAGGTCAAAGCAGCCAGGTCTTGGGGCTGAAACCTCATTTTAACCCTTTCTGGAAGTCTCTGATAACAGAAGTTGCCTCTGGTCTATGATGCTAACAGGAGTTATAGACTGTATTTGGAATGAATGATCTTCCGAAACTGTTGTTGTACCCCATGAGCAGTGGGCAGAGATTGGTTTGGTGTGGCTTGTAAGAGCATGAGGCTTCCTTCTCCTTCGCTTCTTGACCCACCTGTCTTGTCACACCATCTTGGCAATGGATAAAGCCAGGAAAAAGATGTTTTGTGCTATTAGCCGCTAACACCTGCCTCTCATCTTTCTCAGTGTTTTGTTTTGCTGGGGTTTTTTTTTGAGTGAGTAGGTGGGTTTGGTTTTTTTTTTTTTGCTTACATCTCTACAACACTGCTGGATATAGCAGTGGATATATATGATAAATTTGCAAAATCCATGAAAGCCCTGATGTATTCCTTTCAGTTCCCTTAGTGATTGGAGGTGAGGCTGGCCGAGGCAGAGCAGAACTGAGCTTGGCAATTAGGAGTCATTCAGTCACTGCAGGTACTCAGACATTACTAACTAACATTACAACATCATATGTGTCTATCTAAAGCTGAGGCTTCTGATTCGTGACTTCATGTGTGAAAAAATTCACACAAAAATGTAGATAAAAACCATATAAGGCTACCAAGTTGTATAACAGAGTTCACAATACTGCTTCAGATACTCGTTTCTACTAGGGATTAGTATTTGAATATGCGCATTATGACACCAATTAAAAATGTATCTGATTTTTGGCCAAATGTGCTTTTCTTTAGCTGAGTGTAACTTTGGACAGTTCAGTGAGTAATGCAGATGTAGTTACAGGCAACAAAAAGCACCACCATTGTATTATCTGTGAATGGAACCCACTGGCTTCCTTTGACTCCCCGGCACAACGCCCATCTCCCACCACACTCGTTAAAGATACTGTTTCATGACGGAACTGGATGAGAGTAATGTGAATAAGAAGCATATAGAAAATCAAGTGTTTTCCTCTTTGCCTTATAAGTCGTATTTTTAATAGGAACACAGAAAAGGAAGAGAGAATAGGTTAAAGGTTACAAATGAACCTCATATATGATGTAAGTCCACTACAAATATTAAACTTGTAACCAAGGGAAAAGACCGGACAGCCGCTGGAACACTTGTTGCAGTTGCAGTGAAGAAGTGCATATTTGAGTATAATTTATCTCAATGTTCAAAACTGATCACTGCCATTTAAAAAAATAAAAAGTAAAATAGGCATCTTGCAAAAGTTCACAGCTGTTTAAAATTTATCAGTTCCACTAATTAGTCATATAAAATAACTGCCTCAACTGATTAAAGTTGGTTGACAATCATTTTATGGGCTACTCTTTATCTGATCAGTAAGTAAATCTCCTTGAAGAGCAAGTCATTTTAACTCTGACTGGGCATAGTTTTGTGGAGTATTTACTACGTTGACTTAAAATTAAGCTCAATTTGATGTGCTGTGATACATGAGAAATATGACCTGGGATGATTTTGGCATTATACATTCATAACAGATACTAAGTTTAAAGAATATGACTCTCAGCCTGTTTCCTTTAATCGGAGAAAACTCCCATTAACACTGGCCATCGGTGCTGCATGAGCCGGGAGTGAAGTGTCGAGCCTCGGTTATTGAAGTCATTACGTAAAGGATTTGGAACCATCTGAATATAAAATAATTTTGATGCAAGCAAATATCTCCGTATCTATGCTAAACTATACAGATATTAAAACTGCAGACAAAAGATGGAACAGCGTTCTTTAAAAAGTAACTTCATATGGTCGTGTTTATAAAATTAAATAAATGAACCAATTTAAATTTAAAAATGTTAATAACATTAATTAGGGATTGGGGTATTTTTGCACAGATGTATGCTTGCCATAATAGCGAGACTGCCAGAGCCATGAATTGATTTGTTTCTCTCAAATTAAAAAATAGAAGGCCTTGAGCAAAATATATTCTTTAGATATATTTGGTAGAATAAGGATCACAAATGTTCCCTACCAAGTTGAAAGGGAAATAAAACTCCAGCAGGGAAGTATGTGGAAGGTCTATTTGACATATGGATGTTTGTTAAAAGCAAAATGCATGAACAGCCCAGAGTAAATTAGATCCTCATTTGTATGCTGGGAAATGAAATGTATAATCTTGGCATGGTTCTCTGTTTGGTTTAGATTTTTTTATAAGAACAAACTCTTTTGTGTATGCAGATACACATATTGCTTTAGTGGCTATTTAGGGTTAGGAAAAAAATATGCTTTGAGCTGATTTTATCTGAAGCTAAGTGCGTTTGGCAGGTTCTTTGTCTGCATCTCCTGAAGTGTAGGCTTGGGTTCAGGTAGCAGGCGCCGGGCACCACTGCTGCATCACCGCACTGGGGACACACAGGGCCACCCAAAAGGACCGGCCGTGTGGGGAGATGTCAGACCACCTACTCAGCTGAAACAGTACCCCCATTTTCAGATACGAAACCAAATAACAGGTCAACATAACAATCTACAAGAAATGCATACGCAATTATCTGTTGTTGTTGCTCATAGATGGTCTAGTCCTTTTCAAAAAATCAAATGTTTCCAAAGGGAAACTTTTCTGTAGTCTCTCTTTATTATTTGGGGTTGAACTTAGTCTTCCACTAATGTCTAGGCACAGTCACACTTAGTCGTGTGGAATCATATTTCACTCCTCGAATAATTCCAATGATTTTACTGGAATTATTCACAGAGCAAAGAATAAGTCCTGTGAGTAACAGTGACATTGCCCTGAAGTCTTCTCTAAGACTGAACAATGCTATCTGTACACGGAGCCTCTGTTTCCTATTTGGCAGAGGAAACCCCACGGATTTACATCAAGGCAACAAATGAGAATTTGGGCTCTTATAAAAACAGGATGTCGAAATGTATTATAGAAATGAGGTGTGCACAGGCTGTGAGACGGGCATTTAGATGGGGTGGTGGGTTCAAGGAAGGAGAAATGGAGAATTTATGAATTCGTTATTTCTAAAGGAATGGTACGTCACTGATCTGTTTCGCTAATAAAGCCTACCAGAGGGCAGCGCTGATGGCAGACGTCGAAGAGGCCAGTGAGAAAATGTATATGAAGTCATGCAAGTCGGGTTAGCACCTTTACCTGTAAATCAGGTTCACTCATGAAAGAGAAGTTAAATAATCAAGTTTAGCATTTCTGTTTCATTCTGTAATGCTCAACCATTTTTATTTCTTCTAAATTACATTAAAGCAAGACTTTAAGACCCCAAGTGAGAACAGGGCCTCGTTGTTCCAGTCTATACACAACACGTGAGAAATGGTTTTCATCCTCTCAGCCCCAAGGATGAAACAAGAAATAACATAATTCCCTTTTTGCAGAGAAAAACAAAGTCGTGAATATCCTAAGTAATGGAGCTTATACAAGAGATCTGTGCCCAAGCCAGAGTTTTTTCTGTGTTCCACTTCAGTGTATCAATAATAAGGTTATATTCCTCATGTCACAGCACTGCGTGTCGTCAGCCTGTTCCCTCCTGTCTGGGGGATGAAGTTCCCACATCACTGCTTGAATCTTTAAAAGGTTTTACAGCTTAAAGCAGGCTTGGTGACAATCTCGTTCTATGCTCCGTGACAGAAGAGCGTTTTCTCGTGTCTATGGTTCATGGCATGATGAGGCATGGAAAAGGAGACCTGTCTTTGGAAGCATCCCCTCCAACTCCTGTCCTTGGCCCTTGTCGCTCCACAGTATAAAGTCCATGTAAATGATCTCTGTCAGGAGATGGGCATTGGCAAGAGAGAAGGGCTCTACCCTGTTCTCTTGAAACAATTCATTTTAAAGTATGTCGATGTTGCTCTGCTGGTGCAAAGGTTTTTCGTATAGCGAAAACCATGGATGTAGATACCTGTGACATCTGGCTGGGCCTACTACAGGACAAATACCGCTTGAGTTGAAAGCAGGACACCTGGCAACTAAAATATTGCTGTGACATCACCTCTTCCTGCTATTTAAAGTTACGTGTGCACTGATCCATCACCGTCATCTTCCCGCTTTCTACCGTGACGGTCAGCATGGCTCTCCAGGCGTTGTGTGCGCTTGGCAGCTAAAGGTCCAGATGTGCGGGAGTATAGTTCTGCGGAAGCTTAGATGTGCAGCTAGCTCGTCCAGGAAGCTCACCCGATCTCCTGGTTAGCTCTAACGCTGACTGTAATCAGGCTGGAAGAGCTTGGGGAGGTACTTTACAGCTTTCTGAAAGTTCCTTTAATTCAGTAGGATTTGGCTGCCTTCCTGTTTACACAGGTTGCAGCAGATCCAGGGTGTGCTTCCTATCGGTTCTGCCTGCTGTATGAAACCCTTTTTTCTGTTAACAGATTATATTTTCCATTGCTTTATTTATTAATAAATGGGCATAATGACATCTATAGCAACCCATATTCTGGGATATGCCTCATTTGCACTTTTAATTTTTTTTAATCAGGAGTGAATTCCAACGTATTCTGCTGTAGGGAAAATATCATGCATTTATAGCATAAACCTGTGTAAACATTATTGTAATGGGTTCCACTAGGAACAAGGTTTCAAATATAAGGCAGCATTCATCAGATACTAAAGACCCGAGCATATTTTTTTCCTACTTAAATCAGCATAGCTCAGAATTTGCAAACTCTTGCTTATGTAGATATTCCCCTGAGATTTTCAAACACGAATATAAGCTTGCAAAATACAGACCTCTTAGTTTTATTACCACCTGATTAGCTAAGCAGAGTCTAGAAAGTGTAACTTAAATAAGCAAAAAATAGACAAGCTAGATTAATCTCCAGCAAGTGCTTAGCACTAAGGAGATACCAGCTTTTGCAGGATATTTAGTTTGCTGTAATTTCTGTAGCACCTTTCAAGGCAGCAGAGGGATAAGCCCGCGCTTCCCCGCGCTGCCGGAACAGGCGCATGCTTGTACAGCCCAGTACTTGAGGTTTGATGCTAGTTTGATGCTACGTCTCTAATTCTTCCCAGTTCAGTTCCGGATGCCGTCGTAATAAACCTGATATTGATTTTCATTCAGCAGATTCTTAGTCCTCTACCAGGCAAGTCGAGAGCCTCTTAAGCCCTTTTGAGAGAAACAAGTACGTACGGTGTGGTTCCTCTAAGGCTTCCTGTATTTTTATGGTCTTCCACTCTTCCCGGTTGGGGAAGAGAGATCAAATGCAAAGGAAGTACCTATCTTCCTGCAGAGCCCTGGGAGAGGTTGCTCCAGAAACACAGATCAAAAGTTGTAAGCACTCTCAATCCCTCTTCTCCTTTTCTCTAATAACACTACTATAAATGCTTGAAAAAATGGCCAAATGCTGTCCTTCTCTCAGCGACAGGAACGTCAGGATTTCCTTTTGCTTGTGTTCTGCAACGTGGAAATGTGCAAATGGCAGCACTTGACCCTTTCTTCAGCCTACTCAAAAGATACTCAGAATTCCCACAAAGGATCTGAATTGTAAATTTCCACTGAGATCAAGAGAAAACTTTTATAGTCTATTTTTTAAGCTGAACGTAACCGTCAGCAGCAGGAACTGACAGTAACAGATGTCAGCACAAGGCAGCAGCCAAACTGCGAGTCTTCCTGTAGTCCTGCTTACCAGTCTGTACTGGGAACACCAGTCTGTACTGGGAAATACCAACATGGTTATTGGGGACCAGTTTGTTCTGGAACTTCTCCTCCAGCACCCGATCTGTGATTTTTTCTGCCAGCGCAGGGCGCTCAGTGAGTGTCCCCGTCAGATTCCATTGCGCAGCTTTTTGTTAGATAGCCTGGCAGTTTTCCCAGATGCGCAGGCAATCGTCCCGATATTTGAACTGAAGTCCCCAAAAGGGCAGCTCTGCTGCAGGTCTCACTGAACAGTGTCCTGTGTCAAGCTGAAAGAGCAACTGTTTCTATAAATGACGTCAGTGCACGCAATTTCTACCCTACTCGTGTTTAACAGAGTTTTGGAACACCGCTAGTGTTAAGTGCTAGTAACCTTTAGGCAGAATATCTGAAAATCTAGTATTACATCACCTATACATAGCTTCAGTCCTCAGTAAATAAATCACTATTACAGAAGGACAAGAAGTGAGTTAAACTTAATAACTGTACATTTCTGGAAGTTTTTTCCCCCCAGATTTTTATGTATGAAGTTTGCCCCTGAAGCACAGACCCTCTTGAAGATTACATGGTTATTTTGGCATTATTGATTACTGTGCAAATCGGTCGCTTTCAACCTGTCCACGTACCTGCTCTTTCCCAAGGACCTCCCATTTGACAGAGCTGCAGAATGCAACAGTGAGCAGAGGTAAATCAGCTCCACGTGTACATTACGCCAGTCGAGAATCAGAAGTCAGTTTAAGAAGCATCTGTCCCTTCAACAGTAGCTTGATGTCCCTGAGAAAATGACAAAATTCCTATACTGGGCAATTATTGCATTTGTCAGCGCCAGCTGTTAGGTTTCTATATTTAAAACTATGGCTACCATTAATGGATCGAGCTAATGCCACCATCTACTTCATTTTAGTATTTTGAAGTATAAGCATTGCTGTTTAGAATCCCTCCAAAGCATTGGTAAGCAAAGTCATGAATTTTGTTTGAAGACTAGTGTATTATCTTGTAAATGTCTACGCTAGATAAAATTGCACAAGCCTAGGGAAAAGAAATAATTAATGATTTGGAACATGTACTTATTGCTGCCTATGAAATTGAGATACTATTAATCTTAAAGAGACACAGAAGAACAGTATCTCAGCTGTCAGGAACAGTACAGCTCAATATGCATAAAATATACTTTCAAGTTGTAATTATAGCTTTAAATTGTAGATAAATACTGTTTCTTTATAATTCTAAATCTATTCTAGTTACAGAGCAGGAGACCAATTCCATTGCTCTTAATTTCAGTGGATGTAAGCTCAGGCCCGAAAATAATTAAAGAACCGGCAATAATTTTTTTCATTGCTATAGTCCTGGTTAACCTAGCATATCTGGTGAGGTCATTCAATGATTGCATGAGGAATTCGGCAAAGGAGGACTGTGGAAAGATAGATGTGGTCTTTAAATCAAAGCTTTCTATACAGTAATTTACAGACTGATAGAAAGATTTGTTGACTAGACTAGATCAGTATTTTAAGATCTGTGGTACCACACTAGAAAGGGATCAGAATTATGCCCGTGATTTTACCGCATCTGGAATGCCAGTTGCAGTTCTGGTCCTCCACTTCAGAAAAGGTGCACCAGAACTGGCAAAGTTCAGAGAAAGGCAGAAAAGGGTACTCAGAAGCCCAAGATGGTTTTTGTTTATGGAATCATAGAATCATATTATTGCTTAGGTTGGAAAAGACCTTTAAGATCATCAAGTCCAACCATTAACCTAACGCTGCCAAGTCCACCGCTAATCCATGTCCCCCAAGTGCCACATCTACATGTCTTTTAAACGAGGACTCTCAAGTCTGAAAAAGCAGTAACTTAGGCAGGGGAATGACAGAGCTAAAAACCTGAGTTGCATGGAGAGGAGCAGACTGTCCGCTGCTTCTTTCAATGCAAGAAATACAGGGTATCAAATGAAACTAAAAGGTGGCACGTCAAAAAACAAACTAAAGGAAGAGATTTTTCACGTAAGCAAGGTTCAGAGCATCTGCAACAGGGTATCGTAGATTTTAAAAGCGTACGTGGATTCAGTTGGAAACTGGAGAAAGTCATGGAAGAGATGTAGTGACCCATACTAAATGCAGAGAGGGCAAGCTTGGCTCGGGATGTCCCTGAGCTCCCAGGTGGCTGGGAAGTGGAAAAGTGTTGTATCTTTCCCTGGATATTGGGTTTAGCCACTGAAGAGAAATGATGCTGAGCTACACAGGCCTTTTGGGCAGATCCAGTGCAGCCACTCAGATGTTACCAAGTCTCAAAAACCATTCAGCCTTTGCAGTTTCAATCACTCATTATAAAGAATCTGGATAGGTGATTTAGGTTGACTGTGCAAGCAACAGGCATTATAATGTGATTACATTGCAATGTTTTTATTTTTATTTAAACAGAAAATTAACATATTTTAAAGTTGATAATTAAAATTAGCTCTTAGGAGAATCGCTCAAGGTGTTTCCCTCCACAACAAAGCAATTAAACATGTCAGTAGACATCACGTCGGTACTATGTGGCTGCTACAGGACCATGGTTTAAACCATGACAGCCCTGTTCTAACCGAGAATTAGAATCCATTTGGAGCCCTCAAATTCTGTTGGATTTGGAGACTCTGACCTTGTAGCTGCCATTCTGCCTAGTTCTCTTCTCATGCTTCTTTCCAGCTTTCTTGAACAGAGTCGCGTAGTATCTAAGAACATCACTGTATCATCTACTCAGATATACAGCATAGTATAGGCTGTATACTTCACCCAATTACATCGAATTAGACCCGAGGGCTTTGACTACCCCAGGGCTCTAGATCAGCCCTCAGAAAATGGAACCATTGTGTGTCATCAGGAGAGACCCAGGTGCCTGTGTAAGCTGGAAAGAACACTTCAAATTTGACAGATTCAAATAATTTTGGAGGTTCCCATTCTGTACTGGAAAAAGGAATTCCCAACCTGGAAGAAAATCTGCGTTAACAGACCTGGCTACTGGTTTATCTAAGCTACCACAGCCACGTAGTTGGCCGCAAAGGCTGTTCTCCATATCACCACAGGAGGAGGTTCCTTCTGCAAAATGCACTGTCTCCAGCTGCAGCCAATCTGTTAAGTAAAATCTGAGTATTAGTTCTGGTGGTATATTTAATTCCAATGATTTATTCATTCTTGAGAGCGTATCGCTCCACTGCTCAGAAGACTCCAAATTCAAAATCCGGAAAAAACTCCTGGCCATCTTCATTTTTGAAGCTCTGTTTCTCCAGTATTTCTTCCTGTCTCCGATTCTCGGATATGGCTCTACCCTTTAATTCTTGTCTCAGCACAATGAGGGTTTACATTGCACGCTGTGGTTCCTGCAGTCTCTCCGCTCCAGTGTACCCAGATCGCTCTCGTTCCTGTCACCTCAGGGATTCTCAATTTGTTTCCAAGACTTCTATCTCACACTTTCTCTAATTAAACCAGAAAATCCTGCCCAGGCTCTTGCTCGCTCTACACTTCGGTTCTCTTCAGTGTATTGTGTCTAGAAATGACCTGACCAAAAATAACACCAGTGTGATCTACTGCAACTGGGAAAATTTTTTGACTTGCCATGTTTTGACTACCCGATGGCGAAGCTTCCAGCGATTCTCGAGGAACTGTTTTTCCACAAAACACGAGGTTTTGTGTTACGTGCTGCACGTGCCCGCGACTCTCCATCCACCTGAAGCCATCTACCTTGAGATGAGCCTTTCGGTTTGGGCCCCGCGGAACCAGGGCGAACCAGCGGGCAGAGCTGCCCGCACCCCGCAGGAAGGACGGCCTGAGGGCCGCTGCCCCGATGCCGCCGGGCCCGGACACCCCGTCCCCGGGCACCTCCCGCCCGGGGGAGCCCGGCGGCCCCGCCGCCGCCGCAGACAATGGCCGCCCCCGCCCGGCCTTCCCCCCTCCGTCCGTCCCCCCCCCGCCGCGGCGAGCCCCTGCTGCCGGCGCAGATTTGCCGGAGCCATTCAGTTGCGACCGATTGCGATCGCGGCAGATGGGCTGGATCTGACAGCCCCGCTCCTCCGCGGGGCCGGGGGCGGAGGGGCCCGGCCGCCGCGCTCCCCGCCCCGCCGAAAAGTGCCACCCCGGGCGCCCGCCCTCCCCTCCCTCCCTCTCGCCCTTCCCCAGGCACATGTTACGCGTCCCGCGGCTGCGGCGGCAGCGGCAGGAGAAGCCGCCGCGGCGGAACAAAGCGGAAGAGGCGAGCGGCGGCGGCGGCGGGGCGGCCGGCCCGGGGGGCGACAGCGGCGGGTTCCCCGGCCCGCCGGGACGCGCTGCCCCCGCCCGCCGCAGCATGTCCCACCGCTTGGCAGGTAAGGAGCCGCCCGCGCCGCGCTCTCCCCTCCCTCACCTGCCCGCCCCGCCGCCGCCGCCGCCGTCGTCTCCTCCCCTTCGCCGGCGGCGCCCGCCGCTCCCCCCGCCCGCCCGGGGGGCGCGGGGCTGCGCGGGGACGGGCGAGGCCCGCGGGGGGAGGCACCTGCCGCCGCTCCCCGCCGCCGGCCCGGCCTCCTCCCCGCCCCGCCGGCCGCGCAGCGCCCTGCCGGAGGGAGGGAGGGAAGGAGGGAGGGAGGCAGGCTGGGCTGGGCTCGGCTCGGCTCCCGGGCCCACGGAGCCCCGGAACCCCGCGGAGAGCGGCTCCCCGGGGCGGCCCCGGCCCGGCCCGCAGCCCCTCTGCCCGCCCGGCGCGGCCGCGGGGGCTCTGTTCCCCCCCTCAGCCGGGGGGGGAAAGGGCAGTGCGCTTTTTTTGCCTCTTTTTTTTTTCTCTCCGGCAGCGTCCGCCTTCCAGCCCTGTTGCTTCAGAGGCAGCAGATTTTCTTCGTGTGCTGCGGCTCAGGCAGGAGCATCCTAACGAGCTTTATTTCTTTTTTTATTATTATTATTATTATCTTTATTCCTGTGAGTTGAAAGATTGACTCCTCCGCATTGCATAGGTCGCCGGGTGGAGGTTGTACCGATGGAAAAAGTACACCGGGTTGAAAGATCTTTCGGGGATGAGTTCGAGTTAAACTGCACAAAGCAGTAGGGTGTGAAGTAAATGCGGAGCGCGGAGTGCCCCGCGGCTGTCCCCCCGGGCTTTCCGCCCTGCGGTCCGGTGGCTTTAGTAGGGTGTTGGGTCCTCCCTCCCTCCCTCCCTCCGCTGGGGTGGGCTTACCCACTAAATGACTGGAATAAGGTAGAATAAGTGTGAGTGGGCCTTGTGTTTTCCTTAAGGAAAAAAAAAACGGAGCCGTGTGAATATCCCATTGTTGCTAACTTTGCGCGTTTGCAATTCTTCTTCTCCACTTAACAATATAAAATTGACTCTCGAATCGAAACGGTTTATAAACATTCACTGTAAATTTTTACATCCCTTAAAAACTGATATTCCAGATAACCCCCCCGTGTTTATCGTTAGAAAGCTAGCAAAGTTTTTAACAAGTGAAGTAACATTAAATAGACAAGTGATTTACATCTGAGGGATTGACTGTATACATTACCGGGTTGCAGATAAGCTATGTAAGTAAACAGAAGCGCAGCGCTCTGTTATTGTGCATGGCTATGGAGATATCATGGGACTTTTTTGCTAGTTAATAGCATAAGGCTTCGTGGGAACTGTTTGATCTGCAGGACTTTTGCTTGGCAGTAGTTTACTTAAGGTTATTACTCTCTGTTTGGAGGCTTGTATTTGCTAGCCATTATTGCATTCTTAGCTCCAGGCTTCCCAGAGTTACAGGTTAGTAGGTCAATAAAAATTGCACTGAAATGCTGGAATGGGCAGGCTAGATTTTTAAATGTGGTGGGGTAATAACTGGGCAGTAATCAGAATGCTAAGGGTTTGGGGTTTTTTTCCTGTGAATTTTGATGCTGGTCATTGGTGATGAACCAAAAATACTTCTTCTCGCTGTGAATACTGAAAATGTTTTCCCATTTCTTGTTAAAAGAGGTAAAAATCATGTGAGTGGAATACAGTATTCCCTTTCAGGATAAAGCGACCAGTAGCCTTAGTTGCATTTACCAAGACTTAGTTCCTTTTGCCAGTGAATGCTGGGATTAATGTCGTTGGCATTAGAGGAGGCTTGCCAGTAGCAAGAATAAAAATGTCATCA
This sequence comes from Vanellus vanellus, assembly GCF_965231255.1. NCBI lineage: Eukaryota > Metazoa > Chordata > Aves > Charadriiformes > Charadriidae > Vanellus > Vanellus vanellus. The sequence goes on from NC_138910.1 coordinate 8,803,732, forward strand.
AGTCCCTGCTGGTGTAGATTTATGTGTTACTTTTAAAACTTGAAGATTACTGCGCTGTGCAGGAAAACAGTATGAAAAAGTACATTATTAAATTGCCATTGCATTAAAATACTCAAAACTTTTGAGTCATCCAGGGTAAAGTGCTCCCAGAACTTGTTGTGTCCCAGCAGATTTCAGAGGTGCAGAAGAGAAGGCTGAGCCTGACTTTGTGCTGCCCCGCTCTGAAGCCCTGCTGGTTCCTGAACAGTGCGGTGTAATCTCCATTCCGCCAAATCCTGGAAACTGGTGATTGACTGTCTACATGGAGCAGTTCCATTCATGTCACAGCGTACAATTTGCGTGGTTAAAGTGAGCCATATGGTGTGTCGTTGTGTCCGTGTTCCCCCCCCTCCCCCCACCCCGGCACGGTGGTGCGCTGATCGTTAAGGATGAATTGGAAGTTCAGTGCAGAGCTCTGATGGGGAAAAATGGAAAAGGTCAAAACTGCAGGATGGTTTCGGCATCTCTTGTGTAGTTTCCTCCTTCGCTGAGCATTGTGGACGGGAACACTATATCCTTTAGCTGTTATATTCTGTTATATGTTGTACTTCTTGGCTTTTTCAGTCAGGTCTTTTTGTACCTTGGTGTTTTTAGAGAGTTTCCTAGAAAAAGCTGAAGTGGGAATAACTTTCCTGATCTGCATCTTTGCTGTTAATTGCACGTAGCACGCACTTATTGACAAGTTTTTCTTGCTGAGGTGCGGTATAAATGTATGCTTTGTAGGTATTTGGTGTCACCTTCTTTCTTAATCAAAGAACCTCCCTTTCTGTAATAATTATTAACGGTTAACTTTGCTTCTGTGCTATGTAGGGTTAGTCACATCTGTTGCGGAGTGTTACTGCTACACTACTGATTGACCCCACCAGATAACTCCCTACACAGATAAGCTCAGCAGCAGCAGCCAGGTGTTGTGCATAAATCCACTTCTTACACTGATTAATTTTCCATTTACGACCCTCATTTTGCAACCAGTTAGACACCTGCTTAGCCTTAGAGTTACAGCATTGAAATAGGCTGCTCTGTGTGGCAAGTTAAGCACGTGTGGAGTTGTGTCCACAGGATTAAAGCTTGCAAAGAGGTGCTGTACAAAAAAAACCAAACCCAAACCAGCCCAAACCCCTTTTGCTTTTCTCCTATTCTCAGGAATTACAGTAGGTAGCTGCTATTTGTTTGGTTACTTAGTTAAAATGTAATTGCATAGCGGGATGGAGCTGGCTTGGGACTGGTATTTAAGCAGTGGGAATTGTGGTTCTGCTTTTGGCTTATGTTTCCCTTGAGGTTTGAGGCCACTTTTTCCACCTGAAACTGCCCCGTGGTGAAGTTGAGGTTGTCAGAGCACTAACGCAGAATTGCCACTGCTCAGAAATCAGATGATGAAAAGGCCGTTTTAATAACATTCATGTAGAAATATCAACTAGAAGCCTGGTAGGTTTTGCATCTATGCTTTCATTCTAAAGAAGGTCTGGAGGGATTACTACAGCAAAATTCTGTTTATTGTTTCTAACTCTTTGATATTTAGGTCTAATTTCCATTGTGTAATGGAAACTTCTAGGAGTGACCAAAGAATTGATAGTATTAGGATATTAGGTGATGGATATAGACCCAAGCCAATGTGGATGAGGAAAAAAAAAAAAATCAGGCAATTTCTTTCTTTTTTGTTTAAAAATATATTCAAATGATTTAAACATTAAGGGAAAGACTGGGTGTTCTGCCAACAAGACTCATATATGCAAAATTCTTCTAAAAGTCAGAGACCCTGGAGTTCTCTGGTTCTTTGAGAATTTATTTTTCTTCAATACTGATCCCTTGAAATGAAAATGGGAAGTTTTTCTTTTAAGAAGGAGAGAATCTTTAAAATACAGAAATTAATGGCTTGGAAAGGAGAGTCAAGTGCTTCTACCTCTTTTGCTGTGGTGTGTGCACTCACAGTTCACATCTGAAGCATAAATTATTCCTCAGAATAATCAGAATGCAAGTAAGATCAGGAAGGAAAAATCAAGACGTGGGGAAAAAAGTTTGATATATCACAGAAACAAAGTTTTCAACACTGCTGTGTGCTGTGAAAGAACAAAAGGAAACATTCTTCTTTTCCCCATCCCTCTTCTTAGGATTTCACTTAAACCCATGTGGTTCTGTGTCTGAGCCAAACATTTACCAGTTGCTTTCCATGTACATCTTTGTTCCATCTTCTAATAACTTTCCTTGCATTGTGTATAAACCCCTTTAAATAGACTCTTGGCTCCTGGTGGCCTGTGTTGTTCTAAACAGACAATGCAGCTGCTCTCTCATTATGTTCACTTGAATCCTTTAGACTTTGCAGTTCTTCTCTGTGCCAAGATTTTGCCCATGTTGTTGGTCTAAGGCACTACAGGAAGCTAAAATTTTATCCCATTGTATGTTTGCTGGTAATAGATGACGTGTGACCAAGCATACCACTTCCTTATTCTCAGCAGTTCTTTTTTCTGAAGATGAGCTATATGCTTTAAGCTTTTAGAATAATTCCAAGTTTCGTTGCCATAAGCACAGTCATTTCTGTGGCAATAGGAGTTGACCTGTACAGAACTTCTTGTTCTTTTGCTTTCTCCTTCTTTGAATTAGTTGCTTGTGTACCTCTTCTCCATGCCCATGGTGTATGTCTGCGTTCCAGCCTATGTTCCTAGTCTCAGGTATAAAAGGCAACTCGCAGTTTGTAAAGTGATGACCCTGCTGACTTACTGCATCCCTAAGGGCAGCTATATCCTTAATAAAAACATAACTGTGTAAAGTGCAGTAAGCGGTGAGCGTAGGCCGAACCCAGTGCCATAAACGCATCTTTCTGTTGACTTTGTATGAAGTCCCGAGCTACCAACTGAACCATACTCAACATGTGGAGGAATGTCTTGGCCTTCTTGACGTCTGCAGTAAAGTGATTCCTGGTGGCTGCTGAAAATGCGATTGAGCCATAATCATTCCTATTGGTGCTAATGGCAATCTGACAGGCCAACTTTCACAGAATTTACTACATATAAAAGTAATTTTTCATGTAAATAGCACATGTGGTAATACAGGGTGTCCTAAACCACGACACAGGGGGCTGCTGGGGAGGCCTCTGGTGTCTAAGCCTTAGGTGGGTATTGGTTGGTCAGGAAGGAGGAACAATTCCCTGGATGGTTTACTGCAGGTTTGCTCCCGCCTAACATTGGCTTTACGACTCCTGCTGTAGCGTGGCTCGTGTAGATGAGTAAGTTAGTATCAGTATCCAATTGTCATTTTCAGAGTTACCTAAACAAAACGAATAATTACAGTATTGTAATATGCTGCCATGGTGTGATTTTTATTTTTTTTTAAAAATGCATGCTTTTGTTAAAAGAAGTATATTTACATTTGCATTGCCATTGTAGTATATGCATAGCCAAGGACTCAAAGATGCATCAGTATTATCAATTGATATGGCACAAATGAGGAAATAACTTGATTATTTGCTGCAATCCATTGTTCTACCACCGTTCTACTTTGTCTCCCAGCTGGCTCTAGAGGTTGCACCAGCTGCTGGTCCTGGGCATGTACCAGGGGGTCGGGGCAACTGCTGGGGGCTCGCGTCTATGTTATACTTGGGGTACTCTGGTTGTTGTCCTGGTGCACAACTGCAGGAGGGAATCTACAAGCCTTATGAATGGTGCGCTCAAGACCTTAAATAGTGATACAGGACAAGTTTTCACCTAAAAGATATCACTCAGCACATTAAATTACCAGTGCAAATGCACCTAGCTCATTAAAATATGGTCATAAAGAATGAGGCCCCAAAACCTCACAAGGTATGTATGAAACAAAGGTCAGCAAATGGTCAGAGAAATAAACTCCAGAATACGAGGGAAAATGAGGAAACATTCGTTGGAGAGCAGGAACAGATTTCTTTTGAAATCAAGGCTTCTATTTGTTCTCAAAGTCCGACATTCTTACAGGATCAGATGTTTGAAGAGTTACTTCAAAATTGCTATGACTATCCATTGCTGGCATGTGTCTTAGATCCACATCAGACTATTAGGTAACAGGAGCCTACAAACACTGGTGTCTCCTAAATTGTAAATGTGGACAGCCTCTGTCCAGACCCCTTATCTGAAAACCAGAAAGTCCCAAAACATTCCAAGGTTTCCAGCTCCGGAGTGCATGTAAAGGAGCTCCTGGTTTGAGCTAGAATTTGTGGGGCTTCATGGTTCCCTGACGAGGAGCTAGAAGTTGGTTCCTGAAGAGTCCAGCATCACAGAGGGTTGAACACTGGTTCTGGTATTTTGCTAGGAAAGACATGGGTGGCAAAGGGCAAGGATGAGTGGCAGTCTAGACCGTGAAGTAGGACCAAGGATGGCTCTCTTGTTTTTTTTTTTTTTTTAAGCCGGGAAAGAGTGTAATAGACCTGCATGGCAAGGAACGGGAACCAGGGGTGGCAGAACCCTCAAGAGGAGTAAGGCAGGTGACGTGAACGGGTGAGAGGAGGGACTGGGAGATCAACACCATCTTGGCAGGTGAGAAGGAAGAAATTGTTGGATTTTGGTTTACTTCCTCTTGGAAGAAAACAGTGAAGTTGTGTTCAGGAAGAGAACTGCAGGTTTGCAGGAATTGATCGAAGGTAGAAAATACTCAACTGCGAAGGGATATCCTATTAAGTTTGAAAAGCTGTGTTAGGAAACTGTCAGAACTGAAGGAATAAAAAAAAATTGCAGTGGAACAGTCTGTCAAGTCTTGAGATTTGTGATACAGATGTTGCAAAGTGTGAAGGCAGGAGTGGAGAAAGATATTAGGATCTGCAGCAGCATGTATTTCAGTGAGGAAGGAAACCAGGTTGTGAAACTGGAGCAGAGCAAGTGTGGTACTAACAGATGTTACAAATCTTTTCTTTTACTGGGACTTGTTTTCTAGGGTGGAGATACTTGCATCAAAGAAAGGATCAAATTTTTCATAGCTAGCTAAAAATATTTTTGATAAAAGCTAACGCTGTAACTCATTGGTGGAAGATGCACTTAACGTAAAGGAAATAGTGGCAGTGGTCCCTGGTGGATTTACTTCACAGAATAATGAGAACATGCTTGGGTATTTATTGTGCGTTTTGAGGGCTGATTTTCGGTTTTGTGCTAGGGTAAAGGCTGGATAGGTTGGGATGCATCAGTGTGTGAGTTTATCTCCCCATTGTCATGTAAAGGCTTTTATAAGAAAGATATTTATAGCAATACTTAAATAAATATTATTAGAGTCTGGATTAATCTCCTTAACATCTTCACTTGCAGTGGTGTAGCTGTGATAGTCTTAAGGACAGTAAGCAAGACAAGGTTTTCAGTCGTGGGTGTCTCTTATAAGATTAACACAGGAGAAGTCGTCAGGCTTTTGGCACATCAGCCCTATTGTCTGTCCTTTCAGTTCTGTTATCTCCTCTTTTTTATGGTGGCAGCATGGACCACATATTTTTGACTCGGGTCCAAGTTGTTTGAAACATACTTGGTTTGTTTAGTAGTAGCTGGTTCAAACCTCAGTGTGAGGCACATAATAAACAGTTCTGGTGCATTTTGCTGCAATCTTATACTGATAAATCTATTTAAAAGTAACAGGTAAATTAACAAGAACTATTGTTAGATCTAAAATATAACCCGTAGTTCCAGTCAGGCATGGATTTATTGATGGCACCGAGGGGACCTAAGCATGGCATGGCCCTCTTCCCTCCAGTCCCCCTAAGTCAATATTTCAGATGCAGAGCTGCTACATGACAGGATGAAATCACAGCGCTACAGCCGGGTGTCTGTGCCCTCTTCCCATTTGGATCAGTAGTGAATTTCTCTCTGCCTTCAGAAAACTTGCTCCTTTTTGGTTTTTTACCCTGATACTACAAAATATCCAATCAGTGAGGTCTGGGTAGGAAATCTGAAAGCTCCTTTCCCATACGGTGAGACAAGCGGTCAACCAATGAAACAATTTGGATTAAGACTGCATTGAAGGTCTTAATTTATTTCTTTGTCTGTCTAATATGTGGTGCAACTAAATATGTATTTCTGAGCGACTGCATCCGCTGCTTTATAGAGAAAGCTGCTTGACACGATGCTAATTTATTAAAAAGAAGGAACGGACATTCATTGCTGGATTTTTAATAAATACAGCTGAAAGATCTTCTTTCCTCTAGTAAGAGAAAGGAAAGAAGCTTTCATGTCTGGAAAATCATATAGCACCTGAAATATTGGTGAAGGTTGTGGCTAAGGATAGACTGAGGTGGCCAGAGAATACTGTGTGGACTTTCCCTGGGGCTGCCCCCGGGAAGCTGTGGCACCTCTCCCCATCCACCCTGAAGGGATGGCTGTGCCACCCTAACGAGGGACCTGCAGGGGTCATAGTTTGATGTTAGTTGTGAGTGAGAGAAAACGCAGCAAAGAATGTGGTCTAGACCTGCTTTGGTCCTTATAATAATCCTTGTTGGTTTAATGGCCTGCAAATAGCATGCTTGGCTTCAATTTGAAATGGGTTGGCCAGTGTAGTGGTTGGTTCAGAGGAGCGTATCTCCAGTGGACAAAATGACGCCACACCAACACAGGCTTGCTGCGAATCCAGCCTGCGTGTGTCTAACCTCGTATAAGCAGATCCTGTTGAGGTGAGGAGATGAAACATAACTTCTCTGTGGAAGCAGTGGGATGGAGATCTAAATGTCCGTGAATAACGGTGATTGTAATCTGTGAGCTAAGTTAAATTTTGACGTTTCATAGGTATCCTGTACCTTAGGCACAGGCCTTGCATTTTAGTTATCTTCCACCAACAGGTGTAGACTTTTTTGAATGCTACCGTATTGATTTGCAGATGCTGATTACTTGGCTAATTGGCTAACGGCCAGCCCAGTGATTCTTTTGACACGCTGGCCTGCGAACCGTGGTTTTTGTAGTGCATTTCAAAGTACCAGTGTTTCAAACCAGAGCCTTCAAGATGTTGCATGTCCATAGCCCCCAGTAGACCCACACCCAGCTCGTGTCAGGTGGCACCGGGGATAATTTGGGTCTTGATTGAACATAAATCTGATCTGTATGATTCTGTCCTGTTTGGGTAGTCCCCGTTAACCATTTAAATAAGAATTGCTGATGCACAGAAGAAGTTTTCCAGAAAAACTGCAGAAAGGTGTCAGAGTGCCACAGTGTCGCAAAATGGTGTGGTTGAGTGAAATACCAACCTCTGCAAAGATGGAAATGTATGTATACTTGAGGTACATGTATGCTCCGGCTTCCCTCCTCATAGGTAGGTCTCAATGACTGAAATCTTTCTCTACTTTTTGAATACCATTCTGGATGAAAGACATCTTTCTTCGAAAGTTTGAGACCCTCATTAATGACCTGTGATTGCTGTTCTACAGGAGCTCTTCTGTGGTTGGCAAATGGACGTTGCCACATGCATTTGCAATTGTCAACCTCTGGCTCATTTGTGTCTTACCTTTTGAGGGAAAACCCCTTCATAATCTCTCAGCATTCATGAAAAATGATGGTTTTGTCAGACTGTAGTACAAATCACAGCTTTTGTTCAGGCTAGCTATATGGGATAAAGCCCTCCCAAAAGGATAGGAGTTGCAGTTAGTGAGATGTGACAGTTAAATGAGATTAGAGATTTCCTCTTTGGCTGCAAGTATATACCTGAGGATAAGACTATATTATTTCTATTATAATAATTAACAAAATATTCTGTGTTAAGAAAATGGATATTTCACACATTGCTATTTTAGATATCTGTCTAGTTTTACATGTCTTATAGGTTCTTTGTGACAGGTTATCATAATAATTATTATATTGGCACAGTTCATAGGCTCTGTATTATCTAAGTCTGTAGTAGTACTATAATGTCATATCAGCTTTGCTCCCAACAAAATCAATGAATATTTTGCTCTAGCTAACATGCGGCAACGTTGTAGAGGTTGACAATTAAGACTGGTGCCACTGACTAACCCACTGAAAGTAGCATTTTGATTTTTTTTTTTTGTGTTGTACTGGGATGAAGGCCAGTTGGCCTCTAAAGATAGTTTCCATAGCTACTGTCCTACAGAGAAAGAAAACGCTGCCACAGCATTTTTCCTTTGGACCTTTATAGTTTTTATGCAATCTGTCAAGACAATTAATTTTCATCAGATGTATTGGTTATTAGCTGTTGAAAGCAGGGGGGCATGGGTGGGTACATATGATGAAAAAGAGCATTAAACTAAGTAAAACATCAAGAGATTTCTTTATGTACACAATATGAATGCATTTCAGATTTACAAAATCCCATTACTGCAGCATCTGATATGCTAGAATGCAATCTATGCTCAAAAGATGAGGTCCTGAAACTGCTCAACTTTATTTCTGAGAATAAGCAAGCCTGGCACTGACTTTCGCCATTGCTTCATGTTGAATGTTGTGATCTAGATTTTTAATTCCTTTTAAAAATGAAATGAAAAAAAAACAACTCCCAACCTGTCAGAAAAGCTCTTGAACTTTCACTGGTTTAAAATAAAAACAACTTTTTGTGCCTCTTGTGTATGGAAGAGCATAAACAGGGCAATAAATACTACGGTGGTATGTTGTATAAAAACAAACATTGAATGTGAGATTATTTCTTGAGGTTCGCGTGGGTAATGTCTTCATTTTGCTCTGCAATGAGGCTTCAGGGCACGTCGTTTCGAAGTTGGGGCTGGTTCTGGGAGTCATTAACGTGTGGTTGTATTACCAGCTCAAACTGCACATTTCCCGTAGATCGCTGAGGCAGAAATAAGTATTTGAGTACTCAGATCGTAATATTGGAGCAATTTGTGTAAATTTATGACATCTTTCCTCATTCTCTATCTGTAAAGTAATGGAAGGGGCTCTGCTCTCTAGTTATGGATCCAGCTGCTGTTGCCGTGCTCCCAAGCAGTTGTGGTGTTGTAACTGCTTCAGAGATCTTAATGTCAGGTCTCGCTCCCCAGGTTTGTCCTCCTCTGTGCTGTCTAGGACAGTCCTCAGACCTTACTCAACGGCTTTGACCATAGTAATTAACTTCAGGGTCGAACCAAGTTTGCTTAGGAGAACCATCACCGAAACGCGTGTATTAGAATTGGTGAAGACTTGTTGGTTTCAGCAACGTACAAATACTAGTGAAAAAGCGGTGCGCTTTGGACAACTAGAGAAAGAGAGGAGGCGGAGGAAAGACAATACAGGCGTAGAGAGGATGGGTGTTCGGGGTAGGGTGAAGTAGGTGGAAGCATGGCCCTGTCCTTCAGTGTGGCCATTTGATGGCTGGCCAGCAAACTCCTGGGAAAATCCTCTGACCATTGAGTAAGGAGCAGACTTCTAAGCTAAAATGAAAAACCCCAGCCGGAGCGAGCTGGTGGCTAGGGGTCTCTACTGCAGAGGAGACAAACTAAAAGTCTGAAGGGTCAGAGGAGCATTTTCTTCCCCTTCCTCTCTGGTAAAACTCTACAAAACTCTACCTCTCTGATTTTTGGCTGGCCAGCCGGGCACTATTGACAGTGATTTTATATGCCCGAGGCTATGGATGCTCCAGCTGCGGGGACGGCAGGCTCTGCGGGGTGGCTGGGTGTCGGGGCGGTGGTCGGGAGCCTGGCCGGAGGAGCACGGCCGAGGCTGCGGGAATGTCCGGCAGGTCCTGCTGAGCCTTTCAGCAGTGTCCCAATGGTCCCGCTGGCCCCGGGAGTGGGGCCGAGCCCTGCTGCCCCCGGCCTTAAGGAATGGCTAAGCCCTGCTGGTCACCAGCGCTAGCCATCCCGCGCCGTCGTTGCCTCTCTCTTAAAAATCCGGGCTAGTTACTTGTCTGGGATAACTCTGCTGATTAAATACATGCCAGTGGAAAAGGGCTGAACGAAACCAGCCATCTGGCTGCCTGTTTAAAGTGTTTAACTGGTGCTTGTTGTGATGGGCATAATCTTCTAGGGTTTCTAAATACTTTTCTTCATTGGTACCTGTGACACTAAGAGGTACTTGGGTACATTTACTTAGAAATGTTTTCCTCGTAAAAGGAAAGCTGATTGATGTTGGTTTCTTATAAGTTTTGTAGTTCTGAAAGATATCGCTGTTTGTAAAGAAAATATGGCTTTGGGAAACCCTGTAAAACGTGGAGGAAAATGGAAATTATTCAGTACCTATCTAGAAAATAAATAGTTTTCTCTATCTGTCACTTGCAATTCTAAGAGATGGGAAGCTTTGGATTTTTAAGCTGTAGTTTTTATAGGTGCATACAGAAGTACTGTCTATGAATAGGTGAAGTTTTTCATAATGTTTTCCCAGGGCAGTACTCGGGGAAAGTACCTGTTGACAGACCCGGTGTACCTGGAGAGTTTATCTTTTCCTACGTCTGAGATTGCGAAGAAAGCATGAGGATGTGAGCTAAAATAATTTTGAATTTAGCAAGTAGCTGTACAGTCATTTAACACAATGGGACGTTGCGTTGATGCTGAGTGAGATCTTTGTAGACGGAGGCCAAGGGGAGAGCTGCTGATGCAAAGCCTCACCTTACTGCCGGAGCCAGCCGCAGGGCACAGCGATGCCTTTTGTGTCTTGGTCGTGCCTTCTCACCCACCATGCGTAATGAAGGGATGACTATATGGGTACTTTGTGCAGAATAAAATCCTAGCATTTCCCTTCCGCGTGAGATTAGATGATAGAGGCTTTCAGTGTCAGCTATGAAAACTGTTCTTATGGGATGTGCGGTAATGAGCAGGTACTGGTTTTATAGTAAGAAATAATATGCAATCTAAAACCATATGGGTTTTTTCTGCTTCACTAGAAAAATCCTTAACATGTCTTCTAGATAACCTCCAAATGACAGACGAAACTAATTAAGACAATATCTTGTTAAGAAAAATATGTCAACATGGAAGTATTTTAGCGTATCAAAATATGCTTGTTCTGGCAGCATGATGAAAAAGGAGCAGCTTTGGGGACTTTCAGAAAGGAAAGTGAAGGCAAACATCTCTTAGACATTGATCCCTTGAGTTCGGAAAAGCTCTGAACGCCTGTATAGCAACTTAGATATATATACAGAATATATGTTGTTAAAAAGTACTTTCAGCTCTTTTTACACTCTTGTAAAACCCTGTTAAGAAAAGCCACTGGTACAATTTTGCTAGTGAACCCTCGGTATCGAGGAGCTTGCTTCTGGTGGCTTTCTCTAAGAAAATTCTAATTATTGCTGGTGGATGTTCAAGTAGGTGCTTATTGCAGCCTCATTCTGATCCTTTGAATTCAAGGTAAATGCGTACCTTAGGTTTAAGCAGCAAAAATTCAAAATGCCTATGTATGTATTTCCTGGCAGCTGTTTTGATCTCTCATAAACTAAAGGCATAGCCATGTAGTGACGCAGGAGATTTATCTACAGAGTTTATCACCAATTTTATATTTGGCTGTTTTTCTTCCTACTCCGTTAACATGGGTACTTAAAGTGTGGTTCTAGTTTTATGATCTCTAATATCAAAGTACCTTAAAATAAAGATCAGTCTCACTTACATAATTGGCAAATGCCCTTTACTGGATTTATTTTCTTGGTATAGCTTTTGACTGGGGAATTAAATTGTGAAATAATCAATACCTTGATTTGAAAGTGACTTTTTCCTGATTCTATAAATGAGGTAATACTTGAGGTGATGCTGCGTGAGCATTGTGTGTGATTTTTATTTTGCTTCCTACTAAAGGTGATGTAGTTGGCTGTGGTGATGACTGTAAAGCCATTTCAGAGCACAGTTCATTACCCAGATACAGTACTGGAATCCTTCTGCTCTGAAAAATGGCAAGGAGCTTTATTCAAACATCAAGTTGGTTTCAAAACATGTTATTTATCGTGGAAACTGGAGAAATGCCGGTTTGCCTATGTGTTTGGTTGACATTTGAACTGCTGAAAATCTTTCCATTTTAATACTTCAGTTAATAATTTAAGTATTTCTTAATCTACATTTAATATGTTTGGAAATGCCTGAACGCTGACACGTCTTAATCCTTATTCACCCATGTCTTTTAAATTACTTGTTTTGTTTGCTGAAGTTAGCTTCTATCGAAGTTGATGCTATTTGAGCATTGAGAAGCTGGCCTCATTCATGAAGCAGGTCCAGCTCACGTCTTTGGGTAAAAACATTTCAAGAGGGTTTGGTTTGTCTAAGGTTTCTTGAAGATATTTGCTTCCCTGATTTAGGTTTTAAACAGAAAGCTGTTTTTTTAGATTGTGTTTACTTGTTACGTGGTGGCAGTATGCTTTTTCATAACAGGATTTTCAATCGCATCACAAATTGGAAAAGTTTTAAGTAACAGTTCTGGCCCGACTTTGTTGAGCTGTACTAGCTGAAGGGATAGACAGTACCCAGGTTTCATCTGATAATGTTTTTTCATTTAATATTCAGAGAGCAGGTTTTAAACATGTTGTACTGAAGCAAGTTCGGGTCACCACGTGAGAGTTTTTTAACTGAGCTCAGTAGAACAACTTGAGTAACGCAGGTGGACCTTGTGCCCGTTGCTATTCAGGCTTCTCTGTTTCATCCCTAGGCAACCGCTGAGGTTGTGATTTGACTATGTGTGCATTTAAATGGCTTCATAAATACAAAAAAAATGCCATTGCTCCACTAATATTTCTAATGGGCTCTGAATTTCATTTTTGGTAGTGTTAAGTGTTAGACTGGTATATTATGTGGTAAAACTGTCATTGATAACTTAGTTTCTCCATCTCTACTTGAACATGTTGGAAAGTTTTGCATATGTTACCATATGCTGCACCCATTATTTAAAGTGACAGCTATAGTTTCTATATTAAAATTAGCCTGTGTGTATGCCAGCAGCCGTTTGGTTCAGTACAAGTGGCTGTCTCTGTCTGGCTGGGGCTGGTTCCATGTCCTTGCAAAAGCGAGTCTTTGCTTCTCTTTTTTGAGGTCTACTGAGACAATGAAGCTTGAGTTTGAGGTTCCAGTTAATCATCTAATTTGTCAAAACACATAATCAGCCAGAGGCCACGGCCTTTGACTTTATCTAGTCTTCTTTTGTAGACAGAGTGATAGAAGAAACAATTATGTCATTAGCTTGGAAGTAGTTTTATTGCTGTAAGGCTGCATAAATGTGAATTCGTGTGTTGGATTACTGAAGGATACTTCAAAGTGCTTTTTAACATGCTGGTTCTAGTCTTTCTGGCACAGTGAGATGTGTTTTAGAGAACATCGTTTTCTGTAAGGCATACTGAAGCATGTTCCCTAGCCTGGGAAAGGACTGCGAGAAGCCCAGCAGTTTGTAATGAATTCCCTGTTATTAGCTTTCCTCCTTTTTTTTTTTTTTTTTTTTTTTTTTTTTTTTTAATCACAAAGCTAGTAGGTACTGAAGTTCACAGAGATTTATAGAAAAGTTTGAATTGCATTCTCTCTCCAAGTCTTTGCAGTCAATAAATAGGATCACGTTCCTGCATCTGAAAACTAAGTGGCAATTACTGCCTGTCGGTACATCCAAAATATATTTTGTGTAGACGTTTGAGAAATGCTCTTAGAAAATAATTATTTCATGAGGTGAACTCTGCCAAGATACCCTTTTGTAAAATTATCCGCTTTTGGTAAAAATGTAAAATGGATGATTTGTACTTCAAGGAACAACAGGTCATTTAAGGATGTGCAACAGTTGGTTCTTCGGCCACCAAACAGCCACCAGCACAAGCACTTCACTCATGGCACGCGCTTAGCATCAATACAGACCCTGGAAGCGCCTTCCAGTAGGACTCCCAGCAAGGTGACAGATAAAATATATCTTGGCAGAGTTCACCTCAAATGTCCTTTCTAACTGTGAACCATGCTTTTGACTTTCAGAAATATGAAAAATGGATGGATTTCTGAAATTGTTTTCATAATTGGTTTAATCATTTTTTCACTATTGCAGTATAAATTCAAATGACTGATGCACTAGTGCTTTTAGTAATAGAGATCATGGGTATACCCATGTCGAAGTGAATAGCTGGTTTCACAGTAGTGTTGTAAACATGGCAAATACAGCGTGTCTTTCAGCATATATGCTCAGTATTGATCAATTATTAAATTGTATGCCGCAAACCATATTTATATTGTTTTAGTAGGTTTTTTTCCCTTCATATTGGTTGTTGCTTCAAAGTATTAAAAAATAAGAATAATTTGTCTTGAATGCATTCGTTTAGTTTTTAACTCTGCTCCCTTTGCTACGTGTTGTTCTTGGGCACCCACAGCCTCCAGTATGTGCTTTCTATACGCTCTGACACAGAATGGAAATTTAGAAGTATAAATACAGGAACTATGTGGTTTACATGTAGATGTTTTCCCTTGTGTAGAGAGCATCTATATTTATTTATATATATATATCTGATAAACTGGTTCGGCATATACTTTGGCCCATTCTGATGATTTTCTAGGTACAAGGGACTACCTGTTACTGCGCTTTAATCCTCGTGCTCAATGCTCAGTCTAGAGGCGCACAGGTAATACCCATGGAAACCGGTGCTGCTGTCCTGCTGCTGTCCCCAAAGCTGTGTATGGTATCTCGCTGTTCGGTCTATTTGATTTCCTGTAAAAAAGCTATTTCGGGGGCCTGATTCGAGTTTTGGCTGTCTCTGGCCTTAAAATGGAGACAGTCCCTGGCAGAAATGCGTCTACTTGACTAAGCAGTGTTTCTGGCTCTTAATAGCATAGTATTCTTATTCTTGAGGGTGCAAAGTGGAATTACAAGAAACAACAAAAAAACCAATTTAAGCAGTAAAGAAAAGGACTCTTTCTGAACAACTTTGATTCTCTTCTGTGTTTTCCTCTTTGAGTGGAAGGTCATTGCAGATTTGCTCGCGATTTGTGCCAGAATACTTAAGTATTGGACAAGTGCATAAAGGAAAAAAAAGTCAAGAGAGGGGGGAGTCCATCAAGTGAAACGGAATAAAATCACTTCAATTTTATTCCTTGTCCACAATAACAACAAAAGGATGGTTTTTCCAAGGTATTTTAAGGTTCAATTAGAACAGGACATGAGTGACAACTGGAAGGTTAGAGAGTGTGCAATAAACGTAGCTCAGAGAGAGAAAAAGCGTAGTAAGCACAACCTGTTAAGTAAAACAGAAGTCTGCATGCTGTGGACTTTCTGGATGGATAAAACCACATCACGCTGTGTAACACCCCCAAAAAAAGAGGTTACAAAGAATAGCAGGAATGTGTTGTGATGATCTGAGAACAAAGGAGTGGGAAACAGAGGTAAGAGGTCAGCCAGTAATGAAGCAAAATCAGATATCTTCTTTGAATTGTAAGGGCAAAACTGAAAAGCTTTGTAGAGAACAGGGAGAAAAATCTTTCTAAACATTCTCACAAACAAACAAGAACTGGGCATATCACTCGGGCAGAGCAGAAGGAAAGCTAGTTATGAAGAAAGGAGTGGGATCGATGAGTTTGGTAGAGCTTAGTGTCCAAATTGTCCAAGGCTTTGTGTCCAAAACAATGCATTTGGGTTTTGTGCCTGACACACCATTTTTCTTCAGTTGTGCATTTGGTCTTTTTTTTTTTTCCTTCTTTTCTGAAGAGATGCACTTCTGTCTTTTTCTTTTTATTTCCATAGAATTATAAGAGATGGCTTAGTGGTGTGTTTCTGGGATCCCTGGTTGTCAGATGCGGTTGTCTACAGCCTTCATTGCTCTCTTGCAAATTCATTGAGTTTCGGAAGGTGGCAATTTATTAAACAGGGTGTGGAATCAGCACTTTGCATGAATGTTACTCATGGAATTTAAGAGCAATTAGAATTAGGACTAAGCCAAGGTCTTCTGATACTGGTAAAAGTTTTGCATGGAAGGAAGAGACACTATGAGAAGTAATAGCAGTCTGCATCCCTTTCTTGCTGTTAGTTTGTATCTGAGTAATTTTGGTTATGAAAAAATGTCTCCATGATTTTCAGCCCTATGTGAAAGAAGGGTTCTGACTTCATTTTTGTAGAGGACAACCATACAAATTTCAGCTAGCACCCTTGCAGACAGCCTCAGGGGAGAAGACTGAAGGAGTGAGAATTCTTTTGTGCTTTGATGCATTGGTTGGGAAAGTTACACTCCCAGTAAGCCTGATGCATTTTATGTTAATAAACAAAGATCATTAACTGAAGACTGAAGTGCTGCCAATTCTGAATCTTTCATGAGCAATAAATTCTCATTAAAAATCCTTTAGGGAAATGCATATCCTTTCAAAAGAATTTCCAGAGCACATCATCTCCATGTGACAAATCTCCAGAGAAAAAATATATATGAGCAACCAGTGATTGGGGGATTTGTTAGCTCAACTTCCAAGTCCTTTGCAAAAAGAAAACCTTGTTTTCTTGTTTCTTTGTTTTTCATTTTTCAAGGTCTTCTTATGTCCAGGCTTAGAGAAAGAAAGAATTCACTTTTGCTAGAAATGGCTGAAGGGGTTTAGGATTCACAGCTGATTCTGTTTGGGTCACAATCCAGAGAATTCTTCATAGATTGGGAGATATCTTCTAGATTCAAAATTAAAAACAAAACAAAACTTACACAAGTAAACAATGCAATAAAAATAGTATAAATCTGTACACTGTAAAGATCTAGGAATTCAGACCATGCAGAATACCTCAGCCAGAAACAGAAGAACTGAGATTCCGTCTAGTCTAGAGAACAGCTTGACCCAGCTTAGAAATGAACAGCAAAGCACCAACACTCACAAGCTGAAAGATGCTGCTAGGAGTATTGACACTGAGGAGAAACAGCTACACTTTCCCTAACGGTGATGCGATGCGCAACCTACAACGGTAGAGTAGTTTTAGATCTAGAGTAGAGCAGAATAGAAGTGCTGAAGGACATGTTGAAGAAAGGTGAGGTGTGAGAAGTAGCCTTACACATTGTGGTTTCTTTCTAGTCCTTGCTCTGTCTCTTCTTTCTTGAATATGCAATAAAAAAATAATCTTTCAATAGCTATGTAGAGAGAGTGGCTGTATTCACATCACTGCGGTTGATTTCAATTTCACTGAGTCACAGAAATCAAAATCTGACTCTTTTGAAAGTGGCATTTTGTTTGAGCAGCATCTTCCTTGGGTTGGCGACTGATGCGTTGCCAGGCTGGTGTCAGCTTCGCTGAACAGCCACATGTCTCCAGCAATGAGAGCGGGTGTATTTGGGGATCAGGACCAAAAAAAGCACCTTGTGGGGATGTGAATCGAAGAGTGGCAGTTGGGTGTGTTGGAAATAAGGAGGGGTAAAAGGTGGTGGCTTAAACTGTTGTCTTTCTCCCCTGGGCCAACCTGTCATGTAGCAATGACCCTGTGCCTCTTTCATTACCCACTTTGAACCCAGCTGCCCTATCAAGCTCAGCTGCGAGGTTTTTAGCAACCTGCCTTACTGCCTTATTGTCCCATTTAAAGAAGTGGAGCTCCTGGGCCATATACCAGTACGGGAGGATCAGGTGAATTAGTAGCGTGCCAGAAGGGATAGGTGGTAGTGTGAAATTTGCTTTCCACACTGGAAAGCACCTGAAAAGAAGAGCAAGCAGTCATTTTTGTAGTAGAGGATGGGGATCGGTGTGCAACAGCTGCCTATGTTATAATTTGAAGTTTCTTTTGCTCATTTAATATTGCAAACTGACTTCTATTAGTCCTTTTTTTTTTTTTTTTTCCTGTTTGAACACTGATGTTTTCCATGATGATAAGTCTTTGAGAATTTGGCATCTTGCCTAATCATACAAATTCCCACTGCATGCTTCTTGGATTGCAACTTATTGGCAGAAATAAAACAGCATTAAATACAAATATTACTGTTATTATAACATTAAAATTGATAAATCAATCACTTATGTCAAGAAATTCCAAACTACAACAGGGTGAATTTGTCAAACTGCTTTTGCTAGGTATTTTATGGTGTGGATTGTAGAACAGGGACAGTAAGGTTTACGGTTAATGTACCACTTTTAGTCATAACAAGTTTTGTGGGACAGATCCTGTGCTCATTTATTTGTAGTAGTGCGTTTTAGTAGTTTATGGGATATATTGAGCCAATAGGTTTAAACAGGGAGCAAATCTGCGCAGAATTTGGCGCTGCTAAAACCTTAACTGTGCTTTTCAATAAATGCAAGGTTTACATAATGCACGGACTATTTAATTTATAATGTGAAAACCTGTGCTTCAGATGTATTTCAGCGTTCCGTATGGTAGTGCTGTTTACTTGGTGTTTCTTGGCACTTAGGTGTTTGATGTACATACTTGATGTTGCATTAAAGTTGATAGCCAGGTGTAACTCCCTTGCCTGCTGCAGTTTACTGGTTTGTGCTTGGGCTGATTTTTAAAATAGATCTTGAAGTATCTCTCAATACTGTCCACAGACTTCATAAATGATTAGAAAAATGTTGATTTTTTTTCTCTATTTTTGTGTTTCATAAAAAAAAAAAAAAGTAATCTTTCTTTTCCCACCTATTTTCTTCCTCTATTTGGAATCTCAGCCCAAAAGAAAGGCTTCAGAGGAATATATCTGAAAAAAAAAAATTGCAACTACATGCACTGACTCGTGAATAATGGTCGTAAGTGAGATGTTCCAGGAGATTTGTAAAATGATTGCTTGGTATAATTCATAATTACCCTGATGATTTGGCATTGTGTCATACAAACATTAATCTTGCATCCTACAGCTGAATGTGTGTGTCATGGGGAAGGAATCACTTTTTTTGCCTGTTTTTTTTCTTAATCAAGAAACTGCATTGATTATGAGGGTTGGTGCCGTCTCCATGGCTTATCAAGGAACTGAAAGGGGGCTTGGTGGCTTTATTTGTTGTCATTCTGATTATTTAGCAGTTACCAAAGAATGTTATTTAAAGGTCTCTATTTAAAAAGCTTTGTTCTTCACTTGCTGGCTTTTCTGGCTTTTCTACGTTACCAAGGTTAAAAACCATCTCAAAGCTTGAGGGGAAAAAACCCCAGTGTTTTAAACTTTGGGTCTAGACCTCCTTAACTGTGTCTGATTCTGTTGGCCAAAATTTATACAGAATTTGAGAGGTGGGCTGTGTTGTGGAGTCAGCACTAATAGTGGAAGGAGACTCCCCCCCTCAACGTTAAACAATACATGTATTTGAAATGTTGCTGAAATACCGGTGGATCATTAAAGTGTGTAGTCTTGCATCCATAATGTCAGTGCTGAAAACAATAAATGTCAATGAAGATATGAAGATTACCAATGTGAGAGAAGATGCTTCTGTTGAAAATGCATCGCTGTCTGTCCCCGTGTACGCACTCAGGACAGACTCGCCGTGCTCAAGTGCGCAGCGCACCTTGGCTGCCCTGCCGGTGCTGGGAGAGTAACTTGTCATGAGAACAATCCTGTCATAATCTACCATGGACTCCTGATAACCTTTCCTTTTCCCATTTCTCTGTCATGGCTCTGCCTCTCTTTCCTAGCCAAAGGCAACCTTTTTTCTTCTACGATGACGGCTCTGTCCCCGCTATGTTCTTCACTTTGCCTCCTTCTTTCTGACCAGGGACGCGGTTCAGCCCTGTGTTACCCCGTCATCTTCTTCCATGGAATTTCTTTTGTAGTTGGTGTCTGTTTTGGCTGCTTCTGGAAAGTAACGAGATGATCTTCTTTGAACTTCTAACTCGGATTTCATATACATTAAAATCCACTGGAAATTGTTGAGGAGCCCCTGGGGATTGCTGAGATCTATATATTTTAGATTGTAGTTATAATTCCTGGGTGGGTTTTTTTTTTCCCTACTGTTAGTGTCACCCAAAGAAAATACAGTTTAAATAAGTTACTACCTGGTTTGCTTGTCTGGAGTTGGAAGTATCATGCCCTGTAGAAGTCTCATGTAAGTGATGTTTTCTGTCTGCTTATCTTTTATTCAGAAATGAATACAAATAAATTAGCAATAAATAGGAGCCTATGCCTTACTGGTGGCTCTATCCTATCTATTCTGCTTCTGCTTGACAGCATTAGTGCTTCCGTTACTGTAACGCCAGTCTTTGCAGTTATTGTAAAAATAGTTAAACAAAGCTTGTCCTTTATCAACATTAAATTCAGAATGAATACTTCTTTACGGGGTGACTTTTATTGCAAGATCTAGTTAAACCGTTGCGACTCTAGAAGACCAGTTTCAAAATGCACACGACGCTGACATATATAAAGCACCAAACGCCTCCGTTGTACGTGATCTTCAGTAGGAGGGAAGGTTGCAGCATCGCTAACCACTGCGATCCCAATAGGAGCTGAAAGAGGCGCATTAGTTCACTGCAGCCATTCCACCCTTGGCTGTTCCCTTGTCAGATCTCATATACTCGATGAGGTCAAGCCTGGTCAGCATTCGGATGGGAAACCTCCCTGGAAAACCAGGAGCTGAAAGAAGCCGGGCTTGTGGCTCTCCACACAGGCTAACACCCTGCCCCAGGGTCGGTTGTTAGCACCACGCTATGTTTAATCCATGTTTAATGGATTTTAGCGGTGTTTTTTCTGGTTCGTTTGAAAAACAGTGCCGTGGCAATAAGTGATGATGTAGGTGGGGAAAAAGTTAAATAATTTTGGAAAGTGATAAATAAGGAGTGGTTTCAAGGCACAGAGGGACGCCTTGCAAATTCAGATTCTGACTCTCTGTCATTTTTCTGTTTACTTTTTTCCTGCACGAACAAAGTATTTATTCACCTTCTGAGCCCCACAGCAATAGTGTAGAATGGGAAACTTGGTTTGAATTTCTCTGCTCCAGAAGAGCCTGCAAAAGGCACAGAAGGACCCACTGGCATGTGGCTTGGCCACTCTTATTGGACACTATCAACAAAAATAAAACAAATTTTAGAAGTGTATTTTTGAATCTTGAATTTTTCAATAGGTCAAGTGGTTGTTTTCTGGCTTTACGTGCAATGAAAGTTATAAAATGAAAGGAAAAGCCGGGCTTCATTTTATGGTGCAGAACCAACACTTGTAAATGAAGTCAAATCGGAGTGAAAGTTTCCAAGGAGGGATGAAACATCAAGGAAACGCTTTCCTGTTCGTGAAAAAAAGGCGAGTAGAGGAACAATTAAATGAGTAACTTGGGAGCTGTCATACCTATTAAATTATGTCCTCATTAATTCCTTGGGTAGGAAAGTAATATTTTACTTAGGAAAAAAAAATGGGAAAAGTTAAAAAGCTTCATGTGTCAATGTTGAAAATGCAAGACCTGTCTATACGCACTGGCGGGTTGTGGGGCTGCTGTGTGTGATCAAGACAGGAAAGGACAATGTCAGGGTTTGATGTAACCGTTGTCTTCCCAGTGGATCATGGAGATTAAGGTTCACTGAAGCATTAAATTTTGAATGATATTACTAAGACGTTTTCCATTCTTTTTGAGTTTCGATCATGTTCTTCATCAAAATTATAACTATTTTTCTTTATTAAAATTGGAAAATTATTATTTACCGCCTGGTCCTGTATGGCTGATTTGGCAGATAGATATAATTCAGCACATTATAGGGAAATATGTATTTCATATCTTTATCCAGAAACTACTTTACGTAATACCTTTCTGTGTTAGATGGAGAAGCAAAACCCTGTGCCTAAGAGCTTCTGAGTCTGAGGTTTCAAAATACAAATGAAAATCTTATTTCAAAATTTGAGAAGCTGAAGTTCACTGCCAGAATTTTTTGTTGTTGTTGTTGTACCACTGTAAAATAGCAATTTAGAGAAGGAGAACTAAGAAAAAGGGAGTCTGACACATCTAGCGTAGGCTTTATTGTGGTGTTTGATCTGAGGATACCTGTTACCAGATCAGGAACCGTATCAGCATTTGCTCAAAATTATGTGATAGGTGGGGGCTTGTGATTGCATTGATTTACCTACCTTTATCCTTGTGGATTGGGAGAGGTTCAAGTAGCACAGTTTTGTAGTGAAGCCATGAGCTCTGCGTGTTGGCTGTCACTGTCACATGATACAGGTTGTTTTTGTCTGGTGTTGAATGAGTTGAACTGGTCAGAAGGGAGAGCAAAGGAAAATTTTAGTTTAAGAAGAGTTCAGAATTTGCAGGATTATTTAGCACATTTATGTTTTTCTTGGGCTAAATGGGCTTTCCTCAAACTGTTGTTTTTTAGAACAAGCTACTGCAGTATCTGCTAGCGATATTGAGACTTGAAATGGATCTTTCTTCCATCCACACAGTGAATACTTGTGTGGTTGGTTCCATCTGGAAAGGATATAATTGAATCCTTGTTTGGCTCCTTTAATTATCTCTTTGCAGAGTCTTTGGCTGGGAATTTTGCCACTTGCAAATATTCAAACGTAAGAGTATAAACTGTGCTTTCAAAGAGCGTTTTTGTAAACCTTTTATCTTTTGGTGGTTTTTCAAAAGCGAACATGAGAACTTCTCAATGAACATGTTTTAATTTTGTAAATCCTCAGAGAAGATTTTGTTTTCATGCAGGTTGGCTGTAGTTGCTAATTAACTTTGTTAATTAATCATGCTATAGGGATGAAACATGCTTGATTAAAAATAAATAAAACCATATAGCAACAATAATGCTACTGATTTTTCCTGTTTAAAAGCAAAGATTAAAAAAAACAAGATTATCTTTGAAGCTGCATGTCAAATGTTCTTTGCATTTGAAATATCTGAAAGGCTAAAGCAGCTAAAAGCTTATTATTTTTGCAGCTCGGTTGTAGTAAAATGCTTATCCAATTGTAACACTGTGTTAAAAAATGGGGGCTGAGAATAGTCGCTGAAGGTGCTGTCTTAATCAAAACTGCCCGAGATGGTGGGTAGTAACCAGCGGGTTTATTTGGTTGTGCTTAGACACGAAGGTCCTTGTTCTTTCTTATCATGTATCTTGTATGAAAACTTCCAGTGCTGCGGATTGGTGTTAAATGCTGTTGGCTCATAACAGGATTTTGACGACATTTCTTATCCGGTATAGCGGCATACGTTTGTACAGAGGTGGTGGAAAATGGCTCACTGTGGGCGATGGGCCAAGTGCATCACAAATGAAGCTCCCTGGAATGATCTCGGGGATGACTGTGGTCCAGAGGCACGCTGAGCCTCTGCCGCGTGTCCTGTGGATGAAGGTAACCATCTGCCGGAGGTCTGGCTGTGAGCGTGCAGCTCCTTCACCTGTGGAGTGCAGGCAGGAGGGAGGAGATGCTCTGGGACCTGTTTGAAGTGGGAGCACAGAGTTTGCTTGCCTCAAAGTTGACTTATTTTTAGACACTGTTGGAACAGATGGCTCTTTCTGTATCCCCTGTTGCAGTTTTTTTCTCATATGTGGTAACTGGGTTTCTTTTTCATTTCCTGCTGTTGTAAAGTAGCAGGAATATTATAAACAGAGTACAAGAGTGCCAGTCTATGCGCCTCTTCGCTGGGAAAATTGTTAAGGAAGCCCTTTCTGAACCTGTGTCACCCAGAGGGGGAAGACCTGGCCTTGTTAGGAGGAGCCGTCTTTACGGATGGAGCTTGAATGGAATTTACTCTGATAAAATTCCAGAATTCCAGAAATGTGGAACTGATTCCATGTTGGAGGTAACACAGAGAGCGGAAAGTAGGAGTATTCCTCATGCAGGAGGAATAACTAAATAAATCTCTGCAGATGACTGGCAGAAAGTGTATGGAGGAGTGGTTTGTGGGGTTTTTTGTTTGTTTATTCCCCCTTCTCCCCCCCATCTTTTCTCATAAAATATCTTTAGGCACTTGTTTTGCAATGAAAAAGTCAAAACCCCCTCAAAGGGTATACCCGCTTTTTCCACTAAAACATATTAGGGCACTGAAGCGGTGCAAAAATGCAATGGGCTATTTCCAGCAGATGAACTAAATCCTTAAAATAGGATTAACCAGTTTTGAAATTTGCCTGTGATAGTATCTGAGCAAGGAAGAGGGAGGGCGGTACGTGTCCTCTAGAAGCTGTTTTTAGGATGGTTGCATTAAGGCTATCAATGCTGTACTAGTGCCACTTCCCAATTTTCAGTAATTTTTCAGATGCGCAAAAGAGGGTCTTGATATCATGCTGGAGTAACACAAATGCAACTTCCACTGGGCTGTGACTGTATCGTCCTTAGGTTTTGCCAATATTCAGTGGTTTCAACATCATACATGTTTACAAATCATGATGTTAGCAATTCCTGGTATTAATCTGATAATTGTGCTTGCAGGGTGCCATCAGCCGACTGCACGGGGAGTGTTGTAGGTGTGCAGTAAGCACGTGGGAGTAGGTGACTATTTGGGAGACCTAAATACCACATTTTCTACTGAAACAGCGAGGGAGGACTGGTTTGGTGACCCAAGCATATGTTGAGCTATGGCTGAGGGACACGAGTGCTGTCATTCCCACAGTAATTAGACAGGTAGGCGCAGATCTTCCTTCCTTGGCAGAAACGTTTCCTGAGAAATGGTTTAAAAGCTACTTTTATTGCAAGATCAGGAATAAAATGTTGTAGAGCATTTAGCTTTTTCATGCTGGATGAGAGTGACCCAGTCATAAAATCATTTTGGTTGGAAGAGACCTTTAAGATCATCAAGTCCAACTGTTAACCTAGCACTGCCAAAACCACCACTAAACCATGTCCCTCAGCACCACATCTACCCGTCTTTTAAATACCTCTAGGGATGATGACTCAACCACTTCCCTGGGCAGCCTGTTCCAGTGGATGATAACCCTTTCTATGAAGAAATTTTTCCTCATATCCAATCTAAACCTCCCCTGGAGCAACTTGAGGCCATTTCCTCTTGTCCTATCACCTGTTACTTGGGAGAAGAGACTGACCCCCACCTGGCTACAACCTCCTTTCAGGGAGCTGTGGAGAGTGATAAGGTCCCCTCTCAGCCTCCTCTTCTCCAGGCTAAACAACCCCAGTTCCCTCAGCCGCTCCTCATGAGACTTGTGCTCCAGACCCCTCACCATCTTTGTAGCCCTTCTCTGGACACACTCCAACACCTCAATGTCATTCTTGCAGTGAGGGGCCCAAAACTGAACACAATACTTGAGGTGGGGCCTCACCAGCGCCAAGTACAGGGGGATGATCACTGCCCTGGTCAATCATAGGAGTGCCTACAGAGTCTGGGGAGATCATCATGCGCCGGGTCTTCCCTCAGCCCCAGCTGGGCACCTTTGCAGGTTTTTGGGGACGGGAGTTTCCAGCCCCTGCTCTTCCCTGTTTTCTCCCTGCTCTTCCCTGCTCCCAGCCCAGCTGGGAGATGCATCTCTGCATTTTCAGGACTCTGTATACTTCCACTGCCGTGCCCTGCAGGAAGGGTTTCTTTTCTGAGCTCAGAATGTCTCAGGAGAGCCGGGGGCCTGGCCCTTGGCAGGTGGCACGAGGGCAAAGGCTCCGGCCCACTGCTGTGTCTCGGCAGGGCTGAGCAGTGGCTTTCTGACATTTACATTATACTGAGTAGTCACGGGGGCAGAGATGCTGAATATCCCAGGGAGGTGCCAGGATGCTGCACTGGGATGCTTCAGGTTTGTCTTTCCAATTAGACCAAGTAGAATTTCTGGGCAAAACACGAGTAAATGGAAAATTTCAAATTTGGTTATGGATATATTCTGGTTTAAAAATACTTTTGCTGGATGTTTTAAAAGCTGATCCTCTTTTGTAAATAATTTATTCATGTGCAGATTTATGTTTTGTTGTGTACCGATAAATTCTTCATGTGCTGATAAATTCCTCTGACATTTCTGCAAGGTGCTTTTCTTTCAAAAACAGATATTCTTCTTTAAAAATAGCCTACTTGAAAAAGCGTCCTTGTTTTTCTTAAATCCTTTTAAAATTATGGTAGGTTGCTTGAGTCCCACTTGTTCTGTAAAGTATTTCGTTGTTTTGCTGAGCTTCCAGAGCAAATTCTCCTCTTCCCGTACCCCTTGTGCAGTGGTCGGTTCCTGCACCACCTGCCCCTGTCAAGGTTTTGCGGTTCATGTACTTGGTTTGGGCTACATTCTCCCAGCCCATACACTTTCCTTTTCTACGTATACTAAAACCCTACTTTCATTCCTTTCCTGCAACTTTTTAGGTGAAAGTGTGTTGTGATCACCAAATCCTTAATTAAGCAAATGAATTGCTGCTTGAGTCAAGCCAAACATTTGGGTAAGGATCTTATATAAAAAAGGCTAATTAAAAAAACCCTAATAATTCTGTAGTTACAAAAGGCAGCACAGTGTGTTTAGGAATAAATAGATTTTTTAAAATTTCATTTTTATGCATGCATTTATTGATAATCTAACGGCCTTCCAACTGCCATGAATATAGTGCAGAATAAAGCTGATGTGTCAGGCTGTAGGGAAATAAATAACGCAATCTGATTTGCACAGTCTGTTTCTGTATCGCCAGCGTGATGAGCTACTTTGTTGTTTGAATGGAGCAAATGATGTTTAGATTCAGTTGATTTATTGACAGTTCTGTCAAAACTGCAACAAAATGAAACAATAACGCAGCCGCTAAATATTGCAGAGAGACATGGTGGGGCCAGCGGGGTCTGCTGGGAGGGTTGCCCGAGCGATGTGCAGGAATGCCACCCCGATGGGGAAGCGGTGCGTTCTCTCCGCCACTGAAAAATAAACTGCTATTCACACACTTTTCTTTCCGTAGGGAGAAGCTGTCTGTGGCTCGGCTGCAGCGAGAAGTTGCCCACAGTAAGAGTGAAGGAGCAATGGTAAGCTGCGGCAACTCGCTGCGTTGCAATTCTTGTCTTACTGCTTCAGGCCTTAGGTGCATTTTGGTTTGCTGAAGATGGTCACCGGAGCGTTAAGGCTGTCTTGGAGGTAATGATGGGTTGCCAATGGTGTATTCATAAATCTGAGGAAACTCAAGGCTCTATCTTGGCTTCCTTGGAAGAGCTGCAGTAGAGAAAAGCTGTTTCCTTTACCCTGCTGATGTTGCTTACTGGAATTGGAAGCAAGGCAAGCACGGAAAGGCAATTTCAGATCAAAATATAGTAGATTTACTTGCCTGTTAAATCTTAGCCAGCTGCAGAAAAATAGAAGAATACAAGCGTGGAAGCCTAAAAAACCCTCAGTCTGATAGTTTTGTAAATCATGTAATGCTCCTTATATCTTCTTTTTTCATGTAGTGATTGATGAGATTAGGCTTGTAAGCAAAAGTTGAAATGGCAAATTTTTGGTTAACTGCAAATCTCAATTTATAGAGTGCCTTATCTCTTCAAAACAATTTTCTTTGGGAGCCAACATATGCTGAGTGTGCTTAATTACTTAATATCTAAGGAACTCTTCCCATCTGTTAAGGAGTTTGTTTGTCCCTGTCTTCAGATAAAATGTCTTAGGCTTCCATGGGATAAAGCAGACCCGTTCAAAAACCTTAAAACCCAAACCAGTCCCCTGGAACATACTTGTGAAACTGCTGCTGATTTGCGTAAGTTGCGTAGCTGGCTGGGAGAGAATTTGGTCCAAAGTTTGTTCGACTTGGTGGAGAGGAGCTGTAGAGGGTCTTTGGAGAGCGGATGCTCTGTTAGCTGTGTGATGCAGGGTCCTTAAAATCCCACCTGCTTCCAGAGAGTGCATTTTATAAATCATTATTAGTGATCAATACAACGAAGTGAGATTTGGAGGGACATAAGTGGCAGGTAAGAAAAAACTGCCGTGAATCTATTGCTCTCACCATGGCCTCACGTGGCTCCAGAAATGGTGGTGGTGCTTTGTGGGGGGCTCTGCTGGGACAGGGGCATGTGGGGGGTCTGAACGCCTGGTAGTGAAGGGAAGGAGGCGAGTGGGGTTTGCTCAGGCAGGTATTGCTGATTTGCCCCGAGCCCCCGCTGCGTTCCCAGCTCGGCCGTGGGAGCTGCTGCCCTCTCCCATCCCACCACCGCCTGCCCTTGGGTCTGCAGCAAGGCTGGGTTGGCCACCAGCAGACTTGGAGACGGTGTTTAAGCAGTTGGGAAGACTGGCCACTGAGTAATGTTTTGTGTGTATTGGGGCAGGAGTCCTGTAGGAACTGAGACACACTTTTATCAGGTTAAGCTGTAATCCGAGAGTCTGTGACTGAGATAAAACTCCTGCTGCCTCCAGGAGGAATTTTGTCTGAGGAAGAATAAAGATCGGGCATTGGATTGGCAGTAGCATTTTAGTTTTCAGTGTAAACAATTTTCAAAATCTGGAGAGCTGTTTACTCTATTTGAAATGTTTCCTTTAATTTTTTTTTTGACTAGCTTTCCCTTGGAGGCATAGAAATAATACATTGAGTGTAAAATATACTTAGTGGAATAATTCAAGACTTAATGAAATCAGCAGTGTTGATTAACCTTCTGGACCTGGTAATGCTTTTGGTGTAGGCACCCACCTTGTGGCTTCATC
Organism: Vanellus vanellus; assembly: GCF_965231255.1. Classification (NCBI taxonomy): domain Eukaryota; kingdom Metazoa; phylum Chordata; class Aves; order Charadriiformes; family Charadriidae; genus Vanellus; species Vanellus vanellus. The sequence continues at coordinate 8,831,979 of NC_138910.1, forward strand.
TCATGAGGGTCAAACACTTTCTGTGCCTTTTACTATGGGCTGGTGGGATTAATCACATAGCCCTGCTAACCAGAGTGTAATTTTGTATAATTTGTTGAGAGGCTGAGTGTTGTAACCCGTTAGGAACCGGCAGGTAGCTCTCCAGGGGTGCAATCTTCCCCCAAGGTAAATACTAGGTAGTTTTTCTCCTCTTCTCCGAGGGGTAATTTCCACAATTATCCTGCAACTACAGCCGAGGACGAGTGGGCCCATAGAGACAATTGCTTTGAAGCTGTTGATGTATGGAAACTTCTTTGTGTCTCAGAGCTCAGAACCAGTGATTTTAATATGAAACACAGCAGTCACTAATTAACATTAATGAACTTGCTTGGCTGTGAGCAGTACAGGAGCAGTAAGGGTCCAGGAGCTGGAGTGTTTGAACACAGGGGGGGCCAGGGATGAAGTAGCTTGTGTAAGGCTGTGTTCTTGGGGCGTGCAGCAAGGACCCTCCAGCGCATACCAATTTCGGGGCAAATACTTCAGAAAGATTCACAGTGAAATTTCGGCAAGGGATTCTGAGCAAGCAATCCTTTGGCAGACAGCAAGGCGTTCTCCGGAGAAGTGCTGGCAGCCAGCAGTGTGCCCGCAGGGCACCAAATCGCATATGCTGCTCTTTTTGGTGTGATGGACATCCCCCCGGAGACGGCGCGGAGTCCTCTGGGGCTGGCGGGGAGGATGCCGGGCAGTGGTACCCGCCAGCCACAGGACGCCCGAGGCGTTTTGCCGCGCTGTCACCGGCTGCGACTCGGGATAAAAGGGATGGCACCCCCCGCAGCCTCCCTGCCGATGCAGTCTGTGACAGGCCACAGCTTTATTTAATCACTAATTAGCTAACTGCCTCTACTTACTCACATTTTCTTTTTTGTTTGTCCTGCTAGTTAGATTGGCATGAAGGTTTTCCGTGAACTAACTCCTGCATTTGGGAAGGACGCAGGTGACAGCACACGCCACCTTTAATGCCACCTTCAGTGCCTCGCTCAGTCCCGTGGAGGGGGTTCCGACCCCAGGCGTGGGGAGGGCAGAGAGCGCGAGGAGCCGTGCTGCGCCTCCGCTGCCCCGCGTCCCGGCAGCCCTGCCAAACATCACACAAGCATTTTGCAGAGTGGCACCTCGTTTAATACTGCACCGGCGCTTCTCGCTTCTTTTCAAAAAATACATCCTATTGGGGTTTTGCAGTCAGGGATAGGTCATGAGGGTAAGAGGTGACCACGCTATGTCAACCCACGTCTGTTTTTAGCGTGAGCCCTGTCCTCGTGTGTGCTGGAGGCACACGTGGTGCAGTGGGTTTGCCCTTTCCCTCCTGCTTCCCATTGGGCACCTTTTTGATCACAGTGTGAGAAAGCTGTGGATACTCTTCCCTATTGCCTTCCCAGCACAAATCAAGGGGACAATATGCTATTTAGGGTTTTCTTCTCTGCTTGGGGGGTCACCAGTTAGCACTTGCCGTAACCTGCAACCGGCTGTTGCCTTTTTGCAGGTGGTCTTTGGAAGCGATGGGCAGGAAGGGCTCCTGGTGCTGGGGTTTGCCCAGCGTCGCAGGAACCGCTGCAGCGAGGCGGCCCTGTACATAAAATTGCTAACGACAAACTAATAGGAAGCATGTGCAGTAGAAACTAATAGTGCGATGTCTTTGCTCAAAAATGTGTTTGCACATCTGTATAAATAACATACGGTGAGTGATAAAGAAATGCATTTTCCTGAGGATGCATTTTTCTGAGGAGTCTTTGGCTGAGGTTGAAGATTGGGCAGTATGTACTGTATATGACACCAGTGTGTCTGCCCCACAGAGCTCCCCGTGAGAAATGTATTTTTTTAATATGTCCTAGAGTTACATTTTTCATGATTGATTTATTATTGGAAGTAGATATGTACTGGAAGGTACTATAAAAGTTTAAATTAAGATATTTCATTTAATGATAAATGTTTATCACCAAAAATGTATGAATAACCTGTAATACATTTTTCCATATGGTTGGATGAAAAACCTGATACCTCCTATATAGGGTTGAGTGAGTATGTATTTATAAACTAATTGAATTAGGAGACCTGAATAAATTCAGGCTGTAAATACCTGACAACTGCTCGGGTTTCTTTATTTTATGAACCACCATCAGTAAATATTGATTATTCATTATCAAAATGCACAATTATTGCCAATCCATCTACTGAAAGTTTCAGCAGCACTGAGCCTGGATTGCCAGGTGGCTCTTCTGTTGCTTATGGCCTTTAATTTCTTAATGTGCATGTTCACAATTTTCTAAGTCATGTTTCTTCTGAGTCATCAAGGATATTTTACCGTTCTGTAAAGGAAAAGACGATTACTTCATATGTGTACGGTTCGTACAGCATTTGATGGAGACTGTGCAGGTGTCTGTGGTGACAGAGATACCATTATTAAAATGAGCAGCTTTCAAAATAGATCACAAGTTTATTTCAAAACATAGCAAAGATTGAAAACTGCTTTAGTCATCAAAGTCTTTCTTTTTTTTTTTTTTTTTTTTTTTTTTTAACTTTTATGTCCATGATTTTGGACCTTGAGGACACAGAACAAGACCAGAAAAAGTGTTCATTTTTGTGAGATCTTCTTAACAGCGAACAGTGCCAGGTTAGGAAAAAGACAAGAAAAATGCTGCCACCATAACATAGCAGAGTTCTTGTGGCAGAGTAAGTGTTGTGTTAGCAGAAACCTAGGTTAAAAACCTAAAATTGTATACACAGTTATGTCATGTTTTAATAACTTGGATTAATTTAATAATCACCCAGAAAAAATACCTTTATTTCCGTATACATTACACGGTTTTGTTAGTAGGTACTTCTGCGTTCAAGTCCTTTAATTCGACTCTATTTTCCATTAGTTCAGTGGCCTGTAACCTACACAAAAGAAATTGTACCACTCTGGCAATTTAGCTGTGAAGGTTAAAGTGGGATGATACTGCCTTTTATATCTACATGGGTTTCGCTTGGGGTGGGCCCTGGGCTCTGATTTACCGTGAGTCCTGCTGCGTCTTTAAGTGATGCAAAGTGATTATCATGGGCTCTTCCCGGTACCCGTCTATTCCACACCTGCACCCTTTTGTTAAAAACCCACCATGTTAAGTGAATGTGAGGTCCCCACTGAATAGGTTTCCACCCTCTGGTAATCCTTCTGCATTAGATTGATTTATGAATGTATCAGATTCTTTGTTAGCATGTAAACCACTAATTAATTTAAAGCTCTCTGTGGAAAAATTAAAGCCCTGGTTAAGGCTTTCAACAGGCTCAGATGGTGCTAATAATGGAAAAACAAGTTATATTAATGAGTTTTGATGTGCTCAGCACAATTCTTGCTTTACAAACAGTTTTTGCTGTAAAACAGTAGAGACTGCAAGTTTTTAAATAAAGAGTGGAAGAAGTAAAAAGGAAAGGCAGAAAAAAATCACACTGTCAGTAAGATAGCCCATTGTTACTGGCAACTGACTCACTTCTGCTTGTTACAACTTTCTTAAATGTAGTGTGTTTAGATATATGTAATAGCCTCTTACAAACCCACAGGAAGTGCAAACCCGTCTTTTTTCCAGATTGAAACCCAACTTCTAAAGTAATCAGCTTTGAAAAGATCTCTGCCTCTTCTCCTCATCACGCACTGCTGAACTGGAGCGTTCACATGGAGACGGACGTGTTGAAGTGCAGAAAAGGTCTTGATTGAAATTGTATTAAAATCAGTAGAAAGTCTCACCATATTCTCTGCTTTTCCAAACTCCAGGGTGTTTTGTATGTAATTTTACTTGTTTGCTCTTTTGCTCAAATTTAGACTTTTAATGTGGGTGCTAGTTTTTGGTGAGAAGAAACAGTAGATTGGACCCCAGCTTGACGATGCTTTGTTGAGCTGCGTGAAAAGAAAGAAAGCCTAATCTCCATCTTTTTTTTGTAGGAAGCTGAAAATGCACAGTTTTAGCGGCAGCCCATGATTGTAGGGAATTGTGCTTTTTCCGCGTGTCTCCCAGGAGCTGTGTTTACCTCTCCTGGCCAAGGCACTCTGTGTCGGGCCACCATCCTGGCTCTGTGGTCAGCACCACAGCCGATATTAATGCTGCCCCATTCATCAGCGAGCAGAGTCTCCTCTGAAAAGAAGCACAGGCAGCATTTTTGGAGGCCCAGCTCCGAACATCTGCACTACATACCTTGTTTTTAAGGAGGAGGGGGAATCCTGAGGTTGCTCTCGAGCTGGGGTCTTACAGATGGCGGCACAATGTACTGCCGCTAGCACGGAGGCACTTTCTGTCACCAGCGTGATGAATCTCTGCAATCGCTTCCAGCAGCTGGGAAGGCTGTTGTTGCAGAAGCACCCGGGTCATTCAAAAATAGATGATATTTAGTAATAAATGAAGTGTTAAAGATGCGATACAAAAGGCTAAATTGTCTTTCCCAGCTTCTGGGTCCTTAGGTCTATGAAAACATCTATCTGTGCTTTAATTAGAAAGTAGCAGAGAGAGAGAGAGAGGCAAAGTCGACATTTTAAAATATGTGTTTGAATCTTAAACATCCTAAACCAGAAAGCAGCAGTCTGACCCTTGGGCTGTCTTCCCCGCGAAGCTGTGTATTTACACGCAGCTCGCCATGCTGCCTAGCTCCTTTTTCTTACAAACTTCATCATATAGCCCTCACGGAAACTCAGTGGCGTTAGTAGTAGTTAGCATCAATAATGATTATTGAAATTCTTTACAAGCCTAGTTTAATGCTCCTGAACCTCATTAATTGTTCATACTTCATTAGGCCAAATGTCCTCATTCAAAACTTTGCAGTTTTATCTTCGGTGGTTTTAAAATTAAGGAGTTTTTCATTCTTCTTATGTCCTGAGTCTTTTTTTGTTGTTTGCTTCAAACTGCAATATTTTCAGGTTTTGTATTTTAAGGCTTTTATGAATCTAAGGATTCTTTATGACTTAAAATTGCTGAGACCTTTCAACAGTCATTTTCCAATGAAAAAAAATTAACCGGATTCCTTCCCCCTCCTGAAACGGAACGGCCGAGAGCCCCCATGCCTCTGCTCACTGCTGTTCAAAACCCGTGCTGCTCTGCCCTGCTTAATTAATTTCAGAGTGCGGTTTATTCACCAAATTCCACAGTAAAATGTGAGAATCGATTTCCTCTCCACGTACCCGTTGTTTAAAGCGTGCCCGAAGTGGCGGGCGGGCTCCCTGCCTCTGGCTTGCCACCAGGAGAGGGAGCCGCAGCCATGGGAAACGCCATCCGCCTCCGCAGCGCCGCTTGGAAAACTTACCGTGCGGCACGCTGGAACTCCAGCCCTCCCTGCCTTCCCTGGCTTTTACCTTTGGTGGAGCTGGAAGGTGTTCGCTGCGGTATTTTAAAATACAGGGGGCTTTGGAGGGGCTCTTGGTACTTGCCATCGCGAGTCCTCGCCATGCTCCATCCTTGGGTTTGGTGTTTTCTTGCTGCGCGTGCCCAGGGTGGTGGAAGCACCGACACTGTGAAGACCGTTTCTATATCCAAAAGTGCGGAAAGAAGTTTTGCCCCTCGCTTACTGAAGTCTCTTCAACAAGTTTCGGCAAGTATTTAGTCGTTAAAAAAAAAAAAAAAAAGTCAAATAGAATTATGTAAGAATCACTGAACACAGAAAAAAAAGCATAAAAATGCATTTATATAAGGTCTGAAAGTAAAACAGAGGCAATCTGCAGAAAGTATGTCATAGCAACTAAACTGCCCTCAAGTAGAAATTGCCATTTATCCATTAGATAACAAAGGCAGGGGCTGTTGAAGTATGGAGAGGGCGCATGCGGTCTCATAGCATCTACGGCTGTATGTAATACCGGAATGGCAGTTGGCTTCAGCGTGAAGCAAATCCCACTTTATGACTAGAAACAGATGTATCCCGCTCTAGGCAATAGCTCACCGCCTAATAGGAGTGATGCGCCCATGCACTAATAACAGTGAATTGCAGCCATTTTCATATCAAAGGTTAAGCTCTGCAATCCTGAGCTCCTCCAGGCAATGGCAGGAGTTGACTCGAGGAAGCCACACGCTCACTGGATTAATATTTTTGCGAGGATGACCTGAATAGAGCTACCGATCTACAGGCTGAAGAGGCAGAACATTCACGGTCGGGTTTTGTCTCATGCAAGAAAGGGATCTCCGCTAGGACAGAATTAGTCACAACATCTGGGGCGCTGAAGAGGAAAGGTGAACGTATCCACTGGGCCAACAATTTGAATTTTATGCAAACTAGGAAGGTATATTTATACAGATTAATACAGTGAAACTGCTGTGGTATACTTGGCATTGCAATTTTTTTAAAAGTAGCTGGGAAAATTAGCGTATTACAAGTAAGAGAAATCACTAGATTTTTCTTTGTGGGTGGTTTTGTCGCCAGTAGTTAAACTGTTAGTGTAGAATTCATAATACTTACCAGTAACTGTAACTTCCATCTAAAAGGTCTGTTTGAAGTGTTAGTTCTGGGAACAGAGAAAAAGCCATTAATTTGTCTTCTTAAGACTTTTTTTCATGTTATTTTTTAAAAATAAACCTCTTTTCTAGTATTTTCAGATTTTGTTCTTAAATCTTGTAGGCCATTTGTAAGACCAAATAAAAACTCTTGTCTTACTGGTTTGGGTAGGTTGATTCAAATCTGGTCACAATATCCATTGCAACAATTCCAGCTTTTTCCTATTTTTCCCATATTTGCATCAGCTCTTCTAGGGATTCTGTGGGGTGTGTTACAGTCACCCTTGTGGGGATTTGGGCTCGTTAGTTTTTTCTCTTGTAAAGTGTAGCTAAAGCAAGGCAGAGAGGATGAGATGGTGCAGAAATACCTATTCCCCAAACACGCCTCAGTCTAATCAAGCTGATGGGTGTAGGTGAGCATTTTCTCTGCTGGACAGGGAGTACGGTCTTTAATTTCCTCATTGTTGTTGTCATCTAAAGGTGGACTTCAATATCGCTCTAGTGATTTTTATTTTTCATGATATGTGGTACAAGTCCCTGCACAAACCAAGGGTTTTTTTTTTTTCTGGGTCCAGAAGAATGACTTTTTTTCCCCAAACGGGACAGAAAAGATTATCAGGAGGGAGAGACAGTTTCTGTATAGGGAAGGACAAAATTTATGTACCAAGAGCTTTGCTCAGTTGTGCTGCTTCCATTAAATGCCCATTTATTTAAATGAATGCAGTGCTCTTGGAGCTTGTACCATCAAGTCGGTGCTGACCCTTGGAACGTGTCAGCTCAGGCAGTGCTTTAGATTGCCTCCTGTTAGAGTAACAACTCTTTACTGCAGCAAGTCTTTGTTCAGTGTGTAGCGCAATGGAGCCCTGATCCGTAATTGCTTCACGGCACCAAGATAGCATGGTGAGGTACTGTTGGCTTGTCCAGTTCCCACTGGGCAGAGACAAACCACATACATATATATATATATATAGAGAGAGAGAGAAAGTAGTCTGTCAGAGGTGAATAAAAGAGAGACAGCAGAAACTGGGAAAAACTGTTCGCCTGTTTTTGACCACTGAACACTTTGCAGGTAGACAGGAAAACTAGTCGCAGCTCATCCAAGCAAGATTTGAACCTGCCAATATTCTTTGTGCCATTAAGCCCCATTAGCTTTGTTGTTTTTTTCTCTTGGGAGAGCATTATCATCCTTCTCTGCAACTTCTGTTCAAAATTTAAAAGAAATATTAAAACATAATAAGGAAATAATGTCTGTCTATCCTAAAATTATGTAGCTTTGTATAGGTTCATGTAGCTTGAGCTGACAACTGTGATCCTTCTTTTCTTTCCCTCCCTACTCCAGTCTCTTAAACTTTAATTCAGTTTTTGCTTTGTCAGGAGTTTGCTTTTGCATACTTTCTGTTTGTTTTGGCTCTGTGTCTGTTGCATTGTGATAAGGCATCTTTTGATATTCTACGGGATCTTTCATAATGAAGATCTCATGACATAGTTTTCCAAGTCTGGAACTGGTGATCAGCCTTGCTTGCACGTCCTGCGAGAGGAGACTGTCTAGACTGTGGGAATGACTGTGATGTTTGCATTGTGTTATTTCCATACCGCTTGGCATGATGCACTCTGTAGTTATTCTGGAAGCTAATGAAAGTATCAGGCCTGATACAGGACCTTACCTGGCTTGAAGTGGCTTTCCCTCATTCTCCAGACGGACTGATAAGCTGTGCTTTCTGTGCGGTACCCTGTTATGTGACTTCAAATAAACAGCTGCTTAAAACCCCTCTTCACTCTACTCTTAAAGGGTCATAGTCTTTAACTTTGGTGTCCTGCAAGGCCTGTTACTCCTTTTGCCACCTAACTCCTTTATAATCTTGGAAAATAGTTCATTTCTGATCTAAATTGCTCATTTTTAAAGCAGCCTTTACTCTGACTCTTCCGCTGTTCGTCTGATTGCCTGTGTAGGTAGTGAGCTCTTTGGGGAAGAGGCAGGGTCTTGCCGGGTGTCTAAACAGTGCCGAGAGAGGCATGGAGCCTGGGGTGCTAATGTGCCATGAATAATCACAGCCCGGCGACCGGGAATGAATACCAGGAGGGAATTTGGCTCCATAGGCACAGTCATTTTGTAATTATGTCTTTACGCTGCACATTTGTGATCGGCATCCATGGTGACACTGCTTGTTTAGAAATGATTTCTGAGTGTCGGAGAAAAATTATTATCTCTTGGGAACATCCTGTTCCTGGTAGTACCTATTAACGAGTGCCCTGCGGCAGCGACTGGCAGTTTTCCATTTAAGAAACTTTTTCCATGGCTGTTGCTAGAGGAGCGGGTCAGAATTCCCAGGTTGTTGTTGGAAATCTCATGTTACATACGATTTCCCTATGTCATTGATAATGAACCACCTCAGAAGGGAAAACTTGTGACGTAGGAGATATCATAGGAAAATACATGCCTTAAATGAGAAGCTGAAAAATAATTTCATACTAAAACTAGACTTTGAGAGTTGTCAGCTGTGATAGTCTACAGGCAAGTTTCCAGCAGTTGCGTCTTCCATCAGTTGATAAGGCAAAGGTGTTCACAAATTGAAAAATGTAGGAGGAGGCGAGTGGAAGTCGAGGTGTGCAATCTAACGCGTTTCAAGTGGAAGAGCTTTGGAAGGAACATGAACAGGTTAGCAGACATATCCTTGTGAACCCCCAGGAAACAAGAATATCAGCTTCTGGAAATGTGTTTAATCTAACAGAGATGGGAAGGAGAAACTTTTCTTACCTTTGTTCTTTTCTCGTAGCTATTGCCTTACATGTAGATGCCAGGGCGGGGGCAGGACCAGCGGTGCGCGATGGGGTTTGTTCCCTACCCCCACAGCAGCTGACGGGTGGAACTAAACGCTTGTGCACCCTGATTGCCACAAACGCAGCTCTGCATAGTAGAGAATGCACATGGAAAGTCCTGCGTGTTAATTACGTGGTTATGTCCAGGAGCAGAACTTCTGCTCAGATTAGTAACTGCAACTACTTCTGTCGGATTTTTTCAACCAGTGCTGAAGGTGGAAGAGGCAGAAGCGTGGAGAGCTGCAGTCTTTGGTTTTAGTAATTGGTATTTTCTGTAGAGAAAGAAACATCTTTTTTCTCTTCAAGAAAATCAAACTAACACTTGTAATTGTCAACACTTGCTGTTGAAAAAAAAACAACAGCAGATTTTTTTTTTAGTCAGGTCTTAAATGACAGGCATGTACGTGACTATGTGCAATTAATAGATTAGAATAAACTATGTTTAGATAAATAAAACAGTTACATCCTGTGTAAAAAGATCAATGTGGAAACGAAGACCAGAGAAAAAAATGTCAGGGTTTTTACGTCTGGTTTTGATCTTCTGCTGTAGAAGTATATGTAACCTGCCTATTCTAGTAAGGAAAAGGGAACTAAACCAGCAGAGTCTGGCTGGCACTGAGAGTTGAGCTGACTTTGGTCTCTGGAAACATCAACAGACATTCAAGTGAACCTGTTACTGAAAAGTGATACCACAAAATGGTATCAGGTAGAGACACAGTCTTTCAATTACTCCAGTTTGACTAGTGAATGAATTAAAACCAGCATGTAAACATTTTATTTTATTTTATTTTATTTTTTCCAAGTTCTCTCAGGTACCATGCTTGCAAACTTAGTCTAGCCCCTGGAAGTTGAGTCAGTTCTTCTGCATGTGTGCATCGTCAGCACTAATAAAGATTTTGCAGTGGCAGCTCTGTTAAAAATACCATTGAAGATGCGCCAGCCAACAAAAAATCCACCACATTTCCATATTGTCTATAGCAGTGCCCGCAGTGCTAAAGGAGTGAGTATGATAAAGAGGTACATTTGTCAGAAAACTAAAGCGATAGGACTCTGGAATACATGCAAGGAACAGCTGACTAAATAAGGTATATTTTTTTGCAGTTACTTACCGACCATAAATGGACTCTACAAGCGAACAGAAAAATTGTAATAAGGTCTGACATGTTCATAAGCTCTGTAAAGAGCCTGGGAAAAAGAAATGCTGTATGGAAAGGTAGCTAGCAGGAAGGTAGTGATGCCGGAGGTGTTGAGTGTGTCAGCTGGGAAAGGCAAGTAGAAGCTTATGTGTGAAAACTTAAAATATCAGCATATCCCAGATCCGTGGGGGTCTGGTGTCAGTGCAGAGTGTTCTGAGCCGCTTCCCATGACTGGCATGGTTACGTTCTACTTCTCCCTTCCTCCCAATTTTTGTTTAGCCTGACATCTATTTCAGTTAACTTCTTGATATCCTGTTTATTAGCAAGAAATACAAATACATTCGTGACAAGTCCAGGAAGTGAAGAAGCCCTAATTCCCCCCAGCATCAGGGCAAGAAACATATGCCGCTCCTAGCTTGTGAGTAAATCCCGGAGCTCCCTGGAGCAACGAAGTGGAGTTCTACTGGCCGATCCTTTAAAGCCAAATAAAACTCTTAGAAGTGTGTTTTTTTTCTAATGCTTATCCTATATATGTCCTGCTGCCTAACTCCTATCTCACTAATACAGATCCAAGTGGGAAACGCTTGATTCAGCCACATGCCCATTTGTTCTGTAAGCATCCAGTCCATTATAAAAGAACCAATTTATATCATCTAAAGAACACGTTGGTCAGTTACAGGGGAGAAAACCCATTCGCTTCGGGCGCAGGCACGCAGGCATTGCAGATAAGCAAGAGTCATTTAGGATGTCACTGTGTCTCTGCTGGGGGTTACTGCCACCACAGCAGAGCAGGTGGGGATTATGCCAGCGCTCTGTCTTCTCCTTCATTGCACAGCCCCCCAGGTTGCTTCAAAGCACGCCTGGCGGTGGGTTCAGTTGAACCGGCTGCCTTGTACCCCATCCTGAGCCTCAAGCAGTTCTTGGCTGACTTGAAAGGCTGGTGACCTCCAGCTAGTGATCAGGAGTGATGGGAGTGGGACAGTGACCTCTTCTGCCATTACAGCCGGACCTAGAAGAAACCTGGTGGCTGGGCCTTCCTTGTCACTGGTACTCTGGGACCACGTCCCTTCATTGCATACTTTGGAAAGCATAGCAATGGATACGGCAGATATTGCTGTATTGCTGTATTGCTTCATATGAATTCCATAGGTTAAAATCAATACCAGGTATAAACAGTGTAGCTTGAGTGACATGTCACCTTTCATTGTCTTGTTACCTTTCCTTTGTCTTCTTACTCTCCCTTTCTGCTTTAATTCTGGTGGGGCACGAGTGCATTGCAGCAAGTCCCCTTCAATGGATGGCATCAGTGTTTCAGAAATCAAAATCCAGCATGGCTACAGATTCACGACTTCTTTCTCCCCACTCTGTCTGGACTTCATAGCCATTTGCAAGTAGGCCAAAAATACTGGTTTGTGGTAATGTTTACATTGTGGCTTGTCAGAATGTTGCTACCTGGTTAAAAGGAACTTGAATAAATCTTCTGAGTCTGAACCGATTGTTGGCTGCCATAGTTCATGGGATTATCTTTTATAGACACTCCAAGCAACACAGACAAGATTTGGAAACTGCCTGCCTTTTAAAACTCCCTTTGAAAATCTTTCTTAAATTTTGAAAGAGTATCAGCTGTGGGACTACACTGGTTTACAGAGCTCAAGGAATCTCTTTCCTCTTCAAGTCTATTCCTAGGCTGGAATTTCATCCAAACTGACAGCAAATATCTATTACTTAACTATAGAACAAACCCATGCCACGTCAAAAATTAAATGTGATCTGAGCAAATGCAAACGTGGAAACCACCCTAAATCATATGGCCGGGAGCTCATCTTGTGCACCTCTAGCGTATCCAGTTGTTTTCAAAGTATTGCTGTAGGTCACAAAAAGTCCAAAGAACATGTAATGCACTTGGAAGAATTTGGTCTAATCTTCTGGCCCTCACTGCAAGTTAAAGTAAGTTCTAAAGTCTTAGACATGCTCTTAAACAGGAGAGAGATGTTTCGGCAGGGAAGATCATGAAACACGTCCTAATAATTTGCTGTGTTACCACCAATAAGGGTAAAACTGTATCTAGAGCAGGTTTCTTCTGTGGAATTCCATACTGTTAATATGCCCTTCTGTGCACATAGTGTTAGGGTCAGTCTGTGGTTTTGAGTTACGGGTTTTTTAATGTTGTGTTTATTTGTTTGGAACGGTTGATTTGCTGCAGACCAACACCCTTTATTAAAGAAAAATTCTTGAGACTTCTCTTCTGGTCCAAAGTGGAGTTCCTGATTACTAAATGTAGGCAATATCCCATGGGGTAAGTCACTTGAACCTGGATCCTTTTCTAAATCATCAGGGCTCGTTTATTCCTAATCTTTGTTCTGTGACTGGGGGGTTCATTCCCGTGGCCTGTTCATTTAAATAAATCTACTGGAGAGTGACTGAGAGACTCACACTCACTTATCAGTAGAGCATTCAAATCTGCCGATGTAGCTCTTCAAGTCTGTGAAATCTCTAGGTGGTTAAATGCAGGCTGTAACTGTTTCACTGCTTCATGTTTTGTTCTGACTTTTATATATTCAAAGATTTAGTTTTGTTCTGATGAAAAAATCAAATTGCAAAATCTCAGTTGTATTTCTGTCACCGGGAGCTTTTGTTTTGCCAAACAGCCTTGCCTTCTCTCTTTCATACATTGCTACGCTGATACCGCTTTAGGAAGTGTTCAAGAATTGGAGATCTGATAGAAAATTGTAGGTGAATCAAACAATTGACACTTCGCTGGCCCAGGTGGGTTGGCTATATGCTCTTGCAAGTTTTTGTCTACACACACTGCTGTGTGTGCTGCTTTGTGGTGCAAACACAATTATTGTAAATTTTCTTGAATCAAGTAAGTGGGAAACACAGACTGGATATTTTTGCTTGTTTGCAACTGAATTAATGAGAGTTCATTGTCAACAAGTTGCATTGGTTATAAAACTTTGATTCTAATAAGAAAAGATTGTGTATACCTGCTATAAAAAAACAAACAAGCACCTTTATGCTTGATTAGACATCTTAATATAATGCAAGTCACCTTACAAAAACAAATATGTAGCAAAGGGCTTGGAATTATAATTAGCCATTACAATCTAAGATGTTTCAGAGAAAAAAAAATACATTGCATTACTGATTAATTCCACTGTTCCTCGATTTGGTATTGCCAGTTTTTTCCACATTCTTCTGACTACTAGCTATTTGTAGGAATTATGTCTGTCTTAGTGTTGTTTTCAAGTTTTTATTTGATCTTGAAAAACATTTCATTATGTTTAATTTAGAGAAATGAGATTTCTTTAATTACTGTCTGTAGAAGCTATTAGAAGCTCAATTACATTTGCAAATTCATTTTTTAAAAGCATTATCATTTTAAGATTAGTAGTAAAAAGAAAATCCATGATCTGACTGTGGGACTTCCAAGTTCACTAAGAGTATTCTCTCTGCGCCCCTCCCCCTATAAGGAAATAATGTCCAAAATGGAAACATTAATTATGCTAAGAACTGAGGATCAATACAAGTCTTTGAAATTGGGCTACTAGTTGTGAATCTGAATGAATAGCAGTTGTTTTATCAGGAAGACAGGATTATCAAAGTATGTATTGCTTGCTTTCATTCAACATTGCAGATACGATACGGAGATGATGTTTAATAAGTTGAGGGAGTGACGGCTCCTGGGGTGCAGGAGTTCCAGCTGCGGAGCGTGTGCCGGCGCATACACTGCTCTCCTGGGGTGGGTATAACCACTGTGTCTATACCTCTGCCCGCAGGAAGGGTGCTAAAAGAGGTCCGCATAGTTGCCTCAAGTTTATTAGTACCCGGAAGACTATGAGTGGGGGGTTTTGGTATTTAATTTTTTTTTTTTTTAAAGGTGACTTCAATTTTGCGTGGCCTGTTGTTGCATGTTTCGCAGCATTAAAGAGCTGTTGGGCAGTACGACCTCCCTTTCAGGGGCCTGGCCATGCACCGTGGCTGGGGCGAGCGATGGGCAGACAGCGCTGCCAGCCATCTAGCTCCGTGCTGGGAGGGTTTATGAATGATTTCATTATTTTTTTTCTGTAAAACGTAAATGTTGTCACAACTCCAACTATATATACAGTACTGCGCGTGTAATAGCCTGCCTAATTCAGATTAATTGTAGGCTTGCAATGATAAAGGAGCTTCAGCACAGCAGTTATTCTGTCGTACAGATGCAATTAAAACTGTATCAGTGCAGTATAAATAATGCTAAATTAAGTTGCTGTCCTGCCACATGGTGGCAATTTTGAGCTAGTGCACAATGAAAGCTACTGTCTTATTTTATTCAGAAGGAGTAACTACACCAAGAAAGAGTTTCTAATTTACTTGAATTGCTCTGGAGCAGTGTTATCACCGAAGAATATAAAGTGTGTAAACTACTGTCACTAAAATATCACTAGTAATAATAAGCATTTCCTATCTTGCTGTTCATCTTAGAGACAAGCAAAGCTTGCACTTTACATCGGGTAGTCATGGGATACATACGCTAGTCTGATATGAGACCAAATAGAGATATATATTAGCCATATTAAAATTTCGTAGTGGAAAATAATTTATTTGCTTCAAATTATTTACTTTAACTGTTTTCAAGACAGTTTTAGAAAATGCTAATACAAATTACTTAGTGTCAGTTAGATTTTCCTGGTTTATTTGGGCAGCCTGTCATTTTGGGAGCAGAATCCTGTTCCAAAGAACCATCATTTTTTCTTACTGGAATGAGAATCTAGAAGATACCAGCCTAAAATTAGGATGCTGCTTTTTATACTATTTATATCTTGCTGTTGCAGAGCTTTAGTGGGAATAAGTTTAGGAAAAATGATTACATCATAAAATAATTGGGGACAAAAGTAGAAGCCTAGTATAAAATCAAGGAAATTTCTTCTATAGCCTCTGCAGTACAAATCTGTATCAGGTGAAAGGGTAATTAATTTTGATTACAGAGCAGCCACACAACTTCACCCTTAACTTACTTATTTTGAAGAGATGTGGAAATAAAGCAACCTCTCCCTCCGTGAACCCTCCAAGTGCTTAAGTTATAACTGTTTATACCTTAATGCTTCACTGTGCTTTAAAAACACGTGTAACTTCATCCCTGGGAAAGCTCTGGGTGTTTAAGGGTATTTGTTGGTATTCCCAGTATAGCTGGAAACTGTAACGGGGGACAAAGGCTTATTAACTGCCACTGTCGGAAACCTCTGGTTTGAATAGCTGGCTAATTTAATAAAGTCTTGTTGCAGTAAAATGATTCAGCTGTAAGCAGCCTGTAAAAATTGTAATAAGCCCAATAAGCAATGCACTTCTTTTTCCGACTCTTTGGGGTAGTGTTTTTTCATGCTGTCAAAGTCCACTACAAGGACCGCTGCAATGTGCTGCAAAGTTGTTTGTCAGTGCCTCGGTTTATTTTTGCAGAGAAGTATTGATTACAGAATGAGAAACATTTGGTTTAACAGCGATCGATGAGAAGCAAACAAAGGACACACTGAAGTTTGACTCATTTTAATTTGAACGAAAATACAGTACCTGGTGCAATTTATGATGGAATAAAAAACAATACCTGCTCTCTGTTCTTATAATCACGTTTCTTTCCTGTCATCTGTGAGTTAAATAAGTTTAGACAGACAGATGACCGTAGTCTTCTGTGTGCTGAGTTTGGGACTGGGTTGCCCAAGGGGAGTTTGGAGGGAGGTCTCCTGCCTCGTGTGGGAGCCCCAGGCTTTGCAGGAGGGTGACAAACAGGTCCATCTGCCTCTGGAGGTGACCCCACCAAAGAGATTTCACCCACCTTCTGCAAAAGACAGATGAGGATGAACCACCTTGGACTCCTTGACCTGTTTGTTTTGTTTCAAGACCCAAACACAAGATCTCACAAAATATCTATAACATAGAGAAAATTTGTACTTGCCTTTAAACAACAGGTTGGACCATGGTGGCTGGGGCTCGGGTATATTCTGTGGCACTTGAACAAATATCATTTGATCACCATGCATTATGTTGGGGGAATGAAATATTTGTTTCATTGGAAAAAATGACTTACGTTGTTAAAGTAACCAACTGGGAGACCAAGTTGCAAATTTCAGTTTCTGTTTCAATAACTATTTCATAGTTATTTCTTGAAAAATGGAACTGGTTCACCATCCCTCTCTCATCTCTTATCCCTTATCCCAGGCTGTTCCGTGGCTCCTGCCTGTAGCAGTCTTTCAGAAGTGGCTTACAAGGGTGATAAAATAGTGTTTTTGAGTACTTTGAATACACGTATTTATTCATGACAGCATTGGCCATTGACTTGCTAGAAAAACTGATTTTAATGTGCTTCTAGTAGTTGCTATTTGTTTGCTTAACTCTGTTGTTGTTGTCTACTGTTGTGACCATTTGATGCTCTCTGGCTTGTAGGATGTTGTGTTACAGACTTGGCTGTGATTCTATTATGACTTTTATGGCAAGGTATCAGATGCATAGCATCAGAAAATGCATTAAAAATAAATACATAAATACTTTGTTTAGGTTAGCAGTGACTTAATGATACTTTAAAATGTAAACAAAAAATTTTGTATTCTTTTCTTCCCCTCATTTAAATTCATTGCAAAGTATCTGTTTGAAATCAATATTAATTACACAGAAATTGTGGCCCTCTTTAGTAAATACTTTAAAATAGTTGTTAAAAATTAATGTGAAGGTTATTAGCCTGATTTTGAGCAACATTAAGCCTGTGTTAAATATTCTCATGTAGAATTTTTTGACAAAATAGTGCTCCCATGTCAGCATAATTAGTAGTAACATAGTAAAACCCTTCCTACGATGCACTGGGGAAGCAAAGAACAAATTCAAGAATAGAGAAGAATCTTATTTCTATTTAAACAGTAGCCCTTTTCACTACCTATAAGGTAACCTTAAAGATTAGAAGTGATTACATTAGTGCCCCTTTTAAGAGATTTTTGGTATTTGAACTAATCAGTGCAGTTATACCTAGCTGTTACAGTATCACAGTATCACAGTAATACAGTATGCTAGGGATTGGAAGGGACCTCAAAAGATCATCTAGTCCAATCCCCCTGTCGGAGCAGGAACACCTAGATGAGGTTGCACAGGAAGGCGTCCAGGCGAGTTTTGAATGTCTCCAGAGAAGGAGACTCCACAACCTCCCTGGGCAGCCTGTTCCAGTGCTCTGTCACCCTCACTGAGAAGAAGTTTCTTCTCAAATTTAAGTGGAACCTCTTGTGTTCCAGCTTGAATCCATTACCCCTTGTCCTATCATTGGTTGCTACTGAGAAGAGCCTGGCTCCATCCTCATGACATTCCCCCTTTATATATTTATAAATGCTAATAAGATCACCCCTCAGTCTCCTCTTCTCCAAACTAAAGAGACCCAGCTCCCTCAGTCTTTCCTCATAAGGGAGATGCTCCACTCCCTTAATCATCTTAGTTGCCCTACGCTGGACTCTCTCCAGCAGCTCTCTGCCCTTCTTGAACTGAGGGGCCCAGAACTGGACACAATATTGCAGATGCGGTCTCACCAGGGCAGAGTAGAGGGGAAGGAGGACCTCTCTCGATCTGCTAACCACCCCCCTTCTAATACAGCCCAGGATGCCATTGGCCTTCTTGGCCACAAGGGCACAGTGCTGGCTCGTGGTCATCCTGCTGTCCACCAGGACCCCCAGGTCCCTTTCCTCTACACTGCTCTCTAACAGGTAGCTCCCCATCCTGTGCTTAAGAATTCCTGTTCTTAAGAATTGCTTTCCATAAGCTCAAACATAAGCTAAAGAGAAAAAGGAGGGACCAGTTCCTCTGTAGATGTGGGGCTGGCTCCCTTATGAATAGAAACACTCTGTATAATATGCATGGCGTGTGTATACCGAATCCTTTTAATTTTTCTCTTGCGATGATCTATAGTTTTAAATCTTGATGCACAGCCGCATTTTTTGTTTAACATATAGATAAGATTATTGATCAAAGGAGTAGTATGATTTTCATGGGAAAGATAAATTAAAAAGTTAAAAATAGACTACTCCAGTGTGGTGGGTCGGCCTTGGCTGGCTGCCAGGCGCCCGCCCAGCCGCTCTCTCCTGCCCCCTCCTCCACAGGACCGGGGGAGAAAAGAAGAAAAAGCTCCTGGGTCAAGATAAAGACACAGAGATCGCTTACCACTTACCCGCACAGGCAAAACAAACTTAGCCTGGGCAAGATTGGTTTAATTTATTGTCAGGTAAAAGTAGATTTGGATAACATAAAGCAAAGACAAGTTTAAAACAACACCTTCCACAGTGCAGTTTGGGGAATCGGGCTCCCCAGCCACCCCCGCTGAGCGGCACGGAGGGATGGGGGTGCGGGCTGAGCTCAGTCCGTGGCAGTCCCTCTCTGCTGGACCTCCATCCTCATGAGTTTTCCCAGCTCCAGCGGGGGCTCTCCGCTGGCTGTGGTCCTTCAGGAACCGTTCCCCATGTTCCCCTCACAGGCTGTAGGGAAACACCCGCCCCAGCGCCTCCTCCCACTCTCCCTCCCCAGACCTGTGCACTCACAGGGCTGTTTCTCACACTTTTTTCCTCACTCCTCACCTCCTCTGTGGTGTTTTGCCCTTTCTTAAATACATTTTTCCAGCGACGCTGATGAGCCCGGCTGTGCCCTGTGGTGGGGCTGCAGCAGATCTGGCCGGAACCGGCTGTGTGTGGCGCGGGGTGGCCCCGGCCTCTCCTCACAGAGCGGCCCCTCAGCCAGCGCCCGGCCGTGGACACACAGCACATCCAATCCACTGACATTAAGGAAAAGTAAGACTATTAGGGTGGCAGATTATGGAGGGGCAGGGGAGAATGTTTTTAGGTGGAGAGGCAAGGGGGAGTGAGCCGAACAAAGCAGTTTTAGCTCGGAGGGCGGAAGGTTGTCAGCACTGAGGAGGGGAGTCAGGCAGGTCCAGCAAAAAGGGTAGGATGAGACCAGAGGGTTTGGGAATAAGAAATCTGCTTGAGTTAGTCAGATGTTTGGCCCTGGTGGAGAGAATTCCCTGAGGACTTCTCTGAGAAGGTATTGTTGTGGAGTCGGTCCCCTCATTCAAACAAGATACCTGCCGATTTTATGTGTAATTACAGGTAAAGGAGTTAAACTCCAAGTCCCTGACTTGGAAGGCTTGAGTGTCATCCATGTCTAAATTTAAAGTTGACAGCAAAATAGCCCAGAAAGGAAAAAGAGGTAAGAAGGCAGCCTTTCCCTACAAAACCTGAAGGTGCTGTGTGTTCACTGTGCATGCTAGGTGTCAAACGCTGGCCAGAAATGAAGGGCCTGTTGTGTTGCTCCCGGTCCCGCATCACCATCCACTGCCATCTCCCTCCTGTGGCTGCCGCCTGCCGTGTTTGCTTTCATGTTTTGTCACTTCTGTGTTTTCTGCTGGCTCTCTCAGTGTCAGGGGTCACTCAAGAGAGGAGATGTTCCATCCCTGGGAGTGCTCAAGGCCAGGTTGGATGGGGCTTTGAGCAGCCTGGTCTAGTGGGAGGTGTCCCTGCCCATGGCAGTGGGGTTGGAACTAGATGATCTTTAAGGTTCCTTCCAACCTAAACCATTCTATGATTCTGTGTTTGTGGTTTGGTAGAACGTGAAGGAACCAGATGCTGATGTTTGTGATGCACCCCAAGTGAATTGAAGGAGACATGAACAATTGAGCACCTCTTAGGAGAGAGTCGTCTCATGGCTGTACTGGGTCAGTCCTTAGACTGACAGCACAGCTAATAACCAGTAACTCTGAAAATAAGTGTTATTTCTTGGTCTCTTCATGGAATGCTGAGGAGCGATTTGGATTTTTCTGTCAAATACATGTGCTATTTTCAGTCTAGCCATAAATAGTATTCGTGTGTTTTGTTTTGATCATGAGTATCTCAATTTGGATTCCTTCCTTAACTTTGGGAAGATGGGTTAATGTGTGGTACATATCCCCAAACTGGATGAGAAATGAAACATTTTGACACGAACGTTTCCACAGCTACACAAAAAGGAACTCGTTGAAGTGCAAACGCTGGCTCAGGAGTGTAATGAGCAGCCAGTGAAACTTGATTGCTGAAATGTTCACAAAAAAGTAATTGCAAACAGTATTTGTTCAAGTGTTAAAATATGCCAGTACTTGCACAAAAGTATTGGTGGAGTTTGCTAACCCTGCCTTTCGCTCTAGTTTGTTCACATAAAATTTTTGAATATTTGGAAAGTTGTCAGAAATTTGACAGGGTGAAGTGAAGAATGTCAGGCTATCTGGAGAGGCTGAAAAAGGGAAGCAAGAGTGAAGTAAGGGTTATACTTCTAAGAGGAGAAGGTTATAGCTGTGCTGCAGAAGGCAAGGAGAGGAAGCAGGGAAAATGGTTTGAGCAGTGCTCATGGACAGAAGAAAATGCAATTAAAGAGGAATTGGCAAGTGGGAACACATATAACTTCATTGGAAGATGGCAGTGATTTTCCTGGTGTTAAAACATACTGATGCATTTCACATGATTCTTTCTTTTTTTATTTAACCTTTTCTTCACAGGGCATCCTAATTGTATCCCTTTCCAGTAAGCTTATATTCACTATGAAACCTTGAACCGTTTCTGGCTAGTTCATTTCCTTTCACACACCTTAATTTTGCATAGGAATAAAGTGGGGTTAGCACAGAGGAGCTTATAAAGGGGGTTATGGCAATGCAAAATTTCTGGAGAATTCAGGGATATATTATGTGCTTCCAGAAGACCAAAAATTTTTAAAAATCTCTGTTTAAACCTGGCCTTTTTGTATGTTAGGCTCACTTTTCTCTTCTAAAACTTCATTATGTCTTTTCTGTGTTCTCTTTTCTTGTAGATAAGATCACTACTTTCTGCCTGTAGTATACATGAGTGTTTTGTGTCCTGGAGACTGAAAACTTTCCAAGTGTGGGTGATCTCTTACTCCTTCCCCTCCCTCCCCCCACTTCTGCCTGCAAGAAATGGCAGAAGTGCCTCAAGGTTGCCAATGAATTTGTGTGAAGAAGCATGAAAATGAAGGTTGATGAAGTTACTGCTGTAAAGCTATCCTATGGGCAGTCTTCTCCCCATTCATACAGGGTATTTTTGGTAGCTGGGTAGAAAACCTAGAATTTCAGGCCCATAGGTTAGTGCTTTTGTTTCTGGTCTTGTAGCCTTGTACCCTGAAAGGAGCACAAATTTTGTACAGTGACAGTATGTGCTCATATAACTCATACTATGTCATAATGCTCGCCGATGAGGTGGCTGAATTGGAACTGGACATTTAACTAATTCCAGAAGTTCCTAATGTTTAGACACTTTATTTCTGTAAGATTACTGTTCTTGTAGTGTGAATTTGTTGCTGGTTTATGAGTACTTTTCTTAAGGAAATTTCGTCTTAAAAAAAAAAGCATGTGGATGTGCTGATCTTTTTGTATAGGGTGATAATAGAGACTTCCCCACAAGAATAGAGGGAGTAAATGGTAGCAACAGCATTCTCTGACCTATCAGCAAGAGGTAAATGAAACCTAGAAAAAGCTTATACAGCTCTTTGACCTATAGGGGAAAGTTTGGATTTGTGAATCTCTGCTGTATATTCAATGC
This sequence comes from Vanellus vanellus, assembly GCF_965231255.1. Lineage (NCBI taxonomy): Eukaryota > Metazoa > Chordata > Aves > Charadriiformes > Charadriidae > Vanellus > Vanellus vanellus. Next base: position 8,853,984 of record NC_138910.1, read on the forward strand.
TGTACTGGAAAATGTGGTTTTGAGATTAGCAGCAGCATGACATTACACGTAGATATGGCACGCTCGTTCTGCAAGACAGTCACTGGAGACATCTGCAACCTGCAAAACATCCTGGCAGTGAGATGGAGGACAGGATACTCATCTGCTTTCTCAAGTGTCACATTTTGTCTCTCCCCTCCATGGAGTTCTGGCTTTGTACTTAATGTAGAAAGAAGGTGTATCTGAGGACCAGAGCATGGTCAGCATAGCAGACATAAAAGTAGTTGCTGTATCAGAATAAGATCATTGTGGCAGTAATGATGCCGAATGAGCGTAATGATGCCGAATGAGCGCTGAAGGCATGGATGAATCACTTGTCTTCAATCCATTATCATAGTTAAGCTGTTGCTGCATCAGGTAGCTCAGGCACAGCCTGGTGCACTTGGGCACTTGGAGGTTCGTAAGAGTACCTGACGTTACTCCAAGGTGGCTTACCAGTTACTGTAGGGACAGTTACATATTTGTTTTAAGCTCAATCTCTGTAGACGCCAGTATCTTCTGAAAGCTTGTCTTAAGCCCTGGGTGGTACCTATATATTTCTTTTATGTCATTTTGGGACTGTTTAGTTTGAGGAGGAGGAGACTGAGGGGAGACCTCATCACTCTCTACAACTATTTGAAAGAACACTGTAGAGAGGTTGGTGCTGGTCTCTTCTCACAGGTAATGAATGACAGAACAAGAAGGAATGGCTTCAAGCTCCAACAGGGTAGGTTTAGACTGAACATTAGGAAAGAATTTTTCACAGAAAGGGTGGTCGGGCATTGGAATAGACTGCCCAGGGGGGTGGTTGAGTCACCATCCCTGGATGTGTTTAAGAGACGTTTAGATGTGGTGTTGGGGGATATGGTGTAGGGGAGAACTTTGTAGAGTAGGGTAGATGGTTGGACTCGATGATCCCAAGGGTCTCTTCCAACCTAGGCAATTCTATGATTCTATGATTTTCCTTGCTAATCTCTGACTCTCTGGAAGCTCTAGATGTCTCTTTAGCAGCAGTGAAAAGCATCTGTAAGAGAAGATGCTAACAGTATTCAGCAAGGGCCTCTGGAACAGTATCATTTTAAAGCTAGTGTTGACGGGATCTAAGCTGAAGAAATACTAACTGCTTTGAATATTCTTCTGGTATCGTTAGCCTGAGTTATCCTTCATGAGCCATACTCGCTCTACTGAAGATGCTGTGTATCTTCTGGCTGGTGCTGAGCACTCCCTGTTCTTAGCTTGGCAGAAACCAAGGATTACTCAGCACCTGGCAGAACATGGTTATGTAACAGTAAGGACAGTAATTAGATAATTTAGTTAGAACAATGTATTTATTTTGCAGTAGTTTGTTTCTTGTTTTGCAGTTTTCCGTTTTCCAGATATTACACGTGACCAACTAGACAGAAGCCCTCTGTTCTCTGAGTAATTCCCCCTGTTTTTTCACAAGCATATAGATATTTCATTTAATCCTTTGCAGCCTCCCTTTGTGGCATCTGCTTATTTATCACTGTCTTTAAGATCCCTTTTGCACTTGGTAATGTTCATATTTTTGGTCTCTTGGTTACTGCTATTGTAAATTATTATCCAGTAAGATTTATAGCTGTGAGACTTGTACAAATAATCTGTCTCCCCCATTTAATGGCTTAACACTAAGATACCTTTGTTATTTTCTAATGAAACTGTATGTATAATTTCTAGATAAATTTTTGCAGGTATGTAATGAAAATCTAGGTCAGCAATGCAACTACGTCAGACTGTCTGACAGGCTAAAAATTGCACTGCACCATGGGCACAGGTATTTTTCAAAGCATAGAGGTGGTGAACCCACTGTAGCTTTACAATGACTTAACCTTTTCTTAGGCAACTGACATTGCAACCCCTTTGCTGATGGAGTATAATGTAGTACCACGTAAATTGCTTGGGTTTTTTATTGATTTGTTCCCTCATTTAAATGGGCAAGGAAAAATTTAATTTAATTTCATTTCCATTTAACAGAGACACGTAGAAAAGACTGTAGATACATTTTTTTAATTCCAATACCATTTTTTTTAACTTTTCTGTTCATTCCCCTCCTCTTCCTAAATTGAATTTAGCTACTTTTAAAATAGGGTTTTGAAATCATTAGGTACCCTTTTATATGATGTTCTTTCACTAAAAAAAAAAAAAAAAAAAGATTAGGCCATGACATATGTAGATTTATCCAGGTAGCACAGTATGTTATGGGTTGGGTTTTTTGGTCCTATGTTTTAAGAATTAGCAACAACCATATGCTATTTGCCTTTGAGGACTATTAGTAATATTAATGACATTTTTATTTCTCTCACATTTGTTTGATTGGTACTCAGTTTTTAAAACATATTCTTTGTCATAGTATTTCAGTAAATAGATTCAAATAGACTCTGTCCTTCTGATAAGGATCTTCCTCTAAGCCAAAATAGGAAAACCAGTGGCTCCAGGATCAAGTCCTTCTCTGCTTGTAAGACTGAAGCATTAGGGGATGGGTGACAAGTTGTCCTCTTGACTTGTTTCACGCTTCCCGTATCTGCCTTCAAGCAAGATAGATTGCAGATCTCAAATATAATTTTTTACACGTGTTTTGAGTGGAGGTGAAGAAAAAAGAGCTTTGAAGGAGAGGGTGGGTGTTCCTTTTTAGATATGCTGACTTCTGTGAGTCTGAGCTGAGTAAGAGTAACTCCGTGTGATGGAGATATTCTGACAGGCTTTCCACCTCTAGTTTGTTATGCTATGTAACATTGCTATACAAAAAACAATGGGACCGGTTAGTTAGGGTAATTATTTTGATTGATTGATTGATGATTTTTCCCAAATGAAATCTTAAATTTTTGCTAAAAGTATGTTTTATGTGTACAATTAATAAATAACTTTTTATGGTCTTTCAGCGTGAGAAGCTGATACATGAGTTGGAAGAAGAAAGACATTTAAGACTTGAGAGTGAAAAAAGATTACGGGAGGTGACACTGGAATCGGAGTGTAGCAGAGCTCAGATGCGTGGGCTGCAAGAACAGTTTTCCAGGTATGTTGCATAAGTAAACAACCTTCAAAATATGGGAAGAACATGCTTTGGTACAAAAAGATTGATCAAACCTGTTGATAGTTTGAATGGACGGAATCTAAGGCAAAAACTGCTCTCCTTCTGAAATTCTGTAAACATGATGGGCTTTTAGTTAAATGATTGTTAGCATCCTGTAAAACTTAAAAGGCTTATAGCATCATTCTATGAAATGGTGGAAATTTTCATTTCTAGAGATTTTGCGTTTATTAGAATTCCCAATAATTTTCTAAGTACAAGTCTTCACTTCTCAAAAAGTGCATGTCATTGATATGTCGATATTTGGTTGCTTGTTTCTGTTAACCAGCAAGAATTGGCTTGATCAATCTGAATAAAGAAAAAACAGAAGTGATAACTTTTACCAATTGGGTTATCATCCTGCTTGGGCATGCTTTGAATCTCTTCCTGCATTGACTGGAGCAGAACTTCGTGCTAGAACAGAGCTCCACTTACAAGGGAACCATCTTAGAACTGGGATTTAAGACAAATTATTCATTCATGTGACGACAGTAAGAATTTCATTTATTTATTGTTTTCATGATGCATGATGAGATCTTGTACATGAAATAGCTTTTTTTATTATTTATGTCACATGAACAGAAACAAAACAATCAAAATAACATCAAAAGAGATGATGGAATTTTACGTTGTATATTTTTCTTCAAGACTGAATATTAACTCATTCTCTCAGGCCCCTGAATCGTTAAAAAGTTCATTTTCAGTTTAATATGGTGAAAACAAGCTGTAGGGTGGGTTTTTCCTTTGGTTATTTTTGCTGAGGTTTTTAGGTTTTTCTATATTGGGCATTTTTTGTGGGGTTTTTTGCTCGCTGTCTGCCATGCTGCTCCTCTGATCTGAGATTGGGTTTCTAGGCAACGCTGCAAAAGATGTTAATAGCAATAATAAAATTTGTTCTGATCTGTTATTTTGGTTTTGGAAAACTTCCATTAATCCTCTTCAGATTTTAAAAAACTACCAAAGTGTTCAGATAAGTCTGAAATTCTTTTGCTAAAAACGCTAAGGATATTTCTTTTTTAGTTTTTTGTTGTTGCTCTTGTTCTATAATCTTTGGTTTCAATTTTTATTATTCTGATGAGACTCCCTGAGTAATATACACAAAATAAATCCACTCCATGAGTATTCTTGGTTAGAGTATTTTGCTCTATTATATATTAATCTTTGTTTATGGAAGAATTTTCTGAGGTCCTGAATTTAGAACAGTATTATTGTTACAATAACTAGGAGCCTTTGAAATAAACTTTAAAGATGGGGCAGCCCTGATTAAGAAAAAAGGAAAAGAAGAGGTGAGGCGAAACCAGTCTCCAGAGTAACGCACTAAGTAAATTGGTAAAATTTTAACCATGCATATTCAGATCTTTGCAGGATAACTCTTCATTATTCCTGTGAAACTGTGGTAGTAAGATTCAGTTCTATGGTGTTTCTGAAAAGAATAACTATATTATTAGTTAGGATCCCAAGTCCGCTATCTTCAAATTAATCCATTCTTTTTCTTCCGTTACTATTTGCAGTGTAGCTTCCTCTGGTCTATCAAGAAGCAGAGGGATGCAAGTTCTTTGGATTAAAGTTGTTTGTCTCTTTATTTTTGTACCTCTGATTTAGATAAAGGTGAATGCCATCTAAATCAGTATTATGTTCTTTGTAAGGCTGTCTGCATGTTAGCTATACTGTTTGAAGGCAAACTTAAATATCACTTTTCATTAATGGCACCTGAGATTGGCCCTGTTATTACCAATGATGAAAACTGCTGCTGGCTTCATCGGGCTATGATTTTATTTTAGCGTAGACCAGATGCTAGGAAGAGAATGCATCACTTACTTAAGTACTTCATTTGCTCTTAAAACATTATGTTTGTTATGATGAGTATTAGACGTTATATTTTCTTATGTTTAGTAGAATATTAAGATATTTGCTTACACAAACAGATGTTTGCCCTAAATGAGTGTATTTTTTCTTATTGTGCTTGAGCAAGTACTGAAACTGGGAACTGGATAATCTTGCGCTGCTTAGAGCTTCTGTATTTTTTGAAAGATTGAGATTTTTTCTCAATTTGAGAACAATTAAATGGGACAAGACAGGTGATGATGGGAGGATATGTTAAAATCAAGCAAATTGGAAGTACTTTGGAAGAAGATAGCTAGAGACTAATGCTTTGGGCCCAAACGTTCTGGTTTTCAGATGCAGATAGGCTAACATAAGAGCGTATAGCATAAATCTTTTAAATCCGTGTAATACCTGAACTGAGTGGATTTACATAGAGATTCCTACATATACATGCAGTGCAGTAGGTTTACCTGTGATTTGGAGGTGTTTCTTTGCATCTCAAAATATTTTCTCTGCATCTTTGAAAGAATGAAACATGATAGTTTGTGGAAAGCTGTAAGTTGACCTTTGTAATCAAGGAAGGAAAGCTGCCTATTCCTATCTGAAATTGTGTGAAAACTTCAATCTGTCATATAAGCACATAGTTTGAGATGGAGGAGTTCAGAAGGCAAGGGGGGGGTTTATTGATTGACATTTCTGTTCTTACCAAGTAAGCAATATTCCAGGCTAGAACTCTGAAATAAATCGAAGTTCTCTTTCTTAACATCTGTATAAATCTGCCAGAGCCTTAAAGTGACACAGTGGTTAGTTTGATAAATAAGTGACAGTTGCTGTAGAAGGCGAAAGAGCTTTTAAAACCAAATTTCTTTTCCAGAATTTTGCTGTGGTGTATCCTGTAGTTTTAAATTTGTTTTCTAATTTTATTGGAGGTGAATATATTTAAGGTGTGGAAAGACCCTGCAGGAAAACCATTTAATGCTAAAGCTAGGATTTTACACTGTAGTTGAATGCAGTTATTTTTGCATTGCCTTAGTATAATCTCTCTTTGAGGTGAAATCCTTGGTGTTTTCATTCTCAAAAGCACTGAGATCTGTTGCTTTGCTTCAGTTGTTCTGCTAAATTCTATAAGGCCCTTTCTGGCATGACAATGTATAGATGAATGTTGCTCAAATGCACAAAGACCCCTCAAGGGTTCTGGGTTCTATCCCCACGCCTCCAGGGAGAGGTGGGGGAGAGCATCTATCATTCGTTTCAGTGTCAGGCCGGCCCAAACCACGACACTAAGCCTGTAACTACGTATCAGCCCAGTTTCTTCCAAGACAGTGTCATACAGTCTGACTTTCCCCTTTTGATTATTGGCAACTGTCACATATATACTGGCGGGTCACCATTTAAGTTAGTAGTATGCCTGCTACCTCTTTATCCAGCTCTGGAGGAAATTAGGTTAATTCTTTTGGGTTTGTTTTTGTTTGTTTGTTTTGGTGTTTTTTTTTTTTTGTTTTTGCTTTTTTTTTTTTGATTACTCACAGTTTAACATTAGTCCCTCCTTGAATGTTTCATATCTTGGACATTGAAGAAGAAAATACACTGTGTCTCATGTACCTCCTTGTTCTTGGTTTCAGCTGTGCTTTTCCTACTTTCAGCATCTTCCTACAACAGTAGGAACAGAAATGCAACAACCCTGCCCGAAGCAGTAGGTGTGATTTATAGTATCACTCTAAAAAGCACACTAATACATACAATATAAATTGATTACATTTCTGTGCTGTACATCAGTACGCAACAGAAATTGTTGTCTGCTGAGTGCATACAGTGCATATGCCTCCAAACACATGCTTTAAGTGTTAAAGCAGTGAAAGAGGTAGCTTTACTTAAGTTATTTTGATTACTATTTTGTTCTAAATGAAACAAGTTCAATAAAACACACTATTGTAAAGTATAACTGTAAAGAGTAATTGAAGAGGCTAGTATCAAATCTTAAAGTCCCCTCTGGGTAAATTTCAAAAATTCTTTCAGTTAAGATGATGTTGTTTATAGGTATCAATGTCTGGGACTGGAAAACTGCCTCAGGCTTTTAAGAATGGATGTTATTGGAAAAGTAGGAAATGGTTCTTGTTTGATGTGCCAGGGTCCTGCGAATGGGATGAGTGCAATTCTCATTAGATTGTATGTCAGTATTCCCCTCACATTAATATGGACCGGAGGGTTAAGCCTGTCACTTCTGACAAGGGGAAAAATGACTGCTAGATAACACTTCGCATAAAAGGACTGTGTGGCTGTTGGTTTAAGCACATTCTACCTGATTTTCTCCAATTATTGTTAATTCCCCTTGCTCCATTCTGACTTGTCAGCAGGTGAGCGGAAATGATAACTGTTTTCCTAGCAGCTGTGATAGAGATTTTTTGCATTGCATCAGCATGTTGATGTTGCGTCATCACATCGTAATTTCTAACACTATCACATCTGCTTGATCTCGAGGTCACCACCTGCTTGCACTTCAGTGGCCTTACTGCCATGACTGGTAATCCAGATACAACAGAGACCGTGTCTGGAAAGTATAAACCAGTAGGACACCTCAGTAGCCCCTGTGGTTGGTCAGTTTGTCTAATGTCCATTGAATACTAATTTAAACCATTAATAACATTTTAATCTACTTTATAGGGAGATTAAAGTGATCTCCTGGCAGCCATTGATGGTATTCCTTTGATTCTGTCATAGCAAGGATGAGTAGATTGCTATGTGGGAAATCACTTCTTGTCTCAGAGGAAGATTACAGAAGGATCTGTCTACAGTTCTCTTCTTTTGTGTAGTTCTGCAGTAATCTCTTATCATCCTCCCTGACTGGCCTGTATGTAGGGTTATCGGGGGAGGCAGATTGTCACAAAGATAGAGTTTGTATCAAAGGCTGACCTTGTCATCCTGCCCTATGTTTTTAGATACCGCCAGATTTTATTAGATGTGGCTGTGTGAAACATTACAAAGAAAACTGGTGAATAAGCATAAAACACAACTTGCTGACTTGAAAGTGCTCCATGTCTGGTGCATATCTCACTTGAACGTTTACTTCCTTCTTTGCTGCTGACTGCAAGATGTCCATCTTCAAACATGTTGTGGTAGGTTGACCTTGGCTGGCTGCCAGGTGCCCACCCAGTCACTCTCTCACTCACCCTCCTCATCAGTACTGGGAGAGGAAATAATAAGAAAAAAAGCCTCATGGGTTGAGATAAGGACAGGGAGATCGCTAACCAGTTACCATCAAGGGGAAAGCAGACTCGACCTGGGGGAGGATTAATTTAATTTATTGCCAATTAAAAATAGTGTAGGCTAGTGAGAAACAAAGATAAACTAATAACACCTTCTCCCACCCCTCCCTTCTTCCCAGGCTCAACTTCATTCCTTCGTTCCTGACTCTTCTACCTCCTCCCCTGAGCAGCATGGTGGGTGGCAGGCTGGGGGAGAGCTGCTGCAATCAGTTTAAAACACTTTGTCTCTGCTGCTCCTTCCTCCTCACACTCTTCCCCTGCTCCGGCGTGGAGTCCCTTCCACCGGGGTCTTAGAGTGGTGGGAGGCATCTCTGGTGTATGGTGTGAGGGAGGTGAGGCTGATGTCTGCTTCACAGGCACCAGTTCTGGAGCTGCTGCTCTGGGTGCGCTGGGCAGAGGGCTTTCACTGGAGGGCTGCTTAGCTCTTGGCTGGACTTGCTGATCCCCAGGACGTGGTGTGAATACTCTGTTACTAGGGTTTTGACCTAATGGTTAGGATATCGACCTTGTCTTTTGATTAGTATTGACAGAGTAAAAGGATGAAGTTTCTTTTAGATTAACACTGATGGGGTGAGTATATTAGTATTTTTATTTATGTGCATGTACGACGCTTAGGTACATATTTCATCTCTAATCATTGCTCACAAGCATCAAGCACTATTTTAAGTAAGATCAAGGAGCTTTTGTGTGAATGTTTTTCATCTGGCAGAAAATAAAGGAGTGGTTTTACTTAACCCATGTAATTAAGGAGGTTGCCCCGAGTTGTATATGGAGTTTGGCCCCACTCAGTTCATGAGCTGCTTTGAACTCAACATGTTGGTTTCCTGTTGTTTGACCAACAGGAAGAAAAAAAAGGAATTTCATAATTTTTCATACCAGGCTTCATTTTTTCCACTCTTCTGTTCTATGTATGAATACAGTGGTTTTGAAAATACATACACATAAGAAATATCTTCAAAGAATGCGTTATCTCAGTTTTCTTCAAAAACTAAATTTTCATTCTCACGTTAGAAACCATCAGGTTGAAATACGTATTTTCATACAGAACTCGGGAAAGAACAAAATCAGTGAGGTGAAAGTGACTGCAGAGAACTGAAGAACCAATGTAAACTCAAACCACAGAAGTCATGCAAGGACCAGAAGTTACAGCAGACTATATTGCATGATGTATATTGACTTGCGTAACACTTTTAGAGAGCAATGGGTTGCTTTGCTTCAGGCATTATTAAAGATGCATGTAGAGATACATGCAGTTTCCAAACCTGTGAACTTCGGGCACTGAAGCTATATTAAGAATCAGCCCTATTTCAGTACCCCAATGCACTAGTAGATCATGTGGTGGTGTTTCATGGCAGCTTTTAGTTGCTGAAAGCTTCTTTCAAGGGGTTCAGGGAAATAGGTAATTTTTATCTTCAACAGACAAAAATATGGCTATCTGTTTGCTCAGTAAATCCTGGGTTTGGTTTGCATTTATTTATAAGCTGATAGTATGCGTCATACTTGTATTTCTGGAAGGTTGCATCTAGGCCTTTTACTGATTTATCAGAGCATGAAATGATACTCTGCTTCTTCTGTTCTAGCTAGCACTATGATTTAATAGGATATAGTGGGTTTTTTACTTTACATAGCGTAATAGATGAGCACCAAGGTAGTACTAGGTTACAGTGTAATCCTTTTGTTTACCTTGTCTTTTAAAACATACGAAACAAAGCCTAACATAAAAACAATATATCAACATTTTCACCACAATTTAACAGTAGGTTACAAATGCCCATATATGCTCTTTCCACACACAGCCGTACAATCCCCTCCATGTGTTAATTTTTGTAATAGAAAGATTATTTGAATGTTCTCTGCACTCCTATACCATGGTCCTGACCAAGCAGAACCTGTCTATATTAGAAAGCGTGTGGTATGTATCCATAATCTCTCTTGTTATATGTCTGTTTTATCCCCAAAGTGAGAGATCTCCATCGATGCTGAAGGAAGCTCCTGGAAGCATGTACCAAATAATACTGTGCTCAAGAGTAATAGCAGGGATTCCTGTGCAGATACAGTGGTTGGGTTTACAGACCCTTTTATGTCGGAGGACAGTGAAAACCTCATTTTGCTGAAATTGCAGACTCCCTTGCTACTGCGTTTAAAGAGATTGAGGTTCATGGTTGGCGTTTATGTACTGTGAAACCTTGTACCTGTCGAAGTTCACGGCTCTGTGCATTTTATTTTGCACAATAATAGGCATATTTTTGCAGGTATTTCTAGCTACAGAAAATTCTTCATTGTAAACCATGTTCAGATTTATGAAAGGACAGTGCTGATATAGGAGCTGAATTCTATTACTGAGTAATGTTGCTGCCTGAGAGCTGTGCAGTCATGTATCGTAAGATGTTTCAAAGGTAGATAGGACCTGTTGTTGTAAGGACTTCTGTTACTTATTGCTGGTTTGCTGTTCTTACAGATGTATTTTTTAAATTGCATTGGAACATGCAAAGTTAAAGTACTGACTGTTTCTTTCCTGTGGAACTGCCATAGTTTGGTTTCTTTCGAACTTGGGAAATCGGGAAAGTCACAGATGTGTCATGTGCTATTCTGCAATTCCTCGATGCCATGTAAGGTAAAGAGATTACTCAAAACCCACACATTCCTTCACATATTTCATAAAAACATTCCTTTGCTAGACATGATAAATACCTTAATTCCAAGCACCATCAGAAGGGTCAGCAGATCTGCTAGAATAAGATCTGCAAAAATCAGCAGAAAATCATTTGTTTTCCTTTAGTTTATTTTTTCTCTTAAGTCAAGCCATTTGATATTAATTAGCTGTGATCTAAAAGAACATATTTTAAAATTCTTTCTTTTAACTGTAATTATTATAGTCTTAATTCTGAGCCATTTTTCAGGAAAGAACCTGTCCTGATTACACGGGAAGATCGTCATCACTTTTTCTTCATAGCTTGCCTTGATTCTCCCACGCATGATTACCCCCTCTATGTGAAAGACCAAACTGCTTCACAGAATCCCAGAATCAGAGAATCCCAGAATCATAGAATCACAGAATAGTTTGGGTTGGAAGTGACCTTTAAAGGTCATCTAGTCCAACGTCCCTGCAATGAGCAGGGACATCTTCAACTAGATCAGGTTGCTCAGAGTCCCGTCCAACATGACCTTGAATGTTTCCAGGGATGGGTCATCTACCACCTCTCTGGGCAACCTGTGCCAGTGTTTCACCACCCTCACTGTAAAAAATGTCTTCCTTATATCTAATCTGAATCTTCCTTCTTTTAGTTTAAAACCATTACCCCTCGTCCAATTGGAGCAGGCCCCACTAAAAAGTTTGTCCCCAGTACTTAGGTTAGCTTTTTTTTTGGAGGTATGAGAGAGATATGTATTTATATAGAACTAAGACATTTTAACAAAGATTATAAAAGGATGAAGAGTAACTTTAACCAGGAAATCATGTGTAAGCTAGGAGGATAGAAGGGCATATAATAGATGAGAAAGTAGGAATGCTTAACAGCTGATCTGTCTTAAGTCTTCCCTAAAGGAAAATAATAGCATACATATACCAATAACGATTGACAAGGATGATCTGGGATCACAAGATAGAATGTGAAAGGTAACCAGTTAAAGAATAACGATAAGTGGTTTCAGCCAGAATGTCTTGATCATGCTCACAGGCACCAACTGTAGTCAAACAACTACTGACAATTATGTGTCTAGGCAGTTGAAGAATGAGTGAAGTCCCAAAGGAGCGCTATTTACTTATATATAACTAAGAATTGTGTATAGAATATTATACCGATTTGTTGTTAATAAAGTTTAGATATGGTTCCACAACAGTCTTCATGAAGAAGACTAAATGGCTGTGGTCCCAGTGCTCAGTTCAGTTGCCTGTGCTCTAATCAGTAGCTTCTGAGAAATTCTTCCAGGAAGACTTTGTGTGTTAAATTTAATGTACTCAGAGAAGAACTGCTGTGGTTAATGCTCTTGGTATCTCTCTAGAAGTGCTTTTGAAGTTAGAACATGGTTAGAATCAGATGGTACATCCTTAGTGGCAGCTACAGATGATCTGCTTTGGGAAAGCTTCTTCATGATGGAAAAAATTGTGATATTCCCATGTCCTGCAATTTCAGGTTAATCCCTTATTTGACGCATTAGGAACTACTTCCAACCAAATGTTTAGAATAATGTTACAATGTTTTGCAGAAAAGATGATAATAGGCAGTGTATTTAATGGTGACAAACTTCAGTGTAGATTGTAATCGTAAAACTTTAAATCCTTTGTGTGTAATGTGTTCATGTGTGCTTTAAAAACATTAAAATGGAAGATAGCCTTTGCTTATAAGACCACCTAATTTTGTCAAAATAATTTGTATACTATTTCTGCCCTTGTTGATGGACTTTACTATTGACATACTTTGAAGAAGCATATAGTAATGGCTCCGTATAGTCTGAAAATTCTTCTGTTTCAAAAAAGAAGGCCTTTCAAATAACTAAGTGCTTCTAAAAACATCAGTAATTCTTTTTGCCGTGTTTCCTACCAAAAACAGAGAGAGTTTTCTTTTTATTTTTGATGGGATAGAAGTCTTCAACAGTTTAGTTTATTCATGTAAAAGCCAGATCCATCCTTTTGAACCTGAACATGGAAAAATTTTCTACTTCAGATTATATGTATACCTTTGTCTTTTAAAAATATTATCTTAATTTTATAGTATCTGCATAACAAAAGAATATTAAAAAGGAAGGAAGGGGAATACCTGTGAGAGAAGGCCAATGTGGAGATGAAGATCTTGAATACTTACAGTAGAATATACTACAGAGAGTAACCTTTGAAACAGCATTGTCATCTACATTTTTGAATCCAGTAATTCAAAGAGATCTGTGTGAATGGAAATTATGTCCCAGTAAAATGATTAGAGAAGTTAAACTAGGTAAGGAGAACAAGCGAGAAGAAAGCTGGTAAAGAACAGATGTTACCTTAGGGTCTGTTGTGGATGACTGTGGTAAATTTAAAGGCTCTTTTTAAAAGCATCATTCTGGTTTGAGGTACAAGATTGTCTACCAGCACTGTTTTCTTCACCAACACAATGACTCAGTCTCTCTTTAAAGTCTTCTGTTTCCCTATAGTGTTGTAAAAAGGTACCTTTTATTAATTACCCCTTCCTAGGAAGGGAGAGGGTATGAAATGGAAATGACAGAAGTGTTTTGAAACCTCCATTGCATGTACCTTCCACAACTGATGGTCTTACGTATGCTCTTGCCAGGCATATATGTGCTGTCCACGCTTTGAGACTAGTTTCTTCAAAGTGAGCAGTTCTCTTGGACACACATTTTTTAAATCAGTATGTATAATGTTAGTTAGACTGATCCTCTGATTCTGTGATTAGATTTAAATCACTACCCAGATAACATGGATTTATCCCATTTTAATTTGCTGATCTCATCACACTTGTGGTTCCTTTTGACATATGACCGTAAACCTATACTTAAAAGCCGTATCTGATATGTGATTTGCAGATTATAGACTGTTTCTCTTTACTAATGGGTCAGAGAGGAGCATGAGTTTATGATCATGATTTTTGTGGTTGTTTTTCTGTTAGATGCTTGAGGTGGCTTGTATTAATAATTTTCCTGTACTATAAAAGTTGTGTTATAAACTGTAAATGTATCATTAATGGGCAGTGGTGTATATTCAGATTGACGGTGGTAGGTACAGAGCAAATTAAACCATGAGGAAATATGATTAAAAAGCTGACATAAAACCAAATGATCTTGATAGTGGTACTTCTCTTTTATGAGCATGATTGGAATTTTCAAAGGATCATTGGTTGACTGAGTCTAAATTTTACCTTTACAATTTTACAACCAACTAAATTGGGAGCCCACACTCCTATTCTAATTGCAAGCAGATCAAATCTGATCCAGAAAAGTGCTCAGCCTTTTTAAGACAGAGGTGGCAGAAGGAAAGGAGTGCTTCACGTACCTTTGAGGATGTCATGGTTTAGGCCAAATCAACTACTGGGGACCTGGGGGATCCCAGATGGGACCGACAGATGTTCCTCTCTACCCCTCTTCAAAGAGAGAGGCAGAGGAGGAAAAAGAGACTTATGAGTTTAGAAGGAACTAAACTACTTTAATGAAATATTAATAATAAAATAAAAAGAAATAATGAAATATATACAAAACTGTAGCAAGCTCCCGAGGTGACAATCACGTCACCGGCTGGCACTGGGACAGTCCCAGGCTGGACTCAGTGACGGACGGGAGTTGGATTCCGGATCTAGATTTGGGATCGGGATCACAGGCAGACGAACAGAATCCTCCTCAGACGTTGGCCATTGAAGGACGAGAGAGAGATGACTCTTTGATCCCTCAGCTTTTATACTGAGCATGAGGAATGATGAGATGGAATACCCTGTTGGTCAGTTTTGGGTCACCTGTCCTGTCCGCTCCCCCCCGCAGGTGGGACCCCACTATGCTTTTCCACTTCCGACCCTCCAACGGGGCCAATACCAAAGTTGGTTGGCCTTGGGGGTTATAGCAATAAGTATAAGCAGGAGCCTCTCTGCATCCCATGCCCGGGCATCAGCTATAAACAATTGGTCTTATCACTCTGAGAGAATGAGTATTGTCTGCACAATATGCAGTTAATTTCAGTAGTCAGAGAGGCCCAGCTAAGAAGCGAAGTTACTGAACAAAATTGGTTCTGTTTTACCTCAAACCAGGACAGAGGAGTTTGGTGCCTTTAATAGTACAGATGTGCAGAATTTTGGTACAGGTGATAAGAACACAAAATCCTGAATGTTAGCCCTCTGAGTAGAGTAATAGGGGAATCCTTTGTCTTAGATTTCAAAGGAAGATTTTCTGTTTTTCATGTGTGTATGAGGCAGGCAGGAGAAAAGGGCTTTCTCTAAAGTACTCTAAAGGAAATGGTACAGGCAACAGAACAGGAGAACATGCACAAAGATGTCCCGGCTTGGTGTCACCTGCGGTATCTGAAGGTGGGCTCTATAGACTGGGACTTTTGCTTCTCCCTTTCTCAACAGTGAAACTGTTGTCGAATCATATCTTCACTCACAGTTTGCATAGCTGGCTTTCTAATGCTAGTGTGCAAGTAAAGAACTAGTCTTTAAATGTGACCAATGCATAATTTGTAAATATAATCAGTTTGTCATCCTGCTCTTCATAACCTCTTAAGTACCTACACTAACTAAAGGAAATAGAATAATTTATCTGCCTGACTTGAGGTGGTAATATATTTTTTCAACCTAGCAGCAATTTGTAGTCTGCATAGATTGGATTGTTTCACAGGAGAATTGTTATGGTAATTTTAATTTTATCTTAGAACTTGTAATTATTCCACAGTATTGTTCTAATGTAACAGGCCATGCAGCAGTTCATTTGTTTGTCAGTGCTCAAAATTGGACAGGGCAACTTAAAAATTTAGTTTTAATCTTTTTCTTTTATCAAAATGTTTTGCGTGTGTGTTTTCCTCTATGAGTGCATTTCAAATATGATTATTAAAAGTTGCAATTAGTATATTGAAAGCTGAAAAGCTGTTATATCAGGTGCCAACTGGTTTGGAGTATTTCTTCTCAGAGTATGTGATAAACATTACAAGAACAGGATGGGATTTGCTTTTCTTGTATAGGCTTATAGACCAAGGTCTTCTAATTGTCCATCCCTTACTTTGAGACTACTTTTTGTCAGATACTCTACAGGTACATCCTCAGGGATTTATGCCCTGAAGGCATAAGGAGTTTGTTTCGGCTGCATGGATGTTGCTTGTGCATGTTCTTGATATATGTAATGGAACTTGCTTCGAGGAAAAATGGGATTTAAAAAAGAAAAGATACTTGGGTTTAGTCCATCGGTATCACTAAGGACAGCTGTGAGGTCTTTCTTCCCTCCTGTTTGAAGGAAAGGCTTAGGATTCTCACTGAGTTTGGATCTAGACCTAGCAGAGGAAGTGTCCCCTGGAAAGGAATGGGCATTTCCCTTCTTAAGGATGAAGAAAGCACTGAAGGACAAATGCTACAGTTTTAAGCCAGCTGACATGATTCAAACTATTGAAGTAAATAAGGAAAATTGGTGGGCCAGATCCTCACTGGCTCCTGAAAGGTGCTAGATGACCACTAAAAATGCAACAAGCATCAACTATACCTGGCATGTCGCAGGAATGGACCTAAGTAATTACCATGGGCTTTGCTCAAAAGGGATTTATTGCTTAAAATCTTGATATTTTTTGCAGTGTCATTAATCATGCTGAACTTATATGACTAATATGATTATAATATCTGACTCCATAGGGATTCTGCTACAATTTAGTAACAATTACTGTCTACTATTGCAGATAGTTTTTATTGTAAAGCATTGCCAAAAATCTTAATGTAATTATATTTAGTCATAATGTATGCTTCAGTTTGCAGGTACTGTAAGAAAATGTAGATTGATTTGAATGATTGTTTCAGTGTAACATGATTTTAATTCCATGTGTAGTGCCTGCCTCATCATCTCAAATTTTGTGAATTGGGCACTGGTACCTTTCAGTCGAATTGTGTGTTAAATAACATTAATTAAATGTGTATCAGAAAGCATCCATTATCTTCCAAGCATGCAGTATAATATCTATGGATAGCTTATTCTGAAAACGTTGTCCGAAGGATGTCAATAGAATATTGTGTTGCATAAAACAATAGGCTCCTCGTGTGAGAATCAGATAACTATGGATATGCTGCAAAAGGATGCAGAGAAACTACAAATCCTGTTCGGAACAAGTCACATTGTAGAGAACACTGAGTATTTTTGGTTGCTGATACACACTCATAGTTTCTATATACCTTGGAGAAGATTTTTCTTTTGCATCATTCTGTTTCATGATAACTGAATCCCAGTTCAATTGCTTTCTTCAAGATAAGGGATTTTACTCTTCTTGGTTTTCACCACCATTCCAGATAGGAAGGAAGAAGTGGCATGCTGAGGAAGAGTTGCATTTGTCATGAGAAAAGTGGTTAGAAAGAGATGTGAGACAATGAGGCTTAACATTGCAAGGGAACAGAGATTTCTGTGTTCTCTTGTTTTGGCACAGGAGATTGTGCTGCATTTTAGAACATGACATACCTTTTTCTGCAAGCATTTTTAATCCTCCTTTTGTTCTTCTATATTTGTGGGATTTAATTGCCCAGTTTTTCATGCTAGTACTTAGCAGAGAAAGCACATCCTGCCGTACATACATTGTGCCTGCATTGGAAATCCAAGTAAACTGTTTGTTTGAACTAAGTTTTCATTCTCTAGGAATACAGATTAGATCATTAAGTTGTAGTGCCCTTATCGGTGTTTGCAAGCTGCAGAGTCTATTAATTGAATGAATGTGGCATGGGTTGATATACTGTCTCACCTGATCAAAAGGTAACCTTTTTCTGTCTGTAACTATAGGTTTCATCCTTCATCCTAACACTTTTTCAGAGGCACTGAGTTGATTGTGGTTTTATTGCTGTGTTCGTTTGTCTTCAGTTGGCAGATACCTTCCAGCTAGTATCTACTAACCATAAGAAAGCTAATCATTTATAGATCACATGTAGATGATAAGCAAATAACAGTTAGCCTTTGTGTATATTCCTTTTTACTGGAAAAATCAGTAAGAAACCGGAAAATTCTGACCACCTGTACTACTTTCTGAAAGACAGTTATGCAGAGCAAGGTAATCAGTAGATTAAAAAGCCAGGGAGCTGAGTGACTTCAAAATTACAGGTAAAATGGTGGTATATTAAAGTGGATCTGTGTTCAAAGTGGTCTACAGTGGAGATCCCTCCCCTTGGCTTGTTGAATGCAAGTGTATCTCAGAACATGAATTCTGTTCAAGAGAAAGTATTTCTTAATCTTCTCAAATACTGTAAATGTCTGCTGCTACTACGCTTGTGTTCTTAAAATGAAGAGAAAAAAAACCCCAAACAATCCAACTGTCAATGTCTTCCTTAAAAGGCAAATATCTATCGAATTCAGTTCTTATATTTTAGTCTCAACCCTTCACAGAAAAAAGAGCTCATTTTGTCTAAGACGGTGCAGTAGTGAATAGTGGGAGAGTATACTATTTTGGTGTGAATTTATTGTAGAACCTGTTAAAGAAAGAAGAAGGGAAACTTACAGTTTTAAAAAAAATATTTGGGTTTCATGGGCCTATTTGGATCTGTTTCTGAAATATTTGTTGAAGACAATTTTAGTGTATACACAGAAGAATAATGGGTCACTGGTTTCACTAGTTTCATACTTCAGTGAGTATTCTTGTAAAAATACTTTAAATATTCTGGGTTTCATTCAGCTCTTGTAGTCATGTACTGAATTGCTGAAATTCACAGTATTGCAAAATAACGAGCAATATTTTCCCATTCCAGACTTGCCTGCATTTCACTGTGAGCCCTCTGTTGCATATTTTGTGACATACTTAGTATTTATTGCAGTGATATATGTATTTTCTCAATCAGTATGTTTGTAGTAGGACAATTATACTGGCAACTGCAATGGGAAACACATGCATCATGATCCGTTGTAGTGCTGGCAGAATGAGAAATGTCAATTGAGGTTGTTGTAAGAGGTTTCCTAATCCTGCTGAACTAAGGAGTGAAATTCTTTCTGAATCATTGCCATCTGGAGTGTATAAAAATGTGAAATAACCTTTTATCATTAGGTTGGCACATGCTACTGGAGCAGTATTGGCATTGATGAAGTTCTAATGAAATGAAATGCTATGCACTGAGAAAAACTCACTACTTCATTATTTTGTCTAGGTTCTTCAGAACCCTGCCCTCCAATTTATGAAGGTTATTGAGTAGTTAGTAATGTTTTAAATCTAAAAGACACAGAGTCTTTATTTAAAATAATCTGGCGTTTCAATATGGATATTTATCTAGTTATAAATACAAAACAACATGCATGTGGTGGAGAATAATTTGTAACTCATACTATAATCAGGTAATTTAGCTCATTCTTTCAGTTTTCTTGACTTGCTTTACTTGTTTGACAGGTATGTATTGCCCATAAATTTTAGGGTCTAAAATTAGGCCAAGAGGCTTCATCCCCCACCTTGTCAGAAGCAAACATGGCACATAATCCTTTCATAATCTGATCACACCCACTGTAGAATAGTTGTTCTGTCCAACTGTTGCTACTGCACAACTGTTCAGTACTGAACTGCTTTTATTTGTACTACATATAATACTGCTCGGTTTATGCATATTTGTTCTTATATCAGTTCATTTTATAAATACATACTGACTAATCCTGTCCCCACCAAACCTTTGCTATACCAGACTAAACTTGTCCATCTTTTTTAGCCTCTTTCCTATGGCTGTTGCAATATAAATTAGTTTTTCTTAATTTTTCTTGCAGATAGGTGGTGTGAACATGTATTTCGGGTGGGTCTTCCCAATTTCACAGGTATTTTATGTCTGTTACTGCCATCTTCCTAGAGCAGGTGCTTTTCCTCACATTGGACTTAGTTCCTCACTGTGGATGAGAGGAGAATACTGCCAGGAAGTATAGGTGGCACACAGTAAGATGCCTATAGGCACCATCTATAGGTGACTTGTTTGAGAGTAAATTCCTGGACTGTCTTTAGCAATACCCTTCCAGGTAGTGGAAGCACAGGCTAAGTTCCCAACACCCTCGGTGTTCACACTGCCCTCACGTGTCTGCCTTCCTGATCTGTTCTCGTCTTCTCTCTTCCTGCTGTCCCGAACCCTTTCCTGTCTATCTTCTCTTACCTGTTCTTCCGTCAGTCTCTGTTTGTCTGGATTCTCCTTGACTTAAAATACCCAGCTGAGTTGATGAATGGCCAGTATTATAATTCTTTCATCCAGGAGAAACTGATGTTTGCTGTGTATTTGCTGTTGTTCAGCAAAGGTTATATGGCTAGGCACATTTCTAGTTAAAAATACTCTCTGAGTCAGATGTGGAATCTTAATCGCTTTCAATCATCAGTCTGTGCCTTACATTCTCATTTTGAAGGGTTAATCGTCATGGAGTTCAGAGAACTAGATGACAGTCCTCTTTGCTCTTCAGATTAAACAATATGAAGTCTGAGAGGTAGGGTTGGATTTAGAAAATGAAGGATTAAGACTGTTTAACTAATTCTTTCGAGGATGTGATTTCATTCTATCATGCTTAAATGGAAGTGGGCCAGTGGTTTTGCGATCCTGTAAATATAGTAGATGAGAATGTATTTTATTTTAAGCATCCTGTTTGGTCTCCATGTATTATAATGTAATTGTAACAGAAATTTATGTCTGCAGTATTGAGATTAACTTAAAATTTAAAAAGTGCTAGCCAGTTCTTGTGCTAATTGTGTTTATTTCTGCTCAATGGACAAAACCAAAACATTTCTGGTTTTTCTGTAAATGATATCCCTGTAAATTTCATAAATGCACTGAGACTAAATAAAAAGATGAGTATCATATTCTCTATCTTAATGTTTTGTATTAACACTTTTCAGTAAAACCTCTAAAGGCATCTGCTGCTGTGTGTTGTGTGTACATACTACTGCTCAAGGTAGTAAGAATGCACAAGAGCACATTTTAGGCATTCTGAGAATATACTTGATTTACCTGCTCTTTTAAATTTTCTAAGACAAGTGTTGGTTTTACTGTTAACTAAAAACCTGTAAAGCTACAGAGATAAATTAAAAAGGTAAATATCACTCCTCCACCCACCAGAATATTTAGAAGTAAGTCAAAATTGTGACGGTAGCTAACATGCAAGTATCTGAGCTAGCATTCAGTGAGTAACACAGCACCAGAAATAGTGTGTTTATCAGTGTATTCTCTAAGCCTGATGGTTCTCTGGATGAATATTCTGTTGACTGCCCTGCAGTGAGCTCCTTGGTGCAGTGCTGTTGGTCAGGATCTAAGCCAGCTCATTTAAAGTTAGCGTGGTTATTTGAGCTGCAGCAATGATTTTGATGAAGAGCATGCATCTCTTGCAGAAATGACATTCAGCAAATTATGTTAGGAAGATAAGCAGTGCTTTAGAGGACAAATAATCACACTTTCAGAAATTTCAAATGTACATTTGAAAAATATATTAATTTTGAAAATGGAAGAAGGATTATCTCATGACAGTGAGAGTGTCTTGCCTTCCTCGTCCATGGAAAGAGAGAAGATTTATATAGATTGATATTGTGTTTTTTTACAGAAGCTGATACAAGTCTAATAAACAATATTATCTCTTCCTAATAATTCAGTCTGTACTTAGCTTGAAATTTTCTGTTTCTGACCTGAAGAAACACTGGTGTAAACATGTTTCATTCTTTCCATATCCAAATCAGTTGGCTATAAAAAAAGATTAAGAAAATGATTCAAAATCTCCTAGGATTTGTTTCCTCTGGTGGCTGCTAAATGAAAATAATGACATTTTACAGCTAAGCAAGCAGAGAAATTCTGAACAATTTGCTAACTAATATTGCTGTGAAATTATAAATAGCATTAAGAAATAGAATGGGAAATATTTAAACACTGGAAGAAAACGGTTATAACTGCAAATCTAATCCATCTACCTGGTAAAAAAAGACGTGTGCAAATGAAAAGACACAAATGAACTCTAACCAA
Organism: Vanellus vanellus; assembly: GCF_965231255.1. Lineage (NCBI taxonomy): Eukaryota > Metazoa > Chordata > Aves > Charadriiformes > Charadriidae > Vanellus > Vanellus vanellus. The sequence continues at coordinate 8,875,772 of NC_138910.1, forward strand.
GTCTTCCACAGATTGCATTTAATGGAAGCCATATAAACGGTTCAAGTGGCTACCCCATTGTTTCTAACCCCATACTCGGAGGCAGGACATCAGACCTCTTGTCTTTCAAAGCAGTTGTATGTGAATGGTCATAAAAAATCTGCCTTGTGGACCTCTGAAAAGCCCTCTGTATATGTAATATATATATGTTTGGCATCGTGTTCTTAATGCATAACAAAAAAAAAAACCAAAACAAACCCAAAACAAAAAACAGACTGAAAACATTAAAATTGCACATGAAAAATGGGGTGGGTGGGAGAGAACAGTGTTGTTGGATGTCAGGAAACTGTTTTCCTATCTGAATTTCCAAGCTGCATGGTCTAACTATCAGGATGCTACTGATAATACAAGACCTTTTACAAATACATTTTCTAAAGGAGGGGGGAAAAAAAACCCTAAATTGAAAAATACTCGATACCCATTTCCAGAGATGCTGGAAAGTCCAGTGTAATGAAGTTTTCAATCAGCACCAGTCTTCTCACTAATTGAGAAAATGAAAGCTCCAGTTACCAGGTGCATTAAGTCTGTAGGCTCCCAAATCGTCTTAAGAAGAAAATCTTTGTAAAGAAAAAAAAATCCACTGTATAATTTTGGGTTTCAAAATTCGATGTGGCATAGATGACAGTATTTCAATAAACAAGTTGCAGGTGCAGTACAGAATATTACTTAGTGTAAGCACATTCTGATTGAGTTCTGTTAAAGCTGATTTAAAAGGTTTATTGTATTAGAACTACAACAGAGATACCTAGCTTTCTGATAAACAGTACTGGCAGATCATATCTTTGTAATTTATGAAAATAGTAGATTATTATAAATGTCATTAATTCACTCTGATATATTTTTGCAAAGAGAACAAAAGGATATGAAAAGAAGTTGAGAAGCAAGAATATTAAATAAGAGATGGGGGCAGGAATAACGCTTCTCATCACATGCCTGGATTTCCTGTTTGGGGTTTAAGAAAGTCTGGCTATTAGGATGTGGATTAGTGGAAGATTCATTCTTCTTCATGATGTAGGTCAGACACTAGCAAACATGTGGTGAAGAAAAAGCCCGTTTTCCCCAGTAGCAAGTGGAAACAGTAGCTCTGCGGACCAGACAGAATGATTAGTTTGGATGTCCTGTGTGCTATGCAACAGGTTTGAAATGTATGAGTAATGAAGGCTTCATGCAGAAGAGTCTCTGACTGCACACTGTGGGGCCACGTTAATGCTTTTTTAAAAAGCAGCTCAGTTCCTGAGTAGCCTTTTGTGAGAAGTCATTTGTCCAAGTCAGAAAAAGGAACTGGCAATGTCCCGGAACGTGCACAAGAGGAGTGTCCCCGGGAGAGCCTATTCACAGGAGCCTGACATTAATTTCATGCTAAGAGAGGCTGTTTGCAGGTACTGCATCTTTCTGGAGAAACTTTTCTTATTGATTGTGTTAAGTCTGGGAGAATTTAAGATGAATGATACAGTGAAATTCATAAAGCTGATTATATTACTAACAGTTAAAGTTCACACTTGTGTGCAACCAATTTGAAGAGGTCTTAAGACCTCTTTTACAGCACTTTAAATGTTGGTCTGAAGAACTGTTTCTTCTTTCAGTGTTTTATGTGAAATCTCATCATTTTTCATGCCATGGAAAGCATATAACTCTGATGTGTAGCAATGTGTGATTTATGCAAGCCACAAATTTAAGTGTCGTTTACCCACGGTTTAGATACTTCTATTATATTTAAAATAGTTTCACAGATTTATCATGGGCTAGTTCCATTGCAGCAAAAATGTTCAGAAGGCTTTCTTAATCTCATTTGCAAGTTTTGATAATGTTATTGTTGACTTAGAAATTAATTTCCAAATTTTAGTCGTCTTCTGCCTTCTCCTCCCTCTCTATTTTTGGTTTGAATTTTAAAAATTCCTATTATTTAAAAAGCTGCCATGACAATAACTTCTGAGATCTGACTGCACATAGACCAGCTCAGTCTCATTTGCATCTTTAGATGCAAGAATTATTGCCTTCTTTATAGACAAATTTACAGTTGTCATTAAGCATCTGTCCTATTACTAATTTTTAGATGTTTTCACATTACAGTTAACATTGACAATTTTTTAGGGTTTTTCTGCTCAATTACATGTTGCTCTTTTAAGGACACATAGTTATAAATATGATCAAAGACAGAGTGTAGTTGTAAACAGTTTTAAAAAGCCCACACTAATAAAACCAATACTAGGAATAATTTTTTTTTTTTAAAAATTCTTGCTTCCACTGTCTGAAGTTGCTCGGTTTAGTCATCAAAGGTGTAGAATAAAAATAGAGGATTGTTTCTACGCTGTTAAGTCCCTGAGGTTTTAAGCCTTGATATCAAGAAAGACCCTTGGTGTCTAGGAACAGACAACGCACAGATTTGTAAATTGTATGGAAGGATTGCTAGAAAGTGAAAAGTTCTTGTTACAGTACTGTGAAGTCTTTGTAAGAAGCAGAAAATCTGTCAGTTTGTAACTTTTTTCTTTTTCAAGTATCAGCAACTTAGTTTTCCAGCCCCAGTGTACTGGAAATCTTAAATTTCAAGATCAGATAATGAAATAATCATTATAATTTTCCTTATTTGGCTTCCCTAGTGTCTTTTGAATGGATACCTCATGAAAAAGATGAGTGGCTGAATTTAAAAAAAAATGTAAGAATTAAAAGTGGTGGATTGTGTTTTGTCAGTTTGCTGATCAAATTAGTTGTGCATTGATATTGTTATTGTAAAAGCAGCGGCTTGAACATCTTTGAAGACTTCTTGTGGGCATTTTTTATTGTAGAACATTGTGTCCATCAAGTATAAGTGTTCTCATTTGCAGGTGATAAACATTGCTAAGACTATTGATGTTTTCGTGTGTTTTCATAGCATGTAACTCCTAATAAGTCACTGGAAAATGCATGCATACTGTAATGAAATTACTCATACCCATCCAGGTTAACCGAATACCTTTATCACATATAAAGTAGGTTTATTTCTTGTGAACTCTTCTTTCAGATATTTCACAAATTTACACTGGCAGATATTATTTTAAGAAAGTTCACTTTGGAAATTTTGGTAATGGGAGTATTGATTATATGTTCAAAGCATGACACTTGGAATCATAACTTTATTTCATTGGTAAGGAAAGATTATCTGCCCTGTGGGCATTTTAGTAACTAATCTGGATGAATCAAATTCTTCCTGCTGAGTGTAATTAATTTTAGGCCAACCTAATATTTTGTAGGCTGCTTGTTTGTTATAGACCAGCTTGATTGCAATGGTTCTTCAAAGATGAAATTTCTTTCTGGTTAGATCAGCCAGCTGAAGGCACCTATCTATCTTTGAGTAGATGTATGTGTTTCCTGGTGATGGCATCAGGAGTCTGTCTTCCATACGTTTGTGGGAAAGCACTGTCTCTTTATCCTCCTTTCAGTCTACTGCCAGTAGTCTGGGAGGACAAGATTGATGTAGAGGTTTTGGGTATTTCGTTTCTTTGTCTAGTTAGGATACGCACCTTTCCGAGCAGATTCTATTAATAAAAAAGTCTTTTTAAAAGTTTGGCCCTATGTAGTATCTAGGGAAATAAAAAATAGTGTAGATCTTTTATCTACAGTGTTATCCTGTGTAAAAATAGTTGAGGTGAGATGGTGAGAGGTTTGTTTAGACCACGGGTTCTTTACAGCTGGGATTTTCTTTCCTCTTTCTAGGCAGTTTTTGATGTACAAATATATATTGAGGTGTTCTAATTCCAGGAATTACATTCTTCCCCATCAGTCCCTTTAAGTTCAACTTCTGCAGTTACGTTAATACAAAAGGTGGTTTTGGTCATGTAGCAGTTCTAACAGTGCTGCTTACATTGGTGTGTTCCACCCACTTAGTGTAATGCAGCAATAAAATGGGAAAATTTATCTATAGGCATTTCTGTATGTCTCAGCACTGCATAAAATCCTAGCAGAGGGATTCTGTGATAAGTGTGCAGCCTTTCTTTCTAACTGGTGAACTGTGTTCTGGGGGATTGTTTCAGCTACAACAGTGGCTTTTTTGGCAGGTGAAGTTAATGGTTTCTGACAGGAATCACTATGTCGGCTTGTTTTCCTCAGTTTGAGCTCTCACGTGTTAAGCTTTCACGTTGGACTTGCAAGAACTTCTCTGTATTTACAACTCAAAGAATTATAAGTAGGACAGTTTTTGATATTGCCATTCTATTTTATGAATTTTCTGTTCTTCGGTGGTTTAAGTTTGCATTTCAGTTTTCATCTGTCTTCTGAATCGTAATTTAAGCCTGAGTTAGAGGGACTCATTTGTTAAACCAAATTCTATCAGTAGTGAATTCTCATGTGCTTAAAATATCATGAATGTCTTTTGTTCTTGCAGAGAAGTTACCCGGTATAAAATCTGGTGTTTAAACATTCCGTACTGCAGTGCAGTGCAGTGCTCAGGAGATACTTCGTTGACCATAAGCCTCTGTCAAAACATAATTGATGGTGTTCAGTTCCAAAAATGAAGAGACTGTATAGGGGAAATCCAAATTTATCCAATTAGTCATACAAATCTTTTCCAGTTAATCACGAAATTTGCTTCTATGTCTGTAAAGGACATAGCACGTTGAGATGGTTTTAGAGAACTATTTTAATTGAAAGGGTAAAACCCACAAACCAAAAGAAAATTTCACATATTTTGTCCATAGCTGAGTGTATGACACCTGTAACTTGTAATTGCTGAAATATGCACATTAGAAAAAATGAAAAAGCATGACAATATCTTTTGTTCATATAATTCCCGACTTCCATTTTCTAGTGAAGAAAGTAAAAATATTTTATGTAACTGATACAAAGTTTGTTGATTGTATCAAATGTCTTACAAATACAGTAAAAGGCAAGAAAAAGTCTTTGTTGCAACATTCTGCAGTTAAATATTCTAGTGGTGATTCTAAACTGTGAAGTTGAAGCTTAATGCAGTATAGATGAGCAAAATCCTAACATACTCAGATTTTGTGGAAGATTATCAACTTGCCCAAAGACAGATACATACCTGCATCTGTTACTAAAACTACATGAGAGTGAAAATGGAATTTGTTTCATTTATAGCTTTGAGACGTTATCTCAGTGGATGCAGAAGAAACACATAGGGAAGGTATTTGTTGATAAAGAAATTGAGCACCATTGTGGCCATCTGGAGAAAAATAAACAAAGGTACTTAACCAGAAAGAACAAATACTGCTATTTCACATAGGAGCTTTCTTTGTGGTGTTTTGCGCTTATGGATCTGATATGTAATTAATTTAGATTGAAAATCCCCCTATATTAGAGTACAGAGCTCTTCTGCCAACAGGCACGTAGAAGCAAAAGGACGTGAAGCTACTTAACAGCAGTCAAAACCCAAACTGTGTGAATTGTGGCTGTCACCTTTCTACTGTGAAGCCATACTGTTAGACATTACGTGCATAGAGGTAAGTAGATACTGTATGATGTCTTTTTTGGCTCCCCTTGCACTTACATAATTCATAGTTGTACATTAGCATGCACATAAACCAGCCTTTCATAATACTTCAGAATCCTGTCTTTTTACTGAAATACATTGTGAATACATTGAATATAGTGAATATACATTGTAAAAATCCCTGTGGCTATTGCTAAAGAGAGGAAGTTGCAAGTGAGGAAAGCAAATGTCTTCCAGCTGAGGATGAACGTGGTGGCTGATGTTGGAGTAAGTTACGTTAATACATGGTTAGCATTGAATTTGCTGCCCACTGTCATCTTTGTTAGAAGTCCTTAAGCGAAAGCTTTGCCATGTACAAGAAAGTCGTATCTCAAATACTTCTTGTGATTTTGCATCTAAGCCTGATATCCTTATTAAATTTTTTATGTTCTTTCTAAATTTTTATTCTTCTGAGAAAAACCTCCCACTGATTTCAGCAGAGCTTCAGAATTCTGTGGTACAAGTATCTTTGCCATGGCTAGTTACACATTTAATTATAGATGTGTATAGATTAATTATATATTACATCTATGTGTAATAACATAGATGCTGTTATAATTTAAAAGAACTAAAATTATTTTACTTAAACCTTATTGGCCATTTAAATGTTTTTCAGCAGCTTTTTGATCTCATGTTCCTTTTGATTGTCAGGATATTGATGACAAGTAAGATCTCTTCCAGTTAATAAATCCAGTTAATGTGGATTTGCTTAGAGTAGCCCCAGCCCAATGCCAGTGCCATTGAACTTGATTCATGGGAGGCAGGCACAGGGTAGGGGAGTTATATAGAGCGAGAAAGTCAAAGCCCATTGTCTTGTTTTGCTTTTTAATCAGAAATTCCGTTTGCTTTTATTGGATGAGGCCACTTTATTCCCTTTAGAAATCTCATTGATTTACCAGTGATGGCTCTCATACAGTAGAAATCATAAGCAAAATAAATACTGAGAGAACATGTGGCAGTCAAATGCGTTTTGACTCAGCGTGTTTGTGGTAATATCCTAATTTGTTTTTTAAAAGGTTTATTTAGCTTTTTGTTTTAAAATCCTTAGGTTTTTTCTGAGGACTTATAATTCATCTCCTTTAAGTTGCATGCTGGTGATTAGCATCTATATGCCTTTACTTCTAATATTAAAAAAAAAAAAAAAAGCTAAAAAAACACTCCTGGGAGAACTTTAATTTTGAACTTATCCTTTCATATGATGTTGTTTAGTAATAGCCCACTGGAAGCATAAAACAAAATTCTGCTTCTCTATTAACTCGTTTTTACTACTGAACATACCTGTTACTTTATTATATGGTTTTCATGTGTATTGGGCCAATGACAGTTTTATTAAAGTACCCCAAAATTTCACGTACCGTCTTCTGGGGATCTTAAGGTCTAGCATTTGACAAGTATATTCCTTTCTATAAGCTTTGTCAGGGTCTAAAGAGAGTTTTATGCCTTTTGCTGTCACAGATATACCTGGCTCTCAACATATGCTGTCTTCCTGGTTTATGAAACTGCAGTAGTATCTCTCCAGCCAGCAGTGTCTAAGCATGACTCACTGAAGAAATGTAACAACTGAGGCAATGTCTGTCTTGTCTGTTCCACGCCCCTCCCCAAGCTACATGTGGATGTATGTGTCACTCTTCCGCAGAGAGTAAGAGGAGAGTTTTATTTCTTCTTCTGGAGAGGGAAGCTTGTAGCTAGCTTTCCATTTCTACAGCTCTAGGTACCTCTGAAAGTGACAGGGAAAGAAGCAGACTGCAAAATTTCAACAGATAAATCTGTGCTTGGGAGGGGAAACTGGTAACTAAGACAAACCTTATCTTCAAAATTAATCCATGTTTTGCTTAGTCTCCAAAGTACCTTGCATTAGCATCTTTCATGCTATAATTGGCATTAATAATGTGTGTTGTGATAGAACTGAAATGCCTCGTTGAGCTGCATGCTCTCTAAATTTTTAGTGGATGTCCCATACCATTTACTGCTGGGGACTCGTAATGGCTCCGTACTGATTCTGGGTTAGTTTAAAGGAGTTGCAGTCCTAATACAAGGTCACTGAAAGAGTCTTGTACGTATTTCTCTTCCATTAGTATTTCACAAGCAGGAAAGGACAAGATATGAAATGTGTTTCCTAGCTTATCAGAGCTATGAGGGGAGTTGCTATTAATTACTGGAACAGAGTGATAGTATTAATATCCTTGCCCGGCTGCTCCTGTACGCCCAGTATCGTATTAAATGGAGTAAGAAAGCGTTTGCTGTCTTTAAGGAACACAAGCACAAATTAGTTCCACTTTCTCTGAGCTTTGTCTGTCTGTTGTATAGTTGGAATATAATACGAAAAAGGAAAGGCTTTCAACTGAAATAAAAACATACCTGCAGAGGTAGTAAAAAAGCCAAAATTAGATGCTCAGGTTCCCTTTGTAATGCTCAGAGAAAGGTGCTTCTGAAGGGTGATTCATAAAGCCTTCATGCTGAGCGAGAAACCAGCTAGAGCTGTGGGAAAGACTATATTGCTTCATAGAGCTCAAGCATGTAAACCAGTGCTACAGGCAAACTGCTCAGAATTTGTCTTTAAACTGGTTGGAAGAAGAAATCATGGTGGAGGGGGTCCTCTCTTCTGACTGCTTAATGAAGGCAGCACTCAAGCCAGAATCGGAAGACATAGTCCTACACACTGCTGAGACTGAGGGACTCTAGCTGCTTTCTCCTGTCTTTCGGAAGGGTGTTCCCTAACTGGCACATTGATGGCCTCCTCATGGAAATATTCTCCTCTTTTACCCTAAAGCTGGGCTCCTTCTGGAATGAGTTCATTTTGCATGGATCCATATAACTATGCAGTCACTGAATAAAAATTGCCCTCATCTCCTAGGTGAGTGTCCCAACCATTAATTTAGAGACCCTTTGTGCCATTCTTCACACTGGCCGTAGCCTGTTGTTGAACGTCTGTTCTTACTCCAGAGCTGTAACATAAAAGCTCAACATCACCTTTCTCTCCCCACAAAATATGATTATTGTGACTGTGTTTTAAGACAGTTTCAACCCTTAAGATAAGCGATAGCTGTACTCCAAGTGAGTGCACCACATCTGGTGCTCTTCGACAACTCTAGAGCTGCTCTCCTCCATTCTGATTCCTCAAGACTCAACTCTCTGTCTCAGGCGCGCAAGCTCATTTATGGATCCAGCTCGCAGTGATCTTCGTGATGAAGTCCTAAATTGTCCTTTGCATGGCTGGGCTTTCTCATGTATGAGTTTAATTCGGCCAAAAGAATCAACATTTTCTACAGTGCTTAATGTTTCAACCTTCTTTATATTGTGCACAAACCTCATTGTGTCTTGATTACTGATAGCAAGGAATACAATTTGTTAAGTATATATTACGGAGTTGGTTTATGCATTCACTTGTAACTATTTACTAAGGGGACGAGTCTCATAATACATTTAAACTACAAAAGCAAAGAATAATAAGTAATTAGGAGGTGAGAGCGCTGTAAGACTATACTAAGCGTTGCAAAATTGGGGATTTTAGAAAGTTAAACAAAGGTATAAGCAAAAGAACCCAAAACTTTATTTTGAAACCTACCCTGTAGGCAGCTTAGACAATGAAAAATTATCATTCAGCCAGGGAGAGTTTAAATAGCAAAGAAAACTGAGATAAGATTTACCAGGCAAATGATGGTCATGGCCTGATGCCACATGGTCCTGACAGAATGCACAATTAACCTTTTTGTTTTATTATGCCTGCTTCAAATACCTGCAAGGTTATAATATTACCCTGGGAAAATGAATTTGAGTGACCTACAGCTAAGTAATGACATGAATAGTAACAAGAGATGATAGGTGCAGTGAAGAGATAAGTATTCTTGCTTAACCACTGAACCTTATTAACTATATATGTTACAGTATATTTAGTTCAAGTACTTGGTTAGCATCTATTTATTTTCTAACAATTTGTTACTACGGGGTAAAGTTAGTGCTTCACAAAAACATTGCTTGGGCACAGTTAGTCATGGAATAAAATTAAAGCTATTGTGTTTATACTTTACAGTATGTTGCTTTCTAAAAGTATTACAAAATTTTCATGTGTAGCAGCAATGCAGATGTGTGAACACTTATTAAACTTGTAGTCTCTGATTGTTTGGCATAACTCCCCATGTCATTGGGGAAGATGCAGTGTTTGAATTTATACGTAGAAGCAGTGGAAAAATTGCTGTAACTATTTTGCCTTTCTAAAATACTTTTTTTGGTTCTTGTAAGTTGAAGGACATCCACTCATACTCTTTTTCTCTTCTTTTAAAGAGAAGTTACTGCTATTGCAAGGTACTTGCCCTGGTAGTAAAGTTGCATCACCTAAAACATGAACCTAAATCTGTTTGCATTCCACTGAACTCAGTCAGACCCTCCACAGTTTCTTCACCTGTTATCACCGTCATTTCCGTTCAGCGCAGCTACTCTTGCAGAAACTAAATGACCTCCCTGACACTTTGCAGGGAATGGCACAAAAAGAACTTTTGTAATGGCTCCCAGCCAATGACTCTATTAATAAAAAGTGAAAACTGAAGACATAAAAATGAGCTGAGAGCTTCCAGACAAGAACTGGACAAAATGAGATCTAGGAAGTGGGTTATACAGCATTTGGATCTTGATGATTTGGAGAAACTAATGACCAGCTAGTAAGAGTGAAGTGTTCTATGATTGTTTCATCTTAATGCGATATGAATTTTAGTCTGAGAATAAAATAATTACTTTTTTTTAATGAAATTTCATTGTAATCGGGGAAATTATTATATGAATAATGTTTTGAAAGTATCTGTTTGGACTAAAACAGGAAGCATAGTAATAATGCATGGACAGTATGACTGGTGATGCTTCTGAGAGAGGGATCCGATAAAAAAGGGTTGGGTTTAGTAACAGTATATTTTAAGTAAGGATTTCAAACAAAGTTTTCAGATATTGCTGATGTCTTTTTCAATTATTTACTTGGACTGGAAAGAGCTATGTACTGACCTACCACTGAACCCCAGGATTTAGATTTGGCTGACTTCACAGAAGTGCTTTTGTACAATGGGCTCCTGTTCATGCCTGAGGTCTTGTTACATTTGTTGTCATCAAACCAGCAGATTTAATATGCTAATGATTTTGATGTTACAAAAATATCCCAGGTAGTGGGAAAAAAAGCATATTTTGGCTCTTCAGATGCCAAGATAAAAAGAAAAATCTATCTCATTGCTCAAAAGTTTCCCTTAATCACAGTAATGTGTCACAAACACTTGCTGTTTATTTTGCAGCGGTTTAGTCTTGTGTTCCAAGAATTACTCAGAGAAAGAATGAAACAGTGTTTAAGATGAGGAGAGGGAGACATGGAAGGGGTGAAAAGGAAAAATATAACAGCCATGCATGAAGGATTTTCTTCTGAACAACGTTTGATTGTACTCTTGCTTAGAGCAAAATAGAAAGACATCGCTGTTTAATGTATTGCAGATAGGCAGTATACTAAAATCAACCTATTGCTGCTGAAGTAGAGGTCTAGATGTTCTTTTTTATTTTCACTGAAAGGGTTATTAAACATTGGAATAGGCTGCCCAGAGAGGTGGTGGATTCACCATCCCTGGAGGTGTTTAAGAAAAGGGTAGATGAGGTGCTTAGGGACATGGTTTAGGAGTGGTGGTGTTTTTATCAGGGTAGGTTAATGGTTGGACTTGATGATCTTAAAGGTCCCTTCCAACCTCACTGATTCTATGATTCTATGATTCTATGAATACTCTGCTTCTAATAGGAATCCAAAGAAGTTAAAATCTGTTTTGTTTGAGGAAAACAGTGGGGATGGCATCCCCACTACATAATGTGCTATCCTAAATGAAGAGTAGGAGGCAGCAAGGGAAACAAAAATTTCCAGCAGTGTCTTTCTCTTGTTTGGAAGATCAGATCTTACTTACACAACTGGAGAACAATTTTATTCATTATTACTTACTGATTTGAATCGACTGTAATAACTAATTAATCTGAACCATTGGAATGAGTGGATGGCCATTGTGATGGATAATGGTAAATGTTGACTTACTGGTCCCATTTGAAAACAAACTGGCTGAGCCATCTTAATGAGGTTTTCCTGGAGTGTGTACACATTTTAAATAATTAAAATTAAATTAAATCTGAGTCCCATGTAATTGCAACTGAATTTATTTGATTATATTCCCCACAAGGAGGGTAGATACAAAGGTTTCAGTAATTTTAAAGCTTCTTGCAGTTTGTAGATGTTATGTCTCTGTTAATTGTCAGTTTTGAAGAGTTAGTGATATTGGAAGTATTTCTGGAGAGCTTATATCATCTTTTATCTTACTTTTCAGCTACTTTTTATCATACTTGATTCCAGCTCCCATTTATCCTTTTCCATGGATGGTTGTGTGCAGGGGGCTTGGGGAAGGTTGGATAACACCCTGTGACAGCAAACTGGGGATTTACCAAAAGTGGTGGGGTAGTTTTTTCCTCTTGCATTTGAGCTCTTAAAACATTTTATTTAGTAATTTTTTTCTAACCATTTAGTAAATCAATATTTGCTTATAAAAGTGAAAGTTGAACATAGAGGAAAAGGTAGGAGCCTCCTAAAGCATTTAAGTATTGGTGCTCACTTCTGCGGTGCTCTTTATGAGTACTATCTGAGTGTTTCTGTTCATAATGGAAGGTATAGAACAAAGCAAGTCAGCAATAAAAGAAGGTTCTCTGTTTAAAAAGAAAAAGTTGTAAATTACTGTTAAACTGGTGTGAATTGTTGGTTAAATTGGTGTGAATGTGTAAACTTTGAAAATTTGTACTCTACTGTTTCTTGGACTGGACCCATAATAGTACATTCCTCAACAAATTTGTAATCAAAGTAAATCTTTAGGATAATGCAAAATAGGCTGTTGGAGCATCTCGTGGAGAATGTGTTATTGAAGTTTATAAACAGATTTTTATTAAGTGTTCCTAAGTAAAGTATGCATGTATTACCTGTTCCAGGAGTTGGAAAAATACTGCATTAAGATCCCCCTGCTTGCTTTTTATAGTGGTGGATATAGTCAGACAGTAACTCTTAGACTAAAAATAAACAAACAATCATAAATTCTTGTAAAAGTAACGCTAGCTCTCTGAGATACCATTTCCTTAACTGTAGAAATAAAAGCAGTCAAAATATTTAAGGAAAACTGTCCAGCAGATTTCTTAAAATTATATTCATGGGAATTCTTTCTTCTTTGCCATTCTTTCCTTTAATTAAACATTAAGTTCATCTTAAAATTCAGGTTAGCTCAGGATTTGAGTAAATTAAATCTGCCTGTCATGTCTGTAGCAGTATCAGCAGTAGAAATAGTAATCTAGCACAGGGACTGAGCTCCTATTGAGATTTAAAAATAGGGCAACAAAAAGGAAGCCCTGGAGCCAGACTGATAATGTGCACGTGTAATGGTGTAAATAAAATTCAATCAAAATGACAATGAAACTCAAAAAGTAGCAAAGGTAGAGTTAAAAGGTTCTTCTTTTAAAAAAAAAAAAAAAAAATAGACCCAGCACTTCCTAACGCTGCTTAAATGCCACAAAACTTGAATCATGTATCTTCCCTCACCTCTGTGTCTTTTGCGAGTATAGAGTTGGGCAGATCTTTAACATTGCAGGTGCTGTATATTGGTAAATGTTGCTTTTTTCAGCAGTCACTGTGTGACTCTAGCTATTCAGTCATCCAACTCTTGCTTTGAACTTTTTCTCAGTGGAGAAAGTTGAGGACCTTTGAACATGGACCTTTTTGAACTTTACTAAGACTTGGGTTCTAGGAGATGGCCTGAATTAGGCAATTACTTTAACAACATACATGAGTGGCTTTCTCTGTCTGTCACTCCTGTTGTATCATGAAATACAAAGACCTAAATGCAGGCACACTCACCAAAAAGTCAACAAAAAATTAAATATATTCATGGTAATTAAATCAGCTTTTAATGTGCATGTCTTTTTATTTAAAGTATAACAGTTTTTCTGACTGTATTTTCCTGTCAATATTTATACATATAATGTATGGCAGAATTGTTACATACTGGCACAGAAAGGCGTGCCTTCTTATGGTGCTGAGCACGGATACTTCCTGAAGAAAGAAAAGCGACAAAAATGAGCACCGCTAGGCTAAAGTGAAGTTTGTATTACTAGATCATATAAAAAGTCTGTATACAAGTACTAAAAATCGTATTAAAAGACCTTGGCTTTGAATATGATTTCATCGTTCTTTGGAGGATGGTACGGTTTCAGCAGCAGCTGAAAGAAGCATAAGCTTTTGGTAGTGCAATGTTTTGAGAAGTCCATGTGAGACTGATTTGCTGTATTTTTTGTTCATTTTTTAATAGGCAGCTTATATTCCCTGGTCATTGCATTTCTGGTTGTGATTCACACTGCTGTCCAAATGTCAAATTTATCTTGCAGAAGTGAAGCGCTACTGACCTTGTGTTTATAGTTCATAAAACTTTAGCTATCATTCATTTATATATGGGGCATTTTATCTTAATTTTATGCAATGTGTGGGCAGAAATTCATTAGTATATGTACTTGTGAGTTTTAATAAGGCATGAGTCTTGTAATTCAGTATAATCTATGCAGTCTACATGGCTTGAAAACCTCAAACAAAATTTTGCATCCTAAAGTAAACAAGAGTGAAAAAATAGATATCAATGACATTTTTTCCGTGCTATTTTAAAAATAATTAATGGTTAGAACTGGCTTTTCTTTAGCAAGGTTTAAGTTCAACTTAAATTACTTGAATAGATAGTAATTTTAAAAATATTTTTCTTCACAATCAGCTGTCACTTTTACAGTACTCACATTTACTTATTACTACACAGTCATATAGCGTGGATAATATTTTTTTCAAAATAGGGTTTTTATATGGATTCACAGTGTTTATGTACATTTAGACTCTGAGGGTAAACTTTGTTTCTAGTGGCGAATGAAATATGTTTTTTATTTTTAAAAAATGAATCTTTTTTCCATATATTTAAAAAGAAAGTGTTTTTAACCTAGCACAATATTATGTCATAAAATAGTCATTATCCTACTTCTATACTGAGTATAAATCTTCAAAGCTCAGTTTGAAAGGAGATGATACTTCTTTTTTTCCCAAAACAATTATAGTTGGTGGTTTTACATTAACTTATATGGCTACTGTAGATGATATTTTCCTCTTGAGCGCTACTAGAAAAGGGACTCACACACACTGATACATGTTAGGTGAGCCGTTTCAGTTTTCCTTCCACTTCTGAAGTTTCTGCAAAATCATACTTAAGTGTGCTAAGTAAGTTTACATCACTTCTGCAAACTCTGTTTCTGGTAAGGAACTACATATTTGGCATTCTGCTGGAATTTCTGTGGAAACCCTATCTGAGCAGGCTGCTAGTATCAAAGCAAATTTTGAGTCAGGATTTCTCCTTGTTCTTCCTTAGGTACCTGGTGGAGAGGGATGTGTATGCTCTGGTTCTGACTCTTTGAACAAAAGAGCCTTTCAGATTGCCTATTTGGATGTGATAATCCTGTAAAATTTTAACTGAATTCAAACTTTTTTTTCCTACCAGGTGCCATCTACACCATCTATCACCTTATATCCTCATGAGCTTGAGGTTTGGATTTTTTTTTAAAGCTGTGAAACAGCCTGTTTCATAGCTCCCTGGGTAGGGTGGAGCATCTTATTCTCCACTGACCATAATCCGTGAACCTGCCTTACGGTTTTGACCTGCTGTAAATAACGCTGCCTTTGAAAAATCTCTGTTTGGTGAGGAGCCTGAACTCATGATGCCAGCTGCTGTCTTAATCCCGTTGGGTATTTTAGGAACGGTACCACGTAAAGGCCAGGCACACTGGTGATGACTGTATCTGGCATTGCTGCGGAGTGCAGAGGGAAGGTGCTCACACCGCTGACATTACACATCCAGTGCTGATGCCTGGACTGTCGTTTGCAGTAATCTAGCAGCAACGTAGAGACATACACAAGTTTTGAGTGCTCTGAATTTTGTATCTAAGTTAAACACCACGAGTAGCTCGATGTAAGGAATGATACTATCTGTCTGACAGTGTTAAGGACCAGGCACCCTTACAGGATACTACCTGTAGATACTACCTGCCTGTCCTGGTGTTACATTGCTGTCCTTTGTGGAATCCGAGTGGCTTCTCAACTGAAAACAAACTCTGAGGAGTAGTATTCAGGCATAAATAAAATTCAGGCCTATGACAAATATAATAGGTCTGTGAACATTCTAGCAGTTAAATCTGGTGGTGCAGCTCATATCCATCCGTAGCTTTTCCTTCCTCTGACTGAGGCAAATCGTAGTCAGCTTGGTAAATAGCGTCATGCATGCGTCTGACTTTATAATGAGTGTCACACTTACTTGCAAATTTAATTGTTAAAGAAATTCTCTGGACTTTAGAAGAGACCTACTTTTTTGTTAATCAACTTCCCTGTAATTCTTAATGTACATTTCTCTCATACTGTGATTGTATTTGTACTAAGACAGTACAAATAGCTAACTCTTATTTGTTTATTATTTCTGTTTCTGTTCTGCATGTGTTGTTCATACGCTAGAGAAAGTCATAGAAGAAAATTAATGCTTAGACAAAAATACCTCACAATTCACCTTTGCATTACTCTCTAAATAGTGGGATTGCAGAGAAAAGTTTAAACCAAACCATAGAGTTCATATTGTGTCTACAAAAGAACTAAGATGTAAAAGAATGCCTATTAAGGAAAACAGGCAAACTATAGTTGGAGTGGTTTGGTAATAAAGGACTAAGCTGGGCTGCTGGCTTTTGACTAAATTATTAACCCAGCTGGATATTACTGCCACTGAAATCTGAAAGGAAGTTAGAACCCTTCCGACTGACTGATTGTAGGCAAGTTACCTAACTTTTCCTGTGCCTTTTATTTTTACCAAAAATGTGAAAGCTTTTAGGTCAAAACACAGAGTGTAAGAAGTGCTGAATGAGTTTGGATGTCTTGTTTCTTGGTTGCCCACCATAAGGCTTGCTAAAATGTCCTTGGTTTCCCAAGGTGGAAATTTATTGCTGTGAAACCTATGCCTGTTTAAAGTAGACTTAGAAAAGACAGCATATACAGTCCACTTGCTAGTTTTGAGACACTTTTGTAATGGGCAGATCTTTGTATAAGATACTCTTCGAGTTCAGACTCCCATCATTCGCTTTTGCTGCCTAGAACAACTCGAAATTATGTTTGGCTTTTTAACTGTGTGATTATAATAGTGAATTAAGTTATAAAAGTAAAGGAATAGCGGATATCTTTATATCATCAGGTATTCTACAGAATATAGGAATGTGTGATTTTTATATTCGCAGTTGAAAACTGGTGTTTATTACAAGGCATGTTTGTACTAGTGGTACATTTTTCCTTTAGATCTACTGATAATATGCAATTTTTTAGGTCTATTAACCATGTTTCGCCCCTTAATGCTTGCTAACAGTCAGGTTTCTCCAGTTTTATTTGTGTTTATATTGTTTGTAAGTAGGTCCTTTAAACAACTCTCTTAACAACAGCAGCCTCTGATAAATAATAAATAATACTCAATAATAAAATGAGTAGATGATTGCTTGCATTTTAAGTTAACAATAGCTTTTTTCTCTCTCTGTAATTTTTCATCAGTGACAGATTGAAAGATTTGCTCCCAAATGAGTTCAAAATCCAGAAGCTTTCCACTTGCTCAAAGAGGTGTGGATATAATCTATGAAATCAAGATGTATTTGCTCAAATTTTAAATCATTTGTCTTTAGCAAACAGTGGTAGGAGTCAAATGCTGAAGGTGATCACCCCACCAGATACAGATTTGTCTCTCTTCCTCCCACTATACTATTTTCCATTTGGAGATGCATCAGTGTAAATATCAAAACAAAACAAACCAAAAAAGAATATGGCCTTTATTGCAAAATGAGTTACTATATTCCTCCAGCAATTCCAAATATTGTTGGATCTATAATTTTTACATTTCCAAACAATAAGTTTATTTTTTTAGCAGGTTTAGCTTATGCCATTTGCAGGCCAAGCGATTTCTCAAAACTTACAATGTGCTTAGTGGCATGAACAACAAATGGAGGTTTAAGATGATGAAGATTAAGGAAATCTATTAGATTTCCTTTTAGTAATCTGAAATTACTTTGGAATGAATCATTAGCAATGATCTTAACAAAGGTATAAAAATACTGTGGTAGCACCATGCTAATAAAAAGACTGTCAGCATCTTTATTTTATAATAATCTTGAAATAAAAATGCTGTTTAGAAGACTCTAATAAAGCAGGCAAATGTGGATAATTTACAAATTATTATGATAGCAGTTATTTTAAAAATAAAGTGAGTATGGATGATCTAGAATAATTCATTTTCATTTTAGCTTCATTTTACAGTCAATGCCAGTGTTAGATTTTCTGCAAGGTGACATTACTTGCATTTGAGTCGAGTAGGATTGTCTTTGCTGTGAAGAAAACCAGCAGATACATCTCCTCTGTAAGCACTGCACTGGTGTGCAAAAACCGTGTCTGGTCCAGAGGCGATTTTTTAGCAAGGTGCTGGTTTCTGTTAGCCCGAGCGCACCTTGCGCGCCTCTGCCCAGCTTGTCTGGGGCAGCAGGAGGGCACAGTGCTGACTTGGCCTCTCTAGGTCACATCTGTCATAAACATGATCTTTTTTCCTTATAACTACACAACATTAAAACCTGAGTGAATTATTAAAACCCTGTCATAAAACATAGCTTAACTTTGCAACTGAGCGAGCAGGAGTCTTAGATGTCTCCTATACCCACAGGTTACATTGCCTTTGTGTAACTGGGTGAGAGTCCTGCCCTTCCCTCTGCCCAGCTACGGATGCAAAAGAGCCTGATGTAGCTTCGTCTCACATTAATAGAATCCCCTGTCATCCACAAGATTTCCTGCCCTATGTAGCATTTTTGCTCATGATGAAGGTAAACTGTCCTTCCTTTCTGAAGAACAAATGGAATTTTAAAGCTTTGAGCCGCTGCTGTTCGGCACTTACCCTGCATTCCCTGCATGTCCAACCCAGCTTCTTTCATGTATCATTCCGGCTTTTTTTGTTGTTATTGCCCTTTCTCCCTCCTGGACGTGCATATCTAAATTGGTTTTTCAGAAATAGGTCTCCTGCATTGTAATGGTGTATTATAAGATAATGTTTATTTTCTTTCAACTTTTTATAATATTTAATTAAGGATTCAAAAGGATCTTTTTCTTTGTGTTGATTCTTGCTTAGAGGGGGAAAAAAATCCCTCAGGAGAACTACTAAATTATTTCATAGTAAGGCAGGCTTGTGAGGCTTTGTTTCCACTAGATTAGCTAAAATACATGCTGTCTGTTCACTTAAGTCAAAGGCCCTGATTCTGTGAAATGAACTGTTAAGTTCAATGGAATGACTTCTGGCCAAAGTTGTTCAATTTTGCGATAATTCATGCCGGTACAGTTTAAGGCTGGTAGACATAGTAGTTTCTAGCGTCATCTAATTTTCAGCATTCCACTGACATAAACTCAGAATCCAGCAAAATGCTGAACTTCTTGTGTTACAGGTATTTCCTGAGGTTTTCATAGACCTTCATGTCCAGTATCTGTTCTGTAAGTCCAGGAAAAAAGTGCTTAACTAGTTCACGACTGAAGAATTTTATTTGCTGAGCCCAAATCTCTGAGATATCTTAATGTGAATGTATGTATTCATAAGGGGATCTTCCACTTTCATGGTAGCACAAATTGCGTGGATAAGATAACAGTTTATAGTAAACTGGTGATACTAATATTACATCAAGTGTTCATTTCTGAAGCCAGAAATGTAGGCTCTGTATGTTATGTTTACTGTTCCTTGGCTAAACTTCTGCCAAGCGAATGTATGAGCATTTTTTTCCCTGCAGTAATGCTGTTCTGCTTTGCACAGGTTGAGGAGGTTGAGGATCTGTCCCCTGGAATTGAAAGCCCTGAAGCTTTTCTGTAGCTGAGCCTATCTGGTTCATATTGCAAAGGATGATGGAATATGATCTACTGTTTGGGTGCATGAAAACTGATTAAAATTGCATCTTCATTTATTTATTCTGAATGCTGCTTCTGAAAGGTGATAGCACAGAAACGAAGGTCTTTTCTTTATAGAGCACGGATGGCAAGGATTTACATTTCTCAAGACTTTTGTGTTATCTCATGTTATTCTGATCACGGAAACAGCCCTCCTCTTGAATGGAAAGAGGGAGTTAATATTGGAGTATTTTTTCTGTGTCTGATGAATCTTTGATTAATGCTTCACTGGTATTTATTGTCATCATAAAGCTGTTACAAAATAGAAACTGTTAAATCCATTTTCAGAGGAAAATCTGAAACAAAGCCACAAAGCTATCCTATGATGGTACGAAGTCTTAAAGAGGGAATTCTCGAATCTTAAGCTGATGTGTTAACTGCTGGATCTTCTTTCTGAAGCAAATGTGGTTTGAGCTGATTTTGTACTCTGTTTCAGATATTATGGAAAAAGTAAATCCTAAATAGTCATGTTAAATATTTTTACAGAGGAAAAGTATCGCTATAGGAAACACTGATGAGCTTCCCGATAAATACTACTTTTATAAATGACCTAAATTTTTTTCATTTTAGTCGTGTCCTGTGAGAAGTAAACAGGGTAATGTTCAACTAGTGCATTATTTAGAGATTTCTGGAGTAGATTTTGAAAGCCTCATACAGAGCTCTGTCCTCAGGATTCCCATTAAACACAATGGGAGCTGCAAGGCTAAAATCCTGCAGAGCAGTTTGAAAATATATCCCGTGCTGTGCTGAAGAGAAGTGATTAAAGAATGAGTGCTTGAACAGGGCCGAGGGAGTGACGTTGTCATTCTCCATTTAGGGCTGTAGTTAGCCTAAAAATCCTCCTCTAAACCCTTCTTAAATGATCTTCTGTTCGAAGTCCTACCTAATAGCTCTTCTGTTTCTGCATAAGAACTGCTACGTTACAAATACTTGCAATAAACATTTGCACCTTGGAAATGTCTAGATGTCCTTTCACTTCTCTTTATGCTTACCTTTTTTGTTGCCATTCCACTTTATTCTTTTTCTGTTTTCTTACATCTTGCTTACATTTTCATGTCCCTTTTTCTTCTTCTCAAAGTTCTCTTACTTCTTTTGTGCTACTGTTGCCTTTATTTCTGGTCCTCATATCTTGTGCTGTTCTTTTCCTCTCTGTTCTCTCCTTAAGATGCTTTCTTAAAATTTTTTCCTCTGCTTTCCTTCTCTGTTTATAAGTATTTCTTTCTCTCTTTTCTAATCCAACTCTTAGTTTGTCCTGTTGCTCAACTTTATGGGCCAAAGTAATGGCCTATGCATTTCCAGAGCCCTTTACTATCCCCTCTATTCCTTTTGTTTTCCATGTTGGCAGTTGGCCATCCCTCCTTTACTCTTCTGACCAGATTTGTGGCATCATACACTATGAGGTGAGAGAGGTTTCAAACACTGCCTTTGATACAGGGGCATTATTCTGCATGACTTCAGCAAGGGGAAAACAGAAGCAGGCAGTAATGGAAGCACATAGATGCAGCGAAGAGCCACTGTTCTTTCTGTATATTTCAGTGCAAATCCTACATTCAGAAACTTTCTCCTGTGTTTATTCATTTTATCTCCAGGATAATGCATTTTAAAGAGGTGGACTTCAATAGTGATGAATTTGGCATTTTGAGCCTGTGTTTTCTCATGTGTTTCTTTCCTGTTGTTACTTCTTACAATGGATAAGGGCTGTGACAGAGTAATGTGTTTGGAAAGATATGGGGGGTGCTTTATGTCACTTAACATAGAGGCATGAAAGTGTCCCTGCCTTTTTCTTTTTCTTTGGGTTGGTTTTCTTTGTGTTTTTTTTTTTTGTTTTTTCTTTGTTTTTTTTTAAGGAACTGTTATTTCTTGCTTTTTGCATCTCATTTGCACCTTGATACTCTTTTTCTTCCCTTCTTTTTCTAATCTTTTTTTTTTTGCTTTTGTTAGGCTTGCACACATACATAAAGGGAGAACATTAAAAGTTATTAATGACAAAATATATCTAGGTCCTTCTTGATTTTTTTGTGACCAGTTCACAAATAGTTTAATTCAGCCCCTCTTGTTTGTTGGCATCAAAGCTGATGATGCTGTATATGATGCTATTCCAGCCCTCTTCTGTGTGCATTGTCATGTATTTTTATTGCCTCATTATCAACTGCTCGGTTGCAGAAGAGCTGTCAATATAATTTTAGAGAGACTACCACTACCTAATGATACAGGTAATTAAGCCCATGGAGACCATTATTCTAACCATATATTACTTGTTTAGGCCATGTTGCTATACTGCTAGGGTTTGAAAATCTACACCCAGTAAGCTTTCATTCTTATGTCTCCGACATGACTTGTTTTTGTGGTTGTTTTCTAACCACCTGAAATTTGAGAGTGTAAGAGTAATTACTTATACATCTTAGGTTTCTTTGGTAGTAGATATGTATTGTTGTTTACTGAATCTGTCCTCCAGAAAGGTAAATTCCTTTTGAGCTGGGCACCATTAGCACAGGAAACTGTATTGTTCCAGGGCAGTGCTGCAGGAAGCCTCCATGGAAGGAGGCATTCTTCAGGCTCAGAAGATACTTGGTGTTCATTATCCTGTCAGTCATTCCCAATATACTTTGGGGAAAAACACGTGGAGGCATTTTACTTATATATTTTTCATTCCATAAGTTGGTAATTTGGAGGGTAATGGGGATGGTTTGTCATTTGAGAAAGTCCTAGTCACACAGAGAGGGCATCATGCACCTGCTCATGAAGGGTACAGAGAAAGTACTTGATCATAGCTGATCAGGCAAGAGCTGTCTCATATCCTCTGTGAATGTCTATTTGAACATCCAAAGCAAGCTCTCTGCTGAGGAGAAAAAAGGAAAGACAAATTCTAGATATACCTACAGCAGTCTATTATCCCCTTAGGAATTAAAATATTATCATATCATTATTTGTAGCACAGACATCACTTAGAATATTCCTACAGATTTCATCCACCTTTGCTGATCTTACATGTAGAGGCTTTCAGGAAGTCACTGAAAGCTGAATTGTAAATCTCCATTTTTTTCTTTTCTTATTGTAGTCTCTATAAGCGTAATTTGGAAAGGCTGAAGTCCAGAGAGTTAAAAGAAATTATATTTATTAAGACTCCATGTTGTCTTTAAAAGTACTTTTAAGCGAATCTCATGGTTGGGAACCAGAGTCGTCATTTCTTGCTGTTCTGTTGATTCCTGCTGTTCTTTGTATTTGTGAACATCTGAGATGACCCATTTTGGGGGGATAAAATTTCAAAGTGGGAAACTTTCCTGTCGTACTTGAGTCCTGCGTAGTTACATTTGCAGGAATTTGGCATTTGGGCCTTCACAGTTGGCTGTACAGTGTTGGGAAAGGGCTCTTGCTGTCTTTTGAATCTGATTTTTGATGTAAGATTTAGGTTATTGAACGAAACCAGGAGTGGTTTCTTGAATGTTTATTTATTTAGAGTCCCATTAGCTCCATTAGTAGTTCGTTTTTTAAAGGCATTAAATTAACAAATAACATTTTAAGGGAAAAAGAATGCAAGAATTTAATAAACTTTACAGTCTTTGCCTCTGAAGGCATCAGGGCATGTTGTATGATGTTCAATATAGTGAAACTTTCTGAACAACTTTAACGGTATGCATACGTAGTAGTCAATCAAAAGAATTTGGTATCTTTCTATATAGCAACAATATGCGTGCTCACTAACCACTCAATCAGAAGAATGATGTATTTTAAGTGGTATGCAATTTTTAAACGCTAAACAATTGTAGAATGGTGAGGTATAAATATCTTGCTATATCCTCTGAAAAATCCTCCAGATTTCATTTTAGTGCAGAAGATCAGAAATGTCGGAATGATAAAAACACAGAACAAAGCTTTTGGTACGATGCTTCATTCCAGATAGAACGGCTTGTTTAAGGTTATGCAAGCACTAGCATAAGCTATTCATATGAAATGTGTGAAACGTTAACATATCAGTAAAGAGATAGCAAAACTGCTGATTTATTTGAAGTTACTGAAGTCTTTTTTAAGCTACAGAGCTCCAATCGCTGATGGAAAGAGCTGAAGATTTGTACAGTCGTGCCAACAAAATGATACAGAGAGAACATGTCATCTGCTGCTTAGACCCAGCAGGGTGAATAGTTGGCATCCTGGGGTCTAACAATCGCTGATACTGGCCGTGTTGGTTAACCTTGCTGTGCCTCAGTTGGTTCACCTGTAAGATGAAAACACAGTATGTTATGTTAACCTGCGTATTCACAGCACAAAAGCTGGGATCTCAGAGGTCTTATGAGCAGGGACTTAGTATATCCTGGGATGAGGTCTCACTTCATTGATCTTTCTAATAGAATAACCATGTTCACTGGCACATGCAGAGTTATGATAATTAAAGCTAGTGTGATTTGTCAGTTAGAAGATCAAATTCAACTTTGTGATAGATCATCCTTGGATTTTTACTGCAGTTGTTCGCTAATTGGAAAATGTGAATGCTTTGCAATGAATTTCCCAGTCGTTGTGTAAATTAAAAAAGTGGAACATGTAATAGTAAAGAAAATACTATTATTTATTGGTTCCACGAAGTTGGGATTTTACTTATAGAAAACCATATCCACCCATCTTCACAGGGTATTGCACACAACAGTGGAACTGTCTCAAAACTCCTACAAGATTGGCAGAGGTAGAGCAAATGAGGAGAATGAAATAACTTTATATTACATAGACCTTAAGATTGGAGTCCAGAATCCGATAGCCTACGAAAACCTTCACTGGGGAGTCAGAGAGGCTGAAAACAAATCATGATAATTTCTGCAGAGGGAAAAAAAAAAAAAAAGTCCCTCCTCTTTTTAGCTTTCTTCCAGCTGCTCTCTGTGCTCTGGACAGCACTGGTTGCTGTCTATCACAACACTGCACAGTCTGAGCCTGAAAGCTTCACGATGGCCTGTGTAGTGTGAAAATGCATAAGAACAGTTTTTTGCATTGTAGAGGGTTCTGCAAATGCTCGTTGATTACAGACCTCACTTTCATCTTGCATTTCTCTTGTACCTACTTCAACCCCACAAAAGCTGCCGCCCTCCACATAGTATCTTTGCTATTCATGGAAAACACATAGAAATTTATGTAGCTATGTCAAGGTGGTCTTGGTACCCCCTTTAAGCTGTAACTCGGTATGGAACAAGAGCTTTTTAATTTTGAGTGGCTTTACATTCCTGTAAGTAACTTAAAGCAATAGTGTTTTGCCTCTTCTCAGGGTGTTTATATGAAAGATTAAATATGTGTATTTGGAGGAGCTGGTAGATATATCTATCCATCTGGCTATATATTTGCAAATATGGAAAAACAAATATTTGTTTAAAATGTAGAAAACAAGAGAAAAAGTAAAAACCCCATTATTTGAACTATTTGCAGTCTGATTGTATAGTTGTCTGTGATTTTTCTGATGCATTTGGTTATGCTGAAATACTGTGACTATTTCTGGTGCCTCCAGCATGAATAGAGTTTGAGCTTATGAGCATATGTTTAAGATGACACAAGAATTAGCTTTCTGTAAGTGTTGGTTTTATCCACTTATAGTTAATGAAAATATCTCCTGTCCTAAGGTCCCAAATATGTTATTGGGGTATTGTAGGAGGGATGGTCCTTCCGTTTGAAAAATCCTTTCAATTGCCTGTGAGAAGCTTTTCCGTGGGGCTTAGTCTTTGCCTGTAACTTACAAAACCATATACAGGGCTGGTGATAGAAGACACCCATACAGTCCATATGGCATTTGTCAATACAGAAATAAACATTACCACTGGCTTCTATTGCAGTTCAGAAACTTTTTGCTGTAGGTATAAGTTTGATGAGTGAAATCTCTATGGCTGAAAGAGACAATGGAAACATTTCCAACATTTCCTGGCTCAGACGGTAGTTACAGCAGTTTCAGAGAAATGTCAGGTCTGCCATTGTGTGATAACAGAATTCAGACTTGTGTGGGAGCAGTGATGTGCCAATGCTGAGGTCTTTCAAAATCCTGCCCTACTTATCTGAGGCTCAAGGCACAATACTCACGTTATTTTACAGACAACTTGAAAATTTCCAGTGGGTTCAACGGCCAGTGGTTCAACTAAGTAAATGCTGTGCTCAGTCTTTCAATTCTGTGTAATTTTTCTAGTGGTGGTATGGTCTAGCAGACAGAGCACCTGATTGGATTGTCCACTCAAAAGAAGGATCCTTCTCCACTTGTGTAAATAGAGCTTGAGACCTGTTTCACTCCAGCACGGCCTTGCGATAGTTGCCCTCATCATGTACAAGATACTTTATTTTATGTGCTACTCTTCTTTAGATAGCTTGCCCTTCAGGCAACACTTTGAGTATGCTTTCAGTATGTTTTTGGAAGGAGGGTTTAGCATGAGTACATGAAAAGAGCATGGCTTATGCAGTTTGGATTTGCCACTAGCAAATGCCACAGGGTTGAACTGGCTGTTCAGAGCCCGTGGTGGGGAAAGGGCTGTGATGGTGCTGCAGGAGGACAATTTGCCCTGGTATTTCTGGATTGATAAGCACCTGTACTGATAAACAGAAAGAGTAAATATAAATTATACATTATATGTGTGTGTTTCTGTTGCTATTATGGAGGATATTATTACTTTATTTTCCAACTGAAATATTAAGGCTGGATATTGTGCATTCTGTGGGCTTTGCCCAGCATACTGCTATAAGGCATGTACTAATGTCGTATCCTGAGCAAAACTGAAAATGCAGAGAAAACCCCTTGGGGTTTAAAGCCTCAGCATTTCCCATCTGTCAGTTCTCTTTTAAGCTTATCACATATCTGTTTTCACTTCTCTCTTTGTTTTTTTTTTTAATCCACTTTCAATATCTAAATTCTTTGGAGAAGCTTATATCTGTCTTCTGACTACCTACCCATTTGAAGCAGTGGCCTAACAGCGTGCTGCAGGCTCTCCGCGGTAGGTGCATTGAGAACAGCGGGCTCGGACCCAGCCCCGGGAAGGCAGGGCCACTTCACCTTGGCCATCACCATGGCTCAAGGAGGAGCACAGAGGGTCTCGGGGCTGTAGGTGTGGCTGGCAGGTGACTGCACAGTCTGGAGATGAGCGGGCAGATCAGGGGGAGAGCAGAGTCTGCAGTTCAGAAGGCTACTAATTTAATTGAAACCTGGTAGAAGGAAAGACACTCCTGCAAGGATGCAGCGAACAGGAACCGTTGTTCAATGAGCTCTCTTTGTTTCTGTTGTCTTGTAAAGCCACTTCCACATTTTTCCTCCTTAAAAAAAATCTAATGTTTAATCTAAAATGTGTGGGGTTTATTGGTTCAGGAAGGGGTGTTGTGTGTGTTTGTTTACTTTGAAGCCTTTTGGTAGTTTGAGGAACTCACTGGAAGGAGTTCCTGATCCATTGGAGAGCTTTAACGGAGTGGTGAGGGAAGTGAGATGCCGGTAACCCCGAACCTGAAGTTTGAAGCTACATATGAGTAAGCAAACAAATTTATGTGGGAGCTGAGTCAGACAGAAGCTTTTTGTTTCTTCGGATTGTGGTTTTGGAGGGAGAGCTGCAAGGCTTGGACAGAGGCACAGAAGTCTGCCACCAAAGCCAGACAGATTGCAGCCTCCAAAGACAACCAAAGTCCAGCCGGCAAAAATGCCGACTGGTTCATAGCTGCACCGAGAGCTGAAAGAGCTGAGAAACCACATGGGAACCATGATCAGGTGGTAGGGAGGGGACAGACATCTCAAGGAGCTGAAACCTGGGCCACATCTCCAGGGAGGCTATAACTGAAAATAGAAGTCAAGAGACTTAAGCTGGAGCCTGCCGAGGAGAGAGGCGGGGAGCTTCACTGACTCATAGATAGGAGCTGGAAGAAAATACCCACCTGAGAATTTTGATTACACAGAAGTAAGTTAAGCTAAAGATGGAGAAAGATATGTTATTGATATTTTTCTCTTAAGACTTTTTTTAAAGAGTCCTGTACCTGCTGCATGGCATGAGGACATGGAAAAAGCTGAAATACAAACTTCAGCTGCTGCAGTAAGATTCTGTAGAAACCTTTGGACACGTCTCTGTGAGGCTGTAAGTCAGTATCAAGTTGAAGGAATTCTTGTGACATGCATTTGAAATAACCACTGAGTACTGTCACCTCAGCTTGAGGGTGATGAAAAGGGAAGGTGATAGCACCCAGCAAAAGGTAGCTGCCAGTCTGTGGAAATCTTGAAGGAATTAGGTCAATGGGGAAGGGGTTGAAACTGTCATGCACCTTCTAGGACTGGAACAACTACATGCTGGCTGTCCCTTGGAGGGAGAATCATAAAAATGACTGTGTGGGACGTGGCTGAACAGAGCATGGGCTATAGAGAGTATTTATTCCATATGCTAGAAGGGGAATCAAAGATCAGGATATATGGGAAGGATTTTTTTCAAGGAAAGCTTGCTCTGTCAAGGAAATGTTTTAGGTGTGGGGAGATCAAACCCCTCTAAGGGATGTGCTACAGAGGACCAGAGAAGAGAACGGGTTTCCTCTGTAGTGAGACAGGACATAAAGGCACGTCCTACACAGTTGAGAGGTTGGTCAGAGAAAATCCTCTTCATGTGTGAAATTACTGTGGCAGACTGTGAGAGACACCTCTCTCGAGGAAGAAAATCAATAAACCTAACTAAAAGGGGTCCGAAAGACCTTTTTGAGAAGAGGGAAATATATGGGGAAAGTTTTGTGGAGTGGGGGGGTTGAGAGAACTCTTGTGCCTCCTTGCATTAATGTATTTCAGGAAAGATTAATTCCTGTATGGTCTTAAAATCAGTTCTTGGGGAGAACCCCAACGAAATAGCTCATCACTTTGATCCCCGTGAAATGACAGAACCGGGAGAGGCACAAAGCCAGCAGGTTTTCTGACTGTGTTCCAGCATTGCTGGGGGCCAGCACAAAGGAGGTGCCCATTTATAAAGGTGATGGTCCTGAGAAAATTGGGAGGAAAGTCAGGAACTTGACTGCCTACCAGTGATGTGTCAACCCCAGCAGGGTCAGTCTCACCTGGCCTGGATGAAATTGTGCTCTGGTGCATGCCATGAGTTGCAGCAGTGGGGCCAGGCAGGAGATGGAGGCAGCAGAGCTGTCAGAAACATAACATCAAGAAGCTTTAAAAGCAAGTCTCCTACAGCTCGGTGGGTCCTTGCAGGAAGGTCTTGGCTTCCAGACAAGACTTGAGTTGCAGCAAAAATACAGAAGAAGCTTCCTTCTTCCATCTTGGACGCCTGAGCATCTGTGCCCTGTGTGCTGCTCCCTGGACAAGGAATATTTCCTCCTTTCCAGACATTCCCCTGGCTCCCATGCCCAGAAACACACACAGAAACAAAGCCAAAATAAATAACTGTACATTGAAGTTGGATTGATTTCCTGGTACTCTCTCAACAACACAGGATAAATGACATTTTTTAAATGTAAGAATGACTGATTTTGTTTCAGGAAGAACAGCAGCAAGGAAATGTGGATCCCAAATTCAAGTCCTTGGCTCTTGACCCCGCTGTGTAATTAATTTCATAAACTGCTCAACTCTGGCTTAAGACTGTTTAAGTTTCTCATCCCCTTAGTCTACCTGGCAGGCTGATTCAGAGTCTCACTTTTTCAGTGATTAAAAACGCCCTAATTCCAGCCTAAATGTGTTATTAACCACCATATTCCAATCTTGTTTTGTCAGTCATTGGCCTTAGGTTGACGTAGTTTTCTTTCTCATTTTACTTTTTCTCACGATTCTTTTATGGAAGACATACCTGTGTAAGCCCTTGGTCTCCAAAGTTTAGCAAGAAAAATTATATAGTCTTTTCTTGTGACAACTCTTGATTCCTCTAAACAACCTCAGAGCTGTCTCTTCACCAAATCCTGTCTGAACGAGCCGCTCCTGAACACTGGTGATCGTAATTGCAGATAATGTTCCAGATGAAATCTTGACAGTGCTTTCCACAGTAGCATTAATATTTTATGTTCCTTAAACTCTTATATACCATGAACAGACTCTGGTCTCAGAGTGCCTCATTTCGTCTTCTGTTTAATGCTTTGAGAAATTTATCCTTAGGTTAGGACTGGTAGGGGACTGCTTCTCTACTCTAAACTGACTTTTTGTCAAGGATTTTAAGAAGCTTCTATCAAACATGGGTTTTATTTATTTTTCGCCTAAAGCAAATAGCTTTTTAAAAAAGGAAAAATTGAAAGGAACACTTCAGTTTCAAGAAAACTTCAATTTCCTATTCAAATAATAGATGTAACAAAAAATTTAATGGTACTGAGATGCTTCAGATGAATAGACAGTAAACAGAACACTGAAGAAAGGGGAAAATAAATATTCTTAAATAGTGATTGAAAAATGTAGACTTGGGAATGGTGAGTTTTAGAAACTGTTTTTGCAGATTGTAACAGCTTGATAGTTACATAAGAAGCACAGAATCCTTGGCAAAATAGGTTTTTTAGCATAGGCCAGCAAGCAGGCAGAATACACGCGTGGGGGATAGCTATTCTGGACGTAATCGGCAAGCGCTTGATGTTGGAGTGGGTCCATCTAGGATATCAGAATCATGACCAAGAGAAGATGGTAGAGAAGATAACCTTTTGTGCTTACCAGAAGGGGGGAAAATATAGGTTGATGTGTAGAAATAGCCTTTCATAAAACTCGTAATTTTTCTGCTTGACTTCTGAAATTTACATGTCCTTTGGAACCCTTGTTCAGGGAGCAAAACATGGGATTTCAAGTGGAATTTATAGAGGCTCAACCATTCTTGCATTCTTTAAAAGAATTTCTACTAAATCTTTCTGGCATGTACTGTCACTGTGGCGAGTATTATAGATCATAATATAACAATTGCTTTTCAGTTAAGGTGCCATTAATTCATGCTTCAATGTTTCTAATTTATAAGAAACAAGTCTTGATTATTATCCTGTGCTATGTTTGGTTAAGCAGTCCTTCCTAAAAATGGACAAATGGGATGCTAGTGAAGAAGCAGCAGCTGACAAACTGCAAGAGCAATGGCCATCAGAGCTTTGCAGTAAACTTGACTGTAAGCAGATTTCACCTCCGTTTTTGACAGCTACTGGTTTTTCCTTTCCTTTTTCAGATATTCCATGGATACCTAAAGCTTGTAAGGTCCTCTCAGTGCTGGTTTTACAGTGACATGACCACACAGACAGTGTCTCTGTTATGCCTGCAGTTCAGCTTTGTCGCTGTGAACTCTTACAAGCCTTTATAATAGCTGCAAACAACAAAACAACAAGTCTCAACTGTGTTTAACTGAGCTCTTTGTCGTGTTGCAAAGATTATTCTGTTGCATAGAAATCTGAGCGCCAATGGGAGGTGTTCCTAATTGCCACATGAAACTGTGTGCTTGCCAGTCCCTATAAGGCTATTCAACAAGATGGGCCTGTTGTCCAAAATAGACTGCCTGAATTTGACTGAAGATTAAATGAATTTAAGAATTCTTCATAATTTTTCTGAGCTGGTTTAGCTGATGATACTAATATGCAACTAGACTTTATTTTTATTAATACTATTAGGCCTACATTGAAAAACTCTGATTTTAGTTGTATTTATTCTTTCTCCCATTTTTGCTTGTTTATTAATTTATTATGGAACTGTGTATGCATATGTAAACACAATAATTAAGAATCCTATTACGTCATTAATTAAAAAATGAAATGATGAGCATGTTCAGAAACGAAATCTTTCAGTGAGGACTGCACAGGAATTTATATTACGAACCGAAATGATTTGTTCTTTTGTGTAAAAGGCATCTGATTAAGGTTAACCTATGAGCAGAAATGGTTCCAATCTGCAACTCAAAAACTGCACCACTGTCTGCAGTCGAGATTAGAGCTGGCTTGTTTTTATTCACATTTGGTCAACAGATGGTCCAACTATTCTGTGGGCATCCTGGCAATGTAGATGTCTACACATCAATGACAAAAAAACATCATACGAATAAGTAAAATGTCAGTGTTCATCTGAGTAGAATGAATACGTAGTGTCAGCTTCTCAAAAAGTAGCGTAGCTGGCTGACTTGAAAGGAGAAAACCTAGCAAAACATCATATTATTGCTATACTAGCCAATACCATTCATTCTGATGAGACTGAAAGAACAGAAAGACAATGAGGCTTATATAAAAGATAATGTTATTGGCCTTTGGCCAGAGCGGTTAGCTAATATTTGCTGTCTCACTGGATTGTTACCTTAGAAATAAAAAAAAAAAAAGATATGCTGTGAATAATTCTTCTGCTCAATTGCATTTGCAAAGAATACTACACAAAAGTCATGTTTCCCTAAACATAGTAGAAATAAACAACAGCAGGCAGTTTCTGGTCTGATATGCCTAGGAGTACTGGCGTTTTTTTCAAGGTCACACTTTTAATATACAGCATATCTGGCAAAATTTCTTAAGGTATTCCTCTCTCTTTCCTGCCTTCATGTCACCCACACACCCATGCCACAGCACTTTCCCTTCTCCAGCCCCTGTTCCAGCCTGGTTGTTCTTCCAGCTCTATCAAGGGATGGAGACAGCTTCAAAGGAAAAGAACAGAAAACATGAAAATGAGGGTGAGAAAAATGGTTGCATCTGCACAGCTGAAAAAACTGCATAGGGGTGCGAATTTGGATGAGGAGATGGAGAGTGGGGAGAAGCATGAGGACCTTCAGCTGGAATTGGCACTCAGCACTTTCTGTTGTAAAACCCAGTGTCTTTGTTGGTGTGTCTGTCAATGCTTCTTTGGCTTTTGATCCTTTTCCTCTTCCTACCGGTACTCCCAGAGCTGAAACCAGCTGTAGTCCCAGGCTCTTTATTTGTGGTCAGCCTCGGTGACATCTCCTAAGCCCATTAATTTAATTTCTGATCTACCTTGAATGGGACCAGTGTTTTGTAGGTGGGCTTCCGTTGACCCCAGCCGTCCTATTGTGCGAATCACGGAATCGCGGAGTTTCAGAGCTGGAAGGGACCGCTAGAGATCATCTAGCCCAACTCCCCTGCTAAAGCAGGATTGCCCAGAGCACATCACTCAGGACTGCATCCAGACGGGTCTTGAAAATCTCCAGAGAAGGGGAGAACTCTTTATTCTGTTCAGCCTCCACTCGGGAGGGTTAGCGTTATCAGTTTTAACATGCTTGATGAATGCATGTAGATCAAAGACAGCTTCTGATGGTGTCTATTAACACCTTTTAAAATGAAAGTGCAAACCTTCCTTCTTTCACTGGTGGAACTGAAGTTGATTACGTTTTTGAGAGATGGTAGTACCAGATTGTGTCCTACACTTGTTTTTTACATCCTTTTGAAAGGGCAGAGAAGGTTGAATGTGTTCAGCAGCTGTGCCTCTATAAACAAATGTATTGGCACACACTGCTGCACCTAGAACATAGAGAGTAAATACCAGTAATGTATTTGACAGTCTGTCTAAATTGCACAAAACTGACAATTGGCTAGAAATACAGCAGTTGTTGGGTTTGGTTTAATCTGACTGATTTTGTTCCTAAATGACAGTAATTTTATCATAGTGTTTGGTTACACTGTTGACAAGGTGATGTCTTATGCACATTTTTTTTTAAATTTTTGTGACTGAGCTCCAGTAGGATTTTAACAATACAACTAATTACTGTGCATATTCAAAAGATAAAAGAGCGCCCTTAATGTGTTATTCATAACATGGAGTATAAGAACATTGTAAGGCCAGGATTGTCTTTAAATATTAATTTCATGGTAGCCATGGATGCGTTAGGCTCTAGTACACAGCAAAACCACTGAATGCAACTCTTAATTTTTTTTCATACAGTTGACTTTTATAAATATTTTCATTCTCTAGAATGGAGGAGACAGTGAGAAATCTGCTACAGAGCCAAGGATCCCCAGGCCAGCATGGAGAAGGAACTGTCAATATCATGAAGGTATATCAGGTATTAGTGACTTATTACCTGTTTTCTTGTGATAAAAAAGTTCTTTAAAACAAAAATTGCATTGCTGAGGTAAACTTCTCTGGCATTGTTTCCTCTAGTTGCTTACTAGTTATGAGTACTTGTAAGTGGTGGTTGGTACCAGCTGCATTTTTGCAGGTGTTCTCGCACCACAGTTTAAGGGTTTTAATTGTTATTGTCATTGTGTTATCTGCAGTTGTTGCTCCTCACAGTTAACGGGGGACAGAGAAACTAGTTTTGAAGACTATTAAAGCACTTAATATTTTAAGTAATATATTCCAGCGTCTCCAGCAAACATAGATCCTTTTGACAACTTGACCTTCAGATTGTGATGGATAATTTTATCCAGTCATATTCTTATTGGGTGTGAGGTTTCCGTTTCAGGCTCCATAGTTTCTTGTCACTGCTTGTGGCAGGTGTGTTTTATCAGCCTCACTTGGCGTAGAGAGAGAGTGTCTCAGGACAGAATTTAGGACAGCAAAGATTTTAGAGGTTTTTCAAAGGGAACCAGGTCTGTTTATGCTGTTTATAAGAAAGGAGAGTTTTACATTTTCCTAATGTAGTGCTCTGCTCTGGAAGCAATGAACCTCAGGTCATGGAGAGCCTTTTTAAGTGTCTGGAAACAGGAAAGAGATACATCCCAGTTAAACAGATATTGTGCACATGAATTCTTAAAAAAAAAAAAAGCTTAAAGAAGTCAGTCCTATCCTGTATCTTTTTAAACAGAATAAGCCTTCCTTATAAAGATATAAAATGCTAAAATAATATATTAAAGTTGATACTAGGTAGTGATCCTTCAGATAAAACACTTTTCAAAAATTCTAGTTATATCAGTCCATTCTCACAACTGATAGATCAAAAATTCAGCAATATAGCTAAACAAAAATTTATATCAAAGAGTATTTATCACTGTAATTAAATTTTCATTTTAAGGTTGGACTGAAGGGAAAAGAATCTTTTAGATTGACCTTCCAAAATAATAAATTTTTCTTGTTAAAATGATAGCCTGTAAAATTTAATTTCAGGACAAATTAAACTTTTTGTTGAAATTATAATAGAACATTGTGCTTTTAGAAACTGGTGATAAAAGCATCTATATATTACTCACTACCCTTTTGGGATGCAAAAATGAAACTCCGTTCCCTCCTTTTGGTTCAGAGTTTAAATCTATATTTCCTCCTCACTCCTGCCACTATACATTGGGTCTTCTGGAGTGGGTTTGGTGTCAGTCTCTCCTTCGGGTGAATTACATGTCTGTCTGTTTTAACAGACAGCTGGAGTGGTCTTATCTGCTTTTCTGTATGATATCTTACCTTGGAAACCA
Source organism: Vanellus vanellus (assembly GCF_965231255.1). Lineage (NCBI taxonomy): Eukaryota > Metazoa > Chordata > Aves > Charadriiformes > Charadriidae > Vanellus > Vanellus vanellus. The sequence goes on from NC_138910.1 coordinate 8,910,571, forward strand.
TAGTAAGGTGGTACCACAATTAGGTTTTAGCTTCTTTGGGTTTTGTTTTTGCACTTTCAGCAAGAAAAGCGATAAAGTATTTTGGTTTCAGTTGAACTGAGGGTTTGAGTGTTCTTTATTTTTCTTTTGAGCTGGACAAAAATTAGCTATGGAATCTTTTCAACTTGAAACTTTGTGTGCTGCTGCCCTAGAGGAGAGATAAACTAGTAATTCCAATGTCAGTGCTTGTGTATTTCTGTGTGGTTTTTCCTCCCTGTTTTATTTGTTCCTTAATTTTTGAGGAAAAAAAAAAAAAAAAAGAGAGAATTTGGGTTTGTTTTGGGTTTGGGTTTTTTTTTTTCATTTGGGGCCTTACTGACATAGGTGCTTGTTGTCTCCTGCCTGCCAGGAGAATGGGTCCTGTGGTTTGTTTAGTTTAAAATCTCTTGTGTTTATTTTCTGACCAACAAAATAATAAGGCAGTTCTGCTCAGTTAAGAACAACAGTTCTTTGTTTCCCTTCAGCTCTAGCAAATAGCCCCCTCCACCTAGCAAACTGCCATCTAACCCTTTTTTCCCTTCTTTCTGGACGTGGGGTTTTGTTGAATCTGCTAGGTGGTAATCGGGGCTGATTCCCCAAACCTGAGCTCTTGTAGAGCAAAGCCATCTTTGTCCCAGGACCTTAAATAAGCCATATCCCTGTTACTCTAGGATTATTTTTAATCTTGTACACCACATTGCTTATAACAGTTTCCTTCTCTTTCTGTTCTCTTCTTGTTCTTGGGAACATTTTGGTCATGATATCAAAGTCAGCTTGTTTTTTAGCAATTTTCATATCTTCTGTATTGCCAGTATACAATTTTCTTCACTTATGAATTTCTTTTCCGAATTCATGACTCAAAGCTAATGTGTTTTCCTTTCCTGGATGAATAGCTTGGCTACTGAATCATATACCGGTTTGTGACTGGTAAAACGGAACGTTTCCATGACCCTTGTGTTTTTTCTGAATGTCTCTTTGACCCATTCATCCTCACATCCCTTTTGTTCACTTTTATGACAAACTTCTGAACAGTTTGTTTTCTGGGAATTTCAAGGAATGGCTCTATTCACATGCAAAACAGTGCATTCCTGCCCTCACATGGCTACCTGCTATGTAGGTCAGAGATGGGTTCACTTGATGTGTGTTTGTTATTCAGTCACATGGTAAAAACTCTGCATTGTGTTGTAGGCAACAACTGCATGTAATAATAAAAAGCTAATACCTGAAAGGCTCTTCAGAACAAATAGTTGGCAAAGAATCTGTGATCTGAAATGTTTACAAAGTATTTTAACTTTGAAAAGCATATTAATAAAGCATTATATGAATCATTAATATATTATTGAAACCAACTGTGTGGAAATCGTGGAAAAACGTATCATCTAAATATATGATGAATTTTATTGCAAATACTGTGTCCAGGTTTGGCAACAGGCATCAATATTGCAATAGAAGCATTTCATTTGTGTCTTTCCAAATGCATTCAGACAGTTTTTTGATATATTTATAAGGGTAATTCACAAATGGGAATAGAACTTGAATGTAGAGCCTAGGTAATGTTTCTTAAAAAGACTGATGTATTCAGGTTTTTGGGAACATGATAACCATATTGTCATCCCATATTTGTAAATGAAGTATAGATGTGAGCTAACGTGTGAAAAAAAGATTTTTATGATCTGAATTCCAAGTGAGAGAGATATATATTCATATACATATACAAAACTTATTGAATGTATAAATACTAACATAGTGTTGAAAGCCATCCTCTGCAATCACTTACCTTATAGAACATATTCTGAATCTTACCCATTCTCTGTGATTACTATGATGTGGTCAGAATGATATGATCAGTACTCAGTGCAATAGAGTATCAGATTTTACTGCAGTTTCACAACCATTTATTTCATAACAAATGAGGACATGACCTGGACGATCTCCAGTGTGACTTATCAACATATGTCCCACATTCTCTGACACCATGGTAAGTTAGTTTTAGTGTATGAAGCCCGTTCAAATTAATATCTGAATAGTCATAAAAGATACCTCTGTGCAATAAAAGCTTTTGATCTATTGGACATTGTCTACATATTTGTATTTTACAAATCTAATTATTGTTCTGGGATGTATGAAATTGAGTTCTTATTATAATATCAATATGCCTGACTCCAGAATAAATATTCTTGCTAATGAACATTAAATGTTGCATAGTGATCATGTTAGAAGAATAATAACAAGATGGAGCCCAGAGTGTGTAGTATTATTGCAATACCGTGTTATGTCTTGCCGGGATTCTTACTTGAAGCAAAATATTCTAACCCTTTCCATAGAGCTAGCTGCCCCATGGGAATTTAATTTGCTGGTCTTACAGATGGATGATGCGATTTCTTTAGGGTAAATGAATTTAGAAGCAGGATCGTAAATAAAATTTTCCTCTGTTATCATTTTACATAATAATAACTGAGGGAGGATTTATAATGAACGTTCATGTAAATGTGGACAAGAATATGTGATTTGAATTGCCGTGAACCATCGCATCTGTTGCTTAAAAGTTTACTTGACTAAAAGACTCTAGTATGTAAGAGCTTTATGATGTTTCCAAGAGGCATTGCCCACCTAAAAGTAAGACCATGAAAGGCCAAACCAATACCTCATATATTAATATTATTTTCATTCAAAATACTAGTACTTTATCTAAGAGGGAGAGTGATCCCCATAAATAATTGTGTGCAGTACTTGAACCCAAGACATTCAAACAATCACCCCAACTTTCCTAACTTCCTAAGTTTGTCCTTGTGATTTGGATATCAAAAGCTAGAATCTCTTCCCTCTTTGATCACAATATTGAATATCTCGGTAGAGTCTTACATGATTAGAGATCACTCGAAGACTTTCAAAGGTTTTTTTTAACTCCTTTTGACTTTATGCCCGTGTACAGTGATCAAAATAGATGAGAAAGTTTGCTGTAAATTCAGAATTCGTTAGTGCACATTCTGAAATTGTCAACAAGTGCACTAATGCTTAGGACAGACATGGTGCAGTCACATCAGATAGGAAGGACGATCTGTTGTTTAAAGCATTGTGTTTGGGAGACTAGATTTTTATTCTTTCATTTGCTACAATTTTCTCTATTTCCTTGGACAAACTCACTTTATCTGTACATCTTTAACCTTTGTCTGTAAAAGGAGGATAACAACATATAATTTGATCTCAGGTATATTTAAGACGTCATCAATATATATGAACTGCTGCTTCTGTGATAACAGGAACTGTTATAAGTAGTGAGCCATATAATTAAGAGATTATTTAAAAAAGAAAAAAAAAGGCTTTTCATATTTCCTTGCAAACTTGAAAGAAGGCTTACTTCACCCAAGGAGTTGAAAAGGAATTGAAAAGGAATCAATTTCAAAGTGGAGCATGGATGGTCTTCAAGCAGGACTATCTTGTCTTGTGTTAAAATAATATGGAAGTTAGTTTTTGCTGTTGGGAATCTGTGGATTTTGATGCATGAATTCATATGAAAAACTTAGGGAAATAAAACCTTATGACTGCAGGGGTTGTACCCTTTTCAGAACCCCACTGTGCTTGCTTGAGATTTACACTCCAAACAAATACTGCTGTGGGGACCAGGCACATTCTTTTGATCAGCAGGAACTGAAATCCTGTGTTTGAGACAGCCTGAAACTCACCCCACCTAACGTCACAGGCCAAGTCATCCCTCAGCTTCTGTGCTAGTGCAGAGTGTCTCTAATTGCACTTCTTCACCAGCTGCCATGGTTTAGATTACTTTTTAGCAGAAGGGATTTTCATCATGGTGGACAGTGCAGATCTTCAAAGATTGTACCAATTCAAGGGGACAAAGATATGAGTAACAGGGTAGGGAGTTTGTCAAGGAGAACGATTCCTGTGCTGAGGTCAGTGCTGTTGAGTCTACACCAAGAGAAGTCTGGCTCAACAACTCAATGGCGATTACAGGTATCCTTAATAGGAGGGCACTTTTTCGGGTTTCTTTGGCCCTGGGTGCAATGGAGAAGAGCATCTTGATTCCTTCCATTTTTTCCTGAAAATGGTATGTGCCCTGTCTCATTTTTGCTTTGCTGCTCATTTTGGCACCCATCTGACTGCACTAACATGAAAGTGGTGGCAGACAGTTTGAGCAATTGCAGCCTGAGCATTTTGATGGGCTCTTCTTGCCGAGTAAGAGCTGGCTGGGTGACTGTGGTTCAGCTCTGTTCTTTTTCTCACTGTGGAGGGATGACAAGAGTTTGAGAAGTAATGACTTCAGAAGCGATTTCTCAGGCTTTAGTGTGCACCATGAGAAGAATCAAGGAATCACAGAGTTTTCAGAGTTGGAAGGGACCTCTAGAGATCATCTAGTCCAACTCCCCTGCTAAAGCAGGATTGCCCAGAGCACATTACTCAGGACTGCATCCAGGCGGGTCTTGAAAATCTCCAGAGAAGGGGACTCCACAACCTCCCTGGGCAGCCTGTTCCAGTGCTCTGTCACCCTCACCGTAAAGAAGTATTTCCATGTATTTGAACGGAACTTCCTGTGTTCTAACTTGTGCCCATTGCCCCCTGTCCTGTCACTGGGAACCACTGAAAAGAGCCTGGCTCCATCCTCCTTCAACCCACCCTTTAGATACTTGTACGCCATAATAAGGTCTCCCCTCAGCCTTCTCTTCTCCAGGCTAAAGAGTCCCAGCTCTCTCCTCATAAGGGAGATGCTCCAATCCCTTAATCATTTTAGTTGCCCTTTGCTGGACTCACTCCAGCAGTTCCCTGTCCCTCTTGAACTGGGGAGCCCAAAACTGGACACAGTATTCCAGTTGTGGCCTCACCAGTGCAGAGTAGAGGGGGAGAATGACCTCCCTTGACCTACTGGCCACACTCTTCCCTATGCAGCCCAGGATTCCATTGGCCTTTTTGGTGACAAGGGCACATTGCTGGGCCATGGATAATTTACTGTCTACTAGGACCCCCAGATCCTTCTCCTCAGAGCTACTTCCTAGCAGGTCCGCCCCTAACCTATACTGGTGCTTTACGTTCTTCCTCCCCAGGTGCAGGACCTTGCACTTGCCTTTGTTGAACCTCATTAGGTTCTTCTCTGCCCAGCTCTCCAGTCTGTCCAGGTCACGCTGGATGGCAGCACGGCCCTCTGGGGTGTCAGCCACCCCACCCAGTTTGGTATCATCAGCAAACTTGCTGAGGATACACTCTGTCCCCTCATCCAGGTCATTAATGAATATATTAAACAAAATTGGACCAAGTATTGACCCCTGGGGGACACCACTGGTTACAGGCCTCCAACTAGACTCTGTGCCGCTGATCACAACCCTCTGAGTTCTGTCCCGCAGCCAACTCTCAATCCACCTCACTGTCACCTCATCTAGCCCATACTTCCTCAGCTTCCTAATGAGGATGTCATGGGAGACAGTGTCAAAAGCCTTGCTAAAGTCAAGGTAGATGACATCCACGACTTTCCCCTCATCCAGCCAACCAGTTATAACATCATAGAAAGCTATCAGATTGGTCAAGCATGATTTACCCTTGGTAAATCCATGTTGACCACTTCCAATAACTTCCTGTTCCTCGACGTGTTTGGAGATGACATCCAGAATGAGTCGCTCCATTACCTTCCCAGGGACAGAGGTGAGACTAACCGGTCTGTAGTTCCCTGGGTCCTCCTTCTTGCCTTTTTTGAAGATTGGAGTGATGTCGGCCTTCCTCCAGTCCTCAGGCACCTCTCCTCTTCTCCATGACCGTTCAAAGACGATGGAGAGTGGTCTAGCAATAACATCCGCCAGCTCTCTCAGCACTCGCGGATGCATGCCATCAGGGCCCATGGACTTGTGAATGTCCAGCTTGGCCACGGTCCTCCTCAACTGAGGGAAAATCTTCCACTCTCCAGACCTTCCCCTTTGCCTTCAGAGTGTGGGATTCATGAGGGACAGCTTTAGCAGTGAAGACCGAAGAAAAGAAGGCATTCAGTAACTCTGCCTTCTCTGCGTCCTCCACCACTAGGGCACCTGTCTCATTCACCAGTGGGCCTACATTTTCCCTAGTCTTCCTTTTTCTATTGATATATTCAAAGAACCTTTTCTTATTGTCTTTAACTGCAGTGGCCAAGCTGAGTTCTGATTGAGCTTTGGCCCTTCTCATTTTCCCCCTACATAGCTTTGTTATATCTTGATAGTCCTCGTAAGTTGCCAACCCCCTTTTCCAGAGAATGTAAACTTTCCTTTTTTTTCTGAGGTCCAGCCAAAGTTCTCTATTTAGCCAGACTGGTCGTCTTCCCCGTCTGCTCGTTTTTCAAGACAAGGGGATGGCCTTCTCCTGCGCTTTTAAGAGCACCTGCTTGAAGTATGCCCAGCCTTCCTGGGCACCTTTGCTCTTCAAAACTGCCTCCCAAGGGACACTTGGGAGTTTTCCACTAAAGTCTGCCCTTCGGAAATCCAAGGTGGCAGTTCTGCTGGCTCCCCGCCTTACTTGATCAAGAATTGAAAATTCTATCATTTCGTGATCACTCTGCCCAAGGCGACCTCCAACCTTTACATCCCCCACAAGACCTTCTCTGTTAACAAACAGTAGGTCCAGTAGGGCACTTCCCCTAGTTGGTTCCTTCACCAGCTGTGTTAGGAAGTTGTCTTCCACACACTCCAGGAACCTCCATGACTGTTCCCACAGCTCAGAATGTGCCACAGAATGGCACACAGCTCTACATCTGTCCCATTTGCAGGGCATCACCACCGTTGCAATCATTAACTTACAGTGCAGCTTCACAGGAGGAGTGGCTTTGAGCGTTAAGAAAGTTCAGTTCCGTTTTCTGCCCTCTTGCTGGATATAAATATGTGTACGGGTGCCTGTCTTATACAAAACTAAGAAAGAAGATTTATCTGTAAAGACTCAATACTGATAAATTCAATACAAATATAAAATAATTCCAGTCCTACAGGACTTCTAGCTCTTAGACATGAAGTCCGTAGTGTTTTGCCAATTGCTTTCCAAAGCAGGTGTCAGAGAGGTGTGACTACATAAGTGATACAGGCACATTTCAGGTGGCATTGTTGGCCAGATCAACCCAATTTTTTGTCTCTGTGCTTTGTAAGACTCAAATATGGAACAGTTGTTGTGACTGTCACTTCTAATTTGCACAGCCGTTGGTGTCAACAGCTCTTTCATGAGAAGAAAAACTGTATCTATTGGCAATATAATTTTATCTTAACACAAAATTATACAAGCTTAATGTTCAGGCCATTGATACATAACATTTTATAGATGGGGCGTGGCCATGAATTGAAAAATGGCACTAGTTGAATTCCCTAGCTGAAATCCACATAGGATTTTTAATGCTAACTTTTATTACAGAAAGAGGAAATATATCCTTAAAATTAAACTTATATGTCTGGATTGGAAGTGCACACAGGAAACTGCATCAACCAGGCCTCCTAGGCTACCAAGGAGAATATTACTAGGCAAAGCTTAGCAGTTTTGTGTCTCCCAGAGAAGGACTGAAGAGGAACCGCCCGCTCTCTTAGGAGCTCCACCGGAAATCCCAGTCTGTCAGGGACACCAGCGTTTGCTGTTGGACTGCTTTTCCATACAGAGAAATCCAGGGCTAGCTCAGTAACAACTAATTCCTTATGGCTTTTCTTCTGGTAGTTTTCCACCACTGTGCAAAGATTCTGATAAATATTTGTTCCCATATTTAACTAAGTTGAGATTGGATTCTTGCCCCAAAGGAGAGTATCTTCAGACACTGTTGAAAATTACAAATTACAGTTTTGTTGCAAGGAACATATGTGCAAATAGTTTTCCCTTTTTGATTGTTTGTAATACAGTAACAAAGCAATGGAGTTATGTTTAACACAACAAAATGTTGTTTCATAACTGCAATGTTCCATTTGTGTGCTTGTTTCTCAGAAAACAAGCTGTTCTTTCCTTCCCCAAATCCTCTATATATCTACCGTAACAAGAGGTGAAAATTGACTGATTTGATGGAACTGTTGTGTATTATACTGATTGTAATTCTACATTTAGATTTTCCTCTACACTATAGTGTTTCTCTCTTTTGCTATATCTTTCTTCTAGTTCTTACTTTTGGAATGAATCCACAAAAATCAGCCCATACACATTGCCTGAACCCTGTACATATGAAACAGTCATAAGGGAAGTTCAGAGGCACTCTTCGGAAAGCAAGGTGATGATGTGGTTCACAGCCTGACTGGCACAGGTCATCCTAATGCATACAGGGACTTCCCATTTATGCACAGCAGGTTGTCTGCAGCCTTAATCTTGCCCTTACTGGTGTTCTTCTGGTTGCCTTTTTTCTAATTCAGGGGATGTATTTGAGAGAAAAGAGTGTGGCTCTCACACGTGTCTGCTTGGTAGTCCTAAGAGACAGGAATAGCCTCCTGGAGTTTATAGCAAATATCCGTTTTAAGATAATTTGCTGCTTGGAAAGATGCCGGTGTCTTTGTACGTGAAGGCCAACTTGTTGCTCTTTATCTGCATGTATTCCTCACGCAGGTCAAATCAGGGCTACCAGCAGCAGGGCTGTGCTGGCACACAGGCTGAGGGCAGCCCACGCTTTGGCTGTGTGAGAAAGCAAGCCTGCGGCACGCTTGCCGTGGGACCCAGCGCCACTTCCAGCCCCACTTTCTTTCTCAGCAGAGCAATGAGATCCCCAGGGAGTTGTTGTCATCTCCCATCTGGCAACTGCTTTTAGAGCTCCCAGGTCTGTAGTGTGTCTCCTGGCTCTTGACCAAAAGAAGGTTTTAATAAGGGGGTCTTACCTATCATAGCCTAGCCAGATCCCTGTCAGGATCCAGACGTGATTTGTTGACCTGACACAGCGTTGCCCATCCTGGGCTGGTATTGAAGAGGTTCTGGGTGGGCAAGAGGGTCTGGCAAGGAAATAAGAAGCATTTTTATCTTATCAAATCCTTTGTGTTTTCTGAGTAAGGATAATGACTAAGAAATAATAAATAGAGAGTATTTACTGCAATCAGCTGTCTAGTGACAGAAGTGTTTGGACAGAAAAGTCGAAAAAACACTTTGTATTCCTTGGTATTCCAAGGTTGGGTAAGGTATGGCCAAGTAACTCAAGTAACTTACTCTATCCATATTTCCACATCTCCATAAAAGATATGGTTTACTCTGCATTTTGAACTGTGATTCTTTTGTGTTTTCAAACCAGCAGAAAGCAATGCTTTTTTTTTTATTTTAAAAAGTTGAAAAAATCTAAAATTTTCCTTATTTTCTGAGGGAAAAAAAAAAGGAGATTATGCTGTATTTGCAAACATTCTCTCTTTGAAAATTATTTTAACAGAAGGCAGAATTACCAATACACCAGTATATTTATTTTGGAAAGAATGTGCACTGCTGATCAAGAAAAGTATTTTTAATTTCAGTTAAATATATTTAATCTAAACGATAATAACATATTTGAAAAAGTGAAGTTTTACTCTGATCCAGAATGGTTGTTTCTACATTTTATTTTTGTTTGAAGATGCGTTCAGAACTTCTTTCAGAAATTTTCCTGACAAGATTGTGAGACAAACCAACTATTCCTTGGCATTTGCAAAAAAAAATTACCTGGTTATGTAATAATAGAATATCGGTTTTGTCCTAATCCCACAGGTAACTTCTTAGGTCGGCTTCTGCAATTGTGCTTATGGTGAGAACTAATCAGTTAATGTATTGCTGTCGTTCCAAAATACTAGTTAATACTCCTCTTCAGGTATATCCTTTAGAGCCTCTTTGTGGTATTCCCTAAAGAAACCCTCTATGGAAAACTGGATCAACAAGTATAAGTACTTAGGAGACTTTCTGGTGGCAAAAAAAAAAAAAAAATCCACTCAAAGTTTTTTCATTTCATTAAAAAGAGTAATTTGGCCTTCATCCAAGTAGTGAAAAGACATTATTAAAAAAAAAAAAAGTGAAGGGCTGCAAAAGGAAAGAAAATTGGCTTATTTCTAGCAATTTAAATCCAGAGCAATTCTGTTGCCTTAATTGCTGTTACATAAAATTTACTGAATTTAATTTTCAGAATAGTTTGGCTTGTTTGTACTTCAATGAAAGGTAGATATTTTAATACTGTCACTTTAGTCAAGTGTAGTTACTTTAATCCTTACAAACTCCTTCAGGAAAGTTTAAATGCTGCATATAGGTTTCCTGGGAGGAAAGATGATTACTTTAAGTATGGTACTATAATGAACCAATTTATAAGATAATATCTGCATGCGAAATCACACTGCATATTCTTCTCATGATATCATATATACACATATGAAGAAGGAACAGCGTAGCTTCTGGAACAATTTTTTTTCCTGCTGATAACTTTGCTGTTCAGTGTAGCTGAAGTCTTCCAGATTGAAAAGGAACAACAAACACGATGAGCTACTAACACGTTGCCCTGCCACCACCGTGCCTGAAACCTGCCTTGGAAGAGTCACCCCCAGAATGGCCAGTCTTTGATTTCACTTCTGACAGATGAAGTGCCAGGGGTGAGGGTGCTGTTGATAGTGTGAATATCCATTCGTAAAGGCAGGATGGTGTCAACAGCAATGTTTGGTTGCAAGGTTAGTGTAGTTCACTTTGACACCCAGGACAGGCATTCATTTGGGAACCTGAAGACAGGAAACTCCATCTACTCTTACTGATCTGGTAAGTACATCTGATAGTGAACTTCACTGTGAAGGTTTTCTTCTTTTACAGTCCTTTTTGATCTGAACTTTTTCAAAAGAAATAGGTGCTTCTGATGCATGGAACAGCCAATAAAAACATCATCAGGAAATTTATTAACGTTACTGCAGAACTGTTCACCAGGGGTGAAAGCTCGTACTAGTGAGGAGTGTTTTGAGTGAAGAATAATATGTAGTACATTTAGATTGATATGCGAGTGGTAGGAGGCTCATATCAGAAACATAAAGAAAGTACTTTGTTCTCTTATCCATCACACATATTTAATCTGGGAAATGCTGCTGCTCACTCTGTTCATTTTGTAAGTGAAATCCAGAGATGAAAAAGAAGAAGTTTATATGTTTTTCCTGACAACGGTAATGTTAAACTGTGAACAATTTGGGATGTTTCTGTAAAATTTTGTGATATACGTGCATTCTTTTCTTTTTCTTCAATTTTGGTCAGCTTGTTCTGAACAAAAGCTGTTAGCTAAACAGAAATATATTATTATTACACTTGCTGATGTGCTATCTAAAGCAAAGCTATATTTTAGGCTGTCCTTCCACTGGGAGAAAACAAAGAAAGAAAAAACAGCTGAATACATAGATAGAAGTAAGCAAGGTAAAACCAGAAGTCATATCTGTAGCCTTATACTCAGAGATCATTTAGATTGCAATGTGTAGTTGCATGTAATTTTTCCTTTGCATTCTAACTTGTTTGCTCAGTTACAGTCATGGTGTTTAATGGGATTCCCATTAGCAAATAAATGAAATGTAAAAACAGAAGTTGCAGATGGAACAGACGTATTCAGGTCACAGTGACATCAGTGACTATTCCTGTACCAAGCATCTTGCAGGAAACCCATTGTGAATGTTGGAGCGAGTGCAGAGGAGAGCCATGAGGATGATCAGAGGGCTGGAGCACGTCTCCTATGAAGACAGACTGAGAGAGTTGGGGTTCAGCCTGGAGAAGAGGCAGCTCTGGGGAGACCTATAGCGGCCTTCCAATACCCAAATGGGGACTACAGGAAAGATGGACAGGAATTTTTTACAAGGGCATATAGTGATAGGACAAGGGGTAATGGCTTTAAACTGGAAGAAGGTAGATTTAGATTAGATACTAGGTAGAAATTTTTCAGTATGAGGGTGTTGAGGCACTGGCACAGGTTGCCCAGAGAAGTTGTGGAAGCTTCATTCCTGGAAGTGTTCAAGGCCAGGCTTTGAGCAACCTGGTCTGGTGGGAAGTGTCCCTGCCTATGGCAGGAGGGTTGGAACTAGATGATCTTTAAGGTCCCTTCCAACCTAAATCATTCTATGATTCTGTGAATTCATCAGTCTTCGCATTGCTCTGACTTAACAAACAAATGTCTTTTATACATGTCAAGTTTTGCCGAATGAAATAGGTTATAAAGCATATCAGAAGATACTGCAAAATTTCAAAGGGTATATTTTAGAGTGATTGAGCCACAGTAAACAAGTGTTAATTATGATTAAGGAAAAAAACATCATGGTGGGAAGAGAAAAGGAAGCAAGGCGCCACTCGAAAACAATTTTAACCTTGTTGGAATTTTAAGTCAGTAGTCCTTGGAGCAATTGCTGCCTCTTTTCAGCTTGTGCAGTCAGACTGAGCTACTTGTGCATAGCTTGAGGCTGTTTTTTTCATGAAAGTACAAAGAAACCCTCATCTACAGTTTTTATGTACAACAACAGTCTGAAAATTCTTGTTTCATATCGCTCACTCGCAGTGAAGAATAGTGCTGAACACTGGGAGGTCTGCAGTGGAAATAACACTGAAAGTACATCATCTAGAATACATCAAGACTATAGAATGGCCTTGCAAGAAACAACATTCAAAATTTATTACTACATAAACAATTCTGTATATGGATTTGTAAATTGCAGTTTGGGTTTGGAGGTTAAGAGTCTGCCTTTTTTATAGCAGGAAAGAGTGTTAGAAGTGTAGTGTAGTGTACCTGGATCACCAAATTCAGTCACTGAAATCTAAGATAACTATTTAGTAAATATCTTATTTAGAAAGTCTTGTGGAAGCTCCTGAGACACCATGGAAAGCTCTAAATCTTTTCAGATACTGAGTTAGCCACTTAGCTTGGGTTCAATATTGATTGGATTCTTGGATGCCTGTTACCGTTGCCTCTGTATACAATCTGTTAATAACTACCTTGTGGATCATGTTGATGTTTTTTCTCAAATAAGTGGTTATAAGCAATCATAAGCACTTTAATTATATATCCTACATCTATTTTATTCTTGGGTTAAAAGTGTGATCAAAGTGTGTTTTTGGAACGCTGCAGGCACGACTCTTAGAATTTGAATTTGTATGCATTATAAAACCATTGTCTCTAATAAATTTCAGAAGCTGAAGAATTAAAAGGAATTCAGAATAAAAAACCCACTCAGAGATCACAATCTGACACCCAAAATTGAAATAGAGATCATCTGTATCTGAGGGATCTTTACCACATTGCATCTGAAACACTTCACTTCTCTGGAGCACTTGTGTTTATCAGATGAAAATGATCTTTAGCTTCTATAAGCAAAGATGTCATCTCTAATTATTACTTATCAGTTTCCAGACAAGCAATTCATGTCACCCAGCACTCACTGGGAAAATCAGCATTTCAAAGTTCTTTATATTTTTTCAATTCTTGTTTGGTTCAAGCACAATTTTGTCACATGTCTTTGTGAAAGATTGCTGTTTATAATCAGTACTGTAGAGTCCAGATCCAGTTATATCAGGATTAGATTATGCTCTGTTCTGTTATTATAGCCACTTGTCCAGTGAACTTTGCAATATCTCTGTGATTCAGGAACCTCCTTGGGTAACCTGTTCCAGTTACCGTATGACCACCCTCTCGGGAGGAGAAAAAAAGAAAAAAAGTTTTCCTAATATCTAATTGCAATTTCTCATGTTCCAAGCTGTGTGCATTGTATCTGGTCTTTTCATTCTGCCGCTTCATAGAAGAGTCTGGCTTCATCTTCTCTCTTCCCTGCAACAGATACCTTCCTATGCCGTTGGCTCCCAGCTTCCCAGGCTTGGGGTGGAGTGGCTGGAAAGGTGCCCAGCAGAAAAGGCCCTGGGGGTGTTGGTGGACAGCCAGCTGAATATGAGCCGGCAGTGTGCCCAGGTGACCAAGAAGGCCAACAGCATCCTGGCCTGCATCCGGAATAGTGTGGTGAGCCGGACTAGGGAAGTGATCATCCCCCTGTTCTCGGGGGTGAGGCCCCACCTCAAGTACTGCGTTCAGTTTTGGGCCCCTCACTACAAGAAGGACATTGAGGTGTTGGAGTGTGTCCAGAGAAGGGCAGTGAAGCTGGTGAGGGGTCTGGAGGACAAGTCTTACGAGGAACAACTGAGGGAACTGGGGTTGTTTAGCCTGGAGAAGAGGAGGCTGAGGGGAGATCTTATCATCCTCTACAACTACCTGAAAGGAGGTTGTAGAGAGGTGGGGGCTGACCTCTTCTCCCTGGTCACAAGTGATAGGACGAGAGGAAATGGGTTTAAGTTATGTCAGGGGAGGTTTAGATTGGATATTAGGAAACATTTTTTCACAGAAAGGGTTATTAAACATCGGAATAGGCTGCCCAGGGAGGTGGTGGATTCACCGTCCCTGGAGGTGTTTAAAAAAGGGTAGATGTGGTACTTAGGGACATGGTTTAGAAGTGGTTTTTGTCAGGGTAGGTTAATGGTTGGCCTTGATCTTAAAGGTCCCTTCCAACCTCAGCAATTCCATGATTCTATGATTCTACTGGTGCAGGGGGTTATTCCTCCCCTGGTGCAGGACTCTGCATTTCCCATTGCAGAGAGCTGTGGCAGCGGCTGTGCTGCTGCTGGTTCTGTTTGGCCACCTCCTGAGGAAGCGCATCTGCTGGTTAATGGTGTTAATGATTTCTGTATTTGTAAAGGCTTCTTCCTTGGGAAGGTAGTTCCTGCATTGTAAAATCTCAAATTAGGAAAAATTGGAATAGTAGTTACCTGGGGAACTATATGATCATTTCATAACATGCATTTGCTGTTACTACCAGAGAAGAGCCCTTATTCCAATTAGTGCCTTATCATGGTTTTCACTGTAAAAAAGAAAATCTAGGATAGATTTTTGCTAGCTACCTTTTTTTTTCCTTTGTGTCATCTGACATTTACTCTTCTTGGCTTGAAATTTCATAGTTACAAATAGAAATACTTTAAAGTGAGATCATTTTTTTCCATTTTTTTTTTTTCTGTGTACTTGTAATTCCTAGAAAGCATCTTAAGAAAGAAGAAAGGGCAAAGAACAAACAACTGATGGTACTACCAATAAAATTTTAAAAGTACAATAATTTATGAAATAGTAACGGTTAAGCAATAGCTGGCTAGGGGTCCTTTTGACACTTGTCTGTTCCTAGAAAGGGTGATGAGTCTTAGAGGAAAGGCATCCCAATGACTAAGGCTGCTGTGTCCAGAGGTTCAGCAGCCTTTTGCCTTTCTTGGGATGAAGGAGGAGGTAATTTCTGAAGTAGACAGTTTAGTTTCTTATCTTTTGAAAGCTTCAATATGATCTTTTCTATGACTATAGTTACTCCTTTTGTTTATAAACGCTTTCTTGTTCAGTATTCTTAAAGGTGGGTGGAAGGGAGAAGATTGGCTTTATATTCTACATATTTCTTTATATTCTACAAATTCCAGTAAATTATCATTCATTTGAAGTTTCAGGTGGATTTCCTGCTCTCTTAATTTATTGCTCTTACTTTTATTTATTAGTGGAAAGAGGAAGTATTATACTGCTCCTTCCTACTTCATCTAACTGAAAACCAGCTTTCTGATAAGTCTCAGTCAGGTCGCTGCATTGTACAGCTTCATAGATCAATGTCTTCAGTGATTTATATCTTCTCATTGATTCTAGAAAGCTTGCCATTTCCAGACTGCAGGGTCTGTTTTCATCTCTTGTTTTCTATTGGCTATAGGGCCCATAGTGTTTGATCAAAGGGTTCATCATCAGTGTACTATTTGTTTGATTTATAGAACAAACTGAATACTCAGAAATAATGGTCAGGGCAGGATGTCATTTTAGATTTGCAAACCACTGTTGTTTTCAGAAAGCAATGACAGTTTAAACCAGCTTGAGCAGCTTACACAATATGGGACTTGATTGTTTCTCATTAATTTCCTTGGGAACGGGTCTACAGTAAGCACCATAATCCTAGTTTCCTTTTAGTAAAATGTGAATATTTAATATTTTTATTGTCTCTTTGTTGACACAGAGCATTAGAGTTGTAGATGAGCCTTTACTGTATAATTCTTACCAGGCTGCTGTGTTTGCATCCTCTCATGGTACAGGCATGTGTCTTAACCTTACTGGTCTGGGGAGACCAACAGCTGGGTTGTTGCTCTTTTTGCATTTTTTTTGCCATTTTTTTAACCTGTCCGCCTTACTTCCAGAGCACCATTTCCACCTCTTACCTTTGCACAGAAATGAAGCCGCATTGATCAGCAGGATAGCACTTACTCTGCCTTTCTGACGTGGAGAGTATTTTGCTATTCAGCTTGAAAACCCAGCCTGCTTTTCACTGTGCCCAAGGCATACAACAGAGACTGTTTAGAAGATTCAAAATACGGTCTTTAGTTGAGATAACACAAGTGTTGGACTCTAGGAGAAAAAAGAATAAGCTGCTATGTGCCATTGTTTTCTACCTTCAGCATGCTCACTCCGGAGCTTTCTGTAGGATTTGATCAACATCATGCAGGAGATGCAGATTTCCCCTGGCAACTCTCTCTCTCTGCCCCTTCCTGCCTCCTCCCACCAGGCAGCTGCCTTTGATATTAGCAGATTTTTCACTCTTAAGAGCATTCTATTGCTCTAAAAGCCTTTGTCATCCTCCCTCTTAACTTGACTTTAAACACAAAGGGTGTTTAAGAAGCACCTGTTTGCTTTGCTTTCGTGAGTGTGGATTTTCCACTCTACCCTTTCTGTATGTCACCCAGGTAGAACTGGTTAAAGTGATGGTAGGGTGCCCTCAGCAAATTGCAAGCCTAAGGACAATTTCTAAGGTTAGTAATGTTTTCCTCTGTTCTGCAGCTTTTCCAGATAGGTGACTTATCAGGGACCTTTTTAGCCTATGCCTGAAACACTGAAACTCATTTATTATTACTCAGTAATAAACTAGTTGTGAAAATATGTGAGCTGTACTTAAACACTCAAGTGGGGGCAACAGTAGTAAGTATCTTGAAGTATCCTAGTGCCCATCATAGTAAAATAGGATGTGTTGTCTTGATTATGCCACTAGTATGTCAAGTTCATCAAATTTTGTAATTAGAATGGATTAGAAAGATGAATGGGTTACTGCTTTAGGTAACTAGGATTTACTCTGTGAGAAGTTGCATTAGTCCCCTTGCTGTGATGAAATGTCATAACCTGTGCTTTCTTCTACCTGCCATTTGAATTGCTGCCCTCTAGTGTAAGCAGGAAAGATGTTACTGTGCAGATGTTTATATTTTCTTCCATTGTTGGCTACATCTATTTGATGTCGCATTCTCTCCTAAAAGTGATTGATTGTGTTTGAGTTACATCAGAGATACCTTTGTCAATTTCTTTTTCCAAGTTCATCAAAGTGTTTTATGTCAATGCACTCATCAGGTCAACTTGGAGGGAAAATGGTTTAGTGGCTCTTTTACAGATGTTTGATTGTTGCGCGAGTGAGTAGCAAGCAAGAAAAAAGAAAAAAAAAAACAACCCAGAACAAGCTAACTACTATATTTATGGTTCCTTTGTGATCAGGATAGCACTAATGCTGGAAACCTGATGGACTGGCTCTTTGACATCTATGTGTTGAGGCTCAGAATGAGATCTGTGCCTCATGGTTTGCATAAGAGTATTCAGTGATTAGGCCCATAGCTTATAAAATTGATTCTTGATTAAAGTTTTAACATAGTAATAGTCAATTTCTAAGCTAGCTAATATTTTAAAAAGACATTGTTAGAAATGTGATTCGCAGTGCTGATTTTTAATTCAGTTGTGTTTATGGGTTTTAATTAAGATAATGTCTTGCTGTTAACTCTCGAAGAGTTATATCTGCACAGTTATTCGAGCTGGATCGGTTCTTCGTGAAAATACATATTTTTATGCCTAGAAGCAGTTTGTTCTGTAGTAGTTACAGGAAATACATCTCAGTTGTAGACTAACCCAAAGGTCATGAATGTGCCTTTGTATATAAGAATTATCAAAAAGACACACAAAGAAAACTAAATGTTCATTAAAGGACTTCTCTAGATTTGTGTTGACATTATTTAACGATGATTTACCTCACATTTTCCATTCTTAATCTTCTCATTAGTTGTCACACTGCATCTGCTTCTGTCGTTGGAGAATGTTGTTTACAAGGTAGAGAGTGTCCACTTCGTGTTGTACTCAAATGATAATTCACTCTGTACATCCGTGTAGTTCTCTTTTTTTCCCCTTATGCCTGCCTTGCCGTTTTGGGCAATATTCTACATTGCCTGCTTGTAGTCTCGGTGTTTTGCTTGCTCAATCTCATTCTCTCTCTCAACACAGAACTTGGACACATAATTAATGGAGTTAGTAGGATTCACTGTTCAATCCTATGATTTTTATAGACCTCTTGTAAAACTTAGCAGCCATAGCCCACTCAGCAGCAGCAGCTAATAATAACCCAATCTGACTGACTTGTAATAGACTGGGACACTTCTGAAAATTTTGCTGTCAGTTTGATTCTCTCCAGTTATATAGTAGCGTGGATCTTAAATCAGTATTCAGGTGGTAGCTTGGTTCTCAGCCCATTATTTAGTAATTCAAATATTAGCTGTAGATGAAGAAAGGTGAAATACATTAGGCATGAACATATGTTAGCTTTCCCTCAATAAACTGCGTTATATCTCAGTGGCAAAATGCTTCCACTGAAAGCTGGTATGCTCAATTTTCATTACATCTTTTAAAGAAGAAAATGCAAGTTATTTTATTAAAAAGATGATGAGTTCCACTTTTTAAAAATCTTAAGTAGATGTAGCAGTTAAGTTGTGCGTACACTTTTGCAGAATTGGCATAGCAACATGTTTCATAGACCCTTCATGACTCCACTTATTTAGTACTGTAATCGTGTATGTAGCAACTTGCTCGGTCTTTTTTTCATTCATATACAAGGAGATTTGAAGATATTTGCATAGTAAACTTAATTTCCACCTGTGAGTAATGACATTTTAAAAAATCATTTCAGGAAAAGCTGTCAGAAGACAGTAGGAAATGTAAAGAAGGCATGGAAAAAATTCACACACCAGCAGATGAAGATTCAAGAAGTGAAAGCAGCAGCACTGAAGAGGAAAAAGAAAAGACAAAATTGCTATTGGAGCGTTTGAAAGCTCTGGAGGTAAGAAGTACAATGGTTTCACACATTAAAGACCGCTCTGCCCCCCTGCCTCATTCATTTATTGGCACTGAATCACCCTGCAGTATAAATCTAATCTTTCACAATTCACCTGTACTCGTGTTACGTTTGGTTTTTTTTAATGATTCATTTACCAAGGATGAACAAGAAGCTTAGTCTTAGAAGCACTGAAAGGATCCCTCTCTGATGCTGAGCATCAGACAGCTTTAAGAGGAACTTCATACGTTAATTCACTTGAGACCATTTAATAAGAAAAATTGGGTTTACTAGTTTTGTTTCAATTATTAATATTGCAAGCCTACTATCGGTGGTTTAACAACTGTCATAAAACCATTGTTTCATTGTAGTTTATTGCTCAAGTTTTAATTGCTGGACTCCTTGCTTGAAGACTCAGCTCAGGTCTTTTTACTTTAGATTGTGGAAAATCTATTTCCTTGTAGACAACATGGAGAACTGCACACTCTACATTTCGAATGCATTTCTGGAAAATTAGGATGTGCAAAATAGGGCACCTTGGGGTAATTCCTAACTACAGGAAAAGTTTTAAAGTTTTATTAGGCAGCCATGGACAAGGTACAGGTAAGACTGTAACCGCTATATATATGAACTTATTTGTGCTCCTTGATAGAAGCGTGGGCTTCAATGTGTATCAAAAAATAAGACTGTGCATATTTTAATATAATTTTGAACTAGTACAAAGGCATATTTTTAACTTATCAAGTACTTCCTCCATTCTCTTCTGTTCAAGTATCTCTGTAGTGTTATATGTATGGATAAATGGATGATCTTAGTGGCATTTTGCCTGTGTAGGGTCTTGGTTAACTTGGTAAGACTTCATCACTGAGCTTATGCATTTTTGGTCAAGTGTGAAGACTTTTTTGCGTCATAATTTTTTTTTTGAGTTGTACTCATCAAATGAAAACTCTGGATTTTTGTTCTTGAGGACTTTGTTAAAAGTAAAACATGAACAGTTATAATAATGTTTGGATCTAAATACAGAATGTGAAATCTGAAAGGTACAGGCAGTCTCTCCGATTTTTCATTCCTTTAAAATCTTAGGCTGTTTGTAAAATAAACACATTTAATATTAATTATTTTTAATTTTACTCTGTGAAAAAGAAACACATGATACTAAATTTTTAAGGCCCATAAAACTCTGATAAATATACAGTTTACTATAGTCTTGCTTTCTCTGTCTGTGGAGAATGACTGTATGTTCCTTGATGTCTTTTATTTCCAAATATGCATGATTTGTGTTTGCATCGCCTTGTTCTTAATCAGTCTGAATGACAGTTGCAGTTCTTTATATCCTCAGTTGATAGGAATTTATTCAATAATGCCACAACCTTTATCAGTTGTGGCAAATTGCCCAGATACATAACGCAACCTTACAGACAGACAGAATCTAGTTCTGGAAGGTCAGTGAGTAGGTCTTCTTACTGATGTCAGTGTTGTGCAGTGGCTTGTTCGAAAACACACAATAGGGAATGCCAATACTTCAAGAATTAATCTACATAAATAGTCTGAGGGGCTATCGAAGTAGAAAGATGAACTGCAGGGCCAACATTAATTGTGGCCCAAGATAATTGAAACAAAGTGTTGTTAATTGTGTGTTGTTTAATGTTATATATTGTTGCTCTTGATTTTTCTCTCAAAGAATATAAATTGTAATGTCAAAGACTATAGTTTATTAATTAAGAGACATACTTTTTTAAAAGTTATATGCAATTAGGAGTTCTAATCCTTTACTATTTGCAGAGTAATTATTCTAAATATTTTATTAGTCTATAAGGAAAGGAACAAAAAATTTCTGTTTTTTAGTTCCTGTGCTGTGGGTGCAGAATGTTTAATCTTACTTTACATGATTAGGTGTTACTGTATCATACATAATTAATAAAATCAGCAAGGCTAATAAAGTACTTTCTAAAGTTGTTCCTCCATCTGTGCACTGTAGAATCTCAAGATTGCCTATAAAAAGAACCTAGTAAAAGTACAAGTCAAAATGTGGGACCTAACCATTAATGCCTATTAATATAATTTCATGAATATCAGCACTTTTAAGAAATCTTTTTATATTTCTTCATATGAGTTTGTTTGTTACTCAAGTGTAGCTCATGACAAGATGTAGCCTAGTCTGTTAGAGCATTGTAGAAATACTCCATCCTTCCTTCCTGCATATATTCATTGTCTTGTTGCTGAAGTGAGCTTCTTTTGACATGAGGGACTATATGTATATAAATTTATGTTGCAGCGTACATCGAGGGAAAATTTTGAGCAAGCGGTACAATTTTTTTATTATATAGAAGTTTAGATTCAGCAGGTAAGGGTTTTTTTTCTGGTTAATAGCTTCTCTTGACTGGTCACATTAAAACAAAAAAAAAGTTGGATAAGTCCGAGCTAAGTTTCAAGTGAATGAAGTACCAAAAGAGAAAAGCTATCCACCAGCACAGGAGTAAATGGTAGTAGCCACTACATATACAATATAGTAGGTTATTTAGTTTCGTTTCTTTTTAATATCTCTATGGGCAAAATGTTCCTGCTCCATCCGTGGAATAAATTGTTTCTGCCCATCCCGGAGTACTGGCCTGGTACATACGAGGTGAGTGGGGATTTTCTTCAGGAATTTCTGGCAATGTGAGGAAAACTGTAGTCATCTTCAACTGCTGGATATGGACCAGCAAATTATGAAATCTAAGCGTAAAAAAAGGGATGAGGCTTCATTTTCACAGAAAACTTCTGTTAAGTGGCATCCATATTAGTCAAGTTGTGTCTAACATTTCTTTTTTTTTCTTATACTTGGTCGCTGTCAAATGTATTGCCAAATAAATTTCTGTAATACCTTTAAGGTTTTATTAACTTTCGTTTAACCTAGAAATTTTCTCACTGAACAATACATATCGGTATAATAAAGTTTCTTTGTAGTCAGCCCGAGTGAAAGCTATCATATACTTTGATAAGAAATATATATAAATATTCTCCCATTGCTCCTTTTACCTATAATCTTTTTACATCCTTTATCGTTTACAGCAAATTCTATTTCACTGTACTGACTGATAAATACCATACGTTTCTAATCAAATGAAACAGATGACAAATAACAAAAGGTTCATACCGTCTTGTATCCCATTTTATGTAGTTGAAATTAATTGTGATTTCCTGGATATCAAAACTCCTTTGTGCCTTCAGCATTTTTAGTTGGCTGCTCTTGAAATGCCACTTAATTTACTTCAGCAGTTGTGATCAAATGCCTTCTAACTCTTACAAAGCAAAAAAAAAAAAATTCTCTGATAACTTCTCTGTGCATTTGAGTGCTGTAAAAAGTGAAATATTAATGAAGTACGGTGAATAACATATCGACTCCTTGGTAGAATTTCATTTTTTTTTAATCTGTTTTCATCACCAAAAGAATTGCAATTTTTTTTTAAACAGTAGCCAGAAATGTAAAAAAAATATAATTTATTCTGGATGTGCATCAACCCCTATACAGCAATTTCAGATATATGTAGATATATACACAATTACAGTAAAACAATAATGTTATATTTCCAAAGGCATATGCATTAAGTTGGAAATTTTTCACGAAACCTTAACTTGCCCTTTTGGGTATGTTAGGTGTTATACAGACTCTCATTGCAAGATTGTATACTATTTCTTGTTTCCAGCAAGAACAGTTTACAAAGTCACAGTGCACAGAGGAAAGCTTTGAGAACATTCTATGTTTGAAGAACTATGTAAAGGCCTTAAGACTATCCCAGGGCTTTGTTATCCAATACGGAGCTATGGGCTCTCTGCCCCAATTTAGCCTTAAATGACTGAAACACAGGCTGCCCGAGCACCTGCATAATTGCAAGTGAATTAAACTGATGTACCGAGTTAGTGTCAGTCTTAATCTAAACATGTCTATAAAAGCCATAGTTACTTTGATTTTAAAAATTTAATCAGTGATAAATACTGTGTCAGCTTTGAAGGCTTATTAAAGTCTGTCATTTGCACAGACATTTATGCAATGAGGATGATTCAGTATGAATTAACTACATCTAACTGTATGAAATGTTCCAGCTCTTCCGGACTTCCTTCTTTGCAACTGCAGTAGTGCAACTTTCTTAGAAAGTTTTTGCTTTCAGTTGATTGTGAAGAAAGTAAGCTGACTGGGATTGTTCCAAAGTAAATGACCAAAGAGTACCTAATGAAGGTTGGTTTGGACGATGCTCTGCTTTGCTAATAAAAAAAGGGATTCTGTAAGATACGCACGTCTTTTTTTGTGGTGTTACATCCTTTCACACGCTGCACGTCCTCTCAACTCCTATAAAAGAAAGGGGGGGGGGGGGGTGAGCAAATACTTAATAAAGACTCAAGAAGACTACATTCAGTTCCCATCTCAGCTGCAGATTACCTGCATCCTGTACAGTCTGTTTTATCTGTTTGTGCCTTGGTACCACACCTGTAGACAGGTAAAGAGCTAGAATGGGGCATGCGGTCAAATGCCTGGGGAAGCTGGCTGGTTTCCTCTGGCTTCTGCCCTCTGAATGCATTCCTATACTTTGACTCAAAGACATGGAACTGGAAACAACTCAGAGGAGAGGGTCGTAATGCTATGGTTTTGTCTGGCAGGGTAACATGTTTTACATGGGAAACAAAGAGGAAAACACATTACAGAAGAGGCAAAATTAAGATTTCGAGTCTAGATGTGTCTATCCAGCTGAGTTACAACATATAAGGAATATCTAAACTATAGATCCTCAATCCACTCTGCAGGAAAAAAGAATATGAATTGCCTCTACTCACTCCAACCCTCTCTCTGTGCTGGTAACCCTATGAAGGTAGGCACAGGATTGGCTTCTTATCTGCATTCCTGAAGAGCCCACAGCTCTTCCTCCCAGAGATCACTAGAAGTCGTTCCCGTAAGCAGAGTGCAGGTGTGCTCCCTCCTGTGAGGCTTGTGAGTTGATCTGTATGGCAGGAGTCGGCCCGTACCCTGCATCGTATGGTGCACCGTGCTTGTCTTATGGCAAGATGTCCATCTGTTATGGGATGAGTAGTGCCTGCGTTTAGGATAGGACATCCTATTTTTGCTAGCACCTATTTTGTTTCATGGCTGTTATGTGCGTGCCTCATTTGACCACACACGATCAGATTCCACTCCCTTCTGTTAGATGGGCAACATAGCGCCACCTTGTATGGGGAATTCACGAGTTCTAGTTGTGTGGAGACAGTTTCCACTTTTCAGAAGAGATGATTTGCTCACCATAGCCTATCATAGTGCACAACTAACGCCTTGCTAAAAACCACAGTATTAATGTTCAAATTAAAATAAGCATTGTCAACAAGGAAGTGGTTCCCCTGGGTTGCTAAGTGTCCCCCTTCCCTCCCAGAAGTTCCGCAATGGGCACAAGCTCCATTGGCCTCAAAAAATAGCGATTGAAGGCTGCTCGCAACCTTGCATTTTCACCAAATAGCAAGCCACTGGGGTAGCATTAAATTGTAACCTTGAAGTTATCAAGTGAAAAGCCTAATTCATGTGTGAAAATCTCATTGCTTGCGGGTGAGTGAGACTCAATGAAAGTTTCAGTAAACTAAGCTGCAGCAGAAGGAGTATCTGCTAGGGAAGAGCCATGAAACCACTCTAATTTTAATTATAGAATTTTGCCCTCTTGCCCTTTGCATTCATCATAGAAAGATGTGTTTTGTTTTAATAAATTGAGCTTTGGGAGAAAACTTACTCAGGATAATAAGCTAAATGTTCAAATATATTAGAGGGGTAATTTCCCTTGTATCATCACCATTAAACAAATGAGGAAGTATGTCAAGTATTTTCCATATTATGTTTTTACTACCCAGCAGAGGAAAAAAGACATGATATCAATGAACTATAAAAAAGATAAAAAAGAAATATGAGATGGGTACATATTTCCTTTGAGTGGATTGAGAAGACAACTGTATTTTGAATGGGGTGTCGGTGTTTTCGTTTTGCTCATACACTATTTTCCCTTCTTTTTTTTCCTCATTTTCCATGTACTACAATGTAATATGGTAAGAAAAGTAATAATTATATTATGTTCCATGGAAAGAAACATACAGTATGCAGGGGCAGAGAGCCTGAGTGTCTGAAAAGAACTGTGAGGGAAAACTTTTTGCTAAGAAAGTCAGCTGCTTCGCTTTGGTTTCTAGGAAATTTGAATCACTTTACTTAGAGGCATAGAAAAGTCATGAAACTTTGAAATATTTTGTAGCAATGTTCTAAATATTTTGTAACAACCAGTCCTGTTCCAGCCAGTGAATTTAATCTGATTCAGCCAAAAGCCTCTTCTTAGCTCAGTGCCTTGGCCGTCCACATAAACTAGATTCGTTATGCTGATCAGTCACCAAAGGCCAACCTACTTAATCCTAATTACTGGATTATTTTACTTTTAAATCTTTTCAGTAGGAGACTTTTATAATTAGTTTTCTGAAATGTGCCTAAGAACCCTTTTTTTTTTTTTATAGCCAGGGATCAGACGATGAGGCAGGGAAAGTCTTATTTCCAAACCTACCCAGTGGCTGATAATGAATCATCATTGATTTGCATCACTGGTTTCAAAACCAGCCCAGTTTATTCCAGCTCTTTGCTGGTAATACTATTGTCAAACTGGTTTAGCTTCCCAATGACTGAGTAAATTTTAAATTAAAACCAAGCAAGTACTATCAACTTGAATGTATTCTATAATCTGTTGATGCTTGAGCTCTTCTACTGCAGGTCTTCAGTGGCTCAGTTGTTCCTAGTCTTTGAGAAGCAAATCTCATGGCTGCTACCGGTTTCTCCTTGTGCTCTGGGGTGCTTTCCTCTTTGCCGTCTGTACTCACCCTCTCCTGCTGCAGTCTTTAAATGCACCTCCTTCCCAGGTGTTTGTACCCTCTCTCCTGCCAGCTCATGCCCTCGTGCTGTTCGTATATTCCAGTGTGGCTTTTCCATCCGTTCTACATGCTGCCCACGAGTACATGAAGCTGCATTCTCTGTAGCTGGCACAGACACTGAATAGCCTTCAGTTGTTGATGCACCTTATCAGTTGGGATGTTAATAGAAATAGTATCTTCATATAGAAGATGGAGACTAGTAGAAATGTCTTCTGGACAGAGAGTTAAACTCAGTATGTGATGAGTATTTAAGAGAAGGGAATGTACTTCTTGGAGACATGTAGAACATTGCGGATCTTAAAGGACTTTCTTTTTGTCTCTCTCCTTTTACAACTTTTTTTTTTCCTAAGCCAGTCAAAATTCATGGCAGTTTCTTTTTTGGCATGCAAAAATCAAGATAATCTAGTAGGGATATGAATTTATCCAGGGATGTTGAAAATAGCTCTGCCCACTAGATGTAGGAAGAGCCGTTCAGACTTGCTTTCTTTTTCATCGCTGTAACCGTTTGCTGCTATCATTAGAGAGAGACTGCTGTTCCACTGTTCCACCGTTCCACCAAACAGTTCCATCTCTGGAAATGGGAGAGTGCCTTAATAGAAATAAGTCTATACATTAAGTCATTGCCTCCATGATGAGTGGAAGAGGCATGGAGGAGGCCATGCATATCTGCATTTTTCTGGCTATTCAGTTCAATGAAAGCTTAAAATACTTAGTTTCTAAAATCAACCGTGGTGCCTCCTGGGAATTTTAGTCTGAGTAACAGATGGTATTGTTTTCTTTTCTAACTAAGTCTAGGGGAAAAAAAGAATATTGAATTGCATCTCCTATGAAGCACCACAGCAGTGGTTCAGAAGTTAAATATTTTGGGTCACAACATGCAGAGCTTCTGAATTTTTGGCACATGTTAAAAAGGTAAAAATTTTCAAATTGACTCTGCTTTCTACTATGAGATACCCACAAAGCAGTAATGTGTCAAAATTTGCTAAGTCAGTGGAGTGCTCAACAGAATATGCTTTGACTAGTGTTCCTATTCTGTTAACTTTTAAAACTGTATTTAGTTGTTTAAAGTGTGACATCATGTCACGTCCCATCAACTACTTGTATAAAGGGAATTTTGCTGCATATCAGAATTTTTCTCCTGCTCATCCAGTCAATTTAGATTTTAATAAAAGTTACTAGCTCTCTAGCATCAGGTATTTCAGTGCTCTTGTCACACACATCAGTCTATCCAAGTGAGGTACACAGCACATTGGAAAGGCAGAGTCAGTATCTTAAGCTGTTCCTGATGTGTACCGTCTCAAGGTAGAATGACATAAAATATCCTTTTCCAGGGCAGTGAATCCAACATCGTCCAGGTGGAAGAAACATTTCCTATATGCAATTTTTAATTCACATTAATATTTTAGTCAGGATACTATTTAAAAGATCCTTTAGTGTTGATTTGGTGCCTAAATTATGGTGCATGCAGTTGCGAAAATTATAGGTAAACTATACGTTCCTCAAGATAGTACATTGAGCTCTGGAATTTTTACAAAAAATAAGGAGAACGTAGATGAGTGTTTAATGTTCATTTTAGCACAACCAAATGTAATTGCATATATTTATTGTAAAAGCAGATTATAAATTCACTTTTTTATGATATTCCAAATTCCGGTACAATAGCTCTTTTCTTACAGTTATGTACCACAGCGAAAGTTCTGTGGTGCTTACTTGGCTGACGTAACAAACACTCTTTAAATAGTTTAAAGTATTGAATATGACTACAAGAAAAATGATTTGGTGCCAGAAGGTCTGAGAAATAGGTGTAGTCAGCGAAGAAAAGGTAAGTCATGGAAGTCAAGGAAAATCATCTTGGTTTTATTAAACCTGTCAAATTTTCTCTATTGAAATAAATGTTAACCATGTTCTGCAAAGAGTCCTTGCTAGGTTGCAGTGAAGGAATCTGATATTTCGGTGTGACTTTTATAATTTAAATAATGATAGTTTTTCAGTGCCCTTCTCTCCGTGTACAGTGCCTTCTTGCACGTAATCAGTAGATAATGTAACTTACCTTTTTCAGCAATCAGGCATTGGTACAATTGAAAATTCACTCTCCCCACTGAATGAAATGAGATTTTCCAACACTGTGTTATAGATCTAGGTGACTGTGTTTATCCCAACACATCTATCATTTCAGAGAGTGAGACTCGGTATGTTTTCCAAATAGTTTCTATCAGGTACGCACTCGGGCCCGGTTCCACACAAGCACTTTCTGTGAGCCTTGTCATTGCTCACATTGGCACTTCTTTTAGAGGAAAGATTCTGTGACAGAGGTTTTAGAATCACGCCTTATATTTTTAATTTACATACTAATGCATGCAATTTCACTGTCAGTAATGACAGTTGTATAGTTCATAAACTAAATAAAGAGCTGCAGTTCACGTCCAACTAACGACTAACATTATTAAGAAAATCCTGGTATTCTGGGGACATTCTCCACGGCGGTATAGGACATCCCAATTAATTTACCTCAGCTGTTAGAGCTGAATCTCTTACAACTCTTACGTGGCAAAATAATTTCTCTTTTCATTTCTCTTTACTGGTCTTGGAAAATGATGAAGCAGTAATGAGGTCCGCATGGTGATGCACTTTTTCTTAATATGGTAGTGATTTCCTTTTTGTTCATCTTGTAGAAATACAGAATTGGAGATTATAGCTGGGATTCTGGGCGGGTATAGTTACACTCATATTACTAGAATTACTGGAGCTGTGCTGACTTCTAGCATATAGCCAGGTCTTGGCTCCTGTGTTGGCCATATGTTTAACTACACATGTGAAATCTGTGTAATTATCATACTCATGAAATTCAATATTCCCTGGCTTTATTATGCAGCCACTTTAATAGTCCACAGCAGAAAATACTCAAACAATTGTTTTTAAGTCTGCTTAATCTGTCACGGTGACAAGCACAGATTTTAAGATTAGTTATAAATATATAAAGAGAATAGATAAATCAAATGCAGAATAGTCTGACTTTCGTCCATTATGCACAACTGATTTTCACTGATGGTTCCTTAGACACCTGATTACTTATTAACTAGTTATTTAATTTTAGTATATCATCAAAACAGCTATGCATGGATACAATATAGCCTTATATGTGGGGGTGTGAGTAGTTACATGCACACATACATGTTTTAATGTACATTTGTCTGGTTAAGATCTGCAATGCTATTGAGTGCCAAGCAGGAGGAGAGGTTTGTTTTTTCTTAAAGACCATTGTTCCCCCTTTTTTTTAAATTATGTGTTTTCACATACTGCCCATCCCTGCCAGCTGTAAGTTGCCTTTCCCCGTGTGAGGTGAGGAAGATCCACCATTCCGTTTCATCAGCACCTTTCGTCTGCTTCCCACATCCAACAGCTAAACCAGGATAGCCGCTGTCCTGCCGTTTAGCAGTGCGCAGCTGTCACCTTCCTATTGAGAACAAGAACTGCCATCTGACCTTTTTGACGTATGTGCCCATGTTTCCTATGCAGGTGGAGAAATTATTAGATTGCCTGGCAGGGTTCTCCAGTTGCATCTGGGATACACAGGCACATAATGCCATCTAGAGGGCAGACTTTCTTCCCTTCCCACAGGAATACCTGTGCTATCTGCGAGCCTTCCGTCACATGTGGTGACAGTGCTCATTCATCTTTGCAATTCAGGCATTTTCCTATTCCTCTTCTGGTTAGCGTGTACTCATACAAGGCCAAGACTTGGAAATTATTTAGCAGAAATGAAACGGTCAATTAGTAATTGCAACTGTTTGCCTCTAATAAGCCTGCAGATTTCCTTGTTGTCTTCAGTCAACTGGTCTGTTCGTCCAGAATAATCCTTCTGATTTTAAATGCTCTGGGTCTTAATGTTTAAGTTCTTTAGGAAAAAGTTCTTTTAAAAAGAGAAAGCAAGTAAGAGCTAGGTTTCTCATTCAGCTTTTTGGTAAACTGTAAGAAAACGAGTACTTACAACATGGTCACTTTGCTGGACAAAGTCCTCTAAAGTTATTGCAGCAACAGTTTCAGGTCAGCTGAAGAAATGCGTCTGAGGGTTGCGCATTATGTGATACTGTGCGTTTAGATGGAAGAACCTAAAGTTTTCTCTTGTATTGCATCTCTTCTGCTGAAATACTTGGCTAGCATTTCTCCTAACAGGTTATGGTAAGCTGGAAATGAGCGGGGACAGGCTTTTCAGTGATATGGCTGAAATGGCTAAAGTTTCTCCTTCCTTGCCTCCTAAGATCTCCTTCTTTTTCTTCTTTTAAACCTTGTGGAGTTTGCTTCTTTAGACCTTAGACATGTGCCAGAGAAAAGCCTGTTGCCTCCTCCTTGCTAATTTCCTTCAGTCCTGTATTGCATTTCATAACATTATACTTCGACTGCCATTGCCAGTAATGACGGTTGTAATATTCTTTTTCTTAAATAAGCAAGGAATGCTCTTTCTGTAACCTTAAATCTGATCTGTATCATCCCCAAAACAATATCGCAGTGTCTTCCCAGTGCCGTGCAGAGATAGCTGTTCTGTACATACATACATTAATTTGATTAAATTAAGGTCGGATGAGTGAAACGTAGAAAGAGGCAGTGTTACAAGCTTTATAAACGATATAGTCTTTTTATATAGTACCCTGCCATGCAAGATAGTTCAGGAGCAGAAGCAGTGTAGCTGCGTGGCACAGTGTTCATTTGAACTAATTAACTCTTCTTGAAAACCAGGGTATTAGCCCCAGTAGAACAGTGCGTTAGCAACCTGAGTCAGCTTTAGCGGATCTTCATAGAGCTGCTTGGTGTAGTGTTGACATCACTGCTAAGGAAACAGCTTGTGTCTTCCTCTTGGCTCCCCTTGGTGTGGCAGAATATTTTTTCTTTTTTCCATTCCAGTGGTGGTCTTTTTTGAACTGTTTTTATAAAGGATTTTGTCCTTCACAGTGCCCCCAGAGTACCTATTCAAGTTTTTACCCAATTAGATGGGTAAAACCAGGTATTCTTACTTCGTTGTTAAAAAAACCAACCAAACAAACAAACAAAAACTAAACGACAACTTGCTAGTAATAGGCAAAACCTGTATTTTTCACAGGGAAATTGAATAGAAATAAGAGGTGAGCACTTCTCATGTTTTTAAGCAACTGATTTGCCCTGCTAGTGACCTCTGCCAGGCAGGAATATTTCCCAATTGCAGGCCAATCTGTCAGAGCAGTAATGCGATCGATCCTAGGTATATATTACATTGCATAGTATTTCATACATTGATTTATTTTTGTTCTTTTCTCCGCATTTTCCCTTTAGGCCAATTGACCAATCACTGACACTGCTCTTGAACAGCAGCTTGGAATAAGATAACAGCAACATTTCCTCATGTTTTATACTAGTGTTAGTGTATTTGGCTAGCAAATTTGGACATGTGAAGGTGGGTGCAGGTCCGGTGGCTGCACTTGAGTTGTGCTTACTTATGTGTGGTGCGCATTTGGCTCATTATGTAGATCAGAGCTGGGCTGTTGGGCTGCTGCTGCTGCGCTTTTCATGCTGGAGCTTCTTACTGGAGCATCACTGAATCCCATCAAATTTGACTTAATGTATGTTCCATATGAGAAACTTACTGTCATCCAAAGCCTGTTCTTTTAAGATCTGCTACAGTTTGCTACGTTCTCCCAAAATGTGTAGTCTAAGGCTTTTCTTGGACCTCCTAGGGATGCAGTTTACCGATAAATATAAGTTCAAAGAACAAAATCCAAGATAAATTTTATATTCTGAAAAGCAAGGTTAAGTAAGGAATTGGAAAATATTTAGTATTGCACAGTAACAATAATATATAATGATATATATATGAAATAATATAATTCTGTGTAGCTGGCTTTAATGTATATGTTTCTATACAGTTTCATATTTTCTATTTTCATAAAGTACAAAGCTGTAAAATTATCAAGGAGAAACTGCCTCTGGCACATCTGTGTTGTTTGTAGGAAAAAGCCTTCCCAACAGGCTTGTCTTTTACTTTGGTATTACGGGATATGTTCTTGTCCTGGCAGTTGACTTCCTTAGGCCTATCACTATTAATTTAGGATCTGAAGACAGCCTGTTAAAATTATATGTCTACCTTAACAAGCAGTGCAGCGTAACAGGAGCAGATCCTCAGAGTCGAGCTGTTTGTGCTAATGGACCTGATGGCCACGTTGTGTACATTTCGGGGACTTTACTTTGGCTGAGCTTTAGTTAAGCCCAGCAGCAGTTGGAGTTCCTTTTCCGATGTCATGCAGAAGCAACCACTGTGTTGGCTCCAAGGCTGCACTGTGGTGTGAATTGTGTGATGAGCAGAAAAATCGCTTGAGAAGGACACTCACTGCTCCTCCAAGCCAAAAAGCAGATGTAGATGCACCAGCACAATAGGAGAAATTTCATATGACTAGTTAGGGTAACATTCAGGTACTGCCGCAGCAGACTGTTTCTATGGGATCCTCATCCCCCTTCATCCATCTTCTCTGAAGTGAGCGGTCTGCAGGGCAGAAAAAGCCAATACAACTCCAAACTGTTGAAGCTTTAAAAAGACACAAAATTCAGGGTCTGGGTTGTTGTTCTTCTGAGCAAAATACAATTACTCTGCAATTTCACTATTTCCCTCTAAAAGATTAAAAATGAAATGAATCAGAACTTTTAATTTAACAAATGTCAGTGCAGACATCAACCTACCGTGTATTGCTGTGCGGAGTGAGGGGCATTGTTTGCTACTTACTGTGCCTATAAAAACAAAAGAGAAAAATGTTCAAAGCTTTCAGGAGAAGCAAGGTGATGTTTGCAAATAGAGTTTTATTACAGTTAGCAGGAAATGAACAGTAATTTTGTGATTCAGTTATTAGAAGTTAGCTATTGGCTACCAAACAATTGCTGCGCGCTATATGGCGTTTGATCCTATTCGTAATCCAGTGCACCAATACCTGGTCTGCTTCGCTTTGCTTCGCAACTCCTTAGCTGGAAGGGAGAGAAGTAACTGAAGCCATCAGAAGAAGTTCATTTTGAAATACCTGGGGCAGTTGACTTTTGGGTGACTTCTGATGAAGAAAGTGAAATTGCAGGAAACATTGCCTTCAGAAATAACTCAATGCTCCCATGTAGTTAAAAAGAGAAACTTGTTATAAATTTATGTTATGAATTGTGAAACAGTTTACATTAATGGCTTATTGTTGTGGAAACCTTTTAACTCCAAGTCTTAAAAGGAATAGAGTAAAATGATTCATCATAGGAGAAGGAAAATAATGAATTTTATATTTTATTATGTTGAAAAATATTTTGTGACAATATCAACATCATGTAATACTTTACATCTATTGCATCGTATAGCAAAGAAAAGCTGTTCTTTTTCTCAGAATTCAAATAAAAATAAGCTCAAGGGATTTTTTTAAAAAGGAAAACCAGTTGTGTATTTTTTTCCATTTCATAAAAAGTCATATATGTTTCTTTGGAGAAGAAAAAAAATCAGTTTTTCACTCTTAAAGAATCACTGGATAGTGGGGAACTGATACGAGTTTCCCATCACACAGCCAGTGAATGTGACATTTAAGCATATGGGGTCAGTGTTTTCCAGGCTGTCAGTTTAAATCACTTTATTTAATAATTATTTTTGGTTGAACTAAATGAAGAAACTTAGGATAAATAATTGGGGAAAAAATCAGCATCCACTTTCTCTGAAAATAAGTGGGGAAAATAAGAAATGGGTTCTGTTGGAATAAAGTTGCACAAAGATTGATCTTCATACATAGATCTGAAACTCCTTATTCTTTTCAAACTCTACATTGGATTAACCTCGAAGTTGAATATGCTACTCAGGAAGGTGTGGGTAATGGAATTACAGAATGTAGAAAACTGTCTCTGTGTTAGTAACCTCATGGTCAAAATTGCAAAGGTTTGAAGGATAACTCATTTAAAGCAAATTCTAAAGTTGCCTTTCTTATTGCGTGAAAAACTGCCCTGAAAGTATATGAGTTTTCCTCAAGATCTGAATTTTGAAAAAGCAAAAAACCTTTTGTTTTGTGATTAGTCAAGTGAATTTTTTAAAAAGTAGTTGCCATATGTATTGTTTCAGAAGGACCCAAAGCCCTGGAAATATTTGTATTGGTTTCAATGTCACTTTTAAATTTGATCAAAATCTTCTGCAAAATATTTTCATTGAAAATGGCTGCTCTGGAAGATTTTTATCAAGCCTAAATGTTGGACTTGTAGGTAGTCAATTTTTTTCAAATAGCCTTTATTAATTTCAAATAATTAGTATTTCAATGAATTAGAATTTTCCCTGAAGAGTTTGGTCTTTTTGCAAGAAGAATTGAGTGCAACTGACTAAATGTGATACGATTAATTCATATAAGAGTTTTCAATGCAAAGATATTAATATATGTGTTAAATACAAGTTCATATTAAACACCAAATGCCCTTTCAGATTAATCAGGTCCACACCGCTTACTTGTATCTGCCTGCATTAATTGTAAGAATTTTACTTTCACTGACAATTTCAGGACCTCATACTTTTTTCATGGACCAGAGATTTTATTTTTAGTTCTTTGATAGAGGAAATAACTGCCTGTTAATATTTCATGGGGAAGCACAGTAAGTCTATCAGAGTGAAATGCTCTCGGTTCTTAAGGGAGAACAGTTCCATAAGGGAACAAATCGGTTAAAGCAAGAGGAAAAAAAAAAGAACGAGATGAACAGCTGCTTCTGATCCACAGTTTGCAAGGGGAGGGATTACCGAGTGTAAATATTGGAAAAGTAGAAAATAAACAAATTTCACGACACGCACGCACTGTTCCTCGCATGAAAATTCAGTCTTATGTCTTACACTTGTGTGATGGCATCGTGGCCTGTACCATTGTGCCCGGGCGCGCACTTCTGGGGAGACGCGCTGTGCTGTTAGGATGGTGGCAGTTTGGGAGAGGTGGCGGAGTGTCAGCTTTCCTCCTTCCTGCCTGCCCAAGGCAGTGTTGCTGTGTGACAGAAGTGGCTTCACGTGGCTTCATGGGTCTGCCTGAGTTTGAACGAGAGGACTTTCTCTTGTCTGGCATTTTACCCCCTCGTTAATAGCAGCTGCCTCTCTTTAGGCAGCCTAGGAATATTGTTTATGGAAGGTGAGAGCCGTGGTCTCTGTGCGGAGCAATCCATTGCACTGGCACACAACTCAGCACTCTATTCAGAGGATTAGTGATAAAAAATAGGAGTTCTGCTGGAACTGTTGGTTTTCTGCGCTTGTACTTCTATGCTTTATCAGGAGTATATGCATTATATAGAATATAATGTGTATGTATATCTTTAACTTCGGGAAATATACACATCTTTCTGCTGCCTGTTACTCCTTACTTAGATCTCTTTTAATCTTCGTCCTCAAAAAATGTGTTATATGTGATCATTTGGAAGAATTTTGGGGATAGAAAGACTTCCTTCATAATTTTAGCATATTTGTTCAAAGGCCTGTATTGACAGTGCTTTACCTGTGGATATTTTGTAAATCTCTTATGTTCTCTCTAAATAATGGTAGAATTTGCTGTTTTCTGCAATTTGCATGCAGGTAAGCATACAAAGCTATTATTGATATATCTGTTAGTAGCCTAGATATTTATTTGCTGGAAGATAAGCCTGGGCTTATAATGCAGTCTGTTTTGCTAGATCTGTTCCTAACCTTCTCTTTCAAATGTCAACTCCAGACATTTCTGTGGTGTCAGAAAGGAAAATGTTGAAGGTTTTACAGGCTCGTCATTCTTAACTACTTAGAATCAAACAAAATGAAAAAGACAAATACTACCATTCTTGAACCAGTTATTAAAAATTTCTGGGCCCAATTTCTGAAAAATAATAAAAAAGTAAAGGTATTTCACA
Organism: Vanellus vanellus; assembly: GCF_965231255.1. Taxonomy (NCBI): domain Eukaryota; kingdom Metazoa; phylum Chordata; class Aves; order Charadriiformes; family Charadriidae; genus Vanellus; species Vanellus vanellus. The sequence goes on from NC_138910.1 coordinate 8,946,420, forward strand.
GAGGAATTCCCAGGAATGTGAGGTTTACTCATTTTTAGGAGACAGTCTTATCAGCAGTGTGTGAATCACATTTAGGTTTGGTTTGTTTGATTCAATTCCTGAAGTTCATGTATTTATCCAATATAAGCAGATTTGAAGAATTAAAGTCTTGTTATCCCCTGCTTTCAAAAAGGAGGCTTCTTCGTTTAGGTTGAATATCCCTTGTTTCTTCTCATGGGCACTGGGAAACACTCAGACAGGAAAAGAGCTCTGCACTTGTGAGCCCTGTATGGGACCCTGGGTGGGAGTCTCTCCCTGCGATCCACAGATAAACTAGTGAGTTCTGTTTTCTGATCTCCGGGAGCATGAAATCTGTACAATTCTGAAAGCTGTTACATAATTTCCAGTGTAAATTCATGTTTAAATACATGAATCGGCTCATCAATAATTTTTAAAATATCATATGCAGCTGCACAGACCTTGGGCTGCTTTTTGTTAGAAAAACTTAAGCCCAAGTTTTTACGTAATCTTAAGTGGTTAGCTTTCTGATGTTGAATAAATATCTTCTGATTTCTAGCATACATTAAATGAAGAAAGTTATACTACTGCTTGTGAGGCTACAGCGCCATTTGCTTGATAAGACAGCTATAGCATAGCCATGGACTGTGAGATAGGCTGCTTATGAGAACTGTTGGTGGCTTGTTCTAATCATAGAGTCATTTTGGTTGGAAGAGACCTGTAAGATCATCAAGCCCAACCGTTAACCTAGCACAGCCAAAACCACCACTAAACCATGTCCCTCACCACTACATCTACGAATCTTTTAAATCCAGCAGTGGGGACTCCACCACTTCCCTGGGCAGACTGTTCCAATGCTTGAATTTCACTGTTTTTGTGTTAGGAAAGAATTAAAAAATGTATTATTGAAATTTTGAATTGCAGGAATGAGCCCTACCAGTACTGTCCAGTAAGGTTCAATATGGCCTTTTTATAGACAGGATTATAGTTAACAGTTGTATGGTTCTGTATTTTATTGTTTAACATCACATGTGTGTTGCTTTTATGCCATGCATTACCTGAATGTGAATTGAACATTGGCTGAACGTTTCAGATAAAATGTGTCAAATGTTTTAAGTGTGGTTAAAGACAATAGGTATTTCATCATGCTAAAAAGAAAAAAGGAAAATGATTCAACTGAGAAGGCTATGGGCCCATGTGTTTTGAAGCAAGGCTGAGAAGCCTGGCTGTTGTCATATCACTAATTTTTCCTTTTGTTTGTTTTTTTTTTCCCCCCGTCTCCATGAGCTGGAAGAAATAGTTAAGAGAAGGACATTTGAAAAAGCATACAGTAATATTTTGTTAAGTATTAGTCTGCTAAATTCACTGTTTATTTCATCAGTATCTAGCACTCTCTGGTCTCGGTTACTCTCCTGGGGCAGGGGGACAGGGAGCAGAGCTGTGGCACGTGGGCTGCAGTTCAGCAGGGAGACGCTCCATGGTCGCTCCAGTGTTACTCTATTGTGGAAAGCGTAAAGCAGAAGGTGGAAACATCCAAATGTTGACAGGCAGGTCGTGAGGTGCAGTTCTCATTTTACTCCTAGCAAAGAGCTGTCTATAGCAATATAAAAGGCACGGGAAAGTGGCCAGTGGAAATGCTTTTATAGTGCTAGAATTAAATTAAGGCTTTTGTTGCTATAATTATGTTGTTTTAAAAACACAAATGTAATTTTCGGTGCTTCTAACCAGCATAACTATGCTGTTAAACTTTTCTCTGACAATTTGTTGGACAAATTTTCTGTGTAACATGGAGAGAATAATACAAAGAGTTTTGTGTGACCAAAGATGTGGAGATGGTTGAAGTGGTAAACTCCTCCTGGAACAGCAGCTTACCAAAAAAATGCCATAAGGACCTAAGGAAAGATTGCAACAGTATTACTTCTTACTTTACCAACAACAGGCTTTGACCTAGGTGTTGACCTCTCTTGTGCACCATACGAAGCTGTGACCACAAAAACATATAAAATCAGAGGCTGAAAGCAGGAAAAAAATGCTGAGTGCATTTGAAGTGCTTGGACAGCTATTTATACACTGCACAGGGCATGACAAATGAGGGTCTGTGTAAATCAATAACGCTTTCTATAAATGGACAAATGGTTTCGTATGAATAACAAAGAAGTGCACATGGTAACCGGTGTTGTAGCATTCTGTCAGGGATTTTAAAGTTCACTGTCATAACTTTGTTCCTCTTGACCTTTATTGATGATACCTTCAAAGCATGTTGAGCTGCTAACTTGACGTACAACCTTTAGACCTTCATCTCCTGCCCATGGCAGGGGGGGGTGGACTAGATGATCTTTAAAGGTCCCTTACGATCCGAACCATTCTATGATTCTATGATCTCCTTTTCCCTTAGTACAAAATACATACTACTCTCCACTTTCTTCTCTCTACCTGTTTTGTCTCAACTCTACAACGGTTGACTAAGGAAAACTGTCTTGTGTGTGCTTCTCTCTTATTCATGCCTTCTAGTAGAAAGTTCGGTGTTTTAATTCATTTCATTGTAGTTATAAAAGTGTGGAGGATCATCTGTTGAAGACTTCCTAGTAGGTACATGAAAAAATTCTTCTCTTAAAGATGCAAGTGCACCAAATATGTCTTAATTCATAAATGGTTGGAACAGGCTAGCTAGATAACAAAATGTTGTTGTTCCTGTTTTCTTGACTTAATAAATAAAGGCACAGAAAGGTAAGGTTTAAACTTTTTGAAAAACACTTTAGGGACTTAAATTCAAATCTTATTTTCAAGTGCTTTGGTTTGCTCTTTCAAGAAGCACACAGAAAAGGCTTTTGCAGGACGTTAAGTGAAAATTGTCCCCTCAAGTTCCACCTAGAGAGGCAAATCTGGAGGAGACATGGATATCTCATGACATTCTCAGACATGACATTCTCAGACATGAGAATGTGTCTGTCACTTCTACCAAACACAGGTAAATGTTGAACAAAGCATAATTAGTAGACAATCCTTAACCGCTTGTAATAATCCTCTCTAAAATCATTAAAAACAAAGAGGAGAGAATGAAGAAATCATCCTAAATGTCTGTATCAATGTAAGAATATGTTTATTAAGTGTGTATTTATTTCAGCTATTTGTAGTCTGCTGCTGTTATTCAGCTGAAAGGTGCCATGATCTATGAGCATAGGTGAGGACTGAACCCCAAAAACATCTCAGATTTGGCACAACGAGACTGATGGGAGTTCTCGTGCTTTGACTGTGTAAACTGAGAAAAAAAAGACTGTTAGCTGGAAAGGAGCAGAGCACTTTTTGCCTCACAGCCTACTGATAATGAATACTTTTTGGGAGACATTTTGACATTTCCCTCTTTCTGGGGGCCAGAGGGGTGGAGGAGCTTATATTTGTTTTTTTCCTATGATGCAAAAAAAAGCTGTGGTGACTTTTGTTGTTCATTAACAAAAAAATAAATACGATCACATTAAGGATATATTTGAGACGCATTTTAGACCTCAGGTGAAGATGCATTTTCACAAGCATTTAAAGTTTAGGTCATTGTACTACCTGAATTGATGCTTCCTGTGGTTTGGCGTTAGGGGTATCTAAACTCAATTATCACAACCATTTTAGAATTCTTTTTAAGAACTGTAATTAATTGGCCTGCCTTTACTGAGCCAGTATATAACACATATATAGGAACATGAAAAAGGCTAAGGCTGCTGCCTGTCTCCTTGTTTTTTTCTATAGCATAGTGAACAACAAATCATTGTGAACCAAGGAGCTTCCTCTTGCCCCAAAGAAATTTTAAGGAAACATTGTGTATTATGAAACAAATACAGTTTATTTTGTTGCACCTGACTTGCATCTACATTCATGGGAAATAGATGGCAGAGTCTTATTGACTTCAGCGGGAACAGGACAAGACCTCAGCGCATCAGGTGCGTAGCCTGTCTGTTACTAGCCTTGAATGAACCTCTGCCAATAGTTGCCCCACAGGAGAAAATACAGAGTGTTCTTCAACATCTGTGAAGGAGAGAGAAAGCTCTTAGCTGACCTAAATGTAATCTTCATCATGACTAGAGCTGTTTTGACAGAATCCCAGAATGGTCAGGGTTGGAAGGGACCTCTGGGGATCATCTAGTCCAACCCCCCCGCCAGAGCAGGGTCACCTACAGCAGTTGCACAGGATGGCATCCAGGCATATTTGAATGTCTCCAGAGTGGGAGACTCCCCCACCTCTCTGGGCAGCCTGTGCCAGTGCTCTGCCACCCTCAAAGGAAAGAAGTCCCTCCTCATGTTTAGATGGAACTTCCTATGTTCAAGTTTATGCCCGTTACCTCTTGTCTTATCAGTGGGCACCACTGAAAAAAAGACTGTTCCCATCTACCTGGCACCCTCCCTTTAAGTATTTATAAGCATCAATAAGTTTTTCATCCTGAGAAAGGGATTAAAATAAGAGTTGACAAAGTCACTCATAATGACTGTATCTTAGCAATGTTATCAATACAAGACAACATCTGTTTTCTATAAAGTAGTCTGAAGTTTTCCTTTCAAATTGATTTTCCATAATCTTAGTGTCGCAATTCAGAGCAAAGTTGTCCCTAATTTAGGCAGTTGAAGGCTGAAATCTTTAAATTTTCCAATGTTTGGAGAGACTTTTATGCACAATGCTTTTTTCCTAATCAAAACTAGGAAGTCCCTCTGTTTTGACATCGTAGGATCCTTGAATCTATAATGATCCAAAAGCAATGTGTGATGTTTCATTTAATGGTAAGCTATGCCACAGTATTTTTGGCTGACTGAATGATACCGTGCTTTGAGAGCTGACCCGCAGGTAAAGCCGTGCTTGCCGTAGGTATTGGTGGCAGGCGTTGAATGTGGCTTGTCTGCAGCGGTTTGCTGGGCCGCATCACTTTTAGTGTTTGTGAGGCTGAGGGACAGAGGTGGTTTATTTCTATGTGTAACGTAAACTATACATAAATTCCTAGAGGACGGCTATCCTTCAAACTAGAAATCGCTATAGAAATGAGTTGATATCTCAGAAAGTACTGTTCTCAGTAGTCTAGTTGTTTTTCCTGCGCAGCCCCCTGCTAGGTTACGTCTGGGAGAAGTGACTGCGTTAGGGGTCAGTACTTCTCTACCGCTGCCTCTGGGTGCCTGCAAGAGTGCAATAGCTTTCAAGCTGTGAGGAGCGTGGGCTTCTTATTGCACCTTAGCCTAGTGTAAGTATGGCCTGAAAATAAAAATGAAAATAAAATGGAATAGTGGTTTCCTCCAAGGAGGCCTACTTTGCTTAACTGGCAAAAGATGCCTAGAACATGCGATACTGGAGGTAGGGAGATCCCTCTGAGCAAAAATTGAGCAGACTTTCAATAACATCAAAACCCAGTGGTTTCTGTTAAATAAATAAAGGTTTGGATTAGGAAGGCAGGGTTTTGAGACCACAAGTGCTATTACAAATTTTCCAAATGAATACTTTTGGGCGAGTGAGGATTATTATCAAGTATTCTGTTGCAATATAGAGTGATTTAGTATATCAAGTACTGGTTTTCCCATGTTGTGGGAACCAGCACAGGATCTTAAGCAAAGTCAGTCAAGTGTTCCCTTCTAGTCCAGTCCTCGTTACAAAAATGCCAAATAAATAGGCATGATTTGCTCAGCAATCAAGAAGCGCAAAAGTCAAGCTAACACTGACTGCATTACATCCTTTCACTACACTTTCAAAGCCAGTGGTGTGAAAAAGGGTTTTATTATACAGATGTTTCCACTGTGGCTTGATAAGAGGGGAAATGGAGCATTTATTTACAATGCTGTCAAGTTCAGATTTCCTAATTTTGGTAGCCTTTTTGTAAAGGAATAGCTCACTGAAATCAGAGATTCAGCTAACAGATCCAAGAAGACTTAGCTTCCATTTTACAGCCTTACAGCATTCCAAAAAATGTTTTAAGAGAAATATGGGGAGCTCTCTGGGTATTTTGTATAGTACAACTATATGTTGTATATGCTGTTTTAGGCATTTCTATACGGGAGCAGTCTGCCTTAACTATTTTCGGATAAAATCATACAATATATTTTTATGTTAGTGAAAAATAAAAAAATTAAACCCGTAAGTATACCAGCATGCATGAGTTAAAGGCTGTGCAGACTAATCCTTTAATGATTGCTTCAAAACAGTAAGAAGAATTTATTTTGGATGGAAGTTTAAGGTGATATTCACAGAGAAAACATCTGAAAATCTTTTAACTCATAGAAATACATTTCTATGTAGGAATCATCTCTTTATTTTTATCAATTGGTCTACAAGAATATGCCTGTAAAAGTGACCTGATAACTGTCTATGATAGCCTCTTCGGCATGGAGGGTTCTCTACCCTCCGGCGTCTGATTTCGTCCTGCTGCTTTTGTGGCTTCTGTGTCTGCTTTGCTCTTTACTTCTGCATCTGTACTTTTTGCTGCCTCATCTCACAGTGCTCTCTGCAGGATCACCCATAGACTTTTTATAGCCGTATGTTGAATCCATTGGTAGGTGACATTGTGAAAATATGATGCAGAGCATTTTACTACCTTTGCTGGCTTTGATTGTACCCTCAAGATAAAGCGCTGATTCCGTACAGTTGTTTATTTAGACTTGTAAATAAGTAAACTCTACATGCCCTTGTTTCTTACCACTCTTCTATTCTTTACTCTTTTTCAATATGCTGGATAATTATGTATGTGTACTTTTTCTTCCTAATCTTATTTTTAGGATTTAGCTGAATTTGAAATCATTGTTAATGAATCAATTTATTGGACTTTGGGATTTTCATTTTGTTGAATCGTTGACTTTTCTTAACAAGGAAGAGAGAACTGTGCATCTTTCCACAGAATCTTTCCGTACAGTACATTACATTAAAATTTTCTCTGAAATTAGAATTGTTAACTACATTTATTACTGTTGTTTTGTATAACCACAATTCTCTTGAAACAGCATTTGTTTAACTTTTATAGGTTGACAGAAGGTTAAAGTGAAGCAAGTAATGTAAATTGTATAATAGTTGTAATTATGTGAATGGATTGATTTTGGTGTTATGGTTACGTGATGTGAAGTTATGCATGGGAGGGAGAAAGGTTTCTAGAGCTAGTTTTAACTCATAGGTTTTTATATATTGTTTTAGTTTCTCAGTCTTTAAGAGAAGACTAGTTGAAACTTGCTCTGATGAAACTATATACAGCACACTTTAGAGATTTTCCTTTTCCAGTACTGAAAGATTTCCTAATGTCAAGTCGTAATATATAGAAAAATACATTAATTTACTGTAATTTACATACCAGATTGTGCCATTTTGAAATTTGGACTATGCAAAAATATGAGTGTAATGGAAATTAAAGATAAATGAAAGGCACTACTATACAGGAAACCTGATCATATTTAAACTGACATATGTGAGAGAAAAAATTTTTGACTTTAAGGTTGCATTTACATGTAGAAAAATAACGCTCTCACTCTTGAAATTATAGGAATTGTTTTTTAACTGAAGACTAATAAATTTATCTGTTTCAGTTAAACAGTGCAATTCACCAATTAGCTGTAGTATGACCAGTGCATCTGAAGTTACTCACTGCAGAAACCAGACTTATGAAGAGCTGCCACAGTTAAAAGTTTACATAAGATTGCCTTTTGTTTCCTTTTGGTAGTAGCTGCCTCTGTTTCCAAGTGTCTTTCTCAGATAGTAAGTTCATTCTAAACAGACTGAGGTGGGGGGGAGAAAAGATATAGCAGTATCTTTTATAATGTTTCATTGCCAACTCTATTGCACCTGACAAGATGAGATCATGGGCATACTTTGAATATCTGCCGTGATGTTGTTCTAAATTGTAATGCATGGTGTGAATAATCTCATAAACGAATGTCACTTCCGTTTTTACTCAAAATAACTTGTAGCAAAATAAATCGTGTGGTGCATTTTGTTCTGGATCTTGAAGAAGTACACAAAGTAAGCGCCCTGAGAATTTTTATGAATTGTCATGTAGCACAAGATACCCTTTGATTAATTTGCATATTTATTTATTTATACTATTTTACTGTAGGCAGAGAATTCAGCGCTGGCTCTGGAAAATGAAAATCAGAGAGAACAGTATGAAAGATGTCTTGATGAGGTAAGGTAGATAAAAAGGTTGTTCTTACCTGGTACTATAATTAAATGAATACAAATGAATCTCTCCCTCTCTCACAAGGTTGACATTGTTCTGCAATTTACTAGTATTACCTCATTCTAATTAATTCCAAGAACAAGTGTCTGGCAGTCATAGATAATGTTCTCCATGACCTCTGCTGTAAATCCTGTTTTGACCACACCTCTTCACCGAAAAGTTGATACCCCTGTGACCAGTATTTGGAACTGGTTTGCTTTCATTAGGAGGAGAAAATGATATTTTGCCTATTAGGTGTTGTGTACTCCTTCTTTTCTGTAGAGTGGAACACAGGTGGCAGTGGCTTCTTCCGTCAAAAGTCCCCCAGCTTCCCTATGTAATGTATTCTGTAACCAGGGAATTTAGTCTCTCGGCTCCCCCTTAGGGTTACATACACAGCTTATTATGCTGGGTTTTTACTAGCTGTCGGCTCACTCCTACTACACAGCTCAGCTTCTGATCAGACCTTCCAGTTACAGCTACAATATAATTCACCCATCAGTTGCTGTCTGAGCTCTCCAGCGATGCTTACCATTCCAGACAGGTCTAGTTTCTCCTATTGCATGCAGCTTTCTCCATATATTTACTGATGCTTACTCGTTCCTCCCATTTATCCCGAAATAAGTCTCTTCAGCGTATGCAAGAGCTTAAAATAATTTAAAGACTTTTAGTAGCTCGAAGAGCTGCTTAGTAGAAATCATTTACCCATTCCATAATAAGAATGCATAGTAGCATAAGGAGTTAGCTAACATGCAAACAAAGCAAAACAAAACCAGAAACTGCACTAGCTTCTCAGCTGTACCTTTGCATGAGTGTGCACATTACACATAGCAGATGACAATTCATGTCTTCATACCAGCTTTTTAAATTTTTGATCAGCATTTGCTGGTGTTACTGGCATGAGGAATACAGCTCTGATACAAGAAGCCTCCAGTTTAGTGCAGATTTTCATCAGCAAATCCACACTTTTGCCCATACAGCATATTTTTATCAGGGAGATGGAGTAAAACACTTGCAGATACACGTTCCTACTAGGTTATGCTCTGTTCTGTGGCACTGGGGTACCAGCAGAGCCTTGGTCTGCATTGGCCTGAGTCGCTGCATTCAGTGCACATTTGAATAATGTTTGGATATCTTGGTGCTAAGGATGAAATTACCATATAATTACTAACTTTAGTTTAAATTACAGATTTTAACTGAAAATTATTTTCTGATTGTCTAGGACAAAATCTGCATGCATAATTAATTTTAGAAATGAGTAAAGCACCATAACCATCCATTCCAGCAAAACACTCCATACAGATTATAAGGACAGAAGATATGTTTTTATAGTGTTTGCAGTAACATGATGGATTTTTGATTCAGGGTTGTGTTTTTTACATGCTATTGCAGTTTAAAGAGCAAATAATTATATCAAACTATGCTCTAAACTGTGTTATCTTCAAAATTACGTTAGCTGCTTTCAGTTCTTCCTTATTATCACTGCTGTATCCATCTTCTCCCACTGCGTCAACATTTTCAGGAGAAAGTCTTCTCATCACCTGTGGTTTTGTGCTTCCCTGCCTTACTTCTTTGTTTATCTTCATCCTCTTTTTGCCTCCTGTTTTGCGTGCAGTGACCTCTCTTGTCCTTCTCCAAGGCTTGGTATCACTTTTTTCTTCTCCTTCCCCCTTGAGCCCCCCCAGCGCTTTGGCAGTCGCACCGTAACCAGCATTATTTTAGCTGAAACAAACTTGGGCCTAATCCTTTCTGATCACTGAGCTGAAGTTGTTGCCAGTGACTCAAGCAACAAACCATATTTAATAATTGCAAGTTCTGCAGGAGTCCCGGGTTAGCATCCACCTGATCACGTTCCCTTGGTGGAGCTTCACAAGAAATCTCACATTCTCACCCTACTTCATTGTAGCATCAATAAAGAGAATAGGAGATGAGACGTAAATGTAATTAATGAATAACCCAATCAGTGATTGTGAGAACCTTCACTTCCAACCAGAATCTTCCGAGGATGTGCTGTATGTGACAAAGTCCTTTCCAAACAGGGTTTCTTACTGGAGGTCTTAAGAAAATAAAATGCTTTCAATAAGTATTTTTATTTAAAAGAAAATTAAAAGTTACTTCCAATTGAAACTTTCTTTCCTTTAAGACTTTAAGTCTGATGCTTCCTCTGTTCATAACTCACCTTACACCAGCCTCACTTCTTGAAAGTGAAAATCTCTTCAGACCTTCCCTAGTTTGGGCTTCAGGACCTCTTCAACAGTTTTTAGGAGCAGACATAGGCTCTACAGCTATGTGTCTGTTTGTGCTGCAGCTGCATTTTGCCCCAGGGTGACCTGATGGGTTTAAAGGGAGGAACACAGTTGTTCCTGAGAACACAAGGCTGTGATCACACCCAAACCTGAGACAGCTAAGCCTGCCACCAAAAAATCTGAGTGCCTACTACAACTACAAACGTTACTTTAATTTTGCCTCTGCAGCCCAATTAGTTGTGAGTGTATTGATCATCTCCTGGGTTGATACACAAGGAGCGCTTACCTACAAAGCTAATACCTAGTCATTCTGGCTAGTTATATGTTTGGGATGCTCGACAGTCCTTTGAGTTAATGAAGGTTGGGAAGATCATTTGATAACTATTGGGAGAATGCTGCCATCTTTCAGTCACCATTGAGCAACCTCTCAAGTTGCAGCTTCTCTCCCCTGGGCACAGGCAAACTCTGCTCAGGGCACTAAAGCATCATTTAATCTGGCTACCCTGCCAATAGTGTCCCTGCTTGGTCCCTCAGGCCTCTACAGCAATGTGATAAAGACACTTGCTATGCGCTGTCTGCTTTCTGGTGAGATGTTGGTGGCCATTAAGTTGCAAGTGAAGGAAGTAAAAATAACCACCATGATTTTTCTGCGTCTAACAAAAAGATACCAGAGTTGAGGTTTTAAATATATGCCCGCCATTATTTTCTCTCAGTTTTATTTTTTTATCAATTATTTTAAATAATTCTTTTCATTCATATAATGTCCCACATTTAATATTGTATGAACGCTTGCACCTGTGACTTAAAAATGCATGCTCTGTAATCATTTTCATGGTAAAATTCAAGGCAACTCAAATGTTCATAGAGACAAAATCTGAAAAGAATACGGGTAAAGCTGAAGTGACTCATTTATGAATTTTAATAAATATTCACCGATTTTTAAAGTAATTGTTCATCTCTGAAGAGTATATATAAACAACTTTAGAACAGTATTTGGAAGAAGTTGTCATTGAAATGTCCCAGTACTTGATAAATAAGAAAAGAGCTCATTTAATTTCAGAAATACTCCATAAACGTATCTTTCTGTCTCTGAAAAATGTAATGCAAAAACCAGGATTGTTTTCTTGTACCTTTGGGGTTTGAGGTTAACATGCTTAATCCAAGTTTCCTATCCTGGAATTCAGCTGTCAGTTTATTGGTAAGTGGTAATGTCATGTTTATTCACATCACTGTACCAGCTGAGATATCTGTCAAGCTTCACCATACTTACATGCAGGAAATTGTGCAACTTAGGGTAGATGATATTTTTGCCGATGTTTTAAGAATTAGCTAATCAAAACCACAAAGTTACCTTAAAAGGCATTCCATTTTTAAGATTTGAATAAAAGACCTTTCCTTTCAGTCCACTTGAAATGTCTTTGTGCGTGTGAAACCATGCTTTAAAGGCAACTGTGTAAAATCTCAGTACTTGTAAAAGGTATAATAGATGCTGCACTAGGGTCTTTTATCTCCGGTTCATTCTTTTATACCTTTTCTGTTAAGACCACTTTATAACATGTATATGTAAACATAACTGTGTAAGGAAATAGTGAAGCTGGATCTTTTATCTCTTTTATTGCAATCCACAAAAAGAAACCTCACCTAAAGATCTTGGCTATTAAGTTCAGAGGAAAGGCAGGCAGTGTGAAGGCAAGCAGTGTCATCTACTACATAATAGCAGACTAAGGAACCGGATGTCTCTATTCTATTCCTTGTTTTGCCTTGATTAACCGCATGAATCACAGGTCAAGTCATTTTACAGCCTGCTTTTTACTGGGATTGAGCCACAGTTCTGCCTCATATCAGTGGGAATTTCACATGTTCTGCGTCTCAGAAGTCAGTCCCTCTGCCTTCAATGGTCTCAGTTTTTGGTAGTTGTGATTATCAGTTTTGTAGTGCTGGCTTATGCTGTTCATCCATGGTGTGTTTTGACATCTGTAAGTAAAAATGAAGCAGGTCCGCTAGCTTAGCAGTTTATTTCCATCTGGACACTAGTGCTACTGTAGGAGTGGAATGGCAACCTCATTTGAAATGCACAAGTTTGGATATGATTCCACTTATTGACTGCTGAATTAATTTTAGTAACTGTAGAACATTTCACTGAAGGCTTCCCACCCTGTTCCTGCTGAAAACCAAGAATACAGACCAAGTTGCTAGAGACTAGAATAAAATAACCTCATTTCGTAAAGAAACTAGTTACATACATTTCTTACTGAGATCTATGGGAGCTATGGATCACTGGCAGGTACTTTCATTTAGATAACTGACTTCATAAACTCAGAGTTGGAAAATTTGTCACATATGCATCGGCAGGTTCATTTTTTTCCCATTTGGAAGATTATGCCATTTGCACTCCTCTGTGCAATATATAAAGCTATTTGTAGGTTATTCTGTTGTGAGTGACTTGTACACACTTCAAAGAACCTTTTAGTTCTTCCTTGTAAAGTAACTCCATGCCAGAAAGTAAAGAAATAATGTATTCAATATGGTTTGTTCAATTTTCAGGTAGAGCAAACAGACGTTATAAGTACATGCCAGAAGGAACCCTGTCAGATGTAGATCCTGAAAGCCTATAGGGCAAGGCACATGTTTTTTCAAAACTGTAACATATTTACTTCCGTTGGTTATTGCTGTTCTGATATTAGTCTGTGTCTTCTGTTAAATCATGTACAGAGCTATTTTACAGGACTGTTGTTCCATAGGCTGCCTTAAGTTAAGGACCAGTTCGGAGAAAAAAATTGATACTAGGCAATTTTATGAGAGTATGAACCAGATGTAACTTCTGGATCTAACAGAACTGCGTTATTTGCAGAAATGAATTAGCTTCAATTCTTTCCTCACAACTCAGTTCACATCAAGGGTGTGGGATCTTATCTTTAATTTGCTAAGAGTAAGAAGAATCGGCGCGGATTTGGTGATATTTGCATATGCTTTACTGTAATTTGTGAAAGCCAAAACCAAACCAGAAATCGTAACTACTGTCTCTTTTTGCACAGTGAGGTCTCTGGTTGCTCTGCCTAAATGCAAGAGCAAAAATATAGGCAAATGCATTGTGTGATACCATATGCATATATAGTTTTAAATTACGTTAGAAACATAGCATACAAGTTAGACATCATCAACAGAAAATCTTATCTCAGTCTCTCTTTCTGTCCTTCCTTCTTCCCCTTCCTTGTCCCTATGCCTGCTGGTAAATATAAATTAGAAAGGATGTATAAAATAAATAACTTCAAAAATTCCCTGTTGAATATATAGTTCTACTAATCAATGTTGTGTAATCTCATTCAAGTCAATTACACTATGTGGTGTGAATGCCTTCCAACCACATTCTGAAGACTGTAGCTACTTTAATTTTCTGTGGCACTTTATGGTTTCTGCTTGTCATGATAGATGTACCATTTTGTCAATATTGAATCAAGAAACAATTAAACTCCATGAAAACATTCAGGACTCCATCCTCGGCTGGTAAAAATCAGCTCTAGTGGATGCAGTCAATCCATGCTGATGCACACCGGCTGCATATAGAACTGTGAAAGTTTAATCTAGTCCAAAGAAGAGATGACAGAAGTTAACCAGGTGTCCATCATGTCATACTGCAATTGATACAATACACGTTTGTTTATAATGAGGACTAGCACAGATGTAGTTAATGTGCATTTCATGGATTCTTACTAGTATTATCTGATGAAAATACTAGCATTGGTGGTGGTTGTAGATGGAAAGTGGAGGGTAAAGCCACAAAAGAAGATATGGTTATCCATAACCACACATAATGACATACTTAAACTATTTTATTTATTTATTTCAGGTAGCTAATCAGGTTGTTCAGGCTCTACTTACTCAAAAGGTAAGTTGTGGTTTGGGTATTGTGGTATAACTTAAAGCTTGCAGACGTTCATTGTTCATTTGAGAGATACGTATATAATATACATTTTTTAAATGATGTTCACACATTTAATTACGAAGGCTGCCACATCAGGCCCAAAGTCAAGCTTTTTGTGATCCAAGTGAGTAAAAGTCCATGAAACTGTACATCTTTAAGGCTTGATCATATAGGACCCATATCCAGTTTTTATTATTTACCTATATTAAGACAATAGGATCTGAAAATCCTTCCTCCAGATGGTGATTTTTCCATTCCCTAACCGTAACAAGTTCTGTCACTCCCACAGTCCATTCCTGTGGGACATAAAACAGATAAATTACAGTGCATGTCAATAGCTGGCACGCTCACTCACATTCCGTGGAAGGAAAGACTTCCTGGTGTGGGCCTGTGCTCCCCTGAGTAAAAGAGAAGGCTCTGGGTATAGAATGGGGATTCAACTACTCTACTTGGGGATTTTGTCTTAAAAAACCTTTTGATGTCCTCCTGCTCCGCTCTCCTGCGTAAGCAAGAGAAGTACTGCACAGACAAAATTCTTGCAGGGTGATTGCAAACCTGGCAGAATGAAAAGATTCATTATGGCTTCTATAAAGGTCTGTGCTGGACCAAGCCATGTCTGAAATTTCCGTTCACACTTCAAACGCTTGGATATGAAGTATGGTTGTTTTAGATAGAATCTAGTGGGAGCAGTAAAATTAAAAAATAGCTTCCTAAAATGAAAAATTGATCTGGAAAAAAAGATGGAATTCAACAGAGAGAAAAGCAGGGTAATACATATAAGCAGAAATAAATAGCTGCACAGAGAGGGTAGGGAATAACTGGTAGGACAATTCTACAGAAAAGTGGTGAACATGATTCCATGACGTCTTCCTTTTGAGAGGAAAAAAAAAAGACAAACAAAATACAAAGATCAATAATAATAAGCTACGAACCCTTCAATATTCATGAGATGATCCTTTGTGAGATCTAGACCACTTGACAAATGTGGCATTATTAAAATGCTTTGGATCATTTAGCTTTAAAAAGACGAGTCTGAAAAAGACATAAATACAGCGCAGATAGTACAAAGAAGAATATAAACTGTTTTGTCTACACTGAATGACAGGACAAGAAATAATGTTCTTAAAATGCAGCAAGAAACACCAAGTTAAGATAATCAAAAACCTCTGCCACGCGCCCAAAAGCTTTCTCGATGCAAATATAGCAAAGCACTGGAATAGATTTTGAGGACTGGCTCCAAGGCCTCCATCATGGGCAGCATCCAGAACAGCCGAACACCCTGACGAAGGGGGTGAGGTAGGGACCAAGAGTGACAGCAGGGCAGGCAGGATGCTGAGCCCCAGGTGTCAGGGTCAGGCCTGGAGGCAGTGATGAGGGTTACCCTGGGTCCTGTTTTCTCAGGGCAAGTCCCTGGGGAGGAGGCAGGCCTGAAACAAGACAAGCCATGGGGTCAGGATGCAGCTCAGGATCAAGGAGGCAGAAGGCTGGGTGTAGGTATAGCTGCAAGGTGGCTGCTGCGCAACTCAGATGTGAACAAGATAATCTTGAACTCCACCAACTACACTCCTAAAAGTAGGGAGTGTCCTCTCCCAGCAGGATAGAGAGACATCCACGCCTATAACCATCTGCACCTGAGTGAGCGGTAACTAGGTGCAGAAGGTTGCATTTGGCCATCTGCACATCAAGGAGAAGGCTGGATACCCTTCTCAGCTCCTTACTGGACAGATTTTTTGCGAATCAATTTTATGACATTCTGGATAGATGAAAAGATGCACAAGGAGATACTCTGACCCCATTAAGTCTACTCTTGGATACCCTGCCCTGAAAGACAGAGATGTCCAGGTGACCCGTAGGTGAGTGATGCAAGACTCTGGAGGGTGCAGTTGCCCGCTGTATAGATAACACATTCCTGTGGCCCCAGCTAGCATCAGGAATCCGGAAGTAATAATGTTCCCTAAACCTCTTCACCCGGCAGCTGTGGCCACAAAACAGCCATACAGCTGTTACCACAGGTTGGGGTTGAAAGTGTCATTGCTCAATCCCATGGTTTTTTGATGCACAACAAAGCTTTTTACTCTAGAAGAAGGATATTACTTTACAGCAATTGGAAGTATGGTAGCTTGGAGGTGATTTGTGCAAACCACAACATATGGGGAAGCTTGCACTGTTGCTATCTGTGCTGTATTACTCTTCCTGTACTCTGTATACACATATGCTGTGTGGTCTGTGTATCGTCAGAGGACTGCAGTCTGCAGAGCTATTGCTGTAACACCTTTTAGAAACATAACTTCAGCTATTTTTAAAAAAATCCCAAATCTGTGTTTCAATACAGCTTAAATGGAAATGGAGGCTTTTTCTCATATTAATACACACAAAAACCTCATACACATTTTGTAATATAAAACCATATGTGATTAAATATTTACCAGAGGGTTAATATCAATATATTAATCTCTGGTTTGGGAATATTATGGTTGTTTCCTAAATGAAGAGAGGAGCTTCCTGAGTCCCTTTGCAAAGGCGTCAGACATTTTGATGACTACATACTTTCTCGGTAATGAATCCTCCCAAACCCATAGGATCCAAGGAGTTCATATGGATACAATAAAAACAGATTTGAATACATTTAATAGAGTGACTTACTTAGTATTGATGGGATTTAACAGCTGCTTACCTATTACTGAGTAATAACAGCTAATTTGATATCCATAGAAAGAGGAAAGAGGGTACTCTTCCAAATGCTAATGAATATTAACTGTTACAGTGCTCCTGACACCATTCATATAAGTCCTTTTATAAGAAAAGACAGGAACACAATAGCATACAATAAAGAGGAAATTGGACTCCTCACACCAGTCCCAAATAGGTAGATATCGGAATCCAAATAGTAACTAGTAAACAGATAAATCTACCGTCGTGCAGCTAAGCAGTAAGACAGAGCCAGTCATGCCACAGTGAGATAACATACCTCTGGGGCATAGTGAGACATGAAGAAAAGCTGAGAGCTTTCAGAAAATGGAGAAGAGTGGTTTTGTACAGTAACGCACACTGCACAGGCGTTGCTGTGAATTTGAAATTGTCCCTCAAGGACTAATTTTTGTTTAAATTAAGTACATGCTGTAATGTAACGAATAAAGCATTGTGTACTCGCCAGTATGTGGAAGGACTGTGATTCCACCGAGAGATTCTGGTGACACAAATTGAGTGAGCAAAGCTTGAGTGATTTATCAATGTCACTGAAACCTTGAAATGGAATTACAGTCTTAAATGTGCACTTTTCAAGTATATAATTTGTTACAATACATACAGAATTTCTTTTTTTTTACTGTGACTATGGAGAAACTATATTAAATTGAGACTTGTGCTGAATTAGCCACACTGCAAAATTTCATAATTCTGTGTAGCAAAATTATATGGATTTTCTACCACTTACTAATCGAAAATTTTACCTCTGGGAAATTTAAGAAGTCAGAAAAAAAACAAAAGGATTTCAGAGAAACCTGTATACTCTGTTACCTACTGGAAGTGTCCATTCTTTCTCCTTCCACCCGAAGACTTCTCATATCACGTGAGATGATAGGAGTGCCGGGAACTGGATCTTTCATTTTTTTTTATTTCCATGTAAGACCAGGATCAGCAATTTGAAATTTAAGTTACACCATTTAATGAAATTGTTTTGTGATCTGTGTGTCTGCTCTTTGCATATTACCCTCCTCCACAGGAGTACATTCAGGAATTTACTTTTTTACGCTGGGTTCTGTATGAAAGCTATTTCCTGTTCATTTTCATCAGTGAGATAAAAAAGAAGTGAATTAAGTGTTAAAACAGACTAAGCATCTTCAGAGGAAGAGCAGTGTATTTCTGGATCATCTGAGGGCATTGAATCCCAGTTTGGAGAAGAGTGAGTCTCATACTGACGAGAAAAAGTAAGACTAGAGAGATGCTCAGATATTACTATAGTGAGAGCATAGGAATACCTTAGATATTTGAGAGATTACTATCTTAATAGCTGGTCGTTTTGCCCACAGGAGAGGAATTATATGCTTCAGACATTTGGTAGTTGTATTAATTAGTAATTTTAGGACTCCAGCTTTCTAAACTCAGACTTTATTTTACCAGAATACTGCTACCTTAATGTGCCTCATTTCTCCTCTGGACTATGTGTGGCTTTACCATTGGCAAGGTTTATAGCATCTGGGTGGGTAATCTACTGTCTTATATTTCACTTTTTTCCAGAAAGTCTAAAGTTTGAAACATAAATCTTATGGTTTTAAAACTGCAAGTTAGGAAGGTTTTGAGCAGAGGCATTGCTAAGATTTAAAGTTTTTTGCAGTCAGTTTCTGAGAAGAGTTTTTCCCTTTCAGTGCGCTTAGTTGTGTTGAAATGTTAAACACTGTTGTAACAGCTAAGGCTCTGTTTTAAATTCTCTGATTATTTGTGAAAGGCAGATAATGATGGGTCTTGATGCTTACAGTTTCCTAATAGAGATTGCCTTGTGTAAGACCAGAGATAAGAGGTCTCACTGACAGAAATCAAAGCTTTAGGGCTTTACAAAACATCAAACTCAAGATTTTTGGGGGGTCATGTTGGAAGGCTCTAGCAATTTTACTTGAACAGCTACTTAACAGCCACCTAAAACTAATATGAAGAGACTATCAAGAGCAAATAACTGCATTCATTCAGTAGTATCATAAAATGATACATACTATATGCATAAAAAGATGTTTACAATTTTCTGAAAGTCTCAGGATGAGCTTATTTTATGTTGTGTTCACCTCTTATAACCTCAGTGCTGGTTACAGTGGAGACTAGAGCAACTGTAGGCAGGAATTTAAGCTACATCTGACTATAATTTCCTTCTCTGAGTTGTTTTCTCATAAGGCTAGGTCATCATGTTGCTAATGGTATTGACAGGACAGCATATGGGGATCCAGAGGCCTGTTTCTCCATCTTCATATGGTGGAAAGTAGTATCAGCTAGGCAATACCACAGGGCAGCAACTGTCCTACATTTAAAGGAACATGGGAAAGTATTTTAGAGATTTAATTTTTTTTTTATAAAGCTAGGTATGGTTGCAGCTTATTATTTTTACATGCAATATTTATTAGGAGACCACTGTTCCTAATTTTTGAAGCCCTCACACCTCAAAATGGACCACTGCCCAAATTATGCTGCAAGTCTGAGTGTCAGATTCTGCTCCTTCTCCAAAATCTTCTTTCTGATAGAATCCCGTATTCTGTCAAGTGGCCAGGAAAAGCAGGTCTTAACATTGTAGACAGATATTTGCTGTATCTGAAAGCCATTAATGGCTTGTTCATGACGAACCTGACTGAGCCTTGGCTAAAAGACTTGCATCTTTCAGTTTTGACAGCGATGTCCAGTACCTTAAGATGCAGAGGTTTTACACTCCCCCTCTGCTTCTAATGGCCTATTTTAAGGCTTTTTAGTACCTCATGTTGGAAATGTCAGGCAGGATCACATTACCACGTGTCTGGTGCACCAACATCTTACTATGGCCCAGCCAGCTCTACACTGGCAAGTTACAGTGGGGAAGATCCAGAGCATCCGCAAGACGCCAGCCAGCAATGCTGACTTGGTTATTCCAGAAAAAGCAAGGAGAGGATCAGACTTCAGAAGAGTACCTTGAAGGCACAATGCCACTTTGAACTTCTTCCTGGTTTGGTATAGCTTATCCTTTTTCCTTAGCTTATGCTTATTACAATATTCATGTCTTAATTGCTGCTTTCTGCTTTTTGTTGGCTGAAAAATGAAACACATTGCTAGCAAAGTCACTTTTTGTACTAACAGAAAAAAGCAAAAGGATGTGTCAAGTAACTACTGTTTCTCATGACAAGATTTTTTTAATGTTATCCTGGGATGATCAAACCACCAGAGAAAATGAGGTAGCACATTTTTCTAATTTATACTATTGTAGAAGTTGTGTATGTATTTCTTCTTAGTATCTGACATTACTTAGGGCTTTTTAAGCGCTTCTGTTACCTGCTTTCTAATCTTCCTAATTACCCTTGTGCTGCAGGATCTGAGGGAGGAATGTATAAAGCTGAAAACGAGAGTTTTTGATTTGGAACAACAGAATCGAACATTAAGTGTGCTTTTCCAGCAGAGAGTCAAACCAGCTTCTGACCTCCTTCTTCAGGTAGGAAATGGCCTTTGCAGAAAGCAAGCTATGAGCTTTATATTTCTCACAATTCTAAAATATTTTTGTTCTTTTTAAGGTCATGTCAATAAGCGGGAAATGACAGTTGATAGATTTAATATATTAGAAGAATATCTGTTATCTATAATCTGATACCATTGAAACTGAAAGTGTATGCCGATGAGCTATGACTACACATTATGTGCAAATGTGGAGAAAGGAGCACACCTGCAGAGTAACTTGCTTTTTTAGGTGCTTCTTCACTATGATAAATGGAATGATATGGGTTCATTATCCCTCTGCAGGGGAGAAGCTTGGATTCCTTAACATTCTGCTTGATGGTGAACAGTGTAATTTCCTGTGAGAAGACAGCCCATTTATTTAACTTTTGCCATATGCGTTACAAGGACTTAAGTACATCTTCAAGGGCTTAGAGTGATTTTTTTTTTTTCCCAACGTTTTATGGGAGCATATAGCTGAGAAACCAATTGACCCATCTCCCACTCCTTTGCCGTTCTGGAATAATAAGAGATGGTTCAGTATCCCTTTTCATTTGGCAAAGTCCATTATTGTGAATGAATCCATCGCTTTGTCATCCTTTTGTAGAAGTAGAATTGCTTTGCAGAAGTTCCAACCAATCTGACCATGAGCTTGGAGAATGGTAAATGAGGACTAATTAAAACTTTGTCCTTTTCTAACAATAGGGCAAATTGTGGTTTTAGCAATATATGTTATTTCTTATTAGAGAAAAATTATTTAATTTTGGAGGAGAAACTTCGGTCACGTCAGCTAGGTAAGTGATATTAAATGTGTATCTTATTTAAATCCTCTGATGCTGTGCATCTGTATCTCAAAGTAAAATTTGGCCCTCGCACTGACGCTCAACAGCTAAGGGTTCCTAACTCTCATCAGCTGGGGCTGTTTATTGAGGAAACATGATCTGCTCACCAACTGGTGCTTAAAGGCAAGGGAATCTCCATGGAGAGGGCAAATAGCTATACTTACTGTGAAACTCCAAAGCACAGGCAGAGTGCTGCCAGATCATCGTCACAGGGATCTGGGTTCTTGTGTTATCCTCAGGTTCTTGTTCTGCCTCTTGATTTTGTGTTGATTTAGGTATTGCTAGGTCAGGACCTTCTCTCTTCTGATTTCTTCTCCCGTGCGCCCTGCTTTCTTTCCTGTTTGTTCATCCTTTGTAGATTCCTGTGTAGGACTGATTTTTCTTTATCCATTCAGAGTTTCTGACACATCCACCACAGCATGGACCTGTATTGCTAACATCTTCTGCTTTTGACAGTCACATCACCTGCTCCGTCTTTCCGTCTTTCCCTTTTTCATTTTTCCTGTTTCCAAAGAGTCTGACTCTAGTCTATGTTAGTATTGGGTTAAATTGCACAGAAGTCATCCATTGCACATTCTTCATTGCAGATATGGCTCTTCTTCCCAATTCCTTGTGTGGCAGCAGTAAAGCAAGGTTATTCCAAGAATGTTATAGAAGTGTTAGATAGCATCTGAAAAGTGAGATCAATGCTTTCACTTGAGTTCTTTGGAACTGGATTTTGTCACTGCTGTAAAAGAAGTTGAGAGAGATGAACCTGCATCAAGTGGAAGAAAGAACCAAATGATCTTGCAGGTTTTCCTGAGGGATTAAAACTATTTTGCATCATTGTTCCTGCACAGTTTGGCAGGAACTAATGTGTATAGATTTTTTTTTTCCCCTTTTCACTTGCTTTGTCTTTATTGGCTGCAGTAAAAAGAGAATTAAGATCATCTGCAAAGTCTGGGTGTCCCAAACAGCAGCAAAATGTGCTGTTAAGTCCCTGAGAAAAAAAAAAAATCAACAGATTTTAACTCCCTTAAGCTTAAAAAAGTTGCAGTGTACATCAGAAAATTAAGTGCTTCTGTTAAAACACTTCATATGTCATTTTTACAAAAAAAAACCCAAACAGCAAATTTGTTTCCAGAGATTCTTTTATCCTCTAACTTTTCTCCGGACTTGAATAAATGGTGTGTAGTCTGTGATCTTGCAGTCTGAGATGTGAAATCTGAAGAGGGATGTTTCCTTAGGACTGAAATTAAGCAAATATTGTTGTGTGCCTGCATAGAATTGAAACACAGTTTGGATTATGCATACATCCCAGATTTAGAGCAGTAGCTAAATATTTCTTTAAATCTGTCACTCTATAGAAGAGTACTAAGTATGTGGTTAAGGACATTCCTGTTAAACCGTGACCCTAATTAAAGTGAATGGGCAAATACTGCTAACGGGGGGCATGTACATAGTGCTAATTTCACCTTTCCTGTACTGTCTGATATAATACAGTTCAATTTTTTACGTGCTGATCTCATCCTAGGAGTATTCACACTCAGTAAAATTAAAAATCTTAAAGAATGCTGCAGAAGAGGGTATAAGCTAAAAATAAATACCAGTTACTTTTTCTGCATATCAACTTCTGTGATTTGATTGTAATTGACATTAGAAAACTCTTTTATTAAAGAATAAGCTCATTTTAAACTATAAACATTCTTGACAACTTAGATTTCAGAAACAGAGATTTCTTTAAAAAAAAAAAAAAGATTTCACCATTGCCCTGGATTTTTTGTATATTTGATTCTAAGCAAATAATACATGATCAGGTGTCTCCTTCTTAGAAATCAGATCATTCACATTTTTTTCAATAAAAAGATTTGTATGAGTGTTCTGAATTTGACTGCTGAATAATGGCCCACATACCGTACCAATTGCACTGTGTTGTTTTTCCTCATGTTTCTCACGCAGATCAAAAGAAGAACTGATTGATACCAATTTAAAAAAAAAAAAAAATCATGTAGTAAGGTTTTCATGACTGCTTCAGGAATCCTTCACTGTAAAACTATTATTAAAAGTATTACACTTTCATGCATTTCCAAGAAGTGTAAGTACTCATGAAATCAAAGGGCCTAACAGTATTTTAAAAGAAATATGCATGTTTTCTTGAGGCATGTGATTATATATATTGCCATATAAGTTCTTTGCTACTAGAAATTTTGGTGTGCTTACTGCTTGTAGGGAGAGTGACACAGAGGATATGTCACTCCTGCCATAAAAAGATTAAGTAATGCTTAAGTAATGCTGATGCAAAATGTAAGGAGCAAAAAAGAGGTAATTCAAGCTTTTTTTTTTTTTTTTGTCACCTCTTTTGTATTGTAGATTATGTTAAGAGCTACTCTCTCTTTCTGGGGTTATTCTTCCTGTCTGAAGGGTGTGCTTTACTGAACTGGTATTAGAGTATTAGAGTAGATAAATAGGAGGAGCTGATCACCTATTTTTTAAATTTTATTTTATTCAGCCAATCTCTCTTCATAACATGAAGAAGCCTCAGAAAAGTATTTCTGTCTCAGCACCATCTGAGGAAGAGCAATAGTTTTAGTTAAAATCTAGCGCAGAGGAGTAGCTTCTGCCCAAGCAGCCTTCATTTTCTTCAGTTAATGTGGTCGCTAAAAAGAGATGAAATTCTGCCTGTCATAGCAAGAGAGGATCGGAAAAAGAAAACCAAGAACTCAATTTTACTGAGCCACCTTGTATTTCATTTGTCAGTGAGAGAAATAGTTGGGAATAATAGACTTAAGATTTAAAACTGGGTAGAGAAAAACTGTTTGGAAGTGAAGAGGGAAATTTGTGAGGTAATATACAGAAGGTTGCTGAAGGTGTAAGATAAATCCAAAGAGAGGATACAAGAGTAGGAATAAGAAGCCTTAGATGAAACTTAACACTACAGCTTTACCCATGTATACATATATACATGGCCATGTATAGCATCTATGAAATATTTTTAAATGTAAATGTCAATATCACGGCATTTCTGTCTTTGCCTTCTTTTTTCTAAATGATGCAATGTTTCCTTCAAAGAAACTTCGAACTACCAAAATCTCAACATTACAGAGTTTTTCCACTTCTTAGCTATGTTGTCTCACAGACTTGTTTTGACTTTATCGGGTGTAGGACGCTCAGTATTGAATCACAGAATCACAGAATAGTCAGGGTTGGAAGGGACCTCTGGAGATCATCTAGTCCAACCCCCCCGCCAGAGCAGGGTCACCTACAGCAGTTGCACAGGACGGCGTCCAGGCGGGTTTGGAATGTCTCCAGAGTGGGAGACTCCACAACCTCTCTGGGCAGCCTGTGCCAGTGCTCTGCCACCCTCAAAGTGAAGAAGTTCCTCCTCATGTTAAGATGGAACTTCCTATGTTCAAGCTTGTGCCCATTACCCCTCATCCTATCAATGGGCACCACTGAAAAAAGACTCCTCCCCTCCCTCTGGCACCCTCCCTTTAAGTATTTGAAAGCATTAATAAGATCCCCCCTCATTCTTCTTTTCTCTAGACTAAAGAGACCCAAGTTCCTCAGACTTTCCTCATATGAAAGATGTTCTAATCCCCTAATCATCTTCGTAGCCCTTTGCTGGACCCTCTCCAGCAGATCCCTGTCTTTCTTGAACTGGAGAGGCCAGAACTGGATGCAGTACTCCAGATGCGGCCTCACCAGGGCAGAGTAGAGGGGGAGGATGACCTCCCTTTGACCTGCTGGCCACACTCTTTTTGATGCACCCCAGGAT
Source organism: Vanellus vanellus (assembly GCF_965231255.1). NCBI lineage: Eukaryota > Metazoa > Chordata > Aves > Charadriiformes > Charadriidae > Vanellus > Vanellus vanellus. The sequence continues at coordinate 8,971,496 of NC_138910.1, forward strand.
GCCATTGGCCCTCTTGGCTGCTAGGGCACATTTCTGGCTCATGGTCATCCTGTTGTCCACCAGGACTCCCAGGTCCCTTTCCACAGAGCTGCTCTCCAGGAGGTCAGCCCCCAACCTGTACTGATGCATGGGGTTATTCCTCCCCAGATGCAGTACCCTACATTTATCTTTGTTGAATTTCATAAGGTTTCTCTCTGCCCAACTCTCCAGCCTGTCCAGGTCACGCTGTAAAGCAGCACAGCCTTCTGGTGTGTCAGCCACTCCTCCCAGTTTAGTGTCATCAGCAAACTTGCTGATGGTACACTCTATCCTTTCATCCAGATCATCGATGAATATATTGAACAGGACTGGACCCAGTACTGACCCTTGAGGGACACCACTTGTTACTGACTTCCAACTAGACTCTGCACCACTAACCACAACCCTCTGAGCTCTATCTGTCAGCCAGTTCTCAATCCACCCCACTGTCCATTCATCTAACCCACACTTCCTAAGCTTGCATGTGAGGATGATGTGGGAGACAGTGTCGAAAGCCTTGCAGAACTCAAGGTAGACAACATCCACTGCCCTCCCCTCATCCACCCATCTAGTCACTTCATCATAGAATGCTATCAGATTAGTCAGACACGACTTCCCCTTAGTGAATCCATGTTGACTACTTCTGATAACCTTCTTTTCATCCAGGTGCTTTGAGATGATACCCAGCAGAAGAGACGCAGATCTTTTCACAGATCTTTTCCCTCTAGGTAGCTCTCTATTTCCACTCCTACCTGAAAATACAACTAATGACATTGAACCTGATTCTGATATTACATATTACATAGTACATATTACATTTTTACAACAGTAAAACAGTATTAAAAAAACAGTATTACATTTATACAACTTGTATAAAGTTACTGAGAATAACAGGGGTCAGGGTTTGCCTTCTTATAGATATGGTAGTAATTTGTTTATATTATGTCTCTCTGTTTACATAAATTCAACGTGTTTTTAAGTTGAATACTTCCCATGGAGGAAGACTTGCTTTAACTTTTCACCCAGGATTTTGCTGTCACAGTATTTTTTAAAGCGTGCAGGGAACCTTCAGTGAAATGTATCAACATTTATTGAGTTGATTTATTTGATTAAATAAGTAATAAAATTTTCATAGTTGGAAAAGTATAAAATAATGTTTCTAATCATAAGATTTACAGTATCTGTGATCCTAAACTATATTTTGATTGCCGTTTTATTTCCATCATAAAAATTCTACTTTATCAACTCCAGAACAAAGCAGGGAGGACTCTCGAAACATCAATTTTCTCCTTGTGTTTCTCTGGCTAGATTAGTTTCATTTATTACTTGTGGACCATCCACGTTGTTTAATTTTATGTCTAAAATTTTGCCTAGAATGCTACAGCACAGTCTGCTGAATTCTCAGAAGATCAGTTTAAATAATAACTACTTTGTTATAGCTGCATTGATATTAGCTCTTTTAATAACCTGACAACTATGTCCTGACATACGAGATAGAGTGTAGCTGTACATACTTAGATGGAAACAGTTGTACGACTTAGCAGGAAGGGGTAAATTGCACCAATGACATTATTATATATGGGAAGAAAAAGAGGACAATTAATTGCCCTAACACCTGGCAAAAGGAGATGGAATATCTGGCCTCAGAGACCGACCTCTGTTCAGACATCGTTAGACATTATGATGTCTGAAAGCAGAAGGTTACCAGTGAAGTTGCATTGCTTTACAGCAATCAAATATATGAAATTGATAAGTATTTCAGAAAGTAAGTAACTGAGGATTTGAAATTAAGACTAAAGATCGTCACACACTGTTAGGAAACAGTTTGTCAGCAGTCCGAAGTATATTTAAATAACTGGATCATTATATGCTGAGCAGCAGCATAATTCCCATCTGACAGAAGTCCTGCCTTGTGCCTCTGGGCTCTTCAGAGAGCAGGCAGATTTGAGACCAAGATCAGCAAATTATATTTGAGGTTTTGAAACTCCTGCAGTTGACCTGCTTGTTTTCTTACTTCACATTTGTTCCTTTGTATCCATCGGATTATCAGGGAACTCTTACTTGCAAATCTTGTGAAAAGTTCCATCTCCAGAACAAACACTTTCCTTTTCTTCTCAGTAAACATATAAATATAAATCAGATGTCACAGTATCTGTAGTGATATTTACTTACTCTGTAATTGGGACTGGTGGCTTGAAGGAGAAATTAATTTGAGATCTGCTAATTGTTTCAGCAGTAATGGAAAACTGCTTAAAAGTTATGACAATCTCAAGGGCTGTATCAACAGACAAAAAGGTAATCACATGAATTTAAAACATATTTGAGATATGTTAATGCTTAAACTAATACATTAAACTTTATCCAAGAATTTCATTGCCAGTAGGCACCTACTAAGAAGTGAGGTGATGTTTTTACACCATTTGCAGTGCTCAAAAGATTTCAGGCCGTAGCCCTGCTGGAGTGCTTGCTCCAGATCAAGGCTACCAAATTACTGTCATGAAAATCCTGTCCCAAGAAAGAGCATCCAGTCTTCTGCGGGGAGAAATTATAAGAATGCTTCTGTGGGTCAGCAATCAAGATAGCGATCTAGTAAGGAACACTCAAAGATTTTTGAGACTTTCAGGAACAAATTAAAGGAACATTTCTTCATGTGAAGATGCTGGTGCCATTATTTCCAGTCTTGCATGATCTCAGTAAACTGGTACCTTACTTCCTATTTGTCACGTCCTGACTCACTAATAACATCTGAGAAAACAGAAATAAAAAGCTTTGAACCTCAGTATTTCATCTCAGCTTATATCATCAACATGTAATAATACATTATAAACCATATTTCTTACTTGCCCTCTTTGCAGCTCCAAATATATGCTGAAGAAACATTACAGAAATAAAGTGTTTGTGAGAGCCTGCTGGTTAGATGAATGGGTGACCAAGGTCAGTGATGAGAGAAGGAAAGGAAATATCCCCCTCCGAAGAAACTCCATCTAACCGCCATAAGCTGTATGACTTCTAGTTTTGAATGAACAGCAGCAGCATAATACCTGACAGAATTAGGCTGGATATCTGATATCCAGCAAGCTCTGGAAGGAGGCTCTGAGATAAGCAGATTTTTGGGAGAGCACTGAGAATCACTGGATGTCATCTGCAGCAGAGGCTCTCTGCAGGCCAGCTCTAGTCACAGGGGCTTATGCTTCTAAGTATGTAAATCACGACCGCGATGTGTAGACCTCCAAGAAGCTTTGTGACATCCCTTGAGTGAAATGGCTGAGGCGGCTTTTCTTGTCCCTCCAGAATACGGAGGAATCCTGACATGCTGTTTCCTGACTAGGGAAACTATAAAACTTCCATTCTTAAAATAAAACTTTTGTCAAAATTACTTGCTGGATCTAAGTCTAATTCAGGATCACAAAAATTTTTGCTATAGAGTGTGGTATGATGTGTGGGAGGAGAGGCAGGGCAGTATCCCTCACAACATTGAAAACTAAAGCAAATAAAGCACATCTAGATGTTCAGTGGAGAACTGTATTTTATTATGAGGGGGTTAGATCCACTGACCTGACAGGTCTCCTCCATCTGTAATTTGTGCTTTGGTGATCTCTATTCTTGTCAGACTGTTGTCCCTTATTTCAGCATCTCAATTCTTACCAATTTGCTCTCAAATAAAAAGAAAATATTAACTGAAGCTCACTAGGCGTGTAGTTCTGATGAGAATGATAATGATTTTAAGAGGAAATTACCCCCGACTGCTAGAATTTCATATGTCCAAGTACTTTAACTAGCCCTGAGAAGTTCTGAAGAAAAGCACCGAAAGGCTTCCCATATCTACACAAACATGACATTTCGTGATACAATTTTAAATATATAATTTTCAGACACCAAGTATAAAAATGAGCTTTTTCCATCATCCTAATGACAATAAATTGCTAGAGAGATACCAAAAACAGTAAATCAAATGAGCAAATAATCTTTAGGAAGTACACAAGTGATCTTTGGTGAAGTATTTATGAATTATTTTGTCTGAGTAGAGCAACATTTTTTTAAGTTCTGAAGAAATAAACAGGCATTGTTCTCAAGAGCAAAGACGGTTTTTCAGAACAAGCACATGTGAAGAAAACCGTGGGGCTGTAGTGATGTGACGGGTATTAATAAAAAAAATAAGATTTTACTGCCTATTTTTTAGACAAAGAAAAATAAGCAACTGACACTGGGTGAACCATGGATTTCTCTTTACTTTATGCATAGATTTTTATTATCAGTGGTGATACACATGATGGCAGGAATCCAATATGGCATTTGAAACCTTAAGCAAGTATGTGGGCAGACTCATTAAGTACAAGAATGTTTTTCATGGTTTTTCCTATTATTGAGTATATTCAGTATGGCAATAAAACTAAGAAAAAAGGAAGGAGTTCCGCAATAGGAAATACTATTGCTGTATTCCTTTCCGTACTTGCCCTGTGCTTCAGACTTCTGATAAGCATTAAAAAGATGTGCCTTTTTATTCCATGCAGTTGTATTTAACCTATACCAATGCTTAACCAGTTGGATGCTATTTCAACCTGCTGTTTGCTGAATGTATTAGCAAGATGTATTAGCAACTTATGTATGGCCCAAGTGTAACTACAGAGCCTGGTTAGAGGCAGCCTTTATTGTAGATTGTGAACTTTGTGAAAACTCTATGAGCTACTTATGTGTTTATGTTTTGTATGACAAACAGATTCATTCGTTTGTCTCACGTTTCTGGGTTTGATGGCATTTATAATTTTCCTTGTAATTTATTTGGTGCATTTCAGTCAAGAGTAATTCATTCAGGCTTCCTTTCTAAATCTAAAAATCTTTCTCACTGGCATTCTCATAGCAAAAATTAGCATGGATTTGTTCTCATGTTATCACAGTATGTGAGGTGGTAAGTGCAAGACATGTTACATATAAAAGTGTAAGTTCATGTCATTATGTCAGCTTTTACAGACTCCCCATTTTGCATTTCACAGTGGACTAAAATAGTGGCCCCTGCACGCCCTGCTTAAATACAATATGCACAAACAACAGGTGCGCTAGATAATTGTTTTGTCATCATGGTACATATTTCACACTCCATAACTCTCAAATGAAATACCAAAAGAATGCATAAAATTAAATGATTCAAAGATTTAGAGGGCTTCTTCTTGTTGTGGTAAGGTGGTAATCCATTTAAATTCTAAAGCACTATAGAAATATAACCATTATTATTACAAATGTGTCTTTTACTTCTTATTGCACTGATGGAGCTATGTAGTTTGTTTTTGTTTTCTTAAGACTTTGAAACTTAAGTGAAAGGTAACTGCAAAAGTGTGTATATATGAAACAAATAACAATGGATAAAGGATTAATTTCATCTGTTATTACATTCTGTACATATAAAACTTCATTTATATTTTACTTTATAACTGTGGTTTTGTTACTATTATTTAAGTGTAGTGACATTTGCAGACATGAAGCAATATGGAATTATGGCTCTGTTTCTTAAAAATAGGTGTGCCAATAAGTACTCTATGTGCTAGCATTTAAGATATTCAGATTATGTCAGGTCAGTGTAATTGGCTAGTAATTTTAGATTATACATTCCATCAAATGAATCAAACTAACATTATGCCAAATGGTTTTTAGCGCATAAGATTATTCGGTAGGTATTTTCTGTTGCCATCTGTTATGAAAAGATTAATTTTCCTGTGATATACTTTGTATGTTTTGTATACTCATAGGGATACTGTGCATAGAAGAAAAGGGTGGTAATTAGAATAAAAAGCTATTCATAATGAATCATAAAACACCTACTGAACCAACCCCATCTTTTAGTATTGAATTTTACTAATGCTCTCCTTTGTTTCCCAAATGACCTATCTTCTTTAATGATGGTTTGGATACCGGTAAGATTCAAATCCTCATCCAAAGGCCATGACACTATTGACTAAATCTCTGTTGACTTCGCTGAGAATGTGAAATACTGTATTGCAAGATAAAATCAGCACGAAGGTGCTCACTGAAACTGAAGAGTCCATTAGTGCCTTAACTCTTAAATTACCATCTGTGTATCTCTCTTGATAAGGACAAGCTAAAAGGAAAAGTTACCTTTGTCATTAAATCTTTAACAATGTGATATTGACAGGCTTGAGTCTTTCTGTATTTTTAGCATTTTTAGATTGCATTCATGCTCTTTTCTTCCTCTGGATGGGAGCAAGCTGTGCTTCATTAGTCAATAACCGATGTCTGGGTACAGGGAGGAGCACTGGTTTGTCTGTGTCCTGTGTGCGTTACAAGGGCATCTTCAACATCGTGAATTAAATTTTATCTTACTGCATTAAAAGTATGGAAACCAGACTGCCAAAGTAATGGCATCTTGAATTAATATCAGTGCTTTAAAAATCTCAAATATACGCCCACTCTTCAGTTCATCTTTCTGGTATACAGTTTCAGAGATAACTACTTAATTTTGTAGTGTTTTGAGTCTAAATTTTTATATTCAGTCATAATTTAAAAGCAGAAATGCTCCCTCTTTTTTTTTAAAGAGAATATCTTATTACTTACTCTTAGTTCTGTTTTTTTCTCTAAATAAGCCTTGTGTACTTTTCTTGTACAGTAGATTCAGGCACAAGCACAGGTCTAGGCACATTTTTATGGAGCGTGAACATGAACTGTATTTTAGAGGCTCACTTAAATTTATTCCACTAAATGGTCCTTAAAAGATCTTGACAATAATTAGAAATATGGGTACTCAGCTCTGTTGCCAGTCTTCACTAGTTCATGGGGGAATAACAAATGGAATTAACCTTTAATTTAGGTCTTTAGGTCCTTCATGCACATGGGACCAGACTTTCAGGTGTTCGGGCATTGTGCTGAGCTGTTCTAAAAATCTGGCTACTTATTTGGTGGCGAAGTGGGAGCTGACCCCTTTTGAAATTCCTATATAATACCTCCTAAGCCCTGCTTTTATCTACCGTGAAAAAACGATCTATTCACAGGGGCACAGATTCCTAATCAAATGTTGGCACCGCTTCTTCTGAGCGCAGACAGCTGCCGAAAGGGTCTGCAGCTATCGGCCATCTATGCTAGAGGTAAAGCTCATAGCTGCTTCCAGCCTGGGGGCAGGCTGCCTCTGGTACTGGATGCAGGGTGGGAGAGGGGACTCTTTCAGTGTCATCGCATGCCAGGGCCTGGCACCCCCAAGGCTGGTCCAGGTCCTAAATAGTGCTTAGAGGGCACCCTACCTTCCCTTGTAAGAGCACAGTTTGGCCCAGGAGCAATGACTGACATTTGCCCATTTCCATTTCCTGGAATTCCTCCTGGCTGCAGCAATAGGAGCGAGGTGCAGATGAACGTGGGCAGTGCAGGTCTGTATCTTCATTTCATCCAGTATGGTGCACCCTCCCTGTTGGTACCAGCGCTGGCTCTCCCACCTCACCTGTGTTTCAGCCTTACTAAGATTTCTTGGCTTGCATGGCCAGGCTGATTGCGAGATCCTTCTGCAGTTTCTCACCGCTCCAGAGTAGGACAGTGGAATTACAGAGGTTTGAAGCCAGGTTTTGAGATGCTTATTCAGATCATCAGGTCTACAGAGTTGTACTCTGTCCTGCACACAAGCCTGCATACAAGATTTTTGTATATCAGAATAAGCGTTGCAGAGCTTGAACTGCTGTTTGGACATCTTGTGGTCAGATTTGAGACTTTCGAGAATGAAACACTACAACACATGCATGCTGTGACCCTCTAGAAGCTTTATTTCTGAAAAGCAGCAAAAGTTCGGGAAGTCTATGGGGCAATTGGTGACCTGGCAGAAATTCTTTTAATTTCAGTACAAGAAGTGAAACCAATAATTCTTACCAGCTGAGAATCTGCCCACTTATTCTTTCTAAAATGTGCCTCAAGTAAGTGCTTTGAGGAAAAAGGATAGAATAAAGTACCTTGTATCCAGGTATTCTGTCGGAGCCAAAAAAAATGCATTAGAGTTGGAGAGAACATATATATGTAAAAGCCTGAAACTAACGATGAAAGTATTCCTTGAAATCTTCCTCCTACTTTTAAGCTTTCAGTCCATCTGACATTTCAACAATTTTACGCACACACACACACACACACACACAAAGAGGTTGGAGGGATGGCAAAACCTTTTAAATGCATAATACTGAGGCAAGGGAAATATGGCTTGTTCGACATTAACCTTGACAAATTCATGCTCTTGTCATTTAAATGAATGAATCTTTCCAGTGTGTAGATTGCTGGACCTTGGAAACAGCGGTGAGGAAGGACTGTAAAAATGATGCTCGTCTCTCTTAAATTATTTTTCTGAGTAAATGAATGATTTCAGTGAAACCCAAATAAAGATGAATCTTCTCACTTGAATTACCTGTTCACAGCCAATGAACTTCCACGTGAAACAGTGCTTACCCTCCTCTGTTGCCATGTATTGATCTAAAACATCTTCCCTGAGCCTTCTCTCTCCTTTTCCTCCTACAGGCAAAAGGTTAGAGTTAGATAATAGTATTAATTTTCCAGACATCTGCACATGTTTTAATAGCCTTTAGAAGGTTTGAAATGGTTTCTGTTTGACCACCACAGGGCTAAAATGTCATTAAGACTTAGATTGTAGCAATACATAACAATCATAGCCCCGTAGTTCAACCTAGCAATAAAAAAGCTAATTTATTTTATCGGAGATTTAAATTAATGTGATGAACTCCTCTCTCAACAGGAGCTCTAACACCACTCTTACAAAAATACCGTAGCCCTGCATATTTTCAAAACCAGATAAAACACTCGTGACAAACCTTGTGTAGGTATTTGTTCTGTGTGCTTTATAAGTGTTTGCAAGTGTGTTTGTGTGTTCACATAATAATACTTACCATTCCTGAGACCATTTGGTTTTTTCTGTCATAGCCTCATCATCTGACTCATAGACTCTGCAGGAAGCAAGTGATTAATAGTTCCAGGGCAGTCCCCAGCATTAGCCTTTTTTTTTCCCACCCTGAGAACTGGAATTTTCTTGTGGGCAAAAATTATTCCTGGTTAGGTAAATTGAGTTTAAAATAGCTTTTAAAATAGGCACATGCAGTTAATAAGGATACTTTCGAAAATCTGTGAAAGAAATATTTAGAGCTCAGACAGTTTTCATTTCCAACTATATGCTAGAGGAAAGCTTCAGCTTATCCCATTATAAAGTGATAAAGCAGCATTTGATGGCAGCAGCTTCTGTGATAAAATGATCATGGCAGCACTGAGAACGAATCTAATAAGGGAATTGATCTGTAGATTCCAATTCTGTAAGAGCCAACATCGATCAACATAAATGTCAATAACAAGATCGTACTGAGGTCTGCCTAATTCCTTTAGATGATTTTGGGGCATAGTCAGAAAGTGAATGTGAAAATGAATTTTAAACTGTGGGGATCACAAAGACAAAGACCAAAATTACGTTTTTTTTTTTACCAGGAATATCACTGACTGTCATAGTATCGGCAATTGAGCAGCGTGTTGAAATTAGTGAGTAGCTTTAACCAGATCATGATTGATAATGCAATGCCTGTTGTGTAAGTGAGCTGAAACATCAGTGCTTTTCATCTGTGTTTTCGTGTTAAAGCACTTCTTAAATATAGTGAAATAATTTGAAAAAGCCCACCTTCTTATAGCTAAAGCATAGATAGCATGTGTAGGGCATGCCATAAAAGATTAATGGTATAGCTCTTCCTTGTCACAGAAGATCAGTATAAAGTTGTTTCCTAGACTGCTTCTGACCATGCTGAAGTTTTAAGAAAAAATGGTTTTGCTTGTGAGCAATGTAACAAGAGAAGGTGTCAGGACGTGCAGGATTCTGCCTTTCGCTCTTTGGTGTTCACATAGTTCATAGCACCTGTGTGATGTTGGCACTCCTATAGCAAAGTGGAATTAACATATTGATTAGTATTAGATCAATAGAAAGGTATTTACAAAAAGCATTAACTGCTTTGTACCAAATAAATAAGAAACAAAATACAAATATGTACTTAATAAGAGGCTCAACTGTTCTACAATACTATTCTCACGAAACTGTTGTTTTACCATACTCCAAGGAGTCTTCCATGAGCAAGCTCATTGAAAACATTTATTTCATTAATTATTTACATTCTGACTAGCTGATTACCGGGTCATTGATGTAAACTGTTGACTTTACAGTAATTACAAACCACAGGGAACTTTATACATACATTTTCCTAAGAAATTAAATTAGCTCATTTTTTTATTACTGTAATATTTACAGACTCCTGCCATAGTGCTATTAAAATGAGAACTAACGCTTTGGAGTCTCAGAGCTTGAAAACAACTGATAGAGTTATAAAATGAAAACTAGGATCAGAGAGGATTACTTTGTGTCTTTCAATGTAACTTTTATTTAAAGCAGTTTATAAAAATTAATAAAACTAAGGGATTTGGAACAGGAGTAATTTTAGGCTTACATTGATGTTGTCAACTCTCTGAAGAATACAGAGAGATTATGTTATTTATGTTTATGCATCAAATGTCTGCTTAATACCTCCCAATTTATACCCTAGGATATAAGTTTCCAACCTTCTGAGTTCCTTTGGAATCTAATTCATGGGGTTTGGCCATCTCTGGATGGCTCGATCATAACGGAGAGCAGCAAGCCTGGCAAATCTGAAGCAGACGCAAGTGAAACCTTTGCTTTATTTTTTGTGCTGGATTTGCCTTGCTAACAGGATTTTCTGATGTAGTTTTAGCACCCTAATCTTCCATACAAATGTTTGTAATATCATACTCTTGTACTTTGTCTTGGATGTTGTCAGTTAAGTCTCAGTAAACTTGCCTGGAGGATTTGCCAGCAAAAATGACAAACCACTATTAATACTGGGTTTCAATTTCAAGTCTAGCATCTTCACTATCACCAGGCTTCTAGTTTTTTTAGCAAAGTCAGCCTAGTAGGAGGGAAAAACTACAAAACCAAATGGAAAATATCAAATTAGAACTTTCACGGAAGTATTTTTATTACATTAATGGAAAACTGAGATCCACTTGACTTGAAATTTCTGGAATAGCTGGAAACTTTCTTTTTTGTACTAAGAACTGATTTAGCTTATGGCAATGTATTTTACAGTTAATCCTTTAATATTCATTTTAGTCATTTTATGTATATACTCCTCCTCCTGTTACCACTGCATGTTTGTAATTGTTTCCTGTATTTTACAAAGCTGTAGGTAAGACCGATAAATAATAGTTTCCAACTGCTTGCTCGTACCACTGTAAGAGTTATCCTGGGGTTCACTTACTGTGTATTAACCCCCTCTTCCCATCAAAAATAAATCAAATCAGCTGTAGTGGTAAATCTCCTGCGAAACAGCTGTTGAGAACCCTAGCAGCAACATAGAGGGCAAACTAATTGTAGTTATCCTGTCAGACAGACCTTAAGAAAGAACAGAATATTAAATATCAAAGACAACATACATGGTCATACTAAATACAGTGGGGTATCGGACTTCTGAGTTGCTTTGCCTGATCCAGACTGAGCTGTATAACATTTCATGTTACACCCTTTTGCCAAATATCAAATATCTTCATTAACAGCTTGGTCTGCTGGAAATGGTACCTGTAGCAACAGAGAAGTAGAAAAAATAGCTTAGAGTGATGCATTAGCTTTACAGGCAGAAGTTCCGTGTTCAAAATAATCTCGTATAGTCCAACCTGTATGTTTTACCTATAAACATGTAACAAATGTTATAAACAAAAGATCTAAATCCAGAAGAATTGTCGAGCTGTCATGTTACCACCACTGAAAGTGAACATGGACTCAGAATGCTACCCTAATACTGAGAGCAAGGAAAGTTAGTATCTGAACCTAGTGTTTTTCCTATGAAAATGCTGAACTTTGTTTCCCCCCCTAGGAATAACAGTTGTTTTCTTATTTCATCATCCTTTAAAACTTGGTCTCTTTTTAACGCACTTATGAAAATCTGGAGAGATGTACACCTATATGGATGTTTCTATGTAGCTTATAAGATAAGGCCATGTTTTCTTCCCAGAACTGGCACCAAAAAAAAAATCACATTATTAACTGTTCACTTCTGGGCAGAAATACAAGAATATGATTGTGCATAGGGGACCTTATTTCATGTAAAGACAGTGCTGAAAAATGGTAAAAAGTACAGGAATGCTTCTTAAAAATACATTGTATTTTGCAGCTGAACCACCAGAATGCTAGACTAACTTATGTTAGTCTGAAATATTTATAAGAAACAGCCACAGTCATAGAATCATAGAATGGTTTAGGTTGGAAAGGACCTTGAAGATCATCGAGTTCCAACCCCCCTGCCGTAGACAGGGACACCTCCCACTAGACCAGGTTGCCCAAGGCCACATCCAGCCTGGCCTGGAACACCTCCAGGGATGGGGCCTCAACAACCTCTCTGGGCAACCTGTGCCAGTGCCTCACCACCCTCACAGTGAAAAACTTCTTCCTAATGTTCAATCTGAACCTGCCCTCTTCTAGTTTAAAGCCATTCCCCCTCATCCTATCACTACATGCCCTAGTAAAAAGTCCTTCCCCAGCTCTCCTGTAGGCCCCCTTTAGGGACTGGAAGGCTGCAATAAGATCTCCCCAGAGCCTTCTCTTCTCCAGGCTGAAAAGTCCCAACTCTTTCAGCCTCTCCTCATAGGAGAGGTGCTCTAGCCCTGGATCATCCTCGTGGCCCTCCTCTGGACACGCTCCAGCAGGTCCATGTCCTTCTTCTGTTGGGGACTTCAGAGCTGGATGCAGTACTCCAGGTGGGGTCTCACGAGAGTGGAGTAGAGGGGCAGAATCACCTCCTTTGACCTGCTGGCCGCACTTCTTTTGATGCAGCCCAGGATACTGTTGGCCTTCTGGGCTGTGATCACACATTGCTGGCTCATGTTGAGCTTTCAGAGAGTCAGAAGCCACAGCCACATCCTAACTTCACACTGTTAGGATAAATGATGTTTGCAAAGAAAATTATTAGAGAATTAGAAGGGAAAAAGCATGGCTACTTCCACAGTGAAATGTCCTTGAAATTACCCTGAAGGATATAGGTATAAAAAGGAATCTGGGACGGCATATACCATGCACAATAACTCTACTGGGAAGCTGCCTTTCTTCACATGCAGTAAGCAGCTGGAAAGATGAAGGAAAGCTCCTAACCAAGCTGGTTAACTAGTGTAAAGTGCTCAGGATAGCAATTGCTATTGCTATTATAAACTGTGAAAATGGAAAGAATAATTTTCTAGAATTTACTAGAAAGTTAAACAGTGATGGCCATGAAGTTCTGTTTATAGAAAGTGAATAGTAGGAAAGTAGGACATAATTCTGAATTTTCTATTCAATATGTAACTTTCAAGAGCTGAAAAAATTATTATAATTTTATTTTCATTACATCAATTATATACAATAAACCATCAGGGATTGCTGTATGTGCACAGTATACAATTGCAAGTATATTTCCTATGTTAGTGATTATTAGAATTAGATAAAATGGAAACATCTTTTTGCAGCTTTCACTTTTGCTTCCTATTTGACGGTTTTCTGTTGACAACCACTTGTTCTGCTCTCTTTAGAAAGCAGAATTACCATATGTCAAAAGCATATGTTTTACAAACTCTGGTTTGTCTAAATGCAAAATCTATTTCTACTTTCAGAGGTTTTATTATTTTTTCCTTATACTTAACTTTGTCCTTTATTTCAGACTATTTACGGTAAGAAAAGTTCACACTTCATATTTTTAATAGTGCATATTCTTAATCTATGTAACTTCTGATGGAATGGGTGAAGGATGTTCTCTCATCTCCACCTGAACATACCCTCTGCAATGTATCTAAGGACTAAAAAAAATTAAGATTTAGTTTCATGACAGATTATATTTCTGCATAAACTAATGTTACGTAAACTGCATACCTAATCATATTTTTTTCGTTTGTTGGTCTGCTATGGTGTAATGGAAATGTAGGAAAGAGTACTATTTCTGTAAGACCTTTGAAACTGAAGCTTATCATAAGTGTGATTAATTCATAGCTGCACTCTGCTTCTGGTGGATGTAACAGTTAAAGATGAACAAGGGAACGGGAAGAGTGAGACAGGTCAGATGACTGTGAAAAAAAAGTCAGCTAGAAAGAGCTTTTGTCTTTCATGACCCTCTATCACACCTATAGAGATCACCATACCGGCACTCTTCTTCTGTTGCACATTTTTTTTTTTGCGGGTTTTTGGTAGAGTTACTAAGACTTAACTCATTTGGTACGACAGGGGTAGAATCAGACTGGTGGACTTATCCAGAATGTTGTTTGTGCAGAGAATTATTAAAAATGAGTGGTGTGAAGGCTGCAGAAAAGGTGTTCCCTGCCAGTCCGATTACAACGGTCAGGTTATATAGGAGAGCGGTCCAGACTATGCCTGTTCAGGTTTGTGATGCCCGAGATAACAGCAGAGATGGGAGGAGACCACGCACACCGAACAAACATTTACAGCTCTGGCACAGAACACCAGGATGAAAATGTCTCCTTAGAACCTAGGGAGAGAATTTCTTTCTTGTGAGTGATGGACTTTGGCTCATGTGAGAAAAGCAAAGCCAATTGATTTAATAGCAATTAACTCATCCAATATTGGAGAGCTGTGTACAGTTTGGCATAATTCATTGAAAATTGTTCTGGCAATGCTGCAGGCCATTAGACGTTTCAGAAAGTGGATGGGAACTGATAGATATTCTGCACAGATACAGTCAAGAGGCACAATGGTTAGGGGGGTCTCTCTGTAATATTGCCTCATGCCAGCGGGTAGTAGCCGCCTTTTATCTTCCTAGAAAGCCTTAGTAGGGATGCTGCTGGGGGGAGGGGGAACTTGCCTGCTATTTGATGGATTGGTTATCTGCCTGCCAGATAATTGTATTTCCTATTGCACTTGATATAATAGGTTTCCACCTAAATCATCAATTACTTTGTTTTTATTTTTTATGTGGGTTACGAGAGTTAATCTTGACATTGAGCCACCAAAGGGCACGGCCTTTTCTGGATCAATCTCACGGGTGAAGGAGGAGCTTTTCTGCTGCTGGTCACAGGCAGCCACAGAGAGGCCCCTTCTGCTCTGCCCTGGCCTCTGGACCTCTGAGCACCCGCTTTCTGTAGAGACGTGGGTCCAGTCTAGAGAAGATGCTATGAGCTTTTCGATCCGCACCTGCCCCAGCAGTACTCGCCACAGGGTAATTTCCAAGCAAGCTGTCCCAGCCCATGCTGTATTCACTTCCATAAGGGTTTTCTGTTCTGCAATCCAGTGTTGCTGATGGTTTCCTCTGTTCAGAAAGGCCCAGACATTCCCCACCATGTACAAATGTTGTCCGGTTTCCCCTTGTCATTATATACGGCACCAACAAATGGGCGGGTGACTTGGATTTATGGTTGTAACTCCTTGGTTTCATATTTAAGTATTTATTTAAACTGATATGATCTTTTCCGTGGAAGTCCTTCTGTGCTGTGGTCTACCTTTTGTTGCATTGCGTCGTGATAACATCAACAGTGATTTTAATATTGTACAATTTTCAAGGCAGCAGTAACTCCTTGATCTAGTTATGTGACTGTCATCTGAAAATAACCATAAAGGACACAGTACACTTTGTGTATCTGAGAAGAAATCAGAATCAAGATACATTGTTAGCACAATCTGTTACTTGATTTTAAATGGATCATTAATGAGGGTTTTTTTAACAAATAGAGTTTTTCCCATTTTTGAATTATAAAATGGAGAAGGAAAAAGAAAAAATAAATGAAAGAAAAACAATTTTCTTATCATTTTTCTTTTGTAATTGGATGACTTGCTTCAGTGCTTTGTGACTATATTTAATTAATGATCTCAAACTTTGTTATGCTGTTTGTTAATGCTAGTCATTGTGCTGGCTGTGTGTCTGCTAGTTTATTTGCATATGTGTGGGGGAGAATATTCCCAATGTGATGATCTCTTGTTTGATACAGAAATATAATCACATTATACATCTTGAGAACACGCTTTCCTTCTTTGCTAATCATTTTAGTCTGCTGATTCACCTTTGTTATTATAGTTTTATAGAGTCACAGAGTTTAACGCTGGCAAAGATGATTCAAACACAGCATGACCCGTGTGCAGCCCTTCTGGTCACTGAGCCAGCGTGGAGGGACCCCTGTAACTCCGAGTCATTTACAGCATGCTCTGCTGGGCTACGTCTTATCACTGACCAAAAATTATTTCTGTTTTCTCCCTGTTTCAGTTGGGCTGATGTCTGCTCTTATGTCTGATATGGACAATAACAGCAGCACACTAAATTTCACTGGATGACATTATAGGGGTATATTTAGTTTCCGTTATTGGGATGCATATATGTTCCCATTTAAGTAATGAAGTATTCAGAACACCTTGCTGGAAAAATGGGAAGACAATTTTACAACTGTAAAAATCCTATAGCACTATTTCTAGGATACTTTTTTCTGTGAAAATAAAAGTTCATCTGTAAATGTTCATCCATCTCAGATGTCCCCAGTCATCATCTCTAATCTGGCTATAGTAACTTCCGCAAAAAAATCTGTGGAAGCAAAAATCAGGTGGCTGGTTTCACTGGAGAAAGTAATTAATTCCTCTGCAAAGAGCAAGTACGCCACTTGTTCTTAACATCGGTGTCTTCTGGTTCTGAAAACTGGTATTCTCCGGTAGTTCAACAATGTAGTTGGAATTATTGTAAAGAATAACACGTGTAGTAAGTCAGTAAATCTCTGAGTTTGGGAAGGCATTTTACCTGGAGCTTAAATCTTGAACAAACACGTGACATTAGCTTTAGTAATAACACTTTAAAGGGTGCACACTGAATAACTGAATAGGCGATGGGCATCACTGATGTTAAAAAACACATAGCCTCAATACAGTTAATATTTATAATGAAAAGTGTTTCGGATACTGAGTTCTTGTAGCATTTTAATCTATTCAACACTATATGGGACAAAATATGTTTATACGGAATATTGGTCATTGAAAATATTTTCCATAATCTATCTGCAACAGATAATAATAACTCATGAAGAAACCTGGATGAATATGTAACTCTTGATAAATTACTCCCAAATTTATAATTAGTAGTTTTCGAAACTGGAATAGATGTCTGAAGCATGGCATGTAGATAACAGAGGCTGTAGGAATGGCCACCTGCTTTGTTCTCTAGCAGATTAATTTCTGCAGCAGGTGCCAAGAGAGCGGGCTGGGGAGGAGCTGGACATTAGATACTGCGTGAGTGATATTTCAGGGCTCTGCAAAGAACTGTCTTACCATTACTACTACTGCACAGTGTGGAAGGGCCTTTGTGTCTACAGATTCTTTTTTCCTCTTTGACCAGGCTTTTTGGATGGACAGGTTGATGGGCCACTCATGCAGCCTCGAGAAGGCTCCGTGGTTCGAATCCTTCACAGGGTTGCCCTGGCAGAGCGCCCTGGCAGGGTCTGCACCGTTTGTTCCTCCAAGCTGAGCACCCCGGTGCTAAGGAGGAGGTAGATGTGTTCTCTCAGGTTGCGAGCCTGGAGAAATAATGGGAAAATGAAAAGAGCCTGATCCAAATTCTTTTTGTTTCAGGGTTTTTTTTTAAAGTCCTTTTTCATTGATTTCAGTGGACTGTGAGTCAGATCCATACTGCCTGTTACATGCTATGTTGGTCCAATGACTGACAAGACTGCAGATATTTCTTCTTTTGAAGTCATCGGCCAGGGCATTCACATAAATCATGGATTTTATTGAAACTGCAATTAAAACAAATCAGGCTTAATACACACTGAAAGTGTTAGTAATTAGTATACAGGTGAACATGGAGGAAAAGGCACAAGCTTAGCCATCCTTCCAAGCAAAACTGAAAAAAAGAACTGTGTATATAATCGAACAGCATGTGAATATTAATGCACAAAATCCTCTGAGTCCCTAGTTCCCTGATGCAATTATTTTCTATTCACATTAATTGTTCCTAACAGATGACATTAATGACTTTGAGTTAAAATGTGTGCAAAGGAGGCCTTCAGCAGATCAATGCTGTTTAAAAATAGGGTCACTTTTGCAATCATTCACTCAAGGTATAACAGCTCGTAAATAAAACAACATTAACATGTTGATTGATTTATAAATGTTAATTTTGTAGTTCATTTTTATGCTTTTTTCCTGAAACCTGTCAAACTCTGTGGATAATGGTGGGACTTGTGGTCGTTTGTCATTGTTGCATGTGAAGTAATGATAAGTTGCTAAACAGTGACTAGAAGAAAAAGTAGAGTTTGTTTTGGATGAAGAATGATCTGTTCTGCAGACAAGAAGTCTCGGACAAACTAAGCACAAAGAGCAACATTTGAAATTAGAACAAATCCTCTTTTACCTCGGGCTCTTCATTTCCCTTGAAATTTAACGGCAGAGTTTGAAATTTAAAAAATGCTGATCTGCTGCATATTTGACAAATGCTTATGCTTTGCTCATTCCCTTCTGTCCCCCCTAGAAACTCCATTCACGCATCTTGGACCTCTCATCTGGGGATTTGCTTTCAGAAGTAGAACGAAACAGAAGCCTGATGCAATGCCGAACTCTTGATGCTCAGATTCATGTGAGTTTTTGTACTGTCCTTGTACCCCTCACTTGGAGCCCTCCTTTTCGCCTCTCAAGTCTGATGTCAGGGATGAACCATAATGCTGATCTCTGAATTGAAACACTGTTGAGGCAGATAACAATACTTCTTCTTCCCTCTGTTCTCTGAAATTCAATATTGTGTCCTCAGTTGATATAGTAAGTTGATAGTGTCACTCTGTGCAAAAAAGCGTAAATCTTAGCAATGTCCCCAAGATACCTTTTTGGGTATTGATTACATCTCAGAATCTCTGAGAAATGGTCAAGGAGCTTTTTATTAAAGCCCATACACCGTATTATTCATCCTACTTTTATGATATATTATGTATGAACTTTTAAAAATTCATGGGCTCTACTTTTTTTTTTTTTCAGATGGGGTTAGCTTTGTGCTTATTTGGCAAAACACTAACCAGTGTGGCTTTCATGTTTCATTGTCAAAGAGAAAAGTAGCTTAAAAAACAAAAGTCACATAAAGATCGAGGGAAACAAAGAGGACAAGAACAGAACATTGAACCTGTGTGTGCCTTTGATCTTGAAGTATAGTAGTGTCAACAAAAATGTAATCGCCTTTGTAATGCATACTTTAATGAAAATGCATTGTTTCAAAGGTTCACAAAAATGCTAATGACCCTTTGCATTATATGTGATTAAGCCTTCAGGTTAGGTTTTTTGAATATAAAGTTTTGTGTCTTTAATAGCCTGATCTTTCAGTTTTCTGTGATTTCTAGCAAAAATTATGTATTTAACTCGTAATACTACATTGAGGCCTTTTGACGCTAATTACGTTAAAGGTAATGACTTAAGAGTCATGATTACAAAAAATTAAAATTTCACCATGTCAGTTAATAGACCCATATGCAAGTTGAATATATTTAATTAACACATCATAAACATACTATTCAAGGTACTTTCTCAGATAATTTAGAGAATTAAGGCAAATCACAGGAGAAAAATCCACTCGCTCTTTAGTGATCGGAATGCAACCTAGAAATTGGGTAGATACCCTACTTCAGAATCTGTAATGGCATAATATTTTTTTGCACATTTTCCCATCTCAAACAATAAAGATGATTACAGTAATATACTGTACTTTTGCTTTGCTTAGATATCTCCATTTTTCCCATTGCTAGAACGGTACAACCAAATGCCTTTCTCCTCTCTTTAGGTGCAAAAGAAACAAAGTGAGGGGATGGAAAGGCTCTCAGACTAGCTGAAGATGACAGGAGGGGAAGGCAGTACTTGTCGCTATGCTGCGACCTCCTCTTTTCTCCTACAGGAGATTCTTATAGGAAAGGATTTTACAGGCATCTTTCCCTTAAACACTATGATGACTGGGACATAGCCTAGTATAAAGGGCAGAAATTTGACACGACATGTTTTCCCAATGCCACAGCTGAAAGGCAAGGAAATAGCCAGGACAAGCAGATGCTGCCATTGGCCCCTGTACAGTCAATGTTACAGGGAATGACGCCGTCATAGCTGAGGAAGCTGATGAGAGAGGGTCTCCCATGGGAACCACGATGTCAGCAATAAAGAGTAATTTATCTCAACAAAGCGAGAAAGTCTGTTTCAGAGCCAAAAACATAGGCATCAGCCTGCCTCTGATGCTGAAAGATGTGTTCTTCCCAGAGCCAGTGAATTTAAAGGCTATTCCTCCTGCATCCATTTGACTTCCTAGGAGAACATGTACCAATAACTCCCAGAGGTGAAATGTGCTCTTGCTACCTCTAAATGATTTTCCCATTCATAGGTTTTGCCTGTGACAGAGAATAATGATTTGCCCTGTAGTTACGTTTGTCAAAAACAGAACATTATTATGTCAGTTGAGCAATGAACAGCGGTACTGATGAACTCCTCAGCAGTAAAGATTCTGCTCTCTCCCATTTAACTGAAAAAAGGTTCAACCCTAGTAGTAATAAATGGAAGGACATGAGGGAATAAATGGAAGAAATTAGTAGAAGTCTAACAAACATGTTAGTGTATAAGAAGCGTCTACAAACCGAACATTTTTCCAGAGGTCTGCATGAAGAAGCTGTGTCTACTGCATGTACAGTTTTGATAATTGTTTTGTGGATTGTATAACTTCAGATTTCTTGTGTCTTCCTGAACATAAATGTAAAATTTTCATCTAAACAAATTTAATTTGGGTTATATCTACATATAGAAATCAGTAAATATTGTTTGAGCTTGCACAATTATGTTCTGCCTTAATGAAATCCAAAGCAAAGTTTTATGAAACAGTCATGTCACTCTGTCTGGTGTTCCTGGTAATTAAAAAGATGTCTGATTCTGTTAGGAAACTGGAGAATAGCATAACAGAATGGTGCAGGCACTTAACATTAAAGAAGCTCTACCACTGTTAGGCACAAGAGTATTAGTTTGAAAACAAATTAAAGGCATCCTAGATACTCCTACAGAGGTTTAATATTTTACCTAAAGTGCTATCTGCTCTTCATTACTCTCTTCCTCAAAGCTGGCACTTAGTCACAGTCAGCTGAAATTGCATTTGGAGAGGGGCGATAACTACACAAGTACTAAAGGCAGCCATAAAGTGTCAATAAATTGCATAAGCAAGAGGCTTCAGCTGTCTGTGAGCGACACAAAGATGGATTGTCCTACGTCAGAGAGTTTCTTAGACAAAGCTTTGAACTAGATAGGAAACCAAAATTAGACTGTAATGGAGAGATTCCATTCTCAGTGGACATTCTGGTTGGGATACTAAATTAATTTACCTTGTCCAGGGTGTACAGCCTCATCTGTTACATTGTAGGGCTATAATGCAGTTGTCAAGATGTACTTGTATTCTTATAACTTTGTTTTCTGTATCTTACTGGAGCCGGCTGCTTATGTACAAAGCATAATTCAAATAGACTCAGAATAAACTTTAGGAAAAGAAGAGCAGAATATTGGTTCGAGAATAAAGAAGAAAAGATGGAGGATTGTGGAATCTCCCCCCGACAAATGAAAATGTTAGCAATTTTTAATTTAGTTCTCTGTGTTAAACTCAGCAGATGCTAATGGCGTAACAGGAAGGTGTAAGTAGCTTGCTTGCTTTTTCGTTGTTCTTCTTAACCAAGGGGAAGTTAAATGATCATTTTCCACCCATAAGATATTTCTATTTCTTCTCGTATTTTAGGAATGCCAGCAGAATGTGAAATCCAGTATACCTGTCTTGAAATGCCAGAGTCAATTAAATATGACAGGTCCTAGCCGCTTGTATCCCCGGAGCAGCTGCAGTAGCAGTGAGCTCTCCCTCTCAAGTGCTTGCAGCGAATATTCCAGTGGTTCCTCCTACACTTGGAATGATGGAAAGACATGCAGCAAAAGGGTAAATCAAATTAATTTTCTTCATTTATTACCTTAAATTCATCTGAAACAAGATTAATTGAAAAGCTGCCTATTTCAGAATTTTTTTTCACTTTCTTCTCTCTTTTATATTTCAAACAGTAGTCACTAAACTCAGTAAGGTTTCTCTCCCTGATGACTCCCTCCTTCTCATTCTCCCCCCTTTTAGTTTTTTTTTAACAATTCCTTTATCACTCTAATTTGCTCACAGTTTCCTCATTTATTCTGACATTTATTCTGTCTTTCACAATCCAAATTGTTCTTCTTCTTTATCTTAATCCTTCCATTCATATTGTTCTTCCTACAGGTTTTAAGTGTGCTGCAGCCTTCACACCACTATGAAATCCTTTATTAAAAAAGAACATTGCTATTAATAGCAATGGATGAAATGTAATGCTCTGTGCAGCTCCTAAATCTCTTTACTAAAATGGTAACACTTTTTATTAACAGCATTTTTGAGTAATATGTGAATTTTATTTTGTTTTAACAGTCATCCATGAGCTGGGATAAAAGAATAAGCATTGGTTCTTCACTCCCAAGCAACCTCTCAAGTCCTGCAGATGATCTACCTCCAACTCGTATCAAGGAAAACCACATCTTAGAAGGGTTGAAGAAATTACAGAAGCAAAAAATATTACTTGAATCACCTTCAGTAATATCAAAATGGGGTTACAAAGATTGCATGAACTCTAATGAAGGAATATATTCCCCTGGAGTTAAATGTGGCAGCCATAATGAACAGACTCATTGTAAGCCAATGGAAATAGGAAGTATTTGCATTGGACGTAACAAAACTTTCTCTTATGATTCAGATTCTCATGATGATGCCGATGATGACTCTGCATCCTTACTGTTGCTGCAGGAAGTACCAAGCAAAGACTGCAGGACCTATTGTAACAAATTAACTCACAGTGTTTCTGACAGTCTGTTTGACTGGGATCCTAATAGGAAACATTTGCCAGAAAGAAGTTCATATTTTAATTCAAAGGAAAGACCCGAAAAATTGACTAGTTTTGTCAGTGGGTTTCAGGCAGAAGTAAAATCCCGCACCAGAGCAAAGCTGCCTGAGTTACAGTTAAATCAAAGTCACGCTAATACAGGTTGGAAGGACCTTAATTTTCAGCTTTCAGATACTGATGACACTGAAGCCTTGGATGAATTGCATATAGAAAGCAGTGATGAGAAAAGTCCATCAGATTTATTAGCAACTCCTTTTACTGAGAAGTACACAAAGAACTCTGACATGCTCAAAGTCACGGAGAATTCTCAGTTTGTATCTACTGACAAAGGGGAAAAACACATATCTGCTCACTCAGACATTAGGCCAAAGACATGTAATTTCATTAAACAACAAAAGGTTATAAAAAAGACTTCTTCTGAAGAGTGCATTACTGTAATATTTGATGCTGAGGATGGTGAGCCTATTGAATTCAGCTCACATCAAACTGGAGTTGTCACTGTAACAAGAAATGAGATTTCAATCAACCAGCCACAAACTAGGTCCAGTCCAGAATATACTGAACTTATACCTCAGGGGTTAACTGATTTGCAGACAGGAACCAATGCTAGAAACTACACTGCTTTAGAAGGACCTGAAGATGAAACCGAGGAACAGCCTCTTGAAGATAATACGGGGAATAAAAATACAGTTGTCCCCATGACCTGCAGTGAATCTTCACTCTGTGGAAGAGTGACGCTGCAAAATACTCCTCGACAAAAACTAGTGAAGCCAGTGTATGATGTATCATACAAGACCGGTTCAAGCTCCACTGTGCATGCAGGAATCAATCAAAAGCCAAACTTGACCAAAATACCCAGCAGAGGTAAATTTTCTCCACAAAAAACTGTGATGACAGAGAGTGAGGAGACACCTGTAGCTCAACCAGTGGGCCCTGCAACCCTTGAAAAATCACCCGCTCTTCCACCTGTAAAACTTTCAAGATTCAAAAAGGCACAAAGTCCACCTCGTAATTTTGACTCAAAAGTTGACTTGCAGGTTCCAGAGCCCCCTACCCACCTCCTGCCCAGCTTGAAACGGCCAGGCAGAGGCGACGGGTCAAAGTATCCAAAGAGTCAGAGTCCAGCATCACCGCTTTTGCCTCAGCACCTTATAGAGCCCAGTGACTACGGAGAACCTCCAACCAGAGACTTCCATTGTGATTTAGAAACTGTAGAAGCCCGATCGCCATCCCCACCAGTTCCTCCAGGCAGGTCAACATCCCTGTTGATTCGGCCTAATTATGCTCATTCACCACCTGTACCGGTAAAGTTAGGAGGAGCTGGTCCCAGTGAAACAGCAAAAAATATCCTGAAATCATCACCATTAAAAGGAACTGTGAACTCTGGCTTTCATAATCATTCTAGTCATGAAATGCAAGCAAAAAATGTATCTTCCGGGGCCAAAATTGAATTATCTTACCTTCAAGAAAATGCAGAAGCAATTATGCAAAATAAATGCGTATCTCAGCAACCCCATAGTGCATGCCAAGGACTTTTGAAAGTTTCCACAAAGCAAGCCTGCCCAAAAAGCCCTAATCAGCTGGGTCTCCACAGGAATCGTGAATTTTCCAGCACAGATTTTCCAACAGCCAGGTCTTTTTCTCTAGGTTGTCCGTCATTGGAAACAACTTCTTCACAAAAAAACTCATATTCCAGCAAAAAGGATATTTCCAGTAGGGTGGATCAGCCACAAAAGATGCCAAACATTCTCCCCGCAACTCCTCAGTGTCATACAACAAGCACAAGTGAGCCTTTGCTGTCTCAGGTAAACAATTCCCCACTGTCAACCCTGTTTCATGGTAGTGACACTGTACATGCTACCCAAAACTCTAATGAGAAAGGAATGAAAACCCGTCTCCCTGTAGGACTGAAATTATTTGTCAAGTCTCCTCAACTTCTCCGAAAGAGCTCTACTGTACCAGGGAAGCAGGAAAAAGACAGTATAAATGCAGCTTCCAAAAGTAATGTGAGTTCCAGTAAGAACAAGCAAAATGAATCTGTAAGTGTAACCACTAGAGGTGCAACAGATGCTGAATTAAAAGACTCTATGTCTGATACTGAAGTAAAAAATAATTTTACTTTGGGACTTAGTATGGATACAGCATCACCTCATTCACATGAAAACGGCAACTTGGTGGTAGACAGAGTAGATGGATTAGAAAACAAATTAGTTAAGAGATCCGTTTCTTCTAGCAGCAAGTCGCACTTGAAGCCAGCTCTGGGCATGAACGGAGCAAAAGCTCGTAGTCAGAGTTTTAGCATTCATACAGGGGAAAAGCCATCTGCCCCTGTGACAGAAGGTCTTGGAAAAGTACGGACTCAGATAATTACAAACACTTCTGATAGAGGAAATTCTCTAACAAGGCAGAACTCAGCCATGGAAGGACTTCAAGTCAAGGGCATTCCTGGGTCAGCAATGACACCAGAGACTGTTTCATATACTCCTAAAACCACAGAAAATTCTTATTCTAGACAAGGTTCTCTTGGAAATATGAGTAGTTGCAATAGCCAGCATGGAAGCCCAAGCAAACTGCCCTTCAGATCATCTGCAAAAGTAGACTTGTTTCACAACACTTCAAAATGTGATGGAAACAAACCATTTTCTCAGAAGGATGTGTGCAGTCTATCTGTTCAGAGTGAGAAAAGCGCTGAAAGTTTTAAACATGAAGCTCTAAGTAAAAAAGGTGTTCTGCCAGCAGAATTGGAGTTAGAAGTGTCAGCTACTGTATCTTCCAAGCAAATTTCATCATTTCAAAGCTCGGATGGAATGAAGTGTCCCCATAAACTGGAAGCAACAAAGTCACGAAGACAGCAAATGTGTTTAAAGTTAGCGGAAGCCTCGGAGAAGGTTACTGATGTTTTGAGTTCACCAGCTCTACAACCTACAATAGAGGAGAAAGTCATGTTATGCATCCAAGAAAATGTGCAAAAGGGTCAGGGACAAACCAGATCTCCCACTGGGGAGACTAAACAAAAGACTGGGCCCTCTATCGCTAGTTGGTTTGGCTTTCGAAAGAGTAAGCTCCCAGCACTGAGTAGCAGGAAAACTGATGTTCCTAAAACAAAGGTAGAAAAAAAAGATGCAAAAGTTTCAGGATTTGGAATTAAGCAGGCAAAATTAGAGAGAAGAAAAGAAAAAAAGAAAACTGAACAACACTGTGAAATAGAAAATGAAATTAACAGGAAGACAGACAACGGTGACATTTTAGCTGATGCCATGGAGAGCAAAATTATGAAACCTTCACAAGACACACCGGCTGAGATTGAGTGTGAACAAGTCAAAGGTTCCACCACAGCTACATACTCCCCAAAAGACAGTTTTATGAAAGAGCTTTTGAACAGGTAAAACTCTGGAACAGAATTTGGGATGTGTTGTTGCACACTGTAGCTTTACAGATGCTCAGATGCTAAGTTCGATGTACGTTCTGTTTAGACTAAGAATGAATAGTAGCAATCAGTAGGTACCCTACCAGGACTTTAATCTCTACAGGGAAAAAAACATGAATAACAAGTTGATAATTTTGTTCATGATACTTTGTTAACCAAACCAATGGCCTCTGAAATTAAAGAATGGCAAGTTACATCCAAGTTGATAGAAATTCAAATGATTCCAGAAATCAAGAATCTAGGCAGATGGTGTGTGAAGATAGAGGATATTAAGTACATGTTTTAATGTATTCCATCTTCGTGAATGGTAACCAGAAAACATATATTTGGTAACTAGTCAGAATTAACTACATTTCTAACCATCACAACCTTTGGTCACAGAAGAACTTGGCAGTTGCTATACTGTGTTTGCACGATTGCCCCACAGCAGTCCCAAATATAATATAAATCATTATATGTGAAAGACTAAATTGATATACTACCTGAAATTGCAAGTGACAGATTTGATCAAGGCTAGTTAGAAACATTTATCACTCAAAGGTCTAGAGACAGAAAGATACAGAGAGGTTACTTTAAACATTAAAGGAATGGAAAAGTAGAGTGATTGAAGAAGGGCAATGTAATTTATCAGAGGAATCACTCTCTACCTGCAGAGCTGATAAGAAAGCAGCTCAGCAGACAGAAAGTGGATCAAATAATGTTTCCTACAGGAGTGTGTCGAAGGGCAGCTCCCAGGGCTCCTCTCTTCACGGCAACTCTATCAGCTCTCAAGGAAACCACAAGAAAAACAGCAACACAAAAGCTGATACGGAAATGCAGAATCAGACCCTGGTAAGTGCTTTAGTACATGAAAACATTATTACCTTCTTTTTAACTTCTGGATGTGTTCCTTATTGCCAGTACAGACAAACAGGATAATAAGTGTTTATATATGATAGAAAGATTTTGTGTAGCTAGAGAGTTGTGAATTAATACAAAAGTTGGCAGCTTGACTGTAGGCCAGGTTATACAGCTAGTCATGAAGATTCTAATGCTTCTGCTGGCAATTCAATTCCAGTGGAGATATATGCACAATGATGCTATAATCATACTTACTACGGTGAAATAATAAGACCATTTTCTTTTTTTTTATTATTTTTTCCTCTTTCCCTGAAAATTGCATGCCAGTGTTAAACATTCCTCTGAACGTTATAGAAATCAATAAGCCCGAAAAGTGCAGTGCTGGCAGGGAAAAGGCAAAGTATTCAACGACGTTTGGGAATATTTGTCACTTAACAGGTAGTCTTTCAAAAGCAAAAACATACATTTGACCCATGTCTGTCTTTGTACGATCTTCCTGTTAATGCCCTGTAGTTAGTGTTATGCTTCAATAAGGTATTAACTATACTTGATACTTTTACCAGCGAGTAGGAAATTTACCCAGCGAGTAGGAAAGCTGCAATTTAGAAGAAAAACAATTTTATTTTCTGTTAGCTCCTAGATTCTGGTTCTTGAAAGGTTATGCGAGTGGCTAAGTTTTCTGCATCAAGAAGCATACACACAGAGTCTTGGATTGTAGCCTAAAGTCAGATTTAATGGGTGCCCTTCTTTGTGAAGCTTCTAATAATTAACCTTAGAATTTAGTGGACAATTTCTTGCCCAGCAAGGGCCTTTCCCAAGATGTTTTAAAGTTGAAGCATCAGGAGAACAGAGATGCTTTAACTCGATGAGCATTCTTTTCTCATTCCTGATAGTGGTCTTGACCGTATTATTATGATGATTATTAACAATAATCACAATTTTCACAAAATAGTCTAAAAACTTGTGCCAAATATAATACTGAACATGAGTTGAGTGTATTATTTTTGTTGTTCTGATAAAGCTGAGTTCTTGAAGTACAGCACATGCAACTATTTCATCTGAGAGATTTTGAAATACAAATTCTTTGGGATGTGTTTCAAGGGTAAAACAAATTTCAAAAAGCTTCATAATAGGAACTGGAAAAACTCTTAGCTAAGTACTGGTCTTCAGGGTGCTTAAAGTTAAAGTATCCCCCACCTGGTTTCAACTTCAGGCAAATGTTTTTTTACATTAATGCAGATGTCTTTCCTAAGAACGTCTGCAAGGTCATTTTTTAAAACTTATGGGGAACATATGCAGAATGAATGTGTTGGAAAACTTTTTCCTCCTAACTCCTGTGGTATCATCTCTTCTTTGAAAATGTAGATGTCTCCTGCATTATAAAACCACAAATTATAAGCATATCTAAGGCTGTCCTTGTAGTGTCACTGAAAGGAAAGAGAGAGAATGAAAGTCTGGAAATGTGCAATATGCAGGAAATTCAATCCAACTGATCTAGAACTTTGATAGCAAAGCAGAGCCCCTTATCAGAGCCACTCAGTTTAACTATGCCCCATTTAATATGGTCCTGACAGCTTAGGGTATATCTTCACTGTACAGAAGTACAAAAAACTCTACACGTTGCTTCTACAATTTCTTTCTAACTTATTTTCTAATGCTGCAATAATTTGCTGTGCTTTTTGTCTGTCATTTTGTGAAGTCTTTCTAAACGCAGCAATAATAGTCATGTAGGACTTTAAGTATATCTTCAAGAAACACACTTTGTTTTATCGATGAACTACAACGATTGTCCTTAATATACATAAATAATGGAGAAATGCTAATTATACGTTTGCCATGGGGAAAAGGCATTACATGTCCCATACCGTACATTCTTTTGTTCACTGGGAATCAAAGTATTTTTTTTATTGTTTTTGAAGATTAAGTTACATTATATGCTTCATTGTTGTGAGTTTCATATTGTGTTTTTTGTGGCACTTAATTCCTGAAAGAAATATCTAGTGCCAAAAGACTGAGGGCATCTAGAATAACGAGATTAAAAACGTACTTACAGTTCTTAATGCTGCTAACTTATGAAAGAGATATACCTTAAGATTCCACAGTATGTGATATTTCATCTTGTCCTCCAAACTTCTACAAGAAAAACAAGGGAAAGTCTTTAAATTCAAAGTTCATGCATCTTATTACTATCGTTTCCAGTTATTCTTTGACATCTGCCTACTTTGAAGTAGATTGCAAAGGACTGGGAAATAGCTGTTACCGAAATCAGTCACATCCAGTAGAATGGCATGTTGTGCATTTTTTTACTTGTAAAAACCCAATATGAATGCTTTTGGAGAAAACAACATAAATCTTTTCAAAATCCCTGAACTGAGAAGATTTCTTTTCTTTTTGGGACAATGCAGAGTATATTTAGTCATATGGGTGCAGTGCAGAAGCTGCTGTATTTCAAAACTGCATATTATATATATTCTGGTTCTTTAAATCCTGGCCATAACGTTTTTTAACACTAATTTTCTAGACAGTTTTTCCTTTAAAGCCTATTTAATTTTTGATGGTTAAATCTCTTCTCTTATGATGTGCCAGGTAAAGACTTGGGGCACTATTATGCCATAACATATGCACCAATTACCTCTGATTTCTGTTCATGCAAAGAATGTTATTGCTGGACTGCCACTGAATTTATGGAAAAAGCAATGTTCCACCAGTGGTGGCCTTGTGCATTCACCTTCAGAGGGATACGCTTCCCGTTAGTGTTCATCAAAAAAGCACTTTGCTCTAAAGGCCAGCCAACAGAAATACATAATACTTTAGCCCACACCAAGGATATTCCACATTCTCCAATACTTTTTCATGTCCTTGGCTGGAGCTTAAGGTGAGATACAATCATTTTTGCGCTGCACTGCTTCATTTCATCTTTGTGATTTTATTACAGCCCAGCGTAATTTAGAAAAGCCATGGGCTTTATTTGTGAGGTGGAAGCACGGCACCAAAATCAAGACACCAGGAGTTTTGTATAGCAGTGTCTGTCTGTGGTCTGTGCGTTTGGGGAATACCCAGAGATCTATCCTCATATTGTGAAATGTCATATCAGCAGCAAGCCACAGACCACCATGCAGTATGCAAATGTGAGAAATTGTCTTACCCATAACTCGATGCCAAATGATCACATACTCTCCTCTTCATTTTCCATAGCCTGAAGAGCCTCATTTCAGAAGAAAAAAGACGTCATCAAATCTCTGGGATTAAGAGATTATAAATGCGCTTTTATAAATTTAGAGAGCGAGTCTTTCATGTCTTACTGAGGCTAGTCACAGGAGGTCAATAGGGCTACTTGTGTAAGCCAGGCAAGCAGAATATATACTATGATCAAAGATATGTCATGCAAATGATGATAAATTCTACTAGTTTAGATTGGAGAACATATTTAATGTTACTGTGAATGTGCTGTATGTGGTTCAAAACAGCAGAGAGTCATTAACAAATAATTTAAGATCTCTGAGATATTGAAAGTATTGTTTTCTGCAGTGCTGGCTTCCCTCCTCTCATCACCCTTAAAAGTATCTTCATTCCTGTTTGATTTATATAGCGTGGCAGAAATATATGTCCCTGGATCTGAATTATGGCCTCTGATGGCATGTAATGGAGGGGGGGTTCACTGTACGCTAGGAAGATACTCAGATTACATATGCACTTTGGAAATAGGAGTGCAGAAAATGCAAAAATATGCCTTCATCTAAAACATAAAGTATCTCGGGGATTTGAATAACACATACTTGAATAACACGTACAAGCTCTTAGTGTGAACTGCATTCTTAAATGAAGTTTTTCTCTCCGTTCAGCTAAAAAATGCTTTTAAACAGAAGTGGAAACAAAACCACCGAAGTTCAGTGTTTGCGAAGTGAACTATAGAGATACCACATCACATATTAAGTTCACGTTCCTTTTAGCATAGAATCTGAAACATGGTATTTCTGGAGGGAAACAAATAAGCGGTCAGGAGACCTGAACATAATTCTTTTTATATATATATTTTTTTAATGCAGAAAATGACTTTTCCTTTTGAGGAATTGCATCTTCCAAGGGTATTTTTGGACTGCTGCATACCGTGACTTTGAATGAAGTTAAAAGTTGTTATCCTCAGATATCATTCATAGAATGAGACAGGCTATATACTTCCACTCTTATCTGCCCTGTAACTTTGGTTTATTTCTGAAAAAATATTTTGTAGTTATCATGAAGCGATATAAACAGTCACAGATGTTCTTTACTTTTGTTGTTGTACTATGTACAGGCTAAAGTAGTCACAGAAAACCTGCAAGAAGAAGAGGAGGACACCATGACAAGGACTACATGTCAGAGTCATGTGATAGGTACACAATTATGTTTTTCACTGGATTTTATTGCTGTCTCAATTTTTTGAAAAAAAAAAAAAAACAACAAAAAAAAACGTGGAATTCACATTACTTTATTTGCCCACCTAATATCAGCTTTACCATTCATTTAGCTCTGTTCCTGGATACCCAGATTTCACCAACTATATAAAAGATGAGTTCATACTATTACCAATTGTGGATCAAAGCAATGCTTGACAGAAGGGCGTTGGAATTTATCTGTGAAAGATCATTTCAGCCTCCAAAACTAGTGGGTTACATATAGTGGCTTAACTCAAGGGTTGTTGCACATGATGCTTTCAGTGGGAATAATACTGATACACTGCAACTCTGCCATCTGGCCTTGAATTAGTAAAATTCAGAATAAAATTCTGAATAGCAGAATAATTACTGTGATAAAGTAAATCAAAAGGAGTAGCAAACCAGGTGTCTGCTCAGAAAACTTTAAAACTGTTAGTGAAAATGAAGTTGCCTTTGCTCTGCATTTTTCAGGAGCGTAGCACCATCCACCCTGCTTCTTGATTGACATGTACTAATTTGTAACCTCAGTACATGTTAAAATATTTAATAGGCAATGGAGGACAAAACAGAAGTCTGTCTGGATCTGCAGAACAGTATTTTACCAATGTAAGGAACCGACCCTGAATGAAAAAAATTCTCCTTTAGCAAGTTCCCTTTGCAGGCAGAGACTACAGCAATACTTAAAATCTGATTCAGTGTTTTCAGGACACTGTAAGTGATTTTGCTAGCAAGAAGCTCTTTCATTTCACTAATAATGCCAACCCGGCAAGTGGGGCTGAACAGAGGTATCATGTCGAAACACATTTCTCTTTGGGATAGTAGGAAAATGTTTGCGTGCTTTATTGATGTGAACATCCTTTTCAGTCCCAAATTCAGCCAAATAAACTCTGGCTGTCATACTTGCAGAAAAGATCCCTAAACTCTTCCGTCTCTAAGAACCCAGCCATAACTTGGCTCCGTTACTGCAACTAAATGGCAGGAACTTTGAACCATGCAGTGTAAGACTCCGAGGGGATTCTGTGAGTGGGTAGGCACTAGCCCTCAAAAGATAAATACGTGCTCCTCGCTCTGTGAATAAAGGACTTTCTTTCTGTTACTAGAAATTGCTCAAAAAGAGAAACTCCCTGTTCAGAATTATTTTTCCTCAGACTGAAATAATTATTTTGCCTCCACCAGAAAATTCTCAAAAACTTACTTTGAATTGATGTGAAGTGTTTGGGTTTAATTTTTTAATCCAGATACTGGAGAAGAAAATATAGCTATTTGCAGAGCTTTCTTCTGAAAAGACTCCAGTACTTCCTTGGTGCTCATCAGTGTAATTGGTGGTTGCGGCTGAGACCTAATTGCTGTATGTTTCAATATATTACTTCATTATTGGGTCCTGTAATATGTCATGCAGGTGGCTTTTGAGAGTGTTAGTATTTTGCTCCCCCAACGGGCACCGCATCTGAGTCTCCGACAGGACATAGTGGTTATGGAGCAGGTTGGTTGGCATTCCCCAAAGTCAGACTTCAGTTGTGCCTTGGGTTCATGAGGCCCTCGGTTAGCTAGGAGAGGTCATCACTGCGGGTCCAGCCCACCTGTGCGCCGAAGTCCTTTTTTGCAAAGAAAATACCTTTTTCTTCACCTTTTTCAGTGCTGATGACATGGATAAAGTGACAGGTAGGTCTGTGGCCCAGGTCTATACAACCACAGTATGTGGTGCTACAGAGATGCCGGACAGTGCTGCCCTTTGGAAATTCCTATTAGCTCATACAAAGACCTTTCCATCATCTGAATTATACCAATTAAAAAAGCATCTTCTTTTCCCTAGACAATGCCGTCTCTTAAAGGCTCAACACAGGATTCCAGCTATCCCTGCTCTGCCTTGTCAAACCATCTAGAATAACTCAATGAGTTTGCTTTGAGGATGTAGTTGTTAATGTCAGGAAACTCTTTGATGATGGGAGACATTATGTGCAATGGGTAGTATTAGCACAGTAAAAATAATAGAAGTCTAAGCAAATTTGTTAACATTAGCACAGTGAGTCCTATCGCAGAATGTACCAGTCATTACTTATTTCAGCAGGACAAGCCCAAGCCTGGGAAATTAAAAGCATGGATCTAAGTGCTCTTCCTGAATACTCCTAAATCAGTATCGTGCTGTGTTTTATTCCACTCTCATCAGGCTATGTTTTATCTTACACTGGTATTTTTGCTGCTGTATGTCTGCATTGCTCCTTGTGGATATTGAGTTTTCCTAGATCTCGTTCAGATTCTTTTACCAAATTCCTTGATAGAGCTCCTGGCATTTTTCTGATACGAAGGTTTTCATAGAAAGATACTGATTTTTTTCAAGATGGAAACTCTATGCAGCTTTAAGAAACGTTCATTTGGAACGTTTCCTATGTCAGTTTGAGATTTTTAGTGAAAAACACACACAAGGAAGAACTTTGGAAGATTAGAGAGAACTTGTTGGTATGGAGAATTACCTGAGATGTGAGAGCGCTACATTCAGCTTTCTTTGTCATCAACTCCTAGGCTTCTCGTTGTCAGAAGCAGAAGGAATGATACAGGAAGGATAGCTCTGTAAATGTTAGGCCTTGCTGCCGTCAAGCTGATGATAGTGAGCCAGGTCTTTAGTGTGATCGAAGGGGGCGGTTCATGTCCTGGTGGAAGCTTTTGGTCTGTTGTTTTCATGGAACAGTTTCACGGTGTTGCGGGTTCTTCCAGAACAGAAACATCTTTGAAATCTTGAAAAGTTCAGTGGGCTCTAAATTCATTTCTTACTGCATTCTTCACCATCATAAACAGTTGTTTTCAGAAAACAAAGTCCACTGTGGTTTTGTAGCTGTACTTTATTCTATTAGAATTTATTCTATTGATTTTGATCTAAACTGTTAACAAAATAAAGCTGAGTGTATAGAAGATGTAGAAAGGCTATGATTAAGCAGGGAAGATGTTCTTTACATAATAGGAAAAACACATTTTGCTCTACTTGTCGCTGCAAAATACCTAAATTGGCATCAGTTCTGCCCAGTTAGCTAATAAACAAGATACATATAACTGAACAGTCTTCAGTCATATGTATCTTATATATCATTTTCTAATAATGAGATCCTTCTGGGTAAGTTAAAGAAAAACCATGTAAAATGCCAGTTGCTAGGTTTTTAATTTATTGTCAGTTGTTGATCTAAACGAATTTAAGCATTTTGCTGAGTCTTTGGATTTCCTAAATTGAAAGAATACAAGAATGCAGAGTAATATAAAATTTCCTTTCTAGTATACCTGTATCTCAGGAGCACATGATCTTTTCCATATGAAGCAGTCATTTATATTGTGCTATATTGTACCTAAACATATATTTAAAATAATTTTTAACATCTTAAAAAGAAAAATATGTTATATGCTTGATGCTTCTGCTGTACAGTCAGTGAGAATGCCAAATGTGGCCCTGGCAGCACAGATACTCCCTGTGCTCCCACTTCCCACAGACAGGAGACCTAAGAAGCCACGATTACCACTTTCAGGTCCAGTCATCTTCAGAGCTCCTTCCTCAAGCCCTTTGCAATAAAGTAGTTGGGTTTTGAAAGAGTGATGAAGTGGGAAATGCTGAAGTACCTAATACGAGGAAGGACATGATAGAAAGGTTGACTTTCTCTTCCTGTCATGAAAGACTCCCCAGCTCAGACAGGTACAGCAAGGGTCTCCGAATAATCCTATAAATAAAATTATTTTATTGAAAGCAAAAGCGATGTGTCAAGCTCCTGACAGTATTGCTCCCATGTAAACATAAAAAAGCCTTCATTTTACAAAGAAAAAGAATTCTGTTTCCCTCAAGGGAGCAAAAGTGTCAGTGTTTGTCTTGAAATTCCCCATTGTCACAATGGCCAAAAAAATTACAAGGTGGTTACAAATTACACCTTTGCAGAGAGAAGGTAATAATTGGACACCTTGAGAAGAAAAAAGCATTTGTGAGAAAGTTTAATATTGCATATTTCAAGTACTGTTCCAAATTAGCAGCCACTCCTGGAAAAGTGTGATTGTATTAATTATAATGTATTAAGAGTTTTCATTGATAAACAGCTTCAAGGGAAAAGCCAAAAATCCATGGCACAAGCAAACAAATGCTAATTACTGAAGAATTAATTCTTGCAGGCAACTTCACATGAGAATGCTATAGTAAACAATAACAGTCATACCGAAGACAGTTTCCTTGATTATAATATTCATCTGTTATGGCTAAAATACAGGCACTTCGAAGGAGCAAAAGTATTTTTGGCTCTACAGGTCCCTACACAAATGAAGAGGTCAGGAACCTTGTTTTCTCTTTAGGAATATATATCTGTAATGAAGAGGAAAGCTAGTCATAATTATTCATATCATTCTTCCGTGCTGATGTAAACCTATGCTGGGGATGAAGGAGGGAAGACTGAGTGTGCCATTTTCTCAGACATCAACACTATGGTGATTTCCCAAACCCCATGTTTGAAAGCTACATGATAATAATTTCTCAGGATCCAGATTCCTTTTCTCTGTCACCTCAAATAGGTGACAAATTCACTAAAGGGAGTTAACACTGAATATGCTTTTTTATAATGATGTACTCAAGCTTCACACAAAACACAGTGTCAGCATATATTCACCAGCCTAAATAGGCTGATGAGACATGTCTGAGAAGGTTTCAAGTCTATTCTTAAATATATACTCAGGTTTCAATAGAAAGAAAGATGGTGGGTTTTTTGTCACTGATATTTCTATTTGTAAATATGTTTATTCACCATAGTGGATTTCCAGTGGTCATTCTATCCTTAGCAATTTCTAAATGAATCAAACAAGCACTTTAGGTCCAAAGCACTGAAGTTCAGGGAGTACATGAAAAATGGACAGTTCATCTAAAGGAATTATTTTATCAAACTGGAAAGCTTTTGCTTTCAAATGTTATCTTTAATATGTCACGGATTGAACTCAAAGGCCACATTCGTTCTTTAATAAAAGCCTGTTGAGCTTTGACATCAGGGACGTCACTGCAAGTAGGTTTTGTATTCAGAATGACATCACTGGTAAAAATAAAATGAATTTAAAAAATCTGAATAGACCTGCAGTTTGCTTGAGCATTGTGGGTACTCTAGAGAGCAAATACTTGATAACGCAAGAATTGGTAGTAGCAATCCAAAATATACCTGGTATTGTTGGTACTGTCTGCTCCTCTGTAAGCAGAAGATGCTACCTACTGAAGTTGTCTGGGAAGTTAATTCCTTGAGGCAGGCTGGGGTTAGAATCCACAGTAGAAAGATTCACAGTTCTTGGAAAGAAATTACCTAACTGTGGCATTGACCCCTATTGTTTGTTTGGAGTATTTCAGGTGAAATTCAGAGTCAGGCGAAGATTATGAAGATAAATGTAGTCAGCAGTTTTGAAACTTTGAAGAAAGACTTGGGTCTAATTTTTGTCAAATTTTCGTTAGAGGCCCAGGTCAGTTGCTCAGAATTGATTCATCCAACGCTAGATGGGAACCTTGCAGATACTGTCATTTCTATAATACAGAGAAAACGCCTGCAGATACTTAAATGGGTTTTGAAAAGTCTCTAGCTAGATAGAGGGTTGGGCTTCCACACCGTCAAAGCAACATTAAAAGTGCATTGTAGACTTTGCAGCTTTGTGCTAGAACAAAAACACACACTGAGGTCAAGGGATTCTTTTGTAGCTCTGCTGTAGCCCAGCGTTCAATTCCATTAAAGTTCTTGATAATCATCTGCCTTGTAGCAGGCTTTATCATCTTTTTTTTCCCACTTTCCAAGAACAACCTTGGAGAAGGGTTTTGCAGTTTAATTTAAAGGCAATCTGGTCAGAAAAAGTAAGGTCTGTCTTCTAAGCAACTTTTTGGAGTTTTTTCTTCTTTAGAGAACATTCGGTTGAACCTCGTAGATGCCTAATGTTCCAGAAAGGAAGTGTTGTTGGTACTGTACATGTTGCATTGTGTTTTAAAGTCCCCCCCTTTAAACTTTATACGCAGCAAAGTGATCAAACTACATTTTCAGTGGAAACCAGGAATGTCCTTCACAGCAAGTTTTATAGATAAGCTGCTAGCTACTTGATAGCAATTTTACAGATATACTGATAGCAAACGTAGGACATATAACATGTTGTAGATGTAAGTGGGTTTGACTTAAAATGAAATGTCAGCATTATAATTATTTCTATTGAGGTATCAAGATACTAAAGATGATAGCCTTGTCTGTGTATTCTGATATTGTTTTATTCAGCACCCCGCAGCCGTACTATGAAACTGTATATAAGATAATAAAAAAGCCACACTTCATAAGCAGACTTTTCTATGAGGAGAAGGACCTGTGTTCTTTGTAGCACCCCAGGTAAATTTGTCTCTGACTCCTCTTTTCTGTCTGGTTCTTCTGTGTGGTTTTCCCACACGTATACCCATTTACTGCCAAGATATTCTTTGCCTTTCCCCTCATGTTTGTTCACCTGCATCGTTTAAAACTGGTTGTCACTCTTCACTGCTCGTGTGGCGCCTCAGTATTGCTCATTATCTGACTCCCCATAAATGTCGACCACGATATAGAGCCTGTCTTTTTGTTTCCATATTGATATTATTTCTAATCAACAGATCCTTGCTCCAGTGTCATCTGCCTTTTTTCTCTTGGTTTGTTTCTGAAACCCAGAGCTGATGAACATTGAAACTGAAGTATGTTTTAAATTTAATTTCTGAATGTGCCATTTAGTGTACTTACTCATAATGCTTAATTATAAGTTATCCAATTGCCTATGAATTGATGAAGCTTGATGAAAACAATAGCAGTTCATCTGCTGGTTTAATAAGCTTGCACCAAACTTCCAGTAAGAGAAGAAAAAATACTGGACACCAAATACTCTCTGCCAAACAAAAGACTTGGTTTTATCCACCATTATGTAAACTACTAAAACTTTGGGTGTTTTTACAGGAGTCCTAAGTAAACAGCTGTTGAATTCTTGTTTTCCCATTCTCAGGGAATGGAAATAGATGTGAAGGAAACAAGCCTGATTAATGTGGTAAATACATTAAGTCTGACATGCATCATCCTAAAACGTGTCCATTAAGCCTGACATATTTGAGCAAACACATTTACATTAAAGAACCCTCAAAACCCGGAGACAGATTAGCTGAGGTCTGTAATGAATTACTGAGATAAATGTAACGGAGTAAGTGACAGAGGAAAGATGGTGAACAAATTGATCTGCATTACAGCCTGTGCATTCAGTGAAGAGAGGTGGTCCGCATCACTGTGGAGAGGCAAAAGGATAATCCAGAAGTTGCTTAAATGTCAGGCAAATCCTTGGACGCCTCTAATGCATTTAATGAAGAACAATATTCAACTGATAAAATGTCTTTTGACCGCAAAAGAAATCCTCTCTTGTCATGAAGTCTCAATGCCTGAGAAAACAACTTATCCCTGTCAGTGTTAATTCCTTTCATCAGGCCATTGATAGAAGCTGAGAAGAACCATTTAGCAATCATCTTATCACTGATATAGCAGTTGAATCATTCATTTACACATGATCAGATAAAGGAAAAATGTTTTATCTTCCCAGTCACCACCCAGTAAAGCTGTGGAATACCTAGAAGTCTCTACATGTGAGATTGTTGTCTGTAAAAGCCATCAAACAAAACCAGTTACCGCCGAATCCGTTTCCAACCTGGGTCTGGTCCTATTTCAGATCTGCATGCTCAGAAATGTTATGTTTTGATACAAGTTGTGGTAAGGTATTATATTTTTCATGAATCCCCTATACATGAGCAGTGGTACAAGTATGCACGAGTTTATTTGTACATCGGTAACAAAGCCATTCCTAAAGCCCTGTGTGGCTGTGGAAGCTGGTAGATAGGTGTTAGATCTGTAGGTGCTGACTGTATTGCATTAGTAAGCCTGCTTCCTGGGCTGGAGCTTTGAAGTGGGACTTGAGCGTAGCAGGCAACTTAACAACAAGATCACCTGCTATGTCTAACCAGCTGGGATGGTAATCCAAAGGAATAGGTTCCCAATTGCTAAAACAACGATGAATTGATAAATACTAAAATAAGCTGCTTGCCTCTAGCAACATCAGGATCCAAACTTGTTCATTAAAGCAAAACAAAATAAAACAAAACAAAACAAAACAAAACAAAAAAGTCTCAAAACCTAGTGCCGTAAGGGGCCTGGAAGATATGGGAGAGACCCTCACAGTCTCCTTATCTCTCATGGTCTCACTGTCCTCAGAATACTTCAGACAGGAGGTATGTGTGAAAATGCACAAACAGAACTGAGTTTGGCCGGGTAAAAAGCAGTTACATTCGTACTTTCACTCACCTAAATGCCTCTGTCGTTTCCTCAAAGTT
Organism: Vanellus vanellus; assembly: GCF_965231255.1. Taxonomy (NCBI): domain Eukaryota; kingdom Metazoa; phylum Chordata; class Aves; order Charadriiformes; family Charadriidae; genus Vanellus; species Vanellus vanellus. The sequence goes on from NC_138910.1 coordinate 9,011,481, forward strand.
TATGCCATTTCTTGCCTCCATCTCGTATCGTCAAAGCATTTGGGGATATTGATAATGCAATTATCAAGCACTGTTCTTCCTAGTTTGTACCTCAAAATCTTCGCTGTCTGATCCTTCAACACCAGTGAAATGTCCAGTGTCTGTGGTTTACTTGCTTTTCTGAACCAAAGTAGCTAGAATGAGGCATCACTGAGGGGAAATCTTGTTTAACAACCAGTAGGCATTGCAAGAACAACTGACGGTCTTGTGTGTAGAAACATACCCCTAGAAGCACATAGGTTGGAGGTCCTCCTGCTCAGGGACTTCATCAGTTGAGTTTTGAGTACCTTCAAGCATATTGTTCTAAATCTGTCCATGACCAATCCAGTTTCTTTTGGAGGCTTTACACAATATTTAGCAGTCCTTTGTTCTTACGCTGCAATATTCATGTTACTGAAGATTTGGTGTGGTCATGCTGTTGAGTGGCCTTCCAGGGCGATGTGGAGCAGCATTCTGCGGTTACCATCCCAGGACTTGCTCATCAGAAACAACTCACGCTGATGTATAAAACTGATTAAATATCCTCTCCTTCTACTGAGTTGCTCTGCATCTTTTCAGTGGTATTTTATTAGTATGTATTTTTCGTACGTGTGGAAAGGTGAACAGGCTCCTCTGCAGAATGGAGAGACCTGTGAGAGGAACAGCATTATGTGGGTTTGGGCCACTAGAAATGGGATGAATAGTGTCTGCTGTACTGTGTTCTTGACTCTTGTTTGGCATTTGGGCATTTCTGCAGAGATTAATTTTGAAACGATGGTCTGAAAGAGCCCCTGATAATAGAGTGAAACTTTCTGTGTATTTTTCTAGTTGTTACTTATGTTCCTTGAAGATTATGGAGAACCTTGCCAATGTGAATAATAAGAAACTAACGTCCATTAGTGTCTTCTAATTTATGTCAGCTTACCTTCTTCAGAGTCTGGCAAAGACAAATAATTTCTCAGTACTTTAAAAGATAATACACATAGCACTTGTCTAATTGCCAATTCTTCTGCAGCACTGCTGCAGCCTACTGTCTAGCTTGTCTTCCTTCTGTGGAGAGAATTAATATTTTGGATCAACACTTTCTTATTAGCCACAATGATTTGCTGTTAATTTCTTTCTCTGTCATTATATTTATTCACCCAGAAATACCAAATTTTATCACTAGAACGAGAAGAAGCATGGATCTTTATACATATGTATAGGATAAAGTCTAATTATTATTCAGGATCCTAAGAATCTGCTGGTCTCATTCAGGCTTAAAATGTCAGTTAAACAAGATGGCCAGGTTCTTCAACTCTGAAGTTAATGCTGCTATGTTGATTTACACTACTTTACAGTCTGGCCCAATCTATATTTGTTTTTATCCCTCAAATCAGGACTGTGCCTGATTATCATACTTACTACAGGATAGCACATGCCAGTATTCTCTATAACAGAGTGAGTCCTTCTATTTGAAACTTTGTTCTGCTTTACATGTTTTTTGCTTCTGGCGAGGACCATCTGTAGATGTGTGTATGGAGCTTCAGTCATGCATTTCCTATTAACTCTAATTCATATACCTGAAGTACAACTGAGCAAACTGAAAAGCAGTTTGAATGAGTGTGTGTTAATGTAAACATGTTTCAACTGTGCTCACACAGTTTGTGTTCCTTTTCTACAATGACATCTAGTAGAATTTTTGCAAAAAATACGTTTTCACCTGAACTATCAGTTATATCGATTATATATCCAAGCCACTCTCTATGATATCTGAAAAGTCATGGCAGTCAGGTGAAGTCCCTGGTGACTGGAAAGAGGGAAACATTGCATCCATTTTTAAAAAGAGTAGAAAGGAGGACGCTGGGAAATACCATCCTGTCAGCCTCACCTCTGTGCCTGGGAAGATCATGGAACAGATCTTCCTAGAAGCTGTGCTAAGGCACATGGAGGACTGGGAAGTGATTTGAGACAGCCAGCATGGTTTCACCAAGGGCAAGTCCTGCCTGACCAACCTAGTGACCTTCTGTGATGGAGTGACTATATCAGGGGACAAGGGAAGAGCTATGGATGCCATCTATCTGGACTTCTGTAAGGCCTTTGACACAGTCCTCCACTACATCCTTCTCTTTAAACTGGAGAGGTATGGATTTGATGGGTGAACTTTTCGGTGGATGAGGAATTGGCTGGATAGATGCATGCAGATGGTAGTGGTCAATGGCTCAATGACCAGATGGACATCGGTGATAAGTGGTGTTCCTCAGGGGTCTGTACTGGGACCAGTACCCTTCATTATCTTCATCAATGACATAATGGGATCGAGTGCACCCTCAGCAAGTTTGCAGATGACACCAAGCTGAGTGCTGTGATTGACATGCCTGAGGGACAGGAGGCCATCCAGAGGGACCTGGACAGGCTCAAGAAGTGGGCCTGTGTCAACCTCATGAGGTTCAACAAGGCCAAGTGCAGGGTCCTGCACCTGGGTCACGGCAACCCCTGTTATCAATACAGACTAGGGGATGAAGGGATTGAGAGCAGCCCTGCTGAGAAGGTCTTGGGGATACTGGTGGATGAAAAGCTAGACGTGAGCTGGCAACGTGCACTCGCAGGCCAGAAAGCCAACTCCATCCTGGGCTGCATCAAAAGAAGTGTGGCCAGCAGGCTGAGGGAGGTGATTCTACCCCTCTACTCTGCTCTGGTGAGACCCCACCTGGAATACTGTGTCCAGCTCTGGAGCCTTCAGCACAGGACAGACATGGACCTGTTGGAGCGGGTCCAGAGGAGGGCCACAAAAATGATCAGAGGGATGGAACTTTTCTCCTATGAGGACTAGCTGAGATGAGAGAGTTGGGGTCGTTCAGCCTGGAGAAGAGAAGGCTCAGGAGAGACCTTGTTGCGGCCTTTCAGTACTTAAAGGGGGCTTATAAGAAAGATGGAGACAGACTTTTTAACAGGGACTGTTGCAACAGGACAAGGGGTAATGGTTGTAAACTGAAAGAGGGTAGATCTAGACTAGATAGAAGGAAAAATTTTAATACAGTGAGGGTGGTGAAACACTGGCACAGGTTGCCCAGAGAAGTGGTAGATGCCCCATCCCTGGAAACGTTCAAGGCCAGGTTGGACGGGGCTCTGAGCAACCTGATCTAGTTGAAGATGTTCCTGCTCATTGCAGGGGAGGTAGGACTAGATGACCTTTAAAGGTCCCTTCCAAGCCAAAGTATTCTATGATTCTGTGATTAAATAAATAATAAACCCTCCTTTCTTGGGCTTTGCCACTTACAGGTACAATTTCTGAGAGCTGGGATATGCCTTTTCTGTTAGAGAATGGCGAATGAAGGGAAGCATCCATCCATGCCTTGAATGAGCAATCCCCAGTAAGATGTTCCTTACACAGTGTGCAATTGTTAGCTCCCAACCTTTACATTTCAGGGTACTAAGGGAAACAGAAGGCTATTCTTTCTCAGTGAAAAGCCTGGAAAAGCCACAATTCTGTATTGCGGCAGATCTGTTGCTTACCTTGGATTCACATCTTGCATCAGATGTGAGGACTTCTCTTCCTTCTCAACTATTACTCATCTATAAGGATTTCTTAAAGATAGTTGCAAATCTGTAAGGCTGATTGGCAAGTGCAGAAGTAAAACCGAAGGGGGGCACATAGCAAAAAAAAAAAAGAGTGATAGCTCTCCAAAGTATTTCTAGGCTGGCCTCACAGACAGCCAGGCTGCAGCTGGACTGCATTTAATTACCTTTTACACAGAGCTTAAAGTTGCTGTTCACATGAATTATAAGTCTCAGTATTTCTTTTCTAGTACGACTAAAATTGTATCTATTTCTAATATCCTGTCTCTTGAGAACAGTGAGTAGATTTTTAGAAAGAAAGTATAACAGTGTAATACAGAGAGATCATTCCAAACACCATCGCTTGTGGGACTTTCCCAGCTGGAAGCTGCATGCAGACCTTTGTATTTAATAGACACTGAGAGATATGGAGTAGAAAATTCCAAGAATTATCCACGTTGTTTTTCCAACTCATTTAAAGTTCTGTTCTCTGTAACAAGCCTGCTGCAAGTGGCTTGCTGCCATTCCTTTCAAGCACGCAAGTAAAGGTTCTAAATGCCTGGAGGGGCATGGGAAGCACTTACTGCAAATAAAACATGAATCTATAGGTAGCTGCCAAGTTGGAGTACAAGATTATTAGTACTCTACTAATAATTAAAACTAATCTTTTGTCTTACTAGTAGAATTGTATTTTAAGGTGGGACTGTAATTAAAATGAACCAGCAATTATCTGTTTCAACTCAGAAAATGCATTTCAAAGATGGGATTGTGGTCATGGAAAACTGTGAAGACAACTGTCAAACTATTGGACAGATGACATATTGAAGTTGGTGGGTTTTGCAAAAAAAAGCTTGACTAGGAAGAAGCAATAGAAAGAACACTGAATAAGTTAGTGAAGTCTGTATTTATTGTTTGTTATTGTTATTGTTATTGTTATTATAAATAAGCACAAATTGTAATCCCAGATTCAAGCAGCCATGAATGAAGTTCACTTGTAGATCTATCATTTGAAAATACACTGCACGGTCCTCCCATTTACCCTTACTAAGTATACATTAGGAATAATTCCATTTCACCGATGCGGTACCCATGGGAGTATCAGGACTGTGAAAACTTGTGTCTTTTCTAGTTTTACTTATGATAGCCTTTGGGGTTTTTTAGTTTTGCGTACTAGTTATACTTCAGATACAGATAGAAAACAATAATGCATTCATCTTTGACTAATTGGATCAAATTATGGTATAAACCCAGAAGGAATAATCTACTTAAAATTGACATTGATTTGGCAGAAATACATTCATTTTTTTGTGGTTGCTTTAGCATTGCAGATGAAGAGAAGGATGTGCAAATAAAGAGATCTGTTTTGCCATCTGTAGTTTAAGTTCTTCCTGCCAATGCCACATGTAGCTTAAAGATGTTTATTAACTGATAAAGCAATTTTGCAGAGACCTATTTACATTTGCAACATTATTCTGAAAAAAGGAAAAGTATTAATTAATAATTTGGCATGTTTCAAAATAGTAGAAAAATTATACTCCCTTTGTGTGGCAGAAAAAAACAATTACATGTTCTCTGGTTCCATGTGTCAGCTTAGTAGAAAGTCTTGAACTTTATAATGCAAAGAAAGGTAATTCGTTAGAATGTCGGTATTCTGTTAGTGATGGGAATTACGCCCTTTTATTTTTAGTGTCCTAGATACTCCTTGAAGAAACCCCATTCGGTGTTACGCACCTTCTTTCAAGGCTTAAGTGAGTCTGTACTTCTGAAAACAGCTTGCTGGAAATTTCCCAGTGAAACCGTTCTTGATACAGAGCTATTTTTGACTGATACTTTTTTGCCTGAAAATGTCTGCTTTCTGTGGAAAATTCTGGTGGTTCCTCAAAGATTTCAGCTGAAATTTGTTTCAATCGTGTGCAGTTTTGTAGGCCAAAACTTGAAAATGTATGTGAGGAAGATCTCAAACCAGCTGTAGTGGTGAGCACAGAGGAGAATTCCACATTTTTCATGAGGTGGGATGCTGCTTTGAAAGAAAGCGTGTCCCTGTGCTGCTAGCATTATACATAGAAAGCCTGATGTAAGCACAACTTGACCTAAAATACAGTTGTCCTCTTTGTTACTGTTTATTATTAATGTTAAGATAGATTGGCCATCAGAGTTAAGTAACAAACACACTTCTGTAACTTTGCTACCTCCAAACAGAAACTTCGTTTGTGTCAGACATTTGAAGTAGAGATAGTGTCTGTTTGCAGCAATTGCATCCGTCACTATGTTTCATTAGTAAGATTGTGGTTCTACCTGATGGGCAATGGCTGAGGTTATTGAGCTGCTTCTGGAAATCCTCACCCCCTCAAGCAGCACTGAGAGGCAGCTGCCTTCTCTCAGTCATGGCACAAGTTGTTAGAGAGGCAAAACTTTACTTACAACACAGGAGGGCCTATAATTATTTATTATTGCCTGTAAGTCCTTCCCTGTATGCCCGCATCCAGAAACGTCTCCCCTTATTACGTTTAATTCAGAGAGCCTGACCATTTTGAATTACACTATGTATGCGCATAAGACAATATACCTGCTTAACAGAATTGCTGATTGACACCTTATTTTAGCTCTGTGGGTAATACTGCGTATTGTGGTTTCCATAAAGATTTTTTATGGAGGATTTAAGCATCATCATAAAGCTCACATATTGTTTTAACTAGATGGTCAAAATAACCATGAAGGAATATATAGACTTCTTAAAAGTATAACAGTCCCTATGTAAAGAAATACGGGTATGTGATATGCGAATAGACTAAGCATCTGTGAAACTCTTTTTAAGATACAACATAAAGAGACTTTATTAGAATGTGAATCTTTACCTGAGGAAACATTTTGAAACACTCTCCAGTTACTCAGTTAAAGGGTCTTTTAGAACAACATGTGGCATTATATCCCCCTTAGTATCGTTTCACATTATTGAAGAAATGTGTATCAGAAGGTGTGTTTAAAAGCTATATCATCACCTTATGTCTTCTATGAAATTCATGAAATCTCTTGGATATGTGCTAGGACTCAGCATAGGTTTATGGAAGTTCAACATTCAAAAGACTAGCATGTGCCTAATCTAAAAGTGCAACAGATTTTGCTCCATTGCTTATTTTGAGTAATACCCTATTTTGCAACCATCAGTGTAGAACTTAGCCTGAGGGAGGCTGGACTCACATTTCTTGTGTTGTGCTGGAAGCAATACCCTTCATAGTAGCTGTTCTATGTTTTCTTTTATTTTTTCCAAAATTGATTTCCCTTTCACATGCATTGTGTAAAAAGAGTAACAGAGAAGCGTGCTGTATAACAACATAAAACAGCATGGTACCAGGTCAGACTGAGAGCTGCTCTCACTCACAAAGTGACTGGTACCAGTGCCTCTGAAGGAACACAAAAGCAAGGTCAGCAGTCAGCTTCCCTGGGTGTTCTCTCCCAGTCTCCAGTGATCTGTACCAAGGGTAGTTTCTGAGCTAGGGGTGGTGTGTTCATGCTATCTTTCTGGCAGACGTTTCAGAAGAAATAAAAAAAAAAAAGTTGAAAAATTATTAGGTTCAATGATCTGTTGCTGGTGTTGGAGTTGCATTTTTACATGGGCTCAGGAGAATGCCCTAAAAGACTGTACTGAATTCTGGGTTGTCAGTTCTTGTCAGTGGGCTATGTTTACTTCTAACTCTTTAATTTTAGCATTTCAGAGAAAGATGTAAAACACCCCACAGAAGGAGCTGCTATTGTCATTTTCTCCAGCGATGATCTCATTTTTAGAGTTCCTGATACCTACCAGCCTGAATGTCCCTTTTCTTTTCTCCCCTTGTTCATACGCTCAGAATGGTGCATGATTTTCAAAGATCCTTTTTATTCCATCTAATCTGGGTCCTGACTCCACGTTGAAGAGGTCTTGGTGGTCTACTGGGACCAGAAAACTCTGGTGAAGCACCAGTGATGTTGGAATACACCAAAATTGTACAAATTACCATGGTGTCCAGCTGATGTAGGGCAGGAACTGCACAGCCACTTTGCCTGTGAAAATACTATACCTGAAAATTATTGAGGAGTAAGGTGTTCAACAAACTTTCAGAAAACTTTCTATGCGGTGTTAACTCCTTTTGCTCAGTGGCTGAGGTCTTCCGCAGATTGGCCACAAAGCTCTTAAAACACGCTGTCATCGAAAGATTCCCATGCAGTAAGGAGTTTCTGGATCTCCAATAAATTTCTCTTACATCCTTCCTTATTTCTGTTTTCAGTTTTGAACTGTCCTCTACAGTAGGACTTCCAGGGACTTTGTTTTCTGCCCAGACTCAAGTCTGCATGATGGGAGGGAGGGAAGGAGCTATTTCTGTATTTCAGACTTTTGATTCTAGTTCAGTGAAATGGCAGATGGTGAGTGTGTCTGTGTCCACTATAAAAACTAATATCATTGTGTGAGCTTCTTTATTCCCTGGCGGGGAAAGAGGCAAAAACCCCCAGAATCGGGCAAGGAATTTGGCTTGTGTGCCAGGAAAAATTTGCAAGCAAAAGCAATTAAGCTCATATATAACTCTTTTCAGACTTTAATGTTTTGCAGTATCGTTTTTCATCTATTGAGTGGTACTGTCGCAGCATCAGAGATTTAACTTTTACATATTTTCATTATGCAGTCTTGTGCAGCTTTTGCTGATAACAGTCATTTGAAGTGTCAGTGCAACTGATGAAATCAGATGGACCATGAACGGTTTGGTTTGAAAGCTGTCACTGAGATGTATAACCTATTTTTTTATTTTGCGGTTGCTTCATAAAAGTTTAAAAACAACACAAGATAACGTATATTCATTCATTCAGTACTACGAATTGTTCCGAGAGATGCTTTTTTATTTGTATGATATAGCTTTAGGGGTGAATTAGTTACTTTTATTAGTGAAAAATTAGCATCTGTAAAGAACTTTGTGGTGTACTCTGTGGATTTAGGACTAGGTTTTTGAGGATTGCTCGACATAGCTGAGTCACAGGATTTTTCAAAAACATGTCTTTAGGTGTCACAATGGGACCTACTGAGCTTTGAGCACTTTGAAAACCAGGCCCTTTTGTGGTTGTTCAGAATTAAAAATTAGTGAGCTATTTTAAAAATGTGTTTTCCACATGGTATATTTCCTTTATCATGGATAATAGCTCTATGAAGGAAGACTATAATCGATTCAAACTATTTTGCCTTTAATTAAATGTGATGCTGATTGTGTGCTCCTCCATCACTTTTCCAATTATTTTGGGAACAGCGGGAGACTGTATTTTCTTGGACGTATGGCCCTCACTATACATTTCTCTTGATTTTATGCCGTTGCTTTCGTGGTCCATTCCTAGACATACACAAAGTAAGAGCGAGCAAGATAAATCCGTATGTCATTTTAAGAAACATGACCTCCGAAGATAAAATAGGGTTCATCTTCCAGTTTGCCCTGAGCAAAAGACTTAGCTTTGCTGTGTGGCATACATTTTGAGTCTACTTAATTCTCCTGTAGTAATTAGGAGGGACTACTTTTTAGTTTCTTAGAGAACGCTTGAAAAGGAACAACACTACAAAATCATTTGAAGTCCCTGTGGAACTGGGTTGCAAAATCAGGTACAGCTTTAACCATACAGACAGTAGAGGGGAGACTCGTCGGATTTTTGTTTTCAGGATGTGCTTTTTCTGTGGTGCTTCCAGTTTACTCCATGCCTCTGCCGAGGAGCTCTGCCTCTCCAACATAACCAGTGTTGCACAAATGTCTGTCTTCTGCTCAACTGGAAACTAATTGAAGTCCTTTCTTATTCTATATTTTCCTTTATTTACTAACTCTGTCACTGATAGTCATTAGTTGAAGCATGGCCTGTCCGTGAGCTAACCCACTCTTTGAGCTTGATTATCTACAGAGGCAAGGACATCTAAGTGGCAAGGACAGACACCTAGCGTTTTAACTTACTTTTCTGCACTCTGCTATATCCTGAGAGGAACAATTCACTCCACTTCTAGCTAGGGATTTTGCTATTCAAAAACAAAGGAAAACATATCTTAGGGGATGGATAACTAGAGTAAGAGGGTTCAGTGGCTGGGATACCTCCCTTTGGCGCAGAAGTTCTAAATATAATTCTCTTCTTTTTCACATTTCCTGGATAACCTTCAGCAACTTCTAAAATCATTATGGCACGTTAGCTCAAAAATGTCATGGAAGACGTAGTTGCCAGGTAGCTGTGGCTTCCATACCTTACCCTCTTTTACCAATGGAAAGAATTAATTGGGATGCAGCAATTGTGTGAGAGAAATCGGTCACTTGTTGCCCATTTAAAAGATAGCGTGGGGTTCGCTTTGCCGTTGCAGCTCAGCTAGGCCCTGTAAGGTTAATGTGCTCAGTATCACTTTCAATCTTTCTTTATTTCTGAGTTATGAGGAAAAGGTAATTTGGACCATGTAAATATAGACCGTTCCTCTTTTGACAAGAACCAGCAAACATAAATAGACATTTATCTGTAAGTAATTTCTTACTTGCTGTCAAATAAGGCCCATTTAGATTAAGATATTAACAGAAAATGACCACGTTAATGTATTTACTTCAAAAACAAACAGGCAAAGCCCATAGAGGAGAAATGTTTCTGAATTTCCAAGAGTATTAGAAACAATGCAGAGGAAAAAATCATGAAAATGACTTGACATAGGACTGCTAAAGACAACAAACTTAAATAACAAATGGGCATACCATTAAAAAAAAATCCATACTCAAGAACACAGAAAATGGAGATGGAAAAGATACATTGGGTCATATTCTGCATCTCCTGCTAGAGTACAATTGGTCGCTGCAGTATGTCTTTTACCCAATGTAGCCTTAAATTGTTCAAAACAAATGAAATTCCTCTACTTCCTTTGGGAGTGTCTGCCACAGACTGAAGATCTCACTGTCAAGGGATGTTTCCAGCTGTTTAACCTAAATTATGCTTATTTTCCAAGCATTAGTGCTGAAGTTCCCTCCTTGCTGTTTATACCTCTCACAAGGGCCGTGCCATCATAGTCCCGTCAATATTGTTTGCTCGTTATACAAACAAAAGGCCAGTCTCTGGAAATCGATCAAAAATGTCAGGCGGGGCAGTGCTCTTACATCGTAGCTGCTGGAATAGCAACAGGCGCATTTCCACACTTCCATCTGTCTCAGTTCCATGGTTAGTAGAGCACCTTTGCGGTAGGATGAATTAGCTGGGGGGTTTTGTGTGACCATACGCCTTCCAAATCAAGTACTTAAGGTATCCTTGTCTGGCATTGTGTTGGAAAGTGTACACTTACCCAAAATGGGATGTGCAGAACCAGAGTGTAACAAGGTAAACAGAGGCATGGCTGTTGCTATCCAAGTTTTTCCGGATGCTCTGAGAGACGGTTATGTCTAGGAAAGTCTGTAGATCTTCATTTTGTGTAAGAATAAGTGATACATTTTGATTAGCACCTTCTTGTAAGAGAAACCATGAAGAAAGCGCTATGGAGAGGCCAAGCTTTTGTGGAGTGTGGGTTTGTGCAGGAAGAAATACTTTGAGCTACTCAACCCCTCACATCGGTACTCTCCAGACTTCCTGTGGGCCTTCAAACTAAATCATTTAAAAATTGCATCTGTGATCACTTTCTAGGACATGCTCTTCTTATTCATTATCACATCGTAACTCTGAAGCAGACCAATTTCAATGTTTTGGCTCCTGTTTGCACCTCAAAATTACGTTTCATTGTATTCAGTTAGACGTATTGTGTCAAAAGCATACAAATGACAGGTAACAGCGTACTCACAAAATGCAAAATGTTTTTCTTTCCTTGAAACTTTCCCTTGAAGTTGCCCTTTTTTCCCGTAGACCCTTTCACTGTCTTTAAATACCAGCGACACCTTTAGCTCCACCCCGTCACACAATTTTCCTGTATCTTAGAGTCTTGCTGCCAGATGAGGACGCTGGACAGTGGGATTGGAACCTTCCCCCTCCCCGACTCAGGGAACCGATCTACAGGGCGACACGTTTCTAAGCAAGAATCAACTTCGGAAGCAGAAGTCCTTGCACCCTCTGAGGAAGTTCTTCTTTCAGCTCCTTCAGCAAAAGCCAAAACTCTTGAGCGAGAAGTGCCTTCAATAGCTAAGAGCCAGGAGTCTGTGGAAAGCATAATTAGTCACTCAACATCTGATCCAGCCATGACTGCCAAAGGAATACGACCTTTTCAAAGTCGCCTTCCAAAACCAGCTTCCTCAGGTAAAATGTCAATTACACTGCAAATCACATTATTTCTGCCCTGACGTCTGTTTTCATTAGCAGAAGTCCTATAATAATGACAATTGATAACAGAAATGTTAAATGCAGAGCAGGAGATATTCTTTTTATGAATGCATAAGGTTAACAAGTTTGTGACCTGAGCCATATGGAAATTTTGTTACACATAATGCTTATCTGAGGAAGGCAAATGTGTTAAGTACTTAAGTCCTTTTCTCAAGAAACAGTACTTGAAGAAAAAACATATGCCAGCCTTGGAATTTGACTTGAATAAGAATGCAGATGTTCAGCAATATTCATGATCAGACTTTGCAGCAAAGTACAAAGCATAGCCATGTTGTGACATAGGAAAAAAATATTCATAAAGACTTGCTTTTGAAACAGATTTGGACTAAGGACTCGTTTGTTCTCAATACATAAATTCTGTCTGAATGAATATACAGCCTTGACCTCAAACAAGGCTCTCATTACTTTACTATATTACACAAATACCTTTCTATATACAAATATATAATACCTTATTTTCACTTCTCAGTGATGTGTGTGGTTAAACTATAAAACAAAAGCTGACAAACGAATAAAAGGACTAGCAATCCAGCAAAGCACCGACAAATAACTTTGTATTAGTAAATAGTTCCCTTGAGCTCCGTGCGATTCTTTATAAATGCACACTCACCGTTTGTGTACATTTTTGAAGATTTTTGAGTTATTAATATATATGTCAATAACGTTAGAAATCCTTACATACAGCATGATAAATATGGTACAAAATGCAGTAAAAGTAATTGGTTTAATGGAGAAGAGTATTGTTTTGTCTTGATTAAATGCAATGTCATGTATTTATTGGGGTTATGGTTGTTAGCACTTTGTCAGCAGAAGTATTTATTGCTCCTATAAAAGTTGTGAGTGTTTAACTTGCATAAATCTGTATTGCTCTATCTGTAGAAACATTGCATGTAATTAGCATGTAAGGTTAAATACCAAGTTTAAGCTTAGTTTTAAGGCCATCAAATACGTGCTCTGCTAATGAGCTGATGCATATTGAGCCTAGGAGGAAAGAAGCCTCTTTTATATGTTCATAAGATGCATAACAGAAGAATTCTAATTAAACATCTTAGCACTTAGTTGATTTAGCAGTATTCCCAGTGCAGTATTGTAATCGTATAATAGACTGCAAACACGCATTGTATGCTTCATTGCAGACTCTCCTACTTGTTTCAAATCAAACCTAAATAAAAGATATTTTAATACTTAGTATTTTTTAAATAAATGTACTCTTAATTAATGGTAGAGCTAAGAAGGATTCAGAAGAGAAATCTTAGTTATAGATTATATGCTACATGCTTGAATAGCCACATGTGTGACCTCAATTCAGCAGTGTGCTCTGCAGTAGAGTCCATGATTAAACACTGTCATTATAACAAATTGAACAGAAACTGCAAGCATTGAATTGCTTCATAAGAAGTCAGTAGCAGTAAGACTGTTCTGATCTTAATGCTAATATTCGCTGCAGCAACCTTGTAAGGTTTGTATCTTAATTAAATTGTCATGAAGAGATGTTAAAAAAAAGTAGTATACATCAGATGGTGGGGTCAACTCATTCTTTACTAGAATATTTTCATTCGATTCTTCTCTCCCTCACTTTCTCATCCAAATTACAATTATCATTTTATTTCATACGCAACATCTATCTTCTTTGGTGTTCTGATTTTGCATAGTGCAAATATAGCAAATAAAAAGGCTAGCTGATTGACAATTTCTGCTAGAAAGGTACTTCTAATTATATTTATGTTAGCAGACTGTTCTCTCTCTGAGAACATACAATAGCAAAGCAGATCCTACAATGCCTAGAAGTTGTTATTGAATGTTGTTTCTTATTTGAAAGAGTTTCTATTTTAAAACTAATAGAGGGATTTAAATCCATGCCTTACTTTCTCATTTTAACTGGAAAAGGCTTTGGATCAAATTCTGCTACTGTAGTTGTTAGAATTATTCCAGTAAGTTAGTAAATTGTTCCTTTGAGTAGTAAGGCATTATTTGACATAATGAAAGTATCATGACTTGCCCCTGGTTTTTACTGAATTATAATTGAAACGCTGTCATGAAGATGTTGATGAGACCTACAATTTAAATAATGTCTCTCTTAATTCAGGAGTAATTAACCTTGCAAAGCAAAGTGAACAAGAACCAAGTTCTGTGACCTCTGTCTTATTAGAGCATACTGAAGAAACTGTGGAAAATAGAAAAGTTCTTCCAGGGCGGACCACCAAGAAAACTACTAAAACAAAGGTATAAATTAAGTGGCATCTATTAAATGAGATATGTATTGTGGTGTAAAGAATCAGAAATGGGGAATGTTTTTAACATAGTGGGAAGAGTAACTAGCAATCTAACAGCTAGTTACTTTCTTGCCCTTCGTTTGCAATCTCATTATTTATTACTTATAATAATACAGCACCCAAAGGTACTTTGACCTCATGGTTTATAAACATATTTTAATTAAAAACCTCACAGGCATTTTATAGGCAAGGAAATCGAGACCTTTTACCCTGTTTTTCTCTTCAAGAAATGTGGTCTTGTTTGTTTGCCTGCCGTGAGATTTGGCTCTCTTTTCTTCCCCAGGCCTAGGTTTCCTTGTCTGTACGGCTGAGTAGTATGAGCGCCTGAGCAGATGTGCTGTGAAAGTACTGTGGAAGAAAAAATGCTTTTCTTACATCTTTCTGTGTGGTTTTGGTTAATCCCCGCAATGATCTGTCTGTCCTTCAGTCTTTTCGTGAAAACTGTAAAAAGAACAGGCAAATGCACATACCTGTGTAAAAGCTACCGCTGATGGTTGTCAAGTTATTCACATTCAGCAATGCCAGGCTGTCAAGCCCGGGGAGAAGTACAGGGTCAGCAGGTTAGCAAAGAGAGAAAAAACTGTATCAAGAAAGTGGGCGTTAGGCAAGGAAATTGTCGGACACTGCTAGATAATAAGCCTCACATTACAAGAGGCTAAAAACATTTTGTTGCCTAACTTTTTTGCATGTCTGCTTTATCGATGTATTTACCCGCTGGGGTATCTCACATTTTTATATGGCCCACACTCTGGATATTTAGGACGGAAACAGAGAGAGAAAATTACTTGTCTTGTATATCCTTGACAAACCGGTGGTGAATCCTCTGTAGTGCAATAGTGTTGGCTTCCAAGTAACAACCACATCAGTGCAGTCTTCACCTTGAGCCAGTTATGACGGACCACCTCCAGTCCCAAAACCATCATAAGACATGATACATGTGTTACTGCTAATTAGTCTGCCTAAGAGTCAGAAGGTCAATGTGGGTGTAGCTGGAGTGAATGTGTCTATATGGTTTCGGGACTACAGCTGACTTGCAATCTCCCAATTTTACAGATAATATTGGGCATACCTGGCTACATGCAGGTATCCTCAGGTCTGGTGCCCTCTCCACAAGTACGTACTTCCTATCAAACGGGTGTCCTTCTGCATCAGTTAAAAACTGCTGCATGGATGGGAAGATGGGGAAATTAATATCACTCTCTGAAAACCAGAATTAAAAACTGTTTTGAGCCAGTGATAGGCAAAGGGGGTTAGGATGGTAGGTGGTATTTGTAACTGTAGATGCCGTTAACCGAGCAGTATCAGGCTTAGCATCCCCATACCCGTTTTGTGCGTTTTATTGTACTGTGCTGCTGCTCCTGAAAGTTTTAAGCCTTCAGGCCTTCCATGATTAGAAGCTGTCCGGAGCTGTCAGCATTCCTATTTACTCCCAGAAGAAAATCCTTAGTGTTGCTTCCTGAAGAAAAATGGGATAGGAATCAGCTGGGAATCAAGGGCTCTCCAGTACTGTAATGTAGATGCCAGGACAAGGGACATGAATTTAGGACAAATTTAGTATTTAATGGTATAGAGAGCATGAGCATTGTCTACTGGCCATCCTAATTGCCTCTAGTATCGCTTGCAGCAAACCATTTGATGTGGGATAATTTTATATGTTACAAATACACTGTATTAAACATACTTGAGAAGTTTTAAAAATGAACTTGATGGGTGAAATTATCTAAAAGTGTTGGTAGATTTGAAAACAATGTTGCAGTGGAAAAAAAAATGGTAAAATCTGGACTGCGTCTGCCAGACTAACTCAGGATACTTACCAGGACAAGAATGTGTTATTTCCCCCATGTCGGACTGATGACTACTTACTTGAAGGAGAAGTGGCTAGTTAAACTGATGCGGATTTTTTTCTAGTTTAAGTATCAATTTATACTGCATGGTGAATATAGAATGTTCCACTCCTAATACCATCTTCGGCATTATTTTGATATATATGCATCATCTGAATGATGGCAATACCCTTATTTGTACAGGACAGAGCTCTGAGAGTCTGTACTTATTCTGCAAGCAGCAGTGACACTGAGCCGGAGCCAGAGTATGAAAAAAATTATTTTAGGACTGCAGAGGAGACTTTTGTAGAGTTAACAAAGAACAACAAACAAGGTAATTGCAAATTTGTAAATAAAAATGTATATCCCTCATCTCCACTCTGACTCAGCAGCAGATAGTGTCCTTCATTAAACTTTCTGTCTAGTTTTAACTTTCTAACCTCAGATTTTACTTCAGTCTAATTTTCCATTAGCTTTTTATTACTTTTTGCTTTTTATTCTGTGTGTATCTTTTTTTATTCTCTTCCACAGTTTTTGCTAGCAGGGGCTTAACTCCTAGGTTTTTATGCATAAATCCCTGCAGTGTAGGTAAAAAGAAGCCTTCTGTACGTTAGTACAAAATACAAAAGGTGACTATATAGATAGCTTCCCTTTTTTCTTTTTAATTATATTAGCCAATTGAAATAACCAAATGATCAAGGCCATAGTTTTCCAACCTCCGTATCAAAGTGATGTTGGTTATGGGGCCATAGTGAAGTCTCTCTCATTGTCCTCTGTGTGTATATTGCCATTTTCAAGTATCAAACCTTTTTGCAAGAATTGATAGCAATTTGGAATTTACTGAATTCCAGTAGATAAAAACACATTAAGTGAAGTTCTTCAGGTAATAGTTTTCTGTGTGTTTAATAACCCAAGAAATTGCTGTCTTGTCTTGACCACCAGCTTCCCATGCTGCAAGCCACCTTTCAGGGCAGATGTGTGCCCTCCGGGAGGGGGAGGAGAGTGTGGCTCATATCCATGCCTACGCAGCCGGTAGCTTCCCTGCAGGAGATAAATTCTGGCGAGTGCAAAGGCCAGTGCAAGGTCTCCGCACCACAGAAGCCCTGAGAGCTTAAGCAGCACTTCAGTGATTCATAGGATTTGTGCTGACCCTCTGCACAGCAGTGAGCTTGACCTAGCAGAGATTAGCACCTACAGTAGATACCGCAGTCATGAATGCATTAAAAATGCCGTGGACGGCTAGATACTGTTGACAGACATACTGTGCTCTTTAGTGTCTGAGGGGAGTTGGACTTAAACATTTGGCATTTTCAGAGCTAATCCATTTTTTTCTGGTTCCACCAGAGAGAGAGCAGAGTAGGAAGCTAGGACCGTTTGTTTACATTACACCTGTAACTTTGTATTTTTAATCTGTGTGAAACGTTGCAAGTCATTTAACTCAGCCCATAAACACTACTTTTTACAGGTTTTGCTTTTTATAAATCATGTTCTAATGCAAGAAAGATGTGTTTTGTTAAAGAGATAGATAAGCATTTTTTTCTGTATTGATCACAATTTGCCAAAAAAATGGATTTTATCATGGGTAAGCAGTTGCATTAAATGGCAGCAGATTCCAAGTTTAATGATACCTAAGCATGACTTGAAGTCACCTTCTTACATAGCAAATCATTAATTTTGTGTATATGCCTAACTTTTGGGCTAGTAACTGAACTAAAATTCAAAATTGCGACTGAGACAAGTAGAAAAAAAATTATAAAGCATTATTGCAAAAGTATTTCTGCTATGGTCATTCTTTATGGTCAAGATTTCTGTTCTGTCCTCTATAAATGCAGTTCTCACATCTTATTAATAACAATACTTTATTCCATTCTTGGTTCAAAGGTCTTAGCTTCTTTATGCACAAAAGGGATATACCCCTAAAACATCCACATGAGGCTGAGGCAGGGGCTGCAGCAAAACAATTCATAGAGAATATTTTTGTATGTATAGATAATTATATTTAGGATCATAGCATTGTCTAGGTTGGAAGGGACCTTTAAGACCATTGAGTCTAACCATCAACTTAAAACTGCCAAGTCCACCACTAAACCATGTCCCTAAGCGCCACATCTACCCGTCTTTTAAATACCCCCAGGGGTGGTGATTCCACCACTTCCCTGGGCAGCCTGTTCCAGTGCTCGACAACCCTTTCTGTGAAGACATTTTTCCAAATATCCATCCTGAACCTCCCTTGGTGTAACTTGAGGCCATTTCCTCTTGTCCTATCATTTGTTACTTGGGAGAAGAGACCGACCCCCACCTGGCTACATCCTCCTTTCAGGGAGCTGTAGAGAGCGATAAGGTCTCCCCTCAGCCTCCTTTTCTCCAGGCTAAACCACCCCAGTTCCCTCAGCCGCTCCTCAGAAGACTTGTCCTCCAGACCCCTCACCAGCTTTGTTGCCCTTCTCTGAGCACGCTCCAGCACCTCAATGTCTTTCTTGTAGTGAGGGGCCCAAAACTGAACACAAGTATTCCAGGTGGGGCCTTACAGTGCCAAGTACAGGGGGACAATCACTTGACAATCAATTTATTAGATGAGTCCCCGAAACAATAATGAACTTTCACTGGTTGCAAAATTATAATGTTGGAGTGATTTTCATTTTCCATTTATGAGCAGGGAACAGAAAGACTGAGAGACTGAATGCCCAATGCAAAGGCTATTAAAACTCATTGATAAGACCTTCATTGATTTAGTGGGCTGTGGATGACACTCCCAGTACATTTCACAAGCTTATAGAGAAGCTCAGTAGAATAGCAGGGAATAAGCCACATATTCCAGGTTCGTCTGTTTCGACCACGAAAATATTTTGATTCCAGTTTCGTTGAGGTTTTAGCCTGATGCAGTTCTGTTGGAGGCACTGGAGGCAGAGGCTCTTCTAATGCTATAGGTTATAAGGCAGAGTTGAAGTTTGGGTAACAAGAAGTGTGAGGAAAGAAGCTAATGATCATGTAAGCCTCTGACTCCTGTGCGTTCTCATGAAGCTGCAGAAAGTCTCTCTGGTTTTGCTTTGATCTTCTGAATGAGTTTTCAGCCTTGGACTTTGGAAACTGAGGTTTTATTCCTAATGTCCTTGTATTACAGTAAGATCTATAACAAATGGGTAAGACCTGTTTCTTAGCTTACTAGTGTATTTTTTAATACTGTTGAATTCATTAGCTAAAAACATAGTGAAAAGGAAAGAATTATCAAATGTAGCCAAACTGAAAGACATGCTAAAGGAACTTAGCACATCAGCCATGTAAGGCTATTAAGAGAGAGGAACAAAATCTTACAGCAAATAAATAAGTAGAACGATTCCCCCAAATTAACCATCTCGTCTATAATTTAAAAAGAAAGGAAATTAATTCTGGCTGTCTCATACCATCTCCTTCACCTTCAATATTAAGTATGAACAGTCCCCTGTATATGCATTGATTGGAGAGTTAGGAGCTAGTATTTAAATGCTTTTATTACATTGAATTCCAGATTCTTTAAAACATTTTAAATGCATTTAAAAATTGTAAAATTACATTACAATGTATGTAGACTGCATTTCATCAATTAAATATGCCATAATATTATTTTTAATATCTCTTCCAGCTGAGCAGGAAAAACAAAATCAGAGAAAGTCATTTCTGGGGAACCCGATGTCAATCTTGGATTTATACCAACACAGTTTCTATGGCCATTTTGGAGAGGATGGACCTGAACAATTAACACATTACAGTTTAATTGAGCAGCTGAGTGGGGCTTCCAGTAAAGACAGCAAGAGCAAGGAGAGCCCAAGTGTGAGTAACTGTGATTTTCGTATCGCTTCTCATTTTCTTCATGATTATTTGTATTTGTCTCTTGTTTTTTCCTCAGTGTCTTGACTGATTACAAAAACCAGGCACACTTGAAAACAACAGCATGACCCGCTGAAGAGTAAAGATCTAAATATTTTTAGAACAGAATGTTACATTCTGATGCTCACCTGTCATAGAATTAGAGTTCCAAAATTGACAAGTAGAGACAGGCTAGCACTAGCACTCTACCATTAGAGAGGAGTTGAAATTTAAGGCTAGCAAAAGAACACAAAATTTATCTTCTAAGGCTGCTCCTTCACATATAGTTAGATAATATGTATAGCACAACATGCAGTAAATGAATTAAATATCTAAAGTAGTATTCCTGAAAATTCAAATGAAATTACGCTAGGGAAATCAGCTATCTTCTGCTCTCTTTTGAAATAACTCTTGGTGTTAGCTCTGGAACTCCTGATTTGAGGGTTTTTACCATCTTTTGATGAAGATCAGTCCTGATCTAGTTCTGACCAGTCCAGATCTTGATGCTAAACTGAAACAAATTTGTTTTCTCTGCTTACTTCATGTGAATCCACTTGCTGTTTATTTCTGTCTCTAAAAATATTGAACCTGACATCGTGCAGTCTCAAAAACCCTGAAAAACAACTTCTCAACCTGCTCTTTTCCTCCTCTTTTCTCATGCCTTCTCCTCTCATCCTCACACTTCTTTCACACTGGTTCTCTCCTTTGCTCTAACAAGCCTATTTGTTTGAAAATAGAGCGACCCAGCCCTGGTCCGCTGTAATCATTCTGCCTCCATGTTCAGTCTCTTTCTCCAGCTCTTCTTTTTAAATACAAGCTCTTTTGTTTCTGTGTGTAGCACTCAGCACATTTTGAGTATATTACAGTATAAACAAAGGTGGTAGCAGAAAATAATGAATGAGCTATTGTTTTGTAGCATTCTGGTGTAAGTGAAAAAGAATTTATCTCTTCCCACACCCCCGTTTTCAGCTTCAGAAAATCACTGTGCATTGTAACTTCAGAGGTGATTAACCAAAGTTAGAGTTTTACAGCTTTCAGGAATCTGGGCCAAATGTGCAGAAGGAATGTGTGGAACAAACTGGCAATGCCCCTGTTTATTCCAACTCTGCTGGCATGAAAGTCCTGCTTAACTGAATATTAAATTGACTCACAAATTTCAGAAGAAAAATCCTGAAATGTATCTGCCTCATTTCCCAATCAAACAAATTCCACTACTACCCAGAATATGATTGAATTTGAATATATTTGGGTCATATTAGAAAGAAGAATTTTAAAGAATCTAGCTTCATAGTTGGGAAGAAGAAAAGGAAAACAAAAAAGGTAGCAGAAGAGTATTGAAATGATAGATGAAAGAAAATAATTTGAGCATCCACTTAGCTCCTCATCTTGAACATCTAGAAATTCATAGCTTAATTATGCAGATGAGATGAATTATATATGCATGTATGTATATATATAAAAATATATAAAAATCAGTTCTGCCTTCTGTTAGACAAGGTCTTTTGCTATTAACAGAGCAATTAGATTTGCTTCCACTATACAAAAGTGGCTCAGACTAACATCCACTTTTAATTCATTCTTCTTGTGCATTTCTTGTACATGACATCTCTGCAGTGTGCCCAATCAGCATCAAAACTTGAACAAAACTCATTGAAATAGCCTTAGGAGCCTTGTAAAAATCCATCATTAAACTGGAAGGCAACAGGTGTAACTCAGCACTAGCATTTTTCATGCATTACGTTGGGGCGCTTCTGAGATTACTTTTGAGGATCTGAAATAGCTCTCAAAACAGCATTGCCTCTTGCTGAACAGTGAAGGCTCAATAAAGCACTAGAGATTTGCCTATTAGTATTAAACTTTTCAGAATGACAAATGAGAAGCACTAACCATGAAAAGCAGGTTGCCCTGAACTCCTTGTTTGAACCAGCATGGCAAATTTTTCTGAGCTGTAATTTGTCCGAACCAAGAAGATGCACACTCTGTTTAAATTGGAACTGTGTGATCTGGAACATTACCCACAAAAAAAAAGGGGGACACCTGAAACTGACGCACTTATGGCCAACAACTCTAAAAGAAAACAGAGAAATTTGGGGGGGAAGGGGGGTGCAGCTTTCATGCAGAATATTTGGCATTTTGAAAAAGGAAATGCTACGTGCTTCGAATTTCATTCCCAAATGCTGTGTGTGAAGCCTTTAAAAAAAATAACAACCAAGTGTCGTGATGGACAGAATGAGTTTACGCCGCTTGTCGAAAGAGCAGTGTGCTGTATCAGTCCCTCAGCCCAATTAAATTGGACTGTACAGCACCAGTACGATAGTGGCTTCAGACTGGGTGCTCTAATGAGACATTCTGGCAGGAAGCTCTGTTAACCAAGACTTACTGTCATTTGAATTGTCTCCTTCTCACCGAACATATCCACCAATGTTACCCCCAAAGCATATACACAACAAGTTTTATCAGCAAAAAAGTATTGCACGGAAGGAGTTTCAGAAGGGAAACAACCAATGAGCAATTACTATGATAAAGGGACACTGAATGGACAGTTTGAGGAATCAAAAACAGCTTTTACAAATTGAAAGGAGAAGTATTTATCGTTCCAGTTTCTTATCTGCCAAGTCTTAAACAGCATCCTGGTTAAATTTTCTTGGCACTGAGTCCAATTTGATGTTACATTTATTTTGACCTGGGAAACATATTCTGAAATAATGTCATCCTTTTGTACACTGCAGAATTTTGGACAATAAAAACAAATCACAATTTCAAACAAAGGAATGAAATGCGTTGAATCATGGACATAAAACTTTCACTTAAATTAACAGCCGTGGTGTATTTTTCTCATGTAGGATTTTGTAAACTAGCAACTATCATTTTTATATGTATCAATTGAATTAATTTTAATGAAACAGAAATTTTTCTGATTTAATAAAGCGTATGCAGCACCTGATCCACAGTCCACCGCAGTCACCCCATGGGAGACACCTATTCAGTGAAACTTCAGGCGCATTAAACAGCTGTTCCTCTTCCTTGCAGCAGTAACTAGTAGTGCCTGGAGCAGTTTGCTGACATCATGATTGCTACCGTATTTTTGCAATGAAAAAATTATTTCACATTTCAATTAATTTATTGTTTAGACTTTAAAAGCTCAGTGATTTATTTTCTCTTATAAGATTTCAGAAAACAAGATAAATGTCCCTCACCCAGGCTCATTATTTATTAACTTATTTTATAATCAAACGAGAACCAACACAAGACTTTCTATTGTCTTCTTTGTTCCCTTGGAGAAGTAACTGAGTTGGTCAAAGCTTTTATTACTTAATCACCCTTATGATCCCAAAGCAGCATGAAAAATACGTTTTCCTCTGTCCTTAATCAACCATCACATAATTTTTTTCTGTATCACAGCCCTTCTTGCATTCTTTTGTCCCTATGTATTACTCAATTTGAGTCGCCATGAAGGCTTGCTTGTATTTCAAGGCATGACTTGAACCCTTTACGGAAAAGATCCTTTATGGAAGGGGTTGGTACCCAAGCTTCTAAATCCTCTTGTTTTCCCTCAGTTGTGGTGACATACATGAGAAATTTGACATTTCTGGCACAGTTACAATGTTAACTACATCAGCAATTTAACTACGGCGCTCGTTTAATGAAAGAGGCTTGTATGTGCGATGTGAAGTTAGGGTCCTACTCAACACGGCAGAGTTTGTATGTGTTGTACAGATGATTCATGAAGGAGATCAAATGCTCAAATCACCACGTCTTGCAATTCAAGTAGATGTTAGAGCTTCCTGACAAATACAGGAAAAGGAAAAATTAGAGAAGTTGCTGCTGTTTTGGCTGCACTTACACATGGGACAGATGTGGCGGCATTCCCAGATAAACTTAAGGTTTTTTTACAGCTGAGTAAGCTGATTGGGAGTTAATGCTATCTGATTGACTCATTGCACTCACAAGCCTTCTCATGTATCGTATTAACAGAGGGGAATATCCACAAAAGGGCTAGAAAGAAGAATAAGAAAATTTGGTAATTGCACAAAACTTGCCATCGTCAGGGATCCCAGAGCATTAAGCTGATACTATAGAGCATGTTCCAGCATTCCTGAATTAGTTAAAGCAGCCTAGACACTTCTGCAGGCTACACTAAACAAGAGTAAGGGGAAAACAAAGGCAGGCATGAGCTGCTCCTGCTTGCGTTTGGCCTCCTACTGAGATCAGTAGGTCTTGAGTTAGGGTACGAATTGGCAGCACACTGGGCACTTTGCACTGTTCACCTATTTAGGCAGCTCTTGGAGAACGTGCCAGCAAAGCTTATGTGCCTGATTTGGGTTCTCTGAGTCACTTTCTGAAGCTGCCTTATTCTCTCTGAAAGAGAAAAGCTTTTAAATGGAGCCCATCTTAAAAGAGACTCTCCATATTTAAATGTTTGAAGTAGTTCCAGGGAGCCCATGTGCGCTCTGCTTTTACAGAGAACTGATTTTTTTTCACATTATCAGATATGCTTAGGAAGGCATTCTGTTTATCACACGTGAAAAAGCCTAAGGTACTGATTCAGGTCCAATTAGCAGCTGGGAAGAGCTGCATCCTAAGAGTTAAAAGTGGGGAGGAGGTATTGACCTGTGGAACTCCTCGCTTCTTTGCACTGACCAGAGAACGGGAGCCTATGCAGCTAGCCTACACCGAGTACCCAACTTTCAACCCAAAGTTAGCAAGATGCGCAGCACCCCAAGCTTTCCTCTGTGGAGAACTAGTAAAAAAGCAGCTATTGCAGCTACCATTTGTATTCCAGAGAGTGAAACTGCATCTCAGTGCACCCTCAAGTGAGCACTAAATAATTACCTTGCTTATACTTTCATAATAACAAGAGTTCCTGCAGGTGGGGCAGCACTGGTTGCTTGGTCTCAGGATCTTAGTTTCACTGTCTGTAAATTGCGGACAGCAATAACTATCTCATGGTGTAAGCAGAAAGGAAATGGCAAATGCTGTAGATGACCTAGCTCTTAGCCTGTTTTGCACAATGTGTGCGTTACTGCAAATACGGAATTTGAAGCAACTCTTACGAATTATTATACTAGAAAGTAAGAGAAGATAGAATAAGAGAAAGTATCTAGATGGGCTAGATCAAATCCGGGAATTAGTTGATTATGGATTTCTGTGTACTGATTGTATAATTGTATAATTCAGTTACTGTGTATCAAGCACAGAAACCTCACCTCCTCCTTGCTGTTTTCCTTGCCAGGTTTAAGACAGCAGAAGCTTATAAGGTGAAGAAGCAATCAGATGTATTTCCTTGCCTAGCCCTGATGAAACTAAGATGTTAAGGAAGATACTACCTTAGTACAATTTGTAGATAGAGAATAAGTCTGCAGAGTTATTCACCTGGCTTTTGTGGGTTTAGATCAGTGCTTTTCTTTCATGTAAGGAATTAGTATATAAAATCTTTGCATATGTTTGGGGTGGTAGTTTATTAATGCAAACATTAGGTGATGTCAGCCTAGAACCAGAGAGAGGGAGGGTCTAATTCATTCGGGATCAGCTATCCTTCCATCCTCCCTGCCGCAGAAGCTGAACATAACGTTTACTACATTTATGCTTTTGTATTAGATCTTCAAAATTCAGATCATGTTAGCACAGGCTGTATATAGAA
This sequence comes from Vanellus vanellus, assembly GCF_965231255.1. Lineage (NCBI taxonomy): Eukaryota > Metazoa > Chordata > Aves > Charadriiformes > Charadriidae > Vanellus > Vanellus vanellus. The sequence continues at coordinate 9,036,938 of NC_138910.1, forward strand.
GATCCAGCAGCAGTTTTAAAAAGGGCAGTGTTACAAAGGGAAAGTAAACTGCCCAGCAGACTTGTATGCCCATCTAGGACTCAGCACCTCTATTTTGGAAGCAGAGCGAACTACCTCACCCAGAGAAAAGGAGCAGGTACTGGGCACTGTGTTAGGACACAAGCCAGAAGTCTCACGGTGGTGTAAATCCATGCAGACGTACCTGCTTAGGTCAGAGTGCAGTCCAGTCATGGCAGCCCCGAAGTGGCCCTGCTGGAGCTAGGCTGCCCCCGAGCTCGCTTGCCTCGTGCGTGCTTGCGCAGAGCTGCCCTGGACCTCTGCCTCTGGAGCTGGTGCTGCCAGGCAAGGTCACGTCTGCCTGCTGCCACCGCGGGGAGGTCACAGAGAGCACTCGCAGGAGGCCTCGCTGGGCATGGACTGCACTACTGAAATAGCCACTCTCTGCACCGCAGCCCCCCCACGCTCCCTAAATGTGGTATGTATGGAGGTCTTTAAGTTACACATGTTTCCATTTGTCAAAATTGTCTGAATAGAATTTCCCCACTGACAGGCTTGGGGCTGCGAGAGTTCCTTTCTATTTAATCAAAGGTTTTTGTTTCTCAGATGAATGATGCAATACTTGTTCCGTCAAAGCAAAGACTGTCTGAGTAATTACCCAAGTTGATGTAAGATCTATTGTCAGGGGAATTTGTATTTGACAACGTAAGTGACAAAAATCACAGGAGCATGATCTGATAAGAAAACAGATTTTACCATACCACCCATGGGAGTAGTACGGAATTAAAAATATTTTTCCTAGCCGCAAGCCTGATTCAACTCATGTGGGGAAATGTGAAATTAGAAATAGGCTAGAATGTCTCCAAACATCAGCAAATCCTACATCTCTGCATGTGTTTTTTCTCCTCCATAGGGCAGGTTCACATTCCAAGATCTTCTACTGAGCCTTATATTCCTAATCAGGTCTTTTTGTTTCTAGTATGTGGGCATCAAAGTTGCCTCCAAAAAGTAAAGTGAAGAGACAGCAAAACAAGCAATTTGAAGGCTGCTAGGCAGTCTCCTGGGACCAAAGTCTCACTTGACGTGTATCGCTTAAAAGAAATGTTGTGTAGTGTGGAAGAACATTCTTACAGTTAGCCTGAGGAACTAGCTTGGCAACAATAAAAAGCTGCAGTTATACAGAGACTCATTCTCTCCCTGTGCCTTCTAGGTGAAACAACTAAGGCTTCTTACACTGCTGAGAGTTTTAGGAAAAAGTCATGCAATGGAGAGTGGCTCAGCGAGGAGGATGATAACATTCTCCATAACTTTTTTAAGTTTCTAAAAGGCTTTGGCAAGGCAAAACGACATTTGGAAAGCAGAGTTCGCCAGAGAAAATAACTTTTTTAATGGTATGCGAGGGATATTTTTAGGAAAAACATATCCTAAAAAAACTGGAAGCTGTTATCTGCTGATACAGTTCTGCTTCTAGCACTAATGGACTTTTTAGTACTGTGCCACCAAATCCCATTCTGACTACCCCTCCAGCTGGTGTAAAAGTTCTCTCTATTTTATGTTTGGTTAGTGTATTTATGGGGATGGGTAGGTGGCGACATTTTAACTCAAATATCTTTTAGCACAGCGTTTTAAAAGAGTATTTGGATATTGGTGAGGGACAGAAAGTCTTTGGCATAGTACAGCAGGCTGAGTGGCATTTGAAACACATGGTGTGCAAGGCTAGCAGAAGAATTTGGATGTGAGTCTGAGAGAAGACGCGGAGGAAGTGAAAAGCTGTAGCTACGGGAGGAAAGTTAAGGACTTGAAGCATCACTGGCACGTAGGTGCAGTTCTGGTGCCTATGGCACAGCGTCATGGATTGCTAAATCCCTGAGTAACTCACAGCACAGAGTGAAGTGTGCCTGTGTGGTTTGTCGAGTGCCAGATGCAGAAGTGTGGGCTTGTCTGATTTAAGGCAACACACTGAACTGTCCTGTAGCCACAGCTGGAGCGTTGTGCTCACTGAATAGAACCCCTTTGGCACTGTAAGGAGGGGAGAACTTTGCCCTTTTTTTAGTGGAAAAACTCGATCACTGGAGCAGAAACCCCGTATCCCACCACCTCAGCAAGTAATTTCAAATTACAGAGAGGACCTTGTCTTTTCAGCATGTAGGAGCTGCATAACCACGTTACACACTGGCCCAGATGTCAGGAAAAGTCCTGCAGCTCATTTGCTGGAGTCCCTGGAGAAATGGTCCAAAACTGCTTGTGTACAAATGCCCAGAGCAACACAGAGCTTTACAGAGCTAATTTACAGTGAGCCTGCTTGGGCACAGCGTTAGCACAGCTCCTTATGGCCTGGTTACTCCAGGCCATTTCTCAGCAGGGCTGAGGAGCTGAAATAAGCGGGCTGTTGATAAGACCCCGCCGCATTTGGTCCCAGCCCACCCAGCTTGCTCACTGGTATCTTCCCAGCACACTGCACTGTGCCTTGCAGATACACCTTGGGCACTATAATGCCTATTTGCCTATATAACAGAAGGTTTCATAAGGATTTAATAGACACTGTGGCTCTTAGGTGTAAGTAGGTAGATCCTTTGGTCTAATGAGAACCAAAAGTACATATTGAATAACAGTATCATTTGCTAGTGATTTCCCTGAGTGGAAAATGTTCTGAGCTGTTTTTCAAAGGTTTGACAGATGGAGCTGCTGTGATTTGCAGCATGGCCCGAGTGCACTAATGTTTCTGCCATTTGTAACCAGACACTCTTCAGTCCTCCATCTTTGGAAATAAAGCTTTAGGTTTCATTTCTCTCTGCGTTGAATTGGAATATGATAATAATACTGTAGGCCAAAATGGAATTCAGGGCACATTAACAGCAATAAATGATAAATATTAGTAAGCTTGTGAGATAGTGTAATTGTTGTAATGGTAGAAATTTATTAGTAGTAATAAAAGAAAAAGCTAAAAAATAAATTGGACACAATAAACACCGGATTGACTCCATCAAGATAAGAGCAGTAGGGCAGAGAGGTATTCAGTGAGCTGTTTGTTTTCTGAAGCTGGAAAATATTTTGACTCCGAGAGGAGCATCTGATTAGCAGAGTTAAATGAGATGAATAATGCTGTAATATTTTTGTGAATTGTTTTTCCAGCTGAAACTTGCCTTCCCCATCTGTAATAGTGATATGTTTTGCATAAAGCACTCAAACATCACGCAGGGAAGGGTAGGAAATGACTGATCTTTCAGTATGAGCGTTCTGTTCTGAGCAGAATATGAGGAGTAAGTTACACAGCTGATGGTAGCAGGAACTGTGGCAGTATACTGAAAATATATTAGCAAACTACTTTTTTTTAATAGGGTGCTTTTTCTTTTCACATGTACACAGACAATTATATCCTAATCAATGTACTCTTTGCAAAGAAGGCAAATTTTATGTCAAATATCGGGAAAAATCATACTGAAATAATTTGCAGGTGTTTATAGTTTGTTCCGCAGGCTTTTTTTGTCTCTCAGAAGTGTTTCACCTTTTACTTAAATGAGAATTTATACCGGATTTTATGCAATATGACACACAGATTGTCTAAATCCTTAAGAAAAATATTGGGTTTTGAGAACTCAAACCCTCTATAGCAAGTCTCAAAGTGAAATATTTTATTTCCTACTGTGTTTTTAGGCCCCGATACATGAATTCCAGGCCTTGTGCAGCATCCATATTATTTTACGGGAAAGTAATATTTGTATTTGCTTTGAGAAACAAACGTGGGATTTAGCAGACTTATTAGCAATAAGTGACACAGGGAAGTTTGTAAGGTATAGGTATGTAATTTAAATGTCTAATTATCTTTCACACTGGCTAAGAAGAGTAATACAGGTTTTCATAGCACATGTCAGAGTCCTCCCAGCCTGAACTGCCCATCAATCCATCAGTGACTGAGACATATCCTGATAGCTCCGCTCCCATTGGTGCAGCGTTCTCTGGATTACTCCATTCTTTGGCTAATCATTAATAGAGATCACTAAAACTTTTACATACTATAAAAAGCTGTAGCCTTAAGAACTTCCCTTAATTATACCAGAGTTATTCTCAGCAAATAAAACCCCAAGTGATTATTGGAAGAATTATCAGAATAATTGCCAGTCAAACATTTAAAAGTGGTTTTTCTGACATCCTATTACATATGCATATATCCTATGGATTATTGAATGCTCTGTAAAGCATACTGTAAAACAAGACCTCAGATGGATTTGGGTGGATGAAAAGTGAAGCAGAAGTGGGTGGGAACGAAGAAATTAAATATGAATAAATTATATTGCTGAGCATTATAATATTAAAATGTTAATCATGCAGTAAGAATCTATGATATTTCTTATAACAGGGGTGTCTAGACTTCACCAAGACACTGTATCTGCAGAAAAGTTACCAGATTGGGAAACTTGTTGATAACACATGTACTGAGTTGCAAAGCAGATTTGAAATTTAAGAGCTTTTCAGACAATGCCTGAAGCCAAGGAATAGAAGTAGCTAAGCAGCCAGCACAGACTTCCTGATCGCTGTTGCAAGAATTATGTTGCCTTGCATAGCCTAACTGGAGAGTCTTCTTTGTGGCCCCTAATGAGAAAAAATATAGGCCATCTTTTTCAAGCTTCATTTCCTAATGGCTGCGCCTAAATTCATATTGAGACGCTTCAGCTGCCCAGTTTTCAAAGGTGCTAGAAATCTGCAACTTTTGCTAATATCTCTGACAGATTCACGTACTTCAATCCTGTGAGAATCATGGTGTTTATATTGGGGCTTGAAAATTGGTTTAGATGTTCTCCCTCTATCTGTCAGAATTTTGATGTGTAGCATCCTACTTCTGTACATTGGCTCTGTGGGCAATGTCATGGAACATCAGCAGACGTTTTCCCCTGAGTTAAAAGGAAGGCCAAATACCGTGTATTTTTTAATCTGGTCCTACTATGTTGCAGTTAAGATCATATCATAATAAAACTCTTTGGTTTTTTTAAACCCATTTCTTTATTGCATTTTCCATAACATTAGAGTATGAGCTCCTGGAAAATGCTAAAATTTCCATCTATATCATTATGTGGAATATTTTTATTATTACTATTATTGGAACACCATCCTTTCTTATCGTGTTTCTGAGAACCACTATACCAAGCCAGGGTACCAGAGTGTTCAACATTTATAATACAGCATTTCTATAAATAAAATCCATTGTAAAAACATGGAATCTTTATTATTGCATCATTAGTAGTGCAGTGATGAAAACAGAGGCAGCAGAATGAGCCAAAGAACAACAGTCGCCATCTAAAAGAGCTGCATAATGTGGAGAGCTGTAGCCTTTCTGGTTAACTGCTAAAGACTGAATAGTCTTTGGAGGTTCTGTTTGCTCATGGTAGTTTCATCACTTGTAGTGGTGATACTAGAAGATGAAGCGGCTGGCTATGTAGTAAATTCAGGTATGAAGACATTTATCTTCTTGTCTTATTCTGCAAGGCAAATGCTCTTGGTTTTTTTCATCACATTACATAAAAACTACTTGGTTGCTCAATTAGTATGTTTTCTAAGTGGAAAGAGGGTTATTGTTGATGGCACTCAGTAGTGTCACATGCACTGCACAGCAGTGTCCTTCTGTCCCTGTGAAAGTGTTTGGGAACCCACACGTACTCCACCACGGCCAAAAACTTCAATACTTGGTACTTTGATACTAAGTAGGGAATGCTCTGGACTTGGGATTTCAGGTATCTCCTGCCATTCCTGTGGGAGATAGAGCTTTTTTTGCCTCCATATCCTGTTCCTCCAGAATGTTGTAAGGCATAGAGGCTGGATGTCAAAGGATAGAAGAATCCAGATTTATGGCTGCATCATTATATAGATAATTACCATTCACGTTTACTCAGGGGCAGAAACTACTCAGTGTCCATAGGTGCTAGAACACAGGGCACGACCAAAAACATCTCCCTAGGCTCCATGGGCTCTGGATAGCAGAAACCTCCTGAGCTCTTACGCAGGGCAGTCCAACAGAAATAAAATCACAGACAACTCCAATTGATATATCAAAGCCTGGCTTGCTGTTGCTGGTGCCATTAGCATTTGCTAACCTGTGCTAAGCCAATTTTGTGAGACAGTTGGGAGTTTAACAAACCTATTTCAGATTGTATTTTGGAAGAATCTCAAGAATAGGGGAAACTGGTCATGTTCTGTTCATTGCAGCAGATGGTATCCCATTTGGTGTTTGTTAGCTTTGTTTGCAGCTCAATATTTTGTTTCTAGGGGAACTCAGCAAGTTAAATAATTTATCTCTCTAATGCATCAAGAGTCTGATCCAAAGACTACTGAAGTCAGTGCAAAACATTTGATTAACTACCACACACACTGGATAAAATGCCAGGTCCTGTATGTTGAAGAGCATTTCAGATGCTCTCTAGTGAGGAGAACAATACAGGCCTCTGTCTTTCCACAGAGAATCTTCTGCCTGCAAAGGAAAAAATAAATATCCGAATAGTGACAAAAAGCTTAGCAGTTAAGAGTGCAGGACTGTGGAGATCAGGGTGATGTTCTGGCTGACTGTCCAAATTGCTAAACCTCTCTTGCTATTAAGTTCCCCATTTTTAAATAAAGAATATAAATAATACCTTCCAGCTGCATTTAGAATTTAATCCAGTGCTGTTAGCAGGCTGCTTTGAGGGCTTTGAAGGCCCCATAGCAGTGCTAAGCAAATAATCATTATCACTTAATATTCTCATCAAGCATTCTTACTCAAGATGGGATCTTGCATTCCAAGGTCTAACCACAAACACATCGCCCCTCTGCTGAGGAATTTTCAGAATGTCAGAAGCAAATTCACACCCTGATGCTGCAAAGAGTATTGCATGAGCAGAACTATACCGCCTTCAGCAGTCCTGCTGTCCATACAGGGCTCTTAACAACGTCTGCGCACGGAGGGAATTTTTATTCCATTCTTACAAGTATTTGAATCCTGAATAATCTAAAATATCGAGGAAATCTGCACTTTAAAGAATTTTTTTTTTATTCCAGTAAATATCAAATGCCTATTCATTTTCAGCAACGCTTTTCGAATTAGTCATTCGCTAATAGAGCCTGGGAACTGCTTTGTTCTGTATTTTTATCCAAGTTTCCTGTTTGTATCATCTTTGGTCATTCAGAAAATGGGTCCATGTTAGCTCTACAGTCTGTCTGCATGAATTCCAGTTGTATTTTAGTCCTCCTAGTGGCCTACTATATTAACAATATTATAATCTGTATTTTAGGCATAGGAACGTGTTCTGTATTGCCAGTATCTCACAACAGTTTGCAGTGTTAATACTGCAGTAGCACTTCTGTATTGCTGAGGTCAGTAAATCTTCTAAAGCATTTGTCCAACAAATCCATTCATGTGACTGGCTATCACTTCATGTACACATTTCTTTATTTATACAGAAATTGTAGCAAAATCAATACAAAAAATACTACATTGTTCTGTCACTGCAGGAAGTCCACTGTGGGAACAGGAGCCTGTCCTGGCTCCTCATACAGAATTCCTTCTTTGATCATTCCCAATAAAGGTTTTCTCACAGCCAAATAGGGCGGTGAGACCCCACAGAACTGGGATTCCCACTATATATTTTTACTGTGCTTCCTTTCTCTGAAGAAGCCTCCAAAGCCTTGTCAAAATAACACCTCGCATTCTAAGAGGGGACTTTTACAGCCCAGGTGGACCCAGCACAAATGTTTACCAGCCTTTTAGATCCTGTTAGTTGCTTCACCTGAACCTTGCTGGTATCCAGGGAAGGCAAAGGTGGAGATGCAAAGGTCTGTCCAGCACACTTGTCCTGGACTGCTTTCTGTTTTGAGGCTGTGCCCCTCACAGAGAGTTTGCAGCTACTGATGCCTCCTACCAGATCCAAGTGAGAGACATTTTGTATGCCTGGCTGAACCACAAGGTAGGATGGAGGTTCTCATGACCAGAAACAGACATACTTGTATCTAAAAGATGAAGCAAACAAATCTAAACTCATAAATTAACTAAAATTCCGCTCAGATCACAGCCAAATTATATTTATATGAATCGAAATGTACATCACTGCTTTAATTTTGTACATCACTGCTTTAATTTTGTGAGGAGGCAAGTTGAACACTTCATAACTCTCCTGGCTGGAGGGACTTCCATCTGCATCTCCAGCAGTGGTCATCTTGGTGCCCGGCATTACTCTGTTTAATTCACAGTGTTTCTTTTTGATCATCCTTTAGAGCTGGGCACAGGAATATAATCAACAATCTGCATTTATGACATGAATTGCCTATTCCCCACATGCAGCCCTGTCTCTCTCATTTCCTTTTGGATTAACCCACACAGTTACTGAGTCACAGCCCAGGACTGTATCCTTGAGTTGTCTGGTAAACATGAGATTAGTTACAATCTATATTTTTTCCATCAAGATATGTTTTAGTCCTCTAGCTAAATTATTAAATCTAATCTTAGCCTGTTTCTGTTTTCGATGGTGTCACCACGGGCACAGGCATAGTGCTTTCTCCTGGTAACCATGGCAGACACCTCAAACGACAGGGATTCTCTCCGGTACCAGGCATACTGCAGTATTTGGACATACACCAGGTACTCCATAATCCATACATCAAATGAGACGGTCTGTTCCTTGACCCTGGTCATTCATGAGACGAGTGAGAGGGCTGAGCGAGGAAGCACAGTTTGTATAGTTAAGTCTCATTTCTGATGGATGCAGGCAGGATGGCTTATATATTTTGTATAGGCAAAGTAGGCATTTTAAGAGTGTGAATGGCTGGCCCCAGCAGTGGTAGTGGTCAAAGAAAACTGCAGGAATTGTAGAGGTGAGACCAGGGAAGGAAGAAAAGAGGACATGAGACCGGGCTCCAATGGTTTTTTTTTGATACCAGGAGCATGCCTGTGGGATATGGACAGCACAGGAATCACAGTAGAGTAATATGTCAAAGGTGACTGATGGGTAACATTGAGTACATAACTGATGGGTAACATTGAGATGAGGCCTTGCAAGCAGACACATCCAAGAACTCTGTTCAGCTGGTCTCTCAGGTGCCTTACTTGCCTGAGATCATATCACCGTGCTTCCCAGTTTCACCATTTTGGCACACTTCTTCATCCTTCCCCGTATAAATGGTGGGAAAGTAGTTCTTGCTCTCCTCATGGGTTATGCCACATCCTACCACATGCCGTGGTCTTTGCTCCTTTGTTGTCTCTGTTTATTCCCTTGTTCAGCAGATGTTTCTATGGTTCTTGTTCAGCCTTTATCGGGAGGTGCCCAGGGTGCAGCCGTAACACCTTCTTGCAGTGGACTGCTGTTCTCACAGAATCACAGAATGGTCAGGGTTGGAAGGGACCTCTGGAGATCATCCAGTCCTGCCAGAGCAAGGTCACCTACAGCAGGTTGCACAGGATGGCATCCAGGCGGGATTTGAATCTCTCCAGTGTGGGAGATTCCACCACCTCTCTGGGCAGCCTGTGCCAGTGCTCTGCCACCCTCAAAGGAAAGAAGTCCCTCCTCATGTTTAGATGGAACTTCCTATGTTCAAGTTTGTGCCCGTTACCTCTTGTTCTATCAGTGGGCACCACTGAGAAAAGACTGTTCCCATCTACCTGGCACCCTCCCTTTAAGTATTTATAAGTATTGATAAGATCCCCCCTCATTCTGTAAGAATAAACGTAGACTTGGGTGTCAGAATGACTTCCTGAGCCAGCAGCACATCACAGTGGGCATATTCCTGTGGCGACGTGTGCGAGAAGATTGCTAACACTCCTTTCCTCTTCAGCACCTTGAGTGGGGAAGCCACACAGGCAGACACCTGCAGCTCCCCATGCTTTCACAGGGAATCTGGGAGCTCCTGCCGATGGGCCGGAGTTAACAAACATGTCCTCAAGCACATCTGAAACTCAGCCATGAATTTCTCAGCTTTTAAATTACATTTTTTACTTGATTATCTTCCAACGGGTTTTTTTAATTCTTGATTAATTTGGGGTTGGCTATTTAATAAATTGTTTGGTTAACTAATTCATGTAGCTGTTTATAATTATTGCCTTACTATAAAATCATCTTAATAGAAGGTTGGTTGTTTTTTTTGTTTTCTTTCCAGTAGAATAATAAGTTATTTTATTATTCAAACAAGGCTTACTTCCTGCTGTTTTCAATAAGATTTTTAATAAATATGTAAATTTAAAAATTAATTTACTGCATACGTTTGGCAGCACGATTCTTGAACTGACAAAAGTTTGATGGATTGTAAAATTATCATCCATAAAAATCATCAGTCATAGTAAACAGAATTTATCAACCTCTGGTAATTTTACAGCTTTTTCTTCATCTTATCTTCTGTTAGGAACTCACTTAAAATTGATTATAATATAGTATGTTTCTAGAACCGTAATTCATTCATAGATTAATTAGATTTTAGGTTAATATCCCATCATGGTATAGGACATGAGCCAACAGTGTTTTCCAGTTGTTACAGAACCGCAGTAGAGAAACCTTGATTACTGTTCCCATGTGGTTTAACCGCCAAGACTAATCACTAATCAAATTCAAACAACATAAAATGGAACATCCTTCATAGCATTTATTTTCTAGCTGACTTATACTATGGGCTGTTTATTGATACAACTTGGTGTACTGAAATGAACTAAAAATTGCGAGAGGATTTATCCTTCTACTTTAATTTGGTTCTGCAGCCTATATCTGAAACTCTTAGCTCAGATTTTTGTGCATGTTGTGCCTCTGTCCCTCAAAATATTCTGCCCTACAGCAAAGATAAATTGTTTGCATAAATTTAGAAAGCACATGTAAATAACTGTACTGTTACGTAGGATTTGATGGCAGAATAACTTAAACTTAGGTTTCCATTCTGCAATTCATGCTTTGCTTGAATCAGCACTGAAAATTGTGCAGATCATAATGTCAGCTGAAGAGGTGGCAAGTGCAGTCATGTAACCAGCATCATTATTTGCATCTATCCTGCCCCAGTTTTCTCTGATTACAAAGGAACTTTTGCAGTCTCATTGCACAGGATCAGAAAACAGTATGCACGTAGTTCAGGCTGCATCAGGTTTACTGGGAAGGTAACCTGGGCTACAACCTCTTCCTCTGCTGCCTCTAGGAGCACTTACTGGGGCAACATGGGGCACAATTGCCCAGCCACATCCCCTAACCCTCACTTAGGGAAGGTGGTGTCCACATCCTTATAGAGGAGGACACACCTGGTGGGTTTCATTAGTGCCTTCCAGGGGGCCGGGTGTCACAGAAGCGGAAAGAAAGGGCAATGGGCTTTGGTTAGATTCACTAGAGATTAAAAAAAAATCTCTGATATGTAGAGTTGATTAAAATCTGGAGTGGAAAGGAAAATGACAACTTCAGGGTCCTAAAATAAACTATTTTGCTGGGATGGGTTTTAAGCATGCTAATTCAGATTTGTTTAAGAATAAAGAAAATCCTGCTTCCAAATGTGAAAATTATCACCTCTGTATTTCTGCTTGGTGAGAACTTGGAAGATGTGTCATTCTGACGTGTGTGCACCATGTATGTGAACATGGAGGCTCCCTCCACAGTGGCTAAATGGGCAGCCATGCAGAGGTGGGCTGATGTGTCTGGAAAGATTGTTTGTCTCTTCCCAACTGTCCTCCTGAAAGGCTAAAAATGAGAAAACTATTTGCTGTGGAGCTCACTCGTTTGTTTAAATGGCCTCTGAATCATCTTTAAAACTTGTAAGAAGGGACATTCCCTTTCTTTCCTCTGCAGGTCTTCCAGCAGAGATTCATTCTCTTTGAAATCCCCTGCAGACAGCGCAGCCCTTTCAGTGCATGCCACCCAATTTTCATAGCTGACAGAATTATTTTTGCATGGTTTCTTCATACTGCTGATTTGCTCTTGATGCTGCCACATAACATTGCTCCTTCTCTATCTGCTGCTTATGTCTTTTTGCCCTTAGGTCAGCTCATGTACCTTGGATAGTCACAGGCTAACCTGAAGTGAATCTAGTCCAGTACTCCAAAGAGAGGATTACTAGTGTGGAAAATCATTACCCACTACCAATTACCATTTGCAGTGCAGTCTTGAAGTGCAATTCCGTTTTCCATCAGTATGCTGGGTGACTGACATAACAGACATTACAGGCCAGGAACTCAGACATCACTGGAGAGTGAGAGGATAAGTGTCTTTGTAATTACCAAAATAAATAGTCTTGTTCAAAAAAGCCAAAGGTGGGAGATGAAGACAGGTAAGAACACAGCTAATACTTAGGAACAGTAGTTCCAGCCATAAAGAAGAATGACCCCGATTACTGAAAATGTCAGTGAGATTATATGTTGTATGAGTACGATCCTGCATTTACTGAGTTTGAGAGGAATTTTTTGCAACAGTGTAATGTGGGATAGAATCTGTCTCTTTACGAACCGCATTTTGTATAAGATTTAAAAAAATCTTTCTTGAACTATACTTTTTTCCCTTTCTTGATGCAGTTCTGAGTAAGTATTCCAATTTAAAACAAACAAACAAACAAACAAACAAACAAAGGAACTCCAAGCCTCTAATCTACGATAAAATTTTAGCCCTTTTTTTATAAAGCCCCTTCTTTATTGAAACAATCATCCATACTTTCATCAAGGTAAGGACAACTACTTTCATTCAGTAGGACAAAGCTCTGTATACTTAAATGCTGTGTAGTGAAACACAGTCTAATGAAGACTGAAACAGTGAAGTTACTTCAGACTGCATAGTTCCAGTACGATCCAGTAGGTTATCACTCTCAACATAATTCTGTCAAGAAATAGTATTGAACTTCAAACGGTTAAGTCATGTTCAATAACCTCGTCAGCAATCTTACCTTTCAGTATGAATTTTTTTCACTGTGATTTTTTCCATCACTAGAAAATCAGAACAATTTTGTTATTTAAGTCCCCCTATAAGTAAAGCTGAAGGGATCTCTGAAAAGTAAAGTGTATCCTATGCGTGCCTTGTTCTTTTTCAGTCTATCAGGTTCTAAAAACTGAGTATCAGCTTCCTTTCTCATCATGGATATTTCTTCCTTAATGCCTTGTGATGAGCCTCTGATTGCAGTAAGCATTGCTTTTAGTGGGTAGATTCCCTCTGTGAGAAGCAAAATTGGTGATTCCGCCAATGGGAACAGGGTGAGGCCCTGCTTTACCTTCTGGAGAAAGTACCAGTGTTTAATTGCTTTTCTTCTTAATAACTCTGAACACACTTGACAGAGCACCGGCATTGTGACCATTTTCCAAGGTATTGCCACTTAGGATTACAGTTTCTTACTCCGTTTTAAATAAACTCTGTCTGCACATAGTTGATGCATCCAGTGGCCATTCTGAGGCACTACGAGAAAACAACCGTATTTGTGGCATTCAGTTCATAGCTGAACAGAGGGTAAAAAGCTGGTTTACCTGACCTGGAAACTGGGACCTGAAAATCCTGGTTTATTAAGTTCTGCAAAAGTTCAAAGAGGGTTGGAATATACCTAATCAGGTTAAACAGTCTTGTCATATCAACAAAGTATTCATATACTTTGTAAATTATGAGGATGATATTCTTGGTATTAGAATGCTGGATGTACCTAGTCATCTCATCATTTTATGAAAATTATGCTTTTGAAAGCGTAAAGCTCAATTCACTAAACTAACTTTTATCTCCTAAACCACGCAAGAATTCAGGCTGTAGACAACATAAGTCTCAACACCTCAGTCACCCATTCATTACGCAATAGCTGTTTTGTCCAGATCTGCAGTTATGAATCATACACAGTTCACGCTAATCAGCTTTATTTCCTCTAAGGTAATTTACCTACAATTCAGGATCATCAGAAATGCTGTCCTTGTGATACTAAAATATATTTGTAGATTGTTATACTCTTAAATACCATAGGCAAGCTTTGGTTCTGTTGTCATTGTTACATTACCCATAATCTCATCAGTGGATGATATGTACCTTTGTATATATGGCTTTCCTATAAACTCCTGAACAGACTAGTGAACTTAAAAATACCCCATATCAGTGCACTTTTTCCCAAGAAATGCTGTTCATCTTGAAAATCTGATGGTGTGTCTTTGAGAATGTCATTGTCTGGTACAGCAAAATAATCGTGGGATTTCTGCTCAAATAGAAAAAAGAAAAGTGATTCATTATTTCAGAAATTATTTTACTGTGAGTCCAAGAAAGTAGATGAAAGCTTCTGACAATATACAAGGGAGAGCAAGGTTAACTTATCATTTAAGGTTATGCTTTAAAGAGAAAGACGTTCAAACATCACATTTTTAGCTCAGCTGTAATACAGCAGAGGTCATGCAGTTACAGCTTTCACCTTTGTAGTTTCCTGGATGTGACTGTACAACTATTTTCACTGCAGAGTGTTACCTGTCCACCTGATGTTAAATGAGACCTGGAGGTTGTTCACTTTCCACAGAGACTCTCCCATTGCATTCTGTCCTGGCTAGCTGATAGAAAGCTACTACCTGGTAGCTCAAAACCAACCCTTCTCACGTTACACCTTTCTGCTGCAAACTGGTCATGTAACACCGCTAAATTCAGTGGGATGTTACTTCTGATTACACCATCTGATGCGAATACTGCTCTGTATCACAATACACCTATTTTACAAGAGGCTGTGAACACATTAAAAATGTCCGATTGAACAGGTTACATATGAGCAACCTATGTAATGCTGCAACTCTATGGCCCGCTTAGACCCATTGTGTCATAAATACCAAGCAATCATAGGATGAGAGAATATCTAAATTGGTAAAACTCTGAATTTAAAATAAGAAACAGTGGCATTGTGGGATCAAGTTTACCTTGAACATATGCAGACAAAGTAACTAACAATTTTTAAAAAGGTAAAAATCTAGAAAATTGTTTTCCTTCAGAATAAAGTTTTAAATAATAACTAAAAAAATAAAAAGGGAACATACTTTGTATCTCCTATTAGAGATCAGATCTGAAATGAAAAACCTCGAGTTATACAATTAAGTATTGATTTTGTTGATCTATATTTAATTCTCATAGCAATTTAGTTGTTTTTACCCAATAGTGTTTTGCAGTTATACTTCACTTGAAGCAATGCCCTCCTTGCTTTTGTGCTAATCTAAAAACTAAATTGCCCAGTGCATGAGAGACATAAATAAAGTTCATTTTATTCTTGTGTGTAACTGATTCTGAGCCCTTTAAAGTGCTGGTTAACTAAACTTAGACAGCTGGAAAATACATTTATCCTGCAGAATGGTTCATTGCTAATTCTGGGAGCCGGCATGCCTTATAAGCATAGCCTGACCTCCAGGCAATCAGAGCTTCTGCATGTTACCATATAGAAGAAATGGACTTGCTGTTGTGTTCCTTTCTGCGTGACAGCTGTGGGGTCCTTTGTACCTGGGATCCAGCCCATCCTTCCCTGCTCCTTCCTATGAGACCTGCAGAGTCTTTGTGCTGTTCACAACAGCTGCAGTTGTGACCAGTCCTTGATCACGCAGCACTGAAAATGCATTCTACCCGCATGTAACCTCTCATTTTTAAAGTTTAAAAATAATCTAATTTGATGTATTACTGTAGAAATAACACCTATTTATAATGTATCAGTGTAACTGCAGGCTAGTTTTGTTTTCCTAATTTGCTGTGCTTGAAGTGACATGCCAGATTTTATTATATCACTAATGGGTTTTAGTTATTCCCTTTAGGATGTTGCCAACAAGGAAACATTATTCTGATTCATGACTCATGAGTTTATTTCAAAGTGATGTGACTCGTGATGAATGTCTGCATTATGTCAGAGAGAGTTTCTCCTCTTCTGACATCTAGTCACTGCTCTCAGGTGGTATAAAGCACCCCGTACCGACTAGCTAAGAAACTCCAGGGGTGGAAAGCTCTCCACTTACAAAGTAGAACAACCCTCATACCCTAAGGCTATAACAGTATGGATTTTCTACACAAAAATATAGTTAGCGTAAGTAAAACAAGCTATACATTGATCTGCTTTAGGATGATGGGATGATGCTTTTACAGAGGCAATGTGAAAATCACAGTCCTTTTCTACACTGGGCCTTTTTTTTTTTCTTTTTGCTTAGATCAAACCCTTTTTTTTCTTTTCCTGAAGTTAATACTTAGGAAAACATAAGTGACCACACTGAATGGAGCAGACACCTGATTTATTCATAGAACAGATGCAGAATAGTCAGCAGCAAAGTCGATACTTTCAGGCTGAAATGGCTTTAAGTATTACTTCTGAGAAGAATCCTGTCTGAGAGCAAGAACGTACTGTTGGTCCCATCTTGGCTCTTCTAGCAACGCTGAACAAAATCATCAAGTCCTTTTTTTTTTTCCAGTGGTGATAAAACCACCTGTTCATTATGCAGAAAGACACTACTAATATAGGAAAGATTTCATTGGAGCCCATGATCTAGAGATTAGTTGCTCTCTACACTATTACCAGATCTCACCCAGTTCTCGTGAGTACAAAATGCATCTGATCTGCTGCCAAATGTTCCTATCTGCAGGAAGAGCTACCGGTTCACATTAGTGTGACTCTCAAATGCATTAATGAACTTATTACTTTAAAACGCACAATACTAATGTCTTTGGGCTAACCCTTGTTCTTTGTTGTATCTGTGCCTCTGCTGAAGACAGTAACAAATCGACATGAACAAAACTAAAGACACTACTTAACCATATACACAATTTATCAAACAAATTCTAATAATAGTTGCTTTGGTTTTGCCTGTTGATTCATCTAGCAGCTGTTGTGACTGCCATGAAAAATAAGAAACTTCAACTAAGGATGAATCTAAATAAATACTCTTTGGTATTTTTTTCCAAATTGTATCTATAGTAACTACAGAAAAAAATCTTAAAGAACTTGGGGTAACATCTGTTTTGGCACAGCGAGTTTAAAGAAATTGAGAGTGACTTTTCAACTCTAGGAATGTACATAAATTCATTACTGTGGGAGAAAAATATTTGATTATGCAGATTCTTACATTAATATCTCTGCTTAAAGTTTTCTTTATTTTTGTTCATGGAGTTTTCTCCCATGTGTCAAGGACTAGAATATCCTATTTTCATTTTTTAACTACAAAAATATTTTTATTTCAGTTTAACAGAAAAATGAATGGATTTAAGTGCAACCGTACTAATGAAATTGTGAGATAACATCATATTGTACGTATCGTACATCTGATATCTGAGTACAGTTCTACCGAAAGTCCCATCCAGATGACCCCACGTTATTACCTAATTATAAAATTAGCAATAGATGGCCCTAGCTCCTAGTATAATACTATGCCTGAAAGAGTGTATTGTAGCCCAACAGATTACGCCTACATCAAATGAAAGAATGCAAGGTATTACTGTCTACATGACATGAGCATTACCTTTGCATATTTCCATACTAGTGCAGTAATGTGTCAAAGAAAGAAGACTTTTTTTTTCCACAAAAGGCTATAACTGAGCATTAAGACATCTAAAAAGGACAACTGTATGTCCAAAATATATCCATAACTTATTTCTGAATTCTATCTCTATTTCGGAAATAAATTTTGCCACAACAACTTTTAGAATTAGTTTTTCCTTTAATTCTTGATGTATCGTACTGTTCACTACTTCTGTGTATCTTTTGCCAGTGGGTTTCACTGATGGGCTTCACTTCAGTTTCATTTGATTCAATGATTTTACTTAAAATTTGTAGAGAATACTTCTGTTCCCTGCAGTTTCTCAAATATATTTTATAGCCTTATATTAAGTTACAAACTAGGGCATGATTAAAGTAGGATTGTAATCTAGGTTGTGCTTGTAGGGTATAATACATTATTGATACTACGTATATTCAGAATATACCACTGAATTCACTCCAGTCTGTCCTGCGGTTTAAATCTACCCTTCAGCCAGCCAAAGATCCTGCTCTCATTTTGATACTTCACCTGGGTTGCCCTGTGCAGCAAATACTCCAGGTGTCTCTGCTCCTCCTACCCAGGACTTGAAATTGGCCCCATTTGAATCGATAAAATGTTTATCATAGACCTTACTAAGAGCACTATTGAGTTCTTGCAGCCCCAAGTCTGTGCTCAGCAGCCACATTCAATTTATCTAAAGAAAAGCTGTGAAGTGGGAAAAAACATACACAAAGAAAAATCATTTAGTCTATCATACAATAAATTATTTCAGGTTTAGTACTCTGGAAGAGCAAAAAGTGCTAATATGTATGTTATTGATGCCACATCTGAGAATTTTCTCATCTGGCCTACAGCGAAGTGAAACAACTGTTTCAGTAGTATTGTATAATATTTTAAATGAGGACAAAGGGAAGACTATTTTAAGCTGAAATTGTGGAGAATTTCTATTGAAGGGTCCTAAATTTGTGTTTGTTCCCGTTACCAAGGGTTATATTCCTCCATTTTAAAAAACATTGTAATTACAGATATTCAAACCTTAGTTTTAACTGTCATCTAAAATCAGAATCTAACATAACATCCCCTAAAACCTTTTAGACTGAAGATTAATTAATGAACCAAACAGAAAATTTTCATTTTCCAAGACTTCATCCTGTTGCTTTGCTTAAGTTTGTTTGAAACGTTTGATAGAAATGCTAACCTAATCCAGACATTGCTAGCTTATGAAATACGACAAGATCGCAACATAAACAGTCATTGGACTGGCATTTCGATTTTTATCTAACTAGCCATAAAAACAAGCAATCAAACCATGTAACATTTTGTCTTTCTCTTACCCAAGATTTCCAAGGATAAGCAGCACAGCATGCACAACATTTGACTGACTTGAAACTTGAATTTTTCGAAACATTCTAATGACCCTTTACAACTGCGCATGCAATGACCCACATCATCCATACATCTGGCCATGCTTTATTTTCAGTGTGCTTAAAATACCATCTCTTTTCTGTCTAAACCAAAATATTAATGTCTTGGATTGACAGTAATTTACTGGTTCAGTCTTCACTATCTGATGGCAACACCGACAATGAGGAATGGCTTGCACTCTGACAGCATATCTCGGCTTTCTTTCGTCTTACCTCTCCAAGAGGTTGTTGGATGTTGAATGTAAATTGCTGAGTGTTATCTCATATTCCTGTGATAATATTATCTGTAAGAGGAGTTAGTTCCACAGATTTTGAAGCACCCTGTGTATGAACGGCAGGTCATTTTTACTGAACTGCTCCCTACGCAGCTCCCTAACTACTCCTTGGTCAGATCTCTGATTGAAAATACCAGTAGCTAACAAAGGGATAAAATTACTCTTGTATAATCCTACTGTGCGTTTTTAATATAATGTGCTAATACATCGGCCGGTGTTCCCGCAGAATTAGAACACTTCTCCGCGTAGGCCTGGCCAATATCTGATTGATTCTGGTCTGTGGGGATTGGCCCAGTTCAGTGTAATTTCCTGTCTTGTTGCTTTCTTGTCTATTAGAGAGGGTTTGGGTCTGTGGAAATCAATAGGCTTACACACGCAAAGCGTGAGGTTATTCTCTAGCAAGTTTCATTTGCGTCTGTAATTTATGGAAAATGCTATTTTCTCCTCTGAACATGTCTATGCACCTTTTTTTTAGCAGACTCCAAACTCTACTTAAACAAATACCTGTTTAAACATCCCCCCCCAAAGTATTCTTAAAGGCAAAGATATGAATTACTGTGGAGATGCTGGAGATGCTTAACACATGCATACCAGGGAGCTGCTACTTCAGACATTAATAGCACTTAACTGTTTTGTAAATGGAGTCCTACTTGTGTCAGCAGAATCATTAAAGTTATGATTTATCCTAAAATGGACATTAATGTTCTATTTAATTATAACAGAGATTTAAGCATCTAGCAACCTATTTCTGTTGACCCTGTGAACTTTGGAAAGACAGAAATTAATGGTGTACAGTAGGATAACTTTCTTTTTGTAAGAAATATGTTTCTAATATTTCCCTCACTTATTACAGAAGTTGAAGCAAACTGAAGAAACAAAAGAGGATTCCCAGAATAGATTATCTAAAATTTCCCTGGAGTCTCTCAATAAATTTAACAGCAATAACGTACTTTTATTAGAAAAAGAGAAGAACTGTCTGAACAAGGTTGAAGGACAAAAGGAAGAAAACGGAAAGAAAGAAGCAGCTTCCTTAAATAGCTCGGGTAGGCACGACGTGGACAATTTAGAATCCTTGAGCGATTCTCTATATGATAGCTTCTCCTCTTGTGCCAGCCAAGGCTCCAACGATGTATAGAGACACTTTGCAGTGGGCTGTGACTGCCGAGAGCGAGGGGGGAGCACAGACGGTGGTTGAAAGTCGCTCGGAATGGCTGTACTTGGGGCAGGGTGTCCTGACGTGTCCCCACACCGCAATACGGAAGGCAGGACAGCAGTCATCGCGGTGCGCCAGCCTCAACGTGGAACACAACCGACGGCTACACGGAAAAGAGTCTTAATTTTGCACTTTTGTGAATATTTGTACAGTTGTAAATATCTTGGGAAAATATATTTGTAGGGATAAATGACAGCAATAAATATCAAATTGGTGCTATGCTCCTGTAATGGCAGATTACTAACTTAAAGAAATTGATGTTAATATTAACAAGAAAAGTTAGTAGATTTTTTTAAAAAAGATTTATAATTGTTCTAGTCTTAAAACTGTATGTAGAAACACTGCGTTACCATAAACCTGAGCCTGCCAAATTGTCTGTAATAAACTTTCTTCAACTCCCTTTTACAAAACATACTTTATTTTTTATTCGTAGTGCAGTTCCATACAGGTGTTCCAGGGAAACGTGCATTTCGGTTACTACCACTTCTCAACAGGTCTCTTATTTCGAAAAGGTTTTGACTTTTGACATGGCAAGAAAATTAATAGATTAAGAGGCCTGATACTGCTGGTATTGACTTCATCAATCACCTGCATAACTCTTCGAAAGATCGGGGTCAGAGTAATTCCCTGCTGACACAAATGGGAGCCTTGTAGGAACGAGAACTACACAAACCGCCCTCTACTTCTGACTGCAGCATCGCTTCTCCACTTCCACCCCCTCTGGGCTCATTTCCTATCAGTTTCTGAATGTACCATGTTGTGTTATCTTTTGTAGCCCCCATTTGGTTTTAATTAAATTGCAACTGCTAAAATGATTTTTAAAAATCGGAACTCAACTCCTGTTGGTGACATGGCTGAAGAAGACGTTGGTGCTAACCAGTTCAAACATATCGAGGAGCAGGGGGATTGGTGTGTGTTGGGTGTTTTTGTTTTTTCTACAAAAGGTTGTTTATATGTAAGGGAAAGTCTATTTCAAAGGTTCTGTGTATTTTTTCTAGATGTGAAGTATTTATAACTGCTTTTTGTACAGCAACCTGTAAACTAGATATATTTGGGATATTTCTAGACTCTACAGTTTCTTTAGCACATGCCTGTTAATCTTCGAAATACTGTATGATCAGTGTTAATATTTTGTGCAATTTGTTATATTTTAAGTCATTTCCGCTGTAAACTCGCATCGTCCTTTTCGACTTTTAAGAAATTTTCATTGAAACATCATCTTTCGTAAATAAAAATTCTCTTGCGTACCCGTGCCTCAAGAGGGCTTTTTGGAAGGGGCCGGTGACACCCTCAGCGTGAGCGCAGCCCCCCCCTCCCCCCGCCCCGCCGAGGGGACAGGCCGCTGTGCGCACCCCCCCGCCCCGTCCCCCGGCAGTAACGCACCGGCTGACCGGGATCGGTCAGGTGAACGCGCGACGCGGCCGCTAAAAAAAAAACAAAAAAAAAAACAAAAAAAAAAACAACAAAAACGAGGCAATTTAAGCTAAATCCAGACTCTTCCCTTCCAGATCGGGCTGTGAAACGATCAGAGTAACAGGCGGTTATTCGGTGGAGAGACGAGAGCGAGTCGCCCCCTCCGGCGGGGTTAAATCAGGGCGGAAAAGACCGTTCCAGCACCGACCACCCGTCCGCAGCGTCCCGGGACACCCCTCACCTCCACCCCCTTCCGCGCCCCCGGCCGCGCGCGCCGCCTCAGCCCGTCCCGCCAACGGCTCCGGCCGCTCGCGCCGCCTCAGCCCGCCGCGCGCCGCCAACGGCCGCCGCCGCCGCCGCCTCAGCCCGATCACCCGCGTTAGCGGCCGCCGCCCCCTCAGCCCGCCCCGCCGGCGGAGAGGCCTCAACGCGCCCCGGGCCTTACTGCTGCGGCCGGCTCCGCCAACGGCCGCCAGCTCCGGAACGGCCGGCAGCGAAATGCCGACCCCGCAGCCCCGGCGAGTGTCCGCGGAGTAGGCGGGGGAGTGCCGCACCGACACGTACGCGGCCGCTCACGCCCGTTCCCCCCACCCTGTTTTTACGTTTTAATCCCCTTTCGGGGGTCCGAGGGGAGAGGACGGTGCTGTCAGAGCGAGGGGCCAGGCGGGGGCCGCGCCTTCCCTCAGCCCCTCCCGGGGAAAGTGGGCTTTGCGGGGCGTTTGCAGGAGCCGGGACCGGCCCGTGGCTCCCCCCACAGCCACCTGTAGGCATCGGGCGGGCGGGGAAGGGGAGGGGGCCGGTGCCCGGGGAGCGTAGGAGGGGTGAACGAGCCGCCCCGGCGTGCAGAGGGCGGCGGGAGGCTGCCGCAGCCCCACGCTAGTTGGACGCGGTGCGGGCCGCGCTCCGGGCTGCGCGCGGGGGCAGGAGCGGGGCGTCCGCTCCTCTCGCTGAACTTTGCCCGTCTCCGAAGCGCGGCCGGCGAGGCACGGCACGGCACGGCACGGTGCGGGGCGGCTGGCGGGGATCTCCGCCCCGCTCCGCCGGCATCACATGGTGCTGGGGAGGGGGGGAGAGGGGGAGCCGCCCCCCTGCTCTCGCTTCTCGTACAGTTTCTTCCAGTCTCAGCCCTCAACTCCGGCGAGGCTGGAGCGCGGCGCGGAGCTGGGCAGGGCGGGCTCCGCCGCCTGCTGCCGGGGCGCCTCTCCGCCGCGTAGGCGGCGGGGAAGCGGCACAAGTGCGCGGCGCCCCCGCTGCCTCCCTCCTTCTGATGCTCCTTCGCGACTGCACGCCAGCCCGGCGGCCGCGGCTCCGGGAGGATGCGGCTCTTCCTCCTCGCCGCAACTTTCTGGGGATTGTGCCTGGCTCCAGGTAAGGGGCTCCGCGGCGCTCCCCCGAGGCCCCTCCGCCGAGCCCGGGCTGCCCGGCGCTGCGCGCAGGGAGGCTTCGTCCCCTCGCAACCCCTCGACGGAGCCGGCGCCGGGCGCTTAGCGGGAGCGGGGCAGCGGAACCCTGGCCGCCTGCAGGGCGAGGCGAGGCGGCACCCGGCTCGGAGGATGCCGCCTGCTGACCGCCGGCGCCGCGCACTCCTCCCCCGGGCGGCAGGCTGGCGGTCAGCCCCTGCGGGGAGAGGGCTCGGTGCGGCCGCCGCAGCGCTCCCGGCAGAGGAGAGACGCGGGCTGGGGGGTCCCCGCTGCCCCCCGACGGGGCTCCGGGAACCGCTGCGGTGCGGGGCCCGGCGGAGGGCTGAGAGGAGCGGCTCCTGGCCAGGCGTGCGGAGCACCTCGTTTGCATGATAAAGGAGGGAGGTGAAGGATGCTCCGCAGCTGTAATTGTGCATGGCAAAATAGTAATTAAATCATTTGTAATTAATTAGTAGCTAAGTAAACCCGTCGGCACAGATAAGAGCCGAAGCGTATCTATTAGCCGGGTAGCTCTCTCCGGAGCGCGGATAGTTTTTAGCCCGCTGCGCGGAGGGCAGCCCCAGGGCCGGCCGGGCGAGGGGCAGCGGCTGCCGTGCCGGTGCCGTGCCGGTGCCCCGCCGCCTGCTGGCGGCAGCGTCCCCCGCGCCGCGCCGGGGAGGCCGGGCCGGAGCGTCGGTACCGCCACCTGTCCGCCCCGGAGCCCCCGCGGAGAGGAGCCCGCTTCCTAACCAGGTACTGAGCACGTAAGGCATAGCCTCAGCAGAGTGGGCGATACGTTTATTTTACCTTATTTTTGTCAAAGTCCTACTTTTTCTAAGCTGCTGAGCAGTTAGGAACCGCAAAATACGATGAGAGAAAGATGAGGAAAGAAGACTTCTGGCACGTGTTGATTGTGGTGAGGTCTTTTTAATACTATTACTACTATTCTAAGCAAAATTCCATCTGTTCCAGGTTTGGGTTTGCAGATACAGTGCTACCAGTGTGAGGAGTTCCAGCTAAATAATGACTGCTCTGCTCCAGAGTTCATCGTGAATTGTACAGTGAATGTTCAAGATATGTGTCAGAAAGAAGTAATGGAAAAAAGTTTTGGTAAGAATTTAATAATTATACTTCTGTTTATTTGTGTCAGGTGGCATTTGTTGCTTGTGGCTCAACCCATTCACAGTCTTCAGCAACAGATGACTCTGGCATTCCTACGTAAGGGGACCAGACTCAGTTTCTTAGACTTCTGAGTGACTTTGCAACTCAATAAAGTTAATAATTTTCCTTTAAAACTGGTGTAAAAACTGAAGGATGCAAGCCAAATGTTGATAAAGCTGTTAATACACAGTCTTTTGGGTCTTGGATTTAGTTTCCCTGCACTGGGAAATTAATAACAACAAGTTAGTTTAATCTCATTATAGTTAATTACATGGGCTTTTCCCCCAAGAGATGGAAGAGCATTAAATTAATAATTCCCTCCTTTCTTTTATTTACTCTAGCAATTCATATACTCTGAAGGTTCATCTTAAGGGAAGGAAAGTGAAGTCATCTTTGCTTTCATCCATAAAAGAAAACATCAAGCAGAAGGGAGGGATAAAAAGAATATTTGGGGGAGTCGGGGGGGGGGGGGGGGGGGGGGGAGGAGAGCAGAAATGGATATATATGCCATAATCATCTTCTAAGTCTAAGGGGGCTTTTCCCATACTGTAATTAAAATGAAAGTTAGCATATTTGGAGATAAACGTGTTCAAGAGGAAACTAGCTGTAATTCTGTGCCTTGCCTCCATTGTCTTTTGAGCTGTTCTATGAATTACTTTTTTTTGTTCAGCACTGGAGAGCATTTGAGATTTAGAGAGAACCGTCTCGGTTTTTAGACCACCATGTCGCTCTGTAGCCATCTACATGAGTAGAAAGCTATAGCTTTATTAGGGACTTCAGGGCTGGGTGGGGTGGCAAGGAAGTGTGTTTGTGGGAGCTGGAGTCCATGCAGCATCCTGCTGTTATAGCAGACAGCCGATAAGATGCTGGGCATTAAAAAGGGCAAGCTAGCAGTAACTTGCTGGTGTGCCTCAATGTAGATGTGACCTCTGTACCAAGCAGTAGGCTTAGGGAGCAGAGGGCAGGCTGGGACTTCAGAACCCTGATTTAAGGGGAAGCTGCTCTTTGGGATTGCACATCTTGCAGCTGAGGCAGTGCTTCAGAGCATGGAGTTCACTGATGTAAAGGACTGTTATGCTGTTAATATAAATCAAGCTGTAGTCTGTCCTTTCTCAGTGAGTCCTTCAGTAACAGCAGGATCCCTCTCTACCTAGCAAATGCGTGCAGCCTCCGTCTTGAACAGTAACATTGGTTCTTTGCATTAGGAAACTATTCATTAGTATTTTCAAGGTATGTATCAAATCAGCTAGTTCCGCTTGTGCTGGTAGTTTCAGATCACTACATTAGGAATCATAGAAAAATAATAATTGTTGTTACCTATCAACAGTAGCTGAACTGCTGGCACTTTTGTTTTATCCTGGGTAACACCATCTACAGTGACTGTATTTCTGTAAAGTATTTAGAAGGTCTCCAGTGTAGAGAAAGAAGCTATATGTTTAAAGGAAGATTAATAATATATAGCTTGAAATAGACTAGAGTACTTTATTTCAATTTTACTTGGAAGGGGTGTTGGGGATAGGGAGATAGTTACAGCTTGCAAGGTACTTTTAAAGTCCAAGTATCTCTGAATGAATGCTTGAAGGCTTTGCTATCTGCGCACCACAGCTTCTATAGTAGTCTTAATAGGTTTAAATTAATGCTGTGGCGATTTGAAGGGCTGTAAACATAGTATGTAGACATGGACAAAAAAGTCAGTTCTCATTAAATTCTTAACAATTGTTTGGTGTTTGTTGGTTTGTTTTGCTTTGGTTTGTTTTTTTTTGTTTTTTGTTTTTTTTTTTTTAATATCTTCCCTGGTTCCTTCATGTTTTAATTTCGGTACAACCTCAGACTGTATCAACCCTCCGGAAACATATCTGTAATCTTCCCTTCAGGTGAATGTTAGAAAAGTGGTTTTAGTCAAGTAAACCCCTCACAGATAAAAGTGCAACTCTTCTGGATAAGTGGGCTCGCACGTGCGCATACACACACACGCAGATGTGGTAAGAGGCAGCCACTTGTGTGGGCTGTGTGTAGGATGGGTTAGTCAGTTGCGCATCTCTTCGCACACCAGCAGGCAAGGTCGCAGTCTGGCCAGTGTGATGGTGGCACATTGAGAATGCAAACTGGAACTGGTTTAATAGATTTTAGACATACATTGATGTGTAACTTGTCCTTACTCCTGTGAAGAAATTGGTTTGCAATATAGTAAATAAGGAGCTCTTAAAAGAAACTTCTGGGTTTGTTTTTTCTCCCTCCCCGTAGAATTTTATATTCTCTCTGAGCAGATTCTTGGATTTTCCCTTTAGGAGGTAACTAGCATGCTGTGCATAGCAGGTACCACTGTTCCATTTTATTTAATTTACTTCTATAAATGCAGTTCTTATTCATTTTAAGCTTAGAGATTGTAAATTTCAGCTAGTGAATAAATTTAAATTTTTAACCTAACTATTTCAAATCAAGTGAAATTTACATTGCAAGCTTAGTTTCTCTGTTATCCTCAGTCAATTCTAGAGAGGATTGGTTGTAAAACAGAGATGATTCAGTTCATCATCCTTTATTGTTTTTTTTCCTAATTGATATTTAAATGTGTGTAATATAAATGCCTTATTCTCCCAAGTTTTATTTAATAATTCATTCTACTTTTACCAGTATATTTCATAACTTGATTCTTTTGGTTGTTGCTTACCACTGAAAGCAGAAATGTGTCAAATATTGATTTTAATTTATAATAGACTTGAGTTGGAATTTTTAACCCAGAATATGAAAGATGTGAATTTGCATTTATTTGACAGCACAGTCTCATAATTAAGAGTTTTTCCTCTTGACTAGATACAGTCAAAGGAGTATAATTTAATTTTTATAAACTAACCCATTTTTGTCCTTAATAAAATATAGTTGTGTCAGTGAGCAAAATGTTACATGTTCTCCTAAACCTTATTTAAAAGTTAAATGCAATATTTTGAGATTAAGTTCATGGTCTGAATCACTAACCTATTGATGTAGTCACCCTTCCTTTGCAGTATGCATTAATCTGTGTGGTTTCCTATCAAGGGGGTCACCGACTTACATTCTGTGGTGTGCCTGCAATATGGTCCCCAGCGTGTAGCCAGTGACTGTTTTTTCTTATGTATACTTTAGTGTTCACCGAGGTGTGCAATGACAGCTCTATGGTTCATTTTCATTTCTGTATTAAGCTTTCTATAAACAAGGCAGTGGAGAACTACAACTCTGCATTTTTTTTTTTCATTTATGTTGTAAATAGTTCCCTATGCCTCATCATAGTTAAAAAAAACACTCCACTTGCTATCAAATTAGGGTTAATGCTTTAGATGTACTGTGTTCTCTCAGAACATTATCTCTGTTTCTGAAGAACCAATCTTTGGAACTACTTTTTGGCTTCAGGTAAGAAATAACAGCAGCATAGACACGTTCCTAACACAGAGCTTAAAAAGTGACTGTTGCTGTGACAGCCTTTGATGTGAGTAGCTAAGAATGCAGGTATTAGTCACTAATATTTTGAATTAGATCAGCAGGCATGTTATCCCAGCTGTTTGTAGTATCAGGTAGCAATTTGCTCCATTTCACAACTTAAAATGAATTGAGCGGTAAGTCAGCACGTATCTGATTAAGTGATTATGTGGAACTAGTATAATTCTGCCTCCCCTTGCAAACATGCACATGCATGGCAGTTTATATTGCAGTTGCCCTTTGGGGATCTGTCAGTGAAAAGAACTGGAGAGTTTGTCAAGTAAATGACAAAATATTTTTCTCACTTTAAGCAGAGTTGTATTTAAAATTTTTGTAAGAACAAGTTTTATGCAGTTATGTTAACATTCTGTTCCAGTGGGAGATATAGAAGGACAGGACAGTATTTTTGCCTGCGATGCAAAATCTTACAAACTAATTTGTTAATTTAATCTTAAAAAAAAAAAAACAAACCTCAGTGCTTTCTTTCTTTAGAGGGAAGAATGGTGAGCATGGGAAGTGGCAATGAAGACTACATGAAGTAATTTTTGTGCCACAGAAATTAATGTAAGGGATACATTTCTAGTAGTGCATAAAGGATCAAAGTTCTTGCTTATGACAATTTCACTGGCAGATACTTTGAGGAACTACCCATGGCAGATTCCCCTCCCCCACTTGCCTCTCTCTTTCCCATCCGTGAACTTTTAACTTAGAAATGTGAGTGCTTCTTCGTTTTTAGAATACATGTAGGAACAAAGAAATCCCAGAGTATACGGGGATCAGATTAAAAATCTTGATGATACGTAGTTGAGTATATAACACATATATGATTTTAGACATATATCATAGAAAACACTGATAATGAAGCTTAGCTCTTGCCTTTAGTAAAAGGTATCTGAGCATTAAGGCTGATCTAAAACCTACTTAGGGCAAAATTAAACTTGCAATGTGAATAGATCAGAAAGAAATAAAGCATGAAGGATGGGACAATGAGCCCAGAAAGGCAGCCAGTGTAAATTTCTCAGAACTCTCTGTAAGGAAACCTGCCCGTGTGTTTTGAACAATATACCTTGTGGTCTAAAGTAGTTGAGAATGTACTTTTACAAACTTTTACTTTTGCAAGGGGGGGGGGGGGAAGGAAGGTCCACAGTAGCAAGATTGATATTTTAAAATGTCTGTCTATATAAAACTAAGATTGTTTATGAATTTTCCTTTGCAAGTGAATTGGGAAACAACATCATTATTTCTATTAACCTGCAGTAAGAAACTTCTCTTATTTCTTTGGTTTGCAACGGTCCTTTTAATGTATTTACATAGGATATAATCATACAGTGTAATTAAAGCAATTGCTATAATTGTGTGCTTAAAAGCAGTGCATGGTAACATCATGAACAAGATCATCATCTCACTGTTGAACTATAATTTAATTTATTTACTTCTTCTCAGTATTGGTTTCCCAGTCATTTCTTTTACCAGGCAGAGGAAAACAGTGTCTAAGTTGTGCGATGAGATGGCCTATGGTAAATTCTTTGTGATTATTGCTTTTTTTTATCTTATTGTGTTGCTGCCATGATTAAGTTGCTTCGTGTATGGCTGTTCAGGATTAGAAGCACATACTTTTTCCTGTTTTAATGTATGGCATCCATTAGTACTAATACTAATTGCATACTTGTATGAAGGAGAGATTATACTCTGGTGTCCATTTATTGACAAAATTATTAAAACAGCAAACAAATTTTAATGTCTTCAGAATCACTGTAGACATTAAAGTTTTATAGGTAATAGCTGAATCCCCAGTATCAATTTAGAAACAGTAAGAAACATCCACTGAGCTGGTGGTAGATTTTTTTATTATTATTTATTTTCTTCTACGCTGTGTCTTTTGGTCAAAGCCTATCAACACAACTCAAAAGAACTTTTGATTTTTTTTTTAATTAAAGTATAATCTAATAAATCTTTACTGACCAAAAAAAAAAAAAAAGAAAAACTTGGCATGTGACAGTTGTTAGTTATACCATTGTACGTCATGCTACTTGGTGCCCAATGAAATGAAGACATTGTAACCAGTATTGGAAACATGCAGTTCATTTTTGATGCTGAATAAAAGCCTTGCAATGTATGTTGTTAATTTGTACTATATGATGAAAACTTGGAGCTGTGGATACATTACCATTCGGATACACTTTCTCAGATGCCAAAGCTGTTTTCTCACTAGTAAATTCCTTCCAGTCTTTAGGTTGCTCAGCAGACTTCCAGCCACATACGGGATGAAGTGAACTAAGTGGGTCCACTAAGGGGAAATTACAGGCAGTATGTAGTAGATTGCCGTTCTGACTGCCTTTAAATAAGGAAAAGCAACAGTGGAGTTAACAGTTCAAGCAGTTTATGACTTGAAAGTCATGACAAAGATCCAAGTGCAGAAGTGATGAAGGGCTGTATTATTTTAAGGAAGTTGTGGTATCTGGTCCAGTGAATTTCATTTTTCACAGGGTATGGACAATAGCTTTTTATGTTATTTTATTTCTCAGACTTGTACGAAAGATATACAAATGAATTTTGTGAGGATACAGTGCCCACAGCCTGGTGCCTCTTAAACCTCTTAAAAGAGTTTTCTATTGCATTTCACAGACAACTGAGTCTGTGCTTCCAAAAACTTCTTGTGGCCTGACTTGTCTTAGCTTCCAGTGACCTTATCAAAATATTGGCAAACATGTTTTAATTAATCCAAACTCTTTTCACTTCTACTTTTCACTTGTAATCTGGATATTTTTTTTGAAAACTGGAAACAACCTATTTTGCCACATTACTAATGAGTCTCTTAATGGGGTAAAAGTAATATAAAACCCAGGCAAATCATACTCTGAAGTTGAACAGGCTGTAAAACTGTAAGCTTGAAAATAGCTAAAGATATAAAAGCTGAATTGATTTCAAAGATACTGGCATGCAAGTGTAAAGTGAGCCATTTTCTACTGAAATTGGTAAGAACATTAATTAGTAGGATGCAACAAGACTATCCATGTGTAAAATTATTTACGGGACTTATTACAAGTGCATATAGCACTTTAACATTTGTAAAGGCATAAGGACTGGGGCTTCCCTGTTCGCTTCAGCTGATAAGGATTGTCAAGAAAATACACAATTCTGAAAATTAAGTCTAATTCACCTGTCTTGCTGGAAGATAATGTTGATCTTGATATCCCAAACATTTACTTGTTTATTTTAGGAAAGCACAGGTGACAGAAGGCTGTGAGCCAGGTTTATTTGAAAGATTGTATGTTTTAGTGCTTGACTGTAAGTTCGCATTAGTGAGCAGAGAAATTAATAAGGACAGTAGGAAAAATAAGAATTAGATATGCAGGTGAAAACTGAGCTTTGGCTTCTGGTTTGTAGCCTCCTGTGGCTTTAAAAAATATTTGATAATACCACTATTAGCAGCTGTACTTAACTTTCTCAGCCTATGCATTTTTAAGCAGTTTAATGCCTTGCTTCTGCTTTGTGATACTTAAAGCAATGACAAAGACTACTTTGTGCTGTTATTTACATTATTAACAATGCAGTTTTGATTCATATTTCCAGTACCAGAATTAGAAGGTATGACTTAGAGATATCGTGGTAATCCAAACCCTTGTCCTCTGTTGGTCAACAGTGGTCCAGTTTTCTTCTAAGGTGATTTAATTTCTGCAAGATGCCATGTCATTTAGGGTCAGAAGGAGAGTGAAGAGGCCAGTCTTTCACTGTCAAAAGCCTCCTCTTAGTTTCTGCAAAAAAGTGCCAAATGTATGGAGGAGTTGTGATGATACTGAGTAAGTTTTCACAGAAAATTAGGATGAAAATATGCTAATTCAACCAGGTAGGGTTTGGTGGGGGGATATTTTATTTTGGATTTTTTTTTTTTTTATTTTATTTTTTACAGAATTGCATACTCTGCGAGAGTATAATGGCATGAATACGCTTTTATCCTGTCTACTGAATGCATCAAGGGGAGGGAATCAGGATGAAATAGTGCAGTCCTAAAACACAGGAGTAAAACTCGGGAAGTGTGTGAGACATCTTTGCAATAGATTTCAAGTCCCTTAATTTCAGTGTCTCCATTTTTTCATCTAGAAAACACTGTTCATGATTGCTTAGAGTATTTAATTAGCTGTTTATAAGTCAATTAGTAAATTTCATGATAAAATTTCTGGCAAGATGCAAATTATTTAAACCACTTGTAAGCTCCTGGGAGAAAGTTGAGAAGACAAGGATAGGAAGAGTTGTTATAAAATGAAACACAGATTACATGGTTGGATATGGTTATACTTTACACTGGCTTAAACTGTTACTTTAACAGTGCATTTACAATCATACATGAAAGGATTTGTGTTGGGGAAGCTTAATTCATATTTTAAACCACTGAAAACATTATCTTTTTGGGGAAGCACAATGTCAGAAGAATTATTGCTTTTCAACATTCAGTCACCTTCTAACGTATTTAGGACTTTATTAGATAAAACATTTATAATCACTTTATCTAGAAAACAGAGAGCAAATTGCAATAGGACCTCTTGCAGTCTATCACGGTATGATGTATGTGAACAGGTACTAGCTAAGGAATAGAAAATTATCATACCAAAACCACTGAAGGCATAAAAAGATAGGCATAAAAAATAATATGAAAACTAAAAGAAGGAAAACTTGCAGATTCACCAAGACCAGAAAATTGAAAGTTTCAAGGAAATGAGATAATTGGAACTATTCAGGATACTAATCCAATGGAGGAGTATCAGTTCATATACATGGTCCTCACACTTGTCTTTATGAACAACATCATTAAGAAAACACCCAAACCAGGTCACATATAAATCATGAAAGCATGCTAACGCGAGACCCAGGACAACTGCTGGGGACTTTACATGTGTTGTGTGTGTCACAATATGAATTGTACACTGTTTTCTGCTTTTTGCTTGGAGGAGATGGGGAAGATTAAGCACCAAATCTAAAAGAGTTGAGTGTAGAAATTCTGCGAAAGTCTTAATGGCACACCTCAAAACTTGCCTTGATCTTCCTGCTAACCTTCTGAACTATATGATGCTGTAATAAGTAATTTAGCAAAAGAATTTTCCTTCAGCTAAAATGAATGTGTGCTTGCTATGGCTTCAGCTAAGATGGGTGTGTGCTTGCTATGCGTTTAGAAAAGGGATAGTGTTAGATAGGATATCAGACGAAAGCAACAGCTGAAATTACCGTACCGTTGCAAAACAAAAGGTGGTGTAGTTAGCTAAGATAACCACAGAAGTGTAAAGAATAAAGAAGCCACAAGAAGGACATGGTCATAAAGACTTTGAGCCTCCCTCTGATGACCACCAGGAAGGCCCCTGAAGAAGCATAGCTAGAAGGGAGGGGGCGTGTTCGGGGGTGGGCTGTGTTCCAAGAAGTCATTGAGTATGTAAATTGAGAGTGGGTTGCGTTCTGAAAACTCATTGAATATGCAAATTATTTTTGAAGAAGAAACATTAATAAGTATAAGCAATACGAAATAAAACCAAGCGTTTGTAAAGGAAAAAATGGGCCACAGGAGGAGAAAGCCCCTGTGTAACTCCCAGCGGTGTAATAAATATTCCTTGTTCCACCGAATTTGCCCCTCACTAAAATTCAATACAGTGAGTATGTTTCTCACAATGCTATAAAACTTTTCTATATGCTTGAAGCTATGGCTCTGTGTATGCCTCCAACTCCTGGTCCAAACTTGAGAAGGCAGTTTTGTGACTGCTCAAGGATGCCTTGTTCCTGGACTCTAGCTGGGCATAGACTCTTTTCTAATGCTCTCAAAGATTTGTTGCAGCAGGCATACTCACAGTACGCGCAGAAGATTTTGCTAAAACATTTGTGGAGTGATTTGCAGAAGACAAATCTGACTATGTATGCCTACAAAATTTGGTATGTACAAAACACTGTAGCAAAAGCTTTCTCTAAAAATGAGGAGTGTCAGTCATTGCCCATGAGATTAGAGTATTTGGCTTCAAAAAGTTACTGCTGATGGGAGTCAAACTTAAAGCTAAGAGTTTCGTGACCATGAGGCCATAGACTGTTCTGGTGTGAAGCAGAGGGCTGCAGTTCCCTGCTGAGGTGTGCCATTGCAGAAAGCAGTTTCAGAGTAGTTGGGTCACAGAGTAGGAAGGTGACTGTTTTGGTTTTTTTTTAGAAATCAGGTCACTGATCTTGGAGGTGGTATTCTAGTTGCCTATTTCGGCTTCAGAGACTCTATATGTATTTTGCTGAAGGACAGTCTTGAGAGTACAGGTGCAAACTAAAGCTACTCACAACTAGGATTATGGTTGGCTCTTAAGTTGGAGAGTCATGCTTACACTTGCTCTTTTTTGTCTGTACCTGCTGTAACAGAAGAGTCGGAGGTGCCTAATAAGATCCTTTTCAAGCAGTAAGAGAAAAAGCTTGGTTCTTCTGGTGCCTTCTGCATGCACACAGCCTAAGATGTAGGTGTGATGTCACCTTTTTTGTTGTCCTAGTAACAAGTTAAGCTGTTATTCAAGAGAGCATGTATTGAGCTCTGCAGACAGGGTAGGTGGAAGAACTCTCCCTTTTGGATTGGAATAAACTGTAGCATGAATTAGTTGTCGCTATCAAGACAATGCATCTGCATGTGGCCAAAACAGAGTGCCATTGTGCGGGTGCACAGGAATAGGCTGCAGATAAGCAGGGGGGGTTATGCTTGACAGCTGGGGGGCGGGTGGGGAGGTGTATGGAATGGATCTAGGTGAACAAATCAATATTACAAGCAGGAGCTATAGAAAAGCCTTGAGATTTACACTATCACTTTATTGCATGGAATAAGGCAGAAATCCTGCAGAAGTAGTAGTTTGGGCCTTGACACTATCTAAATGTATGATCACATGTGGCCCAGAGAGAAGTGTAACAATGGGCAAGTTGTTCAGTCTAGGAGTAAATTTTCAATGCCCAAATTTAAGCCCAAAGCTTTCTTTAAAAAAAAAAAAAAAAAAAAAATTAGTTATAGTAAGTATGCCTTATCACACAGATATTCTAGCCTTTTGTACTCCGCTCTCTTTTTAAAAGTGCTGTTACTTGAACTACATCCTCAGCCAGCCCCACAAACCTTAAAGCCAAAGTAAAGGAAAATCAACTGGTCAGTAGTAGGTACTTCATAATAAAACATCATTATAGTACCTATGCATATGCATAACCCACACTGCTGTTGGGGGGCTGCTGAATCCGTGAAAAAGGGCAAATTATTTGGTACTCATCCATCAAGAGATAAGGCGGTAAATATATGAATTTTATATTAGTAAATATACTAATTGAGCACTAATGTAAACTGTTGAGGGTAGGTAGTTGAGAATGACCTCATCCCAGTAAAAGCAGTGTAAAATGCGTAGTCTCCTTGCCTAGCCAGCAACTCAGAACAATCTGAGGTAGAAGAAAAGCTCCCAGAAAGTTTCCAATTATATTTCTAGGTGATGTGTTAATGAATGTATCAAGCTGGTTGCTCAAGCAAGAATATCCAGTAATTAGCAGTTACGTCTGTGGTATGAGTCTTACGAGGAAGATAACCACTTTGAAGAACTGTCTGCAGTTCAGCCTGCTGGTGGTGAATGATTCAGGAAGATCTCAGAAATAGTTTCAGAACTGGCTTAAGAGTACAATAAACCACTGCAGAGGAATCTAAGGAAAAATCCCTAGAGAGAATCCCGAAAGGATGCTGCTGTCCCATCTGAACTCAGTGGGTGAACAGCAGTACCTGGGTGCATCAACCTGTTTGCTGGAGCAAGGAGAGTAGTGACCCTGGCAACAAACCATGGAAGTCAGTTGTACTAATTTATTCCCTACCTTTCTTTAATTCATACTGTTTGAAGTGTCATTGCTTTTTCATATTCATGGTAAAAAAAAAAAAAGTGGAAGTCACAGTTGAAGTGTTTTAAAAATGCCACTCCTGTGGCATTCTCTCTTTTTTTCATCAATCTTCTATGCCTGTTTTCATTGTATCTTGCTATAAGGATACTCAGAGAAAGAGCACAGCCTTTCTATGCTGATTGAGTTTAGTTCATACCTGATGCTGTGTAAAAAGCACAGTTAGTGTATGATAGCAGCTCATTTGCAAGCTCAAAATAATCTGTCAGTACTTAAACAAAAAAAACCTGGATGTGAAGGGCATGTCTTTAGCCAAGTAGCTATTGAAAACTTGATAGAAGTGCTGACTTTTTTAATTATGTAAAGAATCTTGTTACAATTCAGATTACTAGAGCTGGGAATGGGACTAATCAATCATTTGGGAGGGGAATTTCCTATTGTAAGGCATATTTACAGAAAAGCCACAGAAGCATTGCCATTACCATGAGATTTTACTACTAGTTAGATCGTTCTCTCTGTTTAGGCATGAACACGGTCCATCTGTGCGTGAAAATTTGAGCTGTAAAATTTTGGTTTGTGCAGGAATACTGTGTTTTGACTTCAAAAGGAGCTCAGGATTATTCTGTGGAATATACTCTGAAGAACACAGCTGTTGTAAACACATGGAGTTAAGCTGCAGGACTTTTTTTTTTTTTGCAAGACAGGTTTCCTAGAGTTGCCCAGTGAAAATCATGCCTCAGAGGGCATTATCTAATTGTTCACAGCACTGAACAATTCTAGTCTCCTAGTCTATGGGAAAATTGCAAAGTATATGATGTTTCAGGGACCTAAACTAATAAATCACTTACTAGTTCAAATTGTGAACAGTGCTTTGCAGGAATCCTGTGAAAAGGAAATGGCAGGAAGAGAGTGATCAATAAAACAATGGGAATAGGAAATCTGCCAATGTCAAAAACTCTTTAGAGTCTTGGTCTTTGAGGGAAAAGTTGAGATTCACTGCTGGTCATAGGGGAAAGTGAGGAATGGCTGAGTTTGGTGGGTGGCTGTAGCTGCAGGGAAGGAATCTGGGATGAGGAGATGTGGGGCTGAGAGATGGGAAAATAATCACTGTGCTCAGTTCCATTGAATACAAGATTCCTTTCTCAAGAGGGAAAGGGAAGGAAAAAAGTCAGTTGTAGCCATGGGAAGGGTCATGCCTGCCTCAGCTTTTGGAAGAGTGCAGGAGGAACATGGACAAAGCGCCAGGTCTTTGTGGGAAACAAAGCTGAGATTTCAGTATTGTAAGCCAATCAGTGGCAGCATAGTTGATGTTCCTTGACAGCAGTGGTTTGTCAATAGAGACAGAGCGCTCTTCTTTTTGCAAACTATAGTAATAAAGATTCTGCCTCTTGATCTGCGTGCCTTTGCTGTTACAGCTAGAACAGCCTGTAGCTCCTCTGCCTTCGTGAGAAAAGGCTCTACCTGCTGTTTTGATTGATTGAAGCTCACCGGAGACAAAGGAAGATTTAAAACTGACTTGGGGGCTTCTCTTCATAAGTGTAACTAGACAGATAGCCTTAAAACATGTTTCAGAGTTTAGATTTGCAGAGGGAGAACACAAAACAGGGAAAACCCTGCATTGTTGGGAAGGCAGCAATGTTGTGACAGTAGAAAAGAATTGCTTTAATTAAAACTCTCTGAAGACAGGAAATCCTTCTTTCTGAGCATAACCCAAACAAACAGTGTGTTGCTGCTATACACGACACTTAGTAGCACAGTGGCAGTCGCTACTGCAGGGGTATCTACTGGACTGTGTAGGTGCTGTAGTGCTTATTTCTGAAGTCCCTGGGGACTAAACAAGTATCTGCAGGTACTGTAAGTTCAGTACCTACACATCATATTCCTGCTTCATCCCCACCAAAAAAAGTCTTGATCACTGTGTACTTAAAAGCATTCTGGGACCGTGCTACAGGATGCAGAGGCACCGTTCTCCAAGGGAGTTCTGTTCCCATGCTCTTCAGAAGAAAAAGAAACTTTTGAGAATCCCATATTCAAAATGAATAGCAGTTTTATTATTCTTAGAAATATTTACCTCTTTTTGTAACTGCAAGGCAATATGAGTAAACCTCCATTATCTATTTATGTATTATGTCTATGTTTTTCCAACACACAATTTCTACTGTATCACTTGCAGGAAAATTTTAGAGTAATTAGAGGTGGAACTGCCACAACCGTTTCCCACTGTGACAGGGGAAAATGCAACTATGTACTTTAAAGCCTTTATAAACCATTTTAAAATAACACTATGTGCATCAGAGTGTACTTTTTTCAGGTAAAAACAATTTGAGAAATTATAACCTTAATTGGATTAGTAATTAAAATTAGATTAGATTAAATTAAATTACATTAAAAAAGGAAGACTTTCAACTCAGAAAAGCCATTCCTGTACAAATGGAAATTTTTGTTGTTGAAGGTATTAAGCTTCAAAGACAGCAAGAACTGAGATTACCTGGAAAAGTACGTCTAGTTTTTCTTTAAAAAAGAATAAAAGGAGGGGGGAGGGGAGATGAAAGTTTAGCTGATAGTCATTCTCCTTTTACTCTTGGTTACTTGTCTTTGTGTGGCAAATAAGCAAGAAAAGGGAAAAAATGCTCAAAAGACAAATTAACAGCATAGAAAATTGTAATTACTTAGACACCTTAAACAACTCAGACATGTTTAGCAACAGAGCCAGAAATCATTTTTGAACTAACTGCATTTCAGTTATAGCTAGTCAAACAGCTTATTCCAAAAGATGAAGAATTCTGGTGATAAAATGAATCGTTTGATAAACATTATGTAAATCAAGCTATTAATGTTTTTGGTTCCAACCAGAATCAAATAAAAGAAAAACCCAAACCAGAGTGACTGTGATTCTCCTGCAGTGCAGAGCTGTTAGCCATGTCACAGCTGAGGTATCTGGCTTCATTACCAGCATTGCTTTGGAAATGTAAACTGGTTTTGCAACAGTTTTCAAGCATGAATCATTTTGTAAAGCAAAATTGCGTTCGTATCAAACTAAGTGACCTTTGTTCTGTGTCACAGGAATCATGTATCGCAAATCCTGCGCATCTTCAGCAGCGTGTCTGATAGCCTCTGCTGGCTACCAGTCCTTTTGTTCTCCAGGGAAGGTGAACTCTGTTTGTATCAGCTGCTGCAACACTCCACTCTGCAATGGACCCCGGCCGAAGAAGAGAGGAAATTCTGGTGTGGTGCTGAGGGCACATGTGATAACCACCGTTCTGCTCCTTAAATTGGCTCTCTTGGTTTTGTATTGCTAAACTTCAAGCAAGTTTTTTGCCCTGACACAGTTTGTTCTGTCTCCTCCTTTCTTCAAAGACACTGCAATTATTTTCTGTTTGTTTCCAAATCCCTGTCAACAGCGAGGGAAGTTCAGTGGCTGTGGGGAGAGAGGGGCTGATATTTTTGGCAGCTAATGAATTCGGTTAGCAGATTGAATTTCCAGTGCGCACTTAAAAATCCCAGCAGCAGGGTACAGAACTCCTGCTCTTTTTGCATAATTGGAAACAAATCCATCTGTGTTATTCCTTTTAATATGTAGTCAATTCCTCAGTCCTTTTAATTTCCATGTTTTTAAGTTCATTGCTAATCATTAACTTTGCCTTATGAAGTCATACTTGATGTTCACAAAGGCCGTTTTGTGCGTTGGGACTGGGCTCTGAGCTCCTCTCTAGTGGCACTACTTCCAAGCTGGGCTCCAATGGTTCAAGACCTGGTTTCTGTGGACTGCAGTCAGGCTTGGTCTCATTCTGAAAAGTACTCAAGAAAACTTTGTTATTGCCCTTTGTAGAATTCCGCCTAGACGACATGAAGAGCAGTGGTCGTAGAGACCGACTGCTCCTTGCTCTGGAGCTCAGGTTGGCTTTGAGAAACTTCTCCTTGTTGGCATGCTGTATTGTCAGGCGGCAGCGGAGGACCTGCAGAAACACAGTGCGGAACTGCTGAGAAGAGATGTTGTACAGGAGGGGGTTCACCACCGAGCTGAGATAGAAGAAGATGTCGGCGATGGGGAGGAGAATGATGTACGCTCTGAAGTAGGGGATAGTCCAGTCCTGCTTTGGTTTAGCAGCAGCCATGATCCTTCTAACCTGGTTTGGCATCCAGCATATTGCCAGAGTTGCAACGATCAGTCCTGTGAACAGAAAGAGGAGAAGGAAGTGTGCATACATGGGGGGAAAAGATATAAAATACTTAGTATCAGTTCTTCACTTACTTGTTAGAAAATAGTACCAATTTTTCAATGTTTTGCTTGACAGCTTTTTCTGCCAGTAGCATTTTTTTTTGTTTGTTGTTTTTAATAACTGTTACAAGGTCACTGCAGCATATGCTCTGACAGAAGACTGCACAGTGCTTGGATAGTGTTTCTTTGTACCTATTGTCATTTGTTAATTTTCAAAGTGTTCTTTCATTGATACCTGTATCTTTGGAAAGAATGCATTTTTATTTTGGTTTGTGTTCTTACATTTCTTATGTCTTTCCCTTTACTTTGAAAAACAAACAAAATAAATAGAACCTATAGCCATATTAGATCAGGCAATACCCAGAAGAGATCAGATTCTTGTTTGTACTTTACAAAAAAAATAATGTATGCATAATAATATATTTTGTGTTATTTTTGGTAAATTTCCTCTTACAGAAGCTATTTTTAAGTAAAATATGTATGGATCTTTTTATGGTAATAACGATATGTTGGGCTTTCTTAAAAACCAAATTCCAGTGGAATTAAATTATGAATGTAAATGAGAAAAACCCAAGCCTAGTCATGAAAGTGTAAGCAGTTTCAGATTATAAATTATGCTTAAAAATGTGGTATCTGACCATTTTGTATTTATATGTAAATATAAATACATGTTGCTGCATCACTAATGGCATTAAAAAGAGGGTGACTTAAGTGCTGGATGTCTGAAAACTGTGCCTCTGTGGCCCGGCGCTCCCTAGGGTTGCAGCGGTGATGCTGTCTTCAGAACAGCAGCCCTGAAGGAAACGTATGGGTGAACTTGAGCAGGCTCTGTTCCCCGGCAGGAGACGGAGCAGGGGAAGGGTGCTCAAATCCTCATTGGCATCCGCTACTTCTGGTGCACATAAGCAGTGGAAATCCAGACATCTTGCGTGAAATACCAGGTACACAAAATAATTCCTCTCAGTGCTCCCCCCACCAAGCATTACTTCTGAAACACAATACAGCCACCAGTTTACTCTTTCCACTTTGTTTTTCTCTTTGCAGGAAGCGTGCCTTGTATGAACGCTTAGAGGAGGCAGAAGCTGCAGGTTGGCTTCCCTGCTGCAGAGGCACAAAATAGACTATCCTGAAGGTGCACAGTTTTCACTTCCAGTAGACTTTTGTTGTATTGTTAATCTTCTCCAACGTCTAGCCTCCGTTCTCAACAGAAGCACAGAAATGTGTTTTAATTCTTATCTGTCTAGACTAAGTCAGATTGCCCCCATTGAACAGATCACTGTAGGAACGCAATTCTGAAATAGCACACACTGATTTTTTCAAGCCAGGAAAATGATACTTCAATAGTGGGAAGACATGAATGGAACGGGAAGGGAGGCACAACAGAGAAGAAAGATTATTTTTTTCATAACTTTGAAACTGCCAGAGCTTAAACAGGGTATGTCCAAGCGCTCTCCACCACCACCCCTAAGCAGAAAAAAGGTATGAAATGTCTTCTTTTTATTTTTTAAGAAATTAATTTTCTTAATGAAAACTATAATTACTTCAACAAGTTTATGATCTCACTGAGATACCAAATAAAGGTTGACTTTTTGATCATTTACGTCTGTAATCACTTCACATCACAATAATTTTGGTAGGATGGGAAAGCAACATATCCTAAACTCACAGCACTAGATTAAGAGCCCTGGAAGGCTGTTCTTAGTAGGCAAGTGATAAATGCAGTTACCTTTGCTCTTTTCTGTTCTGTAACCACCATAACTCCCCTCAGCCACAGTCTTTTTATTCTCATTCCCATTCCTACATGATCACATGCCCCTTTGCTTGGCCGCCTGCTCTTCCCCTACCTTCCTGCCTCATTTTTCAGTATCTGCTGTGTCTCTGTCATAAGGTGATCTGAATTTTGTATTAGTCCTGCAAGTTTTCTAGCCTTCAGTGCTTTCTTTCCCTGCTGTCA
This sequence comes from Vanellus vanellus, assembly GCF_965231255.1. Lineage (NCBI taxonomy): Eukaryota > Metazoa > Chordata > Aves > Charadriiformes > Charadriidae > Vanellus > Vanellus vanellus. The sequence goes on from NC_138910.1 coordinate 9,078,708, forward strand.
GCATAACATACAGGGACAGTGGTCCTGGCACGGACCAACAGAAAATAAGGAGCTCTGAGCAATGACTTGTGACAGGCCTTATAAAAAGGCAGCGAAAAGATGCTCCTGCTCCATTGTGGCTTTTGCTCCTGTGCAACTTAAACACAAAGCCCACAAACCCCGGTCTGCAGAATTCTTGTCAAATTTTAGCGGATAATCTCTTCCAAGGGAAAAGAAAATAAGCTCTATAGCATATTTTTTTTGTTCTTAGAAACAAGATACTTCATAGTGCTGATTAATAGTTTCCTAAATTATGAATGCTGCTGTGAAAAACTGTGAGCAAACAATCTGTGCATTCAGTTTTAAAGCTCAAATGCAGTGCTCTGAGATCTGTGATTTTTTGTTTGTATCTGAATTCTTTGCTATTGACCTTTCTTTTTAGTTCAAACTGCCAAATTCTTAAGAGTGCCCCTTATATTCTTCGGATGCTTTTGTTCTGGGGAATTGAATATTTTGTTGCCTGTACAGCAAGTGAAAAACGAGCTGCTTGTGCCCTTGCACAGTGCAGTGAGGATCGGCTTTTGCAGGATGGGAGGATATGTCTTTAAAACTTTGTTGTTTTCTGGGAATGAGTAATTGTTCATTTTTACACTTGAAAAAAAAATGCTTGTTGATTCAAAGGAGATGCACCATGTAAATAAACATGCTGACAAATTCACCATGTTTTTTCCAACTGTTCACACTTGACGTGGAGGTATGAAGTAAACTGAAGTGCATCAGAGGAAAAGCTTTATGTTCAGATCTTACCATATCAAATATTTTGACTGAATCACTGCTGCCATCAATTTGAACTTGTACACAGGCTGTAGAAGTTTGTGTTGTACTGTAATGTGCGGAAGGTGCTTAAAGCACATTGTATTATAGAATCATAGAATCATCTAGGTTGGAAGGGATCTTTAAGATCATCAAGTCCAGCCATCAACCTAACAGTCTGAATGTAAACTACACTGCATCTTGCACGGCTGCTGATCCATTTTTCACTAGAGCTTGCTGCCTGCTAGGAATTAAACTCCTTCACATTTCATCTCACATCCAACTTTCCCTTCCCCTCCTCTTATTAAAGTGAAAAAAATTAGTAGCTCTATTTTTTTTCCATTTTCTTGACAACTGCACTGAAGTGACACAGTAGATGAGACCAGAGATTTATCCTCCATGGAATAATGATGTTTATAAACAACGTAATGCTGTGGACCAGCGACCTCCATCACTGGCACTTGAAATTTCCAACACGCGTTTGAATCACTCGGTTTAATCATCAAAAGTGCATTAGACCATGCCAACAGAAGCCAGGAGCCCTTGTGTTATCCAGTTGACTATGTGTAAGTGAATACATCTCAACCTTTAAGTAAGTGTTTGATCTTATAATTCATTTAACATTGATGTAGATATTTCAAGGTAACAAAAATAAAAGACATTAAAAGATCCTCGACTAAAACCATTTTAAAAAGCTAAGCCACAAGCCAGCCACAAAATAGTTTACCCAAAATAGGAATTTCCACATTCAACTACTATTTTAATCTGAAAAAAGCCACACCCCAAACCTCTTAAAAAACAAAGCATATAAATTTAACAATTATTTAAATTTGGTAATTGTTATTGTAACTTCCCAAAGTGGATCTTTCAGTATTAATTCTTAATATGTGACAAAGGATCATTTATGTAGTAAAATAAACCTAGCGTTTAACTGCCAATAATATAAATATGCATTGCTGGCACAGCATAAGAGTTTGGCAGTCATCTGTCCCTTAGCAATACTTTTTTATTACTCTGAACATTCCTCTGGGCCATAGGGGACTGAATTAAATTCATTATGAACTTTATTGGGAAGGATTTTAAATGCGTGCAAATGTCTGGTATAGAGAGGGCTTCCTTCTCCACCCTTCCAGATTTTGCTTGTTTTTCTATTCAATAGATTTTTCTCTTTTCTTCTGCACCTGAGCCCTTAAATCTGTTTCCTTTTATAATCCAACATCCCCCTCTATCCTAACCACTGCCAGCTGTCCCACAAAACTTGGAATTGTCTACAAAATCATAATTGTCACTGAGAAATGCAAACAACTGGCTTTATTTGGCTGCCATAGCCCATTAACCGAGGTTGACCTTACGTACATGCTCCTTTGCCCGTGCCGCTTAACCCTGACCTGGTGCATCAAGGTCTGCCAGGCTCTGCTGCTACTCTCATCATAGTTAGCCTAAGCAGCGTTGAACTCAAACTTTGCTTTTCTGTGATTTAATTAATGGCACAAAGGCGGGTTCCCAACATCTGCTTGTAAACTGACATTTAAATGGCAATTGTCAGTGGCATATAAACATATGGTTATGGAGTTATGAGTCGAGTGCAGGCAGCGATGCAGCTGGTTCAGAGGGAGAGTTTTTTTAGATCTCGGTTCACATTTGCATACTTGGCCCGACTAAAAGATATAACATGACATTAATGCCCTATGCCTTACAAAGCCTCCCAACCGTGCATCAGAGGTACCTGCTCCCAAAAGAGGAAAATACTGAGACCATCCTTCATTATGAAGTTTGCCATCGTAAAGCGATACTAATCATGAGGAAACCCCTTGGTCCCTATTTGATTCTGCTACGAATGTCTTTGAAAACACAAGCAAATATACCTTCTCACAAACCAGGTTCTTGCTGGTCATAATACCAGTCGCTACTAACTTGGGAGAAGGTAAAAAACAAAGACTCCAGTGCTAAGTAAGAATCTGACTTTCAGGAGGTGGGGTTTTGGCAGGTATTTATGTTATGTTTATTAACCAGGACTCAAAAATCTTGTTTTTCATTAGAAATAGGGACACAAGTCATTAGTTTATTGTCTTTCTCGCTTTTAAGAAAAAAGGCAAGCCACAAAATGCAGCCTTCAATCACTGAGGTGACCTTCCCAACTGCAGATCAATGCAGCGCTGTCTTCCAGCATCTGCAGCGGCTCTGTGCCTCCACCGCTACAGTTGTCCGCATGTGAGAAGTCAGCTACCATATGCTTATTGTCTACTGACAATTGTCATTTAAATGTCATTACAAACAGCTGTTATTTCATTGCTGCGAGTCTGACTTGTAAGTGCAGCAAAGAAACCAACCAGAATGATACCTGATGGCTCTTGGCACTGCTCAACAAAGCTGTCGGTAGCAGGAGCGATGCAGACTGCACTTCAGCAGCATTAAACTGAGGAAGACTGGAGCACCTCAAGGAGGGGACTGTCTTCTGGGCTCTACAGCCTCAAGGATTTCCTACCAGTGCTTCTTCTGGCAGGTGAGTTTGGAGCAGTTTCCCTGGTCTACCAGCAGCTGGGTAGAATTTCAGATCCAAACTTGCAACTTTCAACACCTTCTAGTGAATATGAAGTGTTCATCCACCATCCAGCTCAACAGGTGACTCAAACCCCTCTCTCTCTGGCCAGCAGCAGCTAGCTCTCGGTGAGCAGGAGGGTGCGCGGGGCTGGGAGAGAGGAACACACCTTTTACTGCTGCTCCCAGTCTGGTTATTGCCTACCCCTTCAGCTCCCTTCTGTTTAAGGTCAGCGGGTTTAAAAGCAAAACCCAGAGAGGAACAAGCAGCATTTCTTCAGTGGTTCTGTGGAACTTACCATATTTCTGTGTAAGTGCCAGAGCTGGTATCTCCAAATAAATTGCTCCCCATAGCATGAATCATGTGCTAAAAGGCCTTTGTAGATCCCAGTCAAGTCTTACGATACCCAGCATTGCCACATCTGCATGCTTTTTGTGCAGCCTGCCCTCATCATCTAGCTAGGAAACATCTGTCATCTTGTTCGCTGAGATTTAGAATTAGGATAAAAAGGCCATGGGACATGTTAGAAGGATAATCCTTCAGGGACAGTGAAGTGGCCACGCTCTTCTTGCCCACACACACTTGCTCCTTGGAACAAAAGCAAGAGGCCCAAGTAAGGCCACTGTGTTTGCTATAGTACTAAAGACTGCCATAAATAAACTTCCAGCTGGCACGCAAACACAGAGTGCCACACATAACACAGGCATGAGATAAGCTTACCCCAAGGTTCCTAGCAGATCCGCAGGTGTCCCCGTGTTCAGCGTTAACAGTATCGTTTCGTAGGCAGCAACTCACAGCTGGATCTCAGAATCAAAGTCTTGTCAATTTGTGTCCTGCACTCTGCGCTATGCCTCTGTTTCTGGGAGCTGGGAAGTAGCTCGCTCTTAGTTGCAGAGTTACTACAGGAAGCGCCCCCAAACAACTAGGCTATGAAACAGAAGTGGTGGTTCTGCTGCCTCTTCCACGAGAGAAAGTTAACTTCACATTGCCCAAAAATCAATTGCTCAATCCTGTATTCAGCACATAGAGTGTCACAACCATCAACACGGGTTTTGCTTGAATGAGGGCTGCAGTGTGTGCCATGTGCAGGATAAAGCACCTGATGAAGTTTAAGATGGGAGAAGAATACTGATTGATATAAACCTCCCTTTTCCCTCTCAACCACATGCAGGTCTCTTCTGCTGAAGGACAAACATTACAATAATAAGCACATATTGATGTATGTTGAGGTGAATATAAAAATGTATTAACCTGAGAGATAAATATTGATACTGCTTTGTCTGTGTCAATATTTAGTTCAGGGGACAATAAATTTTGATATTCACTGGAACAAGTCAATATGTGCATTGCTACATACATTTGGCATAAGCTCAAATTGTTCAGCAACTCTGTTCCTTTTATCCTCAACTTTCAGAATCACAGATTTGCCTTTCAAAAATGCTTCTCTGGAAGGCAAGGAGGCAATAAGTAAACTATTCCCACTCAGGCAGTAACCACAGGGAGAAGAGAAGATATGGCCAGTGTGTATCTCCTAGTGATTTCCCCACCAGAGTTTTTCTAACCACCGGAGTTAGCAGGCTCCCTTTGGGATCTAACACTGGATCTGGGCTGGCTGCTAAATGTGCAGCCTCCTCAGAGAACAGGAGTTCTCACTGCATTTGCTGTGGAGCCACCTCGCATGTAGACCACATACACAGGGCTTCCACATGCAAAGCAAAACTGAGATAAAAATCCAGCCCCTGGTCCTGCCTGTGCTGGTACTGCAGGGATAACAGAGACAAAGGAGGCGGCAAGACAACACTTTTGTCACCAGCACAAGCAGGCAAATCTCCAAGCACTCACACAGAGGCTCTGGCAAACACCCCACAGCCCTTCTCATAATGGGTTTAAACTGAACAGAAGCCAGTAACAAACTAGTTATCTTTATAAATGCTGCTGGAAGGATTAAGCATATGGCCTGGGACAAACAGTTGAAAACCAGCTCCATGTACATCTGATCCTGTCAACAGCTTCCAGCAAAAAACCAATGGACCAGCAAATCTCACAGCCTTCAGAGGGATTCAGGTCCATCTAGTGTTCACTATAGTCCTCCCAGCCTCAAGGGTGCGGTACAACGAGGCTGCGTCTCATTAGCGAGCACAGCTGGGTGACAGGACAGTGCTGTCCCATAAAGTGGTGCAATAAATGAAAAGCACTGAGAAGAACCAACCTGCCTCTTGGTCCAATAAATGAACCAAACCTGCAAGGTGTTAATAAATATGTTGCTGTTCTGTTGCACATAAAGTCATCTTTCTTCCAACAGAAGACACCATTAATGGTCTCAGTAAATCACAAAGGCTAAAGCAATGCATACAGTCTTCCCATAAACAGCCATTCTTTCCTCAAAACAGCAATGTGTTCAAGTGTGGGGCAGTGACAACATGGGAAATGTTTACCTTTATTAAAAGGTTCCATAGATAACTGGAATTGTCAGGTGTATTGAGAAGAATTTCACACAAGTATTTGCCTCCCCTTGGCATCAGAAAACCAACTTGCAGCTGCTTTTGATACTTCATTTTACAGGTGACTTACACGCCAATGTAAATCATCACTGAGACTCAGAAGATGTTGGCAGAATCTGAAGTGTACGTCTTTTCACTTGGATCAGACTGCACTCTCCCCTCCTCAAATACCCGTTAGGGTGCTGCGAGATCATTGAGACCAAATTGGCTTGCCAGAGGTTTTGGCCCAGTGTTATGTCATTGGGTCAAATCAATAAGACAACAGAGCAGCAGTGTGACCACAACACCTCTCTCCGGTCAAAATCCCCCCATCACCCAACAGTTGGCTCAGTTCAGGTCCTCCCTGCTCTGCTGCACACATTCCTTCTCCTTGACTGGCAACCAAGAGCTGCTCTAGGCTGGATGCGGCACAGCAATACCACGTCAGCTACTCAGTGGCAAAGGGTGAATTTGTGATACTGGAAACCTGACCTCTAATGGAAACTAATGCTGAAGAAACCTGCCCAGAGGAATACCTGCACTTTCATGCAGAGTGATGATGCTTCAGTCTCTGTTGTACTTCAGTCCTCTACAACTGATGATAAACAGTGTATTGGGTTGAGAAACATGAACGTTCACGATAAACAAGGAGAAGATTATGAGAGACTTACATAGAGCTGAACCAAAGTTTCAAGTCTGTGTATTGATCCATCCAGCTGGTACTTAAAGGACACTACAGTAACATCTTTTCTGACTCTGCAGCCTAAAATGTAACAGTTTCCAGGGATCCCGTCACACACTTCTCCACAAGCAACAGCAAACAGAGCTCTTCACAGAACCACAGAATGGTAGGGGTTGGAAGGGACCTTCGGAGATCATCTAGTCCAACCCCTCCACCTCCTCTTCAGAGGAACAAGGTGTTTCTGCTTTGTGCTGTCACTTAACAACCCTCAGCCGTTCAGTAGAGTGATACCGGATGCATCAGAAGTTGTCAGGGGAACACAGATATGTAGTATATAATTAGTGAGGACATAAGTGTTAACAGTTTTACTTCTTAGCAATTTAAAGTATCTGACAATTATCTTCAGTTCTTAGCAGGGTCAAGTTTTGCTTCTCGAATATGTTTAAATAATGTCATTTCACAGTGCAAGCACTAGTAAAAAGCTAAAAATACCCAAGGAAGTTTCATGACAGAAGTATTGTTACTGAACATGAGCAGCCTTTTTGCAAAACAGTGATTAAAGTCATGATACGCTTTTAAAAGCCATACATGCTCATACTTTAACAGAGGAAATAATGTTACTTTTAATACTTAAAAATTATTCTGGAGACAGTAACACATTCATAGCCACTACTATGCAGCGACAATAGCATCTTTGAAAATCTTCCCCACACAAGTTTGTACCTTTAATGGTCATTTATTTCTTCTGTACATTACATCATTAAAAATTTGTACTTCAAATACAAGTTTGTCTTGCTCCTCGGCTTTAATCTTCCGATCGCAAACTTCATCTTAGCACACTTCATCAGCTATAATTCAGCCTTAAATGTGTACAACTTTACACAGAAATGATGGTTTAGTCTATGATACTCCCTTTCATATACTCCCTTGTACTCTGTTTTTTTCCTTCACATAGGTGGGTAAACAATCATAAAATCATTATGCCTTACAGCAAATACCAACTTGGCATTTGAGGCAATGGTTGACTGTTTCATTCAGGTGTCCATCTCATGGGGTTTATCAATAAAAGCCACAAAATACTGCATCTACTTTTGAGTCATTCATTTCCATTCAATACAACAATTCTTCAGTAAAAACATAAAAAAAATTTCAAATCAGGGCTACTTTGGTGAAAAGAAGATCAAGAATATTGTGGAAATATACATAAACTCAGCACCAGAAGACATACCATGGTAAAAAAGAAAAAAAAGGGATGCCATCCAGAGGGACTTGGACAGGCTTGAGAGGTGGGCCCATGCAAACCTCATGAAGTTCAACATGGCCAAGTACAAAGTCCTGGATGTGGGTCAGAGCAATCCCAAGCACAAATACAGGCTGGGCAGAGAACGGATTGAGAGTAGCCCTGAGGAGGACTTGGGGGTGTTGGTGGATAAGAAGCTCAACATGAGTCTGCAATGTGCGCTTGCAGCCCAGAAGGCCAACCACATCCTGGGCTGCATCAAAGGAGCGTGGCCAGCAGGTCAAGGGAGGTGATTCTGCCCCTCTACTCTGCTCTGGTGAGACCTGACCTGGAATATTGCGCCCAGCTCTGGAGCCCTCAGCACAGGAAAGAGTGATTCTGTTGGAGCAATTCCATTGGAGTGATTCCAGAGGAGGCCATGAAGATGATCAGAGGGCTGGAGCACCTCTCTGATGAAGACAGGCTGAGAGAGTTGGGTTTGTTCAGCCTGGAGAAGAGAAGGCTCCAGGGGAGAACTTATACTTAAAGTGGGCCTACAGGAAAGATGGGGAGGAACTCTTTATCAGGGAGTGTAGTGATAGGACGAGGGGTAACAGTTTTAAACTGAAAGAGGGTATATTCAGATTAGATATTAGGAAAAAATTCTTTACTCTGAGGGTGGTGAGGCACTGGAACAGGTTGTCCAGGGAAGTTGTGGATGTCCCAGCCCTGAAGATGTTCAAGGCCAAGTTAGATGGGGCTTTAAGCAACCTGGTCTCATGAGAACTAGATGATCTTTAAGGTCCTTTCCAACCCAAACCATTCTATGATTCTATGAAAATAAATATATTTTAAACCACTCATTTTTAGAAATTTTAACATTCCAGCTGTCAGAAAAACCATGCTTATTGGAAATTGTTATTTCTGCACTGAGAAAATATTTTAAAAAACACTAATATGGACACAAATGTGTAGAAGGGAACAGATTTTGTTTTTATTTATGCTTCTTCCTTGCAAAATAAATTCTTGTCATGGTTGCTTTGATTTTCTTTTAGAAAGAGTGAAGACTTGTTTTCTTTCTGCATTGGAAAAACAATGGAAAAAATACAACTTCCACATATATCTCATTTAAATTCTGTGTTCTAACTAGCAAACACGATTTGGAATTGAGAGGTTTTTTGTTTTTACATTACAAAATCAGCCGTTGCAACATTAAACAGCTCATCTGCTGCAATTCAGCAGGAGAAATCATTGAACAATCAACTGCAGAATACAAATACAGAAAGACAATATATTAGCTCAGCAGATACATGAGATACTCGTGAGCTCCGCCAGAAAGATAAGCTTGAGCTATATGTTATATGGAGCTGACCGTCATAGGGGAATCGGCAAAGCTCTTCCTAAATGAGAGAGATATTATCAATCTCCAAGTCAGATTCTTGCACCAAAAACCCTCAAATGAAGAAAACTCACTGTTTTGTAGTAAGTGAGATGAAAATGGAATTACTGATGCACAAATGGTAGCAAGATCATGCTTGCCAGATGCTTTAAAAAACAAATGCAATTGGAGTTTATGTTCAGCAGCCTAAGTGAGAAGAGAAACCAAAGCAAATTGCCATAAAAATTACATGCTGTTATCCAAATCCTACACCAAAACCCTCAAGAGGAAGCAGGATCCAGGGAGGGGAAGAGCAGAAATGCACTGAGGCAGACGTGGCACCAGTGCCATGAAGGCTGACAGCTTGGTGGCTGAGCTTTTGGACTGAAGGCCAATTTATTGTTCTCCTGGTGAATGTGTCAGTCCGGTACGTTTCCCTTGATGGGAGGAAAAAGAGAGTGCAGAGCGCCGTGTTGGACCAAATGCCCCGTTTCTTCCCCCACCCTGATGTACAGTCTGGCCACAACAGTTATATGCACAACCAAATTGCTTCTGGAGCAAACCCCCACTGAGTATGGCTTCCCTTTGCAACTCCTCTATCATAACATAAACATTCAATTTATATATTTATCGATACGGGTGAGGCTGTCTGTCTTGATCGGAAGATATGTTTCTGTTGAAGGAAAGGTGGGCGGATGCTGCAGAGCAGGTCCACAGTGTGGTGTAAGAGGGCAGCAAGGGGACAGGGCCACTGCAGCAAAACTGTGGGTACAAACAGGTCCCACCCCAGACCAGGACACGGTATTTGCTAGTCCCCAGGAGCTAATCTTCCGGTAAAATGGGATGGAACACCTCTCCTATGAAGAAAGGCTGAGAGACTCAGGGTTGTTCAGCCTGGAGAAGAGAAGGCTCCGGGGAAAACTTATTGCGGCCTTTCAGTACTTAAAGGGGGCTTATAAGATAGACGGGGACAAACTTTTTAGCAGGGCCTGTTGCAATAGGACAGGGGCTAATGGTTTAAACTAAAAGAGGGAAGATTTAGACTAGATATAAGGAGAAGCTTTTTACACTGAGGGTGGTGAAACACTGGCACAGGTTGCCCAGAGGTGGTAGATGCCCCATCCCTGGAAACATTCAAGGTCAGATTGGACGGGGCTCTGAGCAACCTGATATGGTTGGAGATGTCCCTGCGCATTGCAGGGGGGTTGGACTAGATGACCTTTAAAGGTCTGTTACAACCCAAACTATTCTATGAGTCTATGATTCTAAAATCATTCAGGAAAGCACCTACACAGTCCAAGTATGTCGTTTTACCCACTACAAATCTGGCATGGGCAGGTGAAAGGCTGCCTGAAGGACTCTCATGTTCTTCTAAACACACCGAGAGCCTGCTCTTCCTGACAACAGTGAGCCTTTTTCTGCTCTGAACAGATTCCTCTTCTTTTCAGAGAGGAAACAATAAAAAAGTGTAGTCAAAACGAAAGCTGAATTTTCACACATCTTCAGAACCAATTTGTTTAAGGTTTAAGGAAGATCATAAACTGTAGGAGAGTAAGGAAGACTTTCTTGCCTGGGAACACCGTAGTGAGAAATGACACGAGGTATTTCAGGGCAGCAGACGGCTATCTTTTGGAAAGGGTAGGGAGAGGGTGAATCTCTGATTCATCCACCTCCAATATAGCCACAGTGGCAATTCCAATGCCGCAGGTGACTGAAGACCAAATTCCAGTCTGACTCCTTGAAGCATGTCCCGGCTACCATGTTAATGGGGGAAACATAAAGTAACTATTACACAGCAAGGCAGTTTTATTCTTTGACTTAGGCCTAACCTTTGATAATTTGGATCAAAGTGTTGGGTAGAGGTGAAGATACTTGAAATTGCACTAAGAACACCGACCAAACACTGCTTGTTTGCAGCTTCCCTCCAAGAAGGCCATACAGGGAGAAGCAGTATTTCCATTGCAGCAAAGGCTCTTCTCTGCTAACACCTGAATCACCTTTTATTTACATTTCAGAGCTGTCCAGAGAATTGTAATGAGTGCAAACATGTCAAAACCTCCTTTCTCAAACCTTTTCAAGGAATACATATACAAGATAAAGAGTATTCCTCCCCCTCGCCACAACCTTGGCAGCAGCCTAATTCAAAGTCTGTGAGACTCAAAGTCTCCCCATATCAGGTAAGAAGGCGAATGTGCTGTGCGAAATGACATTCAAATAAACACCTGAACATGACTTCGCCAAGTTCACAGGCACCGTTTGGTTTGGAAGCCTTGTGTCTGTGCTGTGATATTTGCTTTCAGATAGCTGCTGGGGACTTCCAAAATGTCTCAGCTAGCCAGCACGCAGCAATAGCTCACAGCAAACATCAGACAGCGCTTCTTCCTCTCCTGCACAAGTCCAATCTCAGTCTCGTATCTCAGTATTAGTAAAAGATGTCAGCTCATTTTGTTATATGTAATTTATTTGAAGTAAACTCCCTTATAATGATTTTTAACTTCAGAAAAAAACTGCACGTTAGTTTCTTTATCCAAGCCGTACAGGGTACATTTTTGCTGGCCTTTTAACTCTCTTTTATTTCCTTGAGGTGAATCCACAGCCAGCTAGAGTATTCCAGGTGGAATTGGAGCACACAGCTCGCTCTATCTTTTGTAGCACCTTTCCAAGAAACACTAAGAACTATAAGATATTACTGCAGACCTGAGAAAACTAATTAAGCCAGAGCTCCAGCTACCCGACAGCTTGCGCTCTCCCTCTCTCCTAGAAAATACAGGAATAAGACAGCACTTTTTACAGGAAATCCTATAAACAAACAAGAGCAATCAAGATGTGGCAATGTATTTGATTCAATTATGCCATTTTAAATGTAAATTCTGGAATCTGGTGATAAATACAATGTTTTCTGGAGCACAGTGAAGATGCAGGGGATTTTAGCACAGACTAAATCTACCCTACTGTAAATTGCAAAATACATTTCTTCTTCCATCTTCATGCAGCTGGCTCCAGCTTTGGGCACAAAGGACCACGGTGATGGAGAAAAGACTTTTACAATAACCCTTTCACATATAATAAATATATGACTATGAAAGAGAGAAAGGAGATCACTAAATATCAGAATTCACAGCAACTGAGAGGGCAATTATAAGCATTTGGGAACTTTTCTATGCATTTATATAGCACCTTAAGTTCAACCACTGGTCTTCAGTTTGACCCGTATCATGACAGAAATAGATAATCCTATTGCTTCTGACATTGCTAGGTAATTAAATAGCTGCTCTTCCCCCATTAACACAGCTATATCCACTAGGCTTTGATTTCTCATCCTCTTTCCAGAATGGTCTCTTACTTTGAAATAAGTTTTTCTACTCAGACCTCACACATCTTGGGAAGAGACATTTTTAGATACCTTCTTCTTGAGCTTTGTAAGGTTTTCACCTACTAATGAGTGAAACTCTAACTCCCAAGAACTAATAGAACTAATTTTTCTTAAAATATTCAAGATTAAGAGATTGAAACAAAAACTCTAAATCATCTTCTTAAGTGGCAATAAACTTCTTGAACCAGTAAGTCATGTAGCAAAGCACAAGCAGCTGTCTCCTAAGATACCAGAGAAAAAAAGAAAACTTATCTCCTTGAACTCAGAGAGCCAAGGGCCTAGACTTGGTGCTACAGTGAATCCCCAGGAGATCTGCTGCCCTTACAAACCGTGCCACCCCCCGCACCTCCCAACGTTTGGGAAAATGATTTTTAGTGACAGCACCAAAAAAGCTCATTACAGCAAAACACTACAGGAGATCTGCTTTGGGGCACTGATGGGATCCTCGATCTCTTTACTAAGGCAGCTGGAACACGCAAGGTCCTCTAATTCACTGCCACACACTAAGCACATGATGTTGTCCCAATTTGCTACAAGAATCTTCCATCCACAGGATCTCCCTAAATCCAGAGACAGCAGCTTCAAAAAACAGACATTTCTTCCCTACTGCTTTCCATTTACCCAAGTTAACTTTATCAGACAAAAAAATCCTGCAGAGGTGGAAACTAATTCTAGGTAGGTAAAAGCAATCATGCACACTGGTAAACAACAAGAAACAACACGGAGGAAACCCATATTTTAAAAGACTGGTGCATAATGCTGGGATTGCACTTGCTCTGCTACCCTATGCCACCTCATTACCTCACTGATTGCAGAAATCCTGTTACACTCACTCAGACCATCGCAATAGGATCACACGCTGAATGCAGCTGAAGACCTATTTAATTAGTAGCTGATCACAAAGACCAAAATTTACTGGCTTCTATCTTCTGATAATAGGAAAACGGTTTCAGTTCTTACTAGTGTAGCCACATTGCTACAATATACTGTACTATTTTTTTAAATTCTGTGTGCAGTCAATCATATTACCATGCCCTACAGGAGGTTTTTGCTAAGTACTCAAAAAAAAACCCCAATGCACACACTGTAGAAAAGCATCACAGCATACTATGAAGACTCGTGCTTAATTTTACATTCTTTATTTGGCCAAAATAGTAGTTGTTCTGCACTCAAACTCATATTTGTAATAAAAACCCCACTCAGCTGCTCATATACTAAAGGAACAATTCATGACAGAATAATGTACCAATTCAAAAGCAATCTTTCTAAGCTACAGGAAACCTCTCGAGTTGCTAGTCTGAACAAAATGAAGCCTCAACAAAATGAACCACTTTGAAACTAAATGAAAATTTAGCAAATTGATCTGAACAAGAAAATCTTATGTACAATGCAATGTTTTTAGCCACAATAGAAAAGCCTGTTAGAGATCACCCTTGAAAAAAAAATCACACCAATAAATCAAAAGATGGTGTTACTGTTTGTTTGCTCATTTTTCTAAAGCAGGATATTTCATTTTATAACAGGATAGTGGGTTTATAAGTCTGTGTCTAAGTAGCAACTGGCAAGGGCTGAAAGCAAAAAAACAGGAATGGAAATGTTGAATGTTTTAAGAAAGGGATGTTTTCTCTTCTGGGTGCACCTGGCACCTCACAAACCTCTCGGCTCCAAAGTTACCCTGAGATCAGTACACCAATAGTCAGCCCGGTCTAAAACGAAAGCGAGTGTTTGGTTTGTGCACTGCCATAAGCAAAATGATTGCAGATCAAAATTATGAGGTCGCTTGAGCAATTTATACTGGCAAGACGAAGAATAGAGGGAGGGACAAGATGCAAATGCTGGAGGTGCGGTCATCTAGCAGCGCAGCAGGAGAGTAAAGGGTAATGGAAGAAGGGGAGAGGGGGACAGCAAGTGAGGAGGGCTGAAGGCAGTGATCGTATCAAGAATCACTTATTCTTCCAACGTGGCATGCCACAAGAAAATGTTATTCCCACTGATCCAGTAAATGATTCTGTTTTCCATGGAGGTGGCTTCAAGGAAACAAGGGGCTGGTAGAGATGAAGGTCTAGCCATGCAAAAGCACAATTTGCAGTTGGAAGCTGATTTTGAACGAGAGTCAGAGGAGAACACCTTTAGGGCAGACACATAGCTCAACCTCATCTAGGACTACTAGGACGTAAAATGGCAGTTACACAATTAGCAAGCACAAAAGGCTTTTTTAACTAAAAAATAAAAAAGTAAGGTCAGCAGGCTCAAGGCTGGCTTAAGACGTGTCAGTGCTGGTGCATGTGCCAGCAGCAGGCAGGGACTCTTTCCCAGATTAAGACACATATTGGGTTGGGCTTTAAAGCAAGCTACTTCCTGATCTGGTCCCAGGGGCAAAATTAAAAGTCTGTTGTAACAAGATGAGCAGCAACATTAGACATGTGGGACTCAAAAGGACATTTTACCCATCCGAAGCAGTAAGGGAAAGGATTTGCATTGTACATTTGTATGGAACAAGGGATTTTTTTTTTTTTCTAATTAAGTGGTATTGAAATATGCAAACTGTGTGCTGTACTCTCACTCTGCTTGAATTAGTGATTTACAATGACAGTTTACTTTTAGTTCCACACCTGGAAATAGGAGATAAATCAAGTGATAAGCTGCCGACAATGGTCTCAAAATGGAGAGCACTTTACCCAAGAGTTCCTTGGAGCTTGCTGAGCTGGCACTGCATTATAGCAGATCTGGCAAGATTATCAATTAATGACAGGAGCTGAAGCCAGTTATGACACTGTAACAAACTCCATTGGTGCGCACTTCGCCTTGATGTTTTTAAGGGAGAAGAAAGAAAAAAGCTACTGCCTTCAGGTCTTTCAGGAACAAATGATCATTAGCAACCTGCTTTTCATGAGCGCTAAGAATGCCTTGCAGTAAAGAAAATTTCCTGTGAGCCCAAGAGCTGCGGGTACCTCTCAGACCTGAGACAAATCCCCGGAGATGGCCGATGGCCTCCACCTTCACAGCTGGGGAGAACTGGAAGCAAGGCTCAAAGCACTTCCCCAGGATGATGGGCTGCTGGGCCAAAGCAGCAGCCAAACACTGTGGGGCTGTCCCCAAAACCAGTGTGATGTACACAGAGGAGCACGCACTGCTCCCGGCTGGTACCACAGCACCCATGGGCACACAACACTGGCTGGGACACTGCTGCACCCACCTGCCCTGCCTGGGAATAGATGCAGGGACAGCAAAACCTCTGCCAAAACAGGCTCATTTTCTAATGCCTGCAGTTGTCCATTCAGAGGAGCAGCTTCCCCGCACGGTTGGCTGGCAAAGTTCAGCGAGGCTCACCCCCACATCTTCTGAGGAAGTCCCTGTCCTGAGCCAGGACAGGGGTTTGGGGACCCTCCCTCACAAGCCAACAAACATTTACACCGCTGTATTACCGACACCCTGGAGCAAAGAGGAGGCATTGGAATTGGGAGAGAAGAAAAACAGAAAAAACCCCCGAGGCCAGAAAACAAAGCACCGGCACAGAGACACCAGGCACAGTGGTGAAGATTGACTTCTGTCTCCTAGAAACAGATTCAAGAAAACGCCATAGCTGATTTATGCTGATCCACCCTGGGTTTTTCTTGCCCCCCACCAGCCCATTTGGCATCCTCCCCAACAGTGTGCCATTGGTTTTCAGCGTAATGTGTCTGGGAAATCTAATTGTTTCTCAAAGCACTTTCACATAGTTCTTTAGAGCTACCATGCTCTGTAGCAGTCAAAGTGTCTGAATAAATATGCAAAAGTGTGCTCAATCCAGAAAGCCTTCCAAGGAACCAAGAGAGTTTTTTCCCCATTCAGTGTGGATCCAAGTAGTTCACAGGTTTTTTTTGTCAACGCCCGTCATGCACTACAGCACACGTACCGGTGCAGAAGGGTGCAACATCTTACACTCCTGCAGTGTGCCAATACAACAGGATTAACACCAGGGACATGAATGCAAGATACTAGCAGCCAAGAAACACACGCACCTTCACATACACACACTCACACACACACTCTCTCTCTCTCTCTCTCTCTTTAAGCTGTTCTATCTCTAAGCTAATGGGAAAACCTCTCTTAATATTGCATGTAGAAATGCTTGATAGTTGTAAATAACTTTTTCTGTGTTTAGTTCATATATAATGTAACAGCAATGAGCAAATGCAGCTCAGTACTCAAAAGAGACTGCTCAAGCAAATGCATCTTCAAGCCCACATGCCGGAGCCACTCTCAGTGTGCCACACACTAATGGATTTCAGTGACAAAACACGAGTGTTATACCTTTAACTATTAGATTTTTTATGCAGCTTTAAAAGCAAAACAGGTGTTCCCACTTCCAAGCAGGAGAGTTCTATTCTCTCCAAGTGAAAATGCAAACCGTAAGTTCACTTTTTATCAGGAAAACAAGACCAGTGATAACACACATAGCTGCACTTTAGAAAGCAAGAAAACGTAAAGCCTTGAATCTCAAGGTCACGGTTGCTCCTTCCAAAGGCCTCCTTGGTGGAGAAGTTTAACACTTCTTGTTATTTTGGTTAAGCCATAAGCTAGTTTTTGGTTTAAAGGGCTCTTACACCATGCCGAAGCTAAGCACAATGTGTGTCAGCACTCCCTGGCTTGGTGGAGCACCAAGGCCCTCTAGACACCAGTTCTCGGCTCATAATTCACACAGTTTGAGTTGTTGGGACCAGGATGTCGCACCAGGCTGGGGACTGTACCTGCCCCAGGTGGAGAAGAGTCTCACATCCAAAGATGTACAATTAGGACTCCCTAGCAGCGGCAGCAAGGACATCGAGGTGCTTTATTTCAGTGAGATTGCAGCTGTACTATGCTGGGTATGATACAGACCTAGCAGAAAGGTAATCCCTGCCTGAACACAGGAAAACAGGGGGAACGGATAAACACACAGGTAAACGGTACAGGTCTTCACTGGAGAATGCAAAAGGGTTTTTTTCTTGTTTTTTTTTTTTTTTTTTTAATAGATTGGAAATGGGAATGTCTTCCACAGGTGTTGAATTTCCCCAACATCACCGAGAAAGCACTATCCTGTGGCAGAGCATCAAACAGACCTGGATGTCCACATCAGGCCTTTCCTTCTCAGCTCTAATGTCTACCTGGTCAAACTTACCAGCCAGAGCAATCGGAAAGCATTACTGTGACCCTTACCCATGGTTAACATGTTCAAACCATGCTGGTAGACTTCTTTTCAACCATCTTAAAAAAAAAAAAAAATCTTACTGTTTAAAAAAAAGAACCCCAAAATTCCATAATTTTCAGAAGAATGTCTCCATGCTTGTTAGATGTTAAATGCTTTGCCACGACAATTAAATGACTTGAAAACAAAACCAAGTGACAGGTATATTTTTTCAAGATCAGTGATCTTTCAACTAGGGGAAAGAATCCCAGCTTTAATTGCACAAAGCTGCATATCATACTTCCCTCTCTTGAGATTTCATTATAGGCCTGAAACCAGAGAATTGCATTGCCAGCTCTTGCCTGCTCTTCCAGCTATTTCTGGTTTTTAATAATTATTCATTAATTGCACACTATGATAAGATCCTTGCTGTTTTGAAACATTTTCCCTCTGGCCCCCATACTATTAAAGACCCTGATTGCCTGCCAACAGCGTAAAATTAAAAATCAAAGCACTACCTCTGAAAGGTTTAATATGTGCCACATTGAAAGAGTTTCTACAGCTTACAGCCATGTAATTGCATCACCGGCTAACTGCACAATCTCTCTCAGCGTTTGAAATGTTTTCCTTTGAAACATTAGCCAGCTGAGAGCAGAGGTTTTGTTTAACGCCCTGATTTACTCTCCATGCATGCCAGAGTTTTGTATGTCTCCTGTGTCCTTCCCCACTTCTCTGCTTTGCCTCGGGCAGGTGAGAGGGAAAGGCTCGGCCGCGCGGCTGTGCAGCACCCTGCTCCCGCTGGGGAGAGCAACGAGGGAGAGAAGAGAAGAGTCACCAGTTCAAGCAGGAGATTAAAAACAAAAGCGTTTTCTCATCTGAACCTCCTCTCTACTCAGCCCTTAAAAGCAGGTGGTTTTTTCTGCCTGTTGAATCCTCCCCTTCTCCCCGCCATTACAGACCCCTCTCCCCCTTTCCGGGTGCCGCAGGGACCCGCTGCTCCCGCCAAACCAGCAGCCCCTGAAGCCTCCCCTTCCACCCCGGGCTGCCAAACCTGGCTGAACCCAGCCTGCTCAGCCCATGACCACAGGAGGCATTTCCATTTAACCATCAGTCTTTTGTTTATGGCTCCCCTCTCGAAAAGGGATGAAGTTCTCACATTTTGCCAGTGGCCACGCAAAGGAGCGGGTACCCCGTGCCGCTGGCTGCAATAAACCCCAGCGGCTCCAGTGACAGGCAGCAATTCACAATTGTGTCCTTTTGCTGAATCCGCTGAGATCTAAATGTTATTTCTTCATCTAAAAATCTCATTTCTAAATCTTATTTCTTCATCATAAGGGTCATATGGATAAGGACAGGTCACCAGCAACCAGCCTAGCACACACAGCCTTACTACGGAGGCAGCCTGCAGAAATTTGTGCAATTGAGTTGATCAAAGCAGGTTTAGACAAAGAAAACCGTGGAGACGTAGCTTGCATTGATCGAAGCGTAGTCACGATCTGCCAAAGGGGAATAAAGATGCCCTTCACACAGTTTGGCTGCTTTAATGATTTCAATATTAACAGTGCTCTTTCCCAGAAAAAGGCAATTTTCTACCTTTGGTTTTTTGGACCTTGTGATTATCACAAGTGCCAAAAACTGTTTAATGCTTATAAAGGCATACCTTAGAAAGATATTCCTCTGCAAGCCCTCAAATGAAGAGGCTTTCGTTATTTGTATCTGCTTGTGCACCAATACACACTTTCCTTTAAATTCAAAATCTTGGTCCTGGCTGCATTGTAATCTGGTTGTCCTTCCAGTTCATCAGGTCTCACTTTCACAGTACTTCTGAAATCACCTCCTGCAGCCTCTGCAGAGCCTCCCTGGAAAGCTGGGTGGGTTTGCCCTGATTCCTCCCTAACCTGCGGGTCGGTATTCTTTTCCGTTATTCCCATACTATCATAGCAATTAAAAACCGGGACACTGTAGATAAGATTAGATATTTTGGTAAGACAAAGTATCTCTCTTTTCACAGTAGCTTTAGGGAGCCAGAAAAGAAGCTGGCCTTCACTTTGTTTTCTAAACTGCATTTTAGAGGTTATATAATAAAATGTGCACTTCCTTTTGCAGAGATTTTCTGTATTCCAGACTGTTCCCTGAAGAGGAAGGAGGCTGCTGGTGCTGGGGCTTTTCAGCTGCCGGTGCCTGCGTGTGGGGCAGGAAGGGGCACGGGGGGATGTTTGGAGGGGTAAAATTGTAAATGTGGATTTAGGCTCATAACATCAGGTACTAAGATCTTAAAGATCTTGGCCTGACTCAATTCTAAAGCTTGGGCCTTGAAGTCTAATTTAAAACAAACCTCAAGTGTTATAGTTGTGGTTTTTTTTAACTGGAATTGTACAAATTTATGTTTGAAGGAAGTTTCTGGAGTAGAAAGTCAAACTGCAGGCACAAAGAGCACTTCCCCCCAGTTTTGTAAGGATTCCCATGCAAATTGGTGCTCCACAGGGCATGTTCATTTGAGATCGGGAGATCATCAAGTACAGATGAACAGTACCATGTTAAGGACAAAATTATTAAACAAGAAATCCTCCAATATATATGAAATAACAAAGCACTTCCCTTCAGCATCAGTCTCTGCTCCCAGAGGAAAGTCTCCACGGCGGCAGAGCACAGGACAGGCTCTGAACCAAGTACTGCATTGCACAGGGACATCCCCACAGCAACATGCCACCCCACAGCCCTTCACTCCACAGGTGAAGGGCCATCCCCGTAACGTATGGCAGGGGAGGATCGAGGGGCCTGAAAGCTCAGAGTTGGTCACTGATTCTCCTAGGAGTGCTCCAGCTTCTCCACCTTCCGCATCTGTCCCAGTGGGCACTTTGTATGGGGTGGACGCTGCCCTGGCTGAACACCACACTGGGCACATGCTGCACTGCACCCAACTCCCTGGCGCGCAGGCAGGGGCAATTTGCACCTCTTCCTTTATGATTCCCCCCTCTGATTTTATGTCTCTCCCTTCTGGACCCACCTGGTATCATTGAGACATCCTTCCTCCTCTGGTTTGGCTCTGCATAAGCAATGCAAGAAGGAACCTGGTGTGGGCTAATCTGCTTTGCACCTCCTCACCTTTTCCTGCACCCCAGTGTGAGCCCGTAGCTGCCCCTCCTCCCTGAACTCTGGGTCTTTGCACGCCGATCTCCCTGTGCACAGCAGAACAACGGAGATTACAAAACCCCATACTCCTGAGATGGTGCAGACATAAAATCCATTGTGCGTGGACTCTTCAGGCTCAGAGATATTTTTTTTTTTCTGTCTAAAAGGACAGTACATAGACTCATATCTTGCCTGTACAAACGAGAGGCATTGAGGGGAGAGAGCTGCCAGTTCCCAGGCCTGAGGCAGTGAGGAGCGAGGGCATATTGCTGCCCTGCGTGCCCTTGGGGGAGAGAAGCTCTCCCAGAACAGGCAGGGGGACATGCCAGACAGACAGAGAATGGATCAGGGGCTCCGAGATGCCATGAAGATGCACCACTGTGAAGTGAGATGACTCGAACAGTTACAGCCACGATATTCATGCAGCCACTGTGCAGCAACCTGTTATACAGCCACTTCGTGTTGCAACCAACTAGCTCATGAAGGAAAGTGCCTATCAAGAAGATGCTGAACTGGATCTACATGGGTTGGCTATTCCAGATGTTAAAATATTCTCCCGAGCAGCATACACAGGTTTTTTCTTCCTCTTTTTTCCAAATACAGAATGATTGGACTGTTCACTGAGTGGATTTGCTACACACAGAACAGGTAATACACATCTGGAAGAATTGCATCTATGTTGTCCTGCAGCTCATGCGTTAACTCCTCTGTCACTTTGCTTAGCAGCAAAGCACAAAGGTCTGCCCCATAGTGAGGTATTTGGGGTGAGTTATCTTCCCTTGCTTCTCCTGATCCCAACATCTTATCTAAATTAATAGCTGGAATACAAAGCTGAAATGAAAGTAGAGGAAAAGCACTCAAAGTAACACCCAGGTTACTGTAGGCACTAAATAACAGATCAGGCCCTCAGCTCACAGCTGATATATGCTGTCACATCAAAGACAGTGCATCCCTCCAGTATCTCTCCCTTTACCGGCACCATCCTCATTCCCCTAGTTCTGCATTTGGGATATGATAATCATTAACTCGAGGGTACTGCTGGAGCCGAAGGTGCTAACCTTATCTCTAAAAAGCAAGCCCCTTGCGTCGCAAAGGGAAGAAGGCTTTATTCCAAGTTCTAATGTCAACTTTTCTTTACTGCAATCTGGCATTGCTCACATAGACAAGCTGGAGATACAGCAACAAAGCCAAGGAGAGAAAACAGAGTTCCCAGCAGGATTCACAGAGCAGGTTAAACTTTAAAAGGCACATTTGTACCTGCAGGACAGGCTTAAGAAGTACTCAGGAATCCCGCACTTCCCACAAGAAGAGTAATTGCTTTCTGGGGCTATTTTAAACTAAGAACATTGGCTTTTCTTACACTCTCCTGCACTGGAGCAGCTGCCTTTTTTCTTCCACATTTCAAAAATCAACAGTGAAAAATCGCTCCGAACTTTCCAATGTTGTAGTGCTGCAAAGGCCTCTCCCGTCCCTGTTAGCCAGCAATATCAGAAGGATTGCACCGCTTTTTTTTTTTTTTATTATTATTATTCTTTTCCAAGTCCACATAGAAAAAGGAAAAAGACTTGGTTTCTAATACCTGGACTGTGCCATCCGCCACCCTGGACAGACATGCTGAGTCCCATAACACCTGAGAGCTGCCAGTGCCTTGGGCTAACCTGCCTGTCTGCATCCCAGCATCAGTACGCAGAGCCACCTGCCTTAGAGCTGCTTATCATTGCTGGTGATGTTACATGAGTCGGTTACACCCCAAAATGCTGAGGCTGAAAACACGAATCCCTTTCAAGATCTGTTTATGTCTCTGCTAGCTCTTGCCTCCATCCAAACAGCCCTTCAGTACGCCAAGCCACCAAGAAGAGGGTGGCCTGAGGGGACACCCCAGCCAAGCATAGGAAAGGCTCCTGCCCATTCGTGCCAGGAGGGATCAGATTCCAACACACTTCAACATCTGGAATAATCCTGAATTATTTCTCACCAGAGACACACCGCAATCTGCATTTAATCCACAAGCCATTAAACTGCTTGGTATGTCTCATGCAGAAAAGATCTGGGGTTTTGTAGCTTCTCTAAAAATAATCTCATTAATAAACAGGTTGATGTAGTCTAGTTCCAGCTGCATGTTTCTGAATTGCAGTAATGGCTAGTCGCACCCAGAAATCCTGCAACTGAAGGTAATGGAATGGCTTATTTGTTAAAAATAACTTAAATAGCCCTTTTTGCAAAATTATTACCTAGGATGATGATACAAGTATAAGTGAGGAAAGGAAAGACTACACCATATTTTTCCTTTACTAGTCATGTGGGAACAATACGCTTAATCACCTGAATAAAACCTGTATTACACGCTGCCCAAACAACTATCTGTATGAGCCCTTCTGTTGAACTGAAAATTTCTTTAAAAATTAAAAATCTAAAAAATATGTTTCTGGTTCATGCAAATATTTCTGTTCAGTCTACAACCCAAGGAAACTATATTATTCTCTGGTCACATCTCTGATTAATGCTAATGAGATTTTGATGAACCCAGAAAAAAATACCAACAGTTGTAACATGTCACAGGTAAAATACCATCCTTTTTTTTTTTAATATGCTTGGAAATGAGCTTGAAAGATGTCACTATCTTAGCAGAAACCATCTAATGGGATGTGTACGCTCAGGGAACCAAGTAGCACAGTCATAATTAAAGTTTCATTATAATTTCCATTAGAAAGTAGTTTCTAAGGGATTTGATTCAACAGTAAAAATTGGCTCCGTGATGATACTTTGTATGCAAGGTCCCCATATGTGTCAGAAGGAGGTAATTCATAACATGCTACAATCATGCAGTGCTGTATGTATAGGATGGGGCATCATAAAAAACCCAGAGCACCAACCCCAGCTCAGTGGGGTTGCAACCCTGACCTCCCGTACGCGTCCTCTCCACAGCAAAGGTCAGTGCACACAATATACACCCTCATGCCATAAATATTCTCACTGCTCCAGAGGCAGAGGGGGGTCCTGGCCCTTATTTTAACTTGTTAATTACAGAGCACAGAAAAAAAAATTGAAAATATCAACTGTTTGTAAGAGAGAGATCCCACCCGTGCGGCACACAAACCGGGCAAGTTGTCTACACAAGACTGATGAGGAAGATGAGAGCACCTTCTCTTGTAACATAAATACGAAAACCCCCATAATTTTCATTAAACACAACTCATTCACCCCATACCAATAAAAGCGTATCCAGGTCACTGGGGAATTTGCTGTTGACTCAGTCAGAGTTGCCGCTGGCTAAGCCTTCTCCTGTCAGGTTATAACCAAAATGATGCTCAGACCAGGCGTGAATTTATTAGAAGGAAGAAGCTGAGGCTTTCCACATCCCCCTCACTCCAGTCCTCCTCACATACTGCAGCTCTACAGAGTATCTCGGGTTTTGTCACCACACCGCAACTTGAAGGGCATCTTTTGTTTACAGCAATAAAGGACTTTGTGGGTACAAAGGCAGTATCGCTGTATTATCAATACAGCACTAGGATACATTCAAATGTGGAATATAAAGATATGGAGCGGAAAAAAAAATGCCCAGTGCTGGACCAAATACTTTTCAAGTCTACAATCACGGAGTCACTCAAGTGAGCCGTACATCATCTCAGTGTGCAAAGCCTCAGTGGGCGAACAAAAAGCAGCATTTGCAATGGAGATCGGGATTCCAGATAAAAGATCTGAAAACACAGTTTGGAAGGGTGAATTGCTTATTAGCTCAAATAAAATTAGCTGAAAGCTTTATCAGATTAAAAAAATAATTGAAAATGTATCAGTATTTAACAGAGAGTATGTGCAGGAAAACAAAACCACAGTAAATAGCATGACAAATCCACAAGTTCAAGCATACACTGAAAGCCAGAAGTGAAGATTTATCCCATGTGAATAAGAGGAACCAGGTGGCAATACTGCAATCAGGTGAAGAGGGGTGAAAACCTATTTTAGCTTTAAGCATTTAATGCAAAGTTAATGTTTCCCTTATTTATGAGTTCAGGCGCACATTACACAGCCATCTTAGCCCTGGTGAGTGTCCGGAGGCACTGAGACCACCTTTCATACCAGAATTAAGTTACATTCATAAGGCAGTGTGTAGAAGATCTTTTTATTAAAAAGTCAACCCACCTTTTTTAAACTATTCATCACAGTTAACCCTGTCCCCTTCGTAAGCATTTGCTGCCGACAGAGCTCTCCCATGCTGTCCAAGGGCATAATTTGCTAATGCGACATTGACATGATTCTAGTGAGTGGGAAACAGGAGCAGAGAAACTCCCCTGACACCAGATGCCGCACGTTGACCCCCGTGTCAGCCTTTTAAGGCCACAGGAAAGGGACACAAGCCAAGAAGCCCAGCAGGTGTAAATCAAAAAGACCCTTAACCTTGGACCCAAATTTCACCTTTCATGGTGGAGGCACTGAAATTCACAGCAAACTGGACTCAAAAGGGCCAACACAAATCTGGAAAGCCTACAATGCTGCTGAAATATGAACGGATTGCTTTTTCTGCCTACTTTGGTCATTTGACTCAGCACAGCAAACACACAGGGCCAGACCAAATAGTTTGCAAATCTACAAATATGGAGCCACACAGGTGTGTTCTGGAGCGGAGCAATCTGCCTCATTTCCCCACTGACAGCGGAAAAGTTGCTAATTTGCCTGACTCCTCACAGGACCTCCAGCCCAACCTCAAAGTGCAGCTGCGGCAGCAGCACCTCCTTCGTGCCACCGCCAGCAATGTGCAGAGAGCAGATGGAAAACCGAGTTTACGCTAGCGGAGGTCTACTGATGGTGCAAGGCTGGCAGGTCGGAGGTGGCAGATTCAGTTCAACTTTCTGAAACATTAGTTTGCTTTCCTTGTTAGTGGAGCACTTTACAGTACATCTTCCTGAATAATTCATTGAAGAGGTCTTCATGTGTGCATTGTAGTGTTTGATTTTCCAACATACTGCACTAATCTATAAATACTGACTATAAACATTCCTAGCAGATAGCTTTATTTTATGTTGCACTGGTCTTTTTTTTTTTTTTTCTTTTTAAGTGTTGCAGGAGGCAGCACAGATATTTTACTGTCTCTGTCTTTCAGCAACACCAAATGCTACAACATTAGTGTTATTAACATATGCATTAGCTCAAGCTGATCCGCTCTCCCAGCTGCTGCTCGCAGCTCCCAGTGAGAGGCTGCAGCAGTGAATCAGATAGCACTAATGAGCGTGTTAATGAAGTTCCCGCAGTTGAGCGTGGAGCTTGGAGAGGAGCATTAAAAGCATATCCTATAGTCTTGAAAACTGAAATGGTTCATGGCAATTGATTTTATTTATTTATTTACTCGCTTTCCATTCAGTGTAAAATTTCTGCTCAGGAGAAGAATTCAGCAAGAGAAATGCACATGACAGAGAAATGACAATATTGCAATCCAGTCTGAATTTAAAAGCAGAGAATTAAAGTTAATTAGGAAACTTATTCCAGCTGGACTTTTGCCAGCTCCACTCTGCCCTGTAGAGGGCTGCCAAACCCTTACTTGCCTTTCATTCGCTATCTTTCTGCTCTAACTTTCCTCTATTTTGTCCTCAATAAATTGTTTCTTCCACTTTTATTACATAGTTTGTTAGTACTGTAGCAGATAGTGTTTCTGCAATTTAATTAAAATTGTATTCCATAAGTCAATTGCTGATAATTTTTATAAGAATTTCTCCCACACATCAAAATATTTAAAAATAAAAATAACTGAGGACCCAGGAAAAGTTATTTTTCTTAAAAAAAAAGGTCTTCCGATTGAACCAAGAATTGTTTCCATGGCAGTCTGCAACTGCACATGGGAAATACAAAAAGACAGTCCCTGAGCTAATACTGCTGGGAGCCTCATATGTGTCTTTATAAAAGAGAACATTAACAAGAAGTATAAAAAAATTAAGATAGTGTAAATAAAAACAGCAGTTGGCGTGGCTATAGAAAAAAACACTGCAAACCTCCAGCAATGCAACCATTAGGTTAATAATGAAATGTCATTTTGTTCCTTTTCTGTTCGCGCAGTCCTTGCAGCTGCTGAAGTGACTGCTTTTCACAGGTTTTTCTCTGCTCCCTCCCCAGTAAACCCAGTGATGGCAAGGTAGTTTGGCAACATTTTTGCTGCACTTCTGTTTGATTATATGGCAACAGTGCTGGGTTTTGTGGCACCGGAGACCCAAGTACTCTGCAGCCTTTCTAAACAATTATGACAAGATAGAAGAATAGGGTCAGAGCAGAAAATGATAAACAAGTCTTTTATTTCCTCTGACAGACTGATTTGCGTGCAAACATCTGGGTTTCTGTAAATTCCTTCATCTAAGACAGCTTTGAAAAGATAATTATGCTCCCAAAATCATAGGATTTGGCCTTAAAACTCATTTGCAGTCTCTGGCAACTCTTGGTCCCCATTGCTCCACCTCTGATGGAGTTTCCCACCCAGCAGGTTTGGGGGAGAGACTGCATTCAGCTCAGTGTCCCTTCCTCTGTGGTTTGTTTCACATCAAGGTATTGAAGCCTAAAGGCAACTCTTAGTGCCAAAAAGAGGGACACAGCAACACCCATTTAATCCCTTACTACATCATTGCCACCACACACCTCCCGCTGGCTAGTGAACTCACCAAGCCTACCGCCAGACTCATGCATCTTCCAAAGGAAAGCATCCTACTGCCTCCTCAAAAGCAAGCCCTCTGCATTAATTTGCTTTAATAATTTACACAGCTATTGTAGGCTACTCAAAAAGTTTAAAAAAAATCCAAAGCAAAGTGGCACAAGATGATACATATGAGGCAAACGTCCTCCCGGCATCAGGAAGGTACAGCTCAGCAAGGAATCCTGCCCACAGCCCTGCTCACCCGTGGGCGTCTGGCCACCCCTTTGCCCTGTATCTGGGAATTTTGGTGCACTGGCAGGACCTCGAACAGACACCGAAGTACTCCCTCTCCTTATTGCATGCGTTGGTTCACTGTGGATCTCTGCACAAGTCTGACAGTTGTGGAAGTCAAGCGAGATTTAGCACCCCGCCGGAGTGTGCAGAAGCTCAGCACGTGCCCGCTCCTGACCACTTTCCTGGCTCCGTTCCACTTACCAAATGTAACAGGGATCTGCGGGTACAGGCATGGGGAGACATAACCTAAGGCAAAACAAGGCACGGGATTTTGAAGACCTGCAAGCACAACATGCCACTGCTAAAAGCCACGCCACGCTACTGAATGCTGACAAATATACCTCCTGTCAATGCAGGGGCCTTTCTTTCGTTTTTAAATTACGGCTTTGAGAGGAGCAGCCTGCCTGCTTGCGTGCAGCTGCCACCACGCTATTTGCTCTGCCAGTACTCCTTGATCTTTGCCTCCCTGTTAATACATCCATAGGCTTTGATGTTTGACTACAGTACTTGCAGTAGAGCGATGGCTGGGTGTTTTTACCAACCACGCTCTTTTTCTCTACTTTTCTAGTTCCCGCTATATGAAAAGAAAATTTCCATTATTGTAAGGGCATAAGCAACCCACCCAGCTTGCTGTGGGTATCCTTGCACAAGGGAGCTGAAGAGAAACGATCATCAGAACTGGTCCCAACAAACCAGTGTGTTGAAAACATTTGTTCTGCAGTTCTGTTTTGAAGTTTTGTCCACAGCACTTCTAACTGTGCCATACTGGTTTTGCTGATGATGGGAAACAGCTCTTTGGTCACAGGGTGGATTTTCAGGTTAGGACACTCCTTTTGAATGCTGTGTCCTTCTACCAAGTGTGAGTGTGTTGGTTGTCTGGAGCATGCATTTCCCCCAAAAAACCTTTTAAAATGCAAAATTAATATTTTCAATCTTAGAGAGTTTTGCTAAATGGAAAATACCCCACGCCCCCAAGTAGCTCAGTCTCTTTGATTTTTTACTTGCTTCATTTAATCACCGGAACAATTAATTCCTCACTCTCTTTCCTGTAGAATCACACAGATCAGTGCTGGGTCCCCACTCTGCTGCCAGCACAAATTCAGCTGCCATTTCCATGCTGACAACTCAGATCTGCCTCTCCATTACAGACCTGTCTCAATGTGTCCCAGCGAGAGGCTCTGCCTGTCTCCCTGACATACCTCTGGATGTCCAGCTGTCACCTTGCAAGCAGTTTAGCTAGAGCAAAAATTGAAGTTCCCCCTCTCACCACCACCTCTTTTCCTGATCTTTTCCAGACCCTGCCACCTCACTGCCCATCTCCCTGGCCTGCAGCTCAGCCTCCTGTCCTGCTTCCAGCAGGGCTGGTCAACCTGGGCTTCATCCTCACTGAAAGCCTGGGACCGACCTGAACTCTCAGTACACAGCACATGCTGTGCTCATTTCTTCTTCAGCCTTAGCCAAAGTGCCTGTGCTTTGCTTGCATCCGTTCAAAGTGCTCAAGAGACCTTTTTCCCAGGCTGCTGAGAAGAGCACCTCACCCCTCTCCCTCCCGCTTCTCCCTTACACCAAATAAGAGAAGGGAGGCCAAGCAGGGACATAATTTGCAGCCTGTTCCTACTCAACGTTGGCTCCTTACTAGCAGATGAGACATTGGTGTCCACATCTCCTCTGCCCGAAGCATCAGGCTTTCTTACACTCTGTTTGGTTTTAATTAGCAATTCGTGCTCTGTCCCAGGCGTCTCCTCACACTGTGAACACCTGCAAAAGTGAACTCGTCTTACTCCAGAAACCTTTCAAATCCCTATAGAAATGTTTGCAGCATTTGGTTGCTTACATTTCTTTTTAAAATTTGTTGTAACTATAACATAGCACCTGGTTACACGACCAGGGCTGCTATGAGCTTCATTGCTGCACATTTGCAACACTGCCACTCTTTACCATTGAAACGAAAACAGAATAAATGCACTTTGAAGAAGTGGGGTTTAACTAGAGCAACAGCAACCCAGAGGACAGTGCCTCCAAGGGCAGTGAGCTTCACTGCCTTTGCTGACCATCCAGGAGCATTCATTTCCAGGGGCCTGTGCCCAGGTGAAATCTCAGCTCCTCTCTGCTCCTTCTCACTCTGAAAATCAGAAGGCCAATAAAGCCTCAACTATTATTTACAATTTTCCAGGGCGAACTCCCGACTTGATAATTTACACTTGTGGGGCAAAGCAGCTCACATGGTTGGAGCTGTGGTCCCCACGGTACACTCTCTGCATCCCCTCCTGCAGCAGTCTCTCCCACAGAGCTCTCAAAGCAACGGTTTGAAACCCATTCACTCCCTTTTCCTAACAAGCCTCTGCCAGGGGACAGGAAAAATCCACTGCAGCAGGAGATTGATGCATGGTAGATTAGTCCAACATCATGTTTTTCAGAAATAACTTCTTGTGCCAAAGTCCCTCAGCTGGGCTCTTACACAAGCTCAGTTTACTGTTGCTGCATGTTCGCTGCAAAGGGCACAGACTACATACTAAAGGACCCAAGAGTGTTACCAGCATCACCAAACAGAAATGCTCAAAATGCATTAATTTGTCTAGTAGGTAATGAAATGCGTTGTACCTACATAAAAAATGTTTAAGGTTTGAGAGATTACTTTCCAGTTTGAGTCCTAAGCGTGCATCGGGCCGTATTTCCTTTCTTCCCCTGGAAAAAGGGAGTATTTTCTTCCTTATTTGTATATCATGCTCAACAAACTAAATTTGAAGGAGAAATTGGCCATCCAGTACAGAGAATAAGAGATTCAGATAGAAAAGCACTCAGAATGTCAAGTCCTGCAAAACACCATTGAATTGGGGTTTCCCCTCCTAACACTTCCCCCTTGGCTAGAAGGAAAACAGACTCCAGCATTAATAACTTGGTTAAAGGGACTAGAACATATGGAAATCTGGGGTTAACCTCCAGTCATTGCAGGAGAGCTACCGATTCAGTGTACCTTGGCAGTAGATTACCATTCTCTTCCCAGTAATTGAACTGCTAATTCATAGTGCTCTGGGCAAGCATCTACTGCAGATACAGCCCCAAACAAGCAACCTTTCTGCATGTGCAGAGCAGTTACACTGTATGTGTTGCTGAGGCAATCAGCAGACGTGTCCAAAATCTGATGTATCAGAGCTCTGTCAAAATTTGAGGCAATTAACGATTGGGGACACAAAGTAGACCTGACACGCACAGAGACCCTCCACTTCTACACCTGCCAACACGAGCAGCTCTGTGCCACACTGTGCTTCCCCCCGCACCGGGGTGCAAAGAAGAATTCAGTGCTCAAATGCAAAAAAGCTTTGTTGCACACAACAGTCAATAAGATGCACAAAATCTTTTAAAACTTACATAAACAAATTGCATTTTATGATTGCACATCCTTCATGCCGAGGATATTTTCTGAGCTTATATGCAGTCATATTTAGATTTCTTTCTTCTCTCACATTCTTTGATCTGCTTATTACACCTTTTTTAAAATAAAAATGAGTTTTGGGGACCAGTATTAGATTCTGCTGACAGTCACAACTAGAGCACTCTGTTCAATGCAAAACAAATTATTCCCTCAGACTAGTTGTTTATAATGTTTACACTGTAATCATTGCTGGAATTTCAGCATTATGGTACATTCATCATAGTTTGACTTAATTTCTGAGACCTCTTAGCCTAGGAAGAACCAGGCTGTTGATTTGCTTTTTAGCATTTCAGGAAGAAGACTCAGAATCTAGAATTTGTTTTCTGTTATTTAGCTATTGTTGTGAACACTGAGAGATGATGAATGAAGGAAAAAGAATAGCTTTGTGCAAGGTGTCAGCTTTCTCCCAGCCTGGAATGGGGGTCTTTCCTCTCCTCACTGTACCAGTGGCAGATGTCAATCACATTCAATTAGTCTCACAGGATTCATTTCAAAACTCACATTCCCAAGTACAAAACTACAGAGAGGGGTTTGGGCTTTTTTTAGCAGTCAACTGCTTTTTCCATTGCAACTGCCAATCAACTGATCAAAAGGGAGGGACCTGAGAGTGATGGTTCTAGATGTTCAAAGGAAAAAGGGTAAAACAATTTCTAGGTAAGAAATTGCTTTCTCTATTGCTTGAAGTGTCTACCAGTACGGGAAGTAGCAAGCAGTAATGATTAGTTTCTGGTCTTTTTGTGGACAAGGCTGTGCTAACACCTCGTGTATGTGATGGCAGCTTGCTGTCCTTAATCATACAGTAACCTTGAATATTATATATCCTCTAACACTTCCAATTCTAAGCAGCCAATATTTTTTGGAAGTGCAAGTTTCAGAAATGAAATTAGTTATAGAGTGGGGAGAGATATGGCCAATGTCCTCTGAGTGACTAAAGCCATTTAGTCCCTAGGTTTCATTTTAAAGTAGGTTAAATAAAAAGGTGCCCAGCGCTATCCTTATCCCGGCGCATTTACTGTTTGATATGCTTTTTGAAAAATAACATTGCATCGGAAGAATACAGCATTTCTCTGTCCTCAGTGCACTTCAGCAACTCAGAGAGAATTACTAAATATAATATGTAGGAACATAGCACTAAAGGGATGTATAGGTCAAGGAGCCCAGTCCCTTGATATTGGAGACAACCACATCACACAATCCCTTTAATAAACTGATTAAGATCCATCTGCAAACTAGTTAGGTTTTTGCCCCCAAAATCCCAGTGAAAGGCTTTTTCAGAACCTCACCTTTTTACTGATTAAAAAGCTTCTTCTAATTTCCATCTGAAATTTATTCACGGCCAGTTTATTACCAATTTGTTCTTGTGCCAGCACTGTCCTCTAGCTGAACTAGCTCTGTACTCTCCCTGGTGTTTACTTCTCCGATGTATTTATAGACAGCAATTCACATCCCCTCTCCAGTTTCATTATGCTGGGATAAATAAGGAGGCTATTCTGATATCCTCATGCAACCAAACCACACCATCCCTGTGTTCATCCTGACATCATTTCCATTGGAGTCCCTTTCTTGAATGCCCCCCAAATCGACACCATATTCCAGAGGAAACCCCACTGCCACTAAAAGTGTCCACTACCCCAGCTTCCCAGGAACGCTTATCTTGGATCACATTTGCCTCATTGCTAAGAAGCCTGAAGGAAAGCCCTTTTAGCTGTAGGTAGCGCATCTGCAGTTCTGCGCTCTACAAGTCATGATTTTACAGTGGACACATTTGTCGTGGACCTCTCTGTTTTCTTGGTACAAGAAACAAGTACTCTATTTAAATCCAAAATTTTAAATGTCAAAGATTATGGTTGGCAGACACCTATCTGCAAAGACCTGGGATAGGTGAAAGTTATGAAGGACTCTCTAGCCTGGACCACTCGATGCCGGTGTCACACAGGAGCTGCAAAGCCACTCCCAAACTCAGGTGCCCAACCGTAGCGTGGTGGGCCACTGTGGGATATCACGGGCATGGGAGCACACAGGGCACCATGGGGTTACATTGGCTCCCCAGTCTGAAGCGAACGGGGGTCATATCCATGGACTCAGTCCCTTGGGGATCCAGGAATGGGCTTTTCCTTTCCCCAGAAATGCCCATAGGAGTTGAATTCCAAAGAGCGCCTTACCTCCGGTGCCTCACAAACCATAGTGCCAGCTTTTTCCAAGCCTCACTGAAGAGAAAGGCATTTCTTCTCTGCATGCTAGTGCAGTGGTTGTAGGACTGTCTGGGGTACAAAGTCCTCTCATTCAATTGTGGGGTTTCCAGCTCACACCCCTGCCATGGGGAGACCAAACTTACACACCCATGGGCTCTTCTGAGCTAACAAGTCTCTACACATACCAGGCATCAGGCAGATGAGATTCAGTGGGGCAGGACAGCTGCAGGGAGGAGGAGGAGGATGGGCTTAGTCCTATGGCTCAGGCTTCATCAAGATTCAATCACAGCTTGCAGCTGCTTTTTCTATATTATTAAACATAAAAGGATGTTGATTGTTATCAAACATCAAAGGATGCAGTACAAATCATCCCATTAAAGCCTCCAATCTGAACATTATCATCGGTACTGCGATCTCTTGAAAATCAAAAAGGTAGTTTTTATGACCACCACCTATACTTGTTTCTACACCGTCTTCTCATGACAGCTCTCCATAGGTCTTATTCAGAGATTCCTGTAACTCTGCACGTGCTTTTTACTCAATGAGGGAGTACAATAAAACTTCAAGAAGTCCATCTAATCTATCTCTTATTGCTCATTTACCTCTGAGAAAAAAAAAAAAAAAAAGGAAGAAACTGCCTTCCTGGATTTTACAGAGCCTCAAAAAGACCCTTTGCATCCTGTCACTTTCCCTTTTCTCTAAACTTTTAATATTTGTGGCCTCAGACAGTGAGTCAGTCAGTGATCAAGACAAAAGGGTCATGCACAGTACAAATGGACTCTTTGACTCCTTCCAGTACTTGTAACTGAAGAGGCCTTCAGTGGCCTTAGAAAAAATTAATGCTATAACCTCCAGGCCAGGTACTCCAACAAAAGAATTGAGCTGAAAGATGTAATGGGTTTGGGATAC
The DNA here is from genome assembly GCF_965231255.1 of Vanellus vanellus. NCBI lineage: Eukaryota > Metazoa > Chordata > Aves > Charadriiformes > Charadriidae > Vanellus > Vanellus vanellus. The sequence goes on from NC_138910.1 coordinate 9,112,890, forward strand.
ATCCTTGCACACTGGGAAAAATTTGCTATTCTGCACTTAAGAGGACCGTAGCATCTAGCGGAGGCCATGGAGGTGAAAGAATAGTGGAAATTGGTACAGTGACAACAGAGCGAGCTACTTCTGTAAAGATTTCCTCAACTCCCTCTCTTACTCCTGTTATTAGTAATGTAGCACCATAAATGTGAAGGGCACCAGAGTTCACCTGTACCTGAAAGCTACAATTCATGGGTGACCTCTTTAAAATCACCGCCATCTGAAATACTGTTCCCCATACACTGGTTCTTTGAGGTTGTTTTTCTTTTTATTTTCCCACTTTTCTCAGAGGTCTTCCAGATTCATAATTAACTGAGTAAGCAACAAAATAAGTTGTTTAAAGTATAATAATGAAAATCGCATTAAAGAGGTCCATGTTTTCTGAAAATAACCTGGGTACCACTGGGACCAGAACTCCAGACGGTTGTCTATCTAGGGTTTGTTTTTTCCACTCCCGACCTTGGAAAAAGTATGTATTAAACCTAAGTTTTTATAGAAATATACATATAGTTTTAAACAAAGCCTTCCTCAGGAAAAGGTCGTCCAGTCATAGGGCAAATTTCTGATGTAGCCACAGAGACCCAACCTCAAAATAGCCAATAATCTGGAAGTTCACACTAGGTCATAGCCTTGGCTCTAATGTTTACCTTCAACAATACCCCTACCATCAAATTACTGGCAGAGCAAGTTCATCTTAGTGCAGAAGAGAAAAGCACTGATATTTTGAAATGGAAGATGGAAGGGAAAAAAGTATTTAATCTAGCTATACCTCTTGTTGCTGCCTACTTTATTAAGAGTCTTCTGTTTCTAAGCTTCAATCAAAGCATCCACATCTGCAAAGAAACATTTGACATCTTCAAATAAAAATGTGTAAATCGGTCTTGCCTGTTCCAATTTGATGTCAGTCACAGAGTACTACTGACAGTCAAACATACCATAACTTCATACATCATACCAGAGCTGCCTGCTGAAGTCTCTATGTTCACTTTCTTCTGAAGCACAGATGCCACTGCTGTATATTAATAACCCCTAATATATAAAATTCTCTTTTCTTTTGAACTTTCCAACTCTTGTTTTCTACTCCCCCCAATTTACTTCCTGTAAAGATGAGAGAACTACAACTTCTAATTCATATACCTTCTTACTTTGAATAAAGTATTCAAATTTAAAATTTCAGTCTTAACACCTTGCTCTAATAAGTTTTTTACAGCAGTAATTTTGTGGCCATAGTAGCTGATCCTTCATACAGTTGGTTACACCTCACAGAGCCTTCAGGAAATGCTGCCTGAGAAGAAGGCCAAACATAAAAGTTTCAGGGAAGACATTAAAATATCCACCTTGCAGTCACTGGCAACAAAGGCATTTCGGTGTTACAGAGTTTGGCATTTCTCAATAATGAGGAAAATCTGAAAAGATTCATGTCAGGAGATGGGCACCAGCAAAAGCTGTTTGTGGTAATGTGCCAGTTGGACTGAATTCAAGTCTCACCATCATACTCAAAAGAAAAGTCAAGTTTTTCAGATGGGTAGAGGCTTTTCGTATTTATGTGAATTTAAAAAAAATAAAACAACACAACACGACAAGTTGAAAGGCAACTGATTTTTTATCATCTACTTCCTTACAGCTGTCTCCAGTAGGCAGAGCCCATAAGCCCTCTGAAACGACTCATCACTTCGCATCTCTTAATGGACTGGAGGAACCTTCTTTTATTTGCTAGATTTGCTACAAATAAAGAAAGATCAGCGATTTGGTTGGTCTCCAGCACTGCCCCCTAAGAACAGGGTTTCCAAAACCATCTGTAGATTAAATAGCTCCTGTCTAGATGTCCTTCCCTCACCAGGCTGTGGGACTGGAAACTGGAATGTCCAAAAGAAAGCCACATTGAGGATTATGATACAAAAATTGAACTTCCTTCATAGATAGGCATCAAAATTCCAGAGAATTACCCCAAATTCTGGTTGAGGACTTTGATATAGAGAGGCTACTGTTAGTGAAGAGAGGTAATTTCAGGTTCGATGTTTGCACGCTAACGCCTTTTGTAAGCACTAAAATAGTGCTGAAAATAGGTGCTTAACATGCACAAAGGCTTCAGCATAGAGAGGAACCTGAATGTGGAAACATCCAGTTGAGGTTTGGATTTTTTTTCTTACTAGCTAGAATGACTTAAAGTAACTTTGATGCTTCAACAATGCATTTTCTAAACAATTTACTTGATCTAAATTGGCAGCATTATATTACAAACGAACCCACTGATATTGATGTAACTGATACAGTTTTTATGCATTTAGCTTTGTTAAAGCCTAACTCCCTCCATCAAGCAATTAAGGCCATTTGTAAATGTGCAAAGTTAATTTAGAAATTATAAAATTAAGGCTAATGGACTCAATTATAATAAATACATGGGTCAGTGATTGTAGCAATTTCTCAACCCTTTCTTTATTTCTAGGGTCGGCTTAATAACACACTCCATCTCACAGTGGTGATGGTGTGACAGGATCTGATCTTCAGAGTGGTTGAGAAAGCAGGAGGCGAGGGAGCCAGGCTGGGAGGGACGGGCTCCCTCTGCCTGGCAGGAACCTATCTGCAAGCTGCACTCCGCAGCGGGTTCAAGGCCCCCGGCAGTACCGCACACCCCCTGCTGCACATCTCCTCTCTGCAGAGAAATGGGTACATGCATCTCTGTGTGGCAGATAATTCATTGCCTCCCAATGATGAAACGTGTTGGGAGTGTCCAGCTTCCACCTGATTGACCTTAGAGCACGGTGTGCCTGCTTTCACGTTGGGACTTTCAGGTAAAGCGACAGCCATCCCCTCCCTGAGTCCTTCCCCAAGCGCACGTAGCATATGGCTGGGGATCCTTGAAGCACACACAGACCAACAGCTCCTCTCCCTCCTCTGCTGCACTCCTCCTGGGATTGTGGGCTCCCACATGGCACCTGCGCCATCTTCCAGGGAGACTTGAGAAACCTAATTTTAAAGCACTTCCACTAACGCTGACTAGGGTTTTTTTCATTTCTTCTCTTTCTCTTGCCTGGAGCTTCTTTGTAGATCCAAAGACCTTGGCGATTTTATTCTCCTAAACACATCTGCTTTTTCCCAGACTGAAGTCCTCAAAATCCTTTTTGCGATGTCACACTTGGTTACTGAGAGAGTGTTTTGAAGTGAGTAGAGGGTTTTAGCTTCAGAGGCTGAACAGCAGGAGATGATTAACACTTAGGGAGCAAAGCTGTTTATTGTGTTTTAAATAGTGCAGAAGAGTTTGGTTTTTAAATTGCCTCTAATTAGTATAATGTACTTGTGCGTGCATGCGCACACCTGATCTCTACTTCACAAGCACCAAGGTCCTTATCAGACTACTGAACAGAAGCACCAAAATCCACAACATGAAAGACTGGATGCTTTTTTCTTCTACAAATCACATGCTCAGGTGGTCTCCACAGGTGAGGAGGACACAGGGACTGAGCTATCCTCACCAATGCTCAACACTCCTCTCCAGGCAAAGGGAAATGCAAACAGCAGGTTAAATCTCCAGTGGGCACAGGCAATAGCACAAAACATCAATCGAGCCTGGCTCATCCTGCCTGCCTTTCACACTTGTTCCCGAGATGCTTCCCTCCAGGGATTTTGAAACACTATTTGCCTCTCGCTGCTCTGAGTAACACGTGACGCAGCAAAAGAAAAATCAGGGGCTTGGATGTTCCACTCTTCCCCAGAAACCTCCATGAAAGGCATTTCAGGATGCAATTTCCTTGCAAAAGGTGGCCCTGGCTGAGGAGACACGCAGATGAATGCAGGCAGCTGGGGCACCCGATGGCCACAATCAGTTCTTTGCATTTCTTTCATCCTTGTCTTGCTTACACACGAATTTGACACTGTTCAAGAAGGGGTCCTCTCTCTGCAACTTCACAGCTAAGACTATGGACCACGAATGTCCCCAGAGCATAATACTGGGGGCATCAGCCTGCACCGCGGAGCAACACGCTGACACCATGGGCCAGGCAGAGGGCATGGGAACTTGAGAGGCCTGATCCTGACCCAGCTATCCCAATTGCTGCTGCGGGGCAAAAGGCAAATGGTATGCTTGTGTTCACATCTTCCTAATCATCAGGACAGCTTGGCATGCCTCTGGTTACTCGGCACCCCTCCATGGCCACATTAAGGTGACTGAGGTACGAACCCCATTGTTAACCAACAGGCATTTACTTCAGATGATGTTCATCAGATCCCTTCCCTATATTTACTGAAGCTTCTGGAAGGAGATTCAGAAGCAAAACCCTTACCCACAACAACTGCAGGGTGTTTGTTAGGAACAACATCTCTAACCTATACTACCACATCTGTAATGAGAATACCGCAATATCTCACCAACAATAATCCATGCAGCTTAAATGAGATCTTTCCGTAAGCAGCAAACCATCAACTGTATCTATTAGCCCTACAGGTACCTGATAAGAAGCAAATTAAAATGGGGAGATCAAAGAAATAGGAAATTATATTTAGCTGGCTCATATTAAATAAAGTTTTTGACTCAGGCTCACTGGAGACTGATGCTTAAATTGCTACAAATGGAACTGCCATAAAGACAAAAGAGATTATTAAATCTTTGTGCCAATCATTCAGATATAGGACCAAAGCTCTGCATTTTGAAAGCATCTTTCAAGCAAGAGAGAGTGAAAGATATGAACCAAATCTAACATTAAGACTTAAAGTACCTTTTGGTATCCATTCAAATCATCTGGAAATCTATTTCAGAGATGCTGACAACAACCTTAAAATATACGTTTGAGAAAGGCAAAATCTAAACAGTGCAGTCTAAAATTATGTATTGCGACATGACAAAGCAACTACATTTCTAAAAAAAAGTAAAATATAAAATTTCATTGAAAATGGTGTATAAAATCACCAACACCTGGATTTGTATCAAGCGTCACCCAGGAATAAGTCTCATTCAAAGTGTGACCATATTGTAGGGACAGTTGTCCCAGCCCAGACATGTGAGTGTACAAGGTCCAGTCCCAGCGCCATAACTATCACAGATGGGAACGGTTATGCAGAGCCATCCCTTCCATTTAGTGGAGTAAAATATGACAGGTTAGACAGGTTCATGTAATGCAGAATTGATGATCACAGACTGAATAAATACAAGAAACAAAAAGGCAAGTTGGAATCCAGAGAGAAAAAACAACTGGCAAGAGCTCCTGGTTTTATACCTCTGAGTCCAAGTACTGGGAGGGGGTAATGGAATGAGAGAAAAGTATCTCGATTTTAAGAAGAAAACACTTTTTCTACTGGAAAACAAGGAAGGAAAAAATATTCTGAGTCTAGCATGACGAATTCCTCCAAGCTTCCTATAAGCTACAGGAATAAAGTAGACATCACTGATAGGACTTGACATATGTTAAATTTCCTCCTTTGACAGAGACCTGAAGAACACAGAACATCTGTACAGCTTTATAGTGATATTATCCTATACTCTTAATGGCTTCTAATTATCCTAATGATCCAGTCCTCTCTGTAGATTGGAGATGCACTACGTGATTAAGGTATGGCTGAAAAAGTCATCTTAAATTAAAATTAAGAACCAAAAATAATACAGCTTATCTTGCTTCACTGTCAGACTGCCCAGCACAATTACGAAGGCAGCTTTTAAATCTGGGTGTCATTATTGGGGAAATCTGGGCCCTGAACAGTCATTCTGTTGGCCAAAGGGGAAAGATTTTGGAGGTGACTTCTCGTAAAAGAAAGGAAGTGTATAAAATCCTGATTAAGCCTTTTCTGTCGTTCTGATGGAGTCGATACCTGGCACTCCAGAAGCCCCTTGGACTCTCCTCCCACCCTGCTGCACACCCTCTCAGAGCGATCCCAGCTCAGCGTCTCCCCACGGTGGGAGCATGCCAATACCCACAGCAGGTATTATGCACACATGTCCCGCAGGGGCAACAATGCAAACACCTGTTGTTGCAAATGTAGCTGCCTTTTTATTGCTCAAACACACACATATTTTTTGGAAACTAAAATCACAATGCCACGCACAGTGCCACTCACACAGCTTCTGGGATGGTGAGTACAGCAATTATTTACCCTATGGAGCCTAAGTGATGTACAGAGCAGCACAGAGTGCTCCATGCTGTGCAGTACTAATCATAAATTAGACTAAAATAAATTAGTGCTATCTTTTCAACTGTATCAAATGTGTAGTTATTCCTTTACAGATATATCATAGGTCTTTTATCCAGGGTAGCATCAAGGTTAAGATGATTAAGTAAGTAATTTCATTAACAATGACAAATGTTAACAATGATAAAGAGGGATTTTGGATGCATTTGCACAGAAGTGGGTTATGCTGAAGGGCTAACAATAACCACTGTTATGTATGAGTCAAATACATTCACCAGGACTTAAAGAACTGTCTTTCCAAGCCATAGTTTAAGTATCAGGTTTTACGTTAGAGATGTGGTACATTAATACAGCACAAAAATGGATCACTTTCCCAGACAGGCAAATGCAGCCACTTCAGTTAAACACTGCAGCATAAAGCTGTTTCTCCAGGGCTTGAGAGCAGGTGCCAAAGTGTGCGTGGACCGGGACATGCTGTGCTGCCCAGCATCCACTGCATGCCCTCTGTGCCCCTCAAATTCTGAACCTCATCCTTCCCGGGACTTGTGTTGCTTTTACAGGGTTTTTCACCAGGTACCTCAAGCCTGAGATTTCCTTTCCTGTGCCTGCAGTGATCCTCCCCACTTTCTTCTCATCTTTCCTGGTGGGGAGGGAAGGAGCAGGGGCAGGCATCAGGAGCTCCACTCACTATCTACAAAATAGTACTGAGGTGAGGGAGAGAGAACCTGCAACTCATTTTCTTTCCTCTTCTCCAGTGAGAAAAGCTCTGAGGTGTGAATTATTTTGTGCAAATAGGGGTCCCTCTTAAATTTTGTACTACCACCTGCTTGCACTTGAAAGCAGCCAGGGATCAGCTTAAACAGGAGAGGAAAAAAAATAATGTGTACAGACAAAAATAAGGCAATGCTAACATTCAAAAGGCTGTGAAGCCCAAGCACCTCGGCTGGAGAGAGGCAGTGCTGGCTGGGAGGGGGCAGCAGCCTTCGCGCACTGGGAGCGCGGCCACAGGAGAAGCCAGGTCTTCACCCAGCAAAGCTCTTTTTAAGCAAGTAGGCCAGGAACTGCTAAAAGGCTGGGTAAGGACTTTATGGTTAGGTTAATTTGCTTGTTATTTTTAGCCCTCAGCTCTTAGCACTCTATTCCCAGAGTTAACATCAGCCAATACTTGTCTAAAGCAGGATCTGTATTAACAGCGAGTCCAAGTCTTGAAGCAGAGTAAGTAGCAAGGTCTGAATTGCGGCTGGGCTGCTGAGGCCACAGCTGGGATCGCAGGGACAAATTCAACCCCAGAGAGAGGTACGAGGCTGGTACCCACAGGGCTTCCCCAAGAGCACGCAGGCAGAACGGGGTGATACACATTGGTGCATTTAAAGTACTTATAGATTACTGCACACCTGTTTGATACCGTGTGCTACAGAGCGTATCATTCAGCAGCTGCCGTAAATGTTGTGGTAGAGGTCTTTGAAACAAATCCAATAATTCTGAAAACTAAGTATCTCCCATGGTTAAAATTGCATTAGGAACACTAGGCTTGCATTATTCAAGATTCCCCACTGCATTTTGGTTCTCATATACGTTTATTTAGAAGGAAGGAAAGCGTGCTACTTTCTGCACCCATGTGTGACCAAAGTGCTTTAGCAAGACAACTTGAACTGAATGTAAGTCTCCTAGCAATGAATCCTTAAATGCTCAAAGCTGATTCAGGTTAAAAGCATTAGGGGAAGGAGAAAAAAAACCAAATGAACACCACCTAATGTGTGTACACGAAAACGCTGACTTCCAGCACGTTCAGAACTTAAATACATGGAACCAATTTTCTCCAAAACTTGGAACTCCCCAGTGAGGGCTATAAACAAGCTAATTTGACATCGCTAGTTCCAGCCAGCTTAGACTTATGAGTGTGCACATATTTTATTCTGAAGATATGGGGAAAACATATTTTCCCCATGCTTGCATAAATCAAAAACAGCTGAACCAATTTTGCTTAAATTAGAAACAGAGAGAGAGGAAGGAAGGAGGGGTAAGGAAGGAAGGAAGAAAGGGAGATGAAAGAAGGGAAACGCTAAATACAAAACCTTCAACCTGGGGGGAGGGGACACACTGAAATCCCTAACAGTTAGGAAACATTCGAGCACTCAGCATTAGCAGTGAAATAATGCACTACTTTATATTATTTTATTTTAGGATTAAAATCTCAGAAAGTCATTGAGGATCTTCGCATTACTTGAGCTAGTGCCTAATGTGCTATACTAAATCTTCTTCTACTCCTGCATTTACTTATTTCCTCTTCATATCCCCCACTTCCTCTCCCATCCTACTGAGTCTCCTTACTTCTCTCTCACTCCTCTGTTCCTCCTTGTCATTCACACGACTATATAGTCACAGGACACAGATACACAGGTCAGCTCTCCCCCCCACCACTTGAGGCAGATCTGGTCTTATCCATCCCCACCACAGCAAAGGTCTCTGGCAGATTTTGCAGGTGCCGTTTGGGACCCTCTGACTCAGAGACTGCCAAAGATTTCACCATTGCTCATGATTTGCAGCTACACTTCTCCCATCACCTAAACCTGTGCTTTTCAGAGGCGGGTGCTGTAAGCCTCAGGGCACGGGAGGGGGTGTTACAATATAGGACAGGGAACAGAAAGGAGTAGGAGGAAAGCATGCTGTGCAGGGGAGAAATGATGGGGATCCTGTGCAGCCTGGCCCCAGTAGGGGCTGGGTAAAGGGCAGTGCTGCAGGCAGCTGTGGGCTCAACATGTGGGTACTCACCAAGTCTCATCCAGGACATCCCACAGGAAAGGGCATCCCTCACCCTCCACTGTGCCTCTGGGAGTTATCCCTATGTCCTCACTGAGCCTCCTCCCCCTTCCTCTTCTCTTGCAGCACCATGGCACCCAGTTTGCAGTCCCACAAAGCTGGCAAGCAAACTGCACTGCGTATTACCTGGAGGTGGTTTTTTTACTCTCATTTTAAGCCAAAGATCCAATCAGTGCCATAACTGTAATGTCAGCTTCATCAGGGAGAGGCTGAATTTCCCAGAGGTTAGTGTCTACTGGCCAGTGCAGCATCTGTGCCACCCAAACCACCCACTGCTGCCTGCAGGGATCCGGAGCATCAGGGACGGAGAGAAAGTCCTGTCAGGATTTTTAATTGTCCTTCCCCTCCCTTTGATGCTGTGTTCACACACCCACCTCAAGTTCACCCCTCAGAAAAACCATCTATCCCTCAGCTCACCTATCACACCCTCCTTCCCCTGTCAAAGCCACTGCAAACCCCAAAGCAGTAAACACTGAGGATGCAGAAAAACGCAGAACTCAGTAAGAACACAGTAAAAGTCTAAACGCTATCCAGTCACTGCCCCACCCCAGCACTGCCACCACTAGCAGGCATTACAGCCAAGTTCAAGACTGTGAGATGCTCCCTCTGTTGCTGTGCCCTCTTCACTACCAGTACAGCCTTCCTATAAACGTCCACAGCACTGCTTCAAAATCTGACTTCTAACCTTCCCTGAACCCCATCCCAGCTCCCCTAGTGCTGGGCAGCGGGTGCTGTGGGGATGCCACGGCTGTAGCACCAAGCACCCTGCCGCTGCTCACCTCTGTGGCCAGCTCCGACTGCAGCCTCTGCCCCAGCAGCTCTCTCTCTGTACAGCCCGAAGCACGGGAACAGCCTCCGGCACGCTGAGGCTGCTACGGGTACATGTCAGGCCCAACTATTACGGTTGTTTATAGCTGATGTCTACAGCATCTGTTTAGCTAGTTTGTTTATAAATAAATTTGGAATATCCAAATTACAATAATCCACACAGATTTTAAGGAATTTAACACGTGATATGTAAATCGGAGAGTAAATGAAAAATTAAGTGATCGTGAGAATCAGGTTTTACCATGCAGAGCCAGTTTCATAATAAAAATGAGGATCATAATCCCACTTTACATATAATTTTCTGCAGGGTTGTGTAATTTACAACTTACACAAAGCAACAGGAAGATTAAAGACATCTTTTGAATTAAAACTAAAGCGCTCGGCGGACTCCCCGCAGTAACAGTTTATTACACCCTATGCAGCTCTGAGGAAGCAAAAGAGCATTTGTCCAGGGAGCCGGAGGCGGCATTGCTAATATATTTCCTTGGAGAAGGCACAAGCAGCAGGTATAAACCGTCCCCAGTGCATCCCCCTCCCGCCTTGGACACCTTCCAGGCGTCCCCTTGGTTGAGTACCGAGTCCTTCTGTGCGCTGGCGAGCGGTGCCGAGCGGTGCCGAGCGGTGCCGAGCGGTGCCGAGCGGTGCCGAGCGGCGCCGAGCGCTGCCGCCCCCTCCTGCCCGCCGGGGCGGGTGGCCTCCGGAGGGCTGGCGAGCGGCCCCGCGGTGCTCATCCCAGGGCCGTCCCCGGCGGAGCGGAGACGGCAGCGTCCTTTGCAGGGGCCGTGCTTTCTGAGCCTTCTTACCTTCTTCGCCGGGAAGAAGGGCGAGAGGCGGCACACTGCGGGGAGGGGGGAGGGAGGGCAGGGGGACGGACACACGGACGGAACACACCAGGACAGGACCCCCCAGCAGCCCCGGGGATGCTGTAAAACAGCAGGTCTGCAGAGAGCTCTGCTCCAGCATCTCACCTGAAATTCTCACATGCGCTGCCGTGCGCGCTTACCCTGCTTTTAAGAGGAAAACTATTGCAAGAGACACTTCTTAAAAATTCCCAAACACTCTGATAGTGTTTCTGAAGAAAGTATGACTCTGAAATCACACAGGAGAGAACACTTTCACTGGGGCCTGTGTAATTTCTTTGGATAATGGTTTTTCTTTTCAAAAACACCTAATATGTGTAGAACAAAGAAATACACTCCTCTTTCGTGTGAGTTAGAGGACGCCCCAATTCTTTCCGCACCAATGCCTTTGAAAGACAAGAGAAATCCAAATCCGGACATATAAACGCCCCTACATTTATTTTTAGCAGTAATGTGACTACTCACTGTAAAAGAAAGTAAAGCATTAAATGATTAGTTAAGAGTATAGATCCATACAATGAGCATTTAGGGTGCAAATATACATGACAGATTGCCAGTGATCCAAGCAAAGTTGTCCAGGATGCTCAGAGTCTTAGGAATTCAAAACAGACAAGATTAATTGATTTTTTACGTGTCTTAGGTAAACACATCAGCTTAAAAACAGTGTTGGTATCATAGAGACAGATCTAAAGACAGTGGTCTCACTTCAAAGAGCTGCTTGGTAAACTCCTCATCCCAGGAAATGTTTAGTGCCCCGCAAAGAGCTTCCTACTAAGCAACCAGTGGGGCAACTCACAAGAGCAAGCATTATTCCAGTTTGCAAACACCCAGCATCAATATCTTGCAGTAAAAGAAACCAGTTGTCTGGGCTCCTAAATCATACTTCAGCTATTAATATTTGTTCAGAACAAGAGACTTACCAAGAGCTTTACTTAACTATTCTCACATACACAACATGTAACAGCAAAATGCCCCCAAATGACACAGTGACACCTCCTTCCAAACTTGAGCATGTTTGAGAAAAAGGCTCAGGGAATAATCCCACAGAGCACTCTTGCAGATCACAGATTTTTATGACCATAAAATATTACATTCAGATACAGAATAAGCCAGGGGTCAAACAAGTTTCTGCGGGCATTCTTCTACCTTGAAAGCTCAGTGAGAGATACGTTAACGTACAGGGTGCAGGTGTGCTTTGTTGACTGCACAAATTAGTCACAGTGTTCACAATAGAGCTCTCCTGAATGCCTTTATTTAATTTTAAACACGCTTCTGTGCGTCTCCCCTACACTGCAAGGCTTAATCTAACTTTGGTGTGTAAGTGCTGAACGAGGGGACTGGGTCGATCAGATTTGTCTTATTTCCCAAGATGTCCAAGCTTCATTGAGCATTTCTGTCTCCAGTCTTTGCAAGTGCTCAGTGTGCCCTGGGAGCTGCACTTTGACATCAGCAAGAACAAGAGCCCTGGAGTCTGGTTGGGCACCTGTGTCACCTTTTGTTCCTGCCCCAAAGCACCCCTTTGTGTCATCCTTCTCCCACCGGGGGCATGGCAGAGTGACACCCATCCCACGATTGGTTCACCTCTGCTCCCCCCACACCTGGGAGGGCTTCTGCTCTCAGCTCCCACCACTCTTGCAGGCCCACAGACCCTGTAATCTGCACACAGAGATGTTAAGGGATTTTAAAGGCAGGAGAAGAGGGATATGGATGAACAGATAACTCTGGGATTCAGTGAGAGCTGAGCCAGACTGCAGGGCTGTGGGCTCTCTCTTAATGATCCCGCTCTGCCCACCCTCTCCCCTTCTTCTGCTTGTGCCCTGTGGGTCTCCAGCTCCTCAGCAGCACAGTGAGGAGCCTCACAAAAAGTATTTCTGTATTTTCCAGGTTCCCTGAACAACATCCATGCTCTAAATTTCAAGAAAGCTCTCCCAGGAGCACCTCCCAAAGAGGAGTTGCTTGGTTCAACACTGTTCACTATATGCCCCAAATCAAATCAATATCCTATTTCTTCCATTGAACAACTTGGTTCCAGCTCCCCATAGCCCTTTTATCTTGACCATGACTTAATGAGTCCTCATAAAAATGCATGGGTCTGCATGTGTATGTAAAAACTTATTTCCAGCCTAATTTCTACTCTCCCCAAGTCTTCCTGCAAGTCCCTCTGTGGCTACACAGCAAACACTGCTTCCGCTGCACCCTCATGGGCTGCCACCTGCCCTCGGCATGGGCACATACATGGTCCCTACTTGGGGAAAGGACGCACTAACGAAAGGGGCCCTGAAGTTGTTAAGTTTCATGGCAGCTTCAAAGCTCTCTGCTGGAGCAAAGCACTGTAAATAAGAAGTCTTCCCCAGTGCGTTTGCAGGACGTAGAAACCACAGCACTGGCACACGAGCACTGGTGTCCTGCGCATACACTGCTCTCAGGAACACATCCATTTTCCCATCTTGTGTTTTGCACTAGTTTCTCACAGCAGCAAGTTTATAAGCCTGTGCCACGTAAAGTTGTTTGCTGTTTCTTCTCTGGCTTCAGAGTCTTTAAACTACACTTTAAACCTACCGTCAATGTTTTCACTATATTGCTATTCCATAAGTCATTAATCACTGGGAATGATGGTCTGTTTAACGGAATAAAATACTTGCAGACAGTTCTCTCTACGGCAGCTTACGCCTCTGATTTCTCCGTGCAGGAGGTGGTACCTGTTGCTGCTCACAGCCGCAGCGAGCCCATGGCAGGGCTGCTCACTCCCCACTCCCCACTCCCCACACAGGGCAGGCAGGACAGAGCAGGACCTGGGTAGCTGCAGCTTGCTCCTACTGCTCAGCCCCTGTTTCAGCCAGTGGACGTGGTATTTCTCTGCCTCTCCTAACAGCTCAAACATTGTATGAATACAGCACGAAAAAATACACTCATATTAGGATACTTTCTGTGGGTGAGTTGTTCTGGAGGTGAAAACAAAACCAATTACCAGCAGTTTAGTTCTAGCGCAAATCATAGTCCACTAAAAAAGTTTTACTGGACACAGCAATTTAAAAACACGGCTTGGATACAGAGACTGAAGGTACTGTTGCTAAGCTCTTATTTCCTTGGGTTGACAAAAAACCATGCCATCCTTCTCATCAAAAACTGGGGGTGGAGGAGGAGGAAGGGAGGGAAGACTAATAAATACATTGAGACAGGCTGCTCAGAGGCTGGGGCTCTGGCCCCCATCATTTATTACATTTTTTGCCAGTCTGAGTACCGGAAGGCAATCTCTAGCTCAGGCAGAACACTTAAAAATATACCTATTCTATACCACACACCTACTCTATTTTCCCCTGTCCCTTGCAAATGTGCTGCCTTCCTAAGGAAGCATATCTTAAAAGACAGGCACAGAACTTAATTCAAAACCAGTGCAATTGTAACAGCTCTTCAGTATTCATAATTATTTTTCAGAAAAAAAATCATTCTATTATAGATGTACACAGAAGAGTAAAACCTGTAATATGAATGAGGACACAGCACATTAAAAATGTAAATTAAGAATTAAATAGCAAAACAATGGAGTTCTGCCAATATTTTTATAACCATACAAATTGCTTATCAGTATCCAGTGTCATGTTGGCAGATTTGTTCAACGGAGAGTATAAAGCCAGAGACAAGATGATAGACTATCCTTTCTAAAGGAGGTACTCTCAGCACTGTCCTGGCTGTTACGCATTCTTATGCTTTAAAATAGAGAGGTGAACACACTTGGAGCTTGAGCGATGTGTTATGAAAAGGAGTGGTTTTTTTCCCCTCAGGTTGGGAAAAACCGGACTCCTCTGCTTTACACACGTTCATCTGTAAGCTTTTGTCATCAAAAAAGCAACAGTGCCTGCCATAAAGCCTCCCAAAAAGCACTGTTGTCAAAACATTACTATATGCTTGAAGTCCTTTTTATTTCAAACCATGTGGAGTGTAGTGAATGAAATATTTTTATGCCAGCACCATCATACAAAGCACTTAACTTTCTACACCAGAAGAGCAGAGTTCACCAATAAGATCTGTATGTAACTTATTCCTGTTTCCAGTTCTCCTCAAGAAATAACTTGATGTGCAGGATTTTGACACTGTGAACAAACACCAGTTTTCACTGAGGCTGCAAGGGGGATGTGAGCCCCACATGTCTTCCCCAGGAGGAAGGGCAGCTCTCCTCCCCATCATGCTGATACAGTCTGTGACCACAGCCACACGTGGGGCAAGTCTGGGAAACCTCCATTTGGCCCTTTCAAGGAATCCAAGGAGAAAAAGGGCAGCATTTAAGTCTAGAGATTCCTACTTATAAAGCAGGAATTGACTTCTCACCCTGATATCATTTGTCCCCACATCACTGGTATAACAGAAAACCCTTTACTTTATATAGTAACGAACAGCAGAAAACTATTTTATGACCCAGACACTTTCTCACCAGCACAAGGGTCACAAGGGTCAGGTGAACGTCAGCAGTCAGTCAAGGGCCCTACGTATCCATGCCACAAAGATTACACTCTGAACTACAGCATATATCCAGGTGCGTAGTATAGATTCATGGTTTTAGTACTTATTTTCACCAATTCACCAAGTCATGTGTTCCCAACCACAGCAATGGCCACAGGAGGGAAAAAGTGGGATAGATCTTGTTACTCCTGGAGCCTCTCCTTCCATCTCCTCTCAAGTGTAACTCTATTAATCAAGCTGTTTTGCTGGAGGGATCTTTTAGCAGACATCCAGGGGATAACTGCTTCCACCAGTGACACAGTTCCTGCCCTCTCTCTAAAAGCACCTGGAGACAAATACTCATTAATGACAAAATCAGGTGTCAGCACAAGGTAAGATAAGGTTAATAATGAGAAATGAGGCACAGCAGATCATCTCCTTGCTCATGCAAAGTCAAAGGCCATGGTGGCAATCAAATACAGTCTGTTAAGAGTAAAGTCTCACACCATGCCACAAAGCCAACAAGAGTAATACATTGTAGAGCTTTGATTTTCATAAGAGTGATGATGAAGGGGGAAGGCTCATTTAGCCACACTTACCTTTTGAGAGATGCAAGTTACAGAGAAGAACATGGCTTGTTCTTTGCCACAGAGTTAATCTCATGGCTAAAGTTCAACTTGGGGCACAGGTAAGCACCATGCAAAAAACCCAGGAGGAGCATCTCAAGCCAATGTCATGCCATAGGGTTGCCTGATGCGCAGGCCAGTGTGTTGCAGAGCTGGGACATTGGTCCCACTGGGCCAGCGCTGGCTGTGCCTCAGCCAGGCAGACAGGACGTCTTACCAGGTTTTCAGAAAGTAGATTCAGTGACAAAGCTGCTGGCAGCACCTGTGTGAGAAGGACAGCATGCAGAGGCCTGACCCTGCCAGGAGGGACAATGCTTTCTGACAGCAGATGTTACCGCCTGACCCTCCCTGGAGTCCCTCCTGTCCCCCCATCTCCCACCACCCCTGGGACACCCAGTCAGAAGAGATTTGCATCCAACCACCACATCTTGACTGATCAGTAAAAAGGAAATAAACGGACATTTTTAATGGGCAACTGCTAAACAATTCTTAGAGATATACACTGATGACATTTTAAACCCCAATGCAAACGCTACATAATTCATGATACTCACTATATCAAAGCACACTGGAAAATGGATGTGTTGCTTTTCTCTCAGGAACTTGAATTTCTATATTATTAAACCAGTTTGGGAGGTGGGAGGAGGAACCTGATAGATTTAAGGTTTATACTTTTCTCCTAGTACATTGCCAGGAAGATAAAATATTTAGTGGCTTCATATTCCCTAACCATATTTTTGACAATATGCTTCATGCTCTATTTGCCACAAAAGTTGTGACACTGCAGTCAGTCTTCAAAGAATAAAGTATGCATTTTTCATGGCAAAAGATCAAAAAAATCTCATTTTTTATTACCCTGCCATTGGTTAAGTCAAGCTCTGATAATTAGGATATTGGATATTTATGAGGAGCTATTCTGCCTTTATTACTGCTTTAGGTGCCTGTTGACAGATGCGGCAAGACAATTTACATTGATGTGTGAATTTGCCAGTATTTCAGTAATAATATCCAAGTCTAAGTCTGTTAGAAAAAGGGTCCATATCTCACTCTTGGAATATATATTTTCAATTAATTCTGTTTTTGTAGCATTTCCTCTGGCGTGCTGTCATTGAGAGTTTCTATCATTTGTTTGTGCTCTGATCGAAGAGCAGCTCAAATTAAAGTCCAGAGGGTAACTGGATAAAAGCAGGTTATTAGATTAGAAGGACAGAATGAACCACTATAATCTCCTAGTCTGACCTGCTCAATAAACGTGGGCCATAGGACTCTCCCTCTGAATCGATCCCTGCTGCCATTGCAGCACGGAGGAAGGAGGGGAGAGCAACACTTCCCCACACCACACTGGTGGGTAGAGACTCAGTGACAGAGAGCAAGTTACCAGCACCCGGGCAGGTGAGGGGAGAAAGCGTGGCTCAGTGCCAGTCTCTTTTCTCTGTGTACCCCCTCAGTGTTTTGGGTTTTTTTTAGTTCTGAAATTTCACCTAAACTAGGACTGAAGTCTGCTTACAAATATTTACTTCCATTTAGAGGATGCAGGCTGCTGTGCATCTCACGCCATGCTCTCATCTCCCTGTAACCGCAAACAATTATTTTTTTTATCCCAAAGAAATTTTCAGTGTTACTATTGATGCTATGTGATAAAAGCGCACTGATCCATTCCCAGTTAATCTATGTCTATTCTACAAGTAAATGGTTCAATACTTCCTCTAATGATCTGTACATTTCAGATTTACTTATGCCTGAAAAAGCTCCAGCAGAAGTTTATGTGAGCAGAACCATAAAATCAAGCATGGAGCAATATATAATTGCAGTGGACTATATGCTTGAGACCACCGATTTAAGCAGAGCCGAGTAAAACCTTAATGCCTTCAATTACAGACACTTGAAATGTCCTGCCTGTCTCCAGCATTTCCAGGGAGGAACGAGACAGAAGGAAAGCTGTATCATTACAGCCTTGGCATTTACTCATGTCAACATCATACACCTTTCTTGCTCATTGCCAACAACAGTTCAGTGACTTCTAGAAGTGTTATACCCCTGGAGACAGAAGGGAAATTTGACCCTCACAGCTGAAATGACTCAGGGCCCCGTATCACACAAAAGGAGCCTGGGCACACAAAGAGCAAAAAGCAGGTTACCCTTCTGGCTGAGCCCTCAGTGATGCTCCGGAGGGTTTCTTAGTGCTGAGGAGGAAAGGGTGCTACAAAAGGAAGGTGAAGAGCAGCAGTACTGACTTGTAAAGTGGGAAGTTCAGGGTAATTTATTCTAGCTACAGCCTCTTTCGCCAGTTCTCCCGTTCACCACCTCACCATTAATCTGCAAGCTCCTCCTTACTCAAGATGACAGGGCTAAAAAAAGGGTTTAAATCACAAGTCCTTTGCACAGCATGGCAAATTAGGGCTAACCACTCTAAATAACTATGTTTTATTAATAGGATATTTACAGCACTTAATGATGCTTTGGCATTTTGCTGTAATGGTCAACACATTTTTTCCCAGGAAGACTTTTAAATTAAGCCACATTTTTTGTTTTGCTCTGGCTTTCACCTGAAACACTCTTCTGGGTCAGAGATATTTACCATGTGGATGGTTAGAAAAGAGCTTAAAAGGAACAGGCGGGTGAAGAATAACACTGCTTCTAACTTGACCCTTAATAGGTTTTCAGAGGGCTCCAATACATTCTCCCAGGTTTGATAGTGACTATGCTCCTTTGGCCTCACTGACACGGTGCTCGATCAGTTGAGGTAGGTGTGAAGGGGAACACACGCAGGGGGAAAACTAAGAGCAGTGCTTAACCCTACTGTACATGTTACATTTGAATAAGCTTTCCTCAGCTCTCGAGCTCTGTCAAGTCCACAAAGATCCTCCAAGCAGGAGAAAGGACAGACAGAGAGTGTAGGAAAGGAATACTTACCAGTATTTAATAATTTGATTTATTCATAATACCCAGCCTTACCACAGCCACACAAAGGACAATGCAAGTGTTCTGTTATCACTGCTCCTCTGTAACACATTTATTTTGCATTAATTTGCCTGATCACATAAGTTATCATAATAAGAAAACAGATTTTGCTCTTGTGCTGTCTCTTCTTCAATTGACGGGGAAAAGATGGGCAGGGCAGAAGCTGTGGTCAATGTTAAAAGGTGTAGTTATACCCAGGTAAGCGCTCAACTAAGCAAACATCACAAGATTAGTGACAAAAAACAGATTTCATGTGGGAGTTGTTAGAACTCAATAATATCGCAGCAAATGGATTTTGGAAATCAATAAGGAACAAATAAAGGGAACACAAAGCAAAGCATCGCCCCTAGGACCCAGCTCACTTCCTCAAGGATGAAGCATCCATTAGTTACAGGGCGTCAGGAAGATGCCCAATAACTTTTTGGTGAGTTACTACCCTCTGAGGTCCATGATATTACACATTAGTTGCCCAAATTGAAGGAATTCTGGAAAGAGATTAAAGCTATCAGGCTTCAAAGACACAGGAAAGTCTATCCACAAATCTGGAGGAAGAGCAGAAGAAATTAAAAGGAATAGACCAGAAGTTATTTTCTATGAGTTTCTCACTTGCAGAAGTACCTGTGGAAGATGAGGTTGCACAGGCTGCTTCTACTTGGCAGACAGGACCTTTTTTCCTAGTATGAGAAAAGCCAGTGTAAGATGTGTTTTTGAATAAAGTAATTGATTGAGGTTATCTTTTCTTTTATATCTGCTTAGACCAAAAAGTCACATCTGAAAGAGGTTCAGCAGCACTCAGATCTCACTAGCACATTTGCTGCGTGCAAAAGAGAAGATGAAGTTAACAAAATAAAGACAAGACTGAAGCCCTGTGGACATGAACAGCGAGGAGCAGGGCTGCCAGGGTACTGGCTATGGGAGGGTATTCCACGGGGACCACATCACTGTACACGCAGCATACCTGAGACCCGGGGAGCCACAGGAGCTTTATGCTCCACTGAGCTAAAGCAGGTGCAGCCCACAGCAGTTGTCTTGCTGCTTTTGTGCAGGCGCAGATATATACAGCACTAATAGCTAGAGATTAGCATAGTTTCTCTGTATTTCAAGATTCCTGTCTTATGGCTCCCAGACCCAGTTTACAGAGGGAAACTCAGCCCGCAGCCATGAGCTATGCCAGGAGCCGCAGGGCTGTGATCACATTCTTCTGTATTCAGGCACGATGCAATAATGTCTTTTTATCCCAGTGATTACACCATCTTTTGTTGTAAACTCTTAAATTCTACTTAGACAGCATATTCTGTTGGTCAGCTTGTGAATAGCCCGAGCCCATCTGATAGGAGCGTTAAGCACACTGTAGGCCCTGAATAGCTCGTGCTTGGAGAGAGCATGAGCCAGCGGCTGCCTCCTGCAGCCCTCCAGCCTCTGCAGAGCTTCAGTTGTGACAGTGATGCACTGAGGGCTTCCATCACCAGAGCCAACGGTGTCTCCAAGGCAAACTAAACATCCAACCGCTCTTCTAAAAGGCAATTTGAAATCTACCCTGCAAGGCACAGGGCAAAAAATGCTTAATTCTGCAAAGAGGCTCAATCATTACAGCTCAGGCCTGAGAGGTGCCAATATTGAGGCTGACACTGAGAGCAGCCATAAGCTTCTGCACCACAGTAGTCCTCTGACTGCTGCTCAAGGCATGCGAGGGAGCAGCAGACAGTTTGAGTCCTGGGACAGGCTTTGCTTGGGATAAAGTCAGCATTTGTGTTTAACCCCTTTCTGACCTCTGTGTAAAATGAAGGTGCCTGGAAGCAAAGCAGAAATAGTAATGAAACAGTTCATTGCTCAGTTCACAGTGAGCAAGGACATCAGAAACTTTCATTACAGAAACCAGCAGCTACAGTAAGATTGGTCTATTTGATGTTTGAATTAGAGGTTAAGGGCGGAGGAAAAGGAGAATTTCACTGTTTGTGATAAAACTCATCCCTCTCTCTGGATACAGCTAAGCCATCCCTGGCAGGGATGGACTTTTATCCCTGGCTCAGACTTCTGAAGAACAAATCTTTCTGCATTTTGAATGCACCAGATGGTATGCCTTTACAAAACTGGCCTCCAGGGAAGATACCTCTAAAATCCCTCCCCACAAGGACTTCACTCCCTCTACCCCCCCAAATTACTCAGTTCAGGCACTGAGTAATGCAGGACAGAAGCATATGCCTTTCCTTTGGCAATTGCATTGTGTTATGCTATTAAGAAATATGCCCAATCTGCCTTCTTTTCAGTTCAGTATATTGTACTTCTCCTAGATTGATGTATACCTCAGACCAAATAGTTCTGCATGGCCTAGACTGGGGTAATTGGATTACATTTATGTGAAACCCAAAGTGCTAGATGTTCTCAGGGGTGATTTTCTTTTTCAGACTGCCATTAGAGTCCCAAGGAAACCAAGTACAAAAGCCTAAACTAATCTCACATTAAACAGGATTTTTTCTTCGATCAAGTTGCACAGGGAGGTTGACTTTTAATGGGAGTTGTGCAGCTGATAGACTCACACAGAAGAAAAATCCCCAAACTCCTTACCCCAAGGGAGGAACTTCAAAACAAGAGAAGTGAGGAAATCTGCGTTAATGCCCACACATGCTTAACCCTGCTGTGCCCACGGGTGCTGGTAGCTGGTAATTCATGCAGTGGCAAAAGCCAGGATAATTGGACTCTACTGTAGCAAATAAAACACACTTACAAAGGAGTCAGAAATCATTATCCCTATGGTACAGAAGTGTCTGAGGCACAGGGAGACCGTACACCTTGAACAAGGTCACTGAGCAGGACCATAAAGGAGCTGGGATCAGAGCCCGAGTCTCAGACCCTGTAGCCAAGGGGCAAGTGCATTTACGGCTGATGAGTGCTAGGAAGATAAGCTGACAAGTTTATGGCAAATTTGCTATTCTAACTTTGCTGTCACAGTGGAAGGGGAAGAAGTCCTCCATCTTGAACATAATAAAGGGAGATACTTGTGACACATTTGAGTGCTTGAGATATTTGTGAAATGTTTCGAATGGCTACTGTGAAAGGCCCAAGGATGCATTTAGATGTGCCTGATAGGCAGGCACAGGGCAGGCAGGCACAGGAAACACAGGGCGCTATCAAAACTGCTGGGTGAGAAAGTGTATCTATCACTCCTCGTTCCCAAAGGAGGAGTATTCTCACAGCGTCTGAATCTGCGCCCTGTGGCTGGCTCAGGACCAAGGTGATTTCTTTGAACTGTATGATTTCCAAACTGTAAATAACCATTTTGGACTGTGACAGGATTTTATTATATTTCCAAAGGGAAAAGATATTCTTGTTTGGAAATACAATTCAGAAAACCCTTTCAAGACTACTCTGAAGCAGAGGGGAGAGCATTCTTTCACAGACATGAGGGGTATTAACTATTTTCCATTATCTTAATAATTGTCTTGTAACATCCCAGCAGCATTTATTTTTCTTAGTGCAATGCAACTGAATTACATACGATGGGGAGTAATTAAACTAGTTTGCTCTTTTTAATTTGTCTCCCTCACAGACACAGACCTAATTTGGGTTCATCATCATTCTCCTTCAGAAACTTGAACGCTGTTGCCACAGTATGTACTGTACTTGGGGCGGAACGATGGGGAACAGGGAGTAGTGGTTTAACCTGCAGGGCAATTTGGGAAAAGAAACACATAAGAATTCCAGTGAAGTGGAGTCCAAAGGGCTCCTCTGAGTAGATTTATACCTTTTTCTTCTGAGTGCAAGTCATTCAGTAGGGAAACTATGCATTGTGTCTTAGAAATTAGATAATTAGCAGGTTTTTGCATGTGCTCACAATCCAAACTAGAAGCTGTGGCGGAGACTGCAAAGACAGGGAGTGACTGAGAGAGGCGAATGAACCCAGAGACAGGTGCAGAGATCTAACAAATCTCACAATGCAGCAGGCTTATAGTTGTGGGCAGATCCAGCTCAATAGTGCCTCGCCGTATCGCATACGTACCTCACTGGCTGTTTGTAGGTGCAACATGCAGTGCCCATACATAAGCTTTGGTTTTAAACGGACAAATACGTGTCTGTTTGAAAACCAGGCCTTGCAAATCACTGTAGAGAAAGGTCACACCATTTGGCTCCTGACTCTGGGAGAATACTGTGTGAGGGGAATACCAGTTGTCCTATGTGTCACACCTCACACAGGGGCACTTTTTGGGTGGCTCCCCAACCACCCACAGGACAAGTCAAAATGCAGTAACTGACTTGTGCTGGCTGAGCTGTCCCATTTGAATGTAATGAGTTTTCCTGGTGTGGCTGAGCTCTGTCACCTCCCCAGAGTACCTGTAACTGGGCACTCTCAGCACTCTTCCGGACTTTTCCTCAGGGAGGGGAATCTTTTAACTCCTGATTTCTTTTTCCTCTTGGCATCACCGAGTTTGTCTTTCAGTCAATGGCTGATGTCATTTTTATGTTTGGATAGGAAATTAGTCAGAGCTTAAGGATAACAGCAGTTATTTCTGGTACGGTAGCTGGTGTACGCCTCTGGGATTGTACGTGTGAGAAGTGAGGTTAGTGTGCATTAGTGGGCATTAGGGAGTGTCACCACGGATGTGACACAACCTGGAGAGCCCCAAAAACAGGCTTTGCCCTCAGTTCTTCCTTCTCCCCTACCCCAGAAGGGTTTGCTATTTATGGGGTGGGAGGAACAGGGGACACCTCAACTGCTGATTTTGCAGGTCAGACCAAACCATCACAGCAATACCTTTTGGCTTTATCTTATTGATATATTAGGGGCTTCGTATTCCTAAGTGCTGAGCTAAAGAGACCAAGACCTTTGATTTTAATCTTTGTAAGAAAAAAAAAAATAAACAAAAGTGTTATTCTAAATATCTCCAGTTTTATGAGGAAAAAAATCCTGAACTTCAGTTCTGAAACAAATGGGTGACCCTTTTTTCCCTATTCTCCTTCCCCCCGATTCCTTTCCCTCATGCTCCCTCCCTATAAGTGCATGGTAACGCCACCCTCGGCTAATAACAGACAATGGAGAAACACGGGAGGGAGGACAGGATGAGAACTAAAACACTGAAGAAATGTAGGAAGTTACTCCTTTCATTGGGAGATTGAGTATTTTTCTGTTTTGGGTTTTAAAGACAGCTCTAGAGCTCAAATAAACCCTAGCTTCAAAATGGGAATCAAGGAGAGATGGATGTTCATCAACATGCCAAAATTCATTCCAGAATAAGCTGCTAATATGGGCTGGACAAGTCATGTATAAATGAGAAGAAGGAAAAATCTAGCACTGGAAGTCATAGAAATAAGCTTGTTGGACCATGCATACCTTATTAAAAACCAGGATGTAGAAAGTAACTAGCCCAGTAAATTACTCTTGGTTTCAATGTTGTGTTTCTAAATTTACTCCAAACCGAAAAAACCCTTATAATTTAAAACATTCTTCTTAAAACCGAGCAACCAAATAAACTTACACAGTAAGGATTTTTAACTTGGTAGTTCTCATTAAGAATATTTTCTATAAGAAATGTGGCAATATGGCAGTGGGTGTATCATTGACAAATTTACCTATAGATCTGTATTATGACAAGCATAAAAATCTACCTACACTACAATACAGCTCTTCATAATAGGTTTTGATAGTTGGATATGTGGAAGCTGTCATGAATACAAATGGAGGGAAACCCTCTTTCCAGCTATTCTGCAACACAAATCTTTGTGTGTGTCATTGAAATAATTTCTGCTGCTTCTTAAAGGAAAAAAAGATATTCGGAAGGTTGTTCTTCTTCCAGCTACGCCATTTGAAATATGTCCAATCCTTCTATAGCAAAACACAGAGTACCTGAGGGCATAGTCCCTTAGTGCAAGGGTTACAAATTTAGCAAAGTTATTGTTAGTAAACATGTTTATTTCAAAAGGTGTAAAGAACAAAACTTGTTAAATAAAATCACGGTGATGGTGCCATTGAGACAGAACAACTTAAGGTAGGGGCTGGGGGAATTAAATTAAATCCTATTTACTTTTGATTTGGGGGAAAAAGGGGAGAATGAGGGAGAGAGTTTGCTACTACTGAGCACCGCGAAAATTGCTGTTTGCTCTGTAACTGTGAAGGGGTAAATGTAGTTTCAGCTTTAGAACCCTAATTGCAAGTAAGTTAAATAATAAATAACCCTCGGCGGACTGTAAGCAAAGTATATGCATATACTTTGGTGTAGGATGCTGGGGCATGGAAAAGGTGATTTAAAAAGAAAACCCTTAACTGGTTCTCCAAAAGAAACGAACAGGCAGTTGGACAGCAGGATAAAAATTTGGAGTCATAAAAGCTTTGGGTGAAGTCAGAATCCTGACTTATGAAAGGCATAAAATCTTTAGTATGCTGTGGATGGGCAATTTCCCATATAGAAAATCATCTTCTGTCCACTGCTTTCTGTTATTGATAGTTCTTGTGTTTCAGATTATCTTCATCTGTAACAGTTAACGAGTAATATGGCTTTATGAAGCTGCCACCTCTTTCTCCAACTAGAGGATTAAAAAACCCTGTTTTAGGCCTGGCTCCAAAACAAGAGAGCAGACAATATCACCTCTTCTTCAGTCAGACTATGCATATTATACCGCCGGTCAACAGATTTGGTGCTTGTTTTCAGGCGACCGTCCTGCCCACTTGAGGAAGAGCACAAGAGCCGTAAAAAAAACTATTATGGCTAGGATGCAAGAGGGAGCCATAGATTTTATGAACACGAGACATTCCTGGCTTATAGGATTTTATAAGCTACAAAGAGGAAGATGTCTTTGAAGCATAAAGTGGTGGACACTTCACAAGCACTTTTAGTCTTACGGGCATTCAAGGGGAGAACACCCTCTGTCAAATCACAGCCTATATAATCATATTTTCCACATATAAACTGCCAAATTAAAGTCGGGGAAGATACTCAGGAAGAGAAGGCTTCAAAGTAATTTCTTGTATTATCTGCAGGTACATACTCACAGACTGATGTTCAGCCAGCTGAGGAGAAAGGGATTGCAGCTAGGGCAAAAAGGAAGATCAGTCTCCAAAAAGTGATTAATTACTCATGTTTGGTCTCAAATCCAGTTCCAGTAGTAAATTGTATGCATTTAGCCCATTTAGAGATACTGCACGTTTGTTCATTGTTGATTGACCTAGAACCGGCATGTGGGTGGAAGATGTAAAGGAAGAAGGGGGAAAGGAAAGAGAGGTTTCAGCTTCCTTTTTCAGCTTCTTTTCTTCATCTCTTGACATCATGGGCTCAGAAAACCTGCACTATTAGCATCAGATGCTGGTCTTTTCAGAAGTCCAAAATATTTGGTTGTGCAGCAAGCATTAAAGTGACACTCACATCACTCACACAAATGGCTATTCCTGTGGAGTGATGTGTGCCTGAATTAAACTGTACAGTTTCATTGCTCTCTTAATTTTTCTACACTCCATATAATTCTTTTGCACATGAAACTGCAGATTTATTAGAAATTATAAGCCTACACCCTACGTGTCACGGGAAGCCTGCCACCCTAAATGCATAAAGCACAGACATCTAATGCACCAATGTGTCTGAATGTGCAGGACTATGAACAAACAAGCCTGCAGGCTGTCCCTGCATTACTCCAAGACACAATCAGACAAAACAGACTCACCCAGGAGAGCTGTAGTCAGTCCATTTGGAAATATGACTGCCCATCAATGACAAACCAGAGACACTATAAAGCAAATAGTTGGACTATTGCACAGGCTCAAGATGAAAAAAAAAAAAAAAAGGAACTCCCCACATCTCTGTGCTCAAATGAGAGAGAAAGAGAGGAAGTGTTTAAAGCAGAGAAGTCCTTTATCTAAAAGAGATAAAAATGAAGACTGTTCAAATGCAGATCAGGAAGAGACGAGGTTTTCTAACACTGCCAAGGGAAGAATACAAACAGGCTGCATTTCAGAGCCTCAATGCAAGTTATATTAAGGAGTTTTCTTCAGAGGAGCAAAGCCTATGTCTAGCCTAATCTGCAAATACACAGAAGTTATTTTTCCTCTGAGCAGCTACAAACTGGTGCAAATAATCCTCTTCATCTTCCAACACCAGCATCAGAGGTGGCTGACAATGAAAGTCTACTAGCAGCATTTCTTGCTACTCAAATCCATCTCCCTTTTACAGCTGACTGTCATTCATTTTCATCGACTAACGCAGGATGAATAATCTTAAAAAACGCAACACATGTTGGAGCTCCTGGTAACGGTGAACTCTTCAAAGAAAAATAATTGTTTTTACAATGAAGATTCTTGTATGTGCATTTTCAGGAAATGCAAAACTGAATTACTTAAAACATGCTACACAGTTGTCATGTAGCCTGTAGCCCTCAGAAGTAGCTGGCCCACTTTTCTTCAGAAAATAAACATTTCTTACCTAGTTTCAAAATATTTAATACATGCACTTAATATGCAACAGCTGTATTAATAAAAACTAGAGAAGATCAACTGTATATGTTGAATTTCCTTTTACCATTCTTTCTGGTTCTAACTACATAGATTGTGTATATTTTGACATAGAGATTCCTTCTTCTTGTCTGTACAGCGCATAATACAATGGGCCCTTGGTCTCAGATTGGGCTCCAAAACACTACCACGTAATAGATAAATTACAAGATACTTCACTGAAGAACCAACATTTGTGTAAATCAGTACTGCTTCTGCTAAGTCAGGATGGGCTACCGGATATCATTGTTTTCAGAAGTTGGTGATTCTAAATGAGCAGCATCCAGGTGCTGATTTTTTTTTTTTAACTTGTTATTATAGCCATAATAGGTTGCTTGCAGAATTACATTTTATTCATGAGTTGTCTGCACATCTGCAGAATGTAGAAGATTTATTTTAACTTGTCTTTTTACAACTGGTCTGAGGATGAAATGCAACTTTGCCATAAAGTTCACCAGCTGCAGAACTCTTTTCTGTTCCATAACACTCCTTAGATGACGTTCAAGTGCTTTGGTGAGGAAACTTCCAGAGCAGATTCTTTTTGATTTTCCCCCAGCTTTTAAGTTGTGTATGTTCCTCTACGGGTACATACGCAGAACTTGCAATTATTAATGAGAGCTATGCATGCGTTCCTGTGGGAAGGCAGACCTAATACTGAAACTCCCTGCTCTGTTACGGTGCTCACGTCAACAGTTTCATTTATTTTGGCTAGAGGTGCCTATGATTTAGTCATTAATCCTGAAATAGAATTTTCACACTGAAATGATAGCTGATATAAAACAGTGTCACTACAATTAAAATAATAATACCGTGTTTAAGAATCCCAGTGTTTCTTTTCTTTTGAACACAGTTTTACATACCCTTACAGACAATTACCAAGCATGAGGAATTAAAGTGCTCCCAGCCCGAAGAAGACTCCGATAATATCTCAAACTATGCAAAATTAGAGAACCAGGTTAAAGGGCTTTCTGTTCAACAGCCAGCTTATTAAAGTTAACAAAAGGGACAACAAGGAACAAGCCTGCAAAAGCTCCACAACTGCACAGCTCCTGGCCACCCCCGACTGCAGCCAGTATCTGCTCACTTCTCTGTCTGTCTTTGTCAGTCCTGAGGATGGACGGTTGGAGAGAGGCAATTTTAGCAAGCATAGACCTAGACCGAGTAACTTAACCTGCTTGGCATAACTAACAACACAGCAGAAGCTATGGCAGCCTCTACTAGTAAGCAGAGAATAAATTCTCATTAGACTAACATAACAGAAAAGGCCAACGCAAACAAGTCACTTTATGATGATCTGCTGGAAAATAACTCTCAGCCAAAGCACCTTGATCCACCCAGTGTCACAATAAAGCACAGTAGCTTCACCTGGTTTAAATTTTATATGAAAAACTGTTTTGTTTTGCTGAAGCTATCAATTTCTAATTTAATTATGGTGAATATTGAACTCTACTTGTGTAACCCCAAATTGTCAATACATTATTTCACTCCTAAGGATTTCAGGTGCTTTCCTGTAAGACAATGCATCACAGTTTATTGAATTTCTATAGCATTGCCCAATTTTTCTTCTTTGCTTGTGTACCAGAATTACTTATAGTAAAATACTTATTTTAAAACTCTGATGATGACAAAGATATGTCCCCAATGTGATTTCAAGGATACACTTTAAAAAAAACCCAAACCCTCGGTAATAAATAAGTTGCATGTTCATAGGATAGGAAGCAGAATAATTACTCAACTGCTTTAAATAAATTGTGGTACCTAATGTTAATCAGCTTTAGTAACCTCAAAAAAAGGAAGTGAATGTACATTCATTTATATTCATTAACCAGGCAGGTTTTCTATTTTAGGAAAGCAGAGGGGTTATCATGAGATTTTTGTTTCTGTTCCTCCTATAGAACATCAGTCCTTGGATCAAAAGCATGATGTTTCACTTAAAACAGATTTTCTCACGCCTCAGAATTTTCTCCTCAAAACTGTATTGAGCAAAAATGATCAGAACCATTGATATATTAAAACAGTAGGAAAATTAAATAAAGAAAACCTAAACCTTAGGGACACTGACTTTCTCAATGTTGCTTCGAGGGATAAAGAATTTGAAAATGGTGATGTCAAGATGGCAATTATTCCTGACCTGAAATGACTTGAAAGTAGAGTTCAGTAGAGTTCACTCAACAAGATTGTTGTCACCAAAAGTCTGAAATGCTTCTAGCTCCTACTGAATTCAGTGCATTGATCTCCAGTGCACCCCAACAAGCATGGTGTTTGCCTCACTCTCAAGGCTCTTGGGGCTTTTGCTGAATGAGGCTTTTTCCAAAATGTGGCTGCTCAGCATGGGAGCTGGGGCCCCTGAGCTGAGCCTCCTTAAAGACTAAAACAAACAAACCAACAAATGAAAAAACCACCCAAAACTGAAAAGAAACCTCCAAAATTTCCAGGTACACAAAGACAAAGCAATTGCCTCAGGCCCTATTATTTTGGGCTGCTTTTCTTGTAAAATTAAACATGCTGCCAACCAAAAGGGCTCTGGGCTGCTGTAACTCTAAGGTGTGAGGAAGCTGCTCAGCGTTAGGAACATGCTTTGAGATACAACAAATGGTTTGGTGAGAATGGCTACTCCTAATTAGTCAATACTCTTATATATGCATGTATATATACACATACACAGACACGTCTGTGGGTGTATACAGAGAATAGACCATTTCAGCATTCCCTGGTGTCAAAAAGCCACTTTTTTTGGTGTCGCATGAACCCGCAGAAAAGCAGAGACAGAGTATATCTCAGTCTACTGCTTCCTTTGTTTAAGCTGATATCAGGCTTTGGGTCTTGCATGCCCCAGCACTGCAGGCAACTCAGAGGTTTGAACGGGCAATGCAAGGTTTAATTAATGAAGCTGTAGAGCCAAACTGATCGAAAGCTCTCGGGAACCACAGTGCTGAACTTTAAAATTCACTCGTGAAAGGCAGCTGACATCTGATGTAGGGACCAAAACACCAGAGGAAGCTCAGTGCATGCTACCCAATGTGCATCCCTGCACTAGGAATTTTAGAGGTCAAATACCATAATGTGTATACACTTAAGGGAAGGTTTACTAATTAGTACCAGTAAAACCTTCCTTTAATACAAAAGCAAAACCCACGACATCTTGGCTTTTCTTGAGCTGTTCAATGCAGCTGACCTCCTACTGCTTTCTTCTATAGGGCAGGCTAGTGGGCACGAGAGGCAGAGAGCATACCATAAATTCACTTTCGATGCAGAGAAAAAAACCCTCCCCAATGACTACTTTGTGTCCTAAGACAAAGAGAACCAAAAAACTAAGCCTCCCAAATTACCAAGAAAAATACATTTTTCCTCTTTTTTGTGGGGTTTTTTTTTTGGTTGTTTGGTTGGGTTTTTGGGGTTGGTTTTTTTTTTTCACAACAGCTCGACATTAGAATGTTACAGAGCATCCTGCTTTCAATGAAAGCACTGAGAAATATTGCAGAGAAGCACAGTGGCCAAGGGGTCAGGCTATCAGTTTCAACTAATATATGACAACTGAAGTGAGAAGTGATACATCTGAAAGACAGAAAATAAATGCAGAGCTCTATTACCTAGAAGGTGAACCAGAAAATAGCATACAAAGATATGTGGACAATTCAGTAGCAAGAAGAGGGGGAAATTCACCTAAGCACTGCTATGGACAGAAGCCCCAGCCATGGGCTCAGACTACATAGTGTGAGGGACTATTCCCTAAGACTACTTGGACCAACATCAGGTACCTTTAATTCTCCACCGATGCCTGTTAAATTACATTAATGCAGTGGAGCTCTCTCGTGCCCCAGGAGGTCCCCCCTAGAGAGCAAGGCACAGGTGCCAGCTCTGGGAGAAGAGCATTTCTGTCCGATTTCCATTTCCAACCAGAAACATCAGTGCTTCTTGGAAGCTTTGCGAGAGTCCATTGTGGCTCCTTGACACCATCCATGGCGTGTGGGGAAGCTGCCTTCCTCCTGACATCTTAACAAATTTGGAAGCAATTCTTCACCTTGATTGTTAAAGACTAAAACCAAAACAACCATAATCAATTACAGTGTTCAAGGCCCAGGAGGAAATTTAAAAACCAGCTTTCAAGGTCAGGGTTTCAGTGGAAATAGATCCTTGTTGACAATCGGCAGAGCTTCCCTCAGCTTAGCAGAGCTGACGGCTACATTTGCAGGACGACTGCACCGTGTACATTTTCAGTGTGTTGAAGCAGCAAACAGAAACACATTTAGCTGATTTGGAGCACATAGAAGGGTTAACCTTACATTTCATGACAGAAGTTAACCCAAATAAGGTCTATGCTATTCAGTCTGAAGGGAAAAGAAATCAATTCTGGTTCCCGTGGGTAGGATTTCACCACTTGATTAGAGAAAGAAATGAATCTTTAAAGTATACTTAACAGGAAAGGTTTTTGCCATTTGCATGAGAGATGGGAATGGCTGCATCCCAAGTTAATGAAATCAAGTCTTCTGTGCCTGTTTGAGGATTTCATCTATTTGAATTATGCAAATATCAAATATAACTTCATTGTATAAAACTTCAAAATGAGAATACTATCCATACATCCAGGGGGAGGCCAAAATAACATCTCCATTCCCCAAACTTAACATTGTTTCCTTGAAGGCCAACAAGAGGTTATGATTTGGTCCTACAGCACTGCATTCGAGCTGTAACAGTCAATTTAGGTGACATTCCTGCCTGTCAGCAAATAAACATTAAGTCATTTTAAATTTCACTTCCATTTGATAAGGTTAAAGCAATTCTTCCTTGGAGATAGGGACTCAGAGGCAGGCTTTTAAATGCTAGTCATTGGGAACAGGGAGACTGTCAGCCACATAGGTTGTGAAGGAGGGTATCAAGGCAGGCTGGAGAGTAGATCTGCAGCAGCAAGAGGAGGAGCAGCACAGGTGATATCTTGCCCTTGATTCAGAGACCAAAACACACAGGAAATGGTTCTTTCACTTACAGGCAGAGACCCATGTGTGCAGCAAGCTGTGTGGTCCCAGGCCAGCTTTCTGAAAGTCTCCTTTTGGTAACAGGTATTTGCCAAGAAAACGTTCACCTTGGGTAAGCTTGCTGGACCTTCTTTGCAAGTTCAGCACCCTCCTCCCAAAGAAGGATACAGAGTCGCACGGTGCCACACCAAGGAGCAATAAACATAACCTCTTCCTTCCAACCCAGTGGAGATCTGGGCTTTATGACCAGAGACACCCCTCCACTTGCAGCACAGGCAACTACATCATGGACTTGCAGAATCGATCATATTCTCTACCCCAGTAACTGAACTAGTTTGGTCCAGCTTTCCATTTGGAAGGCTGTCCCTGAACACGTCCTTCTCATTACTAGAAATTTTCTCATTTCTGTCTGTGCTCATTCACAGCCCCTATAGACCTATTAGTTCTTGTGCCAACGCCATCATTTAGGTCAATGCAGAGAACATGGTAATATTTTGTAATATCAGAGAGTTTGCACTGCAGGACAATGTTTCCTAAATTGTCAATATGCTCTTTATAATAGAAAAGAATGTGTTTAAATGTTGGCTTGGACCAGAAGACAAATAGAAAGGGGACATTTGAATATCAAGTCGCTATCAAAAAGCTTTTTAGAATTCAGTAGACACGTATAAGAGTGGGTATAGGAAAAGGGAAGGGAATCGAGACAATAGAAAGTTTCAATCTTCAGACATTAACTTTTAACAATGAACTGCCTCCAAGTACACTAGGTGGGGAAAATCTTTTAAGAAAGGGCACAAGAGAAGCACTGAAAGAGAGAAGAGGTGTACACTCGCAAACCTCCACAGGCACAGAGATCAGATCTGCTCTGGCTTTGCTCCAAGACTGCTCCAACTGAGGGGTGGCCCTTTGTACCCACCAGACCAGCAGATAGTTTCAGAACTCTCTTGTTTTGCTCTTCTATTGCTGGGTTGTTTTTTTTTTTATAGACCAAATTAGCGAATCCACACTCGGCATGGATTTAAAGCTACGTAAATTCAGAGTTAATCAAGGGTACTACAGCTTTCAGGCTCAAGTCTCTAAGCCGAAGAGGAAGATTTGTGCATGCTGGAGGGAAGGTCCTTGGCCCTACAACTGAGATAAAGGCAATTGCAAACTCCTTGATGTAAGTCCTAAGTTAAACAGGCTGGGCTCCCTGGGCAGATTCTAAGGATGCACATCAAGACTGCTAAGGTGAACTCATTGCACAATGAGATCATACTGGTTGTACGCAGAGTCACTCTGCATATGGCCATTACTGAATCACTTTTGCGAGATTTTCCAACCACAGTACAAACCCGATCTTCCTTGGTACTCACTGCATCAATAGACTTACAGACAACTCAAAGCCAGACATATTCTTCATTTTGCTACATTAAAAAATACAACCTTGTTTTAGTTTCTGTCAAAGGTTTGTCTCCCCATTCTCCAGTCATC
The DNA here is from genome assembly GCF_965231255.1 of Vanellus vanellus. Taxonomy (NCBI): domain Eukaryota; kingdom Metazoa; phylum Chordata; class Aves; order Charadriiformes; family Charadriidae; genus Vanellus; species Vanellus vanellus. The sequence continues at coordinate 9,146,488 of NC_138910.1, forward strand.
TCAGTAGCCCTTTTCTCCAACCTCAACATGGGTAGTTAGACATTGCATTTTTTCAAAAATTCAAGTTTAAACAAAGATATATTTTAACCCATTATACATCTGTAGCCAAGTTACCCCTGTAGAATAATTGACCAAGATTTTCAAAGGTATGTGTACATCTGCAAATACCAATAGATGCTTTTAAACATTTGGGCAGTTGATGTCATCATTGCTACCACTGGAATATAGGTATTTCAGCTTTCAAGACAAATTAAATCACTTAAATACAATCTTTTGAACACCTGTGACACAACCCATTCCATCTACTTTAGATCAGAAAGATCTGTTGAATAAACTTGTGACAGAAAGTTGGAAGGCTTTTAGCAATTTCACTGTTTGAAGGGCAAGGGCAAACTTGACCAGAGTGCTTGCTTTCGACTTCTGTTTGTCCTTCACTATGCCATGTTAGTTCTTAGCTAATGGTTAAAAACCTGACATGTTAAAGTCATGTCCACAATAAAGACTGTTTGAATGTCTGTCTACTTTCTTACTGAGGTACTGCAATCTTTAGTTACCTTAAAAGTTTAATTCTGATTGTTGGCTCAGTCATAGCAGTTTCAAGAACTTTTCTTCTATAGATAACCTTAAGCATTACTAAGAGACTTTGTTGGTGAGGACCTTCATTTTTAATGCCCTTAAGGAATAAATTTAAGTTCAGTTTTATTTTCAAAATCAGGGAGCTCAAAAGTTGTCTTTATCGGAGAGACAGAATGTGAGGCACAGGAAGGAAAAAAAATCAACAAATACTGCAGCTGATCAAACCAGACATGTTTTGATACACACACACACACATAAAAAACACACCCAGTAATGACTACATTTTTTTCCTGAAAATGTTATGTTTGAGGGGCAGAGGGGTGTAGGAAAAAAATAACCACAATTTGAGGGAGAGCATTTTAATAGATTTTTTCATGTCCAATCAAACTTTTTGTTCTACCACCTTAAAAAGCTCATGTTCCTGTACCTGGCTGAAGACAGCCTCTGATTACTTGCCTATTTTGACATATACAGAAAGTTTCAGATTAAGAGCAGACATACTGGGACAGACCTAGGACTCATCTGCCCATTCATTTCTCTGTGATGATCCCACATAGACATCTGCGGGAGAACGAACAAGCATAGAGGGATTTTCCTGTACTATTCACAGCGAGTTTTTGGCACTCAGCAATATCAGGACTTTCTAAAGTGGAGACTATATCTTGTTCTTGACAGCACTATCCTTCAAGGTTACATTTAATCTCTTTTGGAGCCCACTTTTACATTTGGCCTCCACAACACTAAGTTCCACAATTTAAATTTTATATTTTATGGAAAAATTGCTAGAATAATTGTAGTTATTGCAATTTAATAGGAGGGGTAAACATATACTGAACTCCAGGGATTTTTCTAGGAAGAAGCAATCAGGACAGTCTTCTAGTATTTCTTCAAATCAAAATCACCTTCAGCAGCTCCTTGCTAGATATACCACTAAAACGAACGACTGAGTGTGGGGCGGCCCCTCCTGTAAGGGGGCTGTAAGACAGTCATTACATTCAACAAAAAGCAAGCTGGCGATATTATGTGGAGGAGCAAAGCAAAGTGGATTTGCAGAAATTCTATATGAACACGGACAAAATATTTAGACTACCCTCTGACAGGGGCTGTATCTTGAGCTCTTTTGCAGGGTTCAGCTAGATTTTGGAGCAGAACGACTTCTTGGAATATCTGTGCAGATGCTACCTAATCAAACATGAGAAAAGAAAGCCATTTACCCTAAGTGAGGACAAGGATGGATAGCTAAGCAATGTTTTCTCTAATGCAGTTCTGTGGCTGGCTTTCTGTATACTCATGCGCAAAGTTTAGTTTGCCAGTAATTATTACGTATGTGCACCTGTTTGCAGGTGGATGTCAAGTGGTTTTTGAATGCTCACAGAACTCTCTCTCCATGCTTCCATACACTTGCTGTCAGACATCCCCAACTCTAACCCCATAAGCTGCACTTTCAGCTTAAATACCTTCTTTTAAAAATTCATAAGAACAAACATAATAAGTCCTTTTAAGAGAGAATTAAACGCAACATCCAGATGCCTAAAAACAGCTTAGGGGGAAACAAGGAAAAGTTAGCTCATAACAATACCAGACCTCTTTCTCAGTTGCACCTTTCCTTGTAAGTCACTATTTATGCAATTGAAAGGTTCTTGGCAGACTCATTTAATCCATAATTTTTTGACCTTGATATTACTCATGCACCCACAACAGAGATCAGAATGATAACTGCTTTCTTACATATAGAGCTGGCATCTAGCAGCATAAACATGCTTATGATGCCCTCAAAAAAGGCCAAAAAATTGCTACAGCACATTGTGCCAAATGTAAGTTGAAATGTTAACTGTTTATCTTCAGTGTACAACATAACTTTAAAATTCCTTCTGCTAGTTTTTTAACTGTACTAACTCCCCAGTAAAATAGTAGGTTTAGGAACTCGCAACAATGAAAGGAAAGAAAATAATTTTTAACCTAATGGTTGGCAGTTGGTTGGTTCTCAGTTTCTAACACAAATGTTGCCTTCAGGAAACCAAGAAGTTATGTAGGATAAAATTGAAAGCTTCACATTAGAAATGAATGCTCAGATATTAAAGCCCTCTTCCATTACAATTCACAGGCTAGCAATCATTGTTTAAAGATAATGGTCTTAACATCAGCTAGGAAAACAAAAGATTTAATTTTGTGAAATGTGGTATAATTGGAATATGAAACAATAGAGGAATAGATAATGCATTTAGTTTTCACAGGTGAAGACTTCAATAAATCACCACTGAACTTGCCACAAATGAGTCCTATCTACTGAAACTGGGAAGTTGCAAGAGCAATCTACATTTGAGAAGGTGGCTGGCTCAGAAGAGATAGCAAGTAAACAGAGAGAAATTGGAAAATGAATGCTTAAGACAATAGTCTCTTGACCAAAAAAATGAGAGCAGTAGACCAAAATTGATGGGACAAGGTTACTTAATATACAGCTGCTGTATTCTATCTGAGGACTGTCTCCCTCAATTCATTTCATACCTGGAGCAACATCTGTATTTCTCCACTTTGATGTAAATAAATCTTCTATCCACTCTTTGAAGAAAGAGACAGCTTCCAAGTCTTCTACTAGTAAGAAAACATGTTCTAGAGAGGGTTTGCCATGATACAGAGCGTTTTTCAGAGGCTGAGATGACACAGACAGACCTCAGCTCCCCAAAGGCAGCAGCCCCCCTGCCTGTACTTAAGAAGTACATAAGAAATCTCAGCTGTACACTTAGTCTCTGGACAACACAGGTGGTAGAGCATAAAGAAGTGGAAAGATACTTGTGCTTCCTGTGCCACAGGATGAGCTAGGCTGAAGCAGCACACTAACACCTATCGCTCACTATCAGACCAGGTGAAATACCAGTTTCCTTGTAGGCATCGGCTAAAAGAGAGAAGCATGGGTACCATTTTCACTAAGCACCAGAAAAGCACTCGTTATCCTTGTGGGCTTCTTGTGCACAGAAGCAAAGACAGTAGTCACATGTCCATAGAGACCATATCTGCCAGGATATCACATATGGAGAATTATGTGGATTACACCATTGGTGAATTTGGTTCTCTGACTAAAGTGTTTGCAGGATCAGGTTGTTTTTAAAGCTGCAGACTTTTCATGTTGAAGCAATTTTTAAGTACTCTAATGCAAAGTGTAATCACACATTGATTTTTCCATTAAAACTACAGAAGTCTTAAATACCCTGGGGGTGCTGGCCTCAATTAGTCCCTATTCTTCCATTCTTTTTCTCTCCATACCATTTTGCCATCCCTCAGCGTAGGAGGAAAGGAAGACTGTCTACTTAAGCCAAAAGCAAAATCTTCTATTACATGAGTCCAGTTAAAAGCAGCAGTAGACAAATTGCTTTCTGTACAATAGGGAGGAAAATTATGCTGGTTTCTGCTCATGTTCATTTTTAAATTACAGTGTGGGAAACCTGAACATACAGATATCTGGATTTTGGAATTTTGCCTTGAGTCTGTTTTACTGTGGCTATGTATTTTTTTTAAACCAACAGAAGTCCCACAGCTCTTCAGAGGAGGTTGTTTGTACACAGTTTCCCTGAGAAGCCATGATTCCTGAATGCAGCCTTTCCGTTGTCATCTGCTAAATAGCTGAGCTTCGGTTTTGTGCTAACAGCATTCAGTAGCATTGATCGGTTTTGCAGTCGACACCAGGTTAATACTTTTGCAGAGAAGAGGAAAGGAAATTTTACTGAACACCAGTAGGTAAATCCTTTGCTTTTATCTCTTTTCCAGAAAGCAGTACCTACAAGAAGAATCTTACTAGTGACAGAGGGTGGGTGTCCCGTTCAGTTGAATGGCCAGACCCTGGTCTGTTGGTCTAAGTGTTTCATGTTCCCTGCTCAGTCCCTGCTACCCATTTCAGTGCATTCAGTCTCCTACTTGTCTTGTGTAATTCGAAGCCCTGCTCAGGAAAATATACGGATGGAAACACCATATAAAACACAGAGATGAAAATCATATCCAGCCTACAATGTATTTCTCTTCAGGCACCTCTCCAACAAAGTCTCTGAAGAAAGGCAGCTGAGTGGAATGATGAAAGAAATGAACCAAGAGGAGTCAATGAAGCTGAGTTTAAAGAACATGGCTGGAGCTGCGTTCTGGAATCTAATCAATTAGGTGATTCTTCCCATTTTTGTTCTATCTTCAAGCTTTACCTTTTTCGGTACAGAAAAAACCCAGCCAATTTCCAGCCTATGAAGAAGCATCTAATTTTCCTGTAACAGAAGTTCTACCATTGTCAACTTATACTGTGTCTGAGTCATCTCAAGATGACAACCACATATTTTTCACAACTACTTGAAGTAATCTGCCTCCTGAAAACCTATTTGCCAAGTGCCTTATAAAATACATTTCCTTAGTGATCTTTGGAAAGGCTATTTCTACATACAATACCTTTATTCTGAGCAAAACATTAATCTGCCAGCACGAGTATGTGGGGAAAAAAAATGGTGCTCCAGCTGAAGTTCTAAGAGGTCTTTTAATTTCTGACTCAAAGTTTTATTTTGCTATAGCTTATGGCAAGGAACAGCCATGTTCATGGTGCTTACAGTGGCATTGGTATTGTTATAGAATAGCCTGGCATTATTTTAACATTCACCAGTAAAAAATTGGCAGGAGAGAGGCCAGGCAGCCCAGCAGACAGGGCACTAGTACAAGATTCAGCAGATGCATTTGTGACTCTCCATAGCATTTCTGGCTTTGGTCAGGTCACTGACCTCTTTCTGTCTAGCTTTTCCAGCCTTACCCTTTTGCTCATTTTATTTGAATTTAGAGACAGGTCTTTCCTTCTGCAGCACTTACCAGAGTCTCAGTAAAGCCTCTAGCTGCTATTGCTCTATAAAGCAGACCAGACATGAAGCTCCCTGTACCATACCACATCACACAAAACCACCACTGCTACCGTCTTCAGGCTGACACATGGTGTATTGGACATACTTAAGCATTAGACTGAAGAAAAATTATTTAAAAAAAACACCACCACACTGCCTTTCTCAGATGGAGGTACTGCCATAGATTATGATAAGCAATTCCCTTCCCTGCTCATTGAAGAAGCTGTAGGATATTTGCTGTCCAGGCATGTAGGTGAAATTCATCTTACAGCAGAAGGTCCCAAAGCAGAAATGCTGCAGTTATGTATTAACGGGAAAAAGAGTAGAGAGAATTATCTGCCCCGCTTGGGTGGAATGTCCTGGTTTGAGGTAAAACAGAACCAATTTTGTTCAGTAACTTCGCTTCTTAGCTGGGCCTCTTCTAACAACTGAAATTAACTGCATATTGTGCAGAAAATGTTCACTCTCTCAGAGTGATAAGACCAATGTTTATAGCTGATGCCCGGGCATGGGATGCAGAGAGGCTCCTGCTTACACTTATTGCCATAACAGCCAAGGCCGACCAACTTTGTTATTTGCCACGTTGGAGGGTCGGAAGCGGAAAAGCATAGTGGGGTCCCACCTGGAGGGAGGAGCGGACAGGACAGGTGACCCCAAACTGACCAACAGGGTATTCCATCCCATCTGCCTCATGCTCAGTATAAAAGCTGAGAGATCAAAGGGTCACGGGCTCTTCCTTCAATGGCCGACGTCTGAGGAGGACTCTGTCTGCCTGTGATCCCAATCCTGACTCCAGATCCGGAATCCAGTTCCCGTCCGTCACTGAGTCCAGCCTGGGACTGCCCCAGTGCCAGCCGGTGACGTGATTGTCATCTCGGGAGCTTGATACGGTTTTGTATATATTTTTCATTATTTCTTTTTATTTTATTATTAATATTTCATTAAAGTAGTTTAGTTTCTTTTAAACTCGTAAGTCTCTTTTTTCCTCCTCTGCCTCTCTCTTTGTAGAGGGGTAGAGGGGAGCATCTGTCGGTCTCGTCTGGGGTCCCTCGGGTCCCCAGTGGTGGATTTGGCCTAAACCACGACAATGGGGGAACTGGTAGAGTCGGGCTGGTACCAGCAGGATCTCCAGTTAGGTAGGTTCAGCTGCACCTCTGGCTCTTGCCAACCATTGCAGCTACAGCAGTGCTTTAATGCCTCCACCTCAACACTTTCATAGCAGCCAGATTACTTTGATATTTCTCTATTCTGGAAGGAAGACTTCGGGATGGACTTCTCATCACAGTGAGGAGACAAAAAAGCCGTGCCGAGATGCTGGTTGGCAAATGGCAAACCACCCACAGTGCCTAGCAGCCCCATGCAGTGGGACCCCCCTGCTGTGCACACAGAAGAGTATTGCTCCAAGGGGACAATTGGAAGTGTAAAGCAAAGAAAAGCAGAGGATGTAGCAACACTAAAGGACTTTTTTATTTCAACATGTTTACTGTGGTAGGCTTGAGGCTGCTTTATACAAAATAATTAAGGCTTTTAGCAGAAGCACAAAACTGAAGCTGCCAAGGGAAATATCACAGGAGCTTTAGAAACTATAAAATTTTCATCTGGGGTAGTCAAAACTCACTTCATTGTAGAGTAACAAGTTCAGGTCAGTCAGATCTAGTCGGATGACAAACCATACAGCTGCTTTTGTATAAATGTAGCTTTATATTATTGATCAGATTAAAAAGGATGTAGCCATGGCCAGCGAGCAGGTACTGCTGGTATGAAGCTGCTGGTGCCAAAGCCCACCCCACCAGCAGCTTACGTGGAGCCTTGTCCCATACCACTCTCCTTTCCCAGTGAGCAGGCCACCTGTTTTTTCCTAAGGATATTTAACTTACATAGTTTCAGCTATGAAAGGGCCTTTTTTTTAAACATCTATAATCATTGCACTAGCTGGATCTCTCTCCTACAGGGTCCTTACGTTACATTCTCCTTCTTTGTTTGCTGTAACCCAGTTATAATATATATAATAATACATATAAAGCTCCAAACTCACCCCTTCTTAAGAGATCACTGCTACAGTGGCAGGAGCCTGAGCTCAGGTGCTGGAGCAGCAAGAGGTCCCCAGCGGCACCACGTAACCATTTAGGTATCCCTCTGATCACTGCCATGGCCTTTACAGCCACAGGACAAAGACAAGACTGAGTAGCCACAAAGACTGAATCAATCCCTGTCAGGGTTGGCCAAGCATTAGGACGTTTTAAATACTGTAAAAAGCTTGTGTTTCATCAAAGTGCCATCAGCCAAGTATTTTCATAAGCCCTATAGCTATCCAGTTTCTGCTGCTGGGAGTGGAGAAACTTTTATTAACAAATGCTGCCATGAAGTACTCAAAAAATTAAGTTCAGCTATATTTTCCCTGCTATTCATGACAGGCCATGCTCATCCAGACCCATGTACCCCTTCATAGAATCATAGAATGGTTTAGGCTGGAAGAGACCATAAAGATCATCTAGTACCAACCCCCCTGCCATGGGCCTGGACACCTCCCACTAGACCAGGTTGCTCAAAGCCTCATCCGACCTGGCCTTGAACACCTTCAGGGATGAGGTATCCACAACTTCCCTGGGAACCTGTTCCAGTGCCTCACCACCCTCAGAGTGAAATTTTTTTTCCTAACTTCTATTCTAAATCTGCCCTCTTCCAGTTTGAAGCCATTACTCTTCGTCCGATCACTATACACCCTCGTAAAAAGTCCCTCTCCAGCCTTCTTGTAGGCACCCTTCAGATACTGGAAGGCCACTATAAGGTTTCCCTGGAGCCTTCTCTTCTCCAGGCTGAACAGCCCCAAGTCTCTCAGCCTGTCTTCATAGGAGAGGTGCTCCAGACGTCTGGTCATCTTCATGGCCCTCCTCTGGACCTGCTCCAACAGGTCCATGTCCTTATGTTGAGGGCTCCAGAGCTGGATGCAATACTCCAGGTGGGGTCTCCAAGAGCGGAGTAGAAGGGCAGAATCACTTTCCTCGAACTGCTGGTCAAACTTCTTCTGATGGAGCCCAGGATACAGTTGGCGTTCTGGGCTGCGAGCACACATTGCTCATGTTGAGCTTCTCATCAATCAGCACCACCACATCCTTCTCCTCAGGGCAGCTCTCAAACCATTCTCTGCCCAGCCTGTATTTGTGCTTGGGATTACCACGACCCATGTGCAGGACCTTGCACTTGGCCTCGTTGAACTTCATGAGGTTAGCACAGGCCCACCTCTCCAGCCTGTCTGGGCACCTCTGAATGCCATCCCATCCCTCCAGCATGTCAACCACTCCATACAGCTTGGTGTCATCGGCAAACTTGCTGAAGGTGCTCTCCATCCCAACATCCATGTCACCAACAACGATGTTAAACAGCACTGGTCCTAGTACTGACCCCTGAGGAACACCACTTGTCACTGCTTGCCACTTGGACATGGGGCTGTTGACCACAACTCTTTGACTGTGACTATCCAGCCAGTTCCTTATCCACCGAGTGGTCCATTGGTCAAATCCATGTCTCTCCAATTTAGAGACCAGGATGTCATGGGGAACGGTGTCAAATGCTTTGCACAAGTCCAGGTATGTGACATCTGTTGATCTCCCCTTATCCACCAACGCTGTAACACTGTCATAGAAGGCCACCAAATATGTCAGGAATGATTTTCCCTTGGTGAAGCCATGCTGGCTGTCACCAATCACTTCCCTATTTTCCATGTGCCTTAGGAGAGTTTCCAGGAGGATCTGCTCCATGATATTGTCAGGCACAGAGCTAAGACTGACCAGCCTGTAGTTCCCTCTTCACTAGAAGAAAGATCTGCTGTCCTGACATGAACAAAGCTGCTTTAACAGCAACAAACATAGCTAACCCACACAGTATCAACCAGTCAGATCTACACTGTTCATATAGATGGGCTGACCCACTGGAGGCAGTGGAGCTTTACCACATGACTCAGAAGATGATTAAATAAATCATACACGCAGAGAATGCAGGAAGTATGCCCCAGTCTATCCAAAAGCACAAAATGCCTCATTTCAGGAGCAGGAGCATTAAGCAGAGACTTACATGTGCTATCATGTTTTTCTTGAAGCCGACAGCAATACTGGGAAAGAAGCTGGACGGAATAGCACTACACAGCCTACGTTATAAAAACAGAATTTTTTTTCTCTAAAATACTGGGACAAATTTGCATTCCTCCACTGGGGCACATCTACCCAAATTTCAGCTGAACAGCCCTGGAAGTACCCCCTCCCCAACACCAGGCATAGAATTGTTATTGCAGCCATTGGGCCAGTCCGACCTCTCCACCATGAGTGTAGCAAGGTAGCCAGAAACAGAAGGAACTGACATCTGTACATCAAAGACTTCAAATCCCCAACCAGGCCATCTGGGCTGAAAGATCTGAACCTTGCAGCCACTTTCTTTAAACAAAAGCTCTTCCCCGCATGAGCTCAGCCTGACCAGCATGCTGCTACTCTCCTTGCTTGGCCCATCATCACCTTCCTCCTCCATCACAGCAGTGGTGTCACCCCATCTGGAGCCCATCCTGCAAGCATCCATACTATCTACAGCAAGTAGACTTTCATTTTCAACATTTACAATCCTTTTTGTAATTTTTCTCAAATGTCACAGAATAATGTGACACTAAAAAAGCATCAGTTCCTTCTTATGTCTCCTTCTACTTAGCTTTTTCTCATCGTCAGGAGATTTATGAATTTAATCTCTGTTTTATAGAACTTACCACTTTTAACGACTAGAAGAAGAAAATGCTAAATTGTTTTTATTGCTGTTAGATGTTCAAAGACATCATGCTATATACTGTCATTTACATTTCACATTAAAAGTGAAATATGTTGGGAATGCGCAAGTATTTGTTTTAATTTGACCCATCTGTTAAATGAAAAACAAAGAGGACTTCTAAATCACTATATTTAAATTCAGCGATTTGTAAACAATTTATATGTTCATTTCCTCTGGGTTAAAACTGCCCTAAAGCATCACTCTTATGAAATCTCCAAATTAAATTGCTTTGCGTTGTTCTCAGGGATGCAGGCCACAGTTTGTTCCTCCTCAGTTTATTAATTATTTCCCAATCCAAGTAAATTAGCCAGACTTATGTTAAGAGTCTTGCCACTGAAATAATTTTGGGGAATTCAGAAGTATCTCCTGGCTCCAGAAAGCTGAGAGCACAGAGAAAGCATCAGATACTGGCAGCAAATTCTCTTAAAATAAAGGGCAAGCCAATCACTTTCATTTAGCTTTTTAACACTTCTGCAAGCAGCACTAGGTCTGCCCTATTCCACACTAGACCATCACCAAGCAGGAACAATAATCAAGGAGGGGCAGAAAAGCTATGGCAATTTACCTTCATCTCTCAACCTAGCTAGAACTTGCTATAGGATTTGGATCTTAGACTGGGCTTTAATGTAGCTGTGGATGATAATTTACAAGGGCAGAGAGATCCACAGGCATTTAAGGATCCCACAGCAGCACCTAAAGAGCAGGGCCTTCTCTCTTTTTCTGCTTTGTGCAACATGCTGTATTTAGCAGTAGCTGCTAAGCCTCTAGCCCAGAAATCAGTACTTTTGGTGGAGTAAAGATACTGCGAGCCCTTTTAATCACCCAGGTATGGGGCCTCTCATCCCAGTCTAACAGACGCCTTGTGCAAGGAGATGATTTTTTTGTTAGATGTACCACCTGAGCACAAGGAAGAGCTCTGTACAGCCTGGAGTGTCACATCTCCATTTGAAGCATTTGTCACCCTCTCTGATGGTACAGTGTGCAACTCCACCCTTTCCCCGAACCTTCGAGTCACATGCCTTTTCTGTATGACAGGTTTTCACCATGTTCCCAAATCTAATACAGGTGCAGCAGAAAAGGAGCTGAGTACACCCTGCGCTCCATACCCTGCAGCTTCATGTTTGAACCATAGACCTTGGCAAAAGCAAGACTAGATGAGGAAGTAGAGAATGCTCAAAAAAAAAAAAAATAGTACTTAAAGCTGTAGAAGTGGACAGACCCATGAATTTCAATTCCCCCTCTACAATATCACACACCAAAACACAAAGCACCAAAAAGCAACACATAATACCATAATACTAGGTCTACTGTGCATTCATATTCTAGATGGTTCATTTATTATATCTAGTATCATATTAAGCAACCCAACAAAAGAAGAACTAGCAGTAATTCAGCCAGGGCATGATTAAGGGTGCCTCTAAGAGCATTGACAAACGTGGAGAATACATGGATCACAGCCCAGGAAGACTCCAAGTTGGTGAAATGACAGCTTGATTAGTTTTTGTCTGACAAATGTGGCGAGAAAGATCAGAATCAAACATAATTCCAAGTTATAGGCCTTCAAATAAAACCAGGAAAAAAAATTCAAAGAGGGCAACAGCAATTTGCAAGACCAAATCAACTCTCCAGCCCAGCTTTCTTAATGCCCAGATGGAACACAGCCACAACTGCCAAGGGAGCATCCTGAATTAACAGGGACATGCCTTTGGAGTGGGACAAGCTTCAGATCTTGCAAGACAGCCTTCCCTCCCATCAAGAGCCTTACTAAACATTCACATATTTGTGATTTAATGGGAAAACATGCAAGTAGAGTTACTTTATATCCAGGCAGCCATTGCCTGTTGCTACCTCAAAGATAAAGCAGCAATACCCTGTTACCCATATTGCTGCATGTAGGCATGCGGTGTAATCAAACAACATAAATAGCAGACAGTAAATGGATTTTTCCTTCTTATTCCCTCCCACCGGTTCTAACAACAAAAAGAGTGAGTCAAAAACATGAAGCGAAATCAGGTTTCTTAAAATGTATCATCGCAACCAAAAGTATCCCTCTCCTTCATTTCTCAATAGTTTCAAACCATATCTCTCTCCTTTGGGGGAACTTGGTAAGATAAAATGGAGGCCTTTGGGTTTCCTTCCTATGTGGAAAGGGGGCAGGGGAGGGGAGGCAGAATAGGACAGGGGTCTTACCCAGAAATAAAATGATCTGTCTCCTGGAGCTCTTGCCCTCCGAGCTCTCACTTTTTCTTAGGTACTGCTCCTGGTGTCTTAGTCCACCCTTCACTGCCACAGTTCCTTCCTTGTGGATCATCAGAGTTTTCATCATGCTGCGGCACATGAAGGTGACAGATCCCAGCACTATGATGTACACAGCGAAGGCGCTGAAGATGCTGGCCTGAAAGACCAACCACTTGGAGGAGAGGCTGGTACAGATGGTCATATTGTGCTTCAGCAGAGGGAGGTGGTGCCTGGGCGTAGGCTTGACACAGGCAGTGGTACCTTGGTAGCCCTCGATGGTTTCCAAGGGATATTCTGTTCCCATGGCAAAGAGCAGGGGCAGAGCCACTATGACAGAGGTCCCCCAGACAAAGGCGATGAGCAGCTTCACTGTGCGGGGTCCAGAGACTGCCTTGAACTTGAAGGGGTGGCAGATAGCCACGTACCTCTCAAAGCTGAGGGTGGCCACATGCAGCACAGTGGCATAACTGCAAGCTTCAAAGAGGAAGTAGTAGAGCTTGCAAGCCATGTTGCCATTGGGGGTGGAAAAGGGGCTCCAGATGGCACTGAAGAACTCCATGGGCATGCCCAGCAGGATGACCAGCAGGTCAGAGCAGGCCAGGCTCACCATGTGGTCCGTGACCTCCTTCTGCAGGTAGCCTTTCTCCTGCAGGATCCTGGTGGCCTTGATGGTGATGCTGTTGCCCAAGATGCCCGCAACAAAGATGCAGACATACACTGAGGCCAAAGTGATCTTGATCCAAAGAGACACCTCAAACTCAGGGATGTGGCTGTGGTCAATGAGATGAGAACAGTCTGAAGGGGATGTCTGTCCTGCCATTATCAGCCCCCGGGGGGAGGAGGAGGGAGGAAGACCCTTCCTGCCCTCTCTGATGTTCAAATTCACAGCAAATAGATCCTTTCTTGCTTTGCCCCTCTCACCGAGACGCGCAGCTCAGAGCAGTCAGGTACAACGAACGCGTCTCAACTAGCCACACCTGCGGGTTTTGTTAGCAACAGCCACTGAGTCAATAAGCCAAGTGAAAAAGTGTTTCAGCTCTTACCTATCTTTATGGCAAACACCTCGTGCTCCTTTTGGATTTTCCTCCTCCTTTCTTTACTGAGCGAAGCTGCCGTTCTTCAGCGCTTTGCAGTGTGAACTGCTCTCCTTTCAGCTCTTGCCTCTAGAGACCTCTGCAAGCAAAGGCAGCTTTTGGTCCCGGCCCCAGCAGGAGGAAGTCAAGAGTTTCTGTGTGGTTATAGCTGCCCTGTTAACTATTAACCGAAATCTTGACTATCCCCAGTCATGGGCAGCAAAGCAGGTTTAGAAAAAAAAAAAAAAGGCAAGCCACCCATGTCAGAAATTCACTTCCTGTAATCGGAGCTCCTTCTCAGGGACAAAAAGAGGTGTTTCTCCTAAAGCTGTTAGATTGGTGAGGTCAGGCTGAATGTGTGAACAGGCGCTGAAGGGAAAGTATCAGGTCATGAGTTTAACATTAACTGGGCTTCAGGCTTTACTTCTGTATGTGCTAATGACAACATGCTTCTCTACTTTACATTTCCTTTAATGAAGACCTCTGTTTCTGCCACAGCAGTGTTTGTTAAGCAGTTTGTGCAGCCATAGACTGATTTACATCAACAGGAGGTTGTGGTTTTTAGTTGCTGCTGATGAACTGGTAACTGGAACTTAACTGTTTAGACTCTAAAGAGTCTTCTCAGAAGTTATAAAATAGTCTGAACTCTAGATTTAGACACATTTGATTGTCTCCCATTAAATCGCCATCTTCTCATGTTAGATAACAAAAATAAATGAAGTCAGTAATCCCAATCATGCTCACGCTTTCAAATAATCCAGAGTAGCAGGGGATGAAAATGTACTCGCCCTCCTGTGTCTCACCCCAGGGGGAATGAATTTAATGCACTCTTTAGTTTTAGTTTCAAACCATAGCACTGAAGGCTCCCAAGGTAACCCCTGGAAACATTTAATTAGAGGGTGTGTATATGGATTAGGAAACCTTTAAATTACAATGCAAAACGGCAGAACAGCTTTTGCAGCTATAATCAAGGGAGAGGCCCAGTACAGTGATCCGCTCCAATACCAAATCTAAGAACAGTGGGTTCACAAAGTGATTTTTATTAACTAGACAAGCTCATGTGACACTTTCAGCTCATGATAAAAGAGAAACATTAGAAAGCTGTTATTAAGCAGTCTCCTCACATTCAGTGGTTATCACTGTACCTCAGCAGCCCAAGTATATAATGAACAAAAGATGCCCAAAACAGGATAATCAGCACCTGTTTCTATGCATTATTTATGCATTCCTGTTTCAGAAAAATCACCTTAAACCTTGCACAACTTCAAGCCCTGTAGTCCCAGTCATCTTTCCTTATGTTTGATAATTCACATTTGTTCTGCTCAGACAAGCTTTCTATTATTACCCAATTTCTTTCACTTAATTTTACTTTATAAAAGTGTGAACAAAGATTACATATGCATGACTGAATTGTGGAAATGAAGCTAATTAAAATTTGCTGCTTACCATCAAAAGAGAAAAAGGGAGAGAGAGAGCAAAAGAGAGAGAAGGCCCAATAGGATTAGATCTCCCCCTTTTTTCCACACCAATTATAAAATGCAGAACACAATTTTGCAGTTTTCAATATTATCTTTAGAACATACACAAAGTTTATTAACTTTCTAATAAAGAGCTGGTGCCACAGAGGTGATAGAAAGGAAACAGACAATTGTGGATACTCATAGACTGAGACCATAAAAAAAAAATCTTGCATAGGTTACTGGACTTGACAAACCAGCAGTGAGTATTCCAGAGATAGGTATAAAATCCCTATCGTGGATGACTGTAAAAAAATATATCTTCCTGGAGGGAGACATTTCTCCCCAGTTAAACGTGCTTAGTGCCTCTTTGTGGCACGGAGCCCCTAGTCACAACCCTGGCGGATATGATACCAGTTTATAAAGTTATGATTTGTGTAATGGTCTAATTTTAGAGATTTTGTTAACTTTTCCTCAATATCTTGTAGCAGTGAGTACCGCAAGTTAATTTTTGTTTTGTTGACTTTCCCTTAGCAGTTTTGAAAGTGATTGTGGGCTGTGTAGTTGTACCCAGGAGAACGCTGCAGGGAGACCCTCCTGACCCAAATTGTTGCAATTGCATACCATGACTTCAGCCGCCAGCACCGAAGAGGAGTCAAGAGCATTAAGGATAGACATCACTTTATTTCTTTCTAAAACCAGCACACGTGGATGCTGCACACTGCAGCCAACCACTTTTAAGCCCCTAGGTAAGAAAATAGAGCATCCTGAAGATGCAGATTACATGGGCACAGGGTGACAGCTGGCTCTGTGTGTCACTCACTCAGCCACAGTCATTCTTACCTGAACACTTGCGGCAATGCAGTTGTTGGTAAGAGATGACAAGTTGTGAGAGCCAGAGAAACACTGAGATAGAGCACAGATTTTTGTCGCTGTAGTATGTAAGGTGATTTTTCACTTTTCAAGATAATAAAGCTATTGTGATCATCTGCCCCAGTTTGTTATCCAACAGTGTCTACAAGGTTTCCTGAAGGGCTGTTTGCTTTCTTGGATAACACCCTGGTGAAAGGCCTTTTGGGGCAGAAGAAAGCAGAGCTTTATTGCCCATCCTTTAGGCCATTGCACAAAGCTCATCTTCTGCACCTTGTGTAGTGCACCATCTAGCAGCCCACCATGCCTGTGGACCACTAGATGAGCTGAAGGGCAGGAGGGGCTACAAGGCACTCAGTCCTTGGCCAACTGCCATCTCATTAAAAGCCAAGTCCCCCAAACTGCTGATGAGGTTGGGCCCCAGAAAGTGGCGGTTAGCACAAGTTGTGGCCGGAAGGAATCTTAGAAGCACAAAATCATTTGACAGATGCTGCTGCATTTTAGGGAAACGAATTGTAGATTAACATTTTCCAGTGTGCAGGGATATCGTACTGCTACTGCCTTTCAAATGCACTTTCTTCCCCAGCTGCACAGTGCCAGCACGTGGATTGGTGCGGGGTGCCCAATCTGCAGAATCACTCTATGGTTATTTCTCATTTACCATACAGCACGGGAGCCAGGGTGCTCTGATTGGCAGATAGGCATTGCCACACTTGTGTTATCTCTGTAGAATTATTTCTCGATAGCCGTGTTGTGAATATGCAAATCCACCCTAATTGGCTACGCTAATCACACTGCTCTGACTGGTTTCTGTTCTCAAACTGTTCAAGCTACTTGACAGGAACAAAGAAAATACCTCGGTTTCTTGCTTCTTTTAGCTGAAAAACTCTAAAACTTAAATGAAAAAGGAGAGCTATCTCAAAAGCAAGGAAAATGAAGCTGTGAAAAGTATTAACTTTTTTTCAGATAAAAACACATTGACTTTTTTTTCTTGCCAGTCTTTACCATTCTCCATCTCAACAAAACTCTTGTCCCTAGAATAGCTGTGATACCTTTGTCTTGCCAGTATTTGTTTAGAGAAGGCGAATCCTGGGCTTGTTCAATTCTCTTTGAAACACAAGGTAAACAAAATGAGATTGCTGTTCTGCAGAAGGCAGCTACTCTGATCTGCACAGGCAGAGGGGAAAGTGCTGTGGGAATAAAAGGAAGAAACAACACAGACAAAAGTGAAGCGTCCAAATGATTTTAAATGTTTTAAGAAATCAATTTGTGTGAGACAGCTCATGTTGGCTTTTAAAATTCTTTTTCATTTAAAAATTAAATAATTAAAGACTGCATTCAGATAACGTAAGGTTTCTTTCCGTTTTCTGAAATCTGATAAGCCTCTTTACTGTTAAGATCACTTTGTATTATTCTGGTGAGTTATTCTTGAATTACATTTTTCTTCTTTGGAAGATTATGATGATAGTTAATAATATAAGTAAGTACAAGTCATTTGTGAAATTTATTTTTTCTTAATTTCTCTGAGAGTTTGGTTTTGGGCAACACAGTCTAACAACCACTGGGCTGTTAACTGCTTGGCTCCTTTTCTTCTGGCAACATGAGAGACTGGGTTATGCAATCTGGGCAATGGATGTGCTGTGTAACCTGCATATCCATAATTAATTGTAATCTAATTAGATTACCTCTAGAAAAGTCACAGATGGGAATCTGCCATCTTTTATTTAACGATGTGCAGAGTTACCTGCTGTAATGCCATCCTCTTGGAATATCATATTGTGAGTGTTTGCTTATCTGGATGATAGAGAAGGGGGTTTCAAATGTGCTTCCAGGATACACAGTAAAAAGTGATCTCTGCTCCAAATCATTCTGTCTAAACAAATAGATCAAAGCACTTCACTACTTCCAGTGTATTTTACAAATTGGCAAGCAACATGAGAAGAAACTGGGGAAAGTGAGACTAAATGGTTTGTCCAAGATACAGAAAAGCTGCGCGACACCTGAGCCTCCTCACCAATATGCTGGATTTCAGCTAACTTCCTCACATGACCTGCAGCATACAGACTACAGAACAAGATAAGCATTTACACAGCTCTCCACTAGTTGCTCTGGTGGTTTTAACTGATGTTAATTCATAATAATTAAAACACATTTGCAGCACCAAAACACATAATTATCATACTTAGTCATATCTGGAATTGTTGAACAATACACCACCTGCTTTCTCATCACCTTGGTAAATTAAAGACATTAAAGCTCTTCCAAAGCCTTCACTCAATCACAGCGTTGCCTGAAGTAAACCAAATGCACTAGGAGGCCTGTGGATTGCTGTGATTAGGTGGGAGTACACTCTGCCTGGCAAGAAAGTGAAAGGGTTAATTTTCCACTCTTGGAGTGAGGAAGGAGATGCACTTCTCTCTGTCCCTTGACACTGCAGTAGCTGTTAGGAGGCCAAAAAAAGGCTGGCAGCTGTGGCCCCAAATGGAGGGAAGCTGATTAGACAGGCTGGGAAAAGCAAGTAAAGTAAGTCTCCTCCTGAAACAAGATGGTCCTTTTTGCATCCTTTGGGAATGAGGCACCAAAGGAAGTGAGTTTATTTATATCCAAGGCCTGACAAAAGAGCTACAACCTAAAACCAAAATGAACATATACTCTAAGCCCAGGTCTCAATAATCATGAATTGACCGTATTGAATGCATTTCCTGAAATATCCATTCAGACTCCCCTTTGTCTGAAGCACAGTGGCACCAAAGCACAACATCTGGTTCAAGAAATCACCACTGCGAGCCTTGGGGCACAATCCCCAGCACACTGAAGCAAAGCTTATTTTTCTCTTTGTAATTTCTAAACTGCCTTGTCCAAGTAGATGTTAATGGCTTCAAAATACAATTCAGAGCTCCTGTTTAAGAGCGCACTTATTTCCTTACGCCATATTTTTAAGCTGTAAAGTAAAACTCTTCTCTGCAGTGTACTTTTCCAAACAATCTTTTAACGGAAGTTCATACTTTAGGATGTTGTTAAGCTATTGCCCTAGAAAAAACTTCAGATTTCTTTCTCTGAATATACCTAGTTGCTAAAAGTTACAAGATAGAAAGAACTTTGGTAAAAATGCATCTTCTCACAACCTGAATTCTCCATAATTTTTGTTACAAATCTGCAAGGTCAATAATCTATGGAAATGGCTGTCACATGCAGGTACCAAAACATTGCAGTTTAGTGTACACACTCTTTTTTTTGCTAACAAACCAACTGGGAATTTTCTGAAAAATGTTTACGGTTCACTCTTGGTCTCCTGAAAAAATCTTTTTATAGCAATACTAAGTTTTACTATGCAAGGAGAAGCAAAAAAATATCTTCTTGCTTCCTTCTTGTGCTTGCCACCTCATCACCATCAGGACTTGCACTCGTGCCCAGCTGAGCTATTACAGAATCATTTTGCCTCTCTTCAAAACTCAGCTGATGGGGTTTAGCCTGAAGCAAGCTAACGACAGCTTTTTGACCTGCTTCTAAGGAGTCCTAGCAGCATGTCACCACAGCAAGGGCACTTCTCTCCCCCTGTTCTTTCTCATTTACAATACATACATGATGCCAAGGTTCAAAACATCCAACTTTTCACTTTAAGGAACTTGTATTTTACCATTATATAGTTCCTTCCCTTGCAGGAGCTTGAACAAATTCAATTTTAAGTAGCTTGTAAAAAAAGGCAGAGTGCTTTACCTGTTACTGCAATGGTACAGCTACCTCTGGGTAGGGCAAGACAATTAACGTTACAAAGTAACTTGTGGGTATAGGGGATGCCACATCTGGGTTTCGAAGTAAAACATGTAAAATCTGTCAGAGCTGAAAGTTGGCCAGAATGCAGGCCTTCAGTTCTTGTTCTCTGGGAAAACACTAGGTGAATTTCAGGAGTTTTTGCACCAGGATAAGCCATCACCGCAGGCTCTGTGAAACACTGAACCTTCAGTGACTGTCCAGCTGAACCACCAGACTCCAATTACTGAGCAGAGGTGCTCTCATTTCTTCTGTCCTCATGCTGGTGCGTATCACCAGGGCTTCTTGGGGCAGGTGTTCTGTGCTGGCGCATGCTGGGCTGTTCCTCCACCCCGGCACACAGTAACCGGGGGAATCTGAGAAAGTTTTGGAGGGCAATCTGTGCTTGAATAATTTAGGCTGCAGCCTCGCTCCAGGTCGGCAGTCTGCCATCTTGAGCTAGCAGCAGCACACCGGGTCTGACACAAAGTCCCATGCACGCCAGTTGCAGCAAAAGCATTGCCATGCAGGCAGCTGGGGAAGTGAGCCTGGAGAGCCTTGAATGACAGCCTGAGGATGGGGGACATGGTGTGGATATCCAGAGCAGCCCTGGAAGGAGACCCTGGCTGGGGAGTGAGAAGCAGTAAAGGCTCAGCAGGACTCACTGCCTCATGTCAGGGCCCTGTGGGCACAGTGAAACTGCTCCCCACTGGCCCCCAGCAGCTCCGTGTATCTCCTGCCCTCCACTTACACCAGGCGATGAATTAACTCTGTGGCAGTGGCATACTTCCCCACCAGCTCAGTAATGACTCATGGGAGGATTGCATTTTTTCTTCACTGCATTTTAGCTGTCATTGAAATGCAGAAGCAAATATTAACAGTGTAATGGGACTGTTTGGCAATTTAGTACTATATTGGTAAATGTAAGTCAAGCAAAGAAAATATCAAACAAAGAAACGTGCAAGTGGGCTAATCTAAATTTAGAGCACACACTTTACCTAGGAGCTAACGTTTGTGTTGCTTGCAATGCTTATTTCTGATGTCCCTGGACAGTGTGTCGTGGGGGAGTCCTCATTTGCTTTTGGCATGCAGTTAAGCTTACTTTATCTGTGTAGCTTCCTTTACTTCTGAAATTCTTCTGCTAAACATAGGAAGTGGCTGGTCACTGTCCTGTAGATCTAAATCCTGAAACCGAATATGGAAATAAATAGGGATCCCAAACTTTTTTTCAATGGTGTTTTCACCTGTGTTTATGTGGTACCATACTCTGTCCGAGTGGTTGTTAAAGTACTAACAGGACCACCTATCAGTACCTATATACGATCAATAATTTTGACTTCCCATAGCAGGCAAGTAGAGCTCTTCTGGTTTGGAAAAATACAGAAACTCCTTTGTCTGGAACAAACCAAATGTTATTGTATAA
Source organism: Vanellus vanellus (assembly GCF_965231255.1). Taxonomy (NCBI): domain Eukaryota; kingdom Metazoa; phylum Chordata; class Aves; order Charadriiformes; family Charadriidae; genus Vanellus; species Vanellus vanellus. The sequence continues at coordinate 9,167,540 of NC_138910.1, forward strand.
TTTTTGAAGCATGAATTATATAAAGTTCATGTGAAAATATTTTAGTTATCACTTTTTTCTCTTTGCTCTCTGAATCTCTAATTCTCTCCCCCTCGTTCCCTCCCATCTTGACAATAGTTTCTATCTTTGTTCTTTGGTGTACTATTCCTACTGAGAAATATGTGCTTTAAACAGCTGTAAATGCCAACCTGCTGCCACAAGGCCCGCTCTGACATCTGACGCTGTCTCCCCAGGATTGCCTAATGTCAGTGAAGATCTTCCTCAGTGGAACCAAGACCTGATTGATGCCAACCTAAAGAAGATGTGTAAAATATGCCTGCAGCCCCAGGAGTACCTATTTCTCTCTGTTGACAAAAAAGGCTCCTAGCACAAATAACAGCTGTAATATCTACACCGTAGAGACAGCATGTAAAGGGAAGTGAGACATATCCAATCTTTGTATATATATCAGCTGATATATCCCACATGTTTTGTGAATGTTACTTTGATTGCCCAACTGTTGGGTGACTTTTCTTTGTTATTGTAGCTTCCAGTCTTAACTTCTCTTTGACTTAAGAGCTATCAGGAAGAATCATTGCACGCAGAAAAGAGCTAGCAATACAGGCTGCTCACGAGTCATTAGTTTTACAGGACATCCATTCAAATAGATAAAAGACTTGGCTCTAAGCCAAAGGATATAATTCTTCCAGGATGGACTTTGCCTGGTTTTCTCCTAAATAAACATTTGATAAGGAGTAGAAGTTATCTGGAGACACTATCCTGGAAAGATAACATCTGGAGAGACTATCTCCAGATACTACCTGGAAAAAAGGAACTGGAATTTGTAAAAATAAAAAGTTTTAACTCAGATTTGTATACTACCCAGAGGAAGAAAAGACTGTCTAGGTAGAAAGAAACCTGCAACTGCAAAACATCAATCAAAATCCTAAAAGGGTGCTAAGGCAGAAAGGTCTCCTAGGAAGTGTTTTGTGTGTAGGTGGTTGCAAGTTTTAGAGTCGGTCTTGGGTTTTGTCTACATGTCAGTTAAGTTTAAAAACACATTTGCCAAATCTGTGTGAGACTTGCACAGAGGTCTCCAAATGAATGATTGACTTAGGGACTTCGCAGCTGCAGTGAAGGTCTGGAGGCTGTGCAGGTCTTAAAACAAACCGCACTCCAATTTTCAGCACCCATCTCCAAAAGAAATTCTTGGTAGAGGAACTGTACCCAAGACTAGCTTAGACAGGCAGAGCCAAAGACCACTTTTTCACACAGAAACCCTGAAGTGAGTAGGATAGTGCAATTATATGAACATCCTCCTCTCCTAGGTGACATATATGTACACACAATTTGTTAAAGGAAAGGAAATAAGAAGTGAACAAATCAAGAGACAGGCTCGAGCCTTGGTGGGTGCCAGAAAAATAATTGTTATCTTCTATTTTAGACCATGGTCAACAGACTTGCAGTAAAAGACTCCTACAGGCTGAGGTTTCTCTCCTGTTTTGAGCTCTGCCCTGTATTTGTGTCCTGAAATGGTGAAGTCTCATATTACCAATGCTGAGGTCAAGCCTGCTGCAGGGGTTGTAGGAAGCCCCAGACTGCAGGTTGCTGCTCTGGAAGTTATGTAGTGCTGCAGTAAAAATAAATATCAGTATTAAATGTAAGTACTTTATGTCTTTAACACCACTATGGGATGAATCCAGCGAGAAGGAGCTGAGGAAGCACTAAATGTGGTCAAAACAGCCATTTCCTTTTGTTAAGTGAAAATACAAGCTCTTTTATTTGCTCACTTTGCTGTTATTGACTGAGATAATTTGCCTCCCACACTGAAACATTTTGGAATCTAGTATCATGCCTGTACCCTTTCTGCAAGTGTGCTGTGTGAAGCACCATTGTTCCATTTCCACTTTGATTGCAGCATCGCTCATGGAGACTGCTGTTTCCAAGGCATTGCATCTCTTTTAAGCTGTGAGAAACGACAGATCCTGCTTCTCAAACTGAGGGGAGGCACGTCCTTCACAGGGAACTTGGGATGTGTCCCTGAGAAATGCTCCTCTCCACAATGCCTACCAGAAATGTAGGAAGCGACTCACATGTGCAGAGGGGTTTCTCTCTCTCCCTGAGCAGGTGGCCATAAAGGTCTTCGCCCTTTCTCCCAGGATGTGTTATGCGGTGGACGGAGGGGTCAGATCTGTTTTTAAATGCTGAGAGGAAGTTTGGGGGAAACCCCCTGCCTCTGCAGTGCCATACTGACGTGGCTATATTATTTTTCATGGTGGATCTGCCCCAGTTAGTGCGAACTTGAGGGTTTCTGTTAAAAATACTGCTATCTCATACGGCCGTGAGCTGACCAGAGTGACAGCTCCATTTGATACCAGTTCACACAGCTGAAGGCACTACTGTCTTTGCAAGGCCTTCTGTCTGAGGAACACTGCACCTGCTCCACAGCAAAGAGGTGGAGGTTATCAAAAATCCAGATGGATAATTTCCAAATATTCGAACCTTGCAAATTATTTTCAAGTATTCTAACCTTTGGGAAACAAGTTATTATGGATTTCTACAAATACGGGAGCTCTAGCAAGTCATTGCTCTTTTTTTTTCAGTCATAAACTTTTTGAGACCATTTATGTTTCTACTATGTTACAAATTGCTTAATAATTGTTTTTGTCAGGTTAAATTGGTAGTGAGTGTAAAAGAAAATAATCCCAAGATAGTGAACTGAACACTTCAATGATTTTCTAACATACTACAGTACTTGAAAGCCTTATGGAATCCCATAGACCAAGGTTAGATATAACACAAGCTAAAAATGAAAATTACTCCCTAACCCTATAGCATCCACAGGAAACCAAAATTCTTCCACATAATTTAAAATTTGCAACATTAAAAAAATAACTGCATTAGAATGCCATGATTTGTGTTACTAGTCTATGAAAACACTGTAATTCCTTTTTATCTACTATTAGATCCTTCCCATAAGGATTTCTCTAAATTATACCTCCTGTCCTTCAGTGTTGTGGATTAATAATGCTTCACTAATGAGGATTAAATAGCTCAAGAATTCTGTGATGTGTGCAAACAGCAAGACTGTAAGGCAGGATTTGTATTCAGAACCAAGAACTTTGCTCAATTTTCAAAAACCTGGAATTATGCTGCAGTACTTCTCTAGGCAAAATTTAACTGTCTTCAATGAAAGCTCTGCTTTTTCATTTGTAGGTTCATTACATTTAAGATCAGAAGTGAACATGCTAGTTGGATCCCATGACAATCACCTGGTCCTCCTGCAGTGAATACATTAGCTTCTGTTTGGCTAAAATATCTATACCCTTCTTAACCTGAAGACCTCAAGAGATGAAGAGACCAACATTTCTTTTTGTAGCTCCTTGAAAATTTGAGTACAGTTTCTCATTTGTACTTGTTTGATTTTTGCCTCCAGATACTAGTTCTTGTTGTGAGTCTAATTTAAGTTAAACAGCCCTTGAAAAAGTACTTATAGTCTATTCCAGTCACCTATGTATCGTCACCTATGGTCTTTCTGATTATTTTTTCCATGTATGTCAAGGTGCCACCTCTGGCCCTCTGGTCATATTTGTTTGTTTTCTACACGGTATCCAGCTTTTTTACATCTTTTCAGTCAGGGTTTCACATTAAAAAGCATTATTGCATTTAGTCTTACCAGGATGGTACACCTGGGAGGTACCTTCTTGTCCTATCAGTTGTTCCACAGTTTCTGCTTCTTTCTTCCTCCTCCTCCTTTCTGCTACAGTATCACATTGACAGGTTGCATTGAATTTCACTTGATCTCCTAAAACATCTTTAAAGTTGCTATTTTCCAGGGAATTCTTTCGTCTGCAGACGTGTCCATATCGCTTGTCTTCTTGCATTGGTCGCGTTTTGTGCGTGGGCTCAGGTTATCAAATAACCTATACAGCAAACTGGGATACCCTACCCTCATCCTGCAACACTGCCCCAGGCTTTAATTCATGTACTTGCAGCTGGATCATTGATGAAAATGTCCAATAGTTTCAGATGCTGTTTGAAATACATCCAAGTTTTTCTGATTCCCAGAGGGGATGCCTGGTTCCAACTCTTGATTAGCACTAGCTGCTCAGTCTATCTGTGACATTTTGTTTAAGGTTCCCCGAATCAACCTCCCTAGAGCACTTTAAGAGTTCTGTAATAATTGCCAATGCTATCTCATTTTTGAGATCTATCCATTAGCGCATTTTTAATATATGTTTCACTGAAGCTGTAGAATGCAAGATTTTTCATCAGAATATGATGAAAAATACGGAAAAATTATCAAAATCCGCACAACCACCATTATCAACATGTCTATAATCTCATTCAAAATCAAGTTTGCTGCATAAGCTATATTTTTCAGAAAAACTGTGCTGATTAGCATTTATTATATTTCTGTCCTTTGAATCTCTATCATTTAAATCCTTTATTAACTTTTCCATTATTTTGCCCAGGACTGACTTAAGGCTTGACCCATGTCAAGTTTTTTAAGTCTTTGAAATATGTTATTTCATTAGTTATTTTAACCCATGTTTCATGATTTTAAAAAAGCATCCCAAGGCCAGAAATGCCCTTTTAAAAATCCTCTTTTCAGTTTTGTGGAGTGTAAGACATCCAAGTCTGCTGATTTAAACTTGCTTTAGTCATCCTCCTGTGATATTGCCCAAGAAGCTTCATTGAATGTTTCTGAGTCATGGAATCATAGAATGGCTTGGGTTGGAAGGGGCCTTGAAGATCATCTAGTTCCAACCCCCCTGCCATGGGCAGGGACACCTCCCACTCACCAGTTCACTCAAAGCCCCATCCAGCCTGGCCTTAAACACCTGCAGAGAAGGGGCTTCCACCACTTCACCGGGCAACCTGCTTCAGTGCCTCACCACCCTCATACTGAAAAATTTGTTCCTAAAATCTAATCTAAATCTGCCCTCTTCCAGTTTGAAGCCATTCCCTGTTTTCCCTATCACTACATGCCCTTGTAAAAATTCCTTCCCCGGCTCTCCTGTAGGCCCCCTTTAGGTAGTTACAAACAATTTTGCTGTCTTCACCTGGAAACAGCCTAACACCTGAATAGGGTCTGAAGGATTTGGCTGGGATTTGACTGGAATATTCCATTGCATCACATGGCCTTACTTTGTGTCTAAGCTCTTTTTTTCTCTGTCTATGTAGTAAAGGGCTAGATACTACAATCCTACCGCAATCAACTGCAATAATTCTTCGACAGTTTTGGGTCCAACCCCAAGTGAATTATGAATGAAAAAAAAGCTGTTGAAATGAGCTTTTCCAGCTCCCCCACATCTTCTTACTATTCCTGAACTAACAGTACGAAGCCAGTATCTGGAGGGATGAATCACTTCCATTTGCAGTTTTAGCAAATTGATGTATTAGCTTTGATGTAGGCTTTTTGGTACTTTGGGGAGGTGTGTATCTGTGTTTTTTTCACTCGGTTTTGGTAGGAATGCTAACAGAGAAATGCAGGCTGTGGATGCCAAATTTATATTTTATGTTACTAAATGACTCTTAGTTTGACATGTAGAAATAAATATATATTGAAGTACAAACAGGTAGCCTATTACCTGAGAACTGCAGTGACTCTGTGTGGAAGGAATCTTCTCTGTGTTCTGTTGTCTCGTTTTAGGCTGATTGTAAGGACAGTTGTTTGCTTTTGCAGCAATAAAGGATCAAGACTTTTGGGTTCTGCTGAAATAAACCTGCAGTCTTTATGCTATAATTTCAGAGCAGTTCATCAGAAGGACAGACGTAGCAAAACACCTGATAAATATTATCAGTTTTACTTTATCTGAATAGCTAACATAAGCACACTGCTAGGAAAAGCCTGACTGTTTTTTATGGTACATAGGCTGTGTTTCCTGCATCAGTTTTGATCCAGAAGGACTCAGAATGGACTGGAATGCCCAAAGGATGGCATGTGAGTGTCTGTCATTTATGATAAAAAAGTTTTCAGTGTGAATTCTGAAGCAAAAATTGCAAAGCTGGATTTCATGTCTGACAGTAGATTTCCAAACAATATACTTTGTACTATGGTCATGTTTCAGTACTGAGCTGTATAACTTATCCTACAGATGTCATTGCACACTCTCAGATTACTGTGAACTTCAGACATTGATATAAACATTTATTAAGTTGTTCTAATACATTGCTGCCATGACAAAGCTCTGGAAATAGAATTGATTTGGCTGGAATGTTTGAGTAAGATATTTCACAATGACCTCAGAAGTATCTCCACAGTAAAAATACTGTGAAAAAGAAAACTCTCAAAACCTAGACTTTAAAGGGTAAGGAAAGATGTTGCATGGAGAGCTTAAACTCAAAGCTGGTCAAGTAAGAACTGAAATTTGTTGCCACACTGAGACTCTTGGAGAACTGTATGAAACAAGTTACTCATCTTAGGCCAGCTCCCTGCCGACAGGGCTGCACTGCAGCTCCTGCCCTGTTGCTAAAGATCAGAGAAAGGCAAGACTTAGAAGCAATCACTCTGAGGCAGGCAAACTGCCCCTTGGACTCACCGTGGCAAGATGTAGATGAAAAGCTGCTCTTGTGCAAGACTCACTGCAAAGCCAGCTAGGGCAGGAATATTCAAGCAATCCTATTGCATGAGCTTCTTGTTGTTAAGGCTTGCTCCACACTGTCACAACTTCAACTGCTGTGAAAGCTGATTCTGTGTTTGGCCACACCAACAACTTTTAAGATCCATAAAAATCCTGTTCCCCAGGTCCCAGTCCCAGCTTGGCTTCTCCTGCCTCTACTCACAGTCAGGGCTGGGAGGCTTTAGTTACACGGGATAACAATTAAAATCAACTGCATCCTCTCACCGATGCCAGTTAGCATAGGGAAGGAATAAGCACACATTAAACTTTGACTTATTTGGATTAGATCCTTAGAATCAGGTAGCTACCTAAATGGTAACTGAGCCATAGCCTTGTAGATGGCTGAAAAACCGGCAGATCCATGACTAAGCTTGTTCTGGGGCACTCTGCATTTCTTCCAGCTCCACGAGTGAATCTAGGTAATCCACAGCACTGGGCTCCTTCTTTCAAGATGAAAGTAGAAGGAGGAAGGAAGAGCTGCCGCTGTCCTCTAGGGACATTTGGCTGGTCATGTTAATGCTGAGAATTTTAATTACCCTTATCTTTATTACTCTACTCTTCCATAGAGCAGAAACCCTAACCAACTCAGTGGAGAAGCAAAAGCAGACTGGGAGCAGCACACACCTGGTTTTCCTGGAGGAGATAGAGAATATGATTTATCTATTGAACAGCAATATGACCTTAAGTCAGAATACGCAGATTCAATTTAATAATCAGCTAGGAAAATACACTGTCTGTACTTGAAATTTGATCCATACAGCCACTGAAGATTTTAGCAAATTGTTTCTTTCACGTTTGTGTGCATGTATATCAGTGGTCAGCTCCATAGGCATTTGTTAAGGCTACTGTTCACTTCAGATAGTTCTTGCCATTTCAGCTCTGGAAAAATCTCACTTTTTGTACCTGTATGAAGTATTATTTAAAAGTCAAAGACTTCTGGTTACCTGGCAACCTATAAATGAAGTCTTTGGAAAAGGAACCTGAAAGGAGGGACCTATTGAATATCAGTCTTCTTTCTACATTGAAAGCTATCTCACAAAAGATGTCAAGTATAAATGGGTCTTCCACTCTGGGACTAGTTTATAGTTATTAGCTAATACATCAGCTATATGTATTGGAAAAACACAAAAATATAAATACAATTATATAAATAATTAAAGATTGTAAATCTTTTCACTATCCTGTCCCAGCCTGTAACTTCACCTGAGCTGCAAAAAAGCTTCATCTCTCTTTGAAAGGCTGCAAGTGTTTAAGTAACTTTAATGAATTTAACCATACTGGCTAAGAGCAGTTAGAATAGTATGCCTGTGTAACTGGTGCAGCCAGGCCATTGCAGTTTTGTCCATTTCAGGCATGGAAAAACTGCCCTGACCTCCCATCAGAGATCCATCTGGACCTCAATGCTCTATCTGTCCAGTTAACAATACATTGAGAAAACACTTTTATTTTAATTGCTTTTGTAATTCTGAAACATAACCTGACTCGGGATGTGAGGCTAGAGAACATTATGGGTGGTAGAGCAAGCGGGATGAAAATTGAAGAGTGAAATGCCAAACAGACCTTTCTGAACTGGGTGATGAGCCTGGGCACGAAGGCTGCTCTTTCCTCTTGCCATTCCTTGCTAAGCACAGGAGGAAGCTTCGGCTGTTCTCTGCAGATGCAGTAGCAGCACACTTGGAAGCAGCTGAACACATCTAGCACACAGATGTCTGATTTGGTATTAATATTATTTCAGATGTACATCAGAGGGGCAGATGTATAATCTGGGCCTACATCCAAATTGTCCTCTAAGGCAATAAGATAATCAGTAAGAATTTCTTCCTTTTTATTGTTGCTCATTCCTCCTCCTGTCCCTTAAAAACTAAAGTAAGGAAAAAGGAAAAAAAAAAAAAACACAAACAAAAAACCCACACCAATCTTAAAAAAACAAAAACAAAACCAAAAAAACAACAAAAACCCAAACCACCAGACTGAAGCATCATAGCATCACAGTTGATGCAGTTCTATGGCACATTGTCAAAGGCTTGATTATGTCTGGAAGTGCAATGGCTTTTGAAGTAAATAAACATTTAGACCTGCCATATTGTAAAATGACCTTATTTAACTGAGGATCAGACCCCACTTAACAGCTAGAGCCTATAAAGAAGAGAAGGGTCTTAAAATGTGTGTAAATGTTTCCTTTCACAGTTCCTATCAACAGTTACCCCTCACCCTCCCACAGAGGTGTCTGTTGTCTCTGCACTCTTGGCTGAGAGCACCATAGGAAGGCAGGCGTCAGACAGGACTTTGTGTTTGTACAGTTACTTCCCATTGATATAAGTAGTGAAGCAGTGTTGAAATAATAAAAAATAGAGACACCACTCACCTCCCTGGTAAAATTCAACAATTCAGAGTAGAGCGGGATGCCAATGATCCTGCATTGTTCCTGAATGCACGCATTCTTATGGAAAGAACTATAAAGCCATTAGAGAAATTTTCATGTGTTCCTTTTGAATTATATAGATCTCCAGGTTTAAGTGTAGGTAAAGTTGGAAGGGGGAAAAAATCCCTGCCTGGCTTAACCCCACCCGTAACAATATTCTTCAGAATGTCTTGGAATAATACAGAATAGATGATTAAAAAAATGAAGCTTCTTCCTGCTACTTCATTTTTACTATACAAACAAGAAGAACAAAAAAGGGCTTTGCAGTGGTGCAATCAAAATTTATGCTTCCTGGCGTTTGTTCTTTGAGGCCAGCTACAGAAGTTGCTGTGCTGGAAGATGCTAACAAGAAAGAGGACTATTGTATGGTTTGTTATCTATATTCTAACAACAGCAAGTTCATCAATACGGATAGGAAAAAGATCTGCTAGAGCTACTGTTTGTTGTACAGTACTTTCATCCCTGGCAGGGAAGGAGAACTACAGAATCTTGTGGTAGAGTAATTACAATAATATCAAACTATTTTTTCATCCCCCAAAAAAACCCAAGCCCTGAACCCAAAGCTGTTTTTCCACAGAAATGTGACATCCCAGAAACATCATAAAGGCTTTTTGATGACTGAGAGCTATAACACTGAATTCATGAGAGCAACAGAGTGCTGGCCTGGGTTCCATTATTGGTGAAAAAATGGGAAACAATTAGATCGCTCCTGACAACTTGAAAGCTTAGCAGGACTAAAACAAAAGTACAACAGGATTTCACAAATCACTAGGTCCACAATGATAAAAATGTTTTACCTACTTATAGAGGATAAAATAAAGTTTTCCTAATTCTGAATCACAGGCTGTGTTCTAGCTGGATGCGCTGGTCGGATCCATCAGACATAAAATACTCAGGAAAGAAAAATAATCAAATTGGAAACAGCTACGGAGTACTGAAGTAACACAATGAAAGTCCATCAAGAATCATTCAGTCTTAAGAATGCACAGATGAATGTAAAAAAAACCTGAACCCTGTATTATTTAAAGTTACACTCTTAAACCCCAAAGAAGTTTTGTAAGTTTCCTGCAGCTGAAATCAGAAATAAGACTCCAGCTAATTTTAGCAGATATCCATAGGTAGCCCATACAGTATAATTAGCCATCTGGAAACTGGGGGAGGGGGGAGGAAAAAATATTCTATTATAATTATTTTCATTTTCCTAAGACAAAAATGCATGAGCAGATTAAACAAGCATATATCAAATAGCATCATGTACACTTCTTCATGGAGTTCAATAAAAAAAATTTAACAGAATGCAGTTGAGTGCCTAGAATATAGTACTCTGCACCATGCAGTGCAATAATTATGCACAATTAAAGCCTACTGTGCAATTTTGTTACCATAAAAGCTCACTGACTCACACCAATTGAAAAATCTAAACCCAACCTGCTACAGAATCACTTTCCACAATTAAATGCCAATTCACAATTTCATCTGTATGGCCAAAATACATTTCTCAGTTTGGTCTGATCTTTTCACAGTTGTAGTGTTTAAAGCTCAAGCTCTGAAAAAGTGAGCAAGAATTAGCATTAAAATAGCTTAGAGAACACGTCCAAGTTTCATTTCTAGGAAATGTGCTTCTCGTTTCACTCTTGGAAGCTCATAATAGATACTGAATAATTAAGGCCATCATGACGCTTTGTAAAAAATCTTAGAAATACAGGAAAGCTATGTTCACACTGCACAAGAATGAATAGTACATACTCATTTATTTGTATGAAATCCACAGTGTTTAAGTACATGCTTATGTTTGTTACTTGATGCCTGACAATTCATTTAGCCTACACATTTACTTGGAGCAACAATACTACAGAGGCCAGCTGAACATGGTTCCTTTGCAGAATTCATTACAAAGAGTAAGACATTTACGACTTCTAAGTCTTAAATTAAAATTAAAAGTACTTCTAAGAGTCAGAAATTTACACAGATTCCAAAACTTACTAAAAGGCACTGTGATTGGAGTTGGAAAGGGGTAAATCCCATGAGAATATAACAGGTATTGTAGCCTCTTTTAATAGACAGCATCTTAAATCTCAAGGTATAAAAAGAGACATAATATATGCACTTATATTTACGGATGTCCAGCATTTTCCAAAATAGTGTTCTTTTATCCCCATCTTTGAAGAAGGTGTTTTCCCACTGGCTTCAGTAAGGTTATAATTTCATTCTTTGTATGTTTTCAGAAGTGGGGCTCAAGGGATCCTGAACATCACTGCTCTTGCATGGATAAAAGCTCATAAAGGGTCAGTTACCAGTGATGATGAATGTTGTCAAATTTTTTGTACAAAAACACTATTAGGTCTAAATTTACCCAAATAAATATTGCTAATATTACCAATAACTGTGTTCTGATTGTGAGTAGAAAGCAAAAGAATGAACTAGAAAATCAGTGGAACAAAGATGATATATCAAGATTAAAAATAAATTCCTGAAAAAATGTAATTTTGGTAGTTAGTTATTTACCAAATGCTTTGGGGTAGCTATAAAAGATTTTTGTTAGGCACCCATATAAAGAAGAACTCAAAACAATTTGCGGCTTCTCCTGACTTGTCATCCTCAAGAGCTCCTGAGATAGTATGACACTATCCAGATCTCATCAACCTGATATTTGAAGAAATCCTGACCAGACGCAGAAGTGAAGATGAAATAATCTGAAATATTATCTCGATCAGCTCGATACCCACGTACCACCAGGTAAATGGATCTTTAATTCCTGATACCATCCTCTCCCTGATGTGTATCCTTTTCCTTCTGTAAACTACTCTTCCTGTTATCCCTTTTCTCCTAACGAGAATCTGGCTTAGGCTGCTAAGCCTGTGTCTTTGGCAGCAGTGGGCCTGGAGAGCAGCTTTGAAAAGCACCAATTTAAAGCAGCCTGGCTCTCATGCAACCTCACAGTCTCCAAGTGGCTAAGACTGTCTGCTCTCTCTGTAAAATTCTTCAGCTGTGAGGCTGCAAGCGAGAATTACCTCTAGACAAGAAATTTTTATTTTGCTGTTCTGTATGTTTGTTTTATTTAGTTTTCAAGAAAGATAATTTTTGGAGCAACGGCAACTCCGGCCATTTGAATTCGCTTCCATTTTTATGCAGAAGAGCAGTTCATACTACCACTAATACTATCTGAAGGACTGTTAGATATGATGGACACATTCTTTCTTGGTAAAAAACCAGACTACACAAAGATGTATGCTATTGCAAAATTATTTTGTATTTAATACTTTATATTTCAGGTCCTTTAGCTCCTGCCTTTATATTTTCAAAAATTTTTACTAAAGTAAAAGTTGCTGTGTTTGGGCAAAGAAACCAAGGTCTCTGCCTCAGAAAATCACAATCAACTCATGCTTGACTCTGCCAGCAACCTGCTTCCCACCAAACATCTGACCAAGCCAAGGAAAGACATGCTGCCGTCACCAGGGTAATAGGTGCTGCGGGTGAATTCTCAGGCTTCACAAAGAAAGCACATACCTGCAAACTCCCCAGTGCAACAAAATGATGCCAAGCCAAAGGCACCACAGCGCGTATGGAGGAATATAGCTCCCAGTCTATGAAAGCACACACGTACTAAGTAAGCAAACTAGTAATTTCTGTAGTGTTTCTCTGAGCATATTTACATGATCACATTGACAAGGACAGCATGTCAGCTGTGTGGGACAGTATCACGCTGAAGTCCGTGGTAAAATAAATTTAGTAGGCATTTATGTAGGCCACGCTGTAACGTCCAGATGAAACAAAGGCAATGTTAAAGCTAGTCTGTAGAGACCACGTAAGTAGATCAAAATGAAACAGCACCAATATGAGCTTATGTTAATAAGATTATGATTTCAAGGCCCTATTTTGGCAGGTCCTTGAGAACAACTTCATGTCATTTAGGCAACAGGCAAAACACTTTGTGCATGAGAACCCGTGGGTGTGCAGTCGTGACTACAAGGCCATAGAAGGACAAGGTTATGGACAGACGTGAGGAGAGACGTTTCCTCGTGAGGAAAAAATAAACTAACAGAGCCAGATACCAATTTGATGGCTTAGCCAGCTTCTTAACTCCAAAGTGCACTATAAACCCCCCCATACCCACACAGGTGGGCCCGTGACAGGACCCTCTGGAGTTTACCTTTCCCTCTCCACGGCCGTCGACACCCAAATCCTCCAGAAACGTACCGGACTGAAGACCCAAACCCAGCAATCCTTCGGCACTGGGTGTGCCCATCTGGGTGCTGGCTGAGGGGCTGCTCTGTGAGGAGAGGCCCAGGCCGCCCTGCGTCACACACAGCCGATTCCAACCGGTTCTGCCACGGCCCCACCACAGGGCACAGCCGGGCTCATCAGTGATGCTGGTGTCTCAGCTCTGGAAAAATGTATTTAAGAAAGGGCAAAATGCTACAGACGGGGTGAGGAGTGAGGAAAAAAGTATGAGAAACAGCCCGGCAAGTGCACAGGTCTGAGGAGGAGCGGGAGGAGGTGCTCCCAGTACCTGAGTAATAAATTAATTTTCATAGAATCATTATGGCTGGAAAAGACCTTTAAGATCATCAAGTCCAACTGTCATCTAACTCTACCGGGCCCACTTCTAAACCATGTCCCTGAGCACCGTATCTAGATGGCTTTTAAACACATCCAAGGATGGCAATTCAACCACTTCCCTGGGCAGCCTGTTCCAGTCTTTGATAACCCTTTCAGTGTAGAAGTATTTCCTAATAAATTTTCCCCAAGTTGAGTCTGGTTTGCCCATGGTGGTGATTGGTAGGTGATCTTTGTGTCTTTATCCTGACCCACGAGCTTTTTCCTCTTATTTTCCCCCCAGTCCTGTTGAGGAGGGGGAGCGAGAGCAGCTGGGTGGGCGCACGGCCCTCAGCCAAGGCTGCCCCACTGCCCGTGCCTTGTGCTGCGTGGAGGCACCTCTGGCTTTACATACGGACAACGGATTTTCCCTTCATTAGGAAGAACTTAAAACAGCGGTTATGAACTCCCAGAAGCCCCTTCATCCACTCAGTTTGTTGGCAATGAACAGCAGCTTCTCACTCAGTTGTCTCCCTCTGACGCTTAAACCTAGGACGCTGAGCACTCCTGTTAGGATCTTGCTCCCTCTTAAATATTAGGAAAAACTTCTTCACCAAAAGGGTTGTCAAGCATTGGAACAGGCTGCCCAGGGAAGTGATGGAGTCACCATCCCCGGAGGTATTTAAAAGACGTGTAGATGTAGTGCCAAGTGATGTGGTTTAGCGGTAACTTGGCAGTGTTAGGTTAACGGTTGGACTTGATGATCTTAAAGGTCTCTTCCAACCAAAATGATTCTATGATTCTAAATGTTCTGGAGTGCACAGCTGGCTTGCTGGTGTGTGCACACTGCCTGCCATCTCCAAGAACACTAAAAAAATCAGCCAGGACATGAAAATGGGAGTAAGATACAAGGATACATTTATATAAATTTAGCAAACCAGTTCCTCTGATTTAAGTGCTTGAAGTGATTAGAAAGGATGACAGAGTCTAACAGCTAAGGCTTTTCTTCTCATTTCTTGATGGAGACAACGGTGGCATTTCTTAGACTTACATTGCAGCGGTCAACAAGAGTACCAGGTTGTTTGTACTCCTGTTAGTACTTTCTATTATGCCATGTAGAATTGCAAATTCTGTGCATTTAAGCCCTTCAACATCCTTCAATATTACACAATTACTTCATTGTTGCACCTTAAATACCTGGACCTGTTTCCTAAAGTGGATTTGAACGACACACTTCAGTATGACGATCCATTAATGCAACATATGCACCTTCTCCTTTTCTGACTGGCTGTACATTGCTATCTGTAAGGCCAAGGGGGAATACTGTGCTGAACACCAGGTATTGTGTCAGCTATCAGGTTAGGCTTCCTGCCTAATATTGTAATTGTCCAAACATTTTCATAATATTACCATTTAGATAAATCAACTCATCCAGTGTATATTTGATAACGTGATCTCTGGTTGATAACCAAATATCTGAAGAGTGAATCAGCTTCCTAATTCTTGCAGCATACTTCACTACAAGGTGACTTCACCTTTCTTTCACTTGGGACAAATGATGATTGAACTGAGTGAATAAAGCTAGACTCTGCATACCAGACCAGCCTGCTAGCCTGGAAAATCCTATACTGCTGTTTGAGCAAGATGGACATTTACAGGCCATCGACTAGAGCCGAGGGGTTCAATTAGTTGATAGCTTTCTCTCAAGCAACTGCAGGCAAGAAAATTTTGCCAGCTCTGGGTTTAAAATAAAAGAACAGGCTACCAGTAAGGGGTCATTAATAGCCATGAATAAAACTAGCTTGTAATTAAGAGTAAATAATTACTCCAGTGTATGTAACTGATTCTTAAAAGGATGCTCTGCAGACAGAAAAGTTAAAATAGTAGCAAGTAGTTACTTACTTTACAAAAGGATCAAGACTAGTGACATAAGAACCAGTCTCTGCAGAAAAATGATGATGTCAATAAGGGTAAAGGGCAGTCTGTCCTTCTGCTCTCTGCATGTTTTGTCAAGTCACATCCAAAAATTTATAACAAGCTTGTAGCCATGAAACTACTAAAACCAAGAAGCTATGCACTTTACGTACTAAATGACAAGCAATAATATAATTGTTGTAACATGAATATCATTCATAAAACAGTTTTTTGAAATAATATTAAAAGACGCCACTCCAAGTACAGTGCAGAGAAGAACTGAAGCAGTAATTAAGATAGAAATGGAAGGGTAAAATTTAGACTTTGTATTACTTTTGGGGGGGGTGGGCAACTAAGAAAACACACTTAATTAAAGAATTAATTCATGTGATCCACAGTGCCTCATGCAATCAGCAAGGAGAAAGATAAATCTCTGTTCCTCCTATCCTCTCACTTTCACTGTAACAATGAGCCCCAGGTGTATCTCCCCCTTTCAGCCTTATCAATTTTAATTTGATAAAAAAAAAAAATCCTACACAAAAGTTACAAAATCAAATTAACAGAAAGTAAGTACCATAAGGGCCATATTTGGAGACAGTTACTTACCCACTGCAGGGCTTAACTGCAGATTATACTTTAAAATCGGCTTTTTTAATCTATGTATATTAGTACAGCTCCATTCAAATAAATGGGGCCTTGCCTTTTTGTCCCAGTTGATGATCCAGCCTGTAACATGGAAGAAGTGGGATTTTGTTCACCTGAACAGAGACTCAGTGGGATGCCTGCGAGCTCAAAGTTGTAAGTCACTGTTCACAGCAAGCAGAGTTTCACACCACACCTGCTGAGATGTTTCAGCTACCCTGAATTCTCCAAAAGTCCACTTTGTCTGCAAAAGAAAGTAAAAAACCCTCCCAATACAGCAGCAAATTAAGAAGGGGGAAGGAACACCCTATTTTTAAAGCCCATAAAGTGCAGAGAAATCTCAGCTCAGTGGGAAGGTGAGTATGTGGGCGAGGGGTAATTTTTTAGATACATATAAATTGTAGTTCTCTGAAGATATAAGTAATTATCCCTTCTGTAGAAGACACACGTTTCAGACTCCCAACTTTTGGAAGCTAGACTGTCTCCAAGGAGTAAGTTTGTGCATACAAAGATGGGGAGACAAAATTGCAGTAGGATTGTGGGACTACCACGTGATTAAAAAACAGACAAAAACCACACCAGGGTACCACTATAATCAGTCCATTTACCAGCGGAGGAATTTCTCCTGCCTAACCTGAGCTTGGTGATTTGCAGAGTGCAGCAAAAGCATTTTTAGAGGCACATGAATAAGTTTAGAGGCAACAAGGTGGCTCAGAGGAAGCAAACATTCAGTCTCAATAGATTGTGGGTGGAGAGTGATGAGATTATTGCTACCAGGATGTTTTCAAAATGTTTTTAGCATATGCAGATTTTTCTAAGACAGAAAAATAAATTTGCAGACATCTCTTGGGTATTTGATGCTGCAAGGTGCATCTGGACCAAGGGGACACTGAACATAAACATGATTTCACTGTTTTAAAAAGAAATAGCTCAGAGAATAATTAAAGATGGAAAATGTTGTGTCTAGACTGTGCCTGGTTGTCATGTTCTCTGAGAATTATCTCCTGGCTATGAAAGCAGCTAAGTAGTGGGACTCATACTAGGATAAATCTGTTGTTACAGGTCCTACATTGCAGCATTAAAGGCATAGCTGTGTAGAAGGGGACGCTGAGGTGACTCTTCAGAATGAGACATATCTCTGCCTATAGACAAACCTAAAATCAAGAGCACCATGTTCAACACGGTCCAACTGGTATTACAGTGTTTGGCTAGCTCCAAAACTTGAACATCAGGTTCTGCTTTGCTACACTTTGATAGGGACTGCTGTTCAACATACCATTGAGTGCCCTGGCTTCACCTAAGTGTTGCAACATGACCTTTTAGGTTCCTGTGAATTTGATGTAAATGTTATGTCCTCTCCATATAGTGGTATCTCCAGGGATCACCTCACCAAAGTCAAGTTTATCTACAGAGACGTCCTATATGAAGGAACTTTGAGACTTGGGCTTAGTCTGAGCCATCTCTTCCAACTTCAGGAGTTGCTGATAACTACCTTAAGAGGCAGAATTAGAGATGGAAGGGATTTGCACAGCCTTCACTTTGTGTTTGTGCCACCCTATTTACCTCTCTCTCCTCCTTGGCTTATTCCTTTCTCTAGTCTCCTACAGATGTGGGATTTGGGGAGCCCAAGTCAGTTCCTCAAGCACTGTGAATCCCAGCTGCAGTTTCTACCCTTTCTACATCTCCATGACTGTGGCTCTGCTACGCCAGTCCCTTTGATACAGGCACAGCTTCTGTAGTAGCAGCAATCGAGATAAACTGACATTTGTTACATTGAAGAAATAAGTCTTTTAGCTGTTTGGAGCAATCCCTACTCTCTTTTTAAACAGCTAAAAGACTTCCTTTAAAAATCTAACAAATAGTAGTTAATCTTCATTGGTGTCTCTCCAGCGGCATCTGTATTAAAGGTGCTGGCCCAGCACTGGCAATAGCACTGATTTATTACTGTTGGCATCTCTAGTGAGGACCGATTAAGGACTTTGGGAAGTGGAGTGACTGCCCACATAGCACAGGTCAGGCAGAGTAGGGGAAAGTAGGGAGATTTAGGGGAATATGAGAGAAAAGATGGCAATGTTGCTGTGGTTATTACTTCAGTAAGAACTGAGGCATTCTTAAGGAAGCATGAACCACAGCTTTCCACCCAAGCCCCGCAGCAACATTGCCAACAATTTGTTATCGTGTTTTTACCTCATAAAAAAATAAAATTATAATCACTACCATAATTTCAGGAAGGGGAAAACCCAAGCCATAGAAAAGTGAAGGGACTTTCCCGAGTAAAATGAGTAATGATAAGGAAGACAAAGAGATAATATTGTGTCCACTCTCAACATTCAAAGCATCACATAAAAGATACGGTCCTTGGCACAGGTCAAATTCAGAAGAAACGCTATGGAGGTGACTGCAAGAACGTAGAGTTGCTTTACAGTTAATTTTGTGTTGAGTTTACACATAGCAACCCTTACCTCAAAACTATTGTCCCTCACTGAAAACAAAACTAAGCAAAAAATACACTGTTCTCTACGTATAGAATAGCAAGCTCCCAGATACTGTTACACAAAACAAGAAGCTTTGTTAAGAGCTTTCTTGAAGATACACTTCAAGGCCAATATGTACACTTTCAGATTTAAACACTCTGGTATGTGAGGAGAAATAGGCAAAGGCAGTATTCTCAGCTGCTCTCTACTTGTGCCTATTCATTATACTGCTAGCATGCCTCTGTTGCCAATTTTGCAAATAATTCAGCATTGAACAGTCTTTTTTTAAACTTAAGAGGGGGAAAAAAAAAAGATAAAAATGAAGAATTTATAAAGGGAGACATAAATGTGGCAGTTTTAGAAATCATCTGCAAAGAGAGGAGGTAGATTAGCAGGTATAATGGCAGACCAGAGCCAGAAAGCAGAGACACATCATTAAAAGCATTAACTAGGTGTTTTGAGGAATTACTTTGGCAGAGCGCCAACACAACATTAGTATTATTTCATGACAGACTCTATGCGTCACCAAACCTTTATATCAGTTAGACCCCTAAAAGCAAATGAATGTTTTTTAAAATAATGAAACACTTCTAGAATTTAAGTCTTTGGGTGTTTTGAAACTTTTAATCCATGAGCATTTGAAGCTTATTCATCCACTATTCACAGAACAGTTGAGATTCTCACAAAATTGTTCTGTCTTGAAGCTTTATCAAGAGCTCCACCTCTTACCCTACCCTCAAGTACAAAAGGCATGGACAAGCATAGAAATAATTTCAACTCGGACTGACTCCCTTTGCAAAAGCTCAGGTATACCTGATTTACTGAAAATCCATTATGCATCTCCTCCCAGTTCTGAAGGGCTGTTCTTTCCCTTACTGTGTCTCTCAATCAGCTCCTGGTAGATCATCACTTTATCCTTTTTCTTGTCTAGGTTAGGCTGGTCCCGATTGCCCCTTTACATCTCAGAAAGGACACTGGCTTAGTCCACAACCATTTCCTTGAGAAAAATACTTCAGTGAGACTCTCTATTACCTATTCTAGGAACACATTATTCACTTCCTACACTTGAAATTCACTATGGTCAACACACTCCTGTATGACAAGTAGTGAATCCAGCTTCATTTTTTAAGCACTACTTGATTACAAGTATGAGCCGCTTTAATTAAACAGCACCAGCTACTTAAGACATATTTCCATTCACTGGTGGATGATCATACACAAATTATGGGGAAAACAGTCACATGCAAAAGAGTGACAGATGGAGATGTATCAGCTTTTGCCTAAGAGTGAAGAGGGGAGGTAGAATTCAGTGTCAGCACTTTTGTCAAAATGTGTTTTTAACAAAAGACATTTGTTAAATTACTGATACACTTCCATAATATTTTTAAATATTTATACTATGAATAATGTCCTCTCAATTCATGAAAAGTCTTCTGTACATTCCTTTGTAAGTAAGGAAATACATAAAAAGGCAAGTAGAACTTGGGGAAAGCTATGCCTAAGACCGAACTCCATTCATCAGTGGTCCTTGAATCAAGCTTCCTCCTCTCCCATTCTTCTCGGTTCACTGCACGTCCCATGGTCAGAAACCTCTCTTGGGGCATTGCTTGCCTGTTTGCCTCCAGCACCACAGCCACAAAAGCCATCTGCTTATAACTCGACTAAAAAAAAAAAAAAAAAGTTACTTTTTCCTTCCAGTGGGAGTTAAAAAAAAAAAAAAAAAAAAAAAAAAATGTATCTACTGGCAGATGAGCTTCTTTCTAAATGAAAACACTGCCACAGACAGATAGAGTGCTCCTTTATGTTTACAACGCTTCCTTTGCATTGTGTAAATGCACACTTGCAGTGGAATCATGAGTTTTCCATCATCATTGGCAGCATGATCCTAGTAGCTAAATCAAAGAAGCCTAGTAAATGGCACAACACTGGAAGGTTCCCACAAAAGAAAAGCCTATTTAGATAATTATGGAATCTTTATGGTATGAACTTCATGTCACAGCAAATTTTAACACAGGAGAGAAAACACTACCAAAAAAAGTCCCAAAAGCTTGCAAACCCACAAACTAGAACTGGGTTTTCTTTCACATAAGCTTGCAGTAGGGGTTGGGAGCAGAGGGGGGAATGAGGGGAAGAAAGGAAGAAGAGTTCGCACTGAGATAATAAACCATCATTTCTTTGGAAACCTTAAGCTTTGTCAAGTTTTTTTTAAATCAATATAAATGGAATATACTTGGGTTGAAGATATAAATAAAACCCAAGAATGTCTCCCACGTACATACTATTGATAGAATAAGAAAAAGTTTGAAAATAGGGCTTAAAATCATCTGTCTCAGAAGCTTTAAACCTCACCTACTAGCAAGTGACATTGAGCTTCTGGCAAGAGGCAGTTTCACATATGAAATGTCTCCTAAAACTTATGAGTACAGAGAGCAGAATAAGAGAATGTCAACAAATTACATCCTAGAGATTGAAAGCAATCTAGCTAGCCCACGCTAGTTTATCCCCTTGGATACACAAAAGTACTAGGTGTCAAAGATATAACAGAAAATAGTTTGGATCTTACTAGCCCAATGGAATCAAAATACATTGATTCACATTTTGGATAAGGAAAAACAAACAACAAACCCCTCCCCAAAGCAAAAAAAAAAACAAACCACAAAACTTCTCACCTCAATCATTTACCTAGTAACTCACCTGCTCTTGGGGCTAGTGACCAATGGCAAACCATTGCCAACTCCCAGGACTCTTATGGGCCTCCATATATCTTTACCAAACCTTCCACCGAAAAGCTGACTTCATATGGTTTTGTGACCGCTGGCCCTGGCCATTTATGCAGCTAGTTGTCCACTCAGCACAACTCACAAAGTACTGATATAGCCTAAGGAAGTGATAAATTTTAGGTTAAGTTTATATTTTAAGGAGAGAACCTGCCAAAAATGGAAAGTTATTCCACATTTTACATATTGCTATGACTTAAAATGGAGGAATCAAACAATGACTGGGATTCCAGCCATCAGTTAAGACACTAGAAAAAAAGAACTGGCATGTTATTAGCAAGTTGCCTTTGCAAGGATATAGAAGATTTTTAAGCCAACTCATTTCAAATTCCTGAGCTCCACAATTCCTGTTGTTGTAAGGGTACATGATGAGATGAACTCCGCGTTTACTTAAAACATCTCCCCCCAAAACTCTAAGTACTGAACTGCACTACAGCCTTGATTAAGAAATTTGCAACATTAAGTGCCTCTCAAAGTTCTTTGTAAGTAAGATAGAACAAAGACCTTTCCACATTGCAAAAAAAGGGGCATCTATGATACTTGTCCATTAAGAGTAAAGATTAAATAGTCAAGAATTGTTGTGTGAATAACAATTTCAGTAGATTTTTAGAAAACCTTTTTAGACTATAAATGTTTGTCAAAGCAGTCAGGCAAGAAAGTTTCTTAGCACAGTTTATTAGTCTACTGTAAAAAAAAAAAAAAACCTCACAGGCCTATTATTCTTTGATTTTAATAGTTCTTCCTGGTCCTGGTACATTCACAAGACCGTGCAGTCACTAAGTGCAGCTTCCATGAAATAGCTGTTTTGACTACATTATTCTTGCTCATTACGAGTTTTCACTTTAGACATTAGGACACAGCAATGGCAGGTAAACCCACGGCTCTTCCCAGTGGATTTGTGAAGGTGAAGATGGCTCAGGCCCAAATCCTCCTTGCATTACGCCGTTCCAAGTCCTCAGCTAAATCGCCGTGTGTTTCACGCACACTCTTGCTTCTCCACGCTGTGATTTATATTTGGCATGATGTCTTGATGCCTATGCTTGTAATTTTTGTAAAAGAAAATCTGGTCTGCAACTTAAGATTAATCTATTTGGTACCTGCATTGTCAGTAACATCATATCGTATTTTTACATAATTTAGATATGGCACAGCAAGTATCCCCTTGTTTTAGTGTAAAAATCTACTTCTTGCTACAGCTGTGCAGCAACCTGATTATATCAATAAACAGACTTCAGCTGTGGGTAATCCAGAAAACTCAGAAAAGCCTATGGTAGGAAAATACTATTTCTAATTTTTCTATCATGTATTTAGGTAAATGCCTATCATCCCCACGAGATTTTTAATTGTTGAAGACACTGAAAGTTCAGCTGCATGAATGAAGGTCAGCATCTAGTCCCAGTTAACTCCAAGAATAAAGGATGATAAAAAGGTAAATTAATTGTCTTTTTACTGCTTATATTTCTTATACTGGAGTTCAGGAATGCAATAGAGATGGATACTACAGTAGCTCCACCTGCTGATGAAAGTCTTCGTGGATCTTTTCCAATTCATGTATTAGCACGGAAAAGTCACCTGCAGCCATGAAAATGGATTTTAAAAACAAGTAAACAGTGTTTTACTACTTAAGGTACCAATCCGAAAACAAATTATAACCTTTTGGCATCCTAGCTGACTTCATGTAAAATGAAACATCCCGAGACTCACTTTTAAAGGTGGAAAAGGGGAATTAAGTGGGTCAATTCAAGACCTTTTTACCACTATGCTAATCTGAGGGCAGCCCACCACTGAGGGCAGCCCACCCTCAGTGATCATTCATTTTTTTTCTTAACTGATGGGATAAGATACATTAAGCATTAACCCCAACCAAATACTAATTCCTGTTAAGAAAATAAGATTTATAATCTTTATTGTTTACTT
The DNA here is from genome assembly GCF_965231255.1 of Vanellus vanellus. Lineage (NCBI taxonomy): Eukaryota > Metazoa > Chordata > Aves > Charadriiformes > Charadriidae > Vanellus > Vanellus vanellus. Next base: position 9,190,827 of record NC_138910.1, read on the forward strand.
ACATGTAATAAATATAATACAGACAAAAACATCACACCCATTGATTGTATGACACAGGCTGTTTATCAGAATACATTACAATTTCTTTTCATTAGCCCTTTTATAGGGTTTTGGTATTCGATCTTAAGAATTTATAAGCCTATCAACACAAGTACGATCCTCAAATTTCCACTTTTACATGTGTTTCAAATTTTCATATATACATTGATTTTGTTAAAAATATATAAGCACTGTTGAATATTTGCAATATAAGCCTTTATTTTCCATTCATTAGATCTCTACTAATATAGAGAATTTCATAATAATTAATAGTTTAAATCTGATTTTAATTAAAAATACCTATTCTATATTTCTCACTTTACCAATCCCCCCTCAGAAAATGAAGTGACAGGACAAAAACTCCAGGCAAAAGCCAATATTCACTTTTAAAAACAATGGGGGAAAGTTCTGGTCCTTGCTTCACCTGTATAATTCTGAAATAATGGAGACATCAATTTGGTAGAAAGAAGGAAGGAAGAAACCAAAAGTCAGAATTTCTGAAGAGACACGCATCTTCATTTCAGATTTACTACTGTCATCCTACTGTTTTCTTGCCTTAAAAATCACTGCATCAAGCCATAATTATATGTTTTTCTCTGCATGAATATACTTATCATTAAATGGAAACTAGATAAAAATGCTACATTTCTTTTTTATCAAAAATAGATCAAGGTTTAACACAGTCTGAAATCGGGTATTTAAGTGCAAATGCAATATGCATCAGCAATTCAGGTCCTGGTCTCACTAAAGAAAATGGTTAAAAGATTATGCATAAAGATGTTTCATAGAGGATATATATCTGGAACTAGCTGTGCTCTCAGAACATCTGAATTATCAGCACACTGTACAGACTTCATGCAAACAAGTTTTCTTCAGCTGAAGCGGCTTTTTTTCAGTTTAAAGCAGCTTTTGCTTTAAAAGTGTTATTCAGAAGTCACTGAAACTGTAGCACCAAAGACTATCAAAACTACCACTGGTTTTGTGCATCTTTTAATGCACAAACACTTTAGAATTTTCAGAAATTAATCTGTATAAACAACTTAAAGTTTCATAAACAATTTTGTTTTACCAATACCCACTCCAAAGAGTACTTACACAAATTTTACATCCTTACAAGGACTCCTTCAGCTGCACAATGCTGAAGTTGTATCACATACTCATTACACTTCTCTAATTTCATTCAGGTAACGTTACCTTGAACAACTAGCTAAGCTTTCAATATAGCTTTGTGTAAACAGCCTCTCATGATTTTCAATTAATAGAGCACTCGTTTGTAATTGTATGTGGGACTTTTAACACTTCATACAAAAAAAAACTTAAAAACCCAAAATACAGAGAAGAAACTCCTTAGCAGGTACTGTCTCTCCAAGTATCTCCCCCCCCTCCCTTTTTTTTTTTTTTTTTTAAACACACAATCACAGGGCTTAATTTAAGCATGCAGTTTCAATACGAAATCATTATTTAGAATACCTACATTCTATATTAAAACAAGGTCAACCAGAGAAAGATCAGTCCAATACACTTGCCTAAGCACTTCCTGTATGTAATTGTGCCATGTAAGAAATTACTCTGATGATTTTACAGCTGATCCTATATGCTACTCAGTAAGATGCTTTACTTTCAATTAAGATCTTGGGGTTTTGCTTGTTTTTTTTTCTTCCCTTCTCCAAGCAGAAAGGGGTGGTTTGGCTGGAAAGCCCCTGCTGTTCCCCTAGTCAGAGGGGAAAGATGGAGATTCTAAAAATATTTTAGCAATTACTCATATTGGTAGAGGAGCTAGTTTAACTGGCATGCAAAAAGTCAGATTTACGTAGAAGAGATGCATCACCTATAACACAGACAAGGAAGAAAAGACTTGTGGGCTGGCAGCATCAGTAATATATTGAAGTATCTCTCTAATGAAGACACAGTAATTTGCATATTATAAAATTAGTGCTATGCTAAATGGCTAATTCCCCTCAGCTTAGTAAGTGTGGGGTTTGGGTTGGTGTTTTGTGTTTTTTGTGGTTTGAGGGTTTTTGTTTGTTTGTTTGTTTTTTCCCCCTCAAAAAACTGTGTAAAAATTTCAGGAACATACATGAAGAACTACAGAAACATCCCCAAATTATTATTTCTGAGGCCATTCCAGTATCCAGTCATATTTCTTCTGTGGAACATATACAAAATTTGAGCACCTTCCCTGACAAAACAGTCAAAAGTTCATTGAAAAATAAAAAGAACATTGGATGCAACTTTATAAACCGAGATTCAGGTAAAGAACTCTGCACTTGTAGAGCTGAACAGCTGCTTTCTACAAAAATCCTCAGAGAAAACCCTTTTATGGTTTTAAAAAGTAGGAGTTGAAAACTAGATGATGTTCTGGATGCGTTCCACATCAGTGTAGGCATTCCAGAAAAAGTCTGGTTATCTACTAATACCAGATGTAACAATGTAATGTTTTACTGTGGAGGAGAGTGAGAACACACATAACTAAGCAGAGTCACATTTAGATGTTAGATTTATGGTTTATGTTAGATTTCTAACAATATAGAGAACTAGGGCAGTCAAAATACAATTCCAGTAGCCTTACCTAGAGAGGAAATGCCCTATAGCCTTCTTTGTAAAGTGAATGTAAATGGAAATGTCAAATCAGAAAACATCAAGAGGAAGTTGATCCTCAAAGCTATGACGACTATGATCACATATTCTCACTATTGACAAAAAACTCTTCTAGAAGTATACAACTAGGTGAAGTGGTTAACATTTCTTATACTGCTGATTTTTAAAAAAAGTCATGTAGCAAGGCAAGTTTGTCTTTAGTAATAATTAAAGTGCATGCTGGCTATAGGGAAATATTTTTTGTGACCAGTTACAGTAGTATGTTTACCATTTTTACCAGCACTAAAATCCCTCAAATTTGTAATACTGAAGTCTTAAAGCAAACTACTCCAAATGTATGCTGCAGACAGAAATACTGCAAAGGCATAAAGGTCAACCTGACTGCTGAGTTTCTTTTCAATAAAGTTCTACTTTATTAATGCTGTCTATGACTCTCATGGGCTTTGGATCAAATCCCAGTCTAGCCAGAGTAACTTTACTGGAAAAGCAAACAAAAATCCCCAAAGAGAACAGACTTTGTAAAAATTTAATGACATAAATGAATATATATATGTTAGAAGATTTATACTGGTACTCTACCCCAGAATAAGATTATGTATTTCTATAGCCTAACCCTGAAAGTTAATGTCACTGTCATGCCATATGTCCAGCTTCGAAATCAGCAGTGCAACTATTAATTTATAACATGCATAGTACAATAAAGTAGAAAAATCACACACAAATTGCAGCATCAATTTAGAAGGGATGTTTTGTCCAAAAACTAACAACATGTTGGGTAGAGGGTACTTTATTCACACTTTTAAATACTCTTAACATTCTCATCATGATTTACCTGATAAACCTAAGGAAATTTAACACAGAAGTTATGTGATGTGAAATGTTTGAGTGAAACCTGAAAATATTTGTAACAATTTTAAAAGCAGGAATTCATTATCAGTTCTCACAACACATGGTATCATCCATATTTCCCTGAGAAATCGTGCCCTGCAATAACCATGTAAAACAAAATACAGCATTAATGCAATCCTAAATTAGATAATAAAAAATAAAAATCATGTATAACAACTGTTTATGAACCAACACATAAATGCTACTGCAGTTATAACTACTGAATTGCAGACACTACATATGACAGTAATAACAGAAACAGTAACTAACTAAAAACCTATCCCAAATAAAGAAATCTGTTTAACAGTACCATCCTATAGTTAGCCATATAACTCAACATTGAGATATTAACATCAGTTTCTGTTTCTTGATTTTTGAGTATGCCACTGTTTAACTTCATTTACAAACATACAAGCACTCTGCTTTACTGAGGCCTATTTTCATAAGAAATTTGAAAGCGTGTCCATAAACTCACCCTATGTCTAAAATTTAACTGGTTTTCCACCCCTCCGCTGATAGCTTACTTTAGCTCAGTAACTTAATTTCTCTAAGATAGGAGGCTCTTTTAGTAAGGAATAGGAACGATAACATTCAACACAAAGAGAGATGGAACCAAGAATTACAAAGAAATCGTTTTACCGCCTTATTTAAAGCAATCATAGTTGTGAATAGCAGTACCTAGGCACAATGGGGATCGTGAAAGAGAATGACAATTACAACAGCACACACCAAGAAAAGTAATTTGCAGGCTCTCCCGTTTTTGCTAGTGCATTACATGGAGGTATGCAATGCATATGCCAGCATACCAGGTCAAGTATCCCATCAGCACCATCGTTTGTCATTCGAAGAATACCACTGCTTAACACTGTATTTCTGCAAAAAACTTTAGCATTTGCAACACCACAGTGAGATAACCAGGCAGTGCCTTAGCCTCCCTGCTTCTGAGTTCCAGTGTGCAGTCCACTCTAGCCCAACTTCATGACAAGCCAAATCAGTCATATACTACAGCTCCCAACCCCCTCCATGGATTTCCACAGGCAAAAAGCCAACAGGCAAGATGCAGCACACACTGAGCAGTAGAAACATTGGGCCCTCAGCATCTTGAGTGGCATTCATGTACCCCATACTTTCTAAGTAATTGTTGAGTATTGATGTCATGTGTATTTCAGTCCTTTGCTGAACCAGTTTTACATCTACAGCAGCCCCTTGTAGTGAACACATTTTCAGCATGTCTGAAACCTAACAGAAAGCAGCCAGAAAAACTGAAATCCTTTTCTCCCTTTGTTCTGGACTACAGCACAGAGTACATCAAACTATGCAAAACTCACCAAAACCCCATAAAGCACACCAAAACCTTAAAAGTAAAGGCGTGCTACATGGCATTTGGCAAATTATCATCATTTCCTCCATATATAAAACCCAAAGAGCTCCGAAACCTCAATCACACACAGAATAAATTGTTGGTTGTCTCATAGGATTACAGGAATTAGTTCAACTGTTTGACAGAGTGACACATGTAGCATTCATTTTCCATTTTGTAGGCATGGGAAATCACTGTTCCTTAAGCATCTAATGACATTCAAAAAGAATTTTTATCTCAAGCACTTCTTTTTTTTTTTAAAGTGTATGTGCTTCCTGTAAGAAATAAGTCAGACTAAAGACATTCCCAAATTGAAACAGTAAGAGCAATGACAATTTATGCTAGCACAGAGCTAAAGCATTTATGAGAGAGCTCCTTCACATTCCAGTTGTGTCATGAGGAAGAAAAACCCAGCATGTCTCCATTACATCAGAGGTACCTGAGAATCAAAGCTAAATCTCTTGTGCATTTACCAAGCACCCATTAGAGAGCTATGCAATTTACATTTCAAATTAGACATTTATAAAATATTATTGTAGTAAAAATCACAAGATTTTATAGAAAAAAACCTCATCACATTCTATTAAATGCAGGAACAACGTTACATGTCATAGCTTCCGTAATTACAACTCTAACACATTTCTTGCAACTACAGGGGCACCACTGTTTAAAAATACTTTCAGGAAGGACAGTTTGCTTTGTTTCTTATTTGTTCAAGAACTCTAATTTAATGCAAAACGACTGCTCAAGCTACCTAGTGCCATGAGATTACAACACTTAATATCTTTAAAAAAAATTATTAACACACTTTTCTTAAAGAGAAACACAGTGGGAAGGCCCTAACTTTGAGCTTACTGAATGAAAACATTCAATATTCCTGGGGTGAGAGACAGAAGAATATTTTCCTAGTACTCGGGAGACCGTGATAATCTTTCACTTTAAGCCATGAACACAAATATGAATAGCAATTGCCCATTATACATTACAGCTCCAATTCTATGACTATGACCAATTTCAATTCCATATTGGAATATCTTGATAAAAATACTGTAATTGCCTGTCTGAAAGCAAACTCAGTTTTCCCAGGCTTATTTTGCTGATGCCACAAGTCCCAACTGATTTAAATTTTTAGTTAATCCCTGATATATTCGGTATGATCTCACTGAAACATATCATTAATTGAAAACAGACATTGGCTTTTTATTGCCAGTAGGCCTTAACATTACTTCTTAGGAAAAAAGTTGAAGCTAATATCCTCTGATTTGTCCTAATTAAGAGGAAAAAAAAATCCTTAAAAACCCCCAAAACAATCAAGGAGATTCCACTTACCAAAAAAAAAAAAAAAACCACCCCCAAAAAACCACACCCTGAAAATTCTACCAAAGTCAAATGTAAAATTAGTTCTACATTCTGCATTTTCAGCCCCTCTAATTACGGGGTTTGAGAATTTAAATGTGAAGTTTCTCAAAATGCCTACATAAATTTAATCAACTTTTTCATTTGTCTTGGGTTTGTGGTTTTGTTGTTTTCTTTTTTAATCACTCCTAATTCAAGTGTTCAAAGAAGCATTTACTATCTTAAAGAGATGCCTCACATCACTGAAACTTGTAGTGTAATCCAATATGAAAAACTGGAAGGAAAAATTTGATAAAGGTGCAATATTTAACTAGAATAGTCCCCAGGTTCATCCCCCCCCTCCCTACCCCCACTTACAGATTTTTACATTAAATTCTAGCTGCTGGCTAATCAATCCTTTTAAGTGTACAGCTACGCATATTACTTTCCTGCATTTCCTCTCGTCTAGTAGTCATATCACCAAACCACCAAAATTTCTTTCTGAAGGATCATTATTGAGTGTCAAAACATGAAAATGCATTTGTGTTATGTCATCCTTCTGTGTCAAAAGACAGTGGAAGTATGCTACTAATAATCTTGTTACATGGAAGAGAATACTGTTGGCTGAAAATCCATCCTACATTCATTATAAAAAAATAAAATCCATCAAAAGCCAAAATTAACTTTAATTGAAGTGTCTTAAAGGCCAGAAGTTGGAAAATGGCACTGACTAATTTCAAATATTCCTGAATAGTTATTCTTAACTTTTCAGAATCAAATAGGACAGAAGCACTGCAGTGGAAGGAAGTTCAGGAAAGTTCAAGTTAAGGAAAATGATCAATTTTATAATAAATTTATTAATGCAACTGAGAAAAAAAAATCAATGCAAATACCTTTAAATTTCAGATTGTTTAGCAGATTACGGTAGTGCCAACCCATTGACTGAAGACTTCCACAATTAATTTGATGTCTTTCATAACTTGGCAGCTATACACATGAAAATTTTCAAATTTAGTTTTCATGTGAGAAATGGGAATACGGAAGGGTTACAAAATCAATCTGTCTAAAACAAACAGTGATTTTGAGAATGGACACCCAAATGTACTGTAATTAGAAATATTTTACCATCCACTAAAGTTTTAAACACTCCAGACTGTTAGATGACAAAAGATTTTTAAACATCGGCACCCATTGCCATTACAAGGCTTCTCAAAACGGTGTAAGACAATATATATGTAGTGTTCCAGGACTGTACAAAGATCCTGCCTCAATAATTACAAGAATACACTTAATAAATTATTTTTCTATTTTCTTCTATTAATATGCAAATAGTTTATACAACATAAAAAAGTTAATTTGTACCTACTACAGGTAACATATCTATTTAGCTTTTCATCCGAAAGCCTGTAAGACTTGATGACCTGCAAACTTATTTACATAACTCATTTGAAAGTATTTTTTAAAAATAATATTGTCCAGCATTTAACAAAATTGTGAGTTAAAAAAAGAAAGGAATCATTTAACAGCATTTGTTTTCTTGATTTTGTCAAGTAACTTCACCAGCTCAGTGTTATAAGGCAGGTTGGTTGCTCAGATGGACTAAGACTCCTTATGGTGATAAGCATGTAGTAAATTTGTTCATTTATAAAACCAGATGAAAGCAAGAAAGAGGAAAAGTTTAGAGTTTCAAAAGAACTGAAACTTCTTAATTTTTACTAGAAATTCAGAATAGGCACTGAAACATGATTCCTTAGGGACTTTTCCAGAAGATTGTCTCTTCGCTGGGCATCATTCCATTTTTAAACTAAGGAAAAAAAAAAAAAAAAAATCAGGGCTACATAATTAAAGATTACAAAAAAAGCAATCTCCACATGTATTTGTTTCCATCTTATTAATAAAGAAAATATCTTAAGTTTAAAGCACACAAGTTATCACAATCACTGTTTTGGTTAGAATGTTTTTAATATCTTTATTAGATTTAAGCAACGTTGGAAAGTAAAGATATACTTATCACGTAATTCTTCAAACGTTATTTGAAAACCAAATGCCTGTTCCTGTTACAGGTTTGCATAACCTCCTCTTAGGGATGGATATTTTGCAAACTCCCTAGCTATTCTACCCTAGTTGCCCAATCTTTTTATCATGAGAAATACTTTCCATAATATTTAATACAATTTAACAACTTAATTCTTGTCAACCACAAAGCCAAGAAGTCCCTTCTATTGTCTAGACCCTTAATAATAAAGTTAATTAAAAATAATAATAATAAAGTCTGGTCACGTCCTTTAAACTTCCTTAAACAGTCAATGTTTTTAATGAACTGCAGTAGCCTAAACTGAGACCTCAACAGCATTAAAAAGAGTGAAATAATTACTTCAGATCTCTTCCACACACATCATCCATATCAAGAAGTTGTATGCCTCTTCCGGTTTATTAACTCATGTCTGATTTTTTTTTTTTTTTTTTTTTTTTTTTATGAACATTGTAATACTCTTAAGTAAAAAACTACTTTACATTTCAAAACCATTGCCAAGAACTGTATCAAGGTGAGAATAATGCTTGGTAACAAATAATAAGAGTTTTAAAGGCCATCTTCAAAGTTATTACCCATCAATATAGAAAAAGATTAACTCCATACTCTGTAAAAATGTGTGCTTATATAACAGAAATGCCATCATGAAAACCAATCCTCACCTCTCTCTATTGTTTGAAGTTTATTAAGCATACCTTTTGTCTATGAACAGCAACTATCCCCATCTTGTGAAACACTATGCATAGGAATGAGACTTTCACACTGCTCACTTTCTTCTGGCATTCTTAAAAGAAACAAAAGTTATTCATTTAAAATTACACAGTAATATTAAATTGGTTGTTATGAAGACAACGTAAGTACTAAGTATGCTAGCTGATCTGCAGCCATCAAAACCATAGAAAGACCCTGTAACTTCATTTAGTATAGTCAAGCTTGCACAATTTTCACTACATGTTCTGGGTAGAGCAACTATTATACACGTAATTAAGGGCAAAAAAAACCCCTGTGACAGCCACTAGGAAACTTCTTTTAAAAGATAAACAGGCTTCATATCTCTCCATTTTCTGAGCATTACATAGGTTAATAAATGGATTGGCAACTACTGTTATTAAGAAATTAGTACACCTGAATATAAATTAGATGAAAATAAATACAGTATGAGTACTGTGGCTTATAAAAAGAGTACAGGATATTGGAAAGGCTAAAGAAGAGACAGGATTATACTTTGTGACTGCCCTACCTCTGAATTCGGTGTTTTCTACAAATAAAGGCAAAAATTCTTCTGATTCCCACCATCACTGGATCCCAGTTGTTATAGTGACATAAGAGAGTTGCAATGAAAAAAGAAAAAAATACAGGTACTGCCCCTGCAAAAAATAACCAGGAAAACTGCACCTAGAATTAAAACACAAACATCATTCACTCAACAGTAAAAAAAAAATTTGGCATACTGTATATTTGGAGTAATTATCATAAGTCTGAGTTCAGTTGCAGTTCTTTTAAATTGGGTGAAATATTACAACTATTTTTATAAGTTATTTGGTACAATTTCTATAGCCACTGCTACTTCTAATACACGAATAACCTTTCTTCACTGATCCGTTCTGTACAATGGAATGTACTGTTTGTGCTGTGCATGAAGACTGCTATTTCCAAATAGCCTCATTTTTAAGTTTTAGCTGTCTGATTGGTACCAATGAGAGTCCCTTAGATACTTCAAAAGTTTTGAATAAGAGAACTCAACTGAAAGATTTGTGCACCTTTTTATTCACTATGAATATACTGGCACTGAATGGTAACTGGTCAAATCCATGCACCCAGAAAGACTATGCTATGGAAAGTTTACAATCATTCTCTTTTACATTAAAAAAAAAAAAAAAAAAAGGCAGGACACATTTGCTCAGTTTAAACTAAATTCTACTTGTATCTATACTACTACTTGTGTCCATCTACTATCTATTACTACACTCTGCAGTGATCATCTGAGACTGTTTAGAACTTAACATTTTAGAAGGTTATAGAAATCAAGGGTGCAAGAAAAAGAACTAGTCTCTGAAACGCCTTTAGGGCCAACAAAGCAATGAACCATGAGCACGGCTCCCTCTTGTGGGGAAAATTTCCAAAGTTGAAGACTCTGGAGCCAAAAGGTACAGTTTTGATACTTAGCACTGATGTTCGGTCTCAAAAAACTAATAAACTGCAGTTGTTAGAGCCTTATGATATCCTTACTTATTTCAAACAGAAATTCACAGACACATAAATTACCAAAAGGAATATTTAAATAGTTGTTTAAAACTGGGTTGTAATTTCTTAATATTCTGATTTATGTCAGATTATTACAAGATATTAAATAGCCAGAAAGTTAGTAATTACACATACTGTATAATTACCATACCATTTGACAGTCATATGAAGACTGCATATATTCATAGTTCAATCTTTACATTATTATTTACATTATTAGCCACGCCAGTGGCATTCTTATGTAGATTCCCTTAAAGAAAACTGAAACGCGGTGTAAAAGACAAGGCTGGCCAGAAGCACCAACTAGAAAGCTTGAAGTTGGAAGCTTAAATTTCTATCAGGCTAACTTGGACACCTGAGACTTCAGTGAGCATAGGTCTTGGCTTCGGATATTTTGATGTTTGTATGCCAGAGACATACTTGTACAAATACACTTGTACAAACAACCTCAAAGTCTACAGGAGTTCGCCTTTAATTAGGATCACTCATATGTGCTTCTAATACTAGCAATTCTTTTTTAAAAAAAAACATAAGAGGCAAAGGATTTACCTCCAACAGCAAGAGAAGATACCGTAGACATTTACTTTGTTGTCAAAGACAAGTCTTACTGGCCCCCAATGACCCCATGCTGAAAAGTTCAGTGTCAGAAGGTGCTAAGTGTTTACATACCCTCAAACATACAAGAAGCAGCCACAAGCTGAAAGCACCAAACAGACAGGAAAGTAGAAACTTGAACAGCAAGTATATAACAGCCAGGGAAAGAAAGAACAGTAATGTAGATGCATATATGAATTGGAAAAGGAACAAAAAATAAGAGAATGAACCCCCAATCCCTCCACGATTACTCTCCCACATACAGCAAGACATAAGAGGCATCACTTGATGGCCAGCTGCCTGAAGACACTGAGGCTCCATATTTGCCCAGAGGAAGACAAAGCAGCCTCATCACACAGAGAAAAAAAAATTTAGAGGAATAGAAGGTAGCAAGTACGTGGACCACAAACTCCAGAAGGAACCAAGTGGCAGCAAATGAAAAGAATGGTGGATGAAATGGAAGAGGCAAGAAGGTTCAGATCATGAAAGATGTTGCCAGCACATAAACTGAGAAAACAAAGGAAGGTGAATATTTGACAAGAAATAGGAAAAGAGAAAATACAAGGTGTACAGAAAGTTAGATTGCTAGTTACCTATATTTGTGGGGCTTTTTTGTTTGTTTATAAATACCAAACACAAAAATTGGAGCAACTCTAACAGCAATAAACTATAAAAATGACTTAAAAATGTAACTTGCCCTTGTGTTATCAGCATCAACTGAAAGTCATCCAACAGAGCCTTAAAGATGTTTCTGCTATTTCAAGTGCCTCGATATCACATGAGTACATGAAGAATAAATTAATTTTTAAAGATCTGGGCTGTGTTTATGCAGATTAAATAGCCTAGAGATGAAGTTGTTTACTGAGAATTAAAAAAGTATATTCCATTTTTCAATGTATTCCAGAAGAAAGTTTAGATGAATCGCTTCAGAAGACAGGCTAAGCTCTTCCTATATTGATATATGTAACTATACATACACACACATCTCTAAAAATGCATTTGCACATACAGACATATATATATAAAATATACAAAATTTTGTTTTCTGCTACCAGCATTAGCTCACATGTAAATCTAATTCCAACTCACTAAAGTGAATTTCTGGGGAAGAAGTCTACAGATTTTTTTTTTCCATGTTTCCTTAATAGCTATCATTAGTTATTTACTTTCCTGTTACAATTTATGTCCCAAGTGTATATTGCAGATACTTTAACAGCAACACAAATGCAGTTATCTTACCAACAAATGCTCTGTTATTGTTGGAATGACTGCTTTATTTCTACATTTGAATATTCAACTAATACTAATAGGAAACATACTGTATCTCACATATTCGTTACACAATTATTTGCTCAGGGTCTGACTCTCATTTTCCAACTTGACTTTCCTTTTTTTATTTTTATCCTTTTATTTTTCTGCTTTATTTTCCAAAATCCACACTGACATTAAGTGAAACACAAGTTGTGCGGGGTATTTTTCCCCCATTTTTACATGCCTGCCAGAAAAATTCAGAAGTCAAAAGGTTCTCATTAGAATTTACACTTGACTTTTGATAACAGTAAACAGTAAAGCTTCTTATTGACAGGAAACATTCTAAGTGCAAGACTTGACTAATTTCTTGTACAAACAAGTACAAGCCTCGAAAGAAAAACTCAAACATAACAATTGAAAACAAGTCATAAGTTGAACCACCACAGATAATGCATGAACCCCACTTGCTTCAGGGAAGCCAAGACTCAGAGCATGCTCAAATTAAGCTATGTTCCAGGCATAGTTTAAATCCAAAATACAGAGCAGAAACAAGTGATCCTGCCTTCAGGAAGTAGAAACAGTTATGTGAGCTTGATTTAAAGAAAAAAGAAAAAAAATACAACAAAACCCCAATAATTGCATGCTTGCAGTATATGCTAAATTATCATTATTCACAGGAAATTAAGAATTTGATATTCCTTGCCACTGATTAAATATTGAAGTTAGAGTTGAAGTTCATACATAATTAAATATTTAAAACTAAGAATTTTACCCCACCAGCATGAAGAGAAAAGTATCTATACAGCTTGAAGAGTAATACAAACTAAACTTCATATAGTTTCTATTCTAAACTCTTATTACCAGATTCTTTTCTTTCCTTACACACAGGCATTTTCCACAGCTATTACCTCAATACCAGTGAAACTAGGCTAACTTAAAGGAAGACAGTTAAATGGAAGTCTAACATGCACCTGAATCTAATAATGTGCAATTAAGCCTTGTAGCTGCTGGATGCCTTTGTAGTAAACTTGCAGATTTTTGGTTTTGTCAATAATTGGGTATTTTCAAGATAAGCAGTCTATAGAAATTCTATAATTGTAAATGTATTACTTTAAGGTGTGCTATACTTGCAGCTATTCTTTAATTCTGAGAAATGCCTGCTCAAGGTAAAGCATTTGACCAGGTATTACTGATTACTTTGTATGGTTTTCAGACAAGCTGCATCTTAATCAAATGCATTTAAGTGTGCAAGCGCATGCTTGCAAATGTAAAATTACTATAACTGTCAATATCAAGAGAGTATTAATTACAATGCAGTTCAACAATTACCGACAAGTGACAAAAAAGTGAAACACTGTTCATTGTATACATTGTTAAGAATAACACTGCCATTTAATTCAAAGAAATTCTGTTAATAATGCTCAGAACTTTGTAGTACGTTACCTTTTGCATGCACATATCAGCTATTATGGACAGAGGTATTGTAAGGCTTAGCGCAAGCGTGCCTATCAGTGATGAGGTAAGAAAGCAGCCCCTAAAAGATAATAAAGAAGTATAATAATAAATAATAATAACAACAGAGGTCTTATTTAAAAGACAACTGAAGTAATACATCAAACTGCAGAAGACATTTAAATAAAGCTTAACTGTTAGTCACTGTTTGTTTTAATAATAAAAATTGCAATACCCACACTCCATCATAAATCTGTAGAACAGCATAAAATTCTTAACTAGAATATTGATGTCTTCTGGAGTGAGGTTTAATTCCCATGCAAGCCTTTTGAGATGACGGAAAATTCACTACTCTCCATGTAGTCACCATCTAGAAAAATCTCTGGTTTGTTTCCATTTTAATACCAGCTTATAGCAATTATGTCTGGTTTGCCCAGTCTGGTTAATTAAAAAAGAAAAATTAAAAAAAGAAACAACAACAAAACAACCCAGAGAACCTCAAAGTACATGTAGGACAGAACTAAGAGAACAAATGAGCTCCTGAGATCTTCAGCATTTTTGTATAAACCTAAGGCTCTATAAATAAAACTTGACTAGCCTCAGCCATTTTGACACCAAGTGAAATAATATCCAATATAAAAACTGCAATTTCCATTTTATGATTGACCAAGTCAACAGTTACCAAGCATAGCAAGGCTTGTTAGCAAATACTCATTGATGAAATAGCCTGTTCTACCATATGAAGGGAATAAATACCAGGGGGCCTCTACCTAATTCAAATCAGTAATGCCCAACTACCGAGTCAGCCTTTTATTTCAAAGGCATCTAAATTTATTCATTTCTTAAGATAAAGTCAATTCTTCTCATCCTTGGCAAGTATTGAAAACAGTATAAGCTATGCCCTTTTGTGGAACTGTAATTAGTTCTGCACACAACTAATTTTAAAGAAGGAAAATCCTGTAGCTGCAGGTTCGATTACAATACTGAAATTTGTTTTTTACCTACTTAATCCTTGTTCTGCTTACTGTAAAAATTAGAAAGATTCAGCACTACCGAAACTACATTCAGGGAATGTGGTTCACTGAAGAAAATGCTATTTTAATTGACCTCACAAGTTTGTTAACACCTTTTAAACACAAAGATTTGAATACGCATTTTGAAACTTTTTCTAGAACATGACGTCACGCATGTATTTCTCTAAACTAGAATACTACTCCCAAGCCATTAAGTCCTCCCATACGACTCTCAGCCAAGCAAAACCAACTGCTTTGGATATTTGTAATCACTTTGCATGGTTCTGTGTCTTTAAAACAGACAAGTGTACACAGATGAAAAAGGAACAGAATCGAAACAAAGCATTTTAGATACTCTATTTTTGCAAACTTCTTCCCAATATTCTAAATTCCCTTCTATACCCTAAGAGAATAATTCTGTGTCTTCACACTCACTGCTTCTGAATTGGAACTGACCTGCCCACCACAACACTGTAAATGAATGAACAATACAGAATCCAATGAAAACTTATCAGCAGGTTAAAAAAATAAATAATTAAGCATCACATCTACCACTACGTTATTTGGTTGGCAGTATGTGGTTGGGTTTATTTATATTATTTACTTCCAAAGAAAGAGTAGACGACCATACTAGTGGCACACCGGACAGGTAAAAGGATCATGTTAGCACAAACTCTGAAATTAGTCCTAGTCCAGAATTCTAGGGAAAAGGAACAGGAAATAGAAATGGCGCACTAGATTATCATTCTGATTAATTACACAAATAGTATGCGTATAAAAAAGTCTGTGCACAGCCATGTACTTAACCCTATGTTATTACCTGATTTTGGGACAAGAGTCAAGTTCGGGGGCTTTTGTTGTTTTTTTGTGGTTTTGTTTTTAGTTTATTTCGCCTATGTTGAAATTGTACTTAACCTTTTCACCAATACTGAACCGTAGTCTAATCTTACAGGATGGTGTTAACATCACAAAAATAATCCATCAATAAACAAATTAAGTTACAAAGGAACATATGCTGATATGCTGCAATGCATTTAAAACTAGGACTGGTGTAAGAGTTTGCCAATAAACAAAAAATGTCATGATTAAATTTCCAAAATAACTTTAAACTTGATCTGAAAATCCAAAACAACAAAAAAACCCTACAACCCAGGTTTTCACATTTTCATGGAATTCGACCTATATTTTTTGTTTTAGTACTGTCACGAACTTAGGATCCTCTCTACCACAGAGCTGAGAGGCTGAATGAGAAGGGTTCTGAGACAAAAGCTCACAAACTGCTACACCTATTCAAAATACAGCACTGAAACTGACATTGTTCATTGAACAGCTGTACGGCATTGGAAGCATGTCTCTCTTCCATTTGACATCTCAACGTATAAGAATACAGGTAAGACAATTTATGTGAAATAGATACAAAGCACGTAGTACATACCACAGCCAGAGGAACTCTGACAGAACTGTTCCAATAAGGCCATTAATGACAATGCACATCCATATCAGTTTATTGGGAAACTCAAATGCTTCAAACCCAGTATAGTGAAGCAGGAAAAACCCTGGCCACAGCAGCAACAGATTAAACAGCCCTACAAAACCTGAGTATAAAAACAGTATTAAGTAAATCACAATAAATATCCTTCAACATAACTAAAATCACAGCTAAACTGTACTATTTTGACAACATTCATACATAAAAGCTCCAAAAAAGCAGTATTTTAAATCTTTCAGATAAAAGGAATACAAGAAACTTTACCTGAAATTCACAAACAACAATTACATCAGATATTTACAGGTTTGAAATTAAAATAAATTAAAAAAAAATTTCATTGAGTCCAAAGGAGCTGTCTGCATTCCTACAGGTAGTGTCACCTTTCATTATTAAGGCTGTAAACAAGAAACAATTCACATAACCAGTCTCTAAAGTACTCCTAACCACAGGAACAACAGGCTTTCTCCACTTCCTTAGCTTTTCTGAGCCCGTTTACGACTCATATATAGTTCAGTGCCTGAAAGCAAACAATATAATCACATAATGAGTTAAAACTTTCAATAGAGTTATTTTTAGTCTTACCAAAGAACATTGGTATGTCAAGTTTATCTTCTCTATCCACTTTCCTTTTTATCATTACTATGTACACAGCATAAAGCATTGCTCCTACAAGAGACCAAAGGGAACCTGTAAAGATAAAAAAAAAAAAAAAAACACAAACAAACAAAAACAGAAACAAACCAACACTCAAGACATGCCAAGCATGTTATGCACACTAGGTTCAACTCTCCTAATCATACACCTATTATAAAACCGTCAAAGATGAACAAGTTATTTCAGCATCCATTACCATATGAATAGTACAGGAAAATGCAGAAAGCTCAAAAATGTAAATATTTTCCCACATACACAGGAGGAAAAAAAGTATCATAAATGTCCTGTTTCAGAAGTTGAAACTAAAAAGCTAAATTGCGAAGTGTTATACAAGTAAGAAATATAGAGTTACTATATGACCTGCTAGGTATTGTCAAAAGATGGTACGCATCACTACATATCTTAGGATAAAAAAAAAAGTAAATACCTATTGTATCTTTTCCAGCAGATTTCTCAGATCCAGAAAGATTAACAAGTACCACACCACCAATGCTATCAAAAAAGAAATGCAAAACGCTACTTAAAAATCAAGAACGTTTTTAAATAGACAGGAAACAAGGGGGAGAAAATTATCAAAACAGAGTTCTATCTTTATATAATTTTAGTTAACCAAACCCCACTTTTGGCAAACTCAAAAGGAGTTCGCTATTGCTAAGGCCTGAACCTAAGCTTAAAATAAAATAAAATAAACAAAAAAAAACAAACAAAAAACCAAACAAAAACACAAAAAAACAAACCACAACAAAGCCAAACCCCCCACTTTTAACTTCCCTGAACAACACACCAGGCATTTAATGAAACAGGCTAACAACTCTGAATGTCAAGCCTCTTCCTTTTTCCCCATCTACACAAAGGTGGAGAAATTATAATTAAACAACAAGAAAATAACATCACATATTTCCAACAGAAACCTGATTAATCTAACTTCCTATAAGAGCATGAGATTCAGTAACTGTTCATGATATGAAGTATTTAAAAAGAAACAAGGATTTTAAAAACGTAAAGCCTATCATACATTGTCACAGATACCATAGGTATAATAGGTATAGTTATCCTCTCACTGTATCGGGGATTTTTTGATCAAATGTTCCAGCCCCACCATCTTACCTTAAAATAACAGCTAATAATTTGGACAGGGTAAACCTATCTCCACTGTTACTGGGAAAGACTGCAGCCAAGATTAAAGTAAAAAGCCCTGCAAGAGAAATTAAGAAGAGTTTATACACTCAAGTTTTGTTACTAGTTTGTTCAGAAAACTGCACAGACATGTTCTTCTTTATATTTCACAAACTTAACTACTTGATTTTAGCAACCATAATTTTAATCTGAACTATTATGAAACTAACACCTCGTGATGTAAATCCTTAGATGAGCAAACACATGCTCAACTTTGAGAAAGCTAACCGTACAAAATAAACGGCTACAAGCCTGAAGAGTCAGTGGGGAATAAAAAAATAAAAATTCACATAATTGTGCTTTTAAAAGTGATTTTATAAGAGAACACAAGTTACTCCTCAAAACACAGACTGTCACATGATTTAAATACTTTAAAGCTCATATTGGAGCCTTTCATAAAACTTGTAAAGCAAGTAATACACATAATATTTAAGTGGTCTAAGTTCTTTACCCCTAAAACCATTTAAAAAAAAAAAAAACAACACATTAATTTGCAAGAAGACTATACCCTGAATTGTATTTATTTTCATAAAAAGTTACACCACCTTTCCGTCAAACCTATTATTACACTCCCAATATATCTCTTTAATACACAGACATAACCATAGAAGTACACACGCACGGACTTGAAAAGCAAAGAGCAGGGAAATCATGAAGATAGCTTAAACCCCTGCAATTACATAATGAAATTTTAAATGCCCATATTCAATGGCTTTAAGCCTTAGGATTCCTCCCAAACCACAGGTAAATCATTACACAAGTCCACTGTAAAGATTTTTATGTTATAAACAGCCTTATAATTTGATGGTGTAAATAAAACTTACCAGAGGTTGAAGACAAGATATTAACTATGGCAACTTGGGTATCTGACAGAGCTTCTTGGTAAGAGAAATTTGCCAAGAACCACTGGGGTAAAAGAAGAATAATTTTGTGATTATATGGATAGCAACAGCAGACTTTAAGTAGGATTTTATTGCAGTGATAAACTTAAAGAAAAAAAAAAAAACCAAACAACTATTTGTCCAAGAAGAAAATCAAAACAAGACCACTACCTCAAACAGATTTCTAACTTCTGTTAAAATGGCAGGTACATTAAAAGACAGAGACAAAATCAGAACTGGCCCAAACCAAACACATTCAACTACGTGTTAATAATGAAATAACATACTTTAGAATTTAAACATAATTAATTAATTAAAATGAAATTATAATAACTATTTTATAGTAACTGAAGGTACTTTAACTTGTTTTGCAAGTGCTTCAAGATGATTACTGCATAAGGGCTGCAAAGAAATTTCAGAGATATTAGGCTGACTAATGTCCAATGTAAGTTCTTTTAGAGTACTGAAAAAAGTCACACATCTCTACCCTAAAAAAATAAGCACCACTTACATTTAATACCTCAAAAAATATTTTGGAAGGATTCATGGTTGTGAGTTGCTTCATAAGTATAAAAAGAAACAGTGAGTGTTTTATCATTTCTTGATACAGATCTCATTAATGAGATCTCAGTTATATCCTCAGGGAGGTTACCATTCTCTAAAGCCTTAGATGGAAATACTTATACTGTCCAAGAAGAAATACATGTAACATGCCAGTAGTAGCAGCATCCATGAAGAGTGTAAACAGAATCTGTTTTGTACATAAGAACTCTACCCTAGAAAATATTCATGTGTATAAATATGAAAATATGCTTAGACAGAGAATTTTAAATAATTTTAAAAAAAGCTATTTCATCCATCCAAATTAATTAATTATTATTCTCTTGCTGCTGTGTGCACATTCTTTATATATACACACAGAAA
Source organism: Vanellus vanellus (assembly GCF_965231255.1). Taxonomy (NCBI): domain Eukaryota; kingdom Metazoa; phylum Chordata; class Aves; order Charadriiformes; family Charadriidae; genus Vanellus; species Vanellus vanellus. The sequence goes on from NC_138910.1 coordinate 9,210,757, forward strand.
AATTGCATCACTGTTTTCTGGTCTATGCACTGATAGTACTAACAATTTTAAGTTATTATCATTATTTTAATTTTTAAAGACCACAGCTTCCTGAGGGAAAGCTGTGGTGGGTCCACACTACATATACTACATATATATTCTGCAGTATCACTGAAGCTACCGCCAGAAAAGCTACCACTGATCTGCTCTCTACATTTTTTACTGTTTCTCGAAAATCCTGCCACCATTATCCCTCTCTCCCCAAGACGTGGTGCAGAAACACCAGCAACCAACAGATTCATAAGTAAATGTTGCAGCCCTCAATGGTGCTAAATGACAATTAACTATCTTCTCTTCATATACCTGGAGGACACAATGTCAGTGAGGTGTAAGATGGTACTCTTTCTGTGATGGCCCAGAAAGAATTCATAGTGACATTTACCCATTTCATGCACTCTTACTGCAGCTGTTAACGGCCTATATACATGTAATCCCTGACCTAGCTGTAGCAAACATACCCAGCATTGGGCAACATGGGACAAAAGCATGGCACATCTTACAACTGACCTTACAGTTAACTACACATCCAGGATCTCTTTTTATTACCCTTCCCTTTAAGAAGCTGCACCTTTGTGTCCAACACAAGGAATGTTTTACTTCTTATAATATATTTATGAAATGAGCCATAAAGAATACAAGTCACATCAATACTGTTTCACTATTATTACACAAGTTTTAATTGCATCTATATTTAAGTTTTCTGAAGAAAATGGATCACGTACCACAAAGCAAAAGAAAAAACTAATTTTTGCTACTTGAGTCGCAGTGAGTTTTCCTACAGTTTTTAATATTGATTCCTGCTCCTTAATTGTTGGATATGACATACGAGACAACTTTGCTTCCAATGCGTGGCTCGATGGAAGTTGTCGAATCTCCATAATATTACTGAACCTTACACGAGGCTTTTTGGGAGCTTAAGAGAAGAAAAAAATAAAAAAAAAAAAAAAAGAGAAAAAAAGGCTGCATATTATCATTAAACTTTTCAAGCCAACACAACATGCAAACAAAACTATGAGGTTCTAGTGGCATTGATTACAATACTTCACAAATAATAGGGTTTTATCCAAACAGAAGACATTATTTTTATTTATTAAACTAGTATTTTGCTATTTGATAGGTCACTAATAAGACAAAGCACAATTACTGTTTTCAATCAGCACAGCTGCCCATCCACAAAAACCTCACTGAAAAGCACCATCCCTCCTCCCTGTCACAAAAATCCCCACGAGGTAACAAGTTTTTAAGGTAAGAATTACTCTGTTTTGATAAATATTACACGCAAGATTTTCTTTTAACTATGTAACAGTTAAACAGCTGAAAACTCCACACAACTATACCTAACTGCACAGACAGCATTTCATTCAGAGGATGAGAGCATCCAACAAACCTCAAAGCTTAGCAGAGATCATAAGGGCACTTGCTCATTTGAAATCCACCTTCTAACTAATCTTGCAAACCAGGACCAGATTTTATTTATAAGGGTATTGTAAATATCATTAGTTTCCTGTATAAAGAAAACATTAGACACTACGTATAAATATTAGCCTAGTTCAACACGAAACAATACCTAAATTCCTAAAAAAGTAAAGGGAAAAGCTACAGCTCAAACAACCCTGAAGTGACTGGTGCATGTTATCCCAGGACAGCAGAGCCTACCCATAGTGGTTCTGCACATGTCATCTAGAAATTAGCAAAGATACTTTCCCTTTTACAAGAAGGGACTCTTTTGCTGAGGATCAGATAAATGGATTCTTTGACAGTCAACTTTTCTATAAATTGTCTGGGACAGTTAGGCCCATTTCAGCTACTATCACAAGATAGTGAGGCTTAAATAAAATCAGAATGCACATAGACTGTTAAAATTCTTACTTTGACTGCTTTGCTCCTGCTCTAAAAAGGACAATAGCTTGTTTTTCCAGAGGCTGACTCACTGCTGCTGGTCATACAAGCCCAGAAGGAAAGAATCACAAGTACTGAACCCAGTTGGTCCCTTGAGATAAACATAGGCTGGATCTGTAGTGACCAAGAAAGGTAAACTGAACAACAGGCCTATGTTTTCTCTACTTGAAAGTAAATATATGAGACTGCAATTCATGCAATAAGAGATTTAAAGAAGAAAAAAAAAAAAAAAAAAAGAAAAAAGAGAGGGGGGAGGCAAGTCCTGCAACATGACAGCAGTTATACCAACAAAGACGACAGTAATTCATTCACCAAAAAACTAGCATTTCAGCATTCCAAAGTCTTTACTCACTTTTCTCTGCATCACTATTATTACTGCCATTTTTTTCAGTTGGCAAATCATGAAACTTTACAGGAACATATAAAGGTTCGCTCTGAAATGAATCAGTATAAGTAAAAATACAGTTAAGCAGGATATTTAAATTATAAGCAGTAGAATTAATATAGTGAATTAGAAAGCTAACTAAAGAAAAGCTCAGTGAATATTAAGAGAATCAAATTTAACAAACTGGTTTTGTATACAGTGGATAGGCTTGTCAAAAGGGTTCATACATAATATGTATTTTATGTTAAAAATATTGGCCAAACAAGTACTCAAAATAACTGTGCTTTTCTATATATCCTCATGAACACTGATCCTACTGATCTGATTTTAAATCCTACTGATTTAAAATTCAAAAATAACTCAAAATCAGGCCTTTCATTAGATCTATAGCTTCTCTCCAAATGATAAACCAGAAACATAATACATAAAAATTAATACATACTCATTTTCCTCCCATGACCATAAAGGCTCATGAACTAGAACTAAAAGTCAAAAAATTTTGGGAAATGTACTTTAATATATACAGCACTTAGCAGAAGTTTTAATTGTTTAAAATACTTCTAACAAGACAAGTTTTAAGCTGCTTGTTTAAACTAAATAAATAAACTGTAAGAGTAATGAAATCTGGTAGCTGCGCTTTCGTTAGGCTCCTTATTTAGGACCAGAATTTTTGTGGATGTTTAAATAAATGCAAAACTGTCTGAGGGTGACAATGAATCCTGCTTCTGAAGTGAGATGATCTTAATGAATTGAGCAGACTAAGAAGATTTGATTCTTAAATGTAGACAAAGTTTCAGGAGAAAAAAAAAAAAAAAAAACAACACAAAGAAAGAAATGAAGAATACTTCTGAAAAAATCTCTCTTCAACTCCCTATTCAGTATAAAATACCCATATGGTAGTTTGTCAGCACTCAATTGCCTTCCCCTACTCTATTACAGAGACGGTGCAAACTTTAAAAATTGTGTGTTTTGGATACATTTCTGCATGTGGTCTCTGATTTAAGTATGCAGATTAAGCAGCAATCTGTGATCAACAGGAGCATAACAAACCATCATTTATGGATGATAAAAATAACCACAAAAATGCCATCTTGCAATGTAGCTTATCAGCAGAATACCAGTACTGACACTTGATTCAGTAGACAGTAGTCACTCTGTCCACTGGAAGGAAGCAAGGAGTCCATTTCTCTTTCAAAATGCAATGCAGGATCATGGTACACAAGCTAGCTGACTAACTGAATGACTCCGTTGCAGATTTTAGTCTTGAAAACTGTGTGGCTTTATCGCTAGCTCTCCATGTTTTGCTTTGGCAGCTACCAAGCTGAATACGTAAAGGTTTCCTTCATATGTCATAAATATTTCTTTCAAACTACTACAGAAACATTCAAGTAAGTGTTACATTGAGCTGAGGACCTGTATTTCTCATAATAAGCAATGCCATTATTTGTAGCATATATTATTAACATATAAGTTACCAACCTCCTTTGCCAAAAACTATTACACTTAAGACTGCCATATTTTAAAAACAGGAAGTCAGGATAATGGTGTCATGTTACTGTAAAGCACTGACCTTCACAAATGAAAGTACTTACCAGAGAACTGTTTACAGTGTTATCTGTTGTACAAGCAGCAAAATAACCTTCAGCATCTGCAAACTAATTACAGAACCTTAGATGTAATAACCTACCAAGGCAGAGTTATTAATAACTGAAATTTTTTGAGAATTAGTTTTTTAATGCCTTTTTTCATAATTCTATAACAATCCCCTCTCTCCCTCCAGCCCTCCTCCCCAATGAAGAAGAGGGCTTACAAATTCAGTAAATAATTTCAGTAATTTCTTGTACCTCTTGGAGAACCCCATTGAATTCAACTACCCAGTTATCAATGCAGGATCAGGCTGTTAGAATGCCAAAACCTGTAAAGTTGAGTCTCAGCAAGACATGCTCCACTAAATTATTGTGTATGTATTAGCAACAATGTTTCCTCATTTTATTGAGGCAAAGTTCCTTTGCATAAAACCCTGGAACTTTGCCTTAGTTTTAACAAGACTTAAATTAGGACAAAGTCAAGTATCATTTTTCCTCTTCCTTTCTGCATCTTAACAAGCACTACTACCCCTGTTCTCTGACCTGCAGCTCACTGTTCCACCATGCTGGTAAGAAATCTGTTAAGCAAAGCCTCAAATGTGGAAGAGGGCTTAAAAGTAAGGTATGAATGTTTACCCGTGCAATCACTCTTGAAATCAAAATCTATACATGTATAATTTGTTCCAGATTAATAAACACAAGATATTTCAAAGACAGACACTTGTAGTAATTATACAGCTTAATATTTAACGAAACTCCTGGGGGGGTGGAATTTTCCAACTGCACACTACAGTCCTGTCTGTACTGTTCTTTTGAAATATGCTAACATCAAAAGTAGTGGCTATTTCCTACAAATTATTTTAAAAGTTACTTTTTATAGGATTAGAAAGAAAAAATGGGATTCTGGTAGCGCTGTCATGAGTGCCACAAAACGTGACAGATTCAGCGCTTCTGCTCATTGCTGTCCAGTTCATATGAGGTTTTATTACCTCTTTCTTTGCAATAGCACTGCCTGAGATTCAGTTGGTCAATATATCCACTACAATTCACACTATGCAGTAGCCCCTTATTCTACTCATCTGCTTAGATCAATAAATTTGATCAGTATAATTGCTCTGTACAACTAATCATCCTTTAGTGCCTTCATCATCCTTGTCATTACTGCCAATAAAGAATCTGTAAATTCTGTTTATTTCCCGATTATCTTATGAGATACTGAACAGCATAAAGTCTAACATGTGCCATACTATGCACAGACATGTGATATTAAAGGCTGATCTACTAAAAATTGTTTCAAGATATCAACCAACCCTAATTGTTCTATGTTTTTAACACAAGATTTGTTTAAAAACAAAAGGTTTAGGGTTTTTTTTGTTGTTGTTTTGTGGTATGTTTTTTTAATAAAAATCATTTGGCTTAATGTCACATAACACTTCAGTTATTTAAGTATGTTACGCCTACAACTGTCACTATCAGTCAAGTCTAGTACATCCAGAAAACTTGAAATCAGTTTCTTTCATACAAGCTATTTTCTATAAAGACATGTTGATTAACAGCATGTTCTTGGATCAGATTTTCTGTTATTTTAATGTAAGATTAATATCAGGCCAAACGCCTTACTGCTTCCTGAGTCCTGCTGTTCAGCATTCTGAAACACTGGCACAGAACAAGCGCTCTTCCGGGCATCTCTAATTTCCTTGGGAAAAAAAGTATGTGTTTCTATAATATGGCAATAATTTTAGACTCTAGCACAAACCATGCCTAGTTCTAGAATGGGCAACAGAAGGTCACTCATGCATAAAGGCTATAAAAAATACAATATTAACAAAACCATAATTCTACCACCTTTCCTAAATGACTTTAAAAACCTCACAACCTCTTAGCAAACAGTTCATAGTTCTGCCAGAAACAAAAAGAGTTGGTAATAAAATCAAATACAAAGTTCAAATACTGATTCCATTGGTTATAGATGGTAGGGAAGTAAATGGGAACCAACAGCAGCCATTCTGATAAGCTCTTCTCAAAAAGAATTACCCTCTGTAACCGTCCAAGATAAAATACCAGGCTAGACAGGACAATGGTCTGGCCCAGCAGAGCATTTCTGATGATTCCTGATGCATTTCATACTGCTTTTTTCCTTTATTTTCTTCCTCTCAAGACTACTATTATGATAGCCGTGCCCTCATGTGCCGTGATTCAGTTTAACTGCTTTTCTGAAAGAACTACTTAACAAATACATAAACTTTGCCTTTCTGTAGTCCCTATTTTAAGTTTTTTTCTGCACAAACTTCAAATATCGAAACATTTATAAAGTTAAAATACTTACAAAAGCTGCATGCCTTCCACGAAACCCACGAGTACACTGTTGCCTCCATGGTTTCCAAACAATAAATCCCAAGAGGTATAGAACAAACATGGATGTTTTTGCAAATGTACTGAAAAAAGGTTTGTTGTACTTTGTAAAAACATACTGTGGAAAGAAAATAATTGCAGCATCCAAAATTACCAATTAGGTGAGAATTCACAAGATGAATGGTTTTAAGCATACAGTCCAAAACAGTCCGGTTCCCAAAATGACAGTGCCATGAGTACTGGCATGTATGACCAAAAGACTCAAGTGGCCTTACTTATTCTGGGGGTACCCTCACCCAAGCTATCTTAAAAACCAATAAGAAAGTGCTGAGCCATTTTGTAAGACACTATGCCACTGGAAAACAGCTACTTATTTATTGTGTCTAACCAAGGAGCATACTGATATGCCACTGAACTCAAATAAGACTGAAAAATACATTTACATACAAATATTTTCTAAATGAAAGGCCACTTTTATCAACAATAGCATATTAATCACAAATTAGAGAAGATTACTTTGATTAAGTAACATTTCAGTATCAATAGTGATTCCACTAGCTCATTGGAAGAGTTTTCTTAATATAAGAGCATCTTAAACACAAACATTTTTATATGCTTAGTTTCAAAAACTAGTATAGAATGTAACTTTATGACAATTCAGAAACCTGAATTTGACAAGAATTTATTAAAAACTCAGTTTCCATTGCTAAAGCTCTGGTTTAAGTCCCAAAAATTAACAAGAAGTAAATAGCAGATCAGTTTCAAGATAGTGAACATATGAACTAGATTATGACAAACTTGTCTGCAATTATAGGGCTTAACTCCATGACCTTGAGTCCTTTGGTCCTAGACTTCTAGATGTTCTGAATTACCATCTACTCTACCATACCACCTAGCCTGCAGTGTCAAAGCTAATTTACTACTTCTCGGGAAAAATATGGGTATTATTTTAACATGGCAACAAGCACAACGAACTCCCTAATTACAGTACACAGTTATGAGCTTATGTTGTTTAATTTTAAAGTCATTGGTAACACCTGCCATGAAAGCAACAGTCACCGAGTTGAGCTTGTTACTAACTTTTAGTGGATACAGGTTAGTTCACTAACCCAAAGGATATCGTCTTCCATGTCCTGAAAAGGTGGTTAAACATTACACTAAAAACACTCATTGAGTGTTTGAGTGACTATGTTTCTGCTGCATCTTTCCCTCAGGCATTTATTTTCCTTAAGATCCACGGAACAATACTTACAGAAGTGAGTTCTGAAGAAGCAACCCATATCACGTCAACGAGGAGAAGAATGACAATTCCTAGAGCCATTCGCCTACGCTGAGTGTATGAACTGCTCTGGGAGCTCATTCGATTCATGATAAAAACCCACACCATTTGTAACCTATTCAAGATCAATAAAGGAATAAAACCCAAAAGATTATAAATGGTGACCAAAAAAAACAAAGAAATAGAGAAAAACAGTGGGAGCAAGCGTTTCATATATATGAAATGCACCCAATATGCCAGGAAACACATGCTTATGTTTATTAAAAAGCATATCTTTCAAAGATTTGTCATGAGATTTTCAGAGACAGTAGGTGCGATTAGAATTAAGTCCAGACTTCTCAAGAATTTATCAACTGTTCTACCACTGAAATAAGCAAAAGTAGGTAAAACATGCACTGCCTTTTTGGAATTTCTACTCTATGAGTTCTGCAAAATTTGAAATATTTATGTTTTAGTAAATTTAGATACTCTAAGCTGACAGCAGAAATTATTTTGATGTGTCATGTCAAATATAATTCTACTAAAGGTAGTCAGAAACGTGTCTCAACTTTGGCATTCAACAAGCATTCCTGAAGACACAGCAACACATCTGGGTGCATTATGATCCCCCAAACTGTAAAGGGATTCAAGAAAAAAAAATATTTAATTGTAAACTTACAAAATTAGACTACACGTGCACTTGAACTTAAGAGATTTACGTATCTGTTTGGTAATTAATGAAATACAGGCATGCACCAATTCTAGCGAAAAACCTATCAAACTAAGAGAAAGCATATAATATATGCAACAGAAAGCTTTGCCTATTAAAAAACCCCAAAACATGAATAATGATTTTGACTATGTCCCAGTATGTTACACATAGGAATAATGAATTAAGAACACTTCATACTCCGAGAAATCAAAACTACATCAATAAACTAGGTTTAAGCTTGTCATTTGGTACAAAAGTGCTTGACAAAGTCATGCAGACTTGCCACAAATTACAGCATAAAGTTTGGATTTTGACACACACAAACCTATTATCCTTTTCATATAAACACCTCACGGCTCCTAGAAGTCTTTGTTCAAGGTAGTAATAGAAAGGTCTCAATTTAAGCAATTCTAGTGAACTGTCAGAAAGAACAGCTGGGTTTAAATGCTTAAAGCCAACTGCTTTTACATACTGGAAGAGTAAGAGTATATAGTTCAACAGAAAATTGTGAAGATATTGCTTGGGCTGCAGAAATTCGTATTAGGAAGACGACTATTTGCAGTTAAAACATTAAAATGTATGCAGATGAGCATTACAAAGTGTAAATAGATCATGACCAACCTTTGTTCCTTTTCCTTCAGTAGGCAGAATACTTCTGCTTCATTCAATGCACAGAGCAAACACAAGAGAACAGAACTGATATTGTTTGGGTTGGCCAAAAATGTGGTACATCATGACTTTAAAGGGCTTGACTTTGCACAACTTGCATTAAAAGTAAGTATTAACATTACTGAAAACACTGAAGTTATGTTAAGAGATCGCTAAAGTATTTTCAAAAAAATAAAAAAAGTGAGGTAAACAAGCTTTTAAAAATGTTGCTTGTGTTTTAATTAAAAAAAAATTACAAGATTCACTGGACCTACTCCAAACAAATGCTAACCATGAGCATACCAGACCAACATGCATTCTTACATCCACTAATGCTACTAGAGGCTGATTCAGATCTGTGATACAGCTTTACAACTGCCCATTAGAAGAACTAAATTTAGGAAACCCTTCAATTTTATGATTAAAAAGATTCAAATACAAGTGACAGAGACTGATATCTCATTCATCAGCCTACTTGTGCTAGAATCTTTTACATATTTTCTAATGAACCTCAGTAAGATACGCATATGGTAGTTCTATGATTAACATTATTTATGTATGTATTTTAAAAACCAGTTTATCAGGAGTTAATTTGCTACAGATTACATAACATACCCTGCTGTTTACCATCACAAAGGTAGTGAGTATTTGAGTTTGAGAGAACTCCTCAAGAAACTGAAATCTAATTCACCTTTATGGAGGAAATCTTGACTCTTCTAGTAGAGGTGATCTGCTTTGCTAATACAGTTCAGTGAATTTAAATTACAATTTGTTTTTTCCACGTGTCAACATACACTTACTGTCTTTTCATTAAAAATTATTTATGAATGAGACAGTGCTATAATGTCTTCAGTGAGGAAGCTACATGATTTCTTTTTTCCAGACTAGCCTATTCCTCAGATTAATGACAAATGCCCAAATATGCACAAAGTGCATTTGAGATCACTACACTATTTCCCACCTTTGACTCATGCCTCTCCTTTGCAATACGGTCTCTGCCATGTTCAAATCTTGCCACTTTTTCCTCCATTTCTCAAAGGGCTTCTTTCCAAAGAAAAATCAACAGGAAGAGTTCCTGAAGTATAATTATATCACTAGATCTATGCTGATATATTCAATGTGTGGGCATCAGTTCTGGATAATTATTCTGCTTTTCTGATAAAATACTGGGATTGACAAAAGAAAGCAGAAGTCTGTAAATAGGGAGGGGCAAAGTTATGAAAGACTCAGCAAGGAAGAACAGTTTTTATTTGATACGGAATAAAGGAGAAAACATCTGTTCTCAAACAGAGAGTAAGTAGGGATATTCTTAAACCTGAGTAAGCTAACAGAAAGGGTTTCATGCTTGAAAACTTATAAGGGTATTTTCAGTTTTTATGAATTGGTCTAATAGATACTACATATTACACTCTACAAACTTTGGCTTCATTTTATTATGACTACTATAATGGCCTACAAACCATTATATTAAGTTATACTATATATAGACTACAAATTGCTCATGTGCTGTGTAACATACAGCAAAAATGGAAGCTGGACATAAAACAGTTCCAAAGGAACTAGAAGGAAGAAATCTCATTCCTTGTCAGGCTACAGCACGACACATGAACAGTGGTAAGGTATACCAGAAATGGAAAAATGCAGGTAGGAAGGAGGGGGAGAGGTAGCTGAGACATCAATTTGACATGTCTACATCACATGCTTGCATCCCTAGATCTTCTGTTCTCACCAGAAACTGCTTCAAAGCATATAGCACATATTGTGCACATTCTGTAGTTGCTTAATACTGTACTCAGCTTGTCTACATTAGGCTTGTACAAATCCCTTACTTTAAGATCCCTCAGCAGAAGGGAAGTAAAGGATGCTAGAATATCTAGTACTTCTTAGATAAGAGGTTACATAGAAAGTTATTCAGAGTGTAAGTACACATTGCACCATTTCTTTTCTACCTATAAGCAGATTTTAAAATTCTAATTAAAGAGCCCATACTTATGTCTTGAAGTTTTTTATATGTTTCAGTAATAGCTGCTATTACTTTCTCATTTGACTACAAAGTGTCTGTTTAACATTCCTGTGTGCCTAATATAGCCGTTTCCTTCATAACAAGGAAAAAAGCTTAACAAGGAAGGGCGACTACAGAGTTTTCATCATGCAGCAAGATGCACCTTCAAGCTAGTTTCTGACTAAAAAAATTACAAAGCAACAATACTAAAATGCCTATAATGTTCAGCAGAAAAACAGAACCCTCTTGAAACTTATATACTAAGTTTTAGGGCAGAATTAAAACCTGTAAAACTTCACACAGAATGCAGACACAAATAGAAACTACTATTTTGAGAAGTTTTAGACAGACACATTACCCCACTTACTGACAAAGCAAAAGGTATGCCTGAAATTGTAATGAAACACAATTCCACACATTTCTTTATATTTAGCTTCTGTACATTGACAGCAATATGCTCTAACAAAAATTAACACAGAAAGAACAAGATATACTTTTCTTATACATACCTTCCACAATAACTGTAAAAGACCAAACAAAAAATGCTAACAAACTTCACACATCATGTCAAAGTGAAGATAGTCTCCTAAAAAGACAAAAAAAAAAGAAAGCAAAGTTTTAAAATTTGTATGTGTGTGTGTATATTAAGCACTTACCATTGCAAAAAACAAATGTCTGCTGCAGCTCGAGTCCTACATGTTAGGGATATAAAGATACAGAACCTCAAAAATTGGTCCACAGCAAAAATGCTAGCAGGACAGCACTGAACTGCAAGAAAACAGGATCATTTACTATTTTTGGTATTTCACAAAACATGAACCCTTCCTTAATAACTGAATATAAGAGGCTCACATGAGAAAGAAGCAGCTGACGATGTTCAGTTCTAAATTTTTAAGTATGCAGAGAAAGGCCATATTTCTTAGGCCTACACACCTAAGCAAAGAATTTAAATGTTGGAATTAGGAAGGCAGTGAAAGAGCATATAGGCTCATTGGCCTTGAAATAATCTAGAAAGATAAGACACCTCCACATTATTTCTTATGGCATTCTTTCCTTAATTTGATACTGTATTATTACTGTTTCCAAAAGTAAAACACACTTACATAAAACTTTTTTTTTGTTTTATACTCAGACCCTATGAAGACATTCAACAAAACCCACTTTAAAATTGTTATATAGGGAAAGAAACATTATACATAAAGGACTTCAGAAAAAAAATTGTTATGTATAATGTTTCTTTCCCTATACAAAGTACTTTGGGAAAAATGTTATACTAGACCAATTGGAAGCCCATCTAATCTGCAATTATTTGCAAATCCAGATGTTGGCAAGTATATGGTGCTTCAAAAGAAGACACCACAAAACTGGAACTGACAACCAAGAACAATAAAGCTGCAAGTTTTATTGCCCAGAAGCACTGGAATTTTTTTTTTCTCTTATTCACATGAAACCTCGCTAAGCTCTGTTTTAGGGATATCCTGTATCTACAGGAATCATACCCAGTATTAATGTCACACATTAGTGCATAGAACCGAGGTTTCACTAAGGGCAAAACGAAATGTTTACCTTAAATTTTGCCTTTGATTACCTGTCAAGCAGGACTAAAATTTTATAAACTGTGAATAGGAGGCAAAAGTTAAACTTTTCACCTATTGCAAATTATATTAAGGGGTAGACTATAAAGGTGGACCACACAAGCCTATGATTCAGCCTTCACTGAACTCATCAAGATTTACACACTGCTTAGCATCCAGCAAGTTCAAGCCCTTTACTGCACAGTTTAACAAATGACTGTAGCTGGTTAAAAAAAAAAAATTGAAGATGTAGTTTTAAGACACAAGCATGTGGTTATCCATCTTCTATACACAAAGCCTATGCTCACTGTAGGTCCTGAACACCTGTTTTAGTTCAGTGTCCTCACATACGAACAGTAGCTGCTGGTCATACTTTTCTTATGCTACCAATCTCTACCAATCAGAGGTTCAGATCACTATCTCAGATAACCAAGACTTAAGCCAGAAGACTTATATCCATACAAAGCTTGAACAGTTTGTGCATGCCTAATTTATGCACCCAAAAGAACTGAATATAACAATAACAAAAATAAATAGAAAGCAAAAAAATGCTTAAAAATTCTTCCCTCCATGCATGCTAAACCACATATCAGTAAGAGAAAGATACTATTCAGTTGCTTACTTTTGGCCCCTGCTTAATCCATATTAGCTATACGCAAGTAACCAGGTACAGAACTTGCACCTAAATTCAGTTATTATGCAAGACATGTATCTTACCCTCCATCAGCACACAAGATCTGCTGCAGGCTGTAGTCCTGAGGAGCTGATTACACAGAAGCCTGTTCAATGCTTATTACCAACAGTTAACCCATTTCAGGATAATGATAAAAGTTTATCATATATTAATATAACATCTAACACCTAAAATGAGAACTGTACAGGACACCTCTCCCTAAGAATATAGCTTTACCTTTACAAAACACTTGATTCATCAAGTGCCCAGAGTGAAAAATTTAAGCAACCAGGAGACATACAGGCTGATGTAAAAACAATGGTTTAAAAGCAAATACAATATTCTACTCTATTAAACACAGTAGAAACTTCAGCATGTTTGCCTTTTGTTTCCATTATTACGAAATAAATGTCCTTTCCACATGGTGTAACTTTCAATATACCAGCTGCAATTTTACATTTGAAGGAATATTCATTTAAAAGGCATTTCTTAATATCATTATAATTTTCTGCAAACTGCACAGAGATTTTTAACTTTTTTTTTTAAACTTTATTTACCATTTTAACAATGTTAGGGTTGGTGCTGTCATCTTGTGGGATCATTTTTCAGCCAGTTACAGGAAGATCTTCTGAAAAAAATAAACAAACAAACAAACAAACAAAACCCACCACTAAAAAAATATACTTAACTTTCCTTGTCATAACACTGTATTTTGTTTTTAAAACGTTACAGTATCCTAGATCACTAAAGCTGAGTCATCACTTTATGACACACACAAAAAAAAAATGACCTCATTATGTAGTCTACAACATATGTTCATGCAGCTGATTACACTAAAGCCAACAGGCTCAGTAGCCTGTCCAACTATACTGTTCTGAATATGCAATAAGTGACTTCTGAGGACAGGATGTATAACTCCACCATTGATACTTAATGTGCAATCTTACTTCTATAGCACTAAGTGTTTCTTTGTGCAGATTACCAGTTTTTGTCATATTAAAAGTTCCAAAAGTTCCAAAAAGAAAAATCATATAAAGTTCATGAAATAGCTTTTATTGTATTGACAATTAGGGAAGTGAACATTATGAATAAAAAAAAAAAATTTAAAAAACGGCCAATCATTGCAAAACAGGAGTATCCCCCCCCCAGTACATAATAACAAGAATAGCAAGAGACCCAGAACAGCAGCTCAGTCACAAAGCATGATGTGGGCAAGTCAACTTGAAATTCTTCCCTGTATTTACTTAAGATTATTTCACATACAATTTGAAAGACAACATACCAAGATAAGGTTTGAACACAGAATAAATGGTTGAGTTTTTCCAGTTATACTGGCTGCTCAAATAATACGTGTTCTGGGTTACAACTCTCCCTTTAACACGTACAGTTATCACGTGATTCTCATTTCATATTTGATTACTTTCAAGATAAGATAAACAGAGACACTGCTTTGACTCTAACCAGAAAAAAGCTGAAAGTGAACTGACAGACATTTTACACCCATCCTTCTACATCTGGAAATGTACATTAAAGTGACATTAATTTAACACAACTCTGACCTCCACTCAACTTTCAAGGGGTATCATGGGATGAGAGCAAAACCAAGAATCTTCAGAAGAGATGGAACGGTGAGCCTTATGCAACATGACAGTTATATTCATTACAGCCCTGTAATCTTTACTCAAGGAAGGAAAGTTTACTGTAGAATCTGTACAGTGAAGCAGAAGACCCAAAAAAAGGTGACTGAAGCAAAGTTTTTCATGCCAGTACTGAGTACTGCAAGTAGAGATCAGTTCCTAGCTAAATAAGAAGTTACACAAGACCAAAGTTTGCACAGAAAATACACTAATTTTAGTTCCAAGTTAAGAGAATTTAGCTACACATAAAGAGATGTTTCAGGAATCTGGCAGTGCATAACGTAACAGTCATACAATCAAACTGTCATGGTACAGCTGGATCCTGGTATCTGAGGAATAAGAGGAACATGTTTCCTACTTGGCACTTACCCAAAAACTCACGAAACAAAGTTTCAAACAAATTTTCTTATACAGAAGTAGTAATGCAGAATATTAATCTATTGTACACTTTGGAGTCTTTACCAGCTACCAGAATATCTTACCACATACTTCTGAGGTTCATTCATAGAGCATACCAGCATGACTACAACCCTGTTTGGACATAAACATCTATGACCCCATGGGAGTTAGACACATACTACTTTCAGGTTAGCAGAGTGAAAGTTGACAAGTGGAACTGACATTGCCCTCCTTCTTATGCTCTTCCAATAAGATTAGAAGAAAAATCTTCACGCCAAGCTGCCAAGGCCTCTTTAAATGTTACCATATACAGAGCAATCTCCTAGCCACCAGTAGCTATATATTTAACATTACCTAGAGAATTACAAGTGACATCTATTTCACATACTACCTACCCATCTAATCTTGTCTAGGGCAAGACAACATATCACGCTTTGTCACAGGATAAACAGCCACAGATAAGATCAAGCAGAGCAGCCTTCAAAACTACACGTCACACTTGCATCTGAAAGCTGAGCCTTCCAGGCATACCAGAAATCGGCAAAATCACGGCATTCAGAAACGTGTTTTTAGAGTTAAAGGGGTCTTCTCCTTCCTGCCTGCCGGCAGATATCTTTGGGGAAAAGTAGCAGGAACAAAGAAGAGAAGGAAGTGAGTAGGTCTCCCTAACACACTCAGAAAAAAGTGGATGCCCGAGGAGAAAGAAATACGGCTCAAGCCCTGGGGATCACAGAGGAGGAAGAATGAGTATCCCTCCTGCACTCGCACGTAAAACAAACACTGGAGACCGCGGGGGGGAGAGAGACGCAGCCCAAGCGGGGGGAAGCACGAACCTCCTCGCACCTCAGGCGAGGCCGGACGGAGCGCCCGTCACCTGCCACCTCGCTCCCGGGTAAGCGGAGCCCCTCCACACACGTCCCCTCCTTCCCCGGGCAGGGCGGGCGCACCCCCTCAGCTGACTGAGGCGGGGAGAGGAGAGCAATTTCTCCCAACACAAACGTGCGTGGGATGGGGCAAAGTTCCCCTCCCTGAAGCCAAGCGGGGCCCGGTCTCGCCCCCCCTCAGCCCTGCGGGCCGGAGCGGGCGAGGCCTCTTGCCCGCGGCACCCCCGGAGGCGACTGACAGGCGCGGAGGGGCTGAGGAGGCAGCAGCCGCGCACTCCGTGGCCCGCCTCCCGCCGCGCACGGCCGCTTGCGGCTCGCCGCAGCCCCGTCCCCGCGACGGCGGCGGTACCTGAGGCCGCGAAGAGGCCCGGAGCTCCGTCCGGCGGCAGCGGCGGCACCGCCCGCTTCCCTCCCCTCACCTCCTTCCCGCCCGCCCTCTAAGATGGTGGCGTGCGCGAGCGGCGGCAGCTGCGCCGAGAATCCATCCCCGAGACAAGCGAGCGAGCGCCGGCCCCGCCCCGCCCGCAGGCCGTCCCCATCGAGCCGCTCGGCCATCCGCTGGCCACCCCTGCCGGCCGCGGGCGCGGAGGAGGAAGAGGGCAGGCGAACTGAAGATGGGGAAGTGGGCTGGAGGAGGAAACTGCTCTGTCGGAAAGAGGGAAGGAGGAGCAGCCGCAGGGCGCCAGACCCTCGGGAAATGTCCTACAGCGCAGTGAGGTGGTTCTTAGTTTCTAAGTTACCCTAATCTTTGCACCCTGCGAGACAAAAATCCCACAGGACCGGGAAGTAGCGGCAGCTAATTAAATTCTTAAAATAGATGTCCGCTTCGCTGTCAACATGCTTTTAATAGCATAAAAAAAAGTGAAATTGTATCGACGTATAAGCTACCGTAAAGCACAGTTACCTTAAGTTTAATTCTGATATGTGTAAGTTGCTGAATGACCAAGCTGGAAAAAGAAACATTAGGCAAACTTAAAATCTACCAAAAAAAAAAAAAAAGTGATTAAAATAAACTAGCGTAGGCTTAGATGGAATTGCAAAATCAGGTTGTGGCCTTGTTTGTGTTGGTTCTGTGGTTACCTCCTCATAGTTAACTGTTGATTTGTATTTAAGAATTGAGCTCATAATACCACCTAAAAATGGTATGTGCAATGTGTTGCAGATTATTCTGTATTCATATGTTAACATAAGTGCATCTTTTTGCAAAATTCAACTGTTACATATTTTGGGAATTTTACAGTAAAAACTGCTAGGAAATAACGGTAAGCAATGTATACAGATGAGTGGAAAGCTAAATTATATTTAATTGTAAGTAGGTGATACATATGATATAGCTGTGAAATTAATTTGTTATTCACGCTTACAAACTGTTGAAATAAAACAAGATATTTTGCCCTTCTTACAAGTTAGTGATTGAAGAGGTCTGTTATCTCATATAAAATTGTTACATTTTATCATCATATGTCTGGGTGAGTGTTACTGTTAGGCTTGAATTATTTCATGTATATAAATAAAAGTTATTTCTTAAGAAGGAAAGAAAAAACTTTTAAGAACTTTTATTCTGAAACTGGTTTGAGTTTTTTTGTGAGCCTGCATTTCTTAATAGAGCTGGTTTTTATTTGCACATAGTAGCACTAAGAGACATCCAACAAGCTTGATGCCTTATAAAACTGCTTGTTAGAAGTAGTAAAATACAATCCCTACCCTGAAGCATTTATAGTCTAAATGGCACAAGGAAATGCAGTGTCAAACTGTCTTTTTTGGATGTGTTTTGAGTATGTATTAAAAATGATACTGTATTGATTTGTTGTGCTTCTGTTCTCACTATCTTCTGCCTTGAAGCCAAAATTGACAAAATATGATGCTTTTACATGAAATTTTGACTTTATAACTTTGGAAAGAGATTTTAGGTAAAATTAATTTCTTAGACAAAACTGCAGGAAAATAGCAGTCGTCTTGAAATAGCACTTTCTATGGAATTTGAAGAAGCCGAAAATTGTATAAAATGTAATTACAAAAATGTGTATGCATCTCACAGCATCTGATTTTCTTAGGTCTTGCAAGTCTTTGCTCCAAGTATTTATACTGAGACTTGGTAAACTTACGTGGCTTATCCAAGGTCGGTTGGTGGTTACGTGGGGAAACCTGAGAAGACAAACAGAGTTATGACTATAGTACTCTGTCAGAGAAACTACACATAATACTTTTTTTTATAGCTAATAGTGCTTTTACTAAATAATATTATGAAAATTATTATGCATCATTTATATTAAAATGGGGTGAATGTTTCATATTTTTAAAAAAGCTGCATGTGTTTTTCTGATCAGGGAGAATAAATAAGGCAACAGTGAAAGTGTAGATTCTCAGCCTCTTCCATCTTACCTGATCTTGCAGTGATAGAAAAGCTCTGGAAAAAGGGAATTCACCTTTGAGAGCTAGCATAATAAATCTCTGCTTGGTTTGCTGCCCCGGGCAAGTGCTGTTCCACAGTGAGTGGCAGTAGCTGGTGCTCAGGATGGCAAAATATATGCGAAATGCTCAGATTTTATATCTTCCCTTCAGTCTCCTTTGACAGTGGAAAGCATATGAAATCCCAACTCTTTCTGAGTGTAGTTCCATATGTCCTCTCTTGTATGTGAGTTGTCTTCCTTATTTTTTATGAGACTATGCAGTTTGCATCTCAATGTGGCAACACAGCTAAATCCAACTTGTTAATGTTTTGATTTTAAACATTTTGACTGAGGCAGGCAAACAGGAGAAAACTGCCATTCTTAAGGTGGAGTGCCAAACTTCTCTTCATCACTGGAGAGGCACTTAACGCTGTGGTTCCTGCAGCATTTGAAAAAAAAAAAATGGGTCAACATTGTCAGAAGCTCAGAAGTTTGTAATTTTTACACTTAGAAATATCACAGTATTTTTATATATCACTATATTTTTAGCTCTTGACTAAGTAATTTGCTTCCTATTGTAAAAGTTCACATGGTGATCTTGTGTCTTCTCTGAAAGAAACTATTATAAGAATGATTTCTTTTCCCCTTTTTTTATTACTGTTCCTTTTTTAGGAATTGGAGTTACAGTAATCACATGTAATAAAACTGTGTATATTGCAAACATACATTGCATATTTTTTTTTTTTGCTGTGAATATTTTAGTTAGATAAATAGCACTTTTATAGGCAAAGCAAAATTATATCTATTTCCCAGCAGCACAGTAGTATTTTCATAAGAAAAAACATCCTCAATTTTATTTTACAGACCTGCTAAATTGCACTTATGAAGAAAATTTGAATTTAGTTGCTGCTCATGTGTATTCTACTTATGAGAATGTAATAGCTGATTTGGATGAAATAGATCAGATCCCAAGAAGGAAATTTAATACTCTGTAGGTCTCATAACAGATCTTTACATAGGAACTGAATCTGCTTATTTTAGAGAAATGCTTCCTTCAGAAGGATTTTGATCAGGTCTTTGATGAACAAGATGTTCATGTTAATGAACAAGACAAAGCAGCAGAAGAAACTGTATTATAATTTGAACTGAAAAAGTCAGTTTTGATCAGCTTCTGTTGTCCTTACGGGAAGGGTCTAGTCTAAGTGTTCAGGACTAGACTCAGTGTAGGATCCATGACAGCAGAGTTTTCTCTTGTTCTGTTGGTTTAGATCAAAAGTCCATCTAGCTCAGAATTGTGTCTCCATGATAACTGGTAATGGATGCCTGGGAAAAGGGTATTGGAAACAAGGCACTTAGAGAGTAGTTGTTTCCATGGCACAACCTCATAGTTTTTAGAAATAAATGGTTTACAGCATCCTTATCTGGAAGTCTGTAATTCAGCCAATATAGTTAATAGCTCTTGATGGACCTATGAACTTGGCTAATCCCTTCTGTGAACCCAGTTATACTGTAAAACATTAGCTGTTAAGGATTTATTTAGGTAGTCTTGTGGCACAAAAGAAAATGCTTTATTTTGCTTGGGTTTAGCCCACTAGTCTTATCACATAACTTAAAATAGTTGTTCCACTTCACCTTATTTGCACCATTTGAGTTTTAATGTATCTTGTAGTTGTCCTTAACTGCCCTTAGAGTGTCCTCACATCCAAAGTCCCACTTTGTGTGAAGCCACTTGTGATTGAGGGGATGGTTCTATTGCTTGACTATCTTCATTGCCATCCCTTGTTCCTGATCCAATTCTTGAGATGCTGAAATGAAAACATCAAAATTTGGGTATATTATGAGTTAGATAGTTACAATTTCCATTTTGTTCTCAGTCCTCTTTTGTGTATTTACAAACATTTTGTATTTTTGACCCTTGCTGAGCTCTTACACAGCTGTTTTCTTAACTGTTTTATGTGTGACAAGGCTCTAAGAAACTTGAGTGCTTAAAACTGTATTATTTTGAATCAAATTTATACTGATTACTATGAAAACTACTGCTACTTACAGGAAAAATGTTACGCTGCAGATGTATTAGAAGCAAAAACCACAAATACTTTTGCAATGTTGCTTTTTATCAACCATTACTTTTAATAGCTGTAGAAAGTGAACTAGAATTGAGAGCTTTTTCTGCTTCCTACTGAACATTACTTGCAAATATTAGCTAGTAATAAGATTACAGGCTAATAAAATAACTCATTTGGGGAACTTGTCATCACTTATTTCAGTTTCTTTACTCTGCTGATTTATAATAGTAAAGAAAACAGGAATCTTAATTGGCAATGGGATTTCCCAGGCTGAAAATGTCTAAATTGCTATCACTCAATTATTTTCAGTAGATGAATTGTGATCATAATTTGTTAAAAAAAGGCAATTTTAAAAACCATTTTGAAGCCTATCCAAGCAAAGCAAAAAGTAAATGGAAAGTAAACCTTTCAGAAGTGTTCCCAATTACGGAATTACCACACCATGGAGAAAAAACATATGCAGGAGGGGACTGCACACCTAACCTTCATGCGTGTTGACAAGTAGAGAGTCATTTGAATGCCATAGCTAGCAGAAATGCATGTGTGAGCATGAGTACCTGCTCTGTCTGGAGATGCAATCCAAAAAAGCAAACAGGCCTTAACATAGAGTCAAATGTAATTTTTACTTACACCGAATATTCTCATAAAAGCAACTTTCTAATGCTCAAGTCAGGCATTTTTCCCAGCGCAAGGCTGAACAGTTGGAATTGCATGCAGTCTGACCCTGTGTGTTCAGGAGAACACAGAACAGATTTTGATATTTGTTCTTTTACACATTCCTGTATGAATAATCACAATGATTCACTGAGGCTCATTGCAACATAAGGTACCATTCAAAGTGAATTGCAGTATTGCCCAATATAGTAATAGTTAACTGATCCCTTGCTGGGCATGCATAATGTTCAAGATAAGTCAGGTATTCTCATAAGAAGGGCCTAAAGCGAAGGAACAAATGTCCCATATTGATTCTTACAGTATTAGCATGGGAGACGTACTGTGTATATATAGATTCTATATATAGAGCACGCAAATGGATTAAACTGGAAGTTATTCTGCAGGGAAATACAGGAGGGAAAGTTTCTGGTTTTCACATTTTATAATGTTACCAAGTATGTATGGTTTTTTCAACGCAAACGCTTTAAACTGCACCAAAAAGGAAAGTTTCTGAGATGAGAAATTGCACTGACAGAGCTACTGATTTTGGGCTTTGCCAGTGCATTTTTTTCAGATAGTAAGGGTTCAAAATATCTTGTCCTTAAAGGTCAAGTCGGTTGGCTTGTTAGGATGGCACACCAACTTGAAAAGGAATGTAGTGCTCCAAAGAGGTATTTTAAAGCCCCTATTCTTACAGTGAGGGCTAACATAATGCATGTAATCTGTTTGTCTATAAGGTTTTGCCCAATTTACATATTCACGAGCATCATTTGCCACAGTTGTTGCTTTTAGTACAGTTTTTCAGAGCAGTAGAGTGAGTGACATGCTTGGATACAATATTTCTGTTATTTTGATATATTTCTGATACTAGACATGCAAAGAGCATATTCTTATAAATTGACTGTGGTCGTCTTCAAAGACATCCATATAATCCCTACAGTGGCTGACACAGCACTTTAGAGTTGCAAATCAGCTTTTATACTTTTTGATGTTCCATTAAGTTTCAGGAGAATTTCCTACTGACTTTCAGCAGGACAAGCAAGAAACCCCAACTTTACAGAAATGAGTTAACAGTTTCTTTCTATATATATTACCAAATGGACTGAGTAAGGCTAATGTGGATGTACGCAGCATTCAGAAACAGTGCTTTCAAATTGTTTCCATTTTTTATGCATGCAGCATTGTAACTAGAAATAGATTGATTAATTTATTTATTTAAGGAACACAGTATTTTTTAAGTGTTTCCACTGTTAACTAATTTGACTACTATTGTTCATTGTTTCTAAATAAATCATGCATCTTAACAAGAAACTTGGGCTCCAGATAGCTGTGATAATTGAAAAAGATAGTGCACAAGCTGTTCATTGCTATCCCCCAGCGCTGCTGGAGAGAGCGTTCCGTATTCTGCTGGAGAGAACATTCCTTATCCTGCTAGAAAGACGGCAGCCAAATTATTTAACCCATCAGAGAGGATATTTTTAGTTATGTCTCATTTTGTCTGGAGACAATTAGGGAGTGCTTATTCATGCTTCTGCCAGTAGAACTGTGGATGCTATGATATCCAGCTGACTGGAAAGGCTGGTACCATTTTCAAGCAGCACACTGCTGCATACAGAGAAGGATACCTGTCTATGTGAGTTTCACATTCTCCTCCTAGTTCTCCTCTCCTGCCCGCGTTATCTTGAAGTAAGTACAATAAGAGTAATATAGCACAATGACCATAGTTGTGATATAGTAGCCTTTAATATCTATTGTCTTCTAAAAGCTAATCTGAGGAGTCCACAGTTTGGATCAACTGAAAAGAATATTTTTTTTTTTCAAAAGTCACAAAACAAGGAAAAACCCAAAAAAGTATAGGTGTTTCTAAACAATCATCTTATGAAAAGCCATTTAGAATGAGAGGTCAAATATTAGAAGCAAAACCCTCTCAAAAGTCAGTAAACATCTGTTAAAGTCTGAACAAGTGTCTGGGAACAGAACTTAATTTGTTTACCTGTCACATGTTCAATTGCTTGCAGTTTCACATGTTTGAATATCTCAAAAATCAACGGTGCCATTGCATGCTCTATAACTCTTCATGCTGCTGCTTTTGTGAAATGATCCACTGGGATCATCATAGAATGGTTTAGGTTGGAAGAGACCTTGAAGATCATCGGGTTCCAACCCCCCTGCCATGGGCAGGGACACCTCCCACTAGACCAGGTTGCCCAAGGCCACGTCCAGCCTGGCCTTGAACACCTCCAGGGATGGGGCCTCAACAACCTCTCTGGGCAACCTGTGCCAGTGCCTTACCACCCTCAAAGTGAAAAACTTAAACTTCTTCCTAATATTTAATCTGAACCTGCCCTCTTTTAGTTTAAAGCCATTCCCCCTCATCCTATTGCTACATGCCCTAGTAAAAAGTCATCTTGATCCTCTGTTCTAAGCATCAGTGATCTGGCACTTTTCTTGCTCTTGCCACTTTTTTAAGGCTTGGTTTTAACCCAGTGAGCTTCTGTGCTCTGCTGGAAGCCTCACTGCTTATGGATACCTGCAATGACTGCTAAACTGCAAACTTCTCAAGTAGTGGCATACTGATTTGATTTAGCGCACGGATCACATCTTTGAATAAAACTTAAAAGATCACTAAATTAAAAAGGGGTATTTTTACATGTGTTTGCAAGTTATCATGGGTTTTACTCAAATTAGTGGCTCATGACATGCTGAACATGAAAGTTGATGCCTAAAGTACAAACACTAAGGCAAGTCAGATACAGCTGTGATTGATGTAGGTTCTCAGTTCTGTTGAAGTTTATAATAAGTCACATGAAAAAGGTAGCAATACACATTTATTGCAGTGAAGAAAATAAATAGGTACAATTGAAAACACATAATAATGTTTCTATTGCACAAGACAGCACAGATTTTCTGATCATGGCCAAGCTATGTATTAGTATTACTTGGCTCCCAGGTGGGACAGTGTGGAGCCTGTGCAGTATAGATGCAACACAAAGGCAGGGAATTGTACCCTGTTTTGCTGTTGTAGGAACCCTGCTGCCGTCGTTCTGCTAATTCACTTGCAGAAGCTTTATAAAGGAACAAGATTTTTTTTTTTTATGAGAAAGGATGGAATAGCAGCATAAAGATACAAAATTTTGAACGGAAAAGCAAGCTGTAAATAGAAATGCAGTGCTTCTCTGGGCAGCATGTTGCAGATTTTGCCTCTGTCCTGAACATCAAGTTCCTATTTAAGTCACCACATTTTCAGTCAAATTATTCCTTTGTATTTTCTGTGTTGATCTTCTGACACACATTTTGCTGTTATTCCTAGCAAATATAATAGGCAATAATGGTGTTATCATCATAATAGTCTAAGGATATAAACAAGCCCCAGTTTATAAGTTTCCCTCTCTCCTTACATACCTTGTTTCAGTGTACAAAGAATCATAGTTTGGGTTTTTTTCCATTTGTTATTTCAAAAAAAAAAAAGTTTGGATTAATTATATTTTGAAAGTTAATAGTTTTAGTTGATCTCAGTCAGAACTCTTGGAGAGTAGCCACATCAAATGAGATCCTGGTAATTTGCCATGACTTCACCATGTGCAGCTCCATGGAATTACATGCCTCCCATATGGCTGTTGCTATAGCTATGCCAAAATCAACCAATAACACTATAATTTTGCTTGTGGCCCTTCCTGGAAGAAATTTACATACATCATATATGAGGGTAGATAAAATGTTTTCTTGCTTAGTTCTCTGTAGTATTCCACTGACTACTGGTAAAACTTATTTATATTCAAATACTTAGAATGTGATGGATAAATTATTAAGTAGCCTACTTTATAATACTTAGAATAAAGTGAATATTGTCTAATGGATAATCTAGGCCTGATTTTCCTTGGCTGTTTCTCTAGGTTTTATTCTCAGCTTTACCTGGGCTTAAGGGATGTACTGGTTATTAACCTGCCTTTAAAATTCAGTTTTTACCAATCTAAATGGCAGCATGCTGATGTGGGCAAGATCAGATTCTCAGCCCTCTCGGACATTTCCAAAATCCCTTCACCCCTGCAACTTTTCCTTCCTTTTGTTTTTTTTTTCTGGTTCCTTGCACTTTACTGTGCTTCCCAGGCCTCGATCTATATATGGATTCACAGAGTTGTTCTTTCTGCATGCTCAAGGGCAGGCTGTTAGCTGCGTGAAAACAATGCAGAATGAGCAGGATGCTGAAAAGCTTCCCACATACCTTAGCAAGTGATTTCACAGAATCACAGAATGGTAGGGGTTGGAAGAGACCAAATTTGGAAGGGGTTTGTAATGCTTTTGTCTAGGTATGCACTTCTTCAGGCTGAAGGACTTGTGAAATTTTAATACGTAGTATTGCCAGAACTAGTAAATCATACCTGCATCATGGTTTGGAGCCCCAAGGCTTACTTATATATAAATTGCTGAAAGTTGTCTGAAAATTCCCTCCATTTGAATCAAACTGTTAGACTGCCCCTGTGTTTACTTGTTGACTAATAGAAATGCTTTCCTTCTGAACTTTTGTCTTCTCATTCCTTATGCATTTGTATTCATCTGCATTCTCTTGTTTTATATTTACATTGTAAACTGCCTGGAGGCAGACAGCAACAGAAGGAGGATGCTCTGCAATGGTAATTGCTTCTGTTATCATGGATATTCAGGAAAAGATCACCTGCAACCCAACTGTGCTTATAAAAGCTGGACTGTGATGCGTCATAGAATGATAACATTGCTGGATTATGTGTGTTGTATAGGATGGTACCAGATTTTAGGGTTTTATTCATGCCCATTACCTTGGTGAAGATTGAGAACATACTAAGACATTGCCTCTACACATCAAAAATTTGATTTCTGGTACACCCTGGAAACAGTGAAAAGCTTTGCAGAAGTTTGGAACTCACATCTGGCTAAATGAGGATGAAAAGATTCAGAAAATTACACCGTGAAAACAGACAGTAGGCTTTTCCTACTTCTTCTGTACTGAAGAAATAAGTAAGGGTTGGAAAATATTTCAATGCAAGAAAGTTTTGAAATATATCAGTCAGCACTGCAATCCTGCTGGATCTAGCTGAATTTTAGCTTTATAAGCTCAATTTTGTAATTTGAACACAAGACTTCTACGCTAAAAATATCCCCCAAGATAATCTAGATGCCAATGCACAAAAGTACAAAGGGTACTTTGTAGGAAGTATTATACGAAGCAGTATTGAAATTTTGATTGATCTATTTGAATTTTGATGAGTAATATGCCAAACGTGTTTATGGTACAACAATGTGAGATAATATTGCTTTAAGAGAAATCTTGCACCTTTATTTTATTGGACTGGGGCCTGGGTCCATGGCCACCTGAAGAACTGCATCTGGCAAGACTAATAAAATGAAACACGAGATTTCATGGCCGGGGAGTTTAGTCTTTCAACTCCCACCCTTGCAAAACTGTGATTGACTTGGCACCTTGATATTGAGAGAAATCCTATGCTTTTTGGTTCTCACATGTAAATTCGACTGTAATTCAGTAAAACAAAATGCACCAGCACTGCTCTTTTTCAATGTCATTCTTAATGCAGTCTCAGGAAGAAGGCAAACTGATTACAAGAGATCACAATGGAGTTACTTAACAGATTTGTTTCACTTTCCATATGAACTGCAGTACTTTTTTTTTTTTTTTTCTTCTCAGTGTCCTTTCCTTTTCTTCAGTGTCCTACCATTTCACAGAAAACACTTGCACTCACAAGGAGGACAAAAATAAATCCAGCTATGGGATATTTTCTGTAGAGTGCATTACAGTAAGTGCCTGTGGGTGTGATTTATTGTTTTATAGTGAAATGATGCTTCTGTTAGCAAAAACTCACCAGCAGGCATTTATAGCAGTTCTACTATTTGTCTTTCAACTTTGCTATTAAAGCTCAGCTAGACTGATCAGGAGCATTATTTGGAAATATTAGGTAATAAAGAACAGCCAGCTATGGTATGCTAATGATTGTACTGTTCAAAACTCACTACAGCTGGGCATACTAACTTGGTAACTCTGTGCCGGCACTACGAACTGTACAGCCAGGACAAGATCTGCCAGCTCCATGATTTCTTCATGCTGCAGTTTTTTTTGGCCCTTGCCTGACACTCCTCTTGGGGGTAACCTGAACCCCTGCAGCTGAAGCACTAAGCCACTCTCTTGTTCCAGGACCCTGCCAGATGCAGCAGTTGAACCTGCTGCGTGTGTAACCCTGAATACCAGGTAATAAAACCATGAGGAAAGTGAAAAGTCCACATGGTACTTTACATACTAACTGTATTTATTTTAGATAAGTATGTACCTATGCACACACACAGGCAAGTACATTAAAAAAGGGCTGTTTGTACTTTCTCTGAAAAGCTTTCATATTCTAGCATAGCATAGCTCACAGGCTACACAGTATCCTGCAGAAATCCCTTTCATTATCTGTAAACTGCCTCATAATGTTCTAGTCATCATTTGCTTTGACATTAAAATAAAAATGTTAACATTCTCATTATCTCCTTTCCTTACTTATGTTCCTCAGGAAGATCTGGCAGCCCACAGAAGCCAGATGGTGGCCTGAACTTCACAACTGAACTGTCTAGCTGCTGCTACAAAAAGGGATAGGTTTACTCCCTCTTATCTCAACCTGAAGGACATGTGCTTTGCACTGGCACTGACTCTTGTCCAACCCTATAGTGAACTCAGGTAATGAGCCTATTAATTAGAGATAGCTTAAATTAAGTGAGGAGGACCAATGCTTGAAGAAGGAAGCCAGACCACTGTGAGGAAACCTTGAGGGCTGGTGGCTCCCTAAGGGACACAGCGAGCAGGGCTGGGCATACCCCCCCAGCCTGGGCATGTCCCACAGTTCATGGCTGAGGTGAGATGAGCAGACCCAAAGGTAGTGTCCAGGCTCAACCAAGAGTCCAGGTCATCAGACCAAGTTCATGGTGGTGAAACAGGCCCAAGGTGAAGCCAGGATGTCGGTCTGCAGACCAGGACTAAGGGCCCATGGTGGTTCCAGGGAGGCCCATAGGGACGTCTGGTATCCCCACAGAAAGCCAGGCTGGGTCAGCACAGCTCGGACACAAATTGGGGATGGGCCTCCTGCGCCCTCGGCAGGCAGCGTGAGGTGGGGGCCCCAGGTGAGGCTAATTAAGGCCTTTAAGGTTAATTAGTACACACTGAGCCCTGACCATAGCTGCTTTTCACGGGCTACCGAATTTATCCTCAGCACGACATGGGGTTACACCATGAAACCCACAGCCTTATATCGCCAAGGCAGCAGCAAGCAGAGGACTGAAAATAACTGAGAACCGCAATATCAGAACGGTTAAAACATTAAAATACTTTGAAAGCAAACAAGAAATAGTGTGTGGCTACAGTATGTCATCGTGAGGTCAGAACTGGGCCCAGCCTGGTGGATGCAGCAGTCCCTGAAGGGCTGCGAGAGGTGGGAAGTGAGAGAAAGAACTAAATGAGCCCTTGAACAATTTTTTTTTTTCTTCACTTTCCCCACCTCAACTCTCAGGTTTTCAGCGTTAAAATAACACTTCAGCCACCCTCGTCTGCTCGCCGCCGGCGGGGTGGGGGTGTGTGGGCAAGAACCCATCCGCCCGCCCGCTCCACTTCGCGCCGCCTCGCAGGGGCGAGGCCGCCAGATCGGACGTCAGCGAGGGCTGGGGTTGTCGCGCCCGCCCTCGCCGCCGCGCGCAGGGAGGGGCGGGTCAGCCATCTTGGGCTCGCCGGGCCGTGCCTGCGAGCCAGCGGGCGGGGGAGGCAGCGCCCGCCTTGCGGAAGTGCCCTCGTTCCCTCACGCCCTCCCCGCCGCCGAGCCCAGCCCCGCCGGAGCGCGCCCAGGGCTGCCCGCCGTCCCCAGCACCGCCGCTACCGAGGAGCATGGCAGGGCGGCTTCCCGCCTGTGTGGTGGACTGCGGCACGGGGTGAGCCACGGCCGGGCCGGCCGCTGACAGCTCGGTGCCGCCCGGGGCGGGGCCGGGCGGGTTCCGCTGCCGCAGATGGCGGCGGGGGTCGCGCTGCCCGCGGTGGGCCGGGCAGCCGCGCCCGAGCCGCCGCGGTGCCGGTAGCGGGAGGGGGAGGGCCGGGCCGGGCTGAGCTGGGCTGGGGGGAGAAGCCGGCTGCCTTCCCTTCCCCTTTCCTCCTCTTTCTCTTCGCCTCCCCTCGCCCCTGCGGAGACGTCGGGCCGCCGCGCCGGCCGGGGCCGCTCGGAGCAGCCGCCTGCGGTTGCTCGGCCGGTGCTTGCCGGGGCGCGGGGGACCTGGTGCGGCTGCCGGAGCCGGGAGTGGCGAGCGGGGACAACCATCCTGCGAGGTCCCGAAATGCCCTCGCTTGGAGGAGTCACCGCGCCGTCGGGTGCCGTCCGGGGGGGCTCTTATGTACTTATTTAACTTAAATATGTGGATAATGTCATTTATTCTGTGTTACTTCTCTCTGTGGAAAGGGAAAAAAAACCCCTCCCCCTCCAGCGAGCAAGCGCAGAGGAACTTCCTTAGTTTTGTCAAAGCCTCTTCCTGCTTTCGGGCTTTTATACCTTATAAGGCAGTTTTCAGTGTCAAACCTGAACCAAATCCGTTTTAGAAACTCTTCTTTCTGTTTAGCAGCTACCAGATGATGAAGAGGATGCGGTGCTAGTGATATGTAGCGTAAAGAGCGCTTGGGGAGAAGGCCCTCGGGGTTCGGACTGCCTTTTCCGCCGCGGCCCGACTGCGGGGGGCTCCGGGGGGCTGTGCCGGGGGGCGGCCCCGCGGAGGGGCCGCCTGGGAGCCCACCTGGAAGGGTAACGCGGTGCCGCTTGCAGGAGCGCACTCGGGAAGTGAAAACCACTCTGTGACCTGCCCTCTGCACTGTGGGGTTTTTTTTAGAGGTGAAATACTTCATTTTAGGCGCTATGCATCGGGCTTCGACTGGGAAGTATTGATATACTTTCAAGGCTCTTCCTCTTTAGCCAGCACTGATAGCATGCTGATTCTTTTAACTCGTCTTTTTTTTTTTTTTTTTTTTTCTCCACTTCTCATCCATCTTGCTAAACATAGTGAAAGAAACTTCTCAGTGACTGCAGTGTAGGTACAAATATTTACAGTACTCTTGAAATCCGAGCGCTTGTTTTTTGAAAGCAAAGGCTCATCTTCCCTTCAAGAGAATCTGTTTGGTGTCAGACATGAATAAATTGGTCTTTAAGAAGAGCAGGCGTGTATGTGTCTGTAACGTATGCACGTTTAACAGTTGTATGAAGAAGTCATACCTGTAATTAGAGCAAGAACTAAACACTTGAATTTTGTGGGATGAAGGCAGGTTAGCACAGTGGGAATAAGAGTATGTAGCTGAGTGTAATGGAAGCGTGTGTGAGTTTAACATGATGTGTATATGCACTGTTTGTCTTTCAAAACAAAAGATCTGCCCTGTACTCTGCCGCATGCCACTAGAGGCTTTGTCCCATCCCGCATGTTTGTGCATTGCAGGTAGTCCTATAAATTCAGTAATTATGTCTTTATAGGTTTGCAAAATATAGATTGTGACCACTGGAGTAGAAACATTCACTAAGAGCTTTCAGTGATGCCAAGCAGGAACAACATACTAGCATATAGTTGCGTAAGAAATGGCTTTGCCTTTTTAATGTGAGAGGTGTACCAAGGGACCTGAGTGTTAAAACGGACATTCCTGGGGAAGATCTGTGTGTAAGTACTCCATTAATCAACTTCAGTGCACAGGGCATACTCTGTAATGTTCTTGTATATGATGTTCACCAAGTGTCTCTCCGCTTTTATTTATTTATTTCCCCCCAAACTGCAAAGATCTCTCTAAGATGTTTCATTGTGCACCCATGGTGTTGTGTTTTTTTTTGTTTTTGTTTTTTTTTTTTAACACAGATCAACCTATTCTGCTCTCTGGGCTTTTCCCTTCTGGTGAGCTTCTTAATTCAAAGTTGTTCTTCCTTGAAGTTCTGCTTCGGGAAACTGAGCAAAGGTTTTTAGCGTTGGAAACATTAGAATGTCGGGGTTGTTGGAATTAATTGATTTTGGTAGTCAAATGTATAAAGTGGTGAATTTACAAATGAAAAATCTAATACTTGAGGCAAACATGGAAAAGGTGGGTAGTAGTGCAGTGGGATGTGATAGCATAATCATGCTTGTAGCTTTTTATTTTTTTTTAATTGGTGCAGCCTTCCCTAACTCTGTCTCATTTTTTCTTTTTAAGCAAGAACATGACACATAAATGATGTCAGCCTTGTGCTCTGTGTGGATCAGTTGAGGTCTTACCTAGGGTACTCTCTTATCTACCAAAATGGAAGAAAGCAGTCAATTTAAAGATAGCCCCTGAAAACAGGAAAAGAAAGAGGTTTCGAAAATACAACCAAAGCAGAAAGTTTGAAAGGAACTGCCTTTAGAACAGGCAAGGCTTTAAAAATGCATGAATTTTCCAATAAATAGGGTTTTTCTAGAGGGAGGGGATGATAATTAATTTACAGTTCAAGGAGAATTTACCTTAATCAGTAAAAGGGCAGATGTAGGAGAGGTATTAAGGGTGTCTTCCTGTGTGTCTTATGCATGTAGCCACAGGTTCAGTCTGTTGATCTGAGTGACTTTTTTTTTTTGGTGTGTGTTCATTTTTGCTAGCTAAAGTTAAGAGGAAGGGGATAGATGAAAAAGGTGGCAGAGTTGCACTTTTCTGTATCAGCCTGCACAGATTAGACAGATTTTAAGAACCCCTTTCAAAGCATAAAGAGACCAAAGCACAGAAGAGGTTGGGGAGGTCGTGTGATCTCCATTGTTTGAGGTTTTAACAGGTTAGTCAAACTTTTTGAGGATCCTCCAAGTACATGTCATACAGCTGGAGCTGGCAAATGGGTAAAGTCAGAGATACATCAGGCAGATTATGGGTGCAGCAAAAATTCTTCCAGTGTTACATTTGTTATCTTGAAATTTGCATTCTTTGCTTAAGCAAAGCCGATATCTAGAAAATAAGGTAATGGATACCTACTAAGAGCAGGTAAGTGCATGAATGGGACTTGCTTCAGACTGGCATAACTAAGGATTACATGCATTTTAAAATAAAGATACAAAAAAAAAAAAGAATAAGAACTTGAAATTATTTCCATTAAGTGTATGAACAACACACCAAAGAAAGAAAAAGGCTCTTACTGGTATTTTTAATCTCAGTAGGCTGCAGTCTTTTGCTCTCTGCCTTTTGGGTATTTGAATAGTTCTTGCTGCCTGTTCTACAGGCAAACACAGTACAGCTTGCACGTCGTCATTAAAAGCTCTTCCTACGCCACTTCAAAATTTAGCTTGATTAGGTTGACAAGTAGATTTTAGCTGTGTCTTTCTATGTGAATGCATTTTTTTTTCTTGATATAAACTTGTGTAACACTGAACTAGCTCATTTGGGATGACAGATAATTGCAAGTGTTCAAATTAATGGCTCTTCAGCTGAGCTGAAGTAAGTGGCTGTGTAACCTACTGCAGTTCCAAAAGGAGAACTTAATTTCAGCAATGAAAGTGATTTAAAGAAAAGTATTTGTCTTTTCTATACCTACACTTTCCCTTTTCTGTACGCTTGTGTACAGTTTTTCTGTGGCTGACAGGTGGATCCATTACCAATCAATACTTGAGTGCCGTAGGTGACCAGCTTCTCTACTGTACCCCAGAGCCTTCTGTCAGTGGGGTCAGTATGCTGGTTCTCTTGAGTAAATTTGCTACGTGATTGTGTGAAGAAAAAAAAAAATACGTTGTCTCACATCTTGCTTTCTTCTATCTCCTTTCATCTGCTAAGCTAGGCCTCTTTTTCACTTCCCTCACACAGGTTACAAAAATGGGTGTGTTTGAGTTTTTCTCTTCCTTCTTTCCTGAATACTAGGGAAGAATGAAAAGTTTCAGGGTTGACTGAAGAAGGCCCTGCTGTTTGTGGTAGGAGCATGAGAGTCCCTCGAAACCTCACAGCAGTCTGGGTTCCCTCTGAGCTGAGAGCCTGGAAAATTGAGGCTGCTTGGGATTTCCAAGCTTTCTTGACATGAAGTTGCAAACTGTTCTTTGGAATGAGTCACATGTCTGAGAGTTTCTTGGCTGTTCAGTTTCTATAGCCAGTTTTGCTGTAAATGAAGGAAGGATAAACTTGTGCATATAAAACCTCAGCCAAAATCCTGCCTGCTGCTCAGGTGGTGTGTGCAGGGCAGTGAGCTTGCATTGGGGGACTTCTCTACTTTTCTAGTCAGTTTTCATGCAACACCTGCATAGCTTCATGCTCTTAAGTAGAATGAAATGTTTATGGGTTGAGTGTCCTCTGATGTGAGGCGTTATGACAGGATTACATTGTATTGTTTCTCTTGTGGGTTTTGACCTGGTAGTGTAAATGAGTACAGGATCCATGAAAACTAATAACCTTCGATAAACAGCAAAGATGTGTGAGGTGAGAAATCCAATGCTATAAAACAAGGTAAGCGGAAATAACAGCCTGTATTTTGTTTGCTGAAAATTTTTTGGTCTTATACTGGACCTTAAAATGATTTTTCTTTCCTAACATTCCAGACGTGGATTACTTCCACAGATTTTCAAATCATAACTTCTATTTAGTGTAAGTACATCATCACTGTGATTTTCTTGCAGTTAATATTTCAACTGGATGTCTTGTCATGACCTTTCATGGGTTCCAGTCCTCATGAAAAAATTCTCTTTTGGGATGAATTTTCTCTGTGTTGTGTCATCCCAGAAGTAATTTTTCAGTATGGAAAGCATGAACAAAATAATTCCTTAATGGAATATGGAAAAAATACTCTTCCAGGATTTTAAGAGTATCTTTTGCTTGCCAGTAGCTGAAGTGGTTCAGGAGGGAGGGGGAAATGCTTCATCATTGACACGGGAAAAGGAGTTGTGCTAGATTGAGAGTTGTGGTTTAATATATATATATTTAATAATTACAAGTAGGTTCTGAAGACCCACGATGACCTGTGGTGTCTCTTAAATGATTCTGATACATCACAGTCAGTGGTGTAACACTAAATGTACAGCGCTTACAATATAATTAGGAATAATAGGAGTTCAGTTAGGAATATCTCTATTCCTAAACATGCACACATATATATTTTGGAATTCCACTATAGGAATCAGTTTATATCTTCCTGGAATGCATGTCAGAAGCCATCCAAGATGCTTGGCACCTTCCAGTCCATCTGGTTCTGCTTTTCTTTTCCCATGTCCCACTTATGCTTTATATATATATATATATATTAAAAAAGGAAGAGGGGTGGCATCTCTAAGCAGAGGACAAACCTACTTGCATCCATGGGCTGAAGCTGTAGAGTTAATGACAAATGAGCCACCTTCTATGTACAGCAGAGCTCCTACTCGTGTGTGCGGAGAAGCTTGCGCAGCCGCTCAGACAAGAGCACGGCCCTGGTAATGAGGAAAGGTTTGAGGGAGGGTAGGGCTGTGGGTGGGACGGGGCAGGTTTCCTTCTTGTCTCTTGGTTGTTATTTATTACCTGGCTTGAACAGTCTGCCCAGAAAGTATGTTGATTGTGTGAGTGGGATGCATATTTGCTCATCGAAATTAATTGAAAGTACAGTTTCTATGAGTTCAGAAGTACCATACTAGTTCCTGAGTGGTAATCCAGCCTCTGTATTATTTTATAGGCACATATAAGAAACTTTGCAGTTGGTCTTTTATTTTAGTTCATGCAATTTAAAAGTTTCAACACAATGTTTCAACACTTAGTTTCATCATTGCAGGCTTTCTTGGGGAAATGCAAAAAGGCTTTGACAATTTCAAACAAACTTTTTTCTTACTTTAATTTTGGACAAACATTCTTCATTTAAAGACTTCAAGGAGAAAATGTTAAATTTGAATAACTAAATAATATTTTAGTTTGTCCCCAGTAAAGTTCATGAGTTCTTTTCTGCTCTGCTTAGGAAAAGAAATCTTTATTGCTTTAATTTTTAATTTTTGGTTTGTTTTAGTCACTGAACTAAAATATATTTAGGTGTACCAATCTAACAAAAATCATCCTTGGGTAGATGCTGAAAAATACCAATTTGATTGCAAACTTGTTAGTGTCCATAGCAGGATTATTTAAACCATCAGAATGAAGCATCTGTCCTTCCAAGTGCTAGTGCTGATATATTCCTTTCATTTTCTTCTTTTTTTAATCAGTTATCAAGGAGGATTATATCCAAAATTGAAAAAGTCATCATTTCATCCACTGATTTAATGTAGGCTATAACATAATTCAGTTTTTAAAAATTTTTGTTCTGATCATGACTTTGCATTTTTAAGACCAGACATGGAAAAACTCTAGATAAATTTAACTTTTTTTTTTTTTCCCTGGGGTTTCCTTTTTCTCTTTATTATTCTCTTGTGGTCATTGCAAGTGTTTGCAGCTGTGCACAGGATGTGTTTTGGCATACTTGGTCTGTAGAGAGCAAGATGCAGACAGGAGGTTGTCTGTTGATACTTTATTTTGATTGTACCCTGCTATCAATGAATGAATCAAAATTTTAATTCTTGATGCATTATCTCTTTCTCACCTATTTTTTCGGTATTACCATTTTATTTGTCATTCCAACCTAAACGATTCTATGATTCTATGTCTTGCGTTAGATTTATGCTATTTATCATCTGCAAGAGCTTTTACAATATGACTGCTTGCATATTTGCCGTCAGACTTCAGAATATCTGTGATCTTATTAAATGAGATCTGCTTTTTATATAAAACAAAATTCAGTGGTATGTTTTTGTCCACAGCTTAGTGGGGCTTTTTTTTCTACAAGACAACTGTTTCCAATTGGAAGCCGTCTTTTATTAGAAGCACAGGGTAACATGATAAGTATGTAAACTGCTGTTTTAATGCAAGCCTATTCTTGATGGAAAACATTTGGTTACCTACTGAAGTGCTGAAGTTGTAACCAGTGTACTGGGCAGATGAGAAGTATGCTGAGAGTCTCCTGCGGTGCTTGCTGTGTGCTCCTTCTCTCCTGTCCATGCTCTGGCTGTCCACTCGGTTCATCTTACCCTCTGCTCAGATTGGTGTGATTGGGGCGACAGCGTAGTAGCTGTTGGTTCAAAGCTGGAGCTCTCAAGTGCTGAAATTGTGCAAATAGCAAGCACAAACGCTTAACTTTGTAAAGCTATTTCACATTAAAAAAAAGTTATAGCCACTGTATTGCATTTTTTTTGAAAAACTTCAAAGTTCAGTCAGATTTGTATCAGCTACGACTCTTTCTGCATCACATGACCCGTATTTTGCCTATTACACTTCAAGTGCAAGATTTTGTTCACTTGGCAATTATGTATTTGTTGATTCAGTCGATCCCTCCCTGTTCTAGCTGTTGAAAAGTATGTATAGTTAATCTGTTCTCTTGGGTTTTTTCTTCCTGATAAATGTCTGTGCAATGCTCAGCTTGTTTTGGACAGATGTACAAAGTTGCCAAACTAATCTCCACCTCATAACAAGTAATTTATACTGTTAAGTAATTAGTCATGCAGACTTCCAGACTTTTGGGGCATTCTTTCCTTGTTATTTGCAAATATCACATGGAGTAGTCAGGCTGTGGAAAATGCTCGGAGAACTTGCATAAAAAGTAAATACAAATTTATTAAAACCTAGCAGTATAGGCTAGTATTGTGTGGTGTGGTGTAGCACAGAGGCACTGTTAAGACACTTGTTAAAATGAATTAGCCTAGAAGTCCCAAAGGAAGCAGTAAGTAAAAAGAGAGCATTCTGCTTTTGCCAACACAAACTATTTTCGTTATACAAAGATAATATCCAAAGCCATTTGCTCTTCTTACTTTGAGGAAAATGTAGTCAAAGGAAAGCTAACTTAATTTTCTGTGTTAAAGTACATGTCAGCATTGCATATTTGAAATGAATTTTATAAATGTAAATAAAATTGACTAGGATTACAAATGTAGACGGTAGTACCATCAGAATGCCTGAATTGGATTTTGTTAGTCTTAGACACTTAAATATGGGCTAGTTTTCAAGTACACTTTTCATGACTCAGTCATAAGCTAGAGTCTTTTGGTAATACATGCATCTTCCTGTTTACTTTTAGGAGAAGAGAACTTTTCCAGAGTCAAGTTATCAACGCTTGTTGTTTGTTTATTTTTTTAAAGTTTTGATGCAAGTAAACGTAGAGCAAATTTGAAAGTAGATTCTCTTCTACTCCATCCAACTGTTAGTAAAATTAGAAGCTGCGCAATGTGGTAACTTCCTGTGTCCTCCAGACTGGTGTAAAAACTGTCACCTGGAGACTCTTATTGCAGTGCATGTGAATTTATTCTGATTGCTGTGTAGTGCAGGCTGCTATTGCCTCCGTGTCCCTCTTAGTCACGCACCTGGAGGGTTCTGGTCTGGCTGTGTGTGACCATGACTTTGTGGTTTTTCACTACACGCTTTAGCTAGGTATTATTAGCAAGCATTGCAGTCGTCTCTGTGCTTTGGGTTGTAGTTGTAGATGCTGATAAACAGCAGCACTGGACAAATTTTCTAGATGAAAATATAGATACTTTTAATTTAACTTTTTTAGAGGGTTATTTTTCCTATTTGGTAAATAAATGTTTGTTAGAAGCATTTCTTTTCCAAGCTGCTTTTGAGCTCACTTCTTAAATTGCACACTACTTCAATCTGCTTATGGTTTGTTTTACTGTGACAGTTAAAGTATGTGGCAAAGAAGTGTATGTTGTCAAGGTGAAAGTTCTTGTTTGAGTGGACTCATATTTTGGGGGGAAATATTGTAAGAAAATAGTTTCAGACACACAGTAATGCAGTTAATTCCAAGGCTAAGGTTGCAGACTGCCGTATTTGTAACATCTGTGGTGTCTAGGGGTCCCATATGTCTTTGAAATACCCCTTTTACTATCCCTTCATGTGTCTCATCTACAGCTTAACAAGATTCTTCATCTGAGAGTGCTTCTATTCTTGTGTGCTTTTTCCATTTATAGAGCTGATTATTTGGCTTTCACTATTGATTACTTAAAACATTTTTGATCAACAAGTGTTTTAAAACTTGACAGAAGCAGTTGCTATTTAAAAATGCAAACTAGTGACGTGTAAAAGGTAATATATGTCAGGCATGACTGATTTCAGTCTTTCGCTATCTTGTGTTTTATCAAGGACATTTGAAAAGAGATAGTAAACTAATTTATTAATACAAGTCCCATTTTCCTAATATAATCAGTTCCTTCAGGGAATTCTGATCTGCTGCTGCTTAACCAATTTGCACCTGATGCTAGAGCTGGGACCTTTTTTAAAGGGGCAGGATGGCTTTCCTCTTTCACCATCACTATCTCATTATTTCTCTTTATGGGGATTTGAAAAGGTAATACTGCCTAGGTTTTACAGCCTCTGCTGTACAAGAAGGATGATAGAAGAAAAGCAACAAATAAAACCAAAGGCTTTGTTCAGGCTTTTCAGTTGTGAGGCTCTATGTATGAAGACTAAGGCCTCATCCTTGTTTCAGAACTCTTTCACTTCTTTTTAAAGCAGTTTTGTTATCTAAGACATTAGACAGTTAAAACACTATCTTATAAATCTGGTCTGTGTAAAATTTGTCCAGTTAAAACAGGAAACACTATTAAGCCCCTTTTGATGAAGTCTTTGATGGACAGACCATCTGTAAGGAGCTGGGGACTGAAGAGCAGAATCCTTTTCCATTCCATTTAAAAAACTTGGAGATTTTGCCATTTGATTTACTTCATGCCCTTTTGAATGTATTACCGTGTGCGTGTCCTTCTTAGAATCTCCCCGCTTTCTGAGCTTTTCTGTAGTGCCTTCTACAACCTGCTCAATTACGATTTTCCTAGAGTTAAGGTAACTTAGCCAGCAATGAATTCTGCTGTTGTATGCACACCTGCAACAAAGACTTTACATGCCTCAGTGAATTTAAGTTGCACCTGCACTATCTTGCATGCCTTCACAATGTGGCCTATTGTGAAATTGTGAAATCGTAAAATAGCCTTTCTTGGTTTTGTATCTTTTATCTTGAGCCATTTATAATAATGTTATTTACTTAATAGTAATTTAAATATATAAGTAATGCTTGAGACTATAAATTGAAATATTACTCTTCTGTGCAATCATTTTAACTATTTCTCTGTAAAATTTGTTATGCAGCGAAGTGTCAAGATATGATGAAGGAGATCTGCAAAAACAAAGTTTATTTTAGCAAGCAAATTCACTTACAAATATTATAACAGCCCTTGTTGGTGTTCAAGTAGTATATATGGAGAATTTATTGCTGTGGTGTCTTGAGAGAAGTGAGGTTATGGGATTGGATTGAAATGGCGAGATAGTTTGCAGACCATGCTAATAAAGTCAATTCATGTACAAAGGCAAGAGATTTCGTAAGTCTTCACTGTTCTTTGTTTTATGTAATTGAGGCCTCTGTCTGGCTTTGGAGTTTCTCTTTGCTCTTGGTTGATCCAGAGGAATGGTCCCATGCAGCCTTTTTCTCAGTTAGATTCTTCGGGTTAGACCCGCAAATAAGCTTTGGAAATATGCGGAGTGAAATCCAGGTTGGTGCATTCGGCTGCTCAGCAGAGGGTTTGGAGACGCAAACATGTAAAGTGGGGATAGTTTAAGCAGGGCAACAGAAATGCTAGGGTGCACTTAAAATTTCCAGGTCATGGGCATCTGATTTCAAACTGTAGGAAAATAGTTTAATCAAATAACGATTCCCAGGCATGAAACTCCCAGGCTGTGGTATCAGTAGTGCATTCAGAAATTAGCAGGGATTACCTCTTTTTAAGCCACTCGTCTGTTGCTGTTATTTTCAAGTGGCCAATATGCTGTTGTGTGCAGCTGTTAACGTGTGGTGATAATTTTTTGACTCCTATTGGCACAATATAACTTGGAAAACTCAAAATTTCTTGCAGGAAGGAGTATGTAGCATGTCTGTAGGGTATTCATATCCATGCCTGTATGGTCATGGAACAAAATAATTAAGCAGTCTTCGGAGCAGGGATCAAAACGCTAATTGTACCTCTTCTATGATGTGTATTCTGGTTACCGGGCAATCATCTTGCTTTCTGTCTTTGGCCCTTGTTTCTTGGAGCCTTTTCCACATGGTTTCAGGAAAGAAATGCAAAGCACTCTTACCTCAGAGTTTATAAGCAAGAGGCTCTTATGGGAAATGGGAGATTGGCTTTAAACCCATTTGGATGGAAGAGGATATCTTTTAAGAATAAATGAAGTTTAAATTTGTGTAAAGCCTAATCCCATCCCTGAATATTAGACTTGCTTGGAGTGTGACCCCTCAGGCGGGTTCCGCATAGGACTTTGCAGAGGTGTGTTTAGTTAGAGAAACCTTGCTGGGCTTGGTGCACAGGCTTTGGTACACACCAAAGCAGAATTTTAGGCTTTACACACATCAAGCTAACAGGTATGCTGTACAGGTTACTGTACTTGGGAAGCCCATTGCATCTGCAAGGTGAGATACAAGGCAATGAATGTGTTGTTTTAAGTGAGAGCTTGCACAGAAGGATTGCTGTGGCTCAGATGGTGGACAATAGTTCAGAACCATCATGAAGAGACAGCAGTTGGTGAACAAAGACAAGAACAAAAGCCCCTAGAAAAAGATAACCTTCTGTATATGTTTGTTTTTCTAACTTTATGCACCTTGAAGATAAACCAGAAAGAGACCGTTTTGATTTCAGCCTGACTTTCTTTCTGGAGAGTTTCATGTTTGTTACTCTCACTCCTGTTACTCCTCCCTCCCTCCGGAAAAGTGGTTCTTCTTGTTTGTTTGTTTTTAAAGTTGCATTGCATTTTCCCAGTGAGGCCAGCGTTGGAGGTACATCTTATTCCTGTTCCTGTGTGCATTAAAAAAAAAAGTGTCCTATGCATGAGATTTGCTTCTAGTCCAGGTCATTAGGAGTAGCTGAGCTGTAACCCGGGTTTGCTCTACAGAAGTTGGAGATCAGGTGACATTTGTCCTCTAGTGCTCATCTCTGCTTGTGCTTGACTAACTTGTGACTTTGCATGGAGCTGTCACCAAAATGACAACGATACAACTCATGTTGGGCCACGCCATTTCTGTTGTACTTCTTAAAGCAGCTAAACAAATGCGTTGTCCATGAAGCAGGTGTCCCCCTGTTCCTCACCTGTCAGTTAAAATAGCAGTTATGCTAGAACTAGGGTGTATAACTTGGGAGGATATCTACAGAATGACATTTGGTGTGGACAGGAAAGAAGTGGAGCAAAGGCACGTGGTCATGGTTTGTGGTTTGCAGATGGAGGTTCTGTTAATGGCATTCTCGTTAGAAGTTCTTACCCTAAGTGCTGTTTCCTTCTGGCTTTAAAATTGTCTGCATGACTAATACATAAGTAACCTTCAAGTGACATTGCTTTCATGTCGTAGCCTCGGAAATATCTATTCTAGATGAGCGAGCACATATAAGAAATCCCATTAGCGCAGTTGAGAACATTGTGGAGAGCCTTTTGGCTGTCCTTCCAGAGATCTCTGGGGCAGATCAGTCCACAGCTACTTTGCAGTTTCAGGGTGTGAGTTTGGTGTGGATGTGACTAGAGGTATTTCACCACTGATAGTTGAGATGTAGATTAGTAGAGTTAACGTAGAAGGAATCATCATTAGTTGCTACCTCCACCCCATTTGTGGTATCAATGTCCCCTACAAAAGTTGTATTTGTTTGTCACATCATTACCTCTGCATAGGCAAGAGGGTGGTGTATGAGACCCCAATGCCTTTTGGAGAAGATGCTGCAGGGAAGTCAGTGGAGAATATTGGCACCGTATATATGTGTATTGAGAGATCGTATGGGGGTGGGGTGTGTGTATGTCTATGGTTCTCTATATACCTAAGTGCACAAATGTATCCAGATTTTGTGGACTGTTTTTGGATACTTTATAGCTTATCTTCTAAAGTAAACCTGAAGGTCATGATAATCCAACAATTTTTTTTTGCCATGTTTGTTTTGTTTTTTTTTCCTTTTCTACTTAAATAAGCTGATAGGTCTACAGAAACACTACAGGTAGCTGAACGTGGAGAAATAAGGGAAAACATCTGAATGATCAAGGTTGAATTCAGTTTTTCACCTTTGGGATTTTGTAAATCAGTTCGGTGTTACAGATTTTAATAGAAAACTGCTTATACTTTTGTAGTCGTCTGTACAGTGCCTTGCTCTCTTACTGCTGAGTGCTCCAAATTCAGTGTGGAAGAGCTGAGTTCATGTCTCATTAAATGACATGTGCCTGCCTGTCTCCATGGAAGTCCCTCCTGCCACTCTTCAGTGCTGTACACAGCAAGCAAGACAAGCTGTGAGTTGCTGTAAAACTGTGATCCGGTATTGGTACTGCCTTATAATATCTTTAATATCAGGGTTTTTTTTTTCTGTAGTGGCAGTGATTGCTGCTTTGCAGAAGGCAGGGTGTGCCTCATTCCCCTGTGAATCATACATTAGTCAGACACTTTGCCCTATATGAACCGCTTGTGGAAACTGTATACTTGTGAAATCTACCTTGCCCATGGTATCCTTTTTTCATGTGATTTAAATGTTTACTTCAAGTGACCGCAGTAGAAAGATCTGATCAGTCTGAATAAAGCCTCATCTTTGCAAAAGTTAATTTTTAAAAGGTTAATTTTTCAAAACCCTGCTGTTATTAGACTGTGCATTTGAAGAACTGAAGATTTTATCAACTTTTATTCATTTTTAACTTACCTTTTTTGTCTCACCTATCACCTTTTTAACCTCCATTTTAACTCAAGAGTATCTAGAAATGTTATGAAAATCAAGCTTACTGCTTATTATGTGTATTCCCACGGTCCCTGACAGCCTGTGCTACTGTGCAGCACCCCGTAGTACCAGTTGCCGTAGGAGTGCTGCAGGAGGTTTGCTGTGCCCGTGAGCATGGAGCTGGAGGGGCAGTTCTGAGGCACAGGGGGTCCCTTCCCGGACCGATGGATGAGCAGTGGTGGCATTCCTGATGCATCAAAGAGTGTGGCGAGCAAATCTGGGCACACTGAAGATGTGAAGACTTGCATTGAAGACTTGCAGCTATAAGGCTTTAAACCAGAAGCCATGTTTTTTCTTTCATTTTCCTTTTTTTGGAAGCCTAAAAATGTGACCTTTTTTTTTTTTTCCATGAGTCAGGAGACTTCTTGCTGAGTAGGCCATAGTATTTTTAGATATGCTGATTTCATGTCTGAATATGGTCTTTTTATGTCAAATGTATCTTTCATTTGACTGTTTTCCTTTCAGTCTGCTGGCTGTGTGTGCGCTGGGCAGTCTCCCACACCACAAGTGGCTAAACAGCCTCTTAACTGCAACAGTTTAGCTTTTTTCTTTGAAATACTGAGTTTAGTACTGAAATGTTTTTAACTTTTTTGCTTAAGGTGCTTCTGATCTTGTTGTACGTTTATGTAGCCTTCAGGCTCCAAAGTTCCTCTGTAGATTTAGCTTTAGAATCTATGTGCCACAGTTCTGGATTTGTAGGGGAAGGTAGAGGGAATGAGTCAATAATTGCTGGGTTTCTTATTAATTTTCTAGTGGAACTAAAAGCCTCTTAATATAGATGCAGTGAACAGTTTTATTCTGTGTGACAGGTTATAGAAGCATCAGATTGTGGAAGTCAATATTTCTTTTAGGAACTAGGTATTTAAGATGAAAATTTAAAAAAAAACTTGTAACTTTGAGTCTGCAAAGTCTGAGTTGCGCGTCCTGAGTTCAGGCACATACAGCGCATAATGCTGATCTCATGAAGTGTGAATTTCTTTCTGGTATTTAGTTTCTTTTTTTCCATTATTTATCTTATTTTGCGTGTGAAGTTTTCGTGTTCAGTAACCATTCCTGTTGATCAATATGAAGTCAAGTTTTTTTACATGCTTACACCCAACTGTTGCAATGTGTTACAGACAAGATCAGGTTTACAGCTTTAAAAATACTTCTCTTGCAAAGTATTTTTAGTGTTAGATAAGGTCCTGTGCTAACCACTTTGTTATTTAGAGAG
Organism: Vanellus vanellus; assembly: GCF_965231255.1. Classification (NCBI taxonomy): domain Eukaryota; kingdom Metazoa; phylum Chordata; class Aves; order Charadriiformes; family Charadriidae; genus Vanellus; species Vanellus vanellus. The sequence goes on from NC_138910.1 coordinate 9,254,887, forward strand.
AAATAATACCTTCCTTTTGAGGAGACCGTTTCTCCTGGCCCAGCACTAATGAGTGCAATTAATGTCAGCGATAGAAATGGTGTAGGCGTTAGTGGACATGTGAGCAAATTGTCAACCACTGCATTGGTAGCATCACAGCAAAACCTACTGCAGCAGCACTCCTCTTTTAGCCTCTGAAAACCAACCTCCTACTTGTTGCCAGATGTTTTGCTGTGTTATTGGCGTAGATTTTATGGCTTGTTAAAGTTAGTACTGCTTTATACATCTTGCGATCTTCCAGGTTTGTATCCAAGTGCTGAAAATTGTGGAGGTGCTACTACAGTGTTTTGTGCTTTTGCTGATGCTGCTTATTTAGTTAGTACAGCTGTCTGACCGTATAAAAAAAAATGAGAACATTCTCACGTCTGTATTAAAAACTGTTGCATGGGCTGTAACTCTTGAATGTAGAGTGCGTTTTGGTCTGCACGTTTTAGAATTTGCCTATGCTGCTGTTAACTCTTTTGTAACAACATTTCTATCAGCTGGATGGTTTTGTTACTGTGAGTTTTGTAGTTATTTTTCATGAATACAGTGGTAATTTCTTCAGTTTTTTTTACATCGTGACAACAAAAGTGATGCATATATCCGTAGCACATTCTGGAAATTGGTTGGTTGAAGGTGTGTAGTTCTTTTCCTCTTGCTTTCCTTAGTCATCTTAAACACATTTTCAAGACTGTTTTCCATTTGTTAAATGGAATTTCTTTTGCTACCACAGTCGTTATCAGCTGTCAGTACTTGCCACCTATGATAGTACATCTTGGGAAAGGCTTGTGAAGTATTGATGGCCAGCCCTGCCGCATGCCCAGCTCCCAGGCTGTGGGAAAGGGAATTTTTTCCCCCGATAGTTAGCAGTTACAAAAACACTTCTACCACTTAGTATTTCTATAGAAATATTTTGATATAATAACTGTGGAGCAGGGAAGAACTACTCTGTGGCTCTAAATTATATTTCTAAGCGTTGATAAATTGAATTGCATACTTTGTGTTCTGTAGTAAAATTTTAGTAGAGTAGAAGTTAGGAATGATGCTTGATTTGTGGTAGGGAGCATTGTTTTACCTTTTTAAAAAAAGTTGTTCTTTGTTTAGTTGGGGTGCCTTTTTTTTTTTTTTTAAAGGAAATTCAGTGGCTCTTTTTGATATGGGAAGAAAGGTATGTACATTAAAAAAGGGAGATATCTGTGGTATTAAATATTATAACCCAACTTTTTTTGCCTTAATAGGTATACAAAGCTCGGATATGCCGGTAACACTGAACCCCAGTTCATTATTCCTTCATGTAAGTATTTGTTACTTGTGTACGAATGCTGAAGTTGCACTTAGAGTTTCTATAACATGCTATATAAAAAGATCCCCAACAGTTAAAACTGAGCAACTTGGAAAGACCTGTGAGTGATGACACCGTGATAGCAAGGCTCTGTTCTGTTTTGCTCAGTTTAGAAAGATACATCCATTAAAATGGTATACTAATATTTGAAGTTAATATCTTGGAAATTGAAATTATGTTGAAATACAGTAGTGTGGCTATATTTACTTTTTAGAAACTTTTTCCCTTATTAGAGACTTCTTGGGTGAGTTTAGTTGATTGTAACTAGAAAAAATAATTGGGTGTTTTAATATCTTTAGAGACTAAAATGTTATACTTCCTAGGTATTTTTCAGTATTACTTAATTTACTATGTTTTGTAAATAGAACAGGAAAATACTTAATTTGTTTTTTCTACATGTAGAATTGCTTATTTGCTCCTTGTCTTCTGAACTGGTTGTCCCCTTGAAGTGATATGGCTCTACTCTGGAGAGTGGAACTCGGTCAGCTTCCTTTCGAAATGCTTCACTTTTTGACCTCCTACACCACTTGGCATTTTGTCATTGTTCATCTGTGCCAAAGTAATCACGTATTACATCCTGGTAAAACGGAATAATTAGTACACCCAGTTTTTCTTGTAAATGCAACAGGAAAAGAGCTAGAACTAGTAATACTTAAGTATAGTCACTGTAAAATAGAACTTGATAGTTCAGGCTCTATGTTAATTTTTCTAGAAAATATGCTTCAAAAAGCAATTTTTATGGAAAGCTAAAGTTAATTCAATTAATGCATTCTCCTGTTGTCATACAAGTGAGAGAATCCTTTCAATCTCTTCTATATGTAGTTCTTAATTCTGTTGAATTTCATTTGGTTTACCTCAGCGGCATATAAAATATACCCTACAGTTTTGTTTTTCACATAGTTTTAACATTAGATTTTTTAAAAGAATTTAATGAACCACTGAAAAAAAATTTACATTGCTCTTTAAACTTTATATCAATCTTTAAATTAAAAATGGACAAATGGTTATTTTATTTAATTTCAGATAAATGGAGTTTATATACTTTTTTGGCATCTTCAGATTTGGTTTATTTAATTTTAAAATCACATTCTTGTTCCAAAAAAGGAAAAGAAAGATCATGACACTTTAAACAAATTCTGGGAATGAAATGACCTGTCAGATCATTAAGCAGAGAAATTTATACAATGGGGATGCTATTAAAGTCAAAGAGAAAGGGGGAAATGAGACTTTTTTTTTTTTGACAGCTTTTTGATAGTGTGGTGTATTTAAAAAAAAAAGTTGCTTTCATCTAGACGCTCCTGCAGCTGAAATGGTCCTTACTGCAGTTTTTTTAATGAAAAAGGCATTTTTCTCATTTGTACTGTAATCCAGGTTAGATAATTACACTAACTGCATAAGTTTGCATTAGTCCTTTGCCTCAAATGAAATAAAATAGCACTGCTGTTATCCACATTAGAGAAATGAAAGTGGAGTATAGCAGTACCTAGTTTCAAAGTAAAACTATACAGAAAGCTGTGGATCTTTACAAAGCACTTTCTTGTCTTTAATTTTCTTAATATTATCCACAGAGGAAAAATGGTTTGGTTTCTCCTTTGACTTCCAGCAATGGTGGTTGCACGTTATCAATTTGATTCTCTAAAAAAAATGTTTGCTGTTAAACAGGTTCAAGCAGCATTCCTTCTGCCTTGTTCACTTGCTGCTTATCTTATTCACTTCTGCTCTTAACAAATTTTTATCTCCCACTCCTCTCTTACATTGTGTTCTTGATTTAATTCTGTCTGTAGAGATGACAAACGCTTGTTTGAAAAGTGAAGTAAATGAGAATTTATTGAGCTGATTTTTTTGATTAGACTTGGGTTTGCTGCTTGCTTCCCTGGCTGCTTTTTAGATCCTAACACATGATTAATTTTGCTTGATTTTTATTCACTTAATCCTTTTTTCCATTATCCAGTAGTTGTCTTGATTTGTCATCTGTTTCAGTTTATGATAAGTTTATATGTTAGATGGCCTCTCCTTTACCTTTAAAAGAAAAAAAAATATGGCTTGAGTAGTAGTTACGCACAAAAATTGATTTGATGCAAGTATGTTCTCTTTTTTTTTTTTTTTTTTTTTTTTTTTCTAAAAGCTCTTAATTCTTGTGCCAAGCAAACCAAAGGCAAATGCTCCGAGATACCCCTGGAGTGCTGCCTGTCTGCAGACACCGCGGTAGCTGAACTGTTGGTTAGGCAAGATTTATTTTCCTGTTTGTATTTTCAGGATATGATTCTTGATTCAGGTTGTTCCCTTCTCATTTCTGATTTTCAAAACCAGGACCAAAAAGGCTAGCGTGAAGGTCAGCAAAATATTGAGATCTCCCATCTAGTTTTAGGCTTGTAACAGGGTGAAACCACTTTGACTTGAAAGTTTCTATAATCCCGTGGCAAGCGATGGTGTTTTACTTGAAGCTTCTTGAAAATAACAGACATCTGGACAGAAAAATTTCCCCAGATGTATGAGCTCTGTAATGATGTCCTGAAAAATATTTGGCAAGATTCTTCTTTTCTTTTCTTTTAGCAAACACTAGCCTTGCGACATCTCCTTCCCCACAGTTTTAGCTTCTACTTCCTATCTAACCTTCCCCACCCCCGCCATGCTTTCAGCTTCCTCCAGCCTTTTGCTGCCTCTCTGCTCTCCTGCAAGCCGCTACAGAAGCTACAGTATGATTCATTTTTCTTCCTGAAGAGCTCAAAATAATGTCTTCTGGTTTATCCTGTTCAGTCTTTCACAACATTTTGGCTGTGCAGCCCTGCTTTTGTTGCTCTTTGTGGGAAGAGAAAGCAAAAGGATGGGGAGCATCAGTGTACTAACGGTGTTTTACCCTAATGTGCTACTGATTTCCAAATCCTGTAGCTGTGCCGACCAGAGGTCTTGAGGCTGCTGCAGCAGCTGTTTTCGTAACTTTTTTTAATCTTAGCTGCGAGGAAACAGAACTTCTTACTGGAGGTGAGAATTAAAAAAATAATTCTGCCTCTGAGCTTTTGTAGCACGGCCTTTGAATAATCGAGGCTGATATTTATGCTTCTTATATATCTGGATTTCCCCATTTGCAGAAAGGATTGTGTTTAAAGGCAATTAGTAAGACTTGAAAAAACACAGCAGGTATTGCTGGTGCTGCAACCCTCTTAGCCAGGGGGCTGATGCAAAAGATGAGCGAAGGGAACATCTGTGTTCCTGTGATATCTAATCAGTGATCCCTATTTCCAGGATCCTGTGTTTAGCATTAGCCAGTATTTTTCTGATAAAAACTTTTTTCTCTATTTATGATGAGTAATTATCGTGGAAGGAATAAATTGCCAAGATAGTCGCTCTAAACTTTTGCCAGTTATTCCTTGAAGCGAAGGAGAGATTTATAGTCTTTCTTAAATGAAATTCCCCATCCTGTTCTTAACAATAAGTAGGAGTAGGATTTAAAGGAAGAAGCTAAACATAGACTTTGTGAAAATCTGTTTTCAAGCATCTAAAGGTGCATCATGTGTCCATACAAATTTCTGTCCTTTTAAAAAGACTCCTGTTATTTCTGTTGAATTTTCTTTTTCTGTATACTTTGTTTTCTCCTACTTTGTCCTTCCTGCCTTCTTTTTTTGCCTGTTTTTGCTTATTTAGTTGCTATTCAGTCCCTTTTGCATGCCATATCTCACTTTTGTAATACAATCAGAAATCAAACTGCTGCAAGTGAAGTAAAACATTCATTTATATAATGGCAACATGTTTTCTTTCTTGCTTTTTATAAAACTTCTATGACTTCAGTCTTTTTTTCTTAAGTTATTTTTAGCAGGTGGGCAGAAAACGAGCATGCTGGTTGAATAAAACAAGATCTGTAGGGATACCCATCTTAGTGATTCTTTTTATTTTTTATCTCACTGATTGCATTTTGAGTGTCTAACAATTAAATCCATTTTAAGTCTGTATTGTGTTACTTTATAAATCCTAATTATGTTTACCTATGATTGGAATTAAAATTATCTGTTTTATTTAGCTTTTCTGCGCTTATGCCTGAAACAAAGGACAAACGCAATTACAGCGTGTTCCTATTTTTGAATGTTGGGTTGTTTTCTTTTTTATTATGCAGGATATATAATGTACAATATTGTTTGTGTTCTCTGTTAAAGGTATTGCTATCAAAGAATCGGCAAAAGTGGTCGATCAAGCACAAAGGAGGGTTTTGAAAGGTGTTGATGATTTAGACTTCTTTATCGGGGATGAAGCAATAGAAAAACCAACTTATGCAACCAAGGTATTAAGAGAAATGTTTAAAATAATTTTCCAATACTCTTTAGAAAGCATCAGCTACACAGTAAACAGCTTCTTAAGAATGCTTTTTGGTTAACTTGAGTCTTATTTTCTTATTAACTCTGTTTTAATGGAAAATAAAGTTTGGTATTAGTTTTGTTGACCTTCAGGAGCCTGTGGGAGTTTGCAAAAAAAGTATGTGAATATGTATTTCTTTTGAAGTGAAGAGAGGCTGGGAGAGTGGTAAGCGGAAATATCGCATTCTTTCATGTTCCTTGGCATCTTTTATCAGCAACATCAGAGTCAGGATACTGGGCTAGGGGGAACCTTTGATTTATCCGAGTGCCACCATTCTGTTGTACTGAGGAAAAGCACCATGTATTCTGTCTCTGCTATTCAAGGTTGGAATTTGAATTTCAAATAGGTGTCAGATCAAGATAGGGAAAACCTAATGCAAGGTTTCTTGCATATGTAGATCATATGCTTTTACTGCAATTGAAAACTCTGTTTATTTTTTCTTCTGTTTCCAATTATGTTTCGATATTCTTGTGCAACAGTGGCCCATCCGCCATGGTATAGTTGAAGACTGGGACTTGATGGAGAGGTTTATGGAGCAAGTAATCTTTAAGTATCTAAGGGCAGAACCTGAGGATCATTATTTTCTTTTGGTAGGTAAAATTATGTCCTACTTATGCAATTGCGCATGACTAGTAAGAATGCTTGTGCTGATTTATGTAATAATTCTTAAATAAGAATAAGTTTATCTTGAAAACTAAAGTAAATATAAGTTACCTGAAGCTTTCCTGACCTGTCTTATCCCATATAGGTTCTTTAATCTTCTAAAGATATCAGAGTGTCTGAACTGCAGACTTTTTTTCTTTTCTCATTTCCCTCCAAATTGCGTCTGCTCCACCCCCTTTTTCTATTACTTGTCCACTGAATTCAATAATCATGTTTCATTTTTGAGGCAAAAAAGTACCTGTGTGTTCTGACTTAACATAATTGCAATTACTTTGTTTTTACAGTGTTGCTACCTACATAGTGTGTCTAGACAGTGAATTTTTTGTTTGTGAAATCAGAAGGATTGGTTGTTATATTTGGGTAGATCAGATCTGAATTAGGGTTTATGTTATTCAGAAGCATCTGCTATTCCTTAGTATTTTATTTAAAGCCATTGAAATAGGCAATTTGTTTTAGTGTGATGTTATAGAGCAAATTTGGAATTAGAGGTGTTGACCATACTTGTTAAAGAACATCTAATGCAACATCATCTTGAAGCATGTCTAATTGGGTCCAGTTGCTCAAGGCTGTGTCCAGCCAATCTGTGAATATCTCCAAGGATCAAGATGACATAGCAACTCTGGGCCCCTTTTCCAATATTTGACCACCTTTGTGTTTCCTTTTTTTTCCTCTCCTCATGCCTACTTAGGATGCCCCATGTTGCAGTTTGTCTCTGTGGCCCCTTGTCCTATCGCCTGGCTCCCTCCTCTTTTCAGCCTCCTATTATATAGTTGATGCAATCGAAAAGTGAGATTTTTTTTTTTTTTTTCCCCCCAAATATTCTGTAACACTATCCAAAATAATCTTTCCATGGAGAGACTTAGTATTAATTAATTTTTGTGTTTTAATGAAAATTATAGCATACTACCGTATTGTATGTTGTTGCTAGCTTCTCTCAGTTGAGTCCGTTTCTGTAGCTGATCGTATTAACTTCTTTTATAGCGATTGCCTTCTGAAGAAAAATAGCTTTTTTTCTTTAATGAGTCACTGAGACTTTTTAAAAATAATTGTCATTCTTTAAATGTGCTAAACAGTATCCTTTGACATTTTTAGGTTGATAGTCCTTGATTCTTTCAAGTGAAATCAAAAGTTGTAATGAGCTAACCAACCCACAAAGGGGGGCTTTGATGTAAATTCTTAAGCAGTAATTACTATAATGTTTTTATTCCACTTCTTGTTTTTGCAGTGCGGATTGCATAAATTGTGTTGTTGTCAGGAGTTTCTAGATTTTCTTAATTGCACCATTTGCCTTTAAAAGCAGCCTTTGCACATCATTATTTTTACATGCTATTGTTGTTGAATGGCTCACCTTTCAAAACTTAGGATTTGGTGACTTTTTTTTTTCTCTCAAGTCAAGTATTTGATTTGAATGTAAGTAACGCTTGGGGTTTTTGTCTCACAGACTGAGCCTCCATTAAATACTCCAGAAAATAGAGAATATACTGCTGAAATCATGTTTGAGTCTTTCAATGTTCCAGGGCTATATATTGCTGTTCAGGTAAGGACGGGGCTTTTGAAAGTTAGAGCTACAGTATTTCTCTTTGAGCTAAAGCTAATTTCACTATGAAAACTGTATGAGTGGTGTTTGAAATACTTTTATGTACTTCTGGTTAGCAGTTTCACCGCTAGATGTTTGATATGCATCGATTCGCTTGTCTGTTGGCTAGGTACTGTTCCTCAGTTACCTGTGTAGAAGTTGGCCTCTGAAGCAGTAGAGTATAATATCTGTTGTGTCATAAATAAATAAACAACACACCACATCATAATAATGATATTAGGTGAAGAATTGAATCCCTCTCCATATGAAGTAGCAAAAAAATGTTTGAAGACAGCTAAAAGAGCATTATGAGTCAAAAACTACATTTATGCAGTCTCTTTTTCATAAGCTGTTGTGTACGTATATATAATATTACTAAATCAGTTTCCATGCTGAAATTATCATAAGAGTGTTGGTCTAGGTATTGTTGGGAGGGGTAGGGGAAGGTGGGATATGCAATGCAGTGCTTTTATTAAGATTTGTTTTTTGTGTGTGTTCTTTTCCCAAGGCTGTCCTTGCCTTAGCTGCATCTTGGACGTCAAGGCAAGTAGGAGAACGAACGCTGACTGGCACAGTTATAGACAGTGGTGATGGTGTCACTCATGTTATTCCTGTTGTAAGTATACATCAAAACTATAGAAGCCATTTAATCAGAGAAAAGTTTGTTCTGTAACTTCTCTGAACTTTACACTTACACAGACTGAAGTATAGCAAGGAATCTTCAAAGATGTCACATAATTTACAGGGTTGTGGGAGAGCCACGAGGATGATCGGAGGGCTAGAGCACCTCTCCTATGAGGAGAGACTGAAAGAGTTGGGGCTGTTCAGCCTGGAGAAGAGAAGGCTCCGGGGAGATCTTATTGCAGCCTTCCAGTACCTAGAGGGGGCCTGCAGGAGAGCTGGGGAAGGACTTTTTACTAGGGTATGTAGTGATAGGATGAGGGGTAATGGCTTTAAACTGGAAGAGGGCAGGTTCAGATTGAACATTAGGAAGAAGTTTTTCACTGTGAGGGTGGTAAGGCACTGGAACAGGTTGCCCAGAGAGGTTGTTGAGGTCTCATCCCTGGAGGTGTTCGAGGCCAGGCTGGACATGATCTTGGGCAACCTGGTCTAGTGGGAGGTGTCCCTGCCTATGGCAGGGGGGTTGGAACCTGATGATCTTCAAGGTCCCTTCCAACCTTCCAATGATTTATTTTTGTAGTGCAGAAACTCTTGAAGAACTCTTCTGCACCCTGAGTTTGTCAGGGCATACTGTCTTTCAATGATTTATCTTGAAAGGTGATTTGCCAAGGCTGTGCTAAATGATCAATAAAATTGTATTGCTTTATCCTATTTCCAGGTTGTTTTGCTGGTAGGAGGGAATATGTTCTTTACCATAGTCAGTCCAAAAAAGTTTTGGAAACTTGTTTAATTCAGTCAATTAATATTTAAAATAGAAATAATACAAAATATTTGAGGAGAGATGTAGTATTGTTTACAATTTGTCTTCATCTGTTGACCAGTGTTTAGTAATATGCTGCCATGCATCAGTGGTACAAGCAGAAAGAAAGAAGTTTCTACCTGACTGGGAAAAAAAACGAACCCCAAGATTAATTAATGTTGAATATCTGTTCCAATATATCGAGTTGCTAAAAGCAAAAATTAGTATGATCATATGATGTTTTATTAAATAATTAACATTTACTGTCAAACTATTGTTTTTGCTGTAGGTATGTATTTCCTTTTACAAAGCTACCTACTCGAAATCTTATAATGGGAATATTTAGAAGTGTTCTTTATTTCAAGTGGCTGGTAATATGTGTCTCTGCCCATCTTTCCTTGGGAAGATAAATGCTTTTCTAGACACCAGATGCATTTTTCTTTTCAAAATGAAGTTAGATTGCAATTTTTAAGATTAAAACCTATACAAAGCTTTATCATGACACAGTAAGCCCAACTTTTAAAAATTATTTGTTAACCCAATTAGTAGCATTGGTGGTGATCAAACATATGCTGTGATGTAGCAATTTGTTATTAATCTTGGTGGAATCTAGTGGCTAAATATCTGTTCAGACTGTTAATCCAAAATGGCATATTTTTAATAAGACATAGGAAACAATTGACATTTCAAACCTTTTATAGCTAAACTTTTTAAAAATTGTACTTAGTAGTTCAAATTGCTGCTTAAAACAGTTGAACTTTTCCTGATTTGTGGGTTTGTATTCTTTTTAATTGAAATAAGAGTAGGTATTCTGTATCACTTGAAACATTAAGCTCCTTTGTGGAGTGACATTTGCTTGATTTCTGGAATTTTTAAACATGTTGAACAAGTTGACAGCAATAATATACCACTTTTAATTCCTCTTTACCTAGTTTATTATAAATGCTTATTTCTGTAGTGAAGCTAACAATAGCGGTACTTTTTTAATGACTTTATTATTTTCTGTTAGAAAGAACATTTTATATGAATGTAAGCTGTATATAGGAAACTTCAAGCATTTAATATTAATGTGATATCTGGATGCATCTGTTTGGATGTAGCCGGTCTGGTGAGGTTGAAGGCCAGTCTTGAACACTTCTGGTTTCTGTGTTCAGACGAGATACTCTTAATGCCCTGATAGCGGCCTCCAGCACAAGTGTGACTTACAAGGGTAGACTGATGGATGAGTACGGGCCAGTCTGATGTTCTAAGCCGTCTCAATTAAAGTGCTGAAATGATGCATTTTCTCCCTGCTTTCAGAAAATTAATTTTGGTTCATGTGGATTGTAACGTCTTACATCAGTGGCTGTGACTGCAGAGCCACATCATTTGTTCTAAAATAATATTTCATGATACAAGGTTCCTTGACCTTTTTGTTAAGAGTAACCTCATTTTGAAGAGAAAATAAAGGCCAAGGAATAGTGAGTATAGCTATTTGTCTGCCTTATGTACTAGTGACCTTTCTGTTCCTCCTAACCTTGTAAGAATTGTGAACCAATGCAAAGCGGAACACTTTAACAAGTGAAATAGTGAAAAATTGGATTTCTGGCAATTAAATGAGCCAGTCTTAAAGAGCTTCAGTCTCAGAATCGCAGGTAGCGAATAGGAGTTCAGACTCCATGTCTTTCTCTGTCCCTCCTAAGCTTTGGTGAGAGGAGTTCTTGTCAATGTCTTTCTCCCAATTAATTTTATATACAGGCTGAAGGATACGTGATTGGCAGCTGTATCAAACACATTCCAATTGCCGGGCGAGATATAACATACTTCATTCAGCAGTTGCTGAGGGAGCGAGAAGTAGGAATTCCTCCTGAACAATCCTTGGAAACGGCTAAAGCAGTGAAGGTAATGTTAATATTGCAGATGTCAAGCTCTGATCAAAAATAACATCTATTTTAAAAATACAACACTCTCCTAAAATCACTATCCTTCCAAGTAATGGAGCTCTGTATCTAAATAATATAAAAATATCTAAATAATATAATAACATGAAATACTTTAAGCTTAAGGTATACAGTTGGTTTATACTCAATTTGACCTAGAAATTCAGTCTTCGCTTGTAGTCTCCCCTTTCTCCTCCTTTCCCTTCTTATTATCATTGTAATACTCAGTAGGAAGTGTTCTTGGTGGGCTGTGTAATGTAAAGAGCTGTAATTACTCTTTTATTCTTTCTGCATGTTGATATGTTCTTTTTTGTAGTACAAAGCTATTCTGAAAGACATTTGGCTTAAAGTACACTTAAACCTTGTTTCTATGGCAATTCTTCAATATACTTTAGAACTTATTTCTCGCCATTGTAGAAGTTTAGAGGAAAAATAGAAGAAAAGTAATTTAGCTCAGCAAGATGTGCTGCTTTCAGTGCCGCATGGAAATGATTTGTTGTAGCAGAGCCATTATCTAACTGTATACACTAAAGTCAGTATGCCTATTTTTGAGGCCTATTCTGTATCTGCCACTTTAACACTTTTATTCTCAAAAGCTTAAATTACTACACTTTCTTAAAGTTCATACCATCTTCTCTGCTATACTTAAGAAGATACTTCTAACTGTACATATTCAATTTTCAGGAACGCTTTAGTTATGTTTGCCCTGACTTAGTAAAAGAATTTAACAAGTATGACACAGATGGTACAAAATGGATTAAACAGTATACTGGAATTAATGCTATCTCAAAGAAAGAATTTACCATTGATGTTGGCTATGAGAGATTCCTGGGGCCAGAGATTTTCTTCCATCCTGAGGTAAGTTAATTTGAATTGTCTAAATTTTTTGGTTTAGGTGCATTTTAGACAATAGCCTATGAATAATATTTACAAACTTCTAAAGAAGAGTTTATCTCGACTTCTATTTGTAAATAGAAACCGGCTGTTGTTGTAAGTCAAAGTGGTTTTGGTTCTTGACTGCTAGTAATATTCATACAAATTCAGGTTCATGTCTAAACAAAGCACTGTGTTTGGAATTTTTAAAGTAAATGGATAACTAAACCCATATTTTATTGTTACAATTTTTAGTAGAATTTCGTAGTCTCACCACATTGTGCCCTGTTTTCTTGCCTGTCTGTTCAAAAGTCAAGTTTCCACACATTCTGTCTTCATGGTTTTATACCCTCAGTCTCTCTTCCAGTGTTGGAAAAATTAAATGGGAATAAAATGTTCCCCCCCAGCCCTGAATCCCTCTCTACATTCTCCTCCTGCAGCCTTTTTCAGTTACACTGTTTTGCTCTGGTGCTCAGCATCTGAGAGGGGCATGCATTCTTTGACCTGTTATGATTAACAAAAACTACCTAAGAGAATAGCTGGCACAATAGATACTTTAATTTTATTATTCTTTCAAACCTTTTATAAATGGCAGCAAAAATAGCTAATATAACTATTTGCATTATTAGTTTTCATGACATCTCTACTATAATAGGATGGTTCTTTCTCTTCCGTTTTTCTCTTTACCCCCTTTCCTTTGCAATATGTGGTCCTACATGTTGACCTGTGTGTTTTTATTCTTGATTGTAGTTTGCTAATCCTGACTTTACACAACCAATCTCAGAAGTAGTAGATGAAGTTATTCAGAATTGTCCCATTGATGTTAGACGTCCTCTGTATAAGGTCAGTAGCTATAATGAATTTTCTAATACTTGTTTTAGAAGGATTGTGCTTTACATTGAAAATGTATTTGAAACTCCACTTTAAAAAAACTTCAAAACAACACAGCCACAACAAAGTAATGATTTTTCTAGGAATGAGTCTAATATGCAGAAGACCTTATGTTGTTCACTCACATTTTTTCAGAATGTGATGTTTCATTACTCAAACTCTTATTTAAAAGAAATAAGGGAAACAAAACTGAGCGAAAGTGAGACACACTAAGATATAAATGGATTTTAAAACACAGCCAATTTTGATGTGACAACCTCTTTGTGAATTCATATTCTGTCATGCTTAAGTGTCAGATAATTTAAAACTTAGAGTAATAGCATACCTGTTAACTGTAATTTTAAAATCTATATTTAGAATTTAAGAACTGGGTAAAGTTGGAAACTTACATTTTCACAAGCAGTTGATAATTTTTGTTACTCAAAACAGAATATTGTCCTCTCTGGAGGCTCAACCATGTTCAGGGACTTTGGTCGCCGTTTACAGCGAGACTTGAAAAGGACTGTTGATGCCAGACTGAAACTTAGCGAAGAACTCAGTGGTGGCAGACTGAAGGTTAGTTCTTGCAGCTAATGCATTTAACAAGCATCTTTCTCTCCCTTGTTACTTGGAAAATGCAAAAATAACATACTGCAATGACATTCTTGTTCGTTGAAATGTCTTTTCATTTGAAGTTCTTACAGAAGCTTTTCAGAAACTTGTATATTTTAGAGAATTGTAGACTGGTATTGGAGAATATTTATATAGTCCTTTAATTGTCGGAAGCTATAGTACTGTTCCCCTGGGTGTGCACTTGTGCTGCCTGTCCATTATTATTGAATTCCATCAGTCTCACCTAATGAAAGGATGGGACTTATGCCTGTTATGTAAAAGCAGTTGGTCACTCCCCAGCTTTTTTTTTTTTTTTGTGCTTAGTGCTTATTGATTAGCTGCAAATCATCATCCTTAGTCTTTTGAACTTAATAAGAGATGGAGCAAGCTCATTGTCGAACCACCAGGGTAGTCAAGAGGACCGCAGTACTTGTCCTGTGAAGAAAGGCTGAGGGAATTGGCTTGTTGAGAGAAGAGAAGGCTTTGGGAGTTTTAATAGCAGCCCTGCGGTACACAGGGGAAGATGATAAAGAAAGTGGGACCAAGCCCTTGACAGTGGTGAGTGGTGGGCACGTGAGAGACAACAGATATAAATTGAAACAAAAGAGGTTCAGCTTGGGTAAAAGGAAAAACTTTTTTATCAAGGGGATAATCCAGCATTGGAACAGTCTGTCCAGAGTGGTTGTGCAGTCTCCATCCTTGGAATTTTCTAAGATTCAGATGGATAAAACCGACTAACTTCCTCTGACCTTGTAGCTGACTCTGCTTTAAGCGGGAGGCTGAACTAGAGACACTGAGGTTTCTTCCCACCTGAACTATCCTCTGGTCCTATTAAATTACTTCATTTTTCACGAAATGGCATGATTGTTAACTTACGTTCTTTCCACTTTTAACCTCTGATCTAACTTTTGCATTTTTTCTGTTGACTCTGCATACATAAAAGATATCAGCAGAGAGAAAAAATATTTTGTTTTTTCTTTATAAGGCTAGACTGAAGTGATTTTCCTTATTTATTTTTTAGTAGTCATCTAGCTAGGCAAGCCTAAACAATCCTTAAAACCCCCGGTGTAGCTTCGTAATATGCCATGTAGTCAACTCTGAAATTTCAGTTATGTGCAGTTCTCTGGTTGAAGTAACCTAGTTTATTCTCAGTCCTCCTTACTAGACTTCTACCACTTAGTAAGGAAGTGGGATATGAATAAGGAAATCTGGTGTGATTCTTCCTTCTTCAGAGTCCTAGGCATTGCAGCTAGTCACTGGCTTGAATTTTGCTGATCTATTACAAATGATTTTTAGATACTGTTTCAAATTGTTCGGATTTTAGCAGGTTGCACTGGAAGAAACAAATCTTTCTGAAACTGTTATGTTACGTTGCCGTTTTTTATAAGCACAAGTAAGGAATGAAGGTTTGTGTGGGTATGGAGGGAAAGGGGCTAGCTGGAATGAGTGGTGTAGTTTTGATAAGCATGACTGACTGCGTTGGTCCAAGATAAACTTTCAATCAATCTGCAACTGATGCTGTGTTAAAATAATGACATGAAACTTAATTCTTAACTTTCTGAAGTGTTTTTTGAAAGGGGTAAGTAGTATGGATCTGATCTTACAACTGCATAAATAAACAATCCTGCAAGAAATTCAGCAGAAAATAGAATGTGGAAAATTGGAGAGGAACACTGTATTGGAGCTCTTGGGAGAAAACTGGCATGAATGCAAGTATCTCTTAATGCCTGATTAAAGTAGGTAACTGGTGATTTATAAGCAAGAGCTATTTCTTAGTCTGGGTTATACAAGAGAAAATCTGATGCTGTAATTGTAAATTTACATACCCAGCATTTAAGAAAATACCAATTTGTGAAAAGTAAGCTTGCAATATACACTCCTTTAAAAAAATCTGATTTTCACCAGCAAAAGTGAAAAGTGACTTTTAAAGTATTCTTTTTTTTTTTTTTTTTTTATAGCCTAAGCCCATTGATGTACAAGTTATTACACACCATATGCAAAGATACGCTGTTTGGTTTGGAGGATCAATGCTGGCTTCCACAGTAAGTTATCTATAAAGCTGAGCATGTTTTAGTCATTCTGGGTACGCTTTCGGAGTTCTCATCTCTCCTTTACTTCATGTTAAATGCAGCTGGGGGATTTCTGATAGGCCTCAGGTAGCAAATATACCCTCTCCTCCCCTTTGAAGTTTTTGCAGTAGATTTTAAAGAGCAAATCAAAGCTCAATTACAGCTTTGTGTGAGTTGTTAAATAGCACATTTTAGTTTTGTGGCAAAATACATTGTTTGCATTAGTGTTTAGCCATGCATAATGTAACATTAATTTCAGGACTTCCAAGTTACCTGTCTTTTGGGTTTTTTTCCTGTTTGCTACATGAATGTTACTATTGTTTAGATAAGGTGTACATAGCATTGACTAATTTTTTTCTCTTTCCCTTTACAGCCTGAATTCTACCAAGTATGCCATACCAAAAAAGATTACGAAGAGATTGGTCCTAGCATCTGTCGTCACAACCCTGTGTTTGGAGTCATGTCTTAAAGCTGACCGCGGAGGGGTCAGGGATAGGGAGATGGGGAGGAGGAGTCTTTCTGATTACTTGTTTGTCTGATGGCTGGTATTAAGATAACAAACATGACTTGACAATAAGAAAAAGACCAAACACAATTAAGCAGGATTATTTTAATAAGTGTCTCAACATGCGGATGTAGTGGAAAGCCAAAATGATCACGTTTTTTCTTTAGACTGATTATTTGAACCTGTGCGTAACAAAACAAAAAAAGTGGATTTTAGTTCTTTCTGTGCCCTGATATTTTGTATATTAATGGATTATCCAAGATTTGGTGGGATTTGACAGTGTGTAGATAGTCAGCTCTCTAATGCTTCCGTTGTACCTTTTCATGGGTGCAATGCAGGAGCTTGTTTATATTTCATACTTTTTTATACTTTGAGGAAAAATATGAATTAAAGAAACTGTAATATTTGAGGAAAAAAAATTACCAGTGACCAACTTGAAAGTAAATTAAAAAAAAAGTCATGACTCATGCAACTAGTTCTTGCAAATCATGACCAGTCTAAATCCTGGGTTCCATACAATGCGAGTGCTTTTGGAACTAAAAAGCTAGTATCTTGGATTAACCGATGCCTGCTAGTGCTTTCTGATTACTTGGTGCATTTTCATACTATCTCTTGCTTTAAAAAAAAAAAAGTAAAGACAAGACTGTTGGACCAGTATTGCAGTTCTGTAGTGTCATTTCTAATTAAAACCAAATAATCAGGTTATCAAAATTGGTGTATTTAAAGCCTAACACCATTCCAATAAAGGCACAAAATTTCTTTTTATGCTTGCGTCAGACTTGTTAATCTCATTACATGGGAAATTGTGAGCATGGGTTCCTACATATCCGCTATGGTTTTTGAAGAGTAAGATTGGTCTGTAAGGTAGAGATCATTATGTGCATTGTGTAAAATGAAGTGTGAGCATTTTAGAATTGCAGTTTATGTGTTCATCTAGATAGCACTTATCTATATAAACCTAACATCTCCAGTGTTAGGTTTGTTCATCTACTTTGTTCTGTAACTTCCCCCCACTTTCTTCCAAGTGGTGGTGTACAGGAGACAGCACTGCGTTTTAAATCTCTGTGGTTTTTCTGCAAGAAAATACCATGTAGATAAAAATAAAGTTAAAACAATCTCTTTCTCATTCTTTCTAGGAAGAACGCTTCATATAATGGAATGGAATTACTTAAAGTTTCTGTTAATACTTGATGAAAGAAAACTCCTCTTTAGACACTTCTGAACTCAAAAATATAGTTAAGGTTGTTTACATAGAAGACCACAAGAGGGAGATCTCTTGGCTTCTTGAGTTGTAAAGATTCCTCAGATTTTTTTTCCAAGAAGGTTATAAATTGCCAGAGCTTCTAGTTGCATGATAAAAGAGACTCCAAAAAAAGTATAAATATGGGAGGGTATTTTTACAGCAAGCATTATAAAACTTCACATGCTGAAATCGAGTAGGACCTTGATGCAAACAAGAAAATGTTAAACAGTTGTATTACAAAACTATATTATTAACATCTCCCTGTCAGTGATACAATTTTTGAGATTTTTTTTTTTTCAGATAGTGACTTTTTGAGTCATAACTGCTGACTGATTGATGTGGTAAGAAATACTGACAGGCAAATTTACGTAAAATAAAAAAGTTTATTTAAGCTGTGCCTTTCCAGTAGTCCTCTGGTTCTGCAACTGTATCATGCTGTAGTGACCAGATTTGCTGATACGCTGTAATGGCCTGAAGATAAGGCAAGGTTGTGGGGTTTTCCCCCTTCTCTAGAAAGCAGTGTCTTAAAAACTCACTTGAAAACCTCAAAAATTCCTCATATATAGTGTGGCAAGGAAATGTAAAGAACAGGAGTGAGTGCTGGTTCCTGTCTCACACAGCTATATGCGTATCGCTAAGATTGCATGCAAACATGCACAGCGTGTATGGGTGTGGAGATACAGCCTTGGTGTGTATTAGCTGAAAGCTGTACTGCAGCTAGTCTGAGATGTAACTGCAGCTCTGGCTTGTGGATATTTTGGAACTTGTTTTGGACCTGTTTTTCCCCCCATTTCCTTACGCTGTCATGTTGAGGCCTCTGTCGCTGGAGCAGTGAGTGTCAAGGCACCCACAGAAGAGCCCAAGGGAGGGGAGTTGGGGTGCTGGATCTGTGTGAGTGGTCACGGGCAGTTTGGGGAGACTCTGAGAAGCAGTGTGAGTGAGATTCCCTAAAGCAAATCTGGCTTTGTACAGATCCTTTACAGGCTGTGAGTTATTGTGATGCCCTGAGCTGTTGGGATTAGAGAGTGGTGGCATCCAGATCTTCAGAATTTGCCCGTTCTTGGTCATAGTGGGTAACAAGGAGAGACAGGCGATTCTCAAGTACTGTGTTTCAGCAGCGGGGCTTTTGCAGGAGAGGGGATGTGGGAACGGGAGAAAACAGGCTGCACCAGGAGTGTCGGATGGGCTCACTGCTCCAGGCAGGTCGCTTAGGTCGGTATTTTACAGAAGTGGGCACTGCCCAGTGGTGGGGAGCCCTGTAGAGCCGGGCTGGGTATCCGGCTCAATCCTCACCGGATTAGCAAATAGCTTGTATGGCAAGGAAAGAAAACCAGATCGTAAATGAGCACTTTGATGGGAGGAAGAATTGACATCTGAGCGTGAAAGCTGTCAGGCTGAGAGGAGGAGTTGCTGCCAAGTGTAAAATAAGATGGGTTTTGCATTCCAGCTGTATTCAGTGGGGGAAGCACAGGTTTGCAGTATGAAGTCGGTATGTTCAGGAGTAAGGCCAGGAGGGACCTAGTCTGTGAGGGACCCCTGGTGCCAAAACTGAATAAAAATAGTTGAAGCAGCTCAGGACGGTGTGGTTTTAGGCACCTCCTGCACCAGACTCTCGATCCTGTGTACAGAACTAGAAATCTCATGGTCTGAAGAGGGGCTGTGTTGTCTTGCTGATGGGCCTCAGCTCTCAGAAGAGGAGTTGGCATGTGTGCCCGAAGTGTGGCTGGGCAGCCCCTACAGCGCCTGGCCTCCTCAGGTGAGACATGTACAATATAACGTAGCTACCTGCACGTTAATTACAAAATCAGGGATGTAGGAGCTTAGTCTTTCATTATACTTAGTTGTTCATGGCTCCAAGAAAGTTTCTTTGAACTTCTATTGGTCATTTGTGTGGAAAACAAAGGAGGGGAAAGTACCTGTAGCCTTACACAACACTCATTTTCTATTAGCTGTAATTTAAAAGGATGTTAACCTTCTCATAGAATGAAATGTGGGAGGTTTTTTTTACAATGTCTTTTCTATTTTTGTGTACTGTAGAGATCATTTCAGAGAAGGTATACAGCCATGGCTGAGTTCTGGTGCATTAGGGAACTAAAAATCTATCAGCAGCTCCCATTAACAACTTGGACTGAACAGAGAGTCATCAATACTTCAACAGGCAAGATATAATACTCAATTACAGTCTTGTACTTTGAGAATAACTCTGGGAATGGTTCACATCAGTGTTCTATACCTGTAACGCCACATCTGAATCTGAGCTGGGGTTGCTGGTGAAGTGGTGGAGGGGCTGAGCAGCCAATGGGTAAGTCATCCCAGGGATCGCAGAAAACAGATGCATACAGTGTGAATAAAAGACAATTTCAGAAAACCCTCTGCTCTTCTTAAACTTGTACCTCCCATCATTGTTCTGTGCTGGATTGGGTTTAAAGCACATAAAAGGTTAATTGCAAAGGCAAGTGTTTTGTGGTTTTTTTTTTTGTTTGTTTTTTTTTTTTTAAAGAAAGGTTAGAATTAAATGATTTTTTTTTCTTCTTTTAAGACTCATTATCAGGAAGATTACATAAAGAAGACAATTACAATTTGTACCAGTGTACAAATTCAGCCTTTTTTTTTTTTTTTTTCCTCTCTTGGTTTCAAAATCCTGTTGTGTTGGTAATAAACATCCCAAGAATACACAAAATCCTTTCCCCAGTCTCTCCATGTTTCTCTGATAAAGTAAATGGATAATCTGGTGGGGATGGATGCAGTGCCCAGCTGTGACTCTCTTCCCCTCCCAGTGCTGACGTGAGTGCAGCTGGGACAGAGCTGCAGCTGTTGAGGTGCAGTGGGTGACTGAGCTGGCCTGGCTGGGGGCCTCTGCCCTGGTGAGGCCGTATCTGGAGTGTTGTGTCCAGTCCTGGGCTCCCCGGTTCAAGGACAGGGAACTGCTGGAGAGGGTCCAGCAAAGGGCTTGCAAAGATGATTAGGGGATTGGAACACCTCTCTTATGAGGAAAGGGTGAGGGACTTGGATCTTTTTAGTCTGGAGAAGAGAAGACTGAGGGGGGAATCTCATCAATGCTTATAAATACTTAAAGGGAAGGAGCCAAGCGGATGGGAACAGTCTTTTTTCAGTGGTGCCCAGTGATAGGACAAGAGGGAACGGGCACAAACTTGAACATAGGAGGTTCCATTTTAACATGAGGAGGAACGTCTTTCCTGTGAGGGTGGCAGAGCACTGGCACAGGCTGCCCAGAGAGGTGGGGGAGTCTCCCACTCGAGACATTCTAAACCCGCCTGGACGCCGTCCTGCGCAACCTGCTGTAGGTGACCCTGCTCTGGCGGGGGGTTGGACTGGATGATCTCCAGAGGTCCCTTCCAACCCTGACCATTCTGGGATTCTGTCCAAAGTGCATGTTTAGAAATGTGAGGCAGCAAAAAACCCGCATTGCTGTTTCTTAATCATCAAATGTGCTGCAAAGAGACTATGCTTATTGTGTAATGAAGGATTTAATGGGACTGATGTTATGGGGCAGCATAAAAGAGGTTCATGCTTTTATGGTCCTGGAAATTGCTGGGTGATGCGGAGCTGTGCTGTTTCTGCACAGAAAATTGCAAGGAGCACTGAAAACTTGCAGACTGGTCTGCCCAAACTTGGCTCGCTTTTCTGGTCTCCAGGAATTTGATTCATTCCACTAGACAAACCGGGACGCTGGGTTTAATTGGCTCTGTGTGTTTAAAAGCTTGTGTTTCCATGCAGCTGAACTCAGACTAAATCGAAGGTCACTGCCAAATCAGTTTAGGCTCATCTCTTCATTTTATGAAAACACTCGTGACCAAACATTAAGGTATTGTTGGGGTGAAGAGCTATTCCTTGCCAAGCTGACCTCAGGCAAGTGCTGCGCTGCAGGTGCTCCCGCTGCCGGCGGGCGGGATGGTGCCGTTTAACCTCACTGCCCCACAGCCGTGTCCTTACTTGGGTAGGATGAACGTTTGTTTTGCAAAATTTTTTGTGGCAGTAAACCAAAGGGAAATATGTTAGTTGTTGTCATCACTTAGTTGTTTTGAGTGGTTTTTATGTTTTATTTTCCCCTCTTTTTTTCTTTCCCTGAAGTAGCAAATGATGTAGGGTAGCAATTCTGTAGTTCAGGTTTCATTTCCAATTTAACTATCGAACAAAGCTCAAATAATCAGCTCCGAGTGCCAGTCACCCTCCCCGCTTTGGTATAAGTTGTAATGTTCTGAACAGGAGCTGGGCAGCTCTGTGCTATGTGGATATTGCAGATGTCTCTTTGATCTCAAAAATTTTTATCAAAAACTTAATTACCAAAGGGAGGGCACAGCCTGACCTGTGCTAGCTGTAGGTGTGCCTCACTCGCACAAGAAGCGATACCCCGTGTGTTTGGGTGTACTGCTCCATTGTGAATCCCCGTACCAGTAGATAGATGGCAACTTCTGGTATTTTGCTCTCGCCACCCCAACTGCTTTTTCCCATATTGTATAAACTGTGTTAATTTTCTGGTAATTGTGGAGGGAGACCCAGAGAATATGACAGCACTGAGTTGATAGGAATCAAAGATGTGGTGCTTGATAAAAGCAGGTAACACTGATATTGTTGAGAAAAGTAAAAATCAAGCAATTAGTTTTTTTCTTCTCTTCATGAATGAAAAGAAATATCAGGAAAGGTATATTGTTTGAAAAGAAGACCAGCACAGAAGAAGCAATTTGCACCTCCCTAAAGCCCAGAAGACACACTGCTTCATGGGCATCCAGGACAAAGGTTTTTTTGTTTTGGTTTTTTTTTTTTTTTTTTTTAACATCTTGAAGTTGTTCCAGTTTTTATAAATAAACATTAACTGGAGCAGGGGTTAAATGCTTCTCTCCTTCCCAGCTCAATGCCCTGGGTACTAAGCTGTACCATAAGTTTTCTCCTTCGTTGTCTTGTTTGGGTGACTAATCTTGGGAGAAAGTTTACACCTCCCAATTCAGAGCCCAGGCTTGCATTTCCCTCGGTTTTGAATTGGGCAATTAATTAATCCCTTTCACCACTGAACTGGGGGACCGGCTGTGGTTCCTGCCCTTCCCTGGCTGGTGGGGGTGAGCAGCTCCCCGCTCTGCCTCCTGCCTTTGGGGGCCTCAGGCGGGCACTGCTGGTGGGAATGGATGAACCCAGGCAGGTCCCTGGGGACCCAAATTCTCCTGCAGGGCAGCGTCTAAAAGCTTGAGCTGTTACTGTAAGAGCAGTAACAACCCACAGCTACTCCATTCGCTGCTGCAGTCGCTCCTCTGCTCGAGGCATGAGATGTGCAGCCGGTGGGAGCCGCTCTGCAGCCCTCCCTGCGCCTGCTGCTGGTACCCCAGCCTTGGCTCCCACCCCTGAGCTGCAGAGCCTCCGGTAGACCTCCTCCTGCTTGCACAGCTGGACCCTGCTCCTCCTGCGCCCTCCCAGCTAACCTCCACCCTCTTGGGGTCGCATTCGCTGGATGCTGCCTGCCTCTCCTGTAAAGCATTGCTGGAAATTCAGTGTTTTAGCAAGTTGCATTTTACTTGTTGAAATGTTCCAAGCATTGGCAGGTTTGAGGTTTAAACGTGGAGGTTGGGTTAAATTAAGACATCCTCCTGATCTCCTTTCAGATGGAAATCCCCATAGGCAGGGGCTCAATACTCTGCAGCAGTGTGGGGTATCGAGTCTTATGAGAGGTATATTTGATGCACTGATGTCTAAAATGTAGTGATTCTTGGTGACGTATTTCCTGAGCTGTGCTTGGGGGAGGAGGACTTTCTAAATTGGCTTGAACTGGGAAGGCAAAAATGTGTCCGGGTGTCCAGCCTTGTGTATCACGCAGGAGTACCAGAAGTCTCCCCATCCCTCCCTTGTGGCAGAGCGCCGAGGCTGGAGGCTGCCGGCCAAGGGGTCTGTCAGTAGCGGCTCTGGTCTGAGGTGAAAACCCCTGAAACTCTCCAGCCAGTAGGGTGGGGATTAGTTTTGGTTTGTTTTTCTTGTTTTCTCCAACTTCCAAACCCCGGGATTTAGTCAGACCTTGTTAACGGTGAAAAATAACAAAGGTTGTGCCCCAAAGAATAATAACTACCAGATAACAAATGCTAAGTGCCCATGTAAAACTCCAAGAGAAGCCAGAAAATAAGGAAGATGCAAGAATCTATTGTAATGCAGATTTGCTGCTGAAACACCGCAGGGACGGGAGATGAGCAATTGGCCTTACTGCAGCAAGACTGTGCTTATGTAAGTATTTTTAAATTATCTTATAGTTGTCTGAGGTGGCCTTTGAGTTTGTAGGCATGATGCAGTCAGGATTTCACACTTAACCACGGGATGGCACTTTCCCACAAGAAATCTGGCTTTACCACAGCCTGGAAAACCTTTCCGCACAACCTGCCTGGAAAAAGGCATCTATAGAGGGAGCCCAACGGCAAACCTTCCCAGAAAGGCTGATGCCTTTTAGTCACAGAGGGGAGGACTTGAGCGTTGTCTTCTTATTTGGAGCCGATACAATAGTTATCTCCCTGCAGATGTGGGTGCTCAAATGCCTGCAAGATGCTCCAGCCACCAGAAGTGGTGTGAGATGAGCTATGGACAGTGACCTGGACCGAGTCCCTCAGCACAGGGGGTGTCAGAGATGAGTTGGAGGGGAATCAATGTATGGAGAGATGTCACATGCAGTACGTGAAGCTACTTCAGGAGATAACTATGAGGAGGGTTTTGTACTCCCATTACGATTCACTTGTGAATTAATTCAACCTTTCCTTGCACCTGGCTGCAGGGAGCGCATGGGAGGCGACCTGGGGGCACTGTGGGCAATGCTGATGTCTTGTCAGCCCTGATGCACTCGCAAGCAGAGATAAAGCCAGGTAGAACTCTGCTCTATCGGAGTTGCTAGAATTTTGTTGTAACTAGGTGCCATTAGTGTATTGTACTTGTCATCCACAAAGTGTAGATAATGATAATATTACCCTAATGTGATGATACTTGCCGCACAGATGTCACAGCCTTGTTGTCAGTACAGCTTATCAGGCATTTCTGAGCAAAATGTGCTTTTACCTGACAGTTGGTTTGTAAAAGTAGAATGTTTTTTGCGCAAGTTTACCATCACTATGATTTTTTTCATCAGGAAGGTTTCTCTGGTCCTTGATCAAATTTTCTGCCAGCATCTGCCCCCAGTCTGGGGTCAGGGCACTGCTGGGCCCAAATCCTGACCTCCCCCCCCCCTCCTCCCTAATTCAGGCTGATGAGCAACGGTGGGCAACCTGTCATTTCGACTTTTGTTCTGTTGCAGACTAAATATCTTCTCTGAATGCCTGAGAAGTTTTGTGGGGCAGCTGTGGGGCTGTCCAGGTTTGCACAGGCTGCAGAGAGCCTCCCGGGGGCTGGGAAGCTCCAGTCTGCCTGTCCGCACCTTATCCCTCATCCCCCAAATGCAAATGGCACGGTGCAGTGTAAATGCCTCCAAACCGTGCCTGTGCCTAAGCCAGCTCTGCTATTTTTTCTGGAAAGGACGTCATGAGTGTGATGGATAGGTATCTCCCTGCTTTCAAGCCTGTTCTCTTCCCTCACTGCTGTAGCCATTGCAAAGCCACAGCTAAACCTCCTGTTCCTGGTGGGTGCAGGGAGTGGACACGGCAAGAGGGAGACAGGGTTGGTGGCCCCCTGTGCAGCTGAGCTTGCCCAGCTGCCATCACACTGGGAGCCAACTGGGAGCAAAGGCACTGGAGTTGCAGGGGAGGGTAGGAGGGTCAGAAGTCTACAAAAATTCTTGCTCAACAAGAAATGTGGCATTAAGGAGCCATGTCCCAAGACAGTCCTCACCCTGCAGCCCTCTTTTGGGGAGCTGAGCCACAACCAGGCTGTTTTGGTGTAGTTGTGACTCTTGGCCTGAGCAGACACCGTGGAGGTTGTCCTGGGCTGGGGCTGAGCAGCAGCCATGCGAGCATCTCGCCTTTAAGGAACCTCTGAGTATTTTTAGCACTCCTCCTCTGACTATTGCCTGATGTGCTTTGATTTTGTCAAAGTCGTGACCTAACAACCTTCAGCTCCTCTCCCACCTCAGTTAACTCATCTGACTTCTAAAATGTCAAATGTGGTTTATTTGCCAAATGGTGCAAGCTGACAGCAGGGTCCAAAACGGAGAATACACCGTCCCTCGGCAATGAAGCACCTTGAGGTGGGGGATGGTTTTGCTACGTCTGTGCTATCACATCCCGCTGGTGGTCCTTCTGCTCCCCTTTCCCCTGCTCACACTGCAGGTCCTCCTGCAGGGGACAGCTCGCTGCAGCAACCCTGGAAGCTGCTGAAATCTGTCAAGGTGAGATGAACGGGGGCCTGTCTCTGAGGTTAAGGGAAGAGATTACCCAATACCTCAGGAGCTGAGAGCCGGCGGGGCCGAAGGTGGGTTCGGGAGCAGGTGAACAGGAGCTGCAGGGACACGGTGCTGACAAAGCTGCATCACGCGGTACAGCCCATGGGTTTCCCTGGGAAATGCTGGACGTGCTGCACGGGCAAAGGCAACCGGGCTTGTTGGGAAGCTGCAGTAACAGCAGCTCTCTGCTGGCACAAATACTGCCCGTTAAATACCTACAGCCCCTCACTCCCACTCCGTCTCCTGTCACACCTAGGGAAAGGGTTTCTCATTTATCGTCTTTGCCCTACAGAGCTAAATAGGTCAAAACTAATGACCGAAGGGACGACAGGAGGCAATGTTCTGCAACCTGTGGGGTTGATGTCTCATTTTGTAGCACTCTGCAAATGCCTTCCTCTGTGTTTTTCTTTTTCTTCTTTTTCCTGCATGCCCATCAGTCCCTTAATGAGGGGGCTGAGTTTGCTGTGGCAATGGCACCAGAGCTGAGCACCAGGCTGAGAAACTGGAGACGGTGCTGGGGACTGGAGGGCTCTGAGCCTTTTGTGGTGAGGTCCAGGCCATGCTCACTGACCAGGTACGGTGGCTGTATGCAGCGTTCCCTTCATGCCTGCTACCTGCCTCCTACCCCAGCCGGAACCCCTGCTGGATAGCAGGGCTATTGAAATACTTTCTCCAGGTAACGGCTGTCAGAGACAGCGTGCTGTGACCCAGTCCAACCCTAATGAGAAATGCAGCAGAGACTTTTCCAGCCTGTAAAAGACAGAGAAACCAAATGACACGCTCTTTTTTAATGCCCTGAAAGTTTAAATACATTGTAAATGGGTGCATTAAGAAGGACAGATAAAATGTACCTAGAGTTTGTGTAGAGAGGGAGGTTGGTATGCAGTAAAGTGGGATTTGAATCGACAGCCCCGCAGCTGCACAGCTCCAGCAGTCCCCGTTTTGCTGTGCCAGCCCCAGGGGTTTCCACAGCTCTCCCAGCCGCAGCCCCTCTCTGCAGCCTGGACCCCTGGCTTTCACCCGAAAGGTTAATTATCCTTTATATAACAAATCTGTTTGGTCCCAGCGGTCAGAGGAAGGTTCAGAAGTTGCACGGAGTGATTGCACAGGGCTGAATCCCGTGGATCAACGGAGGCGGGTGCTTGGGGCCAGCCTGGGAAGAAGGAGGCAGCTTTACTCACTGCCTCTCAGCCCATCCGAGCAGCCCACCTGCCAGCTTTTGTGACCCAATACATCCTTTCTGCTGCGTATGCAGGCTGTTGGTCCTTAGGAGTGGGATTTAGTTTTAGGTAAATAAATAGCTGAGTAACAATTTGTAAAGTTTCAAGCAATTCTCCTTCCTTCGGACAGGTTGGTGTTAGGACCTCACTGAAGCGAGTTGCTTAAATAAAAAACTGAGGCAATACTCATTGGAAAAAAAAAATGCTGTTAAAAGTTTCATTCAAAACATACTGGAAATACAAAATTTTGTTGCGAGCAAACACTTGCACCTACAGGATTATATCTGCAGGAATTTTCTCTCTCTGGTGGGCAGTGTTGGCTGCTCCTGGCAGAGATGGCCCTGAAGTATGTGGAGGAGGTGCTGATGCTGTAGCAGGACCACGGGCCACATGTCTGCCATGAGACCCCTTGAGCCTTCATGTTAGCATAACCCCTGCCTGCTCGTATGGCTAAAGCGAGAAAGTAATGAAAATCACTTTCCCGCTTTGTTTGCATTTATCCCCCCCAATGAAAAATTGGTTTACTGTCTTTATAGTTGCAAACTTCAGGGGAATTAATGAAAATACAGGATATTTTTTCTTCCATTTTGAAAACATATTTTTAAGGGGTGGATAATGTTTAAAATGAGAGAATTTCCTTCTCCAGGAGCAAGGCTTGTACATGTGCATATATTTGACATATGGCTTTCAAAAGGTGGTATCTATGCAAACTGTGAGCCAAGGAAGAGGCACTTAAAAGGATTTTAAAGCTGCCAGCTGAGCAATCAGTTTGGGTTAGGTCGGAGGGGCAGCAGCCCACACCAGGAGCTGGAGACTCTCTGTAGGTGACTTATACCCTGATTCAGGGCAGAGATGCATCCTCTCTATTTTGGCAGAGTTGATGGGAGCCCCTGGGATTGCCTCTCTTAACCTTTAAGCCCTGATTCATATCAAGTATTGATTAATTAGCTGGTTGGTTGTTTGGGTTTTTTCCCTTGTTCAGCTCAAGGATAACTTCACATATCTTTTTTTTTTTTTTTTTGGGTGTGTTTGAGCAGCGGAGGAGAGAAGAGGGGGACTGGGAATTCCCAGCGACCATCCTGAGCAGGGGGGAACAAAAGCCCAGACACAGAGGAAGGTAGTAATGGTACAGGGGCTCCTGCTCACCCCGACTGTGATGGTAGCGCAAGAAAGGCACTTTACTACTCGTGAAATGATCAATACCTGCTGAGCAAGCAGAAGGCAGGGGCCACGCAGCCGAAAGACTCCTCGCTCCAAACCACACGTGCCACGCTTTCGGACAGCAGGTTAGCACGGCACCACTGGCCTGTCCGTCCTGGTGATTTCCATCACCTTCCACCCTCTCAGCCACCGCTTTGCTAGTGAGGTCCACAGCTGCCCTCTTGGGTCTTTTGCCTTTTCCCGCTGCGGTGAGGTTATAACTAGAGGTGTCAGTATTTCAGCAGGGGAACGGTGCTCGACGCTTCACATGGGGAATAAAAAAGGAGCAGGAGAGTGTAAAAAAGAGGCAACTGCAAAGACATAAAAACTGAATGAAGTTTTTCTGTAGTACTTGTATTCATCTTAATAACAGCTTGGCTTGCCTGCGAAATAGCGTGACGGCTTAAGTGAGCATATAAAATGTGTGTGTTAACTAGGTAAACAAAACTGACTTTTCAATATTGTCTTTATATTGATATGTAAGCAAAACTGTGTACAGGGAATATTGAAGTGAAAGGACATTTTACTCATTCATGGCTGGATCACACACAATGAAGCTCATCATCTATATTAGACTTTAGACAGCAGTGACCCTAATAACTCTATATCTGCCCTTTTAAATTAAAAAAATTAAGATGTGATGGAAAAGACGATTAAACAGCCAGGTCTTTACATGATGAGCACGAGTATTCTGAGACTCGTTG
Organism: Vanellus vanellus; assembly: GCF_965231255.1. Taxonomy (NCBI): domain Eukaryota; kingdom Metazoa; phylum Chordata; class Aves; order Charadriiformes; family Charadriidae; genus Vanellus; species Vanellus vanellus. Next base: position 9,283,824 of record NC_138910.1, read on the forward strand.
CATAATGTTTATTTATAAGGTGTTTCTCAACCACGATTTTCTAGGTATTGCATAGAAATAAGGTGATAATTAAAATCCAGTATGGTTTTTGAGTAAGATAGAGGACTGGGTCACTTATGGCACTAACATGCCTGAGCTCTTTATAGAAGAGTGGGGATGCTAACCCTGCAGTGTTGGTGGCTCTTGGCCCCAGGGGTTACAGCCTGTGTCCCTGGGGGCTTTCCCAGCCCACGACTCTCATAGGGTCTGCCCGAGGACCTGCTGCTTCCCTGCCTCTGCGCAGGGACCTGCGTGGGGGGTGGAAGCCCAGAGGGTCTCTGGGAGCATTGTCATGCATGGGTGATAGCAAAGACCCGCTCCCTGCTTTGGCCTGTGCCCTGGCCCCAGTATCAAACAGCGCCTTGAGGTCTTCTGAGAGGTAATGCTGGGAAAAACCCAAACCAGGTCATTGGTTCCTTCTGCGTTTTTTCCAGTAGGAATTTTTGGTTAATTTTTTTGTTTTGTTTTACTCTTTGGTAGTTCAGTGCAGACTTTAGATAGTGGTGCTGCGTATCTTCAGGGGTCCCAAGAAATTCATGTTTCTCCAATAATAGCAGCACTGCTGGAAATTTCTGTAATATCTCTTATGCTGCATCACAACTGGGTTTTGGATTTTTACAAAGCAGATCTGTCCAAGGAGAATGCATCGCTGGCACCAACACTTCATCTGTTTTCATATTATTGCTTTCAATGAAATTTTCAACTAACCAACTAGGGAACATTGCCAGTGACACGTGCTAGTGAGAAAGGAGGGCTGCCCTGAGTCCCCCGTGCTTGCCGCTCCACTCTCCCACCAGTGGGGAAGGCGCAGCTTCCCAGGAGTAACTTACCCGAGGAACCAAAACAGCCCAAGAGCTCCCAGGTCAGCTGCATTTGAGATGGAGTTTGAGGTAAGCAGCTCCACGGTAAAATCATGAGGGCAATCAAACAGTAACAGTAAATAGAAATTTAAATTAAATTTCTCCCCAAGATTACCACACAATAATTGGTCAAGGAGACACATAACTTACAGAAATCTTTTATGTCTATAAAATATTTATCGATGCACCTTCTCTCTACTCTTACCTTGCAGGAGCACAGACTGTTTTATCTGTTAAGTCTGATGTCAGATACAGATGCTAACACTGCTTGGGTCGTTTGTCTCTACGCATTCGTTGGGCAGCACTACTTTGGGGAAGACCACAAAGCCCTTCAGAATACCACAGGCTGCAACAGCAAAACTTCCTCATCCCCTCCTCGGCTCACCTGAGTTTAAAGTACAATGTCGTCTTAAAACAACCCTGTAGACAGCTGGGTGTAATTCAGCCCACAGCTTGTGCTGCCTTAATTCACAAAGATCAATTTACAGAGCGGGAGCCTACAGCTAACCGATTTCGGGTGGTGGCTTCCTGAGGTGAGGGGGGTGACAAACACAAGTGGCCTGAAACAAATCAGAGGATAACGCTGTGCCACAGAACAATGTCGGATGCTTCCTGTCTGTGGGTATCTAATAAGCAACTAATATAGCTGCCTGATTTGGCAGGAATTATTACCTGCTGAATAACTTAATAGATTTTGAGTCCCTATGTGTATAATTTTCGCTAGTCCCCAAAGGAAAGCTATATAATGCTTGCCATGGTTGTTTGTAGAATTGTGATGCGCCACAGGTGTACTTTGAACTTCATAAACTGCACTAGATTACGTCCCATTATGCCTCTTGTGGGGCTGTAATTACAGCGAGCTCTTCTGGGGCAGTGGCTGCTGCTTGCGATGTGATTTTTCCAAAGCAGGACCTTAACCTGCCTGGCCTCTCTTTGTCACCGCACTATTCACGTTGATTAACTGTAATGCACGGACATTGTTAAATCCGCCCAAAGAACTCCTGGACAGCTTTGAAATATGTTTAGTGTTTTTATAAGGGCTGTGCTTTTAAATAAAGCAGGACCTTGAAAAATGGTCTTGAAGAGATGTGGACCTTTTTCAATAGCTTTTAAAAAGAATATATTTAAATAAACAACATGGTCACAGGTTTAATCATTTAGGTAGCCTACCTTATAGGAAAATAATTCACTCTTTCAGATTCTAGTTCAAGAGGAAGAAATAAATTATAGCGGGTTTTAGAAATAATAAATTAGATTCTGACAAGACGCCGTATACATCTGTCCCTATATTAAGGGAGGAATGGTGTGATGTGGGTGTGAAATGAAAAGAAGGACCCAGTCATTGAACAAGGAGGGGTCCTGCTCACATTCATTAATCAAGATGATTGCAGCAGCCAAATATTTGATTAAAAGGATGTATAAAAGTAGCCATTGAAGAAAATAAGCCCACATGGGTCTTTGGCTGCGGTGTCTGGGAATGGCACAATCCTGGAACTGCAGCGTGCAAAGCCAGTGAAGACTCTTTTAAGTGCCCACCTAAGGGACAGGTGAAAATGAACAGCACAGTAGAAAGGCTCTTTAAAGGTCAGCCAGAATTATATGTGGAGGCTTGCATTGGGAAGTAGTCGTTCAGCACAGGGCTGCCTATTGCAATTGTTTTTCAGCAAAGGGGTTTTAATTACAGTAATGCTTTGCGCATCTGCTAGTGCTTTTCATCTGAGGAGCTAGAGGAACTCTCCACCTGAGGAATCATCCCCGCTCACCACCCGCTCGAGGTCCGTGTGTGGCCACTATTTACTGGTGGTTAAATAAAGTCACGTTGGGACTGATTGACCCGTGTAGCCTCACACACCGTGAAGGAGGGTACGGCTGCATTGAAGGGGATGATTTGTCTGCTCCACTGTCACCTTCTGCAGCGGGGCTGGCACATCGGGGTGCCCTGCACCAATTACCTTTGCAGCCAAGGAGAGAAATGGGGCACAACTCATCTGATCCTAAAGCAGCCACCTTAGACAGCACCTGCAAAGCGAGTGTAAGGGAGGGAAGGGGGTTGGTTTGTGAGGGTACCTTGGCTGCTGAGGGCTGCTGATGGCACACGTGAATCCTACATCTCGCATCCAACTGTCTGACTAGGCTGTGATCCCTGTGACCCCAGGTGGCTCCGGGGTACCACCAGGTACAGCCAAAATGCTTGTGCAAAATGGATACTGCCCGTTACCTGGGGATGTTGTTTGTGAAATGTCTCCTTGAAAATATACCAGAAATAGTACTGAAAAATGATGCCTTGAAAAAATGAACAAGTGAAAACTTTGATGATCTAAGGGCAGAAATGAGGAAAATCAAAGAGCTTGAAAAGGTCTTTCAAAGCTCCATTTTCATTACTACTGCTACTATCTTTGCCAGAGGTAGCTTAATAAAAATGCCCATGTCCAATGGCTTTTGCAAGTAAGAAACAGAATGAAAATCCAAACAGCCATTTAACAGCGAGGACAATCACCATTTCTTGTGAAGAAAAGCGTGTTTTCTTGCTATGGACAAAAACTAGAAATTGCTTAAAAAGATGTCATTTCTGTAAGGACTTTTGATGCTGAAGCTTCACCAAAACTGCTGAAAAGGGCAAACAGGAATGTTTCCAGTGGGAAGCTGCTGCCGAAGTAGCGTTGCCTTGGTGGGGTGGGAGGTTATCTCTGCAGCAGCCTGGAGGAGGTGGCCGTGCTGGGGCTGTGGCTGTGCCCAGGTACCAGCACCAGCGGGGAGACAGCTCGTGCTGGTCCAAGATGGATTAATGATGCTTCTGTCCCACCTCTTGGAAGCTGCAGGACTTCACAGACAAATTGATCTGGCTGTCAGGGAGGTTTTTGTGGTCTTCCAGATCGCTATTTTACGGTCACTCCACATGCAGCTATATTGAAGCCTGTGGCATTTCTTTGGATACTCCCATCCTGCAAAATCTTCAAGCACGTAGTTGTCATGTCTCCTGCATAGCTCCTCCAAGGCCGTTCTTGCTGCTCCTCAGCAGTTCTTGCCACCTTCCTCCCTGACCCTGCCGGTGTACCCATCCGGTGTTGGTACAGCCTGCCTGTATTCCCAGAGGGGCAGCAGAGCCTGTGGCTATTCCAGGGAACAACCCTGAGGCTTGGTCATGGTTTGGTGACATCTACCAGTTTCTGTTTACACTGACTTTGGTTTTTTGCCTATTCTTGTTCTTGGACTACTTCTGTGTTATTGCTTTCCAAGCTTCACTTTCTTTCTGAATAAAAATCCCACATTTTAGATTATATTTCCTATATATACAAGGTGGCCTTTTTCCTCTCTCATTTAGCTGATGTCTGTCTAACTTCATTATCCTCTCTGGAATTCTCAGCCTCTGAATTAGTCTCTTCTACAAATGTCATGAATCTGCCACTAACTCCCCTAGCTACATGGCAAGGGAATGCATTAAATAATGCTGGTCCTAAGGGGTCCCTTCGGTGCCCCACTAATACTTTAGCCAGTATTATTGCATTAAATAAGAGGCAATGAAACAACCTGGGGATGTCTTGTCCTCCATGGGAACTCTGCAGGTGCTGAAGATGCGACGAGAGCAGCGAGTCTTTCTTTTCGGGGCCAGGGAGAGGAGGCAGCATATTGATGTAGTTCACCCTGCCAGTCCTTTTCCTTTTCTTAAACAGGTAACTGAGGTCTAAAACCCACCCTCTGCTCAGAGACCTGGAGCAGGGCGCTGGGGAGCTGTTGCCCTGGACCACATATACAGCATTGCTTCACAAAACCCAGTGTTCAGTGTGCTGCATCGTGGCTCTGTCCCCACCACCTGGTGATACTCCCTCTGAGCATTGCCACCAGAAGGGAATGTCATTTTTTATGTGCATCTTTGACCTCTAGGTCACAGTTTCTTGCTTTTCTCTGACTGTTTCTGAAGATGCTTTCACTTAGCCCAGGTGAAGCAATGGGAGCTCCTGAAGCCTTATCAATTCCCTCAGAGGAAAATGCCAAGTCTGTCCTACCAGAGAGAAGACCTGAAGGGGAGATTATAGAGTTAAGATGAGGTTAAGAGATGGGATATCTGAGGCTCATGGGGGGTGCCCTGCTCTTCTCTGCATCTATGAACTGACTGCATTTCATATGCAGTTGAGCTAGAGGAGAAATCTTGAGTTCAAACAACAATAATAATAAAATAATTCAACAAAGAATACAAATAATGGGAACGTGAGTAAAATGTAAAGCCTTTTTGCTAGATGGACTGCAGAGCCTCAGTGTGTCCTGGAGAATTTCATAAATCTAATGAAGCTTTCACACCTTTGGGGACAGGGCTTAAGCTGCCGGGCTTCCTATCCATCTTGGGATCAATAGCGCAGTTAAGTAAAAATCACCTGCAAATAAAGAACACAGAACTGGGAGTGCAGCTCATCTCTCACAGAGGAAACAGAATAATAATCGAAAAGCCCAGACCAGTGATTTTTAAACTCTCAGCTTCATCTGCAATGCTGCTTTTTCTGGGATGACGCAACAGTAAATCAGGAAAATGATTGCAGGGGTGCAGGTAATTTCACATGTGGTAGGACTCTCTCCTGACACGTGAAAAAACTGGGTGTGAAGACATGTATGAAACACAAAGGCAGTTTGCAAACTCCCCTCTTCTCCCCTCTCCCCTGCCACTCACTGCAGTGTGCTGGTCCTGCAGTCCTCTCCACATAACTGCTTGTGGGGCTGCCCTGGAAACCGGCTCCTGAAATTCCTTAAATGAGGAGCAATCCTTGCTTTCTCATTTTGGGGAAATGGGGAGTTGGAGCCCCCTGTCCCTGTGGCCTTGCCCATCTGGTGGCTGCCTGCTCTGGGAAGCCTAGGGCTTAGCTCAGGTTTAGGGACAGGGTTTGGCTCGTATGTCATGGTTAGCCAGTCCCAGATGCGCTTGTGAAAAAGCGTTTAGCTTGCTAAGGTGTTGGCATGCTGGACCTGCCTAACCCTTGGCTTTCAGGCTCAGCTGCTTTTCCTTGGGACCGTGAGCCCCGTCCACACACCTGGCCAGGTAGAGCTGGCAGCTGCAGCCTCATCCCTGAGGAAGGGCAGAGAGAGAGGTTGTAAAAGTGTCAGACCATAGAAACCCTCTGAGATGGGACAAGGCAGCGGAAGGATTGCAGGTAGGTGTTTGGGGACAAGTTTTCTTCCACTCATTCATCTCCCTGTTGGCACCTCAACTTTGGGGGCTAGGGCTTCAAGGCACTGGGTGAAGAGCAAGATCTCAACTGAGTCACCAAGCACGGTGGGGAGGAGAGAGACACAGGCTTGTGGTTGTTTTTATCTGTGTAGGTGCTAGGTGTGACCCTTATTGGTGAAATGTCTGCAGGCACGGGCAACAAATCTGGGGTATACAAACATTCACCTCTTATTGAGGTAGGACTCATCCTTCCATTCCATCCCAAACACAAAAGTTACTCAGATTAATTACCTGATGACTGAGCCACCTTACAGCACAAATTATTTTATTTCCTGTGACCATGGAATTTCTTTTCTTTCTTTCACATCGTACAATGTTGCCCTGACAGTGGGTAAGTGCTAATATAATGGAGTGGGAAGAGTCCTGGTTTAAGAAAGCACATTAAAGTTTTGCTTTTGCCTTTCCAGGGGCTGGAGAGCTATAAATTTACTCATCTCTAAGAGGTCATTGCACGGCAACACGCTGCTTTGTGCTGAAAAGAGAAAATAAAAGAAAAGTTATGTTCTAGAGGGTAAAAAGTAAGGGAGCTGACTGTAGTGGTTAAATACATCACACATCCCTGGGTTACCTAGTTAACATAAACCTGCGTGATGCCCAGAAGTGAAATCAGAAGATCCCGGTAAGGGAGAAATCAGCAGAAAAAGGGACATCAAAGTAGAGGACAAGTCCTGGGCATGGACAGCTTCAGGGGACAGGTAACCATGGGGAGGACATCAGGGGAGGTGCAGGAACCTACCAGCTCCCTCCAGGCTGCTTGGTTTTATCCTCCAGGCTGGCAGCCCCCATGGAAGGAGATGTTAAGCTTCAATCTTGCTGGTGTTGGGGAAGAGAGAGGGAGAGCTGGTTGTCAGCCCACTCACACAGGGTTGTGGGGAAGCAGACATGCTGCAGGAATAATGGTCCTGTGTCTCCTGGCCAGAGGTAAGAGCTAGACAGGCTGGGGAAGGCGCAGACATCTTGAAAGTGAGACGGAGGTGTAAAGAAGGCCCTTGGAGGGGCCTTGGATGGACCTTGGAAGGACCTTGGAGGTCTCATTCTTTCCTCTGCCCACTTTACACCTCAGAGGGAATGAATATCCTCATGCTTTCTGCCTGAGTAATATTCTTATGTTGCTTTAATCATCTCTCAGGTCCTGAATCTCCATAGAAAAAGAGTGAATGGGTAAAAAATTGGCTTTTTTGTGTTAACGATGGCTTTGTTTCTGTTTGCTAACTGCAAAACTTGTCCATTATGAATTATGTCTGTCTGGAACTGGAGTGAAGGATGGGAAATTAAATGTATCATTGATACAGGCCCAAATTTCATGGACCATCAGAGTCCCTTGGTGCGCAGGGTTGTATGTCTAAGGTTGTCAGTGAAGTGGTTGCAGGCAGGATTTTATCTTATGACACACAGATTTAAAGATAACTTTTTTCCCCTTCCTTTTTTTTTTTTTTTTTTTCTTTTCCTTTGGTTTTCAGTCTGGCACCAAAGCTAGAACATCTACAGCTTGTCACAGCGTACAGGGAGAGCTTGTAGAAGACTAATGACCAAAAAGCACAAGATCTGCCGGTAACTGCTTAATAACAGAGTGTTTTAAAATGCTTCTGTGACACTACCATTTTTTATTTATAGAATGCTGAGTACATGCAAATAGAGTGTCTTTGGGATTGCATGCTGAGCCCTGGGGCATTCACAGATCCCAGCTATAAATCTGGAATAAGGCAATGCATACTGACTGTGATGTCATTACTGTTGTAATAAACATGATATTCTGCAGATTTCTACTGCCCAGTCCAGTACAGTCACCCTTGGAAGACTTCAGGGCTCCCAAACTGGTAGGTCAGCCCTTCGCTGCTTGTTTCCCCTTAAAATTGGTAGAAATTAGGGCTCAAGTTCTCAAAGGTATGTAGTCACCTAATCCATGTTAATAGCAGCTGGTGGAAGCAAGAATTATTTGGTGAATTGACACGAAAAGCTTGCCAGCAAAATAAATTAAAATGTTGAAAAATACAAGAACTGGGGAAAGCAGAAGGTGAAATGTAGTGAGTAGGATGATCATATATAGTCAAGTCAAGAGGATGATGTAAAACAACGGGACTAACAGAAATGGCAACTGCCTGGAAATACAAAATAAATGATGTGAAATAAAATGATAGTATGAGAGATGTGTAGGACTGTGTAAGGCATGAGGAAGTCCTGCATAGCAAACTTAAAGAGACAATAACACGTAGGCTGGTGTAGACATGACAGAGAAGAGTGACAGGGAAAGATTTAAAGCAAGGATTTCTTGGGCTGTGGTGATAATGGAGAGAGATGCTGTAGCTGACAGGATAAGATAGAAAAATTATATTATGCAGAATTGTATGGAAAGCGGTATGTCATTCTGCCCTCTCCCAACTATGAAACAGATTCAAACTTCACACGTCCAGAATTTGGACAAGTTGTCTCTGAACTCCCCTCTCTACAACCAGCTGAAATAACATCCAGAAAGTCTCAAGAAGTGACTGTAGCATTTGATACCACTGCCCGTGCATGGGCTGACTAAGGTGCAGGTACCAGCAATAGGCAGGGTGTGGCATTTTTAGTAATTCCTATTTTGCCTCCAGGTTTTTCTCTAAGCAGTTTCATTGGTCTTTCTCACTTATTTGAACAGGAGATCTGGAATGCAATGCATCAAGAGAAATCTTTGCTCAAGGAAGGCCTCAAACTGGGAACCAGTGTCGTGGTTAAGTCCACTTTTCTTTATTATCTGCCTCTTTCCTAGCTCTGCACCAACCAAGTGCAGTGCTGGTGATTAGAGCAGCTAGTGAAAGCTTCTGGCTCTCACTTACTCAGACAAATCCTCTTACAGATATCTTCTCATCTTTACAGAAGTGAGTTGTTCCATGTTACAAAGAAGCCGCATGTATTATATGGCATCAGGGAAGAGTTGACAAGACATCTGTGCCATTTATCCATGCTAAGCAAATGGATATGAAGAAAGTTAGCAGTGAAATTCGTTTGGAGTTTAAATAACTAGGAAAAACATCACAATTTAACATGCATATTTTCTTAAGTAGAATCATAGAATCGTCCCTAAGCACCGTGTCTAACCGTCTTTTAAATACCTCCAGGGTTGGTGATTCCACCACTTCCATGGGCAGCCTGTTCCAATGTTTGATAACCCTTTCTGTGAACAAATTTTTCCTAATATCCATCTTAAACCTCCCCTGGTGCAACTTAAGGCCATTTCCTCTTGTCCTATCATTTGTTACTTGGGAGAAGAGACCGACCCCCACCTGGCTACATCCTCCTTTCAGGTAGCTGTAGAGAGCGATAAAGTCTCCCCTCAGCCTCCTTTTCTCCAGGCTAAACAACCCCAGTTCCCTCAGCCGCTCCTCAGAAGACTTGTGCTCCAGACCCCTCACCAGCTTCACCGCCCTTCTCTGGACACACTCCAGCACCTCAGTGTCTTTCTTGTAATGAGGGGCCCAAAATTGAACACAGTATTCGAGGTGGAGCCTCACCAGTGCCGAGTACAGGGGGACAATCAATTCTCTAGCCCTGCTGGCTACGCCATTCCTGATGCAGGCCAGGAGGCCGTTGCCCTTCTTGGCCACCTGGGCACACTGCTGGCTCATATTCAGCTGGCTCTCTACCAGTACCCCCAGGTCCTTTTTCTGCTGGGCAGCTTTCCAGCCGCTCTTCCCCAAGCCTGTAGTGTCCATGGGCTTGTTATGACCCAAGTGCAGGACCCAGCACTTGGCCTTGTTGAACCTCATACCATTGGCCTTGGCCCATTGATTCAGCCTGTCCAGATCCTTCTGCAGAGCTATCCTACCCTCAAACAGGTCAACATTCCTGCCCAACTTGGTGTTTTCTGCAAACGTACTGAGGGTGCACTCAATCCCCTTGTCCAGGTCACTGACAAAGATATTAAAGAAAACTGGCCCCAAAACTGAACCCTGGGGAACATCACTTGTGACCAGCTGCCAACTGGATTTAATTCCATTCACCACAACTCTTTGGGCCCGGCCTTCCAGCCAGTTTTTTACCCAGCAAAGAGCAGACCCCTCAGGTGCCCCTTGATATTGTTGCTGCACAGGGCAGCCTCCTAAGATGAGAAGACATCAGTACATCATATGCTGAATTTGTTCACACCAAAATGAGAACAGCAAATACTGACGGAACTGAAGAAAGCAGGTTCAAGCCTCTCTGTGCCACCTCCCCTGGATGCTTCCTGTTTGACATTGCTCGGGCTGTCCCCAGCATGAGGTGTTGAGCCTTCGTGGTCAGCCCCTTCTCCACAGCCAAACTGTCCTGCTATCAGCCAGGGAAGCATTAAACTTGCCTCTGTCTCTAATCTTAAAGGAGAAAACAGAGGAGAAGCACCGTTTGAAATGGAAACAGCACACAAGGTTGCTCTCTTGCCCGCTGTGAGAAGTACATTATTAAAGGCCCAAGTCGTGTTTTTCCCAGGGCTCTTCACCAGAGTTGCAACCTGGATAGAGGCGGGAATGAGAGCACAAGAAACCCTTCCTCGAGGCAGCCCCAGGGCTGTGCGTCATCTCCTCAGTCAGCCTGTGCCTCAGCACTGACAGGATGTTGAATTTCTCTAGTGCTTTCCATGCAAGTTTTTCAAAACCTTTATTTGAGCCTCACAAACATGCCCATGGGGGGTGAGGAAACCCCCTTCATTTTCCAACACTGTGTGACAGAGGTGCCTGAGGAGCAGGGAATGCAGCAGGGGGGAAACACAGGGGCAAAGCATCATTGCTGCTGCCTTCTCACTGGCCCACCTTCAGCAGTTTTCAATGGCCAAAACCCTTTCTTTGTGTGATTTCTGAATACTTAGAGAAAACCCCTTAAGTAGGAAGAAGCTGATGTCTGTGTAACTTCTGCCCTGGGTCCAATCCTTTGCTGTGCTCTGGCCCTTGTGAATAGGAGAGGAGGGGAAGATATTTACCCTTTTCAAGTGTAGATAGTTGGCCATGGCTCTAAGTTAGGCAGAGTGTTCTGGGACTCTGGGGCTTGTGGTTGGAGGCACATTTTGGAGATGGGACTGTCTAGGCGATCATTCAGAGCCCTTCATTTGGTTTCAGCTTGGAAGTGTTCCCCTGCCTAGAGACCTACAGAAAGCTCAAGCACAAATGTGAATTTAATGATAAAAGACAATTAAGACATATACCCCATAGCCCATCCAAAATATTCCATTTGAGTCAATGACAATGTGAGGCTCAAGGGCAGCAAAATGGGACCATAAATGAAGAAGTTGCCATGCCCAAGCTGAGCTGTGCCTACCATTTCTGCACATGGTCTGAGCCCACTGGAAATACCAGATAGCTGGACTTTGCTCATCCTTCCCTCTTGCAGACAAAACAAAATCAATATCTTCCTGTTCGTTTAGTGCTAAAAGCATGGACATAGACAGTTCCCACAGCCCAGCTGCTCCTTGTAAACTTTCCAAGCCATTGTAACTTGTTTTTGTGTCTGAACTCCCATTTAAAGTCCAATGTTTTGTGCTTACTTCTATTTCTCTAAATCTCAGCGTGCTGTGTGAAAGGAATCAGTCTACTAATCTATACTGAGGTCTGCAAAGTGAATTAAATGTGCAGTGTACTGGTTGGTGATCTTGCTGAAAGAAAAAGCAGAAAAACCTAGAGAGGATAAAGAATGATCAGACTTGGTATTTTAAGCAATTAGCATTTTGAGGCCCTTTAAAATGGAAGAGAACGTCTGTTAATAAAAGAAGAAAATGAGAAAACCAAAACCCCTAAAAACAATTATGTGAATCAGCAGCAAAGGCTCAGATCTGTCATATGTTACTTTGAATTTTCTAGTAACTTTTAAAATCCTGAGTGCGGAGCCACAAGTGGATTTATTAGCATCTAAAGCAATTTCCAAAATGTGAAAGGTGACCAGCATGCACAGAGGCAGAAGAATAAATGGGAGCTAGACAGCAGAAAGCAAGGAGCGTGTGTAAAGGCAGAGCCCTGGCCACATTCAGAAACAAAAAACGGAGAAACTCCAAGTTCACCAATTCAGCAGAACTCATGGAAAATGGAAATATCCATCCCAAACGGAAATCGGATTTTCGTGGACAATCTGAACTGGACTGGATTAAGAAAAAGCAAAAATAAAAATGAAGTGGAACTATCTACCCGAACACACCAAAGTATTGATCTGATCATTGCATCCAAAGGGTAACCACAGCAAATCGGTGTCTCTGCAATGTGGCTGCACCATTACAGACCTGTTTCCCCCTCACTACAGCCATCTTCCCTATCCCAGGGAGCTCGCCAAGTTTTGGCCCTATTACCTACAAACAAATGAGCCCCCCCAAAACACAGCAGTGGGGCACCTGTGCACTCCTCAGGCTTTCTGCCAGGGCTTCGCTTAATGCCACTTTTTGCTTTTCTGCTGCTCAAGATGTGCATTTCTTGTAACTGCTGCTCTTCTGGGAGCAAAGACAGTGAATTTCTATAGCTGCAAAATGAAAAATATGTTCCAAACTTGAGAAGGCAGAAATGTAATGGTTGCACCTCTCAAGCTGACAGGATGACCTAGAGGTGGAGTAATTTGAATTAAAAATCAATTCCAGTAAGTACCAGACAGAAGAATAGTCCTTGTCCGGGAAAAAGAATAAAATCAGAAAGAAGTTTCCAAACTGTTAAAAAAAATGTTACATTGGTATTTGAAAGACTAAAACTGTCCAGGCACTTAGTGCAAAGTGAAAAGTTATAGAGAAAAGGAAAATATATTATCTGTCAGCCCACACATTTCTAGCTGAGGATGTCAAGTTCGCTGCACAGGTACTTTACAGAAAGACCGACCTGACTTTCAGTGCTCCCCCGTGCTGCTTCACACACTCGGCTCTCCAGGGGAGGTGCGTTTCATCGAGCCTAAAGCTGCTGCTCTTGGTTGCTCTGATTCCATTAGCAAATAAAACAGTAAAATTATTACAGATGTGTGGTTGGAGGGGGAAGGAAAGAAAGAGAGAGAGCTAAAATGCATTAATACTGTATGGTACTTCAGACCATCTGCTTTAAAATTGCTTGCCACACTGAGAGCTGAGTTGGCTGTATCGTGTATCCTCCGGCACTGTACCAGTGCTTTCCCCACATGGTGGGAGCGATGGACCCCGCACCCGCTGCACTGTGCTGCACAGGAATCACACCAGCCAGCAAAGAGGCAATGAAGACAACTTGGCATTTGGTGATGGATTCTCTGATATTAAGTTTGCCTCCAAAAAAATAACTCTTAAAGTATTAGCTCCCTCCCTCCCACAAGGTAAGGTATGGCTCTTCTATAAACTTTAGTTATAAACCCCCAAATATTAACTTGGGCTTTGCTTAATGTTGACCACAAAGGAGGGTGTGGATGGCCAGAAACCAGCCACTGCTGCCCATTTTCATACTTGTTATTAACTGCTTCTCTGCCAGCCACTCGGCACTGCACACACGTGATCCTTTATTTGCCAAATTATAAGCTATGGCAGGTCCCTGAGTAATGTCTGCCCTAACTTAAGACAACACAAGAAACAAGAAGCTGTAGAGAGCTGTTTCCCAGATGATTTCAGTGATGGAAAGATGCTGTCCTGTTATTTCCCTGAGGAAGCCCAGCAGGCTCTGCCTGGCACTCCCATTTACAGGAGCTGCCTTCTGCTCAGAATGGCAATAGTGTCTTTCTGGCACTTGCTTTATTTGTATTATTTATTTTGGCTCTAGTTTCTAATTCTGCAGCTGCAGATCCCATAAAATGTAGAAGCTAAACCGCCTTACTGACTCCTGACTCAAGGAATGCGTAAAGGTGAATCCTGGAGAGGCATTTCTCAAAGTGCACAGAAAATACAAACAGATCTTTCATTGTAACCCTGTTTTCTTCAGTTCCCCCACAGACGATCAAAACTCCACTGAATTATAGATACAAACCACATCAGGATTGTGTCTGCAGCCCTGGAGGCATCAGGGTGTGGAATCCACATTTGCTCTTCTACATAGTTGAAGTCCAGAAGGTCAGGCTTGTAGCCACGGCCGTCACTGGGTCTGCAAAAGCCGTGGCCCCAGTGTAGCAAGCAGAATTACACGAGGTGGTGGGGCTGAAGGAGACATGGCAGCAGCAGAGAGCAGCGTTTTCGCTGCCACCCCTCTGCCATCCCCCAGCCTTCATTTTCTTGGTATCACTCTTGTGTTGTAAATAGCAATTTTAGCTAAGCTACTAAAATTAATCAAGGAGCTATTCCTAAGCTTTTTATCTTGAACGAACAGGACACACCAATACTACTGGAAAGAAAAAAAGATAAGGCACCTGCAGAAGTACTCTGATGAAAAAATATGATACGTATGGTATTTAAAAAAGGAGGTCTGTAAAATGTTGAACAGCTGAAGTTTGTCTTAGCTTTACAATTGCTCCTTTCACATCTCCTCATGGGTGAGGTTGTATCGGTATACAGCAATGGCAGCTCTGACTGCACCAGACACATCAGCACAAACGCTGTGTTGCATGCCTTGCTTGTTTTATTTGTTATGCTGCCTGCATAGAAAATACCTCAACAAATGTAGAGGAGTCTAAATACCATTGTACTACATATACCTAACAGCTCTTGTGAGGCAGGAGGGATGGCTGGAGCTGCTCCAGAGGGATGCAGGGCCCGCAGCTCGCCCGGCCCAGCTGGCTGCACTCTGCAGGGTCAAGTACAAACCCAGGCAGTCCCTCAGCTCACTGTCACGGGAGGGATAGGTCACAGCTTCACAGAATCAGGCTGGGAAAAAGGCAGAAGTCACGTGGGATGTTATGAAGTGTGCAATGCTACAATGCTGCATGCAGAGCTGCCGCCTGCCCCATGTGGCTCTGGGGTCAGAGGAGAGGAGCACACCCCCCCCCTACACTACTACTGCGCTCCATCAAAATAAATATAATAACATGGATTACAAACCTGTGGCTGGTGCAAAGTGAGAACTAACACGAGGAAGGGGAAATCTATTAAAGTCATGCAGACCACTTGGGAGGCAGGGCTTTTTTGGGCAAAATGCATTTAAATCTGATTTTAATGAGACTGATATTTTCAAAAGGATGTTGAAGAACACCATTGGGGATATAGAAAAAAAAGCTGTACACAGAATTTCAGGCTGCAGAGTTGTTTAGGCTCCATCTGAAAGTGTCAGTCTTAAAGAGTTTAAATTGTTTAGATTATCAAAAAGGAGACGGAGAGGTAACTTGATTACGGTGAAAATCCACAGGGAAAAAGTAATGGTTACTATAGAGTTAAGTGGCTCAGGGAAAAAAAAGGTATAAAAAGAATGAATAGCTGAAAGCTGAAGCCAAATATATTCAAATGAGAAATCCAGCACAGTTTTTAGCAGTGAGGATGATTAATCACTGGAACAAATTACCAAGTGAAGCAGCTGATTCACAGTCTCTCAATGCTTTCAAATCACAACCAGTTGTCTTAAACCCAGAGTGGACATCTTCGGTTAAACAAAGAGTATTGGGCTTAATAGAGAGGTAACGGAGTGGTATTTAATTACTCACAGCATGAGTGGCCAGGCTGGACCTGGAGACTTTTGCAATCAGATGTGAGGCCACTCACACCTCCCTCCTTCCTCCCAGCACCAAAATCTCCATGTGCCCAACCACATCGCTGACCGGGGATGGCGGGCCAGAGCTGCCCTCCCTGTTCCTGCAAGGACTCCAGGGATGGGGGCTGCCACTGAGACCAACAGTGCTGGAAGCAGGTGTGGAGGCTGCCAAAATTCCCCTTAAACCTTATCTCTTGCAGTCCCCGGCCCTACCAGGGTCCTACACAACTCCTGCAGCCACCCCACAGCTCCCCGTGACAGCCTATCCTGCTGGACGTGTCCTCAGGCACCGCACTTGAGAGCTGCTTGCCTTAATTAGGCCAGGGCTTGTTTGGAAACAAGTCTGGGCTTTACCTCACTGTTGCATTGCTTGCCACGTTTTACTGGGTCTGTTAAACACAATTGCATTTTAAATATTACACAGAAATTTGGACCGGAGCTCTCTCTGGCAGGAAACCCACCCAAATGAGCTGAAAAAGAGAGATTCCCACATGCAAGGCAATAACTGACAACTTCCATCTTTCTTCAGCTGCAGTGCTACATTTATAACATTAGGTGAAGCTATGCGAGGAAATAAATGCCAGAGCCATCCTCCCACAGCCCGGCACAGAGTCCATTAAGAAATCCCGTTGGCTCTCTGGAGAACACTCAAAGCACAGGCGCTAAGATGCTGCTTTTGGAGAGATAATGGATAAAGATGAAATCAGTTTTTCAAATGAGTCTTCCCTTTCCATAGGGGCCGTCTTTATGGTTTCAGTGATGTAGAATAAAAGGAAAGAGTATTCACTTCCTAATGAAATGAAAAATTTCATTAATTTTGGGATATTCATTCCTTTAAGAGCTTCACTCCTTGAGTTCATTAACTCTGCGGATGTGGCTTGCGCTGATGCTGCCCTGCAGTCCTTGCCAGGATTTGCTTTCTCTTCTCTGGTCTGGGCCAAGATGTAGAGAGTTTGCCAAGCCCCAACGTAATGCCTGCTGTTAGTGAGCAGATACTCAGAGATATTTCCTATTGAACAATGAGGGAAAAATCCTCTCATATTCTCAGCTGCCGTCAATCTCAACAGTTCGATCTGGCTGACTTCTGCAGCAATTACAGAGCTCATCCTGGTCCTGCAAACCATCCAGATCTTGGTAATTCGTGAAACTTTCAAGGAAAGTTTTGCAAGCTTGTTTGCTGTGGACCATGCAAGATGTGGCAGCAGTCTCAGCCGAGCGGCCGGGGAAGCCTGTGTGCAGGTGCTCCGCAGAGCTGGGGAGCAGCTCTGTGGGGCTCCTGGAGGGTCTCAGTCATGTAGAGTCCCATTAGCAACACTGAGCATTGACTTTTGGGTTGTTTGATGTAAGTAGCCTTCAGTGTGTGTAAGGGTTCAGCAGCAGCATAAGATTTGAAGAGTTTTTCTGTTTACAGCATCAGAGGTGGGCCATAGGATGAGCATAAATACTTTAATTACAAAAAAATGATTTGTAAAACTGTTTTCTATGTAGTTGAAATGATGAATAAAAAAAATGGGGAAGGTGTTACAGAGGCTTAAAAGAGAACTTCTGATCATCACCTTCTTCTTTCTTTTCTGTCCCATTTCTCTTAAATCACTTAGTATTCTTGGGGTTGCACAGTCCTTTCTTAGCATTAGTTAAACAATTTTTTTCTTATTCACCTTCAAGGGATAACAGATTTTCTGTGACAGACATATGTCCACTTGTAAGTTGATTAACAGGCTTTCATAGTTTTGCATTGTGGAAATTACCTTCACTGCAAAATTCTGCAGAAAACAATCTCTAAAAATTAAAACCAATAAAAACCCGGACTGAAACCTGCTATTCTTCCTTAAGCAAAAATGTAACTTCATTGAGTGAGCATTTTACTGCCGCAAGATCAGCAGCATTTGGTCTTTTGTATTCAAACTAAGTGTCGTGTGATATGTATGTGAAATTTTGCAGTATTTTTGGATTTTGTTTTCTAAAACTAATAAATTATGAAAATGTGCTTCCAGGAAGCTAATCTTTGATCTAAAGAAAGGCCATCTATAATGAAGCCTAAGGAAAACGCACTAAAGGGAATAGATTCTGATGATGAACAAATTTTTTATTTATAAATTTATAACTCTCTGTTTATCTCTGTTTATGCACACACACAAATCTCTCTCTCTACATATAGATGTTTTCTATTCTTGTTCCATCAATATTCAAAAACCAGCAGTTATTAAAGTATGTACTTCTGGTTCCAAAACACTGTGAATATTCGCTTATGACTAAACAACACTTTTAAGAGAACCTGCCTTCTTACATCAAATATCTAGAGTAGATTGATAAAGCCTTTTGAAGTCCCTAGTTAAATGTGAAAGGAATGAAAGACAAGTGTGGCAGTGGTAGGGACCACGGTAAGCACATCAGGTGGGTGGGACCTCATGTAGTAACAAATAGCATCATCTGTAGGGAGAACTGGGATTGATGGGAGGGAACTGTGCTCAAGGATATAGGCCTAGGCTCCTGAAGTAAACTGGAGACAACTTTGGACAGAGAAACAGAGAAAGCAGAGAGAAGGACTTGCCTAGCTTTGATCTGATTAGCACACGGGACTCATTGAGAATAGGATGGCGAAAGACACTTTCTTGATCATGAAATGACAGTGATAGTGTTCTTGGAAAGGCAAAGAAGACGATAATAAAGAGGATGAATTCAAGACAGCACACTTTGATTCCCTGCAATAATTGGTAAGATTTCTTCATGGGAAACAAATCTACTTTGAAAAGGTACCTGAAGTTTTAAAAGGAATTGTTATAGAAAGTGGAAAGCAGGTGACAAACGATGCTTATAAAAAGGGTCTTTGAACCACACTGAGTTATCCTCCAGCTGTTCTGCTATGCCAGGGAAATCATGAACATCATACTCTTGCACCTCTCTTTTCCCCCTCAAAATAGCAAATAACGCAATATTTAAGGAGGAGTGTGGCATTTTAAATGTTTGAAGTAGTATGTACACAGTGCTCTGGGAATGTCTCACTTACTTATGGCACCGTACTTAGTGCTGCCCTTAGTAATATGAAGTGGACTTGTCTAAGGAAGTTCAGACCTACCAATAGTGAGATGTATGAGCAAAGACTGAGGTGCTGTATCTGCATCCTGTGGAGCAGAGAGGATCAATGGAAGCTCTCAGCCCTGAAATACAGCTAAGAAAAATTTTACAAAGAGAAAGAAACTGTTTCCAGGGGTATGACAGGTAAAGGAAGAAGTGCTGGACTTAAATTGCAACAAGAGGGACCTAGAAATTAGGAAGACGTTTGTACTTCTGGGCTAGCTAAGCACAAGGGCACGCCTATTCTATGAGGATGTTCAAAATACATCATGATGTGCTAAAACATAGCCCAAATCAACACTTCTCAGACTGCCAGCTGGCTAGTCTGTCACTCTCCCTTGGTGAAAAGGTCATGGGCAAGGAATTACTTCTTCCTCCGTGTCTCTTTTTCATTTAAGCCACAGTGAAAAAGGCTGTAGGATTTCTACTGCTGAGGTTTAAAGGACAGATTAGGTAGACATTTACCAGTATTGTTTCTGGCTGTGTGGATTTGATGGTAGTTTCAATCCGAAGTGAAGGAAATCTGCAAACTTTCAAAATTTCTTACCAACCAGAAATTCTAGGAAAAAAACCTAGGAAATCTGCCCTGTGGCAAATCTGCCTTAGATCTAAGTATTCTGGCAAGGATTGCCTGGAAATCAGCCCTGCTCCAGGAGCCAGGCTGAAGATTCGGCAAAAGTCCGCTGAGCACAAGATGTTTAGAGAGAAATATTTCAGCCTCCGTGGCTGTAGCTATCTTCTGATGAATGTTCCTGATTAAATTTCACCAGTTTGTGGCATGAGCTGTTTCTCGCCTCTGATCTCAGAAATGCATGCTTTAACAGCATTGAATTCCCTAGAAATCTGTCGGGTTTTTTGATATGAGGAAAGACTCCTACCCCCTGATGTGCTACGAGCCGTGTGCTCCTTGGAGGTTTGCCACACAAGCACGCTCGGTGCTGGCTGCCGCCCGTGTCGAATTGTGCCAGAACCGCAGCCTACAGTGCAGTGAATAAAGACCTGCTGTAAAGACAGAAGGGCCAATAATCCTAAATGGTGTGTCTCTAACAGCGGGGAGGAGGGGATGTACGAAAGAAATCGTGCTGTCAATAATTCAGTCAATGAACTGACGTAAGATACCCACCATTTTGGCACGCTGAAGATGTACTTTGCACACGCGGGGGGTTGCAGTCAGTCCATGACAGCTCCTCTCTGCCGCTCCTTCCTCCTGACACACCTTCCCAGCTCCAGCGTGGGCTCTCCACAGCCATCGCTCCTTCAGTGGATGTTCACCTGCTTGGGCGTGGGGTCCTCCATGGGCTGCAGTGTGGGGGTCTGCTCTGACGGGGTCCCTTCATGGGCTGCAGGGAAATGCCTGTCCCCTCTTCCCCCTCCTCCTCAGACTTGTGCACTCACAGGGCCGTCTCTCACACTTTTTTCCTCACTCCTCACCGCCTCTGTGGTGTTCTGTCCTTTCTTAAGGGCCACCGGCATTGCTGATGAGCCCGCTGTGCCCTGTGGTGGGGCCATGGCAGAGCTGGCTGGAACCGGTCAGAACCGGCTGTGTGTGGCGCGGGGCGGCCCCAGCCTCTCCTCACAGAGCAGCCCCTCAGAACAGCGCCCGAACAGGCACACCCAGCACAACACCTGACTAAAAACACTCCACCTTTTAGTCACAAGTGTAAAAAGAGAGGGCGATAGGTGAGCACGTGAGTGCCAGCAGCCCAGGTGCCACCAGGAGCAGCCCCTCAGCAAGTCACCACCTCTCCATCCTCTGCTGTAAGTTGATTTTTTTTCTCTTTTTTTTTTACTTTTCCTTCCTGTTTTTTACAGTTCTTTGATGATTCTCCGACATCCCCTTTTCTTTGGGAACTAAGTTTAGGAAAGCAACGCTTCTTTTGCAGCCATGCCTGCGGCTGTGACTAGCTTGGGGCTCTTCTTCCCCCGTTACCCCTAAAGGGCTGCTGCCATCGAACACCCTGATGGGGTTATGGCCGCCCCCTCAGGGCTGACCCCATCTCCAGCAGCACTGGCCTGGCTGGGGTGGCACCGGTGAGGGGTATGTGGGGATGGCCGGGGGGTTTCTGAGCCCCTCTCAGGGAACTTTGTGCAGCCAGGCCTTGGGAGGTCGGCAGTGGGGGCTGAGACAAGCCCGGAACGGCAACACTGCCTCAAAATGGAGAGATGAAGGTATGTGTGTGTGTTTTGGGTGCCTCTCCCCCAGCTTAAAGCCTCTGAATAAATGTTGAACCATGCCGCTCCTGAGTTTTCTGTTGACAGTGGTCAGTGGCCTTCTGCTATCGGTAAGGTTCTGGGAGAGAGAGAGATACCTGCAGCCACCTGCATGGTGGACGTGCACCAGGCTCCTGCCCACAGAGGCCAGCGTGGGATGGCAGCGTGGGCAGTGGAGATACCACTGCACCAGTGGGCCCACATAGCACGGTGGCCAGAGAGGTATGGGGAGACTAGGGGCAGCTGGCCTTAGCAGGGCCGGCAGGGCCAGCAAGCCTGGTTGCCTTCAGCAATCCCTTTCAGTTCTTCTCCTTCCTTCAAGTGCATTATAGCAAAGGGAATGAGCTTGCAAGTCATTGCAGAGGCGAGTATCTCAGGCTTGTTCAACTTGTTTCAAACTTTTATGGATTGCAGTGTTTCTCACTGATGCTAATGCCATATTCCCAACCAAAAAAAGGCCACAAAAATGATTAGAGAGTATCTCTGTGAATCAAATATGCTTGTCCATAATTACAAAAGATACACAATTAAAATGACTGTGGAGAAAATATGGCCGAAAGGTAACAATTAAGACTTTTAAACTTTGAATTTGTATTTAAAACTTCTATGTGGAAAAATTTGAACCTTAATTTATTTCATTAGCTGTACACAAACAAAACTTTCAGATATTTCCTGTTTTACCATGGGGAAAATGGTACAATTGAATGTAAGGAGCCAGCATGATGTCACAGCTAGTCTAATTAAACTCGTCATTTCTTCTAATGTTGGATGTGGTCTAGCATCCAGACAGGGTAGTGTAACAATTTATCATCAGTGTGGGCATTTCCAGTAAAATAGCAAATCTAATAAACCATAATTACTTCTTGGCATTGGAACTGCTGTACTGAAACTCATTATAGTCATGGATTTCTGCCTTTAAAAAACTTGTAGTATTTGTCTAAAAAATAAAAACTTTGGCAAAACAATTTACCTGAAAAATGTTAGATTTTTTTTCTATGATAGGGTGGCAGTTGTGGTGCAAGAAGTTGTAGGACTGAGTGTCTACAGTGTGGCCTCAGTTCTGCATAGGCCAGGGCAGCAATTCATTTCATGAAGCTGAAAAAACCAGGATGCCATTCAAACAGAAAATACTATAACTGGTAACAACTTTCTAGCCTATACTTCTTTGTTTTCTTTAATTGGGTAACTTTATTCTTTCTTAGATGCTTAAATTCTCTAAATGTTCTTGTCATTGTTTACCAAACAACTTCAGCTTTGATCAAGCATTTGCTTTAGCTTCAGTTGTGATCTTAAGCAGTGAGGCAGTAAATAAGCAGTTTTAAACAAAAGCCAGTGTGAAGATGCATAATAGTAAAATCAGTTTTCAGAATGCATGAATCTAAATATGCAAGCTATAAATTACAATTTCACTGGTTGAAGGGAAGCAGAGATTTTATGTTTAAGGTATCAGAACTTTTTATATGTTATCCTAAAATGAATAGGTGTGTTTAAGGCTTGCTACCATTTGAATGCTATTATGCTGAGGACCTCAATTCAGCACTTACCTCTACCTGCCACTGAGTACTGCAGGATTTAAGCACATGCTGATAGCTCGTAGCTCTCTGGCATCTGCTCTGAGCCTTAACAGCCTGGGATTGCCTTTCTATCAGTAACACAGTGATTAAGTTACCCATACCAAAATTCCCTCTTGACCATATCTTAAAAGATAAATGTGTATTCTGTACTAGCCAGGTGTGATAGCAAAAGTACTTTTTCCTGCAAGACTCTTCTTCCTTCAAAGAATATGGTGTATTCATCCAAAAGCAGTTCTGGAGAGAAAAGCTTCTGACATTTCCTCTTTGTGCTTTCAGAGACTGCTGATAAATGTAGCTGTAAATGCTTTTATTTTGGGATTTTTAATGAAAGTGATGGCTTAGGTATCTGTACTCTCTGACAGGCTTTGTAGCTCCTTCTGGCTGGTGAAGCAGTTAGCATTTCCCTGGCGGTGCAGCAGTCCTGGGAAGACTGGATGCTAACAGGATTGCAATGGGAAAAAGGGCTTACCAGACTGCTGCAGAGAAATACTTTCCCTTCTAAAATTATTCACCAAGTGCCACAGCAGAGATTGAGAGGACCCTACTTATCCAGCAGGGACATGGGCAGCAGCTGGTCTATTTTTCCATTGTATGTGTGTGTGCATGAACATACGGGTCAACTTCTCAGTCTGGTTGGATGCAGCAGTGAGGAGCGCTGAGTCATCTGAAGATACTTTCTCTGAGTTTCTTTAAAAATAGAAAGGAAAAGGGAGAAAAATATTGTTCCTAAGTGGTTGCTTGGAATTACTTCTGGTAGGGGCCAGATTGCAATTACAGATGTGCTGAACGCAGTGTCAGCTCTCTTGACAAACTCAGTATTTGTGCTGCTGTCCACAGTATCTATTTCAGACAGCTTGAGCCATAAAGTGTTCTGCCTGTAAGATTGAGAGTGTGAGCAGAGCTTGCAAATGCTGACAGAGCCTTGGGTTTGTGTTCCTTGCGTGCATTCACACTGATTGCTGTAACTAGGGGACCAAGCAATTTTAAAATCAGGGCACCGTCAATTTGCAGTTTTTTTATGCAAGGCCTTTCTGTAGTCTGAATAAAAATTGGAGCTAAAAACTTTACCTTTCTTTGCAGCTAGGCTGTTCAGTCTTTCTTTATATTCTGAAAGAGTCCTTCTTTATATTCTGAGAGAGATTGATCTGAGGGCATTATTCTAATTTCAGTATTTTCCATCACATTTTCTAGGCATCCAATTGTTTGATTAGATTTTTTTGACCACTGCTGTGCCTGGAGCAGAGATTTTTATTGAGCTACTTTGGAAGATGCTTTGTGAATTTTGAGTTGTGCAACAAGTACAGGTAGCTCTTTCAGAATGTGTCGCTTGAATTAGTCAACACTGACACTTATCATCTGCCCTATGTGAATAAGAAGGGTAGATAAAACTCGAAACCTAGCTTCCTAACAGTGAATGCTCTTAAGTGTAAAATTTCAGGTATTTTGGAGATAAGGTAAGCTGATGCTTCATAAAAGCCACTTAGAGAATATTAACTAATTTTAACCCTGCCAACACCTCTATTTTTATGTCTCCACTGCTTATTGCTTTATGAGAACCTTGTCTTGCAATTACAGTTGATCCATCCATGGCAGAAAAAGAGTGGATGACTTCATGAAAGTTTGCATGTGATATTTTTTCCTTGAAAGCAGATTTTAAATGTCAATATGCTTAGAGAAGGAATTCTTTCTGCAAGTTTCCTCAACACTGAGGGGGCTTTTAAGGTCTCCAGAAAACAATCCTCTAAGAACAATTCTCCTACCTGTGAACTGGTTTCTTATGAGGAGCTATGCATTCAGACTTGACTTGATCATTGTTTAATTTCCAAACACAAAGTAAAGGAGAGTCAAGTTGCTCTGCCGTGCAATAGCACCCTTTCTGCACTCCTTTCTGTGTTACTCTTGAAATGGTTGATGCAGGCTGCATGACTAACTGAAGAGGATGAGACTGTATTTGGTGTCAGTCAATAGTAAATAACTCACATGTTGTCAAGTGAGTTGCTGTTGAGCAATAAATAACAACTTAGACCAAATGCAGCCTCAGCTGAATTGCAATTGGAAAAAGGGAATGACTGGAAGGGAAATATCCATCAGAGGTCAAATAGGCCTTTCATCAAAACATTTATTTTTGAATGCACTCAAAACCTCCAGGTGAGCTGATGCTGCTTCAGATGTGAAGAGAAAGATCTGAAATACAGAGAAGTGTTTTATGTTCTGGGACACTGAGAAGGATGAAAAACTTATCTTTCACTGCTTTGGGTTTCATAGGTGCAAAATAGATCTTGGGTTAGCTCAGTGCTGACTTGAAATACATTCTGCCTTGGGTGGTGAGGGCCAGCTGCCTGAGCCTGAGAATACAGATTCAAGAGATGAGGAGGTGCAACGACTACACACCACCAGGAAGGGGGAGTTTGGCTTCTGGCTGTGTGCTCTCCCCACCTGCCTTTGGTCCTCACTACATCGCTTTCTGTAGAAAGGCAAGTCCAGGGTAGTGGTCTCTTACTTTAATTTAAACAGTTTGGTGAAAGGTGAAGCTCTGGAGCTGGCAAAGGGAGGTCGAGGGTATCTGCACAACTGTCATAAAGCAGAGGGAGGTTAGAGAGCGTGGAGATCAATGTTGCCCTGTCATGTCAGGGTCATAAACTGCTAAGTGAGCTCCACTGCCTGTGAAACTTTTGCTAAGCATCTGGTATGTGAGACTCAACAGATCTGAATAACACGGAGGAGCAAGGAAAATGTTCCTGTTTCCTTATTAAGTGCAGTCAAACAAGTGAAAATTAAAAACTCTGAATTTAGCCAGAAAGGTAATGCTGAATACCATGGAGGTCAGTTTCTATCTCTTTTGGAGGTATTGGATTTGGTCTTGGTACCTAGTGGCAGCAGTTTGGTGCAAGGCAGTGGGCTTCTTGCTTCTGGGATGGCTCCTGACAGTCTCAGGACGCTGAAGGGGTACTCTTTCCCTCGTGATCATTTTCAGTATTTACTTAACAATGCTATTGTAACAGAGATGAAATTTTTTGCTAAGTTTGTATTTGTTTTTTTTTTTTTTTTTTTTCGAATTATAAGAGATAATGGGCATCCATCCCATTAGATGTGAACTCTCTGTGAAAAGTAACTTCTGGAGTTGTATGCATTACTTCTTTTTATGACTATGTTGATGGTGTTCTCAGCCACCCGTACCTGACAAAGAAGTAAAAAGCAGTTCTGATTTAAAAATAAGTGTCTGTGAAGCTTAAAACTACTGAAACACTTTTTTCCCACCTTTTTTGTCAAGGACCATTTGCAAGTTTCATTGCAGTGTTATCCTCAGGTTTGTCATGGTGTACAGTCTGGATTGAGTTGAAATTGGTGATATGCTGGAGCTGAAATTAAGTCTTTCCTAAAGTGTTTTGCCTAATGAGATGCACCTTTAAAGTATCATATATACTAACATGCAGAGCAGAAACACTTTAACTAAAGTCAGAGCATTGTTATTGGAGATATTTAGATATTTAGGATGTAATCAGAAATATGTGTTAAAAGTTAGTTATGTCAGTGACTAATCATCTGTTCAGTATATGGGTAAGGATGTGAAATATAACATGCAGACCTAAAATTTTAATGAAAAACTGCCTTACAAATAGCAGTTAGTTACGAGCATTTTGTTAATTACTCATTTTCCCATAAAGCTACTTCACTTTGATCTTGTCCTCTTCTGCTTTTCTATTGGCACAATGAACTGTCTTTCGGTCAAGTTGCCTTCAACTTATAGCAGTCAGTATAGAAATGAACCACATTACTGAATTGTGTCTACATGGTTACCTTTTCCGCTTTTCCGCTTCTTCAGCCCTTGTGTGACATGTGTGTGAGGTTAGCCTTAAGGAAATGCTTGCAGTCGACTGTACACAAAAGCTTGTCCAAAGAAAGGCGTGTTGACTGTAGGCATGTATACTGGGGACCTGCCTTTTGGAATTGTGGTATATATTGATAAGAAACATACAATCCTGGTTTGTCATCAGAAAGTTTACGGTGAAGTTTAATATGAGTAATTTGAACTTGCTGAAGTGTTTTACTTTAATACAATCTTTCACATGACCAGAAACTTCTAAATATCTGCTAAATGCCACTAGTGAAGACACAGAACAAAATATTTGCGATAAAGTCTGTACTGGGTCTGACTGGGATGGAGTCAATTTTCTTCATAGGACCCGTATCATGCTGTGCTTTGGATTTGTGACTAAAACAGTGTTGATAACACACCAGTGTTTTAGCTATTGCTGAAAAGTGCTTGCACAGCATCAAGGCCTTCTGTTTCTCCTAGTCCTTTTTTGTGCCTGGTGTGGAGTACAAGGGGTTTGAGGTAGTGTTGAATTGACTGGAGTGTGTGAATCTGTAGCTGCTGTACCTATGTAGTTGGGGCCCACCATCAGGAATGAGAGGGTGAGGAAGCCCAGCAGCCAGAATTTCTGACTAGGAATGGGGGATTGTCAGAGGGATTGGCAGAAGGGCAGCAGTCTGCAGCCTCTGGAGATGGCTCCTGCTGAGCGTGAAGCCACGTATCCCCTCAGGGGAGCTCTTGTGAGCTACTGAGGCAAATATACCTCCACTGAGGGAGGTACCCAGTGTCTGAGGGAACTAGTGTTGGTGAAGGTGTTCCGCAGTGACCTGGATGACATCAGCGCATATCCATGTGGCAGAGCTCTGTGACAGGACACAGTGATGTTGTAGACCATGCTCCAGAATGGGGCAGGCAGGAGGCAGCAGCTGTGAGCAGACCAACCTGCAAGCTTGGGCGAATCTCCCCAACCTGTAGGCCTGTGTCTGGCTGTGGACAAACTGTACCAACAGGTCCAGTGACTCACAGAGAATGGCAGTTATTTGGAGAGGGGAAGGGGGATGCTGAAGTTAATTTGTAAGGGGGTGTCACATCAGTTTTTGGGTGGGGGTGCTGGTGGGACACAGTTAGTTGTGTCCAGTGACTCAGAGAATGTCTTCCTCCCTCTTCCTATTGAAGTAAAATGCAAATTGAATCTGTGGAAGTGAAAGCCATCCAGCTGGCCCTGGAGACTGTGGAGAGAGAACATGGCCAGTACACTCTATACTGATTCCTGGATGGTGGCAAATTCCCTGTGGCTGCAGCAATGGAAACAGACCCACTGGAAGTGCAGAGGTAACCTCATCTGGGCTGCTGTGTTGTGTCTGGACACTGTCCTGGTAGAGAACCTTGTTGTGAAGATATATCATGTAGATGCTTGCATGCCTGAAAGCCGTGTTACCGATGAACACAGAAACAATGAACAGGTGAACCAGGATGCCAGAATTGAAGTGGTTGAGGTGGACCTTGACTGAGAATGTAAGTGTGACCTATTCATAGCTCAGTAGGCACATGATGCATCAGGACATGTAGGAGGTGATGCAAGGAACAGCTCATGATCAGAGGTTGAATTGACCATTGACACAATTGCACAAGTTATCTATGAATGCAAAACATGAGCTATAATCAAGCAAGCTGAGCATGTAAAGCCTCTCTGGTATGGAGGATGGTGGTTGAGATACCGTTATGGGGGGCCTGGCAGACCAATTACATCTCACTTCCACAAACACCATGGGTTTACCATGGGGGAATGACATTCAGATGCTAGGAAATAGACCCTATAATCCATACCATCACCTGAAACAGCATCCTAGGCCTTGAAAACTGAGTGCTGTGCCAACATGGCCACTCAGGAACAACTGAATCCAACAATGGGACTCATTTCTGAAACAGCCTCAGACATCTGAGCCAAGGAAGACGGCATTGATTGTGTGTATCGCATTCCCTCTCAGGCATCAGCCTTTGGGAAGATAAAAAGATGCAATGGACTGTTAGAGACTACACTGAGAGCAATGGGCACCAGGACAGGCAAGAACTGGGATGAAAATTTAGCAGAAGCCAGTTGGCTGGTTAACGCTAGAGGCTGTGCTGACTGACCTGGCCATGCCTAAACCAACCCACTATGTAGTGTATGGAGGTGAGGTCCTGGCACTGGCTGGGAATGACCATGTGGCTTCCTTCTTCCTTGGGAAAAGAAAAACCCATTCATGGGATTGCTTTTACTCAAGGACCAAGGTATGCTTGGTGGGTAATGCAGAATCATGGGGAAATCTGATGTAAACCACAAGGGGATGTAATCCTGGGGAAAAAGAACCTGTGATTTGAGTAAGGCCCCATGGTCACCTGGTCTGAGTATACAGTTGTTGGGGTCCAGGACTCACCCCAAAAGTGTTTGGTTTCAGGGACTGGTCCCTCAGTCATATGGTGCTGGTTAAGGCAGACACACAATTGTTGGTGTTGCGTCATGAGATTATATTGGGGTCGGGTTTGTGTTAGGAGATTTCGCTGGGGTCATGGCGGTGGGGTGCAATTTGCTTGGGACAGGACCGGGCCCCAAAGTTTTTGGGGTTGGGGCCAGCTCCAAAGGTATTGAGAGACAGGGGGATGGTCCCACAGCCATATAGGGGTGGAAGGAGGCGGCTCCTTAATTATCTGGGGCTGGAGAAAGTGATCCCACAAACTCTGGGATCAGGGTTGTATTGGGGTCAGTAGGGTGGAATCCAGCCTGTTGGAACTGTGGGGAGAGCTGGTCCCACAGTTGTTGGGGTTCAGAGACAGCCCCAAAAGTAGGTGTAGCGTGTGTTTGGCGAATGGACATAAACAGCCTGTCCCCAAAGCCTGCCATTGGTCACAAGGGAACTCCCGGGTTGGGTGGGCAGGAAGGCTTGTTGTCCTGCAGCACTGATGATGCTGTCTTCCAGGTCCTTGCCCACTCTTGGATCTCCTCAAGCAACTGAGAAACAGATACCGGATTTTTCCCAGAAGCTTTGTTACATGTGCATTTACACACTTGCTTGTCTCTAAGTATTAATCTGAATTATGAATACTTTTTTATAGGTAAAATACAGGTCTTCATATGGCACCTTCTAAATGATTGCACCTTTTTAAGGAAAGCACTGAAATAGGGTCATAGGGCTGCTGAGATGCACAATGAACATACCAAAGCTTGGTGCAAAGCGGATACTTGAGAGAGACAAGTCACACCGTTGGAAGTATAACATTTTTAAAAATGCTTGTTATTTCCTTGAAGAAACCTGGTATAAATTGTCTTCTCATTGATTCTCTAATGGACTTATATGGTACAAATATTCTGATTAAATCAGAACAAGCATAATGACTTCATTATCAGATACATTTTTGTTCTATTTAGATTCATCCATCTGTCAGAAATGCTTAGTGAAATACTAGAACGGCACTCACTAGTTGCAAAAGAGATTGATTTCAAATTCTGATGGACAGGAATTGATTGAATCATCACTCCAGGATTCTTGGAGAATTAAAAAAGCAACCAACCCTCCCCAAGAAGTTAAATGTTTTACTTTTTGGACACTGATAAAGGTCAATATCTACAAAGTATGGAGAAAAATCTTTTCCCTTGCTCTGATTTTAAGATATTTTTTCATAGAATCATAGAATGGTAGGAGTTGGAAGGGACCTTAAAGATCATCTAGTTCCAACCCCCCTGCCATTGGCAGGGACATCTCCCACTAGATCAACCTGGCTTTGAACACTTCCAGGGATGGGGCATCTACAGCTTCCCTGGGCAACCTGTTCCAGTGTCTCACCACCCTCAGAGTGAAGTTATTTTCCTAATATCTGTTCTAAATCTCCCCTCTTCCAGTTTGAAGCCATTACCCCGCATCCTATCACTACACGCCCTTGTAAAAAGTCCCTCTCCAACCTTCTTGTAGGCACCCTTCAGATACTGGAAGGCCGCTATAAGGTCTCCCTGAAGCCTTCTCTTCTCCAGGCTGAACTACCTGAAATGTCTCAGCCTGTCTTCATAGGAGAGGTGCTCCAGCCCTCTGGTCATCTTTGTGGCTCTCCTCTGGACCTGCTCCAACAGTTCCATGTCTGTCTTCTGTTGTGGACTCCAGAGCTGGATGCAGTACTCCAGGTGGGGTGTCACGAGAGTGGAGTAGAGGGGCAGAATCACCTCCATCGACCTGCTGGCCATGCTGCTTTTGATGCAGCCCAGGATATGGTTGGTGTTCTGGGCTTTGAGCACACATTGCTGGCTCATGTTGAGTTTGTCATCAACCAACACCCCCAGGTCCTTCTCCTCAGGGCTGCTCTCAATCCATTCTCCACCCAGCCTGTATTTGTGCTTGGGATTGCCCTGGCCCACGTGCAGGACCTTGCACTTGGCCTTGTTGAACATATGAATTGTCTATGTGAAAAAAAATAATTGTCTACATGAAAAAACATAATTGTCTGCATGAAAAAATTGTTTTCTACATATGAATTGTCTACATGAAAAAAACCCAACTTCTTCCTTGTAATAAAGCTGTGCTCTGTGTACTCCAACCTTTGTTTTGTCTAGTTAGATAGAAAAAAGCAAGCATCATAGAAAATGTGTAATTCCAGCTGAAGCTAGATAAAACTTGTCTTGGATGAATGCAGAATTTCAGAGCATGAAAGCTGTTTTGTGGTCTGAACCAGGGGTTCGCTGGGGAACCCCTAAGACTTGGGTTTCAGTCCCTGGACCTGTGACTGTTGCTGAAGTACTTTGTGAGTGGGAAGTGCCTGGGAGATGCAGGTGAGGCCAGAAGTTTCTGGCTGTGCAGAAGCACTTCAGAATGTGCAGTGAACCTTGTGAAGGGCTAGGATTGTTGGCACGACTCATCTGCTGGTGTCAAGCTGGAGGGGCGATGTACCTCTTAGGTTTTTTCTGTGTAGTACACCTGGGAAATCCTATACAGTAGGTTTGGCTTTTATCATGTGATCTTAATCCATATTGCTAAATTTTAATGTTCTTCATCCTGTTTTCACCAGGGTGAGCTGATATTATACATGGTAGGTGGGATTTTTGAAAACTTCCTCCCCTTCCTTCCCTGCTCTCTGCCCTGTCTCACCCTCAAGCCACCTACCTCATCCTGTTTCCCCAACTCAAAAATATTTTGCATTCCCATAAAGTTGTTCTTGGCTCTCTCAAGCCCTTTCCTCCCACCAACCATTTCTCCCAGGAAAATTCTTGTACCTTTTCAAATCCTTCCTTGTTGCCTATGACCCAATCTAGGCAGGGACCTCACAGGCTCAGGTACCAGTATGTCCTTCCCACTGCTGGCAAAGTTCTCCTAACCTGCCCAGGTAGAGGGTTGCTGATGGACCTGCCTTGTCCTGCAAACAGGTTGCAGAGTGATCTCCTGGTGAACCACTTCCTCTCTTGGGAGACATCCAGGCTTGCCATCAACAGCTAAGCTGGGTTGAAGGGGGAGATCTCCAGCATGTGTGTGCATGAAAGACGGTGGAAAGGAAAACTGGCAGTCTGCAGTTGAATCAAATTTATCTGAGGCTCTTTGCAGTTCCCTTCTTACATCTGAGAATGTCTCAAAATATCAGTGAACTTTATTTCCTTATGGGAATATTACACAGCAGTTAACAAAATATGTTTGCATTCTTCAAGCTGCTCTTTTAAATGTTGTGGAGAAAAGACAATTGCTGTATGGTTGGCATCATCCATTCTGCTGCACTCTGGTAACTCTGCTTAGCCATGCCATGGTTACATGTCATAGAATCACAGAATCATCGAATGGTTTAGGTTGGAAGGGACCTTGAAGATAATACAGGTCCAACCCCCCTGCCATGGGCAGGAATACCACCCAGTAGACCAGATTACTCAAAGCCCCATTCAACCTGGCCTTGAACACTTCTAGGGATGAGGCATCTACAGCTTCTCTGGGCAACCCATTCCAGTAAGAACTAATAAAACCTCCCATTTCTACCACATAAATAAATGCATGAAGTTCACCTGTGTAGTTGCAGGCTTTTACCCTTGTTACTCTTATCTCCCACCACTACTTCAATGCCTGTTACACTCATTTGCAATTACATTGCATAGAACTAATGTAATTACTTTTCACAACTGATTAGTATCTAACACCTGCTGTACTTCTAATTTAAATAAACACCTTAAAATTATTCATGAGGACAGTATTTTGCTGATGCTTCTCTTAGGGCTAATCCTTCCTTTGGCAGTGCAGGTAACACTGCCTGGTTGTACGTTTGTTTCTTTCCTTAGGACCATACTTTCCGTTGCTTATAACATTGTCCAACTACCACTCAGTTAGGGTGTCACAAGACATATTTTTCTTAGGAATGCTTCAACTGAAATTATTGAATCAGAACAAAGTTAAAGGAAAAAAATCTTAATTTTTTCATGCTAAAATCTTCTTATAACAATTTTCAGCAGTGTTAGTAGGCTTCTTGGTCATCTGCAGGCAATAGAGCACTGAAAGAGTCAACCTTTTATATGAATAGATCTAACCTCAGTCAGCAGCAGGGGAGATGTTGAAGCAAACCCCAGTGCAATCATAAACCTTCCCAGAATTTCACTGAATTGACTTGTACAGTGTAGCTAAGTAAGTGTTCCCTTGTCTGAGTAAGTGTTTCTAGCTGACAGGGTCCCACTCCACAGTACTGATCTTCTGATTCTGCTCCTGCCATCACTCCTCTCCAGCTGCCAGGAAGGACAGCTGTGGGATGCCTGGCTCCCCTCCTGCTGTCGCAGCTGGAGGGTTTATCTGTTGAGTTCCGAGCATGTATAAACTTGTATAACAAAAGATCCTGAAGGTTTGAATGAACAGAGATACATTTTCACCAAAAGAGCAAGAAACATGTCCATAATACTCTTCTGTTCCCCTAGCCAACGTTCCTCTGTGCACCTGAAAACATGGTGACAGCAGAAGTTCTCATCTAAGCACAGAAGAATATTGAATACCACTAGGGAAGAAATAATACGTTTTTCCAGTCTTGCTTTCAGATGAGCCAAGCTTAGCAGAGATTTAAATCTGGTTCAAAATAAATGTTTATCACAAAACCTGTCAGTCCAAGTGTCTAATCTGGCAAAAATTATAAATGAACAGGGTGGTGCTATCACCTCTTGCTAAAAGTACATACACACACAACAAGGGTGAACCCTCAAACGAGGGAAAAGGGTAGAAGCTCTGTGAAGTACCACCATGGGAAGTATTATGGTAAAGACATGTCAGAAAAAACAGGTGAGTTGTGCACTCTTTGAACACTTCAATACGTAAGAAGATTTTCTAGAGGAAAATATAACTTGGACAAACACGTTAGAGAGACCTCCCAGAAATCTTCTACAAGTATCAATATCTTCTACAAATTTTTTTCTCATTTTAGTGGAGAATCCTTAGGTGTTGATCTCTGTATGATTGTTTCTCAGTAAGTCAGCTCAAACATATCCATAATGTGTAAGGCTTTGTTTTTTCCTATGTATCCCAAACCATCTGTTTCTTCCAAAGATTAAACATTTTGATGTATTAAAATGTCTAAATTCTGTAACTAATCAAATATACTTTGCAAATAACAAAGTTTTATTAATGTATTTCACAAGGTAGCAATGCACTAATTTCCTTCTACAAAACAAGTATTATTTTGGTGAATTTTGTACAGTAAATGAATAGCGAGATTAAAATAACTGGATAACTCCATTAGACATAATATCATCTCTAGGAAAGGGGATTTCTTTTGGGAGACCAAGCTGCTTCTTGAAAATCTTCCTATCCCTGTATTGTATTGCTAATAGGAAAGAATTATGCAACTTAGTCTATGTGAAAGGATGCCTAAACTTTGAGAACAGCAAAGTGCATTTTTCCCAGTGCCAATCTCCTTTTTTCTGTTGTAAGCAAATGTTCCAGACACAGAAGTGAATGTGTCAGACGCCCTTTGTCCTGTCCCTTCTGAGTAATCACAGCCTTTGTGCTGCTGAAGGCTACCTCTTAAACCACTTCCTTTTCCTCTTAAACCACTTCCTTTCCCAAAGTCTGCTTGACATTGGTTCTGAAATATTAAATGCTCATGCTTTACAGGTCTAGCATTACTGAAAAAGGAGAGTTAAGGCAAGAACAAAATGGAATAGAGCCTCTCCTTGAATAGACTATGATTCTAGCACTGATGCGCTTTTAAGAATATACATTTATGTTAATTAAACGTCAGGAAAATTGTTATGGGGAGAGTTTTCATCTTTCTTCCCACCAGATATGATTTTGCAACATGCATCGATCATTTCTGGAAGTTTTTTTGGATATGGGTGTATAAAATATAATTTTTCTTCTACATGTAGCAATTCGGAGTAAAATAAAGTGCTGCCACTTAAAATTTTTCAGTGCCCTTTTACTGAGCCTAGACCATTTCAAATGACATTTCAGAGGTAGCACAGGGACAAATCATCAGCAGGGCAGTCATGTTTAGCTGTTCATTAATGAAATCAGTGTTATGAAGCATGGATTGGCAGAACGAACAAAGCTAAAGCAATTACTAAACTCTCTGCAGAAATGTGTAGAAAATTGAGGGTCTCATTTAAATTGTTAACATCTTACCAGTATTAGATTTGAACCCAGAAACAATTAATTTGATCATCTGCCATACATATTAATTATAATGATGCTGAAACAATTGAGAAGAGACTTACCTTCTCATTTGGTGGGGAAAAGGGGTAGGAAAATAATGTAATATGTGGTTGGTAGGGCCACTCTTAAACTGGGAAAAGTGTATTGAATCACTGTCTCTCTTGAGTATCACTTTCCCCTCTTGGTGGGAGGGAGAGCACATGGCGGAGGAGCAAAGGGAGGACACACAGAAGATGCCACTATGCTACACTTTGCTGCCTGTGCGTCAATTACTGTCACTAGTGGTGATCTCCGAGCTGCAGAGCCATGTAATCACCTGTAAAGAGCCTTTTTCAGGTCTGGGAGTTGCATCCTCACCAGCTACTAATCTGAAGGCCCTTACAGGACACCAGGGTAGGCATTACTAATACCTCACACCACACCAGACAAGTCATTAATTTTCTGATTAACAGCAGTTCTTACAAAAAGACTAAACTGTGCATTACTCTAAACATAAATCTATTGCAGTGGCACTAAATTGGGTAGGAGAGAGTGAAACAGCCCAAACGAAGCTCATACCTTGCTAACAGGCCAGTTAGATAGACAGGCCATAACTTTTGAACAGCCTGGAACAAATCTGTGGCGTATATAGTTTCCAAAATGCCTACATTATCTATTGCTTAATCAGTAGTTGTGTAAGAAATCACCGTGGTTATCGGAGCATAGGAAACAGCTTTACTGCTTCCATTAAGAAATACTATTATGCTATAGCAACGCATTATCTTCATAAATCATTGGTACTGGGAATATATTTGTCAGGTTTCAAACAGATTGTGTAATTATCACATAATTTTATTTCAAGGGTTCATAACAGGGAATTAGATATGACATTTGGTAATATAAACAGTGCACTTGACTCACATAGCAGTTAGCCATAAATGTTTAAAGAATTTGGCTCTAAAGGATTTTTATAATGCTGTTTGACAGCAGGTTCTCAGAATTCATATTGTACATATAACATATATAAGAGCAGCTTGTGAGTCGTTGGATCAGTGATAATATGTGCTGAGCATTGTAAGGTGAGTGCAACTGCTTTGCAGTGTGTCATAGCTGCCAATGTTGTGTACACAATGCTTCTGGTGTCAAAAATTAAAGGAAAAAAAGAAATCTAGGAAAGGTTAGAACTCGTGGAAGACTCAGAAATATGAAAGGTAATGGACCAGTAGTACAGTGGCAGTGTTAATGATGTCTGTCAATGTGTTAATATTACTTAGTACATTAGAACTGTTTTGCAGAAATACATAGACTGATATCGCAAAAGAATCAGTGATTTGTCATGTGTAGCTGTATGTCACGTGCTGCTGAAACTGAAGAGTGTTTAGAATCTTTTCTCCTCTGAGTATTAGGGTTTTTCATTTACCGTACCCTCAGTATCTTAAGGAGCTCTAATATATGGCATATGGGGTCCTGTAATTTCATTTATTTGCTGAAGTGTCACAAAGTATCCTTTAGCAAGTTGCTTGATTCCATGATTACTCAATTTATTTTTCTGTAAAATGAATGTGAAATCTTTTGCCTCCTGCGGATGCCCAGGGAAGCTAAACTAAGTGAAGTCTTCAGATAACTAAAATATAAATGCAGTCATGTTTCCACAATGCAACAAAGCTATATGGCAAGTTGACAAAGGGAAAAGTTATGTTTGGAAACAGTTAGCACTTTCCCCTGCTCCCAGACCAACTATAAGGCTGGATGTCCGTGCTCGTTACCAAGCACATCCTGCTTTCTGGTTATTGTATTAGATTGCGAAGTCTGAATGTATGATCTTTCCAAAGTAACAGTTTCCCCATCTTAATCTCCCGGTAGCCTTTTAAATCTGTGATCCACAACCAGGGAGCTGGTAGCTCTGAAATTGATATGTTTTTCTGAAGTGTTGTGATGAATTGGCTATTTTTTAAATAATTCTAAAGTAGGGATTGATGTCAAAATGGACATCTGTTGTTGGACTGCACCCACTGGAGTGACAGCAGGGTGCAAATAAAAACAACCATTATTTAGCTTTTTTCTAGATAAGTGTTGATTGTAAATCCTGTCCTTTACTTCTTTTGAACTGTTTGTTTCTGCATTACATGGTAAGGACTAGATGTTTCATACTTCTCAGCATTTTCAAATTAAATAGCACTGACTTCAACTACAGCGGTAGCTTTGAGTAATATAGAAGAGGCTTTTCCTCCTTTACATTTAGGTAGATGTTTTAGTACCTTAAGTTATGGTAAAAGGGTAACGCATTGTGCAGCTAAATATTCCAAATACAGACTTTGAGGAGAGGATAATCTGGCAGTGGTGTTCTGGGTAACTTGCTTTTCACCCTGATCTTACCTGGCCTTCACTTGTAGGACAGGAGTGGTCTCCTGCATCTGGCAAAATGCGTCTCATGAGCTGAAGCATAATAGTACTGTTGTGATACAAATAAACAATAAAATGTCTTACTTTGCTTAATGTGGGTGCACAGGTTTCCAGGTAATGTTCTTCACTGCTCATGTTGTAAGTAGACTATGGTTTCTCCAGTCTAGCCATGCGTGCGGATACAGCCCATGGTGTACATCCAGATACACACCAGGGCCATGCAGCAGCACTTAGAGTTAAGTGCAATTTGATATTTTAGGCCTTACTCACAAACACAGCTGTGTTGCTTTGGGTTCAGTGGGCTCGAGGCAGTACAGGTAAGCCTGGCTTGGCCCTGGTTATGTCCAGGCTGCGACTGCTCTGACATTTTCAGCTGTGCTCTCATCCTGGTAACACTGAGGAGAGCTGCCCTCATCCCTCCGTGGTTTGGATTAATTTTGCGTTAACTGGGTCCTTGTGGCCAAAAGCTGGCAGTGGCATGACTTCAGGGATGGTGTTTGCTGCAGTCACCCTGTGCCCAGCTGTTTGGAAGTTGGTGAATTTTTGGGTGTGGAGGACCAGGTGCAGAGTTTTGGCCAACTCTGAGCTGATTTGGGTGAGTTTACTCTGTTTTTTGCTCAGTTTATATTCTGAGGCTTTCAGTTTCCTGAGATGTCTCAGTCCTGTTGCTCTGGATAAAATTACCAATGGAATTTGATGGTTTAAGAAATATTGGGAAGTGCGTACATGTCTCACTGCCACTTACTTTCAGCATTATTTGTGCAGCTTTTGTTATTTCAGAAATGCAGATCATAGCTGGCTGCTGCTGAGGCTTTTGCTAGTTCATTGTTTACCCAAGGCAATTTGTTTTTACTTCTGTCACTGTCAATTACAGCAAAATCCATTATACTCATGATTAAAAAGTGAGCTTTATTTCCATCTCAGAAAGAGTAAAGGCTGCAGCAAGGAACTTGGGAGCTTAGCAAATTGCGTTGATTACAGGAGTGACACATGGGTGATGTCCTTGACACCAACATACAGATGGTGATACTGCCAAACTCTTTATATCTGATTAATCGAGCAAAGGCCTTTAGAGGAACAGTGTATCCTGAAGGCACTATGACTTGCATCTTTAATATATTGTTCCAATCACCTCTCTGGAACAATGGTTAGTATTTTATTTTTAAAAAGCAACTAGTAGACAACTTGATGGCAGAGGTTTGAAGTGAAATTGCTGCAGGCTAATGAGAAATGAGGTATGGCTGTATAACTGGTCTTTCTATGTTTTCAAACTTATATTGCATTTAGTTTTACATAAAATCACATAGTAGCTGGTAACCCTCTGTCTTCCAGCGATGACTGGGGGGCCAAAAGCAACTCAAGAAACCAAGTGTTTAAAAGGAGTGAATTCAGAAAAAAAATGAGGATCCTAATTAAGGAATACAATGTATAAAACTACTATAATAAAAATGTGTAGTAACATACTTACAAACAACCCACAAGCAGTATCTGTCCTGGGAATCTAAAATGTGAAGAAACACCAGTGGTTGACTGGCCTGATAGAGATAAACCTTACCTAATCTCATTGGAACAATTTATTTGTTGCACTCCAGGTGAACAGAAGTTTGGGTCAGGGAAAAGGGTTGCAACACTGAACCCTTCCTTCTTCGTCTAACCAGTGAGGTAGCACTTTGGTTACACAACCAGTTGTGTTGAAGGCAGATTCACCTAATCCAGCCCCTGTTTCCAGATGTATCAGGTCTTGCTTGAAGCTGACCTTGCTACCTCCCAAATGCCTGAACTGTGCAGATCCCATCCCTCAGATGAAACCAGCTTGATCAGATGTGAGACACTCACTGTGTCTGAAGCTTCTTAGCTGCAAAAGGGGCTTTTGCCCAGTATCTTCCTGTTCTGCTAAAGGCTTCAACCTACATTGACTCATGTTCCTATAAACTGTGGTAAAGCTGTCTAAATGGTGTACAGAAGTCTGTTTGCAGTACAGCATCCACACTGGTCTTTCCAGACACTTTCTGTTTGTTTGGGATGGTAGCATGGCTTTGCTCTCTATTTGCACAGCACCCAGTACAAAGGGCTCAGGGTCAGCTGCCGCTGGAAAGTTCACAGGTCCTCTGTGCACTGTTAGCATAAGCAGCACTTTACTTGTGAGGGGGAGGGAAGATAACCAGTTTTCATGTCGGCCTCAGCTACGTTAGGTCACTAATAGGGATCATATCTCTTCTGTCTATATGTGTGGAATTATAACATCCCACATTCTGTAGCACTTCTTACCTTGCATGACTTCCAGGTATTTAGCAAACCATGGGTAGGATCTTGTGGTGTGTAGGAGGCAAAGTACAGAAGGTGCAGCCCAGCGAGAGAGGGATTAAAGTGACTTTGACTGCTCTGCCACCCTCTGATTGTTCACTGCCCTGGGGCTGCACATCTTGGGCCACCGCTGCCGGGGGCAGCAGAGCTGTATGAAGCTCCTTGCTCCTGATGTGGCCTTTCCAGCAGTTGCATTCCTGGCACATCCCTGAGTTACAGTTTGCAAGAGAGTGGCCTGCGAAGAGCCTCTGCAGGGCTTGTGTTAGGGCTCCTCTGTGCAACCCAACACTTTTGTGGTGTTCAGAGACTTGAGCCTGGCAAAGATCTCGCCTTTTGTAAGTATGCACATAAATAATGCGTGTCCCTGTGCAACAGCAGCTGGCAAAAATGTTTGCAGGACATTAGAACCTAAAGGATGTTGGTGTGAAAGAAACAGAAACAAACATTTAATTGCAGTGTTTTGCTTTAGTTATTGCTTATTTTTATCTGCACCGAGGGTAGAGAACCTTAACTTCTGCATTATTTTGGCCTTGTCAGACAAGATCAACATTTTATATATTTATTTGGATTATTGTCTTAAAGATCTAGCACATGCATATCTTGGAAAATCTCTGAAATCAGATATATAGCAGATCTTTATAAATTCTTCCCCACCCCTACTCCAAATCAAATAACCCACTACAAAGATAAGCACCAAAATAATTCCCAGATGTGTTAGCTTTCCCACAACTGTAGTCTTTTTCAGGGCAGTGGTGTAAAGCCATGTTTGGCAACAGTGCCTTGAAGGCTTCTTAGTCTCTCGTTCATAGCGGAGTGGGTAGATATGAATTTCAAAGGCTAAGGACTCTAAAGGAGAATGCTTGGCTTTTTTCTTACTGACAATGCTCCGCTCATGAGCTCAACTACAGTCCCAGCAGTTATGTTGCTAGGAAATAGAGAAGTATGAGGGTAATTTAGGGATTTGTCTGATAAACCCAACATCTTTGAGTTGCTTTGGAACATGCAGGAAGCAGGCTTATGCTGCTTGCCACGTGGACTGCCAGGTTCTTAAGGATCACTCCTAAAGCATTTAATACAGGCTGGTTTTAAGATGCTAAAGCCTAGGTGTTTATTACTTGGTCTTCCTTTGTGGGAAAAGGTTCCAAGCCTTCAGGTGACCTTATCTGGGAATAGGTTGCCTTGGCTGTGGTAGCTTCTTGGCCTTTCAGCAGCAACGGAGGGCATATCAGAAGCCCAGGAGGCATGTCTTTAATTAGGCTCTTAGAAATAGGCAGTGTCTGATTTTCCCATATTACCAGGATAAGGTCACCTAGCAGCCTGCCTGTACCGTAGAAAAGCTATTAACTGGATAAGCAAGGGTGAGGGAAGCACTGGACCTCACTACAACCTTTACAATATTCTTAATCAAAATCAGAGTATACTCAGCCTAATTTTAATTCATATTTACTTTGGTGCTTTCATTTAGAGGCATAATGAAAGAGATGTGCAGGAATTAGTTTGCAAAGTAGAGTGATTTGCATTACAACAGCAATGACAGCATGGGAGAAGAGCAGGGGAATAAGAACAACGTACTGTCTGAGTGGCAGAGGATGCTCTAGAGTAACAGGTTTTCTGTTCTCTGACCGCTGGGTGAATGCTTGAGCCCACATTTACTGAGCATTCAAACTATTTTCAGCAAGTATTGGAAGAAAGAAAACTTGAGGTTGCACTTGCAAATTTGCAGCATGCAGAAGGATGTGTAGCTGTGCCTGTTCAGCCCAAAGTGGCTGCTGTGCACTCCCAGCGTCTTGCTGGGTGTAATGTGTGGTTAACATTGGGCAGACAACTTGGACTGGACTATTCCTCCGCTCTCAATGTGTGCAGCAAGCAGCAAACCATCGTGGGATGTACAAGTTCCTGCATTACTCATGTGTAAGGCAATGGGGAGCGGTAGAGTAAGCTTTGGTGTTTCTGCGCCCTGGCCTCCACTCTTCCAGCAGCAGAGATGTAAAATTACGTCTTCTCTCTTAGCCTGCCTCTTAAAGTAAGTGGTTATTTCAGACAAGCGCCCATGAAGGCTCTGTCAACAAACATACAGGAATTTAAAACAAAATCCCCTTTCTTTGGGGAAAATTAAGTACAAAACAAATAGTACTAAATAATTCCTGCCAGAGATAATTTCTCCCTGGTAAGTCATAAAGCTAATGTTGAAGAACAGGTTTTTGTCAGATTGTACAGGGTATACTCTCTCACCGCTTTTTGACAAGATATTTTGTACATAATTACAAACAAATCATCCTACCCCATTAGTCTTATTTGTGTTTAAAGATACAAATTGGACCTGGGGCTTACTCCTGTCCTTGGGACATGAGCTTTCTTTTAAAACAAACAGTTTTGGCAAAAATTACTCTAATTTCATTGTGGTCCTGGTGATGGAGGAAGTTCTTCAGAGTGAGAAATTGGAGGGATAGATTCCCACACTTCTTGCTGTACCTCCACCCAAGTACATGAAACTCTGTAAATGACTAAAGAGGGTTTTACAGAAGCACCTTGTAACTCAATTAAAGCTACTGCAAAGCTTTGGTCTGGATACCTCCCACAGGACTTTAGGCATTGAATGTAAAAATCTGTTGAAAATGTGTTGAAAATCTGAAATGTCTATGGGCAATGACTCTCCCACTGCAGACCAGAGGGTGGAGAGGTTAGGGTCACTTCACTGGCATCACTGGGGTCTCAGTTGGCTCTCCAGCCTTATATGAGCCCCTTCCACAACGATAAGCAATCTTCTCAGATGCGAAGTTGTAAAGGCAGCAATTGATATCAAAGGCACTACTTTTGTTACTTTGGAATCACAGTATCACAGATAGTCAGGGTTGGAAGGGACCTCTGGAGATCATCTAGTCCAACCCCCAAGGTTGGCAATACTGCTTTGCTACTACCTCTGAGAAACCTAAATAAGTTTATTGTAATTGCTAATTCTGAACACTGATGGATTTTTTTCAACAGTTTAGAGAGAAAATTGTTTCACAGACTTCCATACTCTTTCCTTGAAGTAGGAATTCATTTTTGTATGTGGGTTTAAATTAAGACAATGAACGATGTATGACTTGGTCATTCTAATTTTTGT
Source organism: Vanellus vanellus (assembly GCF_965231255.1). Lineage (NCBI taxonomy): Eukaryota > Metazoa > Chordata > Aves > Charadriiformes > Charadriidae > Vanellus > Vanellus vanellus. The sequence continues at coordinate 9,326,570 of NC_138910.1, forward strand.
TCTAAGCTATCTTTTGAGTTAGCTGGAGGCATTTTATCTTAAAACCTGACTGTAATATTTACTGTCGCTGTAAAGGCATTACTTCACGGATTTCCATAAGCAATGAATGGAGAGAGAAGCACATGCCTCATTATATACTAAGTGTATTTTAGTACTTTTATCGCATGTTAGAGCAGGAAAAAAAAATTAATGTGTCCTAATTTGCTGTTGGAGAGCTCAGTGCTAAGCATGTTAGAAAGCTGTTCTCAATTTTAAAATTAGACCTTAAATTCCCCTAGTTTGCACACACAATATCACATGTCTTAGTCACATTTTAATATACTGACCCGCTGTGTACACAACAGCTGTTTCCAAATCCCAAATAAAAGAAAAAGGTCCTCACAGTGTCTCAGTGCCATACTTTCCCCGAATTTGAAAAACGGCTCCAATAGGGGCAAAAATCTGGATGGGGTGAGAGGAGGGTGTCAGTGGAACAGTCAGAGGAGGAATGGGCACTAGTGGGAGATGTGGAGCTGCTTGTGCCCCCTTTTTCAGTGCTCACTCACCCTGCCCTTGCTGAGGCCTCCCCTGATGCTGTGGGTGTGGGTGCCAGGCTTGCACCCAGTCTCCCGGGGGAAAGTGGGTGCTCCTGGGAAGGGGGGGCTGCTGGTTGGTGGTGATGCTGAGGGATTTGCTTTGTGGGACCTGACAGGGCTTTTAAAGGGTGGCTTTTGCAGGAAGATCTTATGCCATATATCCAAGCAATGCAATGTGAGCTGTCAGTTTGTAGGATTTCCTTTCTTTTACATAGAAATACGTATTTAGAAGCAATTGTTTCAGTGAAGGTAGGAGAATATCGTTCAAATCCATTTATGGAATAAACCATATATAAAAAAGTACCTTGAGTGTTGGTTATAAGTACATTTACTCCAAAAAAAGGTTTTTAAATGTATTTGTTTCTAAGTAGATAACATTAAACAGGCTAAAACTCTATATTAAGCTCAGTCTATACAATGAGTTGTTATGCCCCAACGTTGACTGAACAGATTACACAGGGACATACAATACAATAGAATAATGTGTAAAATACGTCTTGAAGAGAAAGAGAACCAGAGAAATAAAATTATATGTGAAGATGAAATGTTAAATTATGGCAACCTTTTACAAGGAGCAGCTTACGCTGAATTTCCACTCTTCTAATTGAGTCCTGGTGGATGGCAAGAACTGTCTAGATCTATTTGTGTAGCAACGTCACACCAAGTGAAGCTATTCAGAATTTTTTTGAAGGTACATTTCTTTGTCAGAATATGATTTTTCATAAGCAAAAGGTTTCATGGAAACATGTTGAACTGGATTAATCTTGCAATGCAGTGTGGGCTTTATTGGAAACCCACCTGGTGTCTCACCAGCAGACGCACTAGGCTGCTGCTCAAAGCCAGTGCCTGGAGCTGGCCCGGGCTGCACAGGGTGCTCTCAGGAATGTATTGTAGTTGGAAAGATACTTGCTTGGGAAGATATCTTCTTTCTTGAAGAAATGTAATTTTCTTTCTGGAAATGCTAAAATAACACAGAACTGAGGTTTGGGGTTTGTGTTTTGTTTTGTTTTGTTTGTTTTTCTTCTTTTATTCTCAATTCTCATTTTCTAGACAGTTCTAATATAGAGCTTCTCTGAGAAAACAGATTTGGGGATTAGTCCAACTTGTTTGTCTTGACCCATGCAGCAGATGACCAGAGAGGCAGTCTCTTGATATAGATATTCTCCCACTGGATTATCTTTTTTGCCCTGCTTGTGCTGTGGACCAGTATTTACTACTGTTGGAAATCAAGCCCTTCCGCAGGATTGGGAGGGGAAGAACCATAACTACAAGATTCAGATGAATTAAGTCAAAGAACTTATGGAAACACTCATTTGATTTGGCAGTGAATCAGGTTTGTCAATTATTGCGTAACTTTAGAATTTATTTTCTAAAATCATCCATAACATTATTTTATTGGCAAGACAGTTTTGGAAAGCAGTTCCAGGTTTCAGAGTTGTATGTTTGACTCTGGCAAAGGGGCACCAGCAGTGCATGTTTACAATTGAATAGAAAACATTAACCTATTTATCCAGTCAAATGTTTCATCTGGTTAGTGCTAATCAAGACAGAAAGGATGAATTAGTAAGTTGTGGTTAAAAGATTATAAAGTTTCATTTAGAATAAAATGTAACCAGCAAATACCTTAAGAGAAATACTGCGATTTAATTTGGCAAATAGTTTGCAGCAAATAATTAATCTCTTATGGTTGCATTTATTTTCTCTTTCTATAATAGCATCTCTCAAAATCTCATTGTACAATCCGTGTCTTTGTCAGCTTACTGAATTAAGCTGTATTTCAGCAAATAAGCAACATATTATTACTGCTTTCTGCTTGGTAGCTGCTCACAGACATGCCGGGGAGAGGCCCACGGATGTCAACTGTTAGTCATTGTATGTGTTGGTGACACTGCGTATCTGATGCCACCTCATGCCAGTCAGCTCAGTAACACAAGAATATCAAACAATACAAAAAGCCACTCAGAGAATGACAGTTTGGCCCAACAGCAAGTTGTTAGCTTGGCTTATCCATTTAGCCATGTTTTCCCATTTTTCCATGCTGCAGAGAAGAGGGGGGAGGCAGCTGTATAGGGGTAACCATGTGGCACCTGCCAGTGCCGCTGGAGTAGGCTGTCACCTGCCTGATCCCCACAGAACATCTCAGCCTCAGATGTGCTGTGAAACAGCAAAATTCAGTCTTGTCTCCTCTTCACCTTGAAACTGCTGAAACTGGAAAGTTAGCAAAAATTAGAGAGGAATGAGGGATTCAGTCTGGGCTTTTTAAATGCATGGAGACATTGAGAAACCACTTATTACCTCCTAAGAGTTTATAGTTAGATGCTTTTAGGAATGAGGCCATGTGAAACTTTCAGAAACTTACAGTGGGCAGAACTCTGCCTTCAGAAACCTTAGAAACCCCTTATCTCTGCATCTCAAGTTACACCCCTCAACTGCCCAGGTGCAATGTGTGAACTATAAAATGGTGCCAACCCTGTGTGCATCTGGGGTGTATCAATGTGATGTGTGATTGGTACGTGCACAGCTGCCATGGCATTGCTTGGTGAGTTAAACTCAGAGTGGGGAGAATAGTCACCGAACTGATTTATCTTTGTCTGTGGCTGACAGTCATGTCCTGCAGAAAACATGGGTTGAGGTCCTATATCTCAAGGTAAGGGTCCAAAAGTTTTTGAGGAGTATTCAGCTGAGGGTTGTACGTGAGAGCAAAGGCTTTCAGGGAGCAGCTGTATCACTGGGATTTTTCTTTAGGCAAAGGGCTTCATTTGCCTTTTGGGTTGTTGCTTTCTGTATCCAGGAATATGGCAGCTTTGTAAAAGTTGGAGGAGGCCCTTCTGCACTCCTGTGCAGATTGACTCCCCTGAGAGCAGCTGGTTGCTGGTTGCTGAATGCCTCAATCTCTGAAAACGGTGGATTTTTTTGGTAAACATTTCTTAAATTACCTGGCAAAACATGGAGAGTAATAAGAGGTGAGCAAGGCATGTACTCTTTACTCCTGCAGTGAAACCAGCTGGTTATAGATTTAAGAAAATGAGTTGTTGTGTTCTGTGTCTTAATCCTTGTTATTACTGTGTAAATGACTCCATCCAATTAAACTGTAATGTGTTGACTTTGTTATGTGATGGCAGATTGTGCTTATGCTCTAACAACCACTGTAGCTCACTAGAAAATAGGTGTGCTCAAAGCATGATAATGCTTTGTTCAAACCAATGGTGCAAGTAAAATTGCTTTCTCACTGTGCGTATTATGGGGAAGATCTTAAAAGCCGCTTCCTGTTGGCTTGCCTGTGCTTGTACTGCCATCAGTAGGAGCTTTGCCATTGACTTTAAAGGGAGCAGGCAGAGGTCAACAGCAAACACCTCTAGAAAGTGGCAGTCTGTGTGACACTAAGGGACAGTTTGAGTAAGGACAGTTTTACTACCAAGGCCTTGCGTGGGGCTTGAGAAGGAGTTGGCTCAGGTCCCTGCTCTGGGGAAGACTTCCCTTCTGGACCTTGCTTGGAGATTAAATTCTCTGTCAGGTGGGGTTAAGGCTTTTTCCTCATTTGTTTGTCTCTATTTAGATCGTGCTCTGAAGTGGTCTTACTGAGTCTATGGGAGTTGCATGGTCTTTTTTTCCCAGGTGTGATGGAGGCTTGGTTGTAACATACATTGCTCTTAAGCCCAACTAACCAAACCATCTTCAGAAATTTCTGGAGCTAAAGTTACCCAGATATTAGCCTATGTCCCTATGGCATGTGTTAAAATTTGAAGTGTCATGAAAGCTATTCGTAAACATATGCTCAATTAATCTACGAATGTGTCACTTCCTGAATTTAACAACATGTATTGTACTTAATCAGATAATGAAGTTACAACTGCAATTTATGAAAGGGAGTACTTGAAGGAATCTAATTTCTGCAGTTGTTTAAATACAAATTAATTTTAATCTGCTAATTTGCTTTACAAATTAGCTTTTGGAGAAAGCATTTGAGTCCAAGTGGATACTTGCTCATCCAAATCTCTGCAACACTCAGCAGAACCAGATCAGAAACTTCTATATTTGTTAAGATTGTATCCAGCTACTTGAATGATGCAAGTATTTCCTACACTCATTGGATATTTACATGAAGTTGGTAGAGAATATCTTCAAAAGAACAGTTTCAAAGCTGGATTTTTTCCCATTTCTCTTGCTAATCAATACACAAGTTTGTTCTTGAATCAGAACTAAAACCCCAGCAGAAGTTCAAAAGGAATAGTTGTGGTGCATAGAAGAAGGGTTCATCCCTGTGAGAGGCTGAGAGGCTTTGATGGGGACAGTGGGACCACTCTGCTGCAAAATACTACCTTTTCTCATGTTTGATTTAAACTGCTCATACTTCTTCATAAAGCAGACCATCCCCTTGTCAGGATGCAGGATTTTTAACCCTAAGAAGCCTAGTACAGTAGAATCTGACTATTAGGCAAAACTGGGTGATTTGAAGCCTTTCTATTAAGATGCAGGTTGAGAGCTTTGGCTGTCACTTGTGCTTGCCCAGGCATCTTCTCCAGGGCTCGTGGCTCTCTGCTACAGGAAAGTCTTGTCTGAGTGAATTATTTTTATGGACTGTGTGTGCCAGTAAAGACTGCGTAAATATGCTGACAGCCTGTCGAGGCGCGGGTTTAGCTCAGAGGCTGAACCCCTGTTCGCTGCGGGGCTGTGCTGGGTTTGAGTTAGCCTGGAATGCGAGGGGGCTGCAGGTGGCAGTGAGACAAGTGTCATCACCTGGGACCACGCACGATTGATCTCTCCGTACCTCTGCGTGACTGTTTTTCATAAAGCATTTTAGAAATCTAGGCCACTAACTTCAAATGAGGCTGACAAAGACAAATGTTTAGCTTCCATTTGATTTTTAGACTTACTGCAGACTGATTTACATGTGTTTTCTTATGTAGGGAAGCAATATTTTTAGAAACATCTTTAGAAAAATCTTCTTAGCAGTGTAACTGATATTCACTAAGCTGGACAAATCTGGAACTGTAGTTTTTAATGTAAGTTCATGCCACTATTTTCTGTAAAGTCTTTTTTTTTTTTTTTAAATCATCTCGTTTTTGAAAAACAGCTATAAGATGTAAATGATCATAATTCCAATTGAAAAACGAAGTCAGAGGTTCATTTATTGTACATTCTGGTCCTAGGTGGTTTAGTTAAGTAAACTTTCATTATTTTACCTATAATACCAGTAATATTTGAATGGAGTTGTAAGACATTACTTATGCATGACTTTGTTTTAAATATATGACCAGCAACTTATTAATATTTCTGAGTTCAAATGTACTTAATTGCTTGTGTTGCATTATGAATCACCATGTTCTTGCCTGTAAGTTTTCATGGCAGAGAGGGATGCCTAGGGACTACTAATGGTACGAAGAGACGTAGAAAATCAGAGTACAGAGCAGTTCTTCAAATTTTGCACAGATTCAAATGAAATATTCCCTATTCCTTCCAGGTCATTAGTTTAAAAGGTCCTTAAGTTAGGATAACTGTGTTAGTCAAGAGAAGGCTGTATTAAGCAACTTCAAAATTGAATTTATTATCAGTTTTATGAAGATTGCTTCAAGGGTGTGGAATTTTTAATAACTTTCTTTTATGTTGAACTGCCTGCTGCAGCCTTCTTGGGGAAATAGAATGAGCTGAAGATGAAATGAATGCTAACATGTCTGCTTCCTGGCTTTACCTTGGCTATTTTATAACTGGCAAGAAACACAAAATCCCTTTTCTGCTGTAAATCAGCATCTTTGAAAAAAGCCCTGGGAAGGTACAATGGGTTACACTTATTCTATACTGTACTAATGGAAAACAGAACACTAAGTTAATTGAAAGAGCAATCACACTGTATTTCTGAAAAGTCAAGATAAAATCATTTTTCATAACGAAAGAGGAAATAAGGAGCATTTCTGGCATTCGACACAGTCAAGCTTTTATCTAGGTTTCTGCTGACATTAATATTTTCGCACAGGCTACTAAGGTTGAAATGTCTATCGCAACTTACCCACAGCCCTGCATTTCCCACAGAGGCGGGGGGAAGGGGTCTGAGCTCAAAAGGGGCTTTCTGGGAAGGAGTATGGGGGAGGCAGCTTAGGAAAGCAGCAGTTTTCCTCATCAGCCCAGGCTGGTGCAGGCGTAATCGCAGGAGTCGCTGAGGCTGTGCTGCAGCATGCAGTGCTGGGCATAGAAAAAGTGTCTGCTGCCCCTGAGGTCCCCTGTAGCCAGACCCGAAACACACAGGCCACGAACTTGGAGGCTGATAAATACCTGTGAAATAAGCATTTCACCCAATATTATTTCTTACATTACTGAAAAATTCTGTTTCTTGTTGCTTCCAAAATACATTGTTGGGTTTCAGTTATTGTGAGTTTTCTTTTTAATTCTTTCCCCTGCTTTTTGTTTTTGCACATGTTGGTTTCTTTCCATGTGACCTTAGCTTATACGAAGTCTTAGAAATCAGTGCGCAAGGAGCTACTGTTCCCCTCTGTGCTGCCTTTATAGCATTATTTTGTGAACTGGCGCTACAGAATTTACAGGGGTAATATAGCACAATATTTAATGGTTGTAGATCTATTGCTGGTGCATTTTGAAGTATTCCTGCTTTCAACCCATCATATTAAGGGCTTTGAATAACAAAGTGGGGAAGGATTCATACGCAATTTGGGAAGTAGTGTTGCTGAATGTGTTCTTGGACTCGGAACAAAGCAAGCTCTCTTCCTTTCATGGTTGGCTCTCGCTGATGCTTCACTCTTGACACAACATCAGATTCACTCTGAGAATGCTAAATACAGCTCAGACAAATGCTGTTTCTCAATTCTGACAGCTTTCTATATGAAGTACTTCTGTGTTATGTACAGGCTTATGATGCCTGGCATATCTGAAGTGTGTTCAGTTTTCAGTGTTTGCTTAATTAGATGTGGAGGTATGAATATTGAGAGAGAATCCAGGCAGAAATAAAACTAATGGTGCCTTCAAAAAAAGAAAAAAAGAAAAAAAAAAAAGACGTAATATGAGAATAACCAAAGAATTGAAAATATTTGCTTAGTAGTTTTAACTTTAAAATTTTCAAGTCTTTTTTTGCTGTTTGAACATTTTAACCATTAATCAAGTAGTTGCAACTAAATCTTCTGTCTGGCTTTGAGCATCTCATCCCTTTGGCTGTCACTGAGGTGTGGCTTACAGAAGAGAGGGGATTAATTGTTTTTTCTCTTTCTGATATTTAAATAATGAAATGGTTGGTTTTGCTACTGACATCTGATAAATATCTCCTAGTAAGTTTCATAGTGAAAATACAGTCTGGGGGAAATCTTCCTATATCTATGGGACAGCTGCTCTCAACACCAGACTCATTTCTTTATGTGGAATACAGGCTTCTTTGACCTGTTTGTGGCACTGCGGTTGTCCATCAGTGTGGAGACTTGTTCCTGCCAGCTGCACCTGCTGCCATTTTATTTTCCTCTTCCAAGGCTAGTAAAGAAGCATCAAGAGCTATTTCATGTTAACGTTTGAAAAAAAAAAAAAAAAAAAAAAGCCACAATGAAGCCCTTGATGGCATGTATACCTTAAATTTTAAAGGTTGACTGTACTGGACTATTTGTAATGGATAGAACAACCATCCAACAAATTCCAAACATCACTTTGAAAATGTTTGTTAAGGTAGTGTTAAAGTTTCCTGATGGATTCTGCATGAGTTTTCATTTGAGTTCATAAAAAAATACCATTTTCTTGGTATTGCTACTTGTGGATTTAACCTCTGACTTCAAGGAATTTCCTACTTAACCCTGAGGAATTTTTTTTTTCTCCCCGAACAGGAGTTGCAATAGCAGGAACCCTAGGTCTTTTCTTCAGACAAAACAGATTCAAACAAGAAAAGAAAATACGAAACATGCAAGGTGTTCCCTGCCATGGTCTTACAAATGAGTCTACATGCCACATTTTTACTTCTGGAATATATATATTTATATAGTTTTATAGCACCGTTACAGTGTATTCAGTGTACAACACTGAATTGGTGCTTTGGAAGTACAAATTTTTGGAAGTATAGTTATAGAAAAATAGTCTTAATACACAGCTATTCTATCTATTTCTAACAATGGAATCTCTCTGAAGTGCCATGGCCTGGTTTCATCTGGGAAAGAGTTAATTTTCTTTCTAGTGATTACTGTGAAAGGAATGTCAATAATACCTATTGGTTTAGTGATGTTTATACTATTCAAGGACTTTTTTCAGCTTCCCATTGAAGAAGCATAGACAGAATGATGGAACGAACAATGAAATATTCCATACCATAGATGTCATCCTCTGTATATAAATGGGGGTGAGCTGGGGGATGGGAATCCGCGATCACTGCTTGGAATGGTGCCAATTCACCACGTGGTGACACACACTGTTGTGGTGTTATTATTATTGTTATATTTCCTTTTCTGTTATTGTTTCTATTAAACTGTCTTTATCTCGACCCATGAGGTTTTTTTCTCCCTTTCCCCTCCTTTTTTTTCTCCCCACCCTTCTTGGGGGAGAAATAAGGGGGTTTAAGGGGGTTGGGGTGCAAGTGAGTGGCTGTGTGGTTCTAGTTGGTGGCTGGGGTTAAACCATGACATACCAGAATAGCACGCAGGTTTATACCGGCTGATTTTTACTGCTATGTATAATATGTATGCATGCAAATGTATGTATATTGTCATGTCAGTATATATGCAGTGTGTACTCACACCTGCAGGTTAGTAGATGATAGTCTTCCTTGGGCTGGATTTCCACATCTGCCTCTGTGGTGCAGTTGCTCAAAGTCAGAATTTGCTTGGTAAAGTACAATAAATAAAACTGGGGACTGAAGATGAAAAAAATATTTCATAGCTTCAGAATTTTCTCAGATTTTGTACACTGCTTGTTAGTGTGATCTTCAGTGATTTGTGACAGAAATGCTTGATGTCTGTTTATTTCACAATCCACAATACTTATTAAAGGCTCTTAACTTTAAGGTTCAGGCTGAAGAAAATACCCCTGCACAGAAATCTGATAAGAGACTGCTGATCCATGAAGTCTGTGATGCCAAAGGGCAGCATTTGATCACAGGATTCTCCTTCTTGGGAGTTATTGGCTCACATTGAATAAATACTCTGCATGTGCAGTTTGCAGCTCAATGGTAGATTAATGTGCAGAGCAATGAAATTTTAACTAGGAAAGAGAATTTGATCTCTCATCCTACAAGAAAGATCCCGCTGCTTGAGCTAAATGCAGCCTGAATCGTCATTGTTTTGGATTTGAAAACCATTACTCCTTTCCAGGAAGCTCACTTAGTTTTACCCCCTCTCTATGCCAATTTAACCAGGCTTTTCTACTCTAAGGTTGGCAGGCAGAAAAAGAGAAGTTAGAAGTCAGCTGTCTAGTTACTACCAGCACAGAAAAAAGATGGAAGTACTGAAGTTCCTGTGAGAAACCTGATCTTGAAAGGCTTTCACTTACTGTTTAAGTCTCAAAGGTTTTGGATAACAAGAGAAACGTAATTCTTAGCGAATCAAGACTTGAAACTTTAATGTCTGTTTCATACCGTTGAGTGAGGAACCCAAATGACATTTGAGGGTTTATTGCTTGACACACGTTTAGGATGCTAACAGGGAAGAAAAGAGGTGGAAAATTTTGGATTAACTGAAGAAAGATGCAATATTAACAAATCATTTCTAGTTATTATACAGCTTTTCTATCCTCTCCTTGGAGACGTCCTGTTACTTTTCTAGTTTTAAAAGCATTGAAGACACAGATTTGTACTTCCTTCCTATTCCAAACTAGCTTATATTTTTAAGCCACTTGACATGAAATCAAAGATTTTGGGGACTACTGAAAATAACTTTGTTGCATGCTTTGTAGTTTGGACTTTGATACCTTTCTGTAAGCTGCTGGATTTTTCTTTTTCTTCTTGGACTTCTCAGTCAAAGAAACAGAAAGCACTGAGAATGTGAAACAGCCTGGAAATGCTTTCTCTTCCATCAAGAAACACAACATGTCCTTTCAAAGCTTAATTGAGCAGCACAAAGCTAATTAGCTGTCCGAAGACATGCCATTTAATTCACAATCCAGCATTAATTTGTTCTACAGACTGAGCTTATCTCGTATATAAATGCCTTTGCCCTGTGGCTTTCCAAACAGCTGCAATACACAAAAAAGACTGATAACTCTGTCATTTAAATGTTGCTTGCTTCCTTCACTTGTGCATAAAATACTGAACTGCATGAGAATTGTAACTGGAAAGTTTTCACTGTCACAATGCAAAAATAATTTGTGTTTTTATTCCCTTCCAGCTGGGAATAATGTTATCACTCTGGGATGCAAAAGCCATCATTTGGGGTTTTCGCTAGATGATCGTTTACAACCTGTTAATCTAATGTGTAATTTTGATGGTATGTTGAATAAATAGTTTCAAAGCTTTTTGTGGGTAGTAACTAATTGCCTTATCACTTTCTCTTTATTGTAAAAATCCTAAGTATATTTGTTAAGCTATTATAGCACAGAAGAATTGCTACAGAAAGTTTTATGTTGCTAATCTTTGAAGCATATAGCATCATTTTCAGAGACTATTTAACAAATTCTCTCCCTTCTCCATCGTCAGTAAGAAAGTCATGATTTTCTTAGGATATGTAATGAGTGAGTTCATGAAGTATGACTTCTCATGCCCAAATACTAAAGCCTATAATGTTAGACTGGCTGTCTTGCTGAACTCATTCTAGCAAATGTTTGCAATTAATTTTCTCTCCTCTTAGTACAAGTTGATGCCTTTTTACATTACACTATTTGTGTAAAGTCCCATTAGGAAAGAAGTTTGGAGCTGTTTTCTCTTTGCAGAGGCCAAATGATATACTTGGTCTTTAAAACATACTTGCAGTAAGGATTTTTTTTTTTCCTCTACAAATTTTACTTTGAACATCCACATCAAAGAATTTGGAGATGCTCATCTGGGACCCTAGGCTTTCCCCAGGCTCTGACGCATCCTCAGGAACCAGCCTCCAGCAGAACTTCCCTTTCAGGATGAGCCCTAAAGGCCAAAGGGACAGAGCTACTGCTTACCTGGGCTGCCAGAGACTGGGAGGAGGGAAGGAGAACATGAAAGGGGAGGAATGAGAGAAAAATTTTTTTACGGAATGGGCTGGAAGAGACAACTGTGTTAGCCAGAGTCCTTTTGCCAGTGCAGTGAGATGCAACTTCCCAAAATTTAACCCTAATCCATATCAAGTGAATAGGGATAGGAAATAAAGATTTATCTCTTCTATTAACATTGTTTCATGCAATCTCTTCTCACAGCTGTCAGGAAAGTCAAATTTAATTCCCTGTCAACAGTAAAGTGGGTTGCTGCATATCTCTATGCGCTTTGGGGTTTGAATTTCAGACTAACATACTTTGAGCCTTAATTGGATATGGTAACCCAGGCCAGAGGGACTTGACATTTCCCTTTTGCGGGCTGGAGGCTTTGGCAGCCTTGCAAAGCTGGAATTTGGTACCTGCTTTTTTCACTCCAAGCCACAACCTTCCCAAGGCCCCATCCCAGCTAAGCCAGCTTCCTTCTGACAAGTCTGATGTTTACCTGTGTGACAGCTGCTGCTTGCTTGTCGTAGGAAATGGCACTATTCACTCAAGCTGATGCAGGTTTGGGATGTCTCCTCTTCCTTCTGAGGTGACTCTAGTGGAGTCCTGTCTGAAGTACTCGTAGATCAGCACTAGCATGAAATGCATAGACATCTGGTGACCTAAGAGCCACTTGTCTACATGTGTCTGCTGAAGGGTTATCCCTCATCCGCTGAACTCAGATGTCTGGTCCAGATGTGTGACACTGCTGCACAAGGTGGAAGGCTGGTCTGCAAGGGGGAAGAGGTAGAAAGGCAAGAAGCAAAACCTGAAAGTAGGCTCATGTAAAAGCATTAGCAAAGGTAGACCTCTAGTTGCATGCAAGCTGCATACTGTGCTTTATCCAATACACAAACCTAATGGTGTTTCTGTTGCATATGCAGACTGAGCTTTTTATTCATAGTTATCCCTTTTTTTTTTTTTTTTAATAAAGGTGAGCTGACAAGTTATTGAGCTTATTATTGGCGTAGATGAATAAAAGGTAAAGCTGTGATACCCAAGGAGGTCTGGCAATTTGTTCTAATGGTCCATTCTGGTTGGTGACCGAGAGCATACTACACTGTGTTGTGTATCCTCTCTGGCCCACGTATCTTTATCCTCTACTTTATGGATTCTCTCATCTGCATCTTCCTTGGCCTTGAGTTGGTCAGGTATGTGAGGAAATAAAAAGTAATGAAATTGCATTATTATTTGCTCATATAAATTGGTTTCCCAGTGTAGATTAATGGAGTGCCAGTGATTTATAAAGCTTATATATCAAGAAAAGGTGTAATGGAAAGATATTTTCCATTTTTAAACCTTAACCAAAAAAAAAAAAAAAGGCATCCCTATGAATTATATTGCTGGGTCATAATGTATCTTTCCTGTAGTTAACATATTTCTATATTTAGAGAAGCCAGTATTAAATTTCAGGATTTATAGGAAGCTGTGGACACTGTCCTCCCAACCTCAGCTTGCAGCTCATGCCTGGATGAGGTCTCTGGGGTAGGCAGCAATCATCCAGCAACTGCTCCTCAGCATCCTCTGGTCCTGCACTCTGCTTGAGTTTGAAAGTGGTTAAATAATGCACAAAGGTCCTTTTGCTGTGGAGAAACTCAGGGATGGTCTGTGCCAGGGCAGAGCGCTGAAAGGGGTAACCTGACTGGAATGAGAGGTGAAACAGTGATTTTGGTTAACACATTTCTTTTTCGGCATTCTGGTTATTCCTAGAGGCTGCATGCACGCTTTTTGAGTAAGGGCTTGATCTCTCATCTAAACACAAACTGTCTTGCAGAGAGGTTCATATCCAATAGTTGTTGCTCACTGTGTTTGAAAGCCTGGCTTTTCAGACTTGAAGAATTTTTTTCAGCTACTTAAGACAGTAACTTTTTGTCTGGTATGTGATTTTAAAAATGTGGTGCATATCTGTCTGTGATTGCAAGATCTGCAGACTTTGTGAAGTAGCAATCTTCGTGTTGGTTGTTTAAAGTTGAAATTTAGCTCAGCAGTAAATTGAAAAAATCTAGAAAAAAAGAACTCTGGCAACAGCCTGATGGTCTGAGCTAAACAGGACAGGGACACTTCTTTGAAGATTCTCTGGGTTTCCTGCGTGAACAGCTTATAGCTACTTTGCAGGTGAAGTATTAAGAACATTCAGCCTTGATTTTGCTGGATTTTTTTTTTTAAATTTAGTTTGTATTTCTGACCAAACTTTTGGCTTTGAAGTACTTGGGGAATGAGTTGGGATTATTACTATTTATAACTATTTATATTTCAGAAAAGTTGGGATTGTCTATTTTATTACAACCAAATTAGTTCCTTTTTGTCGCCAACTGTGTTATCTGCATAAATAACTTCACTGCACATTCTCAGTTGCGGCAATCCTTCATTTTGGCACCAACTTTAATATCATTGTTTATTCTTATCTATTATGTTCCATGTGAGATTAAGGAAAGGTTTATTTTTTTTATTAAATGGCAACAGTTATTGCTGATGGATGATAATTTACAACTCTGCTACCAGTAGGAAAGAAATAAACCTTTTGTTTTTATTATGCTCTTGGAACTGATTACTGGTATAAAAGAAAAAAAACAACTCATACATCCAGGAAAGCTTATTGCATTATCAGGCAATACACCTGCCTAACTGATGAATAGGACTCAGTCTTGCAGTTAATAAAAAGCTGGAGTTATTTCAGGCTGAAATATAGTAGAATAAAACAACGCAAATATTGTTCATGACAATTTCACCATCATAAGAGAATCGGAGGTCTTAGCTGTGAAGGAAATTGGTGTTCTGCTCTAAGTCTAGGCTTATGGCTTTTCAGATTAATCTTTTGTATTGTTTTCTAAATGTCAAAATGGCCACTTTATCTTTAAAATATGTTCAATTTGAAGCTCAAAATGACTTCGTACTAATGTTAGTATTGCAAATATATAAAATCCTATGAATTTTCATTTAGCTTTTTCTAAAAAATATAACAGATAACAGACTCCAGTCATCCTAACAACAGCTAATTAACAACTACAAAATTTTGCTAGGCAGTATTTTACAGTCCACCATTAGACTATGAACTTGTGAAAATAAATATCCCAGCAGAAGCAAATCAAATTATTCCCATTTCAGGCTCTACCTTTGCCCATAGCAGCAGCACCACGAAATAGGCTACACAGATTCCAGAGATGAGAAGAAAGGACAGGGGACCAGAATGAAGACAGTTCATAAAGAAGAAAACAACCCAAAACAACCACCTCCCCCTTCCCATCCTCCAAGCTCCAAACCCCCTTTGCTCTAAGCCAGAAATACTCTGACTTCTTGTGATACCTATTGACTGTATTGACCTTTCGGCAAGACCTCTTCGCTTTGTCCAGGACCTGACTTTTGCAGGTTGTCAGAGCTCCAGGACAAGCTTTGCATGCCCTCCTCGTCTTCCTCCTTGCTGACTTCTTTGCCCTGCTCTTCAGGAACTGAAGATAAGACTGGGCTCATGTGATGCAGTTTGAAATGATCCAAGTGTCTAGACTCATTTAAATTTTGAGGGAAGCCCAGGCATGTGGCAGTGCATGTCATTCTATTAATGGGAAATACAAAGTGTCTCTGTCGGGACAGCCAGACTTCCCTCCCATGTCCCCAGTGGCTCACCTACTACAGGTGTCGTCTTAAATATGATCCGGATCCGTCAACAGCTCTGTCCACTGTCTTCAGCTTCACTGGGCTCTGTCCCCACGACTATTTCCAGTTGTCATCTTCCTTAGCATCACGTCGGGGTCACCATTTGTGGTGATTGAAAGACACAGACTCCTATATGCAGGATCAAAATCGAAATCCAAATCAGCTTTATTAAGCAAGCGTGCTCTTTAATACTTTTCTACCAAGGCCAGTAATTTTCTATTTTACTTGTTTACACCATCGCGTACTCTGCAAGATCACGTTCCCACTGAAAAGGGAATCTCTCTTCCCCATGAGCAGCACCTCCTTATCTAGGGAGTAGCTTCACACAACTTCATCGCCTGCCAAAACAGTGCTGCAGCTGCTTATTCCTCCTTATTAGTTCTACCACACTTAACCCTTCTTTTGCCTCAGTCCCCACACAAAGAATGTTGTTATGCTAGTCTATGTGTATTTCATAAATGACAACTCTCAGCTCATGGTTTCCATAACTGCTTGAATTAAATTTGAGGGAGAAGATGACATTACAATTTTTGGGTAGCAGAAATGTATAGAAGCTTTTTGACCTTGTGTGCCTAGGGCAAGCTTTCTTAGATGATATTGCAAAGGAGAGTTGGACTTGGCAGCTTACAAGTTCAATGAAAGTGTCTCTTACTTTTTTGCATGCGATGCATACACCTTCAAAATAAATTTTAAGTGATCTTGTCGGCTTTCCATGCCAATTATTCTTGTCTCCTTCTGCATACCAAAAACCTTAAAAGTATAAATTAACTGTTCCTTCTTTACCTCCATCTTGTTTCATTAGATTTTTTGCTAACTTTTCATGGTTCCAACTGGACACTACATTCTGAGTCCTGTCCCCTCTGAATGGGTGAAAACACACTCACTTTGTAAATAGATGCTTTTCTCATTTTAATGTAGTTCAGGTCTTTAAGGTCAGGGCAAGTCAGCTCAGTGAAAGACCTGCTACATGCCTTCTGAACCTTTTAAAACCAAACTAAAGAAATTATTGGGACGTAGCTGTCAGATTCAAAAGTACTTGCCTCCACGTGGTATGTCTGCAGCCTTTCCAGAAGCTAAAACAAATTGCTGGTTATCAGAAAAAACAAACTAGGTCTCAACTCCCATTTTCTTCACATTATTCTGAAACATTAACACATAAATAATTGTGGAAAACAACCAGATTGACTATTCAATGAAACAGAATAAGAACTACTCTCCTGAGAGGGCAAGAGCATAAAAATTACAAATCTTTTAATAATTTCTTTTCAAGAACCAGTCCTGTTACTCTACCTGACACATTCTGGCTTTTCTTTCAGTCTCACTTAACAAAGAAAACATCTGAGAACAGCAAATACTAATGCGTACAGGGTATTCTTGGTATATTTGGGGAGCACAGTGCCCTCACAAATCAAACATCTGAATTACCTGAAGCAGTATTGTGGTGGGTTGACCTTGGTTGCCTGCCAGGCTCCCACCCAGCTGCTCTCTCACTCCTCCTCCTCAGCTGGCTAGGAGGAAGGAAAACAGGATGAAAAAGCTCATGGACTGAGATAAAGATTGGGGATCACTCACCAGTTTCTGACATGGGCAAACAGACTTGACTCGTGGAAAATTAATTTAATTGGGAGCTGGGCTGCAGTTCATGTCAGGAGCACCTGCTCCAGCGTGAGCTCTCCACAGCTGCAGTTCCTTCAGGCAATATCCACCTCCTCTGGCCTGGGCTCCTCCATGGGCTACAGTGTAGATATCTGTTCCATTGTGGTCCTCTCCACAGGCTCCAGGGAAATACCAGCTCCAGTGCTTAGAGCTCCTCCTCCCTCTCCTTCTTCACTGACCTTGGTGTTTGAAGTATTGACCTTGGTGCTCCTCGCTCCTCACTCTTATGCAGAATGTCCAGCACAGGAGCCCCCTCTGTGAGAAGAGACTATCCCTGGAGCTTTCCTGCTGCCCAAACCTTGTTACCTATACCCAGTGCGACTACAAAAATAACTCTGTATATACAAAGCAGTTCTCTGTTCACAGGACTTTGCGGTATGAAGACTACTATGGTGTTTCAGGGCTTGTGGGGATCTGTAGAGAGCCTTTGTGGGTCAGTTTGGTAGAACTCGAGAACTGGACATGTTCACAACTGAAACACAGACAAGTTTTAATACTTTTGACACTACAACATGTTTATTGAAGGTAGCACTGCCTCTCTTACAAGGCTTTGTAGAAAACTGCCCATTGAAAAAGCCGTTAGTTTGAATCCCTGTCTTCTGGATTGCATCTAAATTGTCCTTGAGTTGAACTCCCATTGCTGTCAATGAAGCACATCAAAGATGAGCACAAAGATAAGCTAAGTTTGTTTTATACATTTGATGCTGTAGAGTTCAGACAAAAGGCTGTATATCATTTGAACATGCAGTTCCTCTCAATTTACATTAAATAAGGTTCACTGGAGAGTATTCTGTCTGTTGTCATTCTTATAATGGATGCTGAGTTTTCTAAAAGAAGTCTGACCTAATTCTCTTGGCACTTTTGATGGTATTTCTAAGGCAGTCAAAAGAGTATAAATGAATATATCCCCTCCGATCATAAAAATCAATGCAAGCACCACTCATTAACAGCAGACTGTGACCCCAAAGTTTCAGTAATCCAAGAACAGTGTGCGTCAGCCAGGTTTTTCATGTTCAAAGCCTTCAGCCAAGCCATAGGGTCTTGAGTAGGGTCTCACTTTCTTTGTGAAGAGCTGACATTTAGATTTGACAAGGTGGGACACTGAGAATTGGAAAAATCCAGCTTCTTCTGGTTCAATACCACAACGAGCAGCATCAACAAAATACTTGTCAAACCTTCAGCTGCTTTTGTATAAGGTCTTCTCCTGTTTCCTTTTAGCTCCCCATGGTACTTCATGTTGACATGTTTATTCTTGAGAGAGACTGATGAAGTTTCCTCCATAAAGAGAGATTTTCAAGATCTTGAAATGGTTTTAAAGAAAGTTAAACAGCTTCTGCTGAGGCTTGGGCAGTCAAACAGAATAGAGGGGAATATACTTTCTCATAACACCTTCCTCCTGAGAAGATCAAAGCAGATGAATATTTTTAATCAGTAAACTCATGAGGAGGTTTTTCTTTCCTTGTTTTAGAATTGCAAATTTTCTTGGATCAGAGGGAAAGAGATTTTCTGAAAGACACCTGTTTTGTACAATGATTAATATGTAATAACCTCATTTGTTCCTAGCATGACATTTCTTAAAATAATAGTAGCAGTTTTAATACTCACCAGTTTGACCTTTCCTTATTGCTTTACTGAATACATTTCTAAAAGAACATGCTAGAAATGGTTGTGTTTAAAACACTGCTTAGATAAGTGCGAGTGCAACTTTTAAAATCGGTAGTATATTGAAAATTATGGAACTGCAATCAAGTTATTTCATAAACTTGGGGAGAATCCTAATGTTAAACTGTACTTAAGAGCAATCCTATGCTAATAAGTGGTTCACATGCATATAATAAACTGCAAGAAATACTATAGTATTTTTTTAGGCTAGTAAAGTGACTAACTTCCAGAAGGCTTAGAAATAAGACTGGGAGAAAAAGAAAATATTTTTAAAAATTAGGAAATACACAGCATCTTGACAGTGTCATTTAAAACCTAACAGGAGAAAAGAAGCTGACTACATGTGCTATCTGTGAGTACTCCCCAAACAACTTAGTGAATTCACTGTTTTCTCATTTCAGTAGGCAGTCTCTAGCAAGGTAAAGTGCTACCGCTTTTTTCATACATTATATCATTTGGGTCCTAATGCTCAGTCATGAGGTCATTTTACTGAATGTAAGAGTGAATGTCCCGAGAATCAGAAATTGAAGTAATTAAAGAACGTTCTTTGCCAAGTGCAGAAAATAGTATGTGGTACCTTTTAGTGAGATCTATTTATTTACACGATTCTTCTGTCGAATTACATTTACCCATTCTTCTGGTCTTGTATCTGCAACGAGCTCTTTCTGAACTGCTAACACTGCATGCATCTCCAGGTAAAATTATGCAATTGGTTACAGATTTCTTTTTCTCATGACATTATTTCGCCTCATGTAATGTTTTAGACTTCCTTAAAATTTTGCCACTGCTAAATGAGAACATTTATTCCAAGGAATTTGTATTACCTGCATAATGTGTTAAGGTTTACCAGCCTTCTGGACTTTGCTAGCTTGTCTTTGCCCACTAAGATGTCACTGTGAGTCAAAATATTGCCCGCTTTTTTTTTTTTTTTTCTTGAGCTTGGTACGTTTCTGTGATGTTGTAATTCAGTAATGTACTTCTCGTCACAGGAGCACTCCTACTGGAGCCTCAAGGGGCCTATACACATGTGTAAATGTTTTGTTGAACAAAATGAGGAGTGGATTTGTATTATATATGTGCTTTTCTGTTCTAAAAATTGCTGTAAGTATTAACACCTACTCACACAGAGGACTTATTGAACTTGAGTAAGCTTTACCCAGAGGCACTAAACCCACCAGCTGTGAAGGGGTTATATTTTGTTGCGGTGCTTCTTGCAACACAGCAATACACAGCTCCGCAGTAAGCTCAGCTTTTTGCTTAACACCCCTACTAAAAGGAAAAAATCTTCCATATGTGCTAGAAGTCTGTTTGCTTTAACCATTTTTCACTGATTAGTTAGGTTCTTCCTGCTTTTTATACAATGGTGCTGTTATTAGCTCCTCAAGTTTTATATTGTATACTTAAAAATGTGTTAGAAATCATGGTTGTGCAAAAGATCTTCATTTAGTGTTTTTAAAGAGAGCTTGGCCTGGAAGTCAGATTTTGTGACTTTCCGTGGGCTCCTAGCTATGTAATCATTTTTACCCCATTGCAAGCGTAAGGTAAAGCATATCAATGTAAAATCATGCATGAGGGCATCCAGTCTGTGAAGGGCAAAACTCAGACCGTAGCTTGCATAGAGAGACCAAAGACAGCATTAAGTGTCCGGCAGCAATATAACTGTGGCAGCCCAGGCAGGGGTCGCAAACGCACCCAAGATTTAGTGCAAATTTTCCCAGCTGGCACATCTGCTGCAGCAGGAGTATCAGTATCAGTACCTTGCACAGTTATCTAGCACAGAGCTGCCTGTCTGAATTACAATCATATCTTTGACTGAACTGAAGACAAGTTCTGAGCATTGAAGTCACTTTTGAAAATGAGATTTAGCCGAGTTTGAAAATTGGATTTCCCTAGTCTATTGACAGGCTTCTAAAGGACCAGCCAAGTGGGACAGAAAACAGGTTTATAAATGAAATATGTTATTTACTGGTGGAACATTAGGGATGTGAAGTGTTTTGAATAAGTTTTCCACTGAAATTATTAGTGAGCTGAATTCAGAAAAAAAGTAATGGCTTCATTAGTTGCCATGATACAAAATAAAGCAAAAATTCTCACACTGTTATTACTGCTGGTGTTGCAAAATAAAATGCTCTGTGTCTTATGGATACTGCATGTTTAACCCATATTTGCAAAACTTCCCAGAATATCTAAACAGCTATCTGTTTTTCCACATCAGGTGCTTGAACAGCTTATTACAGCCTTTTTCTGGGGCTTAGCAGCTTCTCTGGTACAGTGACTGGTGTTTGACACGTGAATAACTCAGACAAGACACACCACAGAGTATAAAAGGATCAAAAAGGGAATGCTCCTCATTACCCCTGGTATGTGCTCTCAGAGATGTAACAAATACCTGACTAGCACTGAAAATATATGCAAAATTTCATGCGTCAATATGTTTCCGTGACTTTAATCGGGGAAGTGTTTAAACTAAAGCAATTCTTTTGTACAAGCATACAGATCCAAGGAAGTGTTTGTATGAAATGAGAAATGAGAAAGTGTGCATGATTGGAGAAAGGCACAGTGTCCTAAAAAATGACACATCTTCATGAGGGAAATTAATTTATTATTTGCATGGCAAAGCACTCAAGACCTCATCTAATGTCAGAAGCCCCATTGCGCTAAGCTGTTTATAAGCAAAATTGTAGACATTTCCTTCTCAAACTTGTATGCGTTTTCCTCTAAAAGATGTTTCCTACCTCAGCCAGAATTTCTAGATAAGGTTAAAGAGCCATTTAGTGAAGTTCTGCTTTAGGTGTTGGACCCACCTTACATTACAGGTGAATATGACCCAGAAGAGGAAAACAGTAAAAGTAGTTGTTAGTGGAGAAGTCTTAGAAAAATACGGTGTTCCTCCTTCAGAGGAAAAAAGAATAATTTACTGCATTCATATTTTGATTTGTCATTGTAATCTTCCCTGCTGCATTTGTCTAAGATTGAGACATCCTGGCATAAAAGAAAATGGCACCACAAAATGTGTGTTAGTCTGTGGAAGACCTTAGTGGAATTTCCTTTATTTTATCTGTGTTTAGGAAATCCAAGACAACTTTTCAATGGATCTGCTGAGGGGGGCTTCAGGGAACTGCATCGGGAAAAAAAAAAAATTTTTTTAGGCGTATATCACACTATGAATCATTATCTCCACTGAATTTCAGATTGCTAACCTTTGTTGGACTGTTTCTAAGAAGACTGGAAACAAGTATTTAGCTAACCTGAAAGGTAGACGGGAAGGTAAGCTCTCTTTAACAGAGAGTGGTCAGACTTTGATCTCTCTTACCATGGTATGACTGCACAGCATCACCACAGATAAATGGAGTGATATACCAGGCACTGTAACCTGGCTCAACATATTAAATTTGGTACAACAAAATCAACCTGTACCTGAAAGTAACTGAATCTGTTTTAGTGTGCTCAGGACTTGAAAAACATTCAATCCAAGTTGAGTTTTTCCTGAACACTTGAAATCCTTGAAGACATGGGTGGTAGTGAGAAAACAGTGGGTGAGGCCCAGATGACACCCGCGTTATACTTTAGAAAATGTAATAGCACAGTGTGACTGTGATACACGAAAAATTTTCTCTGCTCCTCCCCCTCTGCCATATTTTTTCAGATAGTGAATCTATATGAAAAGCAGTCAAAAAGCGGTCAGTTTCCAGATGAATTAATATTTCCCCAGTTTACAGTTTATTCCCCTACAGGTTTTGGTGTGTACTAGAGATAAAACACTTTCAAAAGGTCTTACGGACTCATGTTCCCGATGTGCTGTGCCTGGGTGCTCACTTCTGATGCCAGGTTATAGGGCTGATTATTTATTTTATTTTGTTTGTTTCTCTTTTAATTGGTGACTTGAAAACAGGAGCATATGGAGCGCTCAGATGGACTGCTCCCTTCTGAAATGGGTGAAATCGTCAGCGTGGATATCTGACACCATTTCACTGAACGTGAAGACTTCTAGCCTGTTACTCCATACAAGATTCAGTCTTGGGATTTTCTGCAGCCAGAGAGTAATTTCTGAAAAATAGTGGCATCTTGTACCAGAGGCTGCCTCATGTCTCCCTCCGGTTGGCTCCCATAGTATCAGGGAGTTAGATGACTCACACAGGGTAGGACAGGCTTTATGGAGAAGCTGTGGCTGGTAACAGCAAATCCTCCTGTCCCCTGACAGGTTCTTCCAGGAGCTCCAGGAATGGAAAACAGTGCAAAAGTGATATAGACCTTTTCTACGGAAGGAGAGAAAATGTCCACTTTGTTGTGTGGGTGCTGATGATGATCTGCACATTATTTCACTGAGATGTCTCTTTGTATCTCGAAACGTAGATTCATCTTTCTCTTATGAGTTCTCTCAGAAATTACTCTTCAAAAAAGTGTCAAGACATGTAATAGATTTGTGTGGCTATGACAAATTACAGGAAGGAACAAAAACATTTTTTTCTTTACTAAAAAATAGGGCAATTTGAGACACTTTTCAACAGGAGTAGTTCTAATTTAATGGCATCCCAGTAGTCAGATCTTTTCAAGTAGTCAGATCTTTTCAAAGTGTATTCCGTGACAAAACACACAACCATTTGCAGTGGCCTTTGTGTCATTAAAGAAATTGAACATATTTAGTCTTCCTGATGAATGCTCCTAAAATCATTTTTCACTGTTCCTAAGACTGCAATGATTTTCAAAGCAGTTACCTAGGATTTCATTTCAGAGAACACTGAAATTCTTCACTGTTACTTCAATGTGCCCAAAGATTTCAGCTTTTTACGATGTTCTTCACGAATCTGTGTTCACTGAGAGATGTCCATAGAAGTGAAAACATTATGGACTTGGTGCAAAGAGTTGTTCAAGCACGTTGGATGGTACCACCCAGTAGAAAACTACCCTAAGCTCAATGGGCTGATTCCCCAGAGGACACCAGGGGAGCAGCCTGCTTGGCTGCTAGACTGGAGCAATCGTATCAAGTTTTGTGCTGCTCTTTGTGGGTAGTGTCAGGACAGCATCCATGACTTCTCCAGACTTCTGAACATCTTTGGACTGGAGGTACCTCTGACAGTGAGACATGCCATGACTGTTCCAGCTGTTTCTGGGGCAGTCTTGCTTATGCACTCAGCTGAAACTGAGGAAATGGCATTTTGCAGGTGGTGTTACCACTACTGATTTAATCTGTTACATGAACCAGCACTCAGGATTGCTTCTGTTTCTGCATAACCGATCTTCTGATTAGGATGGACAAGGGAAACCTCTTCTGGTGTTACAGAATCACAGAATCCCAGAATGTTCAGGGTTGGAAGGGACCTCTGGAGATCATCTAGTCCAACTCTCCCCCACCAGAGCAGGGTCACCTACAGCAAGTTGCACAGGATAGTGTACAGGCGGGTTTAGAATGTCTCCAGAGTGGGAGACTCCACAACCTCTCTGGGCAGCCTGTGCTAGTGCTCTGCCACCCTCAAAGTAAAGAAGTTCCTCCTCATGTTAAGATGGAACTTCCTATGTTCAAGTTTGTGCCCATTACCTCTTGAACGGGCAGCCATCAGTGTTGCTGATGGCTGCCCATTTACATCTCTCATCTGTGTGGCAGAGTGTTGGGCAGAGGACACAGGGACGCTGACATTTCTCCTGGGGCATGACTGGAGCAGAAGACCCAGACGGTGTGAGCAGAGTCTACTTGCCTGTGCTGGGTTAACAATGAGGCAGACAACCAGGAGGCAAGAGGCTTGAAGCATATAGTGGATGCCTGCAGGGTTGCTCACGGGCTACGGTGAGGAAGGACACCATGCATCTCCCGTGAAAAAGGACATCAAGGAGCAAAGCCAAAACTGCCTTCATCCCCTTCTTTGCCTGCAGCCAGAAGTGGGCTCTGGCCATATGCGTTGTCCCTACAGGTCAGTCCCTGACCGTGGGCTGTGTGGGGCAGCTTGCTCCTCTGACGTTTGCACAAGCAGACAATTATATTCAAAAAAACTTTTCAAAATTGACTTTCCTCTCCTTGCCACCCTGTTGACCTCAGCTCCTGCAAATGGAGGGATTGTTATTCAGCTATTGGCCGTCCCATCACTGATACGCTGCATGGAATACTAACTGGGTGAGGAAACACAAATTTTTCCTGGGTATGAATAAATTTCTTCTGGTCTTTTCATGCTACTGCCGGTAGTTGTATGAGAGTGCTGACCATGACCAAAGTATTTCTGGTGGAAATACCAATACTCAGGGTGGGCTGATCAAGCCTCTCCATTGCAGACATGAACACACCTCAAGTTATGGGACCTTCCTCTGGTCCAAGGTCTGATCGAATGGAGACTCCGACCTGACTCCAGTGAGTCCATTTGCTTTTTTTTCTGAGAAGAAAGCAAGCAACAAACCTCTGTGGTTATTTTGAAGGAAACGGAGAGACCACAATCCAATTAAGTTCATTTAAAAATGAACAGACTTGCTGGAAAGGAAATTGCTGGTCTCAGAAGAGCAGCTTATGGAAAATCCTGAGGGTAAAACCATACTAGTTGTGAGAATATGCATATTCACAGGTTAAGGTAGTTCTTGCCAGCTGAAGACTTCATCTTAGAAATACCTCCCTCCTACCTGCGAAAGGGGAGAATTGCTCAAATAATGATAAAAAATTCCCTTTTAGCCACCAAAAAGACCTGTACGTGTTTGTTTAAAAAGTCAATATGGCCACAATCACTCCAGTTTTAAGAACTTTTTATGAAGGCTGCAACTAAAACATCCTAAACTTAAAGAAATATGAGGTGGTACCCTCCAGTCCTTTATTCCTGGGACCACTAAAATTCTTTTATATTGTTTTCTGGTTTGGGAAAGATAAGAATAAAGGATCGGCGTGTTCTGCTCTCTCTGTACTGTTTGTAAGCCTAAACATGTCAGTGTCAAAGGATTTTGAAGATTTTTTTCCTCTTGATTTTCAGTATATTCTTGAAGAATAAAAAAAGCTAAAAGTAAAAAATCACTGAGGCAAGCTTTGACATATATATATTCTTACCAAAATTTCTGTCTTGAATATTGATTTGTTAGTATAGGTCTGCTTATAATCCTGTACTTGTCACTGAAATGTTTTGCCTATCGGAAACATGACAGAGAAAATGAGTCTTCTATACAAGAAAATTGGTAAATGTTTGCATCATGAATTCTGAGACCATTCTTCTTAAATTGTATTATTTCTTTTTTTAACCAGTAGACTCAATGAGAACTCTTAATTTCACATCATTAGCTTCTGAAATCTATTTGGTAAACCTGGCTAGTTATTGGTCTTGCCACTTATCCAGCCTGATTTACAAAGGCTGTCAATGCTTTCAGCTCCCTGTGACTTAAATGGGACTTGCAGACACTCAGCACTTTTAAATATCAAGCTAATAATTTTTTTAGCAATTTATTTTACCCTTCGATTTTTCTAGTCTTTTGTGAAATAGTATTTTGGCTGAAGATCATCACTGTTGGCTTGGATCCCCTTTCCTTCCCATGAGAAAGAACCAGCTTTGTAGCCAAATTCAGTTATCTCATCCAAAAGGTATATTCTAGTGCAAAGAATAAATTAACTTAATAGTCATAATAAGTGAGAAATCTATCAGCAGCGCTCAGTTTGTTATTCCACGAGTATGGTTCTTTTCTTCTTTATCTTTGTTCCTCTTTTTTTTTTTTTTTTTTTTTTAAATCACAGTTCTCTTAGTTATTTTTTTCTTTTGGACTGTTTTTGCTACTACACAAAAGTGTGACTGGAAGATGTCTGGAAACCATACAATGTCATACGTAATGCTGTATCTAGTATGTGACACCAGTTTATTTAATATCAGGGTTGTAATTTTGATATGCCTAAAAAGACATGAGTAGCTAGTGGATTTTTTAACTCTAGTTATTTGCATCCCTACACCCCTAAATAGTTATAAAATTATGACTCCTGAGTTATAACTTTTTACAGAAAATGACCGAAGTCACTGGAGTCTGTTCACGTTACACCGGGCCAGGAGCTGCCTTGTAGCGCAGAGGTGTGCAGTCCATTAACAGCTCTCTCAGACTTTGTTTCTTAACAGAAACTTTTCTGTCTCATACTGAGTAGCAGTAGGAGCAAACAGGTTGTTTGCTGGGATTTCTTCTAGACAAGTACTGGGTGCCCCAAATTGTCTTTTGCTCCCATTGCTTACGCTATTTTCTCCTTTCCCACGAGTGGTGCAGATGTGCTCATCACTGGATGAATAAAAGCAGCATTGCTTTTTATTTGTTTCCTGAAACACCCCATTGTAAAGCAAGTGCTGGGTTTTCAAGTCTTGCTCCCTACGTACCTTTCTACACACCAGTGTGTCATGACAGACTTGTTTCTGTGTCATGACAGATATGTTTCTTGTATTGTGTCAATATCAGCAGAGTGAACTCAAATCTGCATGCCAACACAATTATCAAGTCATCCACAGTCACTTCGCTGTTTGGATTTTGTTTTGACTTAGTTTTTTTTTACCTTGTATGCAGATTCTTAAATTCCTTCTTCTTACCCCAAATTATTCAGCCTCACAAGTGTATTATTGAGTTTTTGCAAAACGCTTGGGGGTGCAGTTTAATGAAAGGTGTATTAATAAGCTTTGTGGGATTGTTCAAGTAAGCAATATTCAATTCCCTCTGTGTCTACTTTGCTAGTGATGGTCTGAGATACTGGTAATTAGATCTGTGCCTGTTTAGTTTTTCAGAGGAAGAAGAAACCAGGAGAAGCTGACCTGAGAAACAGAAAAGGCTACGTGATGGCCCTAGATTTGAGGTTTTTCAAAGTGTACATAAACAAAGGTCCCTGTCTTGCTGGTCTGTAATGCAGACCCAGGAGTAACAGAAAATCTTTAGAAAAACATTTAGTGGGATGTAAAAAAGCCTCAATCAGAGCTCAGCAACTGCAACTATTAATAAACACCCAATTTTCATTGCATATGCATTTATCTCAATAAGAGATACTTTTATGCATGTATGTAGCAGAAGGAGAACGTGTGAAACGGATGCTGAAAGGCCTCAATTCAGAGATGACGGTGAAATGAAAAGTTGGAGATGCAGCAAGGGAAAGTGAGGAGAAGTCAGGAAAGAAAGATCGACTCAGATACGGGTGTAAATAGAACTGGGAATAGGAAGCTTAAAGTACAAGAGAGGAAGACAAGGAAAATAACACTGGAGGAAATGAAAGAAAGAAAAATTGCAAAGCAAGTGGAAAGAAAATAATGGGAAAGAAGAAAGATAGGAGAAAATAGGGCATATTTGTGTTACTGCCAAAAAGCTGTGCACTGGCACACTACAAAGATTAAAAAAACCCCAACCTCCCTTTTTCTTCTGTAGGGAACAGCTTTGTGAGGCTGAGGCTGGAAAATACTGTTCCAAGCAGTGATTTTGGGCACAGTGAAAATGATTATTTGGTCCTAAAAATTTAGACATGAGCAGGAGTGACACTGTGGAAGAAGCTGGTGGGAAAGCGTGGTCCTAGTAATGCAGTTGTTGCTCTAAGTAGCCATGTTGCCTGTAAATTAATTTCATTTGTAAACAGATAAAACACCAAACCCTTATTTAGTGTTGCACATGGATTGAATGATCAAACCTGCCAGTACTTTTATTTATCTAGTGAGGATTTTTTTTTCTTTTTTTTGGTGAGGCATCAGCTCCCAAACCCTCTCTAGCACTCTCGGCCATCCCAGTGCGCTGTGTGGTGGCGCAGGCTTTTGGCAGGAGGCTCTTGCATAAAGCAGGTTGCAGCTCCAGAGCCAAAGTACAGAAGATGCTGCTGGGGCCCACCTCTGTGGGGCAGGAACAGGGAGTAGAGACATTAGACTGCAAGTGGAATTTCCTATTTTGGGCTTCCAGGAACTGCATTTTGGGACACATCAGGAAGTGGCATTGTTTATATGGCAATTGTTCGTCAAGAGCAACTAGGGCATGGATGCACGCCTGTCTTTGGTGGCTGATTTGATATTGGGATCTTGTAAACTATTACTTGGATTTCTAGCTGTAGGTTTAAGTCTAATGACTCATTCTGAGGTTCAGATAGCACCGTACACTCAAATGGAAGGCCACCTCTGTGAAGGTGTCAAGGATTTTCTAGTTTTTATCAAAACTGTATTCGTCTCTCACTTATTCACAGTAAAATTTATTTTTTACTTCCTAACATGTGCTAGAATTGGAAAGAAATATTTCTTTTAGCTTTATTAAGATACGGAAATCTACCTGTGACGCTTGGCGTGTAAATAGTCTGCCTGGAAAGGCATGTAGGAAGGGAGCATGTGAGGAGTTAACACACTTAACAATCCTGTGGTTGTCAGAATAATTAATGCTTCCAATAAACATGCTAATTAGTTGACATGGAGAAAAATCTTCCTGCGTACATGTTGGACTTTTTCATATTATCCTGAATGCAAACACCACCTTATCATATCCTTACCTTTGAACACTACCTCTACATCATTTCCTAGGTTTAGACACTTGTTATTGACTATACAAAGAGCAGCAAAAAGACTTAATAAAATCTGACAGCAGGCAGCTTTTCCTGCCTGGAAAGATTAAGTGCTTAGCACTTTGCATTTCAATTACCTAAAACTAATGGAAAAAATATTTTACATTTCAGCCCCTTATTTGGCAAATTGCTTGGAGGAAAAAATATTTCTGATCTAGAATTACGTTAGTCTTTTAAAAGTGGTTGAAAAGTAGATTAATCTATTGGCTGCAATATATAATACTGCCTTTTTAATTAAGCAGATATTATGCAAATTTTAATCAATACTATTGTGTGTCTTCTCTTTGCTAATGCAGCCACTGACAGAATTTTAGCTCTTTCCTGATCTAAAAGTATGTTTTAGAACTGCTTATATAAATTGTTTCCTATAAGTCATGACTATTCTAATCTTCCTAAATTAGCTAAAATAGTTTCTTATCCTTACCAAGGCCCATAAATGAATGTAATCAGTAGAGATTTTTCTATTTGAATGGTCATTGTATGGAATAAAACACCAACTTGAATTCCAGTTCTTCATTTGTTCTGTATGAACTTAGAGTTTTTCATGCAGAAGGATGGTTATTTAAAGCAGCACATAGAAATGACTTGAATCAAACTGTTTACTGAATACACTCTCCATAAATTATAATTATATCCTTCCTTTTCAGTATTGCATATTTCAGTTTTAACAAGTGCAACGAATCTCTTGGTTTATGCATAAAGGACTTGCCAATTTCAATATTTAAAGTGTTCTCTTCCAGAGAAATCATGTATTTCCCTGCAGATACATCATAGTTTAAATATTGTTATTAAGAGTAAAAATATAATTTTTGATAGTGAAAGGAACGATGCAGAACATGGCTAGAAATTATGTATGAAGTGTAGTGTAATTTTCAAGTCAGAGGCCTTGATGCTTCTGAGTTACTTAGTCACATGCTCCCACTGTAGCTGATGATGGTACCTCTTGAGTGACATTGCCCTTTTAGCCTGGGCAGTTGCCAGTGTCACTCTCATTTATTCTCAGCCTTTGGGATAAGGATTGATAATACGGGTCCAGTATTCCTTTGGAGCAGCCGTGTTTATTAACAGAGGTTATACAAAATTGTGCATGTCTGAAGTCAGTGGACATGGACTTTTTTTAGGGATGCCTCTGCAGCAAGGAGAAGGAACAGAATTCACTCTGCCCACACTTGCTGCTGCCTCTTTCTTACTTCGTTTTTGGCATGTTCTTCCTGCAGAGGTCACTTTATCTCATGAGAGCTGAGCAAAGCCTGTGACTTTGGGAACCCACCAGACATTTCCTTAAACAACAGCCAGAGATGTTTGGGTTCCTGATTTTTCTCAGTAAGAGAAAACTGGGGTTTAAGGAACAGAAATTTGAGAGAATTTCATTATTTTGGAAACATTTCTGCATGGAGATGAAACTCTCCTTTGCGTGAAAAGTGATTGAGACAAACATCCAGTCCAAAGTATCCGTGTGGTTATGGAGCTCGCTGAGGATGTGAGAAAAGGCTCCAAATCCCCTCGGTACCCTGGTGAGGGTACAGCCTTCAGCTCGCCCTCATACAGCTCTTGTGAGTCTGTGACCCTGGGGACATCTTGAGGGTCTCCCACATCTTTGCTCAGAGCTATTCCACTTTGTGTGTGTGTCTTGTTCACCAGGCAGGACTTGAGGCAAGCTTTCAAAGGTGAGCTGGTCTCCCTGTGACCAAATGAATGGTTGTGTGCAGAGTCCTCCTCTCCAAGAGGAGAGACCAGCTCTGG
Source organism: Vanellus vanellus (assembly GCF_965231255.1). Classification (NCBI taxonomy): domain Eukaryota; kingdom Metazoa; phylum Chordata; class Aves; order Charadriiformes; family Charadriidae; genus Vanellus; species Vanellus vanellus. The sequence continues at coordinate 9,357,470 of NC_138910.1, forward strand.
TGCAACAGTGAAGACCCCAGTGATAGAGGACATGTGGGAGCAACTCCTGGCCCCTAACTCAGTGTCCTGGTTCCGGCAGGGATGGGGTTAATTTCCCCAAGGAGCCGGCAGGGGAGGCAGGTATTCCATCCCACCTGACCCATGCCCGGGCTATAAGAGGCGCTAGCCGGGGGGGGGGGGGCAGTCGCCACTCGGGGGCGGGCTGCGGCGCTGCGGGCCTGCCCGGCACGCTGCCCGGCGGTACTGTAGTCGCGTTCTTATATTCCTTTATCGGTGTTATTGTATTTCTTTATTCTTCCCTTTGTCTGTTCTGTGAAATTACACTATTTCAACCCACGAGTTGTGCCCTTTTCTGCCGATTTTTCCCACGGCTGTGGGAGTTGAGTGAGCGGCTGCGTGGCTCTGATGCTGGCTGAGGCCAAACCACAACACTCAGGCAGCGCAGAAACACAAACCAGTTTCGTTTGCTTCATGATTTCCAAGTGCAAGGCATGTCCAGCCACCAGCAATTCATGCATTAAATCAGAAGAATAGGTTTCCTTTAAAAATTCCTGGCAAGCTTTTTTTATTTTTTTTTTTATTGTAGAAAAACTGCAGATGTATTTTTGTAGGTAAGTAATAAAATGATGACAGAAGGTAAAATAAGGCAGTTCTGGTATGCTCTGGTTCGGTACAAATAAGAATTGAGAACTCCCCTCCACAGAGCCAGCTTTTTCAACCTTCTTGAATCAAAGTTTTCAAGATAATGATAGGCAGTTTAAATAATGTCTGATACATTCACATTATTTTATGAAATAGAAAAGTGACTTCATACGTGAACGGTAATAAATGAAGACTTTATAAATTGCCTCACATGGATCCAAGCAGTAGTCTGTCAGATGACAAGGCACAGTGGCTCATGAGTAGCTCTGCATCTGGGAAATGGGTGATGGACCATCCAGTCTCCCTGAACTATTGGGTTATCTGCTACTATATATATTTGAGTAAATTTCAGTTTTGGCGCATGTAATCTGATGGTCACGATTGTTCTGAAAAACAAAAAAAATAGCATAGCACAAAGTGAGAGATCCATGCCAGAGAGAGGCATATCCTCGTGATGCAGTTGAATACAGATTTTGAACAATTAAAGACTAAACGGACTTCCACTTAAGCGAGGAGTCAGTTAACGTGTTGTAGCACTGGCTGAAGAGAATGGCCAGAAAATATAAAGGGGGATTTTGTGAGTGGGAAGCTTCTCATTTCTGAGGGTTTTTTTCTGTGTAGACTAGAGATAGTCGTAACTCACTGGACTGTACTTCCTGCAAACACTTTATACCAGCTCAAACTTTCTCTACCTCTTCTCTCTTACTGCACAATCTAACACAAAATATTAATTTTCATCCCTAAAATTTTAACCAGAAAGGCAAAGAAATTTAATTAATAATTCAGTAGATATGTTGCTGTTCAATGGAAAGGGCTGCATGCAAATTTGTTAGGCAGTTTGCTATACGTTTCCCGATTGCTCAGGCGTATTTACTTCAGAGCCTGCATAATAATCGATAGTTAACAATCTGCAGCGTGGAAAAGATAACAGAGTGATTTCAGATTGCTGTTTTTGACTGGATTCCATTCTCTTATCATTTTTAAATATCTCTACTGAGATGGGGATGGTAAAATAGGGAAAAAGGGGTGTTCCTCATGCAGAAGAGCTGTGGGCAGAAGCCGACCGATAATCTCCAGTATCTCATAAAATGCTCTCATTACTGACAAACAAAATGGGCAAAGAGTATCATGGAAGTGAATTACGGCTGCTGGCACCTACTTGTCATGGCAACACGCGAGCGACACCTCTGAGACCACAGCCTTGAAGCAAATAGATAGTTTCAATTATCTAATTTTCACAATGAATGAGACCTGTTTATTGGAAATCTATAGGTGGTTGGCAATGGCAAATAGTGACTGTGAATATATCCAGTTCTGTGCTGGCTAATTTACAACCTCTTCTGAACTGTAGGGTAGCAATGTTATTTCTTGAAATGAACAGAGGCACTGTAAGTACCTGGGGCAGAATAAGCAACTTTGCCTTTCTCCTTAATAGCTTTAAGTTGTTTGAGTTTGTATTCATTTATAAGTGAGCAGTGGCTGGAGATCCTCATCTGAGGGCCAGGACCCTTTGTGCCACAATGAATGACTGAAGATAATAACTGTTTTTCTGGAAGTTCAGTCAAAGTTTATAACAAGATGCCACATGTGAAAAAGAAGCAAATAAGGGTGACATTTGCTGCAGTAACAGCTTAATAGAATCAAACAAATAAGCTGGCAGCAGCTCGTGACAGCTTTACTATGAATTGTTCTCAAATATGCAGTGACATTTCACTATTAAACAGCTCATTGTTTTCTTAGGTTTTGCATGTGGTTTTGTGCTATAATCCCTAAGTATCTCCCAATTTGTTTTAGAATTATGTGCACTAAAAGGGTGGCCAAAACCTTATTCTTGGCCTCTATTTGGCACAGAGGCTTTTATGCAGTGAAATGTCTTGCTCAAGTCAGCGAGAAAGTGCTGCCTGAGCAGCCCTTGTGACAAGATGCGTCTTCTCACCTGTGAAACAGGCTTTGACCATGGTCTTAATCCTGAAGCTATGGAAAATCTCTAAGATAGGCAAAGCTGTCGATAACTTGAGGGTTAGGACAGGGACACTTTCTGTGAAGCTGCTGGAGAATGGAGGACATCCAGGATGACTCATAAGAGCCTACGAGGTTGTGTCCTGTACTCCCTTCCTGGATATTGGTGACTTCATGTCCAGATAAATTGCCACACTGTTGTACACATAGGAACACATCTAACAAAGGGATGCAGATTGGTACTAAAACAGTCTGATAAACCAAAATTTTCTAGTCTACAGGGGTTTATAGAAACTATTAGTCACTGTTGCTGCTGTCTGACAGGAATGGGGGACCATTTGTTGTCTGTACCGGTCTGGGTGACCATGATGGGCATCAACCACAGCAGGGATCAAGCTATGTCTGCAAACGTTTTGCAACTTTTTCCTGCCCAGTGGTGTAACTCCTTCCTGGTGTGGATTCAGCATTAACTGTTTGATCCTCAAGGTGGATTGATCTCCTGTGGCTCCCTGCAGGACTAGAGGGTGTATTATCCACTTCTCATTGTGAGGGGAATTCAGGTATTGTCAAATTTGCTTTCTGTGGAGATATTGAATAGGACTCCATAAACAAAGCAAGCGTGGCATAAGCACCGTTTCCCTTCACTGCTCCTAGGAAGGCAACTTTAAGGTTAGGGATCAGTTAAATTAGTCTATTCCCTTGAAATTGAGCTCAGGGAGACCTACAGCATCTCCTGACCAGCAGCACAGACAGGTTAAGTATAAGCCTTAACATAGTGTGGTCTGACAAATGCTGTGAGTCTGGCTTGCTGTCTGCAGAAAATCAAATGGTTAACTAGCAAGAGAGCGAAGTGTATGGGACTGTGGCTGGTTGTGAGATACAGCATGGACATGGCTTATGTGTCCCTGTAGACTTAGGGACTTAAAAAATCTTAGGCAAAAGGCATTTTCTTATTTTCAAAGCAGTTCTTTCCTTTCATGTGAGATCTTGCCAATATAAGTGCTGAAATCTCCCAGGATGAGTCTGGGGTATTTCACCAGCATGGCTGACAGTACATCCCTGAATGCCTTTTGTGGATTTGTTTACTCTTTGGTCTATAAATGAACATCAAATAAGTGTGGTACTCTTGTAGGAGACTCTTGACTTCACATCCCTTGAGTAGCTATTATTAAAGCCTGTCAAGGAACCTATTTGAGCTTTGGTAAAAAATACAAAGGCGATCAAATCCTTTGAGAAAAATATTAGAAAAGCAGATGAATAAAATTCTGTCTGAGCAAGGTAGAAAAACTAGTGTAGAGGCTACAAGAGTGACAAAAAGCTTTGCAGAGTCTACATGGGTACTTGCATCTTTGGGAGCAACACATTCACACAGTAAGCACAAACCAGCTACGCACAAATTGTCTCCTGCAAACAGCAAATGACCACCAGCACTTCTGGTTGCCTTTGCAGAGTGTCTAGAAGACTGTCTTCGGCCCTTTGTGGGGCCTTTTCTTCATGTCCTCTGTACAACTTAGATATGATGAGTGCACAGCTAAAGCAGGTATGCTGGTTTATATTTTTCTAATTATTTTTAGCCTTGTGTACAACTCGCACGACATTAAAAGAAACTTCATAGGTAACTCAAAACCAAAGACAGAGATTAGCCATGAGCACTTCTGGTTCACTGACAGCAGAGGGCAATTAGAAGAACTAGGGTTGCTTATTTTATTGAACAATTAAAAAGAAGACCTTAGAAGCTGCATTTAATCTCCAGTTTCAGTTATGACACTCCATTTATTTGATTTCAGATGTATAGATCTAAAACTGATCATCTTTTTTTCAATGGCAGATAATGACTGTTAATGGACAGTGAGGAAAGTGATGTCTCTGCTAATGGCCAACATACTACCCCTAAAATAGGAGCTGCCTGCGTTTGTGCTAAGTATAGGAAGTTTCTTATTGATATCTTCTGCCAGTTTAGATACAAAGATAATCAGTCTTTATTTCAATAAAACGGCAGTGTAACATCCGGATCAATAACTGTGTCCCTCTCTGTTTGGAAGACAGAACAGATTCAACCTTTTGCTGATATTTTGTTTACAGATATAGAAAATGCCATCCAAAAGGATTGCATCTGCCAGACTTTTACTGAATACTGATCAAAGAAGATCTAGTGTTTGTTAACCTGGGAAATGGGCTTGAAAGGAAAGAGAAATGTAAATGTTGTGTTCAAGGCAGCAGAAAGCTCAGTAACTAATCAGTCAGCAGCGAGTGAATATCCCTCCTTTACTGGGGGCAATGGTGGCACAGGTCAGCCCTGCTGCATTTCCCTGGGTCCTGTCACCTGCCCAGAGTGGGGGGTGTGATGGCACATGGATCCTCTTTGCATGAGCAGCAGACAACATCCCCTGTATAGTACTCAGCATCTCCGATGGACATTTAGGTCATAGAAAACTGTGTTCACCCCTTGTGCACGCGGTACAGAAGAGACACTGGGAATTATTTTTTCAAATATAAAATATGCGGAAATCCTTCTGTCCAGCGGCAGCTTGTCCATGATAATGACCTTAGAAGGATATAGTGACTAATGTATTTTCACTAAGGATTAGCCCAAGCTTTAATGTAGTAGTTGAGCTGCAAATTTTGCAGTGTTTGGATCTGGTATTTCTGGCTTTGCCTTTTTTCTGCCTTACACAGGCCACAAATTTTATTAAAATTTGATGTAATTACATCTTTGACCTGTGAAAGTCTTCATGGATTATTTTAAAGTCAAGGATGGTGTAGCCCTGAGATAAAATCTTTAAAGCTGCCTGTAAATTATATCCTCAGTTATAAATCTTCATGGGATTGATACATGATGGAAGAGTGTAGTCTGCTGTAGCACACTGTGAGATTTGCCACTGTTACTCAAATTTAGTAAGTACCATTGCATTACGACTCTGCTCGCTGAAATTAGAGACAGATGATGAAACATAGTCCTTTCCAAAGAGTATCCCAGAAAGGTGCATAAATAGATACTGAAACTCATTGGAAAATAGATGGTTGTAGGTAATACTTAAAGGTTTATGTTGTGTCCTGCCAAAACACTGGATACTTTAAGATAATGTGAGGGAAGAGTGGTCTGTGCTATTATGCATTTAATTTTATTTTTATGGCACAGTTTTTCATACTGTACATGATAACTGAATGCAGCAGCTGGATTAAAAACATTTATGTCTTGTTTCCTATGGAGGGAAATCAATCCTTTCCTTTCCTTGATGTATTTCCTATGGAAGAAAATCAATTTAAAGTATTTTCTTTTATGTCAGTTGGTTAGTGATTGTAGGAGGGGGAAAATGCTATGCTTTACGTGATTGTAATGAAAGCAAATCCTTATGGCTGGCAATTAAAATAATTAAATTTAGAATGAAAACAAATGTCTTTTCAAGAAGGATCCAGGAATACAGTTTCTATGAGATCTGAAATGAACTTTGTAACCAGCCAGGACAGTCATGTGTCACCCACCAGAATTAATTCAAGGAGACTGCAAGGAAATAAGTTTTAGTGAAAGCCGAATTTGACAGGTGCCCAAATGACAGTTCAACCTCTTGAGGATGTTCTTCTAGTTCTAACTAAGGGGTGAGAATAAAGCCTAGTCTCACTGACAAACATCCAGATCTTTATAAAAAAAGATACTACTGTCCCTGCATTGTGATTGCTTTGTTTTCTTTCTCCCCAAAGAACGGATGATTGAAAACAGGGAGATAACTCATCGTGGTCCGGTTCAAGGCAAGAAAAGGGGGATCAGGCAGCAATGAAAAAAATGTAACACAAAATAAAAATAGCCTGATCGAAGCTATCTTGATCTCAAATGAAAACAGAAACTCTACAATGTGCTGAAGGAAATGAATTATGGAAATGCAAACATCTCAATAGCAACTGCAGCCTCCCTCTCTTACCCTATGCTGGCAAGTGTTCAGTTCTGGCTGTGCACATAAAACCCAAGAAGCTGCAGTGAAGTGCCTTCCTGTAGGGGACACTTAGGACAATAAACTGTTTCATTCTGCAGCAAACTGCTTAGAAGTAATACTGTTAATGGATAGTAAAGACTATCCGAAACTACAAGGAGAAATTTGTGGCCATGATGGTTTAGTAAACACATGGCAGAGGCTGGAGACAGACTGGACTTCTGTGAGCAACCATTTATTTCACTGGAAATTGTTTTGAAAAGAAAACTTTCTGTTGAGAAACTACAGAAGTTTCCCTGGACAAATTTCAGCGTTCTGAGACAACCGAACAAAAAAAATAGGTTTTACCAGTATATTCCTCTAGGACAAAAGGAGATACACTCTCTTCATCTGTGGTGTCAACGCTGGTGATTTTACAGGCATTCACAGCCGCATTGTTGCTTTTTTCACTGGTAATTGCTCAGTTTTAAACAGCAAAATATTATTTATGTAGTGAGATAATATTCTTTAAAGTAGTTCCCATAAAATGGCATTAAACTTTTCTAGGCTTTAATATCTTTAAATTTCTTTGTAGCAAATCTGCTGAGTTTATGAGTAAACATTTTAAATGGTTTTCTTTGTGAATCCACAAAACAAGATGCATTCTGCCTGACAGCACCTCATTTGTAAAAATGTTGTCAGTCAGATCTTGTCTTCAGCAACATCTCTCTTATAAAGCTGTCATTTTGAGGAGTTTTCAGTCAAGAGGAGAAGAGACACTAGAAACTAGAGCTTGGGATCTGCATGTAGTATATGGATGGGGAGATAACAATAGCCAGGAGTAGGAGTGCTCACCACCCAGGACCGGGGCATACTGGTCACCACCTCACCACCGAACCTTATTAAGATAAGGCACAGTTACAGGTTTCCCTTTGCTTTCTTGGAGCTGCTCTTCTTCTTCCCACTCCCAGTCGGGGCTGGGGTGATGGGGCTGGCCTTGGGTGGGCAGGGAGAGGGGAGGAGGATGTCTGGAGGGGTCTTGCTTCTGGATGGGATGCCTTCTCCCATTGTGTCTCCAGAAGAAAGTCCCAGGCTTATGTTCTGTAACTGTTGCTCGCTGCTTCTCAGGGTGAAGCTTCAAATATCTCCGTTGCTGTGTTTCCCCAGGAGCCAGGAGCCGTGCCAGCCTTTGCGTGCCCCCTGTGAGCTTCTTGCTCCGGGTGCATTGATGATACACTGCCCTTGTCAGCTTAAATCTAAAATACCAGCGTGACAGAGGTCAGAAAGACTCAATAGGCTTTGGCTCAAAGTTCACAGGAGGAAATAGCACTTACGGTGCTTTATATGCCTCAGGGCAGTGTTTAGCCAGGAAACCTCTGTCTTCTGGGTCCATCCATTCTCCCAGCTGGAAAAAAATTGCTGATGTCTTGAAGTGTTGAAAAAGCCACTCAAGCGTTTAGACAACAAGCTCCGAACAATCTTCAGAACTGAGGTCAGGCATTTCACAGAGGGGGATTTAGCAGGTGTGGTTTCCTGGGCTGCCTTTTGGGTCTGCTTTGGGTCTGTGGTGTCCCCACCACTGTGAGAGCCATGGATGTCCCTGGGAAGAAGTCCTCTTCCCACTGTCAGTAGTGGGAGTTAGACCTGGTGACTGCAGTGCTCTCTTCCCTCCCTCCCTACCAAGTGAGTGTATGGACAATAGGCAAAACCTATCTGTGACTTGATTTTTGAGAAAAAAGTTATTGAAAGAGAGTATAGAAAAGAAGAGATTGTGTGATTTCCTTTTTATTGTTTTCCCTGTGACTTGATGCTTGTGCCTTTGAGAACAGTCTACAGGGTGCAGTGTCTCCCAGATTTTTTGGAGAGGAGGAGGAAATAAACAAAATACTGCACTATCCATGAGTTTAGTGCTAAAATGTTATTGTTCTCTCTCAGACCACAGGTTTTATTCAGTACCCAGACACTTTATTTAAATAATTGAAATAGAGAAGATTTGGTTCTCGGTGTTTCCACTGGAAAGTCTGCATTTAGCTGGGACTAATGCTCTGCACGGTGTATAGAAAATAATGTTGACTTTTTTCTACCTAAAGAAAAAAGGAGCTAGCATTAAATAACTGTGTTGGGTCATATGGAAATTTTGGGTTGTGTCAAGGTTATTGTTTCTCTACAGTGATAACAGAAATTAAATAACCGGCAGAATTCATATTTTGGGAAAAAAAACCCTCTTTCACACCTAACTTATTATTAATGACATAGTTCAGATCATTGATTTTACATCCCATATGGTTAGCTAATGATTACAGAAAGGCCTTCAAAGAATGTATATTAATGACATCAATTATCGCAAATGATAGACTTTATGGGTTGTCATGAATATGAAGTGACTTTTAGGATACTAACAACAATAGCATGTGATGTGTGAAGATATGTGCAGCAATTAAGGTCATGAAAACTTAGCTTTGTACTTTTTTTTTTTTTTATAAAAAGGTTATGCAATTATAATAATGGTCAATTCTCAGCAGACAAAAATATCCTTCAGCTCGTTTCCTCCTGGGGATTTAGTAATGGAGCTCCCACCTGCTGTTTAACATTTTATCACGTCATCACCAGTGAAAACAATTTGCACTGGCAGTGCTAATTGAGTAGAAGCTTTCACACATTATTTTTATAGGAATAGGTACCCTGAGTTTTGCATTCAAGCATGTTCTTCACTATCAAATTCCTCACTTGTAAGAAGTTTTTTTTAAAAGTCTAATTTTACTAATTTTTTAAAAAATAGGACCAAAAAGCAGGGAATAGCTAATAAGGGAGTATGTGATGCTGCACCATGGACCCATTGTGTCAGGCTAAGTGTTCTCCTTCTGTTTGACCCTGACACACCATGGCTGAGGTAGCCTGGCTTTGCTTGGAGGAGCTGAGCTTTCACAGCTTTTGCGTGACATAGTTGTACAGGGACTGGCCCGCTGCATTTTGCAGCAGAGGCAGAGTGAGAATTAGTGCTTGTGATTAATTATCCAATAATAAGCATTTACAGTGAACCCACAATTGGTCAAATTTCTCAGCTCCCTGTCATCTGCCCAGGGAGCTGCCTCGTGGCTTCTCCGCAATGGTGGTAGAACGTGAGGTGGCTGCCTCAAGGCTAAGGACTGAGTGACTTGCTGCCCTCCTTGTTGGGTAGTGGTGAGGTTTGGGTTGCAGGAGGGCAGTTGTCGGGGGCACTGAGCTGGGTGAGGGGCCGGGAAGAGCCACCACCGGTGGAGGGTGCTGTTCCTTTGGGGGCTGCTGTAGGCTTCCTTGTAGCAGGATAGGCTGCTTCCACAAGCAGCAGAAGTGTGGGGGCATAATCCGCCTGCTCCTGGGTGAGGAAATAGTTTCTATGTACCCCCAAAAAGCGGTGTAAGAGAAATAAGGCAATGTGGTGTGTGAACCAGTTCGATTGTCCTCGGCACTGAACTCTGCGCATGGGAGTGACCAAGATACTGGGCTATCATCACCGTGGGCTTTGGACAGCTCATATATATTACGGTATTTCAGTGTAAAAAAAAAAAAAAGAAGTTAAATCCAAATTTTTTTTTAGCTGAGAAGATGAACCATAAGATTTTTGCTCTTAGGAGGCTTATAAATGCTTATGAGCCCCATGGATCTGTTTGATGCTCTGTTCCACTGTGGTTTCCCTTTGAAGTGAGAGACTTTTGATAAAAGTGATGTACTTTATGCTTGGAGCAGGATTTATATTGTGGTAAGCTGTGAAATGCCTTGGCCAAGGATGTGGAGCTTGTTGCACAAGTTCCTGTGCACAGATAGATACAGGCTCTGTCCTGAGGAACACCCAGGCTACGCCAATTGTTATAAACCTTCTGCTCAGCTGAAAAAAACCTAAATTGCGGTTAAGGGCTATTACACTTCCAAAGAGCTCTTGAAAAGTGGAGTTCATCTATTCTGATGCCTTTTCTCCATGGCCTAATAAGAATCCCAGCAAATATATCAAAGAAGAGGTAAAGGGAACTGCTGTGGCGAAAGCAAGGTTTGCTCCAGCTGGGAGAGATGGACTGAAACCAAGCCAGTTTGGAGAGCAAGAGATTCATGCCCCCTCACATGTGTGATGGTAAAACCATGTGCAGAGGTGAAGAACCTCACTGCCTTTCTTGGCATTGTATTATTATATACTCCCCACCTGGAGTACTGTGTCCAGCTCTGGGGCCCTGCTGGACATGGACCTGCTGGAGTGAATGTAGAGGAGGGCCACCAAGATGATCAGAGGGCTGGAGCACCCCTCCTATGAGGACACGCTGAGAGTATTGGGGTTGTTCAGCATGGAGAAGAGAAGGCTTCAGGGAGACCTTATAGAGGCCTTCCAGTTCCTAAAGGGGGGCTACTGGAGAGATGGGGAGGCACTCTTTATCAGGGAGTATAGTGATAGGATGAGGGGTAATGTTTTTAAACTGAAAGAGGGTAGATTTAGATTAGATACTAGGAAAAAATTCTTTACTGTGAGGGTAGTGAGACACTGGAACAGGCTGCCCAGGGAATTTACTGAGGCCCCATCCCTGGAGGTGTTCAAGGCCTGTTGGATGGGGCTTTGAGCAACCTGGTCTAGTGGGAGGTGTCCCTGCCCATAGCAGGGGGGTTGGAACCAGATGATCTTTAAGGTCCCTTCCAACTCTAACCATTCTATGATTCCATGATTCTATTACTAATATTTGCCTACAGTTTCTGCCTCGGATTGATCCATTCACCCTCCGTATGCCTGTAGGGATGCTAGCCTAGAGAACATTTTGTCTTCTCTAAGTATCTACAGAATTGCACTGGGCAAGTTCCCACAGATGGCTCTGCCATGAGGATGTTTGTTCACTTCTACAGACTTTCAAAATAGCGATTTAAAGTGTTTGCTGACTTAGGTCTCCATGACACTCATTGCGAGGGCACTGTCACTGTCACTGCTCAGTTTATAAAAGCACAGAATTTAAATCACATTTCAGGCTCTGGGTTGGTTTCTCTGTGGTTTCACGAAAGCTGCTTTGCTTCTGTCTGTCTCCTTACTTGAGGAATGGAGGGCAGTGGTGTTTGCCAGCTTCACACAGAGTTTGTGGTAATTAATGTTTGAAGATGAAAGCTGCTTGATTTTGTAACAGGATTTTGGCTTACGTGTCTGCTGATGGGAGACAAGAAGAGCAATAGATGAAATTGCGCAAAGACAAAATCCAAATAACTTCAAACTCCACTGAGGTTTAAATAAAGCCGCTGTAGCACATTCATTTTTCTTAGGGATATGTTATAACTTAGAAAAAGTATTATAATGGACAAATATAGATTTTAAGTCTCACTCAGCACTGCACTGCCTCCTTTCCTGTGCAATGATGCTATGAATTTTCACTTCAGGCTGCCAACCACTGATTCATCTTCACATCATCTCTTGCCATTAAACTCTGGGTGAGTTCAGTTTTAAAGCAAAACTCTGAAATGGGGGTTATAAAGGAGATGGACCTCTTGAATTTTGTGTTTGAACTCTGGTTGTCACACATATCTTTTTAATGTTTATTTCAACTGCAAACTCTTTTTTGTACCCTGTGGTCCAGTATATCATCTTGGATCCAAATTAACAAAAGTACCCAAGCTATGTGTAGCTCCCTGGCTTTGACGTTTTGGCACTGCGTTGTTCCTCATCTGAACTTAGTCCATGGCTAAAAATTGTAGTGTCAGCCACAACGGTGAAAAATAATTTGGTTCAAACAGATTTCGGTCCCTTCAAGGATCAAAAGCATAATAGATGAAAACACAGTAAGTTAGAGGTTTTGAGTGTTGATTTGAGACATGTCAGACTCAAATTACCTGCTTCTTTCTTAGAGTTAAAATGGAACACAAAAGATAGGCCAGGCCGAATCCGAAGTAAAATAAAAGGTCTTCCAACCATGCTGGTAGAAATCTTGGGTCCTCTGATCCCTTTCCCCTGAGCTTGTGCTGATAGTTATTTAACAATTTTAGAAATGCTTTCTTTTGTGTGCATGCAGCTGATGTGAATTAGCCTGTAAGAGAAATCTGAGCATTTGAAGGTGTATGCCTTGACACAGCATGACGGTACTCGCACAGAAAGACATGTCGCAATTTAGTGTTATTAATTGCTAGCTGGCTGATTAGATTTACAAGAAATTGTCATACCTTGAAACCCCAAATAACCATTTCTTACAAAAAAAGAATTTATTATGCCATTAACTTTGTTCCTAGCAGGTTTTCCAAAGTGAAATCAGTAACTGCTATAAAACTTTTATTGCACGTTTTAATTTATTTCTCCCTCCAGTTAGGAAATGACTCAAAGACTTATTTTGGTGTTCTCTACTGTCATTATTTTTCATACATAAAGAACAATATTTGTATCTGCTGATTTCATCCATTGTGATTTTGAAACCTGTGTCACTCGCCTTTCTGCTCCTGATACAACAGAGGCGAGAGATATCAATAAAGAATTTAGTTTTTAGGGGACTGAATGGGAAGGACCAGATGCCTTCTGCACATCTGTGGCAATACTAAAGAAGAGGATGAACAAGACAGTAGTGATTCAGGGCATTTTAGTGCTAAGACTACACTATAGGAGTATGGATTTACCTCACCTGAGGCATCCAGGTTAGGAAAGTAATTGCACTGGGATCTCTACATAGTCAGTGGCGAGACAGAGGTGCTTCCAGGCGGAATGATCTTTTTCTGTGGATTACAGGGAGTCATCAGCAACTACATTGCTTCCTAAGTACTCTAAGTGCCCGAAGCTAGCTAAATTCTTGGTGCTTGGTAGTGTTACTATGAGCGGTGTATATTGTGTTTAACTGAAGCAGCTAAGGGCTTAGGTGCCTGTGCCCGAGCATCCGCTTGCAGGAGCTCCACAATGTAAAATTTCACTGGGGTAAAAATTTTCCCGCCTGGTGGGAAGCCATTCTGTGGGAAATACATGGTATGAAAATAAAGTACTGGGCTAGCTTCGTCACTGTTACGTGGATGACTATGCGAGGGACCTCGGGAAAGGGATTAAATACTTCAAAGTGAGATGGTTTTTTGACCTCAGCATAGTTTTAATACCTGGTAAGAGATGCAGCGGTGGTGAATCAACTCCAGTACAGGGGGGCTGCAAACTATTGAGCGCCTAAATTTTCAGTAAGGATGGGAAATCTCAGCATCAAAAAAGCAGGCTCTGATAAGAGTAATGTAAAAGCTTTTGATGGAGAAGTACATAAACAGAGACCTGAGAGTGGGTTTTGGTTGTATAAATAATGAATATTTCTCAAGTGCTTAGTGAAGGATTCTTATTTCCTACAGCATAAGGAGCATCTCTGTGGATAAAATACCTCAGGTTTTGTCAAACCATTTATCCTCTGCAATATTCCTGGAAGATTTCCATCCAGTTGCAAGTAGTAGTTGATGTAAGAGAATACAGAAAGGATCAATATTAAAACCATCTTCATAGCTCAGAAAATCTAATCTTGGAGTCAGATTAATCTGAGCTTCAGAAATATTGAAATGGTGAAATGCTCATTGGCTCTCAGTGGATTTGGCAAATGGACATTTCCGCTCTACCTTATCCAGACTACCAAACCCTTGAAGATTTGCCCCCCTGAATCTGAGTTTTCCAGCCCCTGTGCAAGCATCCCAGGTCACTCCAGTCCTAGGCACCCGGGTATTTTGCCATGTGTGGCTGTGTGCAGTGCAGTGGCCACGCATGGCACTGTTGCAGTCAGAGCAGTGGGGGGGACCCAGTTACACAGCGCTTTCTATTTCTGCCTGAGAGTTTCTGGTTTCACTTCAGGCTCACTCATAATCCTAAAACACAGGGATGTATGGCCAGTCATGTGCTTGTCAGAGCTGTTATACGCTTCCGTGTTCTTCTGATAAAGATATGATTTAGTGGGCAATGGGAACTGCTGCTGGAGCTAGGGGTGAATTTTTGCAAAGGGGTGAACATCTCCGACAGCTGGTATTGTTAAACTCCAGCCTTGCTGAGGAGAGTTTACGGAATTGCCTTTGAAACTTACTGCACGGGTCAAATTCAGCCTGCTTTCTCTTTCATTCCTGTCAAGTACTGACTGACTGTGTTTTCCCTGCAACTGATTGTCAGTATGAGATACCAAAATAGGAAGAGTACACTTTCATTATTTACGTGTCAGGCAGAGGGATGCGTAGCAAAAGGAGATGATGGGAAGTATTAAATCCTTCAAGCAAGGTGCTTAGGAAAGCATTAAGGCACTGCTAAAAGCAGCTGAGTGCTACGCCTTAGTGCACCAGCTCCGTCAACACCCCTTGCACCCACACTGCAGGCAGAGAGCGTTTGTAAGAGAGGATAACGCATACGTGGGCACGGTGTTAAGAAGTGACACATCATCTAAACTGTCACGTCCTTCATCCCACAATGGATTGTATATAAAACATTGCTTTACAAAGCGTAACATTGCACTGCATTACTGGTGTGCCCAGTCTGGGCCCATAACTCTCTGCTGCTCCTCTGCTTTCGCTGCATCGGCTCATGTCCAGCAGTGCCACTGCCCAGGGTTACTCCCGCTGTTGGGCTGGCAGTACTGAGCGGGACATGGGTGGAGGAGGAGAAAAAGTAAAAATTGCAGCTTTTATAGATAATAATCCTTTAATGCTGCACAATTTTCCCTTTATGTATGTTAGTGTGAAGTGAAATTCAAGCAAAGTGGTGGTTTAGGAACTGTATAATAGCCCTTGCGGAGAAAAAAATTGACCAAAGCTGCCTTCTGCAAAGGCACATCTGTAGCTGCCGCACCTCTGCCTTGCATTTCAATGTCTCTCAGAGGTGACAAACCCAAATGACGCACAAAGTGCACAGCAGGAGACAACTGCAAATAGGTTAAAGCCATCAAACTGCTCTGCTTGCAGGTTTGATTTCAGTCTTGGTAAACTTCCATTCCCGTGACCAGTAGAAATTGATTTTGTTGATGGATAGGTAGATGATGGCATACAGTCCCCGCATGTTGCATATCACGGAATTTCAGAGTTGGAAGGGACCTCTAGAGATCATCTAGTCCATATGTAGCACATAGTGCATCTGGGGTTCTTGGAACAGCCCCTTGGGCTGTTGGAAATGGATCCAAATCTGGCTGGACTATAGGCTGGAGCATGAGAGTAGTTCTGGAGCCCAAACCCAGAAAACGTCACTTTTGTAACCATACCAGTGTTGCTGTATGCGGGGGAAGAACTGATATGCTGGCATGTATTTGCTGCTTTGCTCTAACCATTTTAAACAATTGCTTTGTTGCTATATAGAACTGTGTTCTTTTGAGGGGACAGACTCAGAGCATGCTCTGATGCCTTTGCACTGCAACGTGACAGGTACAGCTGCGTCCCCTCCTCTGACGTGTTCGTCAGGTTGCTTTTATAAGCAGTTGAATTCTGAATGGGTTACAGTTGTCAAAAAAAACCCAAGAAAAACATGACACTGAACATCATGCCACTCATGGCATCCAGAAGTTATTTGAAAATTAATAGAAGATTATTTCCCACTCAGCCCACACAGACATCCGAATCTGGGTACTGTCAGCTACTGCAATGTTTTACATGAGAGCACGGGCAGAATGTTTTTAAAAGAAGAAAAATCCTTCTGGCTTTTTTTTTTTTTAATATTTATGCAGTTTCAGCACTAAATCTGCAGTTTCTGGGTACATGTTTAATGTGCAAACGTGCAAATCTATGAATTCACTGAAAGCTAATGTAATAACGCGATAGGAGAAATACATGTATTCTTCAGCAAGAATGAACACGTTTAATTTTCTCTCATCATGAAAGCTGTTTTTAATGTTGTTAATACTTTTTTAAAGATGAAATGTTGGAAACACTGTTATATTACTTACTATGAGAATAAATGAATATTGATTAATGTAGGTGACAATTTAAATTGTCATGCCAATCTGAATGATTTTAAAAGCAAGAGAAACTTCAGCGTTACACAAACACATAGCTATTAATTTATTTTAAATTCTTTTTTTTTTTTGTAGCTGTCTTCTTCAAGGCCTTCTTCATCTGTCTGCATGAACATTTGAGCTCTTTGCATCTGTCTGCACAAACCTTTGAACTCCCCCGTAGTTGCTTTTATCCTACTAAGCTTGTCATTAATGTAACACAGTGGAACGTGTCATTATAAGTATTATTTTCTTTCTATATGTGTCCATATTTTAATCACTGCATTAACCTTGGCCAGACACTACAGGGCTTCCTGGGGTAGGGTGGTAAATGTTTAGTTAATTTTAAAACCTTTATGGTTTTGATGTGTCCAAAGAATTTTAAAATTTGCATTTGCAGTGCCTGCGCTAAAGTAGTTATAATGTGATTCTCTCAATTGCTTCTTCATGTGTGTTTATGTAAATGAAAAAGTTCTTTATTTATGTCACTTCTTAACATTTTCCTGTCTCTTCACACACATATGAAAGAAAATAACGTGCTTTGTCATTTAAAAAAAAAGTCTTCTAAGGTATAGAGATGGTGAATGTGGTATGAACCATTGGTTTGTCCAGGTTGTTTTGAAGTAGTCCTTTGTGGTGTCAAGTAATACTTGAAGGAGAGCACAAAAATGAGAGAGTGTTTATTAGGATTTTTAGAAAACTGTTATAAATATTACCATATTACCAAGGTTCTGAATATCTCCAAAGTTTAATAGCAGAAAGATTAGAAGGGATGCTGTAGGAAATGTTGTATAATTTCTCCATTTCCAGGGCAAAACTGGCAAGAATTGAGAGTATTAGCTGAATAAGAATCCTTAGTGTTTCTGTGTGATAGGCACAGCCAGTGTCGTGATGCTCTGCAAATCTGCTGACAATGACTTTCTACCTTTTGGGTTACATTTTCCAGATCTCAAATCAGCTAAAGAGTGTAATCACATGCTAAGTCTATCTTTATTCAAGATGCTCTTGAGGATGCTTATCTTTCAGAGACTTCAGTGGGATCAAGCATGTATTCAAAGATGAGCACATATTTAAGTGCTTCTCCAAAGTGTGATGCTTTCCTGAATCAGACTGATGCGGTGAAACTGTTTTGGAGAAGGATACAACTCCCTGCTATCTGCTTCTGCTTGATCACATGCTTTTTGATCTGCAGCTGTCTGTACTTTTTAATGGACTGCTTTCCAAATACGCCAGTGAAATGTCACTTGTCACTGCTGAGAAGAGCTTCGGTTTGGCGTTGTGGGGAGAGCAATAGTTCAGTAAACAGGGGATCTGGGTGCCCCTGCATAGCTGTGCCTGGGAGGCATCGTGCAGCTTGGTGTAACCCAGTTCCTTACACCTTTGATTCCTTTCCAAGCACTGTAATGAAAATAACTAATAATAACAGAGCTGTTGCTGGGGGAAAGAATCATCCTAGTATGGTAAGTTCACATCAGACTGAGTGGGATGCCTGCAAACTTGAAAATTAGAATGGGGAGAACAAAGCAGAAACCGTAAGCTTATTTGATTCGCAGAGGCAGTTTTGTATGAGTTTTCCCAGCTTCCTGTGAGAAGAAATATTTTCAAAACGGGTTTGATTGCTAATCTGATTATGGCAGCTCAGAAGTTAAATTGAAACATGAAGTAAATGAAGGCTTTCGGAGTTATGAATTAATTAGAAAACTAATTAGGACAGATAAAAGAAATGCAAGTCCGTGAATTGTTTTTCTTATCTTGGAATAAGAACATTTAAATTGAAAAGATGATATTAAACAAAGCCTAAAACCAACTGGAAATCATGTTAGCGGAAAGATAAGTACTAATAGGGGATTTATTTTTTTTTAAATCACGATACGGCTTTTCAAAAATTGTTTCCAAAGAGGGAACAGCAGTTTAGAAGAGTGGCTGTCTGTAGGCTCTGGGACAGCTGGAAGATAAATGTTGAAGGGAGGCTGAGTAGATGGTGAGAGAGATTGGGCCAGTGAGTCTCAGCAAGTGCTCCACTGGTTTCTGTAAAAGGAGTGCCTGTGGGCTGGCCGCGCGCTCACGCACCGGGATTTCAGGGCAGGAGCATTTCAGTGTGCATCGTGTGGTCCTGACGCCCAGCCGGGTGGTGGGGCAAGCCCTGGCCCTGGGCCATCCGTGCCTGCGCCAGCAGCTGCCAGCCCCTTGGGGACCATCCCTGTACCATGGGTGGCTTGCAGGCACTTGGGCTGCCTCCTGCACCAAGAGAAAGAAGGGGATGTTTTTTAAGTTAGTAGATTGGAAATGTTGCCTTAAGACTTTTTCTCTTGGAGCAAGTCATAAAGGCATGTACCATAATTGCCTGAACCATCTGTCCAGAACGCCTTTCGCATGAAAATATTACTGGGCTGTTTCATGTATGGTAATACTGAGTATAAATGGCAATGAATGATGAAATATCAGTGCACTGACTGGAAGAATCAGAGATAACTTTCAGAAATGAGATCAGAAGAAACTGGTTGCTCTCAAGCACTGGAAAAGTGGCTAGAGGAAAACAGCCAGGATACAACACACTGAAACCTCGGTGAGACCCACAGTCACTGAATGTCCCATGCTGCTGTTGGCATCAGTACTAAATTATCAGGGAGGGCCACTGGTGGTACAGGCAGCCTCACATGGTGACCGCCACTGTATGGGGCAGCAGTGCTACACCCCTGATGGGCACAGACTGGCTCTGGAGAGTACCCCTGGCATGGTGCTGGGGGCAGAGAGGCAGTCATGCTGCGCCACTCCTCCCTGTGGGGTCCTTTGTGTGCCCACCAGCTTGAAAAGCCCATGAGTACATCACAGACCCTGGGCACCCCAAATTCATGCTGCTTTAGAGAGGTTACTAAATCCATTACTACTGGTCCCTTAAAATACAAGGACTGTCGTTGTAATACGTTTTAAAATCAGAATAAGCTTTATGCCCTGACTTAAGTTTAAGCGGTAAGAAAGAGTCCTTGCTCTGAAAAGTTGGAAGCAGGATAAGTATTAAGGAAGTTTAAAGTGATCATTAACATTAACATATTTCTCTCATCGCCTACATGAACATGAGAAAGAGAACCATAGAGGTAATGTATAATATTCATATTGCTTAATGCGTTACAGGAAAGTGTTCAGACACTGTAGAGAAAAGACAGATAAAAGGACCTGTACAGGAGAGTAAATGAATATGCCCCTGAAATGT
Organism: Vanellus vanellus; assembly: GCF_965231255.1. NCBI lineage: Eukaryota > Metazoa > Chordata > Aves > Charadriiformes > Charadriidae > Vanellus > Vanellus vanellus. Next base: position 9,377,086 of record NC_138910.1, read on the forward strand.
GTTGCAGTATTGGGTGATCACTCAGCCTGGGAGATAGAGACTGCGTGGCAGCTACCTGGCTCTTATTTATTGAACTACCTGGCTAGTAGCTTGCAATTCCTTGTTGAATTATATGTTAGCAAGCAGCTTTAAAAAAATAATAAAAAAAAGGGAAGAAAAATAATTTCTTGAAGTAGTTTCTCTCTAAAATCACAGTGAGCAACTTACAAACAATGTATTCAAGGAATTATGAATAGCCCATAGATTATAGCTTCTAACAAGTGAAATTGTTGCAATGGTTTCTGCAAACAGATACCCTGCTTGTATGGTCTATCAAGCATTTAACAATTATTTAAGCCCAGGCCAAAACCTGTGATTAGGGTAGGAGTTAGATGCTTAAATAGCTGGGAGGACCAGCACTTCAGCCTTTCAGCCAAGCCCATGCGTTCAGCTAACCGAGATGATGTGAGCCCTTGTGGGTGTTGTCTGTCTGTTCTCCAGCTTGGTGAGCTGGGTTTGTACTTGCCAAAATACAAATACATTTCTGCTGCAGGTTCCTTATGCAGAAAGGTAAATGCCATTTTCATAATACAGGTATTGACAGAGAAGTGACAGAAACAGTCCGTGCTAGTTCTCATGAGAAAGTTTCTGTTTGTTAATTATTTTTCTCAGTGTTTGCTTGTACCTGCTGCCCCTTTACTCTCATGTACAGAGGAAGACGCTGATTCTCTTTATTATCTCCTCTCAGCAGCATCTGCTCTCCTGATTTCCACTGCTGACTGCTCCCTCACACACCTGAGCTGGCGACCGCAGCTTCTTGTCAAGGCAAGAGTCACCCTCCTCTCTACGTAGTGCTGAAAAAGATCTTATTTTAATCAAGAAGAAAATGTTGCTTTTCAGATAGTACATAATCACTTTGTGTAACTTACTGCCTCAGAATGCCAACAATTTATTAAATATATTTAAGGAGTGTAGGCCCGCTTTGTCTGCTAAACACAGCAGACAAGGACTTGGGAAGACAAGTCTTTATGCAGACAAGGACTTGGGAAGGTTTTTCTCTTGAGGCTGTAAAATGGAGAAATAGTCTATATATGTACCGATCACTTGCTGCCAGCATTCATCGTATAGTGTGGTCACTGGTCTGACTGGTCTCACCCTCATCTTAAGAAAGAAGTGTTCAGTGATAGTTCAGGGTACATACACGTACATAAATGTATGTATACATCCATCCACTGCCTCTGCTTCTCTCACCCTGGCTCTTCTACCTCCATCCCCAAGGCTAGTACCTACTTTTCTTCCCCATAACATTTTGTAGTGCCTCAGAATCACAGTGCAACACACGCAGGAATGTTTTGCAAGGTGTTAAAGGCCATTGGTAGAACAAATCAAGAATGCAAGTCAGGTAGGTTTTTTGGATTACTGTTCAAATTTAGATAGGACCATGGGAGAAGTTGGAATGCAGAATTGTGCAAATGGTAAACGTTGCAAAGATAAATGCTGTTATACAGAGATTGAGTTTCCTGAGTCTTCCGAGGAAATTCAAAATGGACGTGTCCTTATGCCTTTTGTTTTTTCATGAAAATGCTACATGTGTATAAAGGGAATATTTGTATACCAGTACAGTACTTTGTCTTCATTATTGTTAACTCGTTATTAATTTTTCATCAGTAGATTCATATGTCTTGAGTTATTCTGCATGCCCTGTGCATCAGTGAACTCAGGCAAATTTGAATTTATAACTCTTCTGAGTCTAGGAAACCAAAAACATCTTAAAGTTCTAGAAATTTCTCTTCCCAGGGGTTGAAGGTGCACGGGCCGGTAGCAGGGGTATGACTCCTGATCTCTGGGTAAATGATGCAATGTATTTTCTGTTTCATTTTCCCATGCTTGAATGAGGGACAGAACTAAGAAGGTACCAGTAGCTATTCAGCCAGACAAGCCAAGCTGCCAGCAACTGGCTCTGGCTGCTGAACTTTTTGCTTTGCAGTTGCTGGATAAGCAGTTGTACAATCAAGAGCTGCATCTGCTTCAGTTTCATCATACGTTGAAGTGCATCTCTTCGGCATTTCAAGTGCTATAAATGAATTACAGATAATAGTAAGAGGATCTTGAAAATTTTCTCTGAGTTAACGGTTGAGAGTATGCTCAAAATCTTACATTATTGTAGGGGAGTAACTTCTGACATACAGCCCAAAGGGAGAGGGGAGTCCCCTTCCCCAGAGCCTTGTGGCTGCCTACGACTCCAGTCTGTGCTTCTTAGTGGAGCACTTTGGGAGGCTAACCTTGGTAGGAATGGCATGGGAAGGAGACAGCCACGCTATCCTGGAACGGTCTTTGCCTTGCTACAAGTGAAAAATGGGATGTGGCAGCTTGCCTGAGCAAAGCTGCAACATCCCTTTGGGGACTTGCTTTTGGAGAGGGCTGTGCTGTGCTCCCTGCGTGGCTTCCTCATTACTTGTGATTGTAGGTCCTTTGGCAGCGACTGCTTCAATTGAAAATCTCAGCAGCCCAAATGAATGTCTGTAAGGGAGGAACGTACCTGGGAGTCACCAGGGAAATCAAAAGGTGCTCTGGAATAATAAATGTATAAGTGTTTTTCTTTCTTAGATTTTGTCTGTGATAGGTAAAATTATTCTTCCCCTGAAGGATCATTAATAAATACAGTCTCAAACATGCCCACAAAAAATATCTTGCCCAGCAGCTTGACATTAATCCTCCTCTTCTGTTGCTCTCTCTTTCCTCCAAAATAGTGAGTTGATAGCTAGCACCCACCATAGATTACCTAGCACCAGCATGATGCTGAGTCAGTGGCATTTTTCAGGATGGTTTGAATTTAGTAGCATTGAATTAGGCAAGTGGTGTAGCCAACTCTTTTAAGGCAGGTACAATCAGCACTGTCACCTGAAGGCACCTGAGGTAGCTTCAGAAGGGCTAGGCTAGATACTGGAGCATGGCTATAAAGTTCAGAGCTAATTTAACCCACTGTCTTGCAGAGCAGCTGATTTTAACCTTAGCTTGGATGTCGCTTAGTTATGCTGTAGCTGTGTGGTAGGTACATGAAATGTTGGGGGCTATATGAAACAAAATAGTGGTTTTGAGACATGGGTTTTCCATCCCAAAATTGCAAAACGCCCTCAAATCGAGAGCTGTGGCACACCTGAGGGAACTGGCAATAGTGGGTCAGTATTGAAAAGAGGGTTTAACAAGGAGATCATGCCAACGCTGCAGTTTAAAAACTACCCCTGAAAGAAGTTCTGAAGAAGCAGTTTATGATTGGTTGGGGAGGAGAACGATATAAGCACCTGGTACCATGAGAATAACCATCCCTTTTCCTTTGTCACTGGTACTGCTCCCAGGCATTAGCTAGTGTCTGAATCAGGAAGCAGCACGGAGAAATTAGTAAAATAAACCCCCTCATCACCCATCAGCCCCAGATCTGTTACATGTGGCTGCAAGGGGAAATTGCTTCACCCCGGTCCTGTATTTTGGAGGATCATGTGTCCTTATCCTCGCAGCCAATCAGGCTGTCCCACGACTGCTACCTCCCACAGAGGAACTGGGGCAACTCCAGTTCTGCCATATGCCTTGTGGATAAAAACATGTAATTAACAATACAGCTATAATGCCCTTGCTCGCCTTCAGGAGATGCTGAGGAGCAACCTGAACTCTGCTGAGCCTGTGTTGCTGGTGCAGAGGGACGTGGCACTAAATAGCGCTGGCTGGCAGGAAGGGACTCCTGCAGTGAGAGTCGGGAGTTAATACTGGGTTTCTTTGGCTAGCTATGAGGAAAAGCATAAATGGACTTGTTTTGGAAAGGGAAAGGGAAAAAGGTCTGTCTGAGGAAAATGCCATACATCCCTGAAGTAGATCATGGAGAAAACTTCTTGCAGAGTTTTCATAAAACAGTGTTATTACATTACAGAGCCATATGAAGCAGTCTACCTCTGTGATCTAGGAGTGTTAAAAAAAATGGAAAAACTTGAAGGAAAAATGCAAAAAGAAGAATTACCATAATAAAATATACTGTAGGAAGCCTGAGATACTGAAGCTTGGCTTAATTGACAAAAAGTGTCAGTGAGTAAAGAATGTGGTTCAATAATTGATCTTCTCGCATTTTAATATTTTAGTCCTAGTCAGATATTGCGGGAACTGGAGATAGTGAAATACTTTTTTTAAACTCTCTGTTTCTTTGAAGTTTATGATAGGTTGCTAGTTGCCATTCAAAACATAATTTTTCATCATTATAACCCACAGAAAGTAACGCAGCTTTATTTGCTTTTAGGAGTTTAATGGTCACAGGAAGAAGTCAGATAACTATCAGAGCCATAAGTTATGCATCATGTCTCAAAACCACTATTTTGTTTCATATAGCCCCTAAATGAAGTAAATCCTATGACTCTGCAAAGATATTGCGGGAGAATGTGATCAGAAACTAGATCAGCAGGAACAGTAATGGCAGTCAATGTCAACTTTTCAACAATAAAAGTTCTGTTCAAGTTAAGCTCACTTAAGCTTTGTGGAAGAATTCAAACACTGTGCACATTGATTGGATCAAACAAAATGGGAAAAAGGAGGATTTTACTTCTGAGTTTATATTTTTAGCCCATGCAAACCAGTCTTTTATGATCATAATCTACACAATAAGTTCACCACTTCAAGCTTAAAAGCTTGTAGAAGTGCTGTATGGGGATTAGTCATGTATTTAAGAATCACTACAGCTCCCAAAACTTTCTCAAATGCTAATCTCCAAAAATACTTCCTAAGTTGCATTCACTTAGTCTTGGGTTTTAAAGTTAAAATACAGAAATAGCAAAAGAAAGAATGTTTTTCTTAAATTTAGAGCTATTGCCTCCAAACTAGATTTTGGGTTCACATTGGCTATGGGCTAGCCTATTTTATGTCACTTTTAGAGTGTTTATACCCCCTGGGTGATATAGACATGTGACTGGAACAGCTATATGCGGTATTTTTAAGAAGCATTGTCAAAAATATTTAGAAGGCATTTTTCTTTTTGGCCAAATTTATGGCCAGCAAGGCTAGGTTCATTGTCTGATAAGGGGTAAAATGAGAAAGGGTCTGCCCAGAACCTCTGATTTGCCTTCTGGCCTGACACTGTAATATTTATTTCAAAGATACCTAGAATACCATTAAAGAAGCCTTAGAATACAGTGCAGAGTAGGGCAACAACACTACAGCCACAAATACAGTTTGGAAATAGTCTCAAGTGCAACTGGAGATAATATAAATTACCTCTGTATCCTGAGAGAGTTTATGAGTGTGGCTGGAAGAGCAGTATTGCTGCATTAGGGGAGCAGAGGCATTGCACAACCCCGGTGAAGCCGCTGGGCAGCTTGAGTGTGCTCTTGAACTCCAAAAAAGTGCCTTTGGTTGCCTTGTCTGAGCACATGAAAAGAAACCAGGATGTGAACATGCTATGTGAGCTCCTGCCCTGCAGAAGCACTGAGTCAGAGAGACAGTCGAGGGTCCAGGGTCCTGGTCCAGGGCTACCTGAATGCTGAATAAATATTTAGCCAGAGCACAAGCTCCAAGGCTTGCTGAGCTTGGGCTGAACAAGATGGGCAAATCCTTGCTGCACACAGCTTCCCGCAGGCAGGGGTTAAGCAAGCTGTGCTGCGGTGGTGCCTCTCCCACGCCGGGACTAGCGCTGGGGCATGTGCCTGCAGAACAGCACACCTGCACGCGGCACCACTCATGCAGCATAACGATGCTGCAGGCTCGGCTTTGTTTAAAAGGACATTGTTTAAATTTGTTATTAATTTTTCATGTTTAATAGGTAACTGTTTTCTGCTTTTTTCAGATCGACAGGGAATCTTGTCACCATTTTACTGTGGAGATAGAAAAGGAGAAGGGAACTGGCTTTTGAATCACTAGACGGTCACCTGCCATTTGCACAGGCTTACCACATGGTAAGATGCAACGTTTGGATACAGTTTTGTGAAGGGTATGCTGCATAGATGCAGGCATGCGCTTTCAAATTGTTTATTTTGACTGTAGAATTGTAATACAGGAGATAGCCTTATTCCACCCTCGCTTCACAGATCATTATGCCTTACGTGTGCATATATGTGTATATGTAAGTATGTATAAACACAAACTGTGTTTGAATAAACTTATGCTAGAAATCAATGCGGAATCTGCTTAGTGTCAAACTAGCCAAAGCGATATCAAACCATCAGCAATTTTCATACATTAACCTGATTTAATGCTGTACCAAAGGACAGAAACAAGCACGAATTGGATAGCAAACACATTTGAAGTATCTGTGCTAAATTGCCACAAGCAGAAAACAAGGATTAGGTGTTACGTTCATTTGTAAGTGTTCCTGCTTCTCGCACCGGTCCTTTCACGCTGAATCACTCCTGGCTCCTTGGAAGTTTTTCAGAAAAAGGTTTCTGATTACTATGCAAGGATAAAATACAACAGATAGGCATTGTTCTAGAATGATTTGTTTGATAAACCAGATAATCTACCTCTCATAAAACTTCGAGAATTCAGAGTCATCTTTTTCTGAAGTGCAATTTAGCTAATCAGCTAATTCATTGCCATCCTGGTAAGCCATGAATTGAATCACTTGTATTACAGATGATACTAACAAAACCTGTACTAGTTAATAAAACAGAATGGTTTGCTTACTCAGCCTTAAAAAGCAGAATGATGGGCAGTTACCACTTGCTTTACTGAAAGTGCTGTATAATGCTTATGAATAAAATAGGACTCAATTTAGGAGACTGTTGCCGAACTGAGAAGTGGTGGTAATAAAGAAACAAATTAGCTTCCATGTGTTTTGTGTCTCCAAAGCAAAGAGCATTTTGTACAGTCACATTTACTTTTCTTTCTAACAGTTCTATGCAGCAGATTAGTGTGATTGCTAATGATATGGGGTCTTTTCTATATTTATGTGTTATGTGTGTTATGTCCATTAAGTAGTTTTGAGAAAAGATGTCGTACAATTAAGATTTAAAAAACCCAGCCAGCATTATTTAGCCCCATAAGTGATTCATGCCCTTTGCAGTTTACATTAAGTGAGTGAGTAAAGGATCAGGACTGTTTTTAGGATCAGCTCCAAAGTAATAACAAATCTATCAAAGTGTGCTGTGCGTAGTCCTAAATTCAGAACTGTGTTCATGAGAATCCTTGCTCAACTGCTGCCTTGCAGTGGTGACATCTAAACTGCATGCAGCCTTTCTGCTGGTTAGCTACACTGAATTCATCAAGAAACGTCATAAACAATATAGCATATTTAAATATTTAGAAAGTGCATTAAAGACAAATGACCTCATAAAGTCTGTGTTTGTTTCCCAAGGTAATTCCGGAGGTGCTTTAAAAGCTACCCAGAGATGTGAGAAGACCTGGGGTCTGAAATGGGCCAGGGGGAGGGCATTACATGAGTACACTCGCCCATGGGGGCTCTGGGGTAAAATGTGCCGTGTGCTTTTCACCAGAAATCCCACTGGAAAGCAAAAAATTGCCTCTGATAAATCAAAACTGACATGTTGCAAGACAAGAATTAATTCCTACAGACTGGCATTTTTTTTATGGATAGCTGTTTTGTTGGAAACTTTATGACCAGCTGTAACAGCAATCTTTTAGCCTGTTTGGAGGAGGTGCAAGGGCACTACTGCCACATGGGCACTTTGGGGGAAATGCATTATCAAAAGCACATGCCATCCCTGTAACTGGCGGGTAAGTACTTACAGATGGATCTGACAGCATCTTTCTAAGAGGAGTTAATCCATGCTGCTGAGATGTTTGGAAATCTTTCTAATTGCAGATGTTGCTGACAAGACAACAACAGCACTTGTAGCTGGATTCTCCACCAGAAATAAAACTGCAGTATTAAGCAGCTGATCACTTTGCAAATCACCATCTTTTCGTTATGTAGTTTGGATACGTTATTTGATAACGTGGTAAGTGACTCACGCCTTACTTTTTGCTTTCAGAACGGGTACTAAAGTTTGAGTCAGAACGTCCCCAGCGGGACTGTGATAAAGTACCTCATTTCTGAACATTTCACAGGCTCAGACCAGTCCCAGAGCTTGAGAGTCCTTCTTTAAGGATGCAGCCACCTAAGGGAAAATGCAATGATAAAGGACTTGTTTCTGCTGGCTCGTTTTATATCCATCCTTTTGTTGGCTTTTTGAAATTTAGTATTATGCCAGAACTTAATTGTGGTGCTCTTAATTGCATGCAGAGCCATAAACACTGAGTTAATATATTGCATATGATTGTGTGCATGTAAATATCAATCACAGATTACTCAGCTACTTTTTTAGACATTAAATTTGTGAATGTTTCTTAGGAGAGAAACCTTTGACAATATGAAGTCTTTTGAGCTACAGTGAGATTTAAGCCATGCTTACTTCTTAAGAAGCTTACTTCTCCCACTGCAAACAAATTAACATTGGATGGAAAAGTTTAAGACATCAGTCAATGATAGCTTCTCTCTGGGTAAGATTCAAATATATATACACCTGTCAAAATTAATGAGGAATATTTCTTACAGGTTAGCAGTGATATTTTAAGAATGCTGACAGAAATAATTTCACAGAAAAAGGGTACTGAGCTACTCCAAATCATGGCCAGACCTGAATATAGCATTCGTAGATGTTTGCTTCTCCTGCAATTTTTACTTCTGTCGTCTTTGTAATGCGTTAGTGTCATTCATTCAATGTGCTTATCTGATCATTGTGTTTTCAAATGTAACAGCAGTGTCTTACTTTGCACTGCCCAAACTTGGTGGTGTTTCTACAGAGCTCGTGTTCATGTCCCAGGTGCCAAACTGAATGCGCTGTTCATGGGGCAAAGGGAAATTTGCTTCACCCTGTAGGCACTGTAGGATGTTTAAAATCCATTTTCATTATGCGTGAAGCAGGGTGGGGTGGGTCAACTTTTTCTGTCAGAATCGTCTTTTACTGGGAAACTAATTTGCTAATTAAATGAAACATTTTTTTTTTGTAAGAAGTGTTTGCTTTCTTGCCAAAACCAGGGTGTTCTGTTTGTATTGTTTGTTTTGTTTTATACCTAGAATTGCACTACAGAATATTGGAAATTAAAACTTTTGATCCAAAACCTGGAATATTTTAATTTAGAAATGTTTCCTTTTGGAACAGCAGCACCACCAGTTTAGGACTGTCGGTTACTACCTCCTGTTATTTTAGCACAGGTTTGTATTCAGTGGCTGCTGCTGCTCGTGTCAGCAACTGCCCGCCTCCGTGCTGGCTTCTGGCCGGCTGCCAGGCTGCATTCCTGGATTCCCCCCAAACCAGCTGCTTTCCTGCAACAGGGGTTTGCTAGGGGTTCCCCTCCTTTTTGGGCCAGAAAGGGGCCAGGTGTGTACTGGGCTCTCTGCTCAGCTGTCATTTTTCCAGCAATGCCTTTTTTTGGGATGTGCCTTCTAAATTATACACTATACACAGCTTTAAGTACTTCTGTGCATGGAGCTCACAAGCATTTATGCACGTGGCTTTTCTCAAAACAAAATGTTATCTCTTGGGATGGAATTGAATACATTCCACTTCAAGTAATTTGTCAGAGAATTTCTATTTTTCATGCAAAGGAGGGGTGCATTTTAATAGTCTTCTTAATGCATTCAGATCATTCCCATGGAAAGATGGAGCCAAACCAATACAGCAAAAGCCTGCTCTTACATTTCTCAAACATTTTCAAATATTTGTTCACAATTCACTTTGATCATTTTCCTAGCTCATTTAAGAGCATTCAGATTTTGTCTGGGAAGTGAATTTTTCAAGTTACAACTAAGAAAAAAGATTTGATATTTGTGCGTGCACATATTCTTACTATAAAACCTTATGCTTGTCTAACATGGGAACAGAAATACAGAAAGGAGGCCAAAATACACCCAATTATAAATTTCTTATTATTCAGGGGATTCATACTATGGAAACTGTTCTAGAACATGTCATGACTTTGGTACAATACGTAAGTAAAATGGACATAAATAGGGGAGAGAGAGTTGTTTTTCTCAGGTTCATCATAACAAACTTTATTTACTTACCTGCCTATATAATTTGCCAGTCAAAATCAGAGCTAATAAGGCATCTTTAAGGCAACTGCTTGCTAAGTACTGGCATCTTCTGTATGGTCAGATATGGCCTGGTCTTCAGAGAAAAGAGAAATCAGTCTTGCAATTACAGGAAACTCACCATAGGTAAAGATCAATTGAAATATTTGACAAATTAATTGATCCATGTTCCAGGGTGTATATTTGTGGTGCAGGTTAGGAGAGAATCGGAGGCATAGGCAGCTGATGGAGCCTGTCCCAGTGCTCTGTCTGCAGCCAGAGCGCAGCCTCCTGAGGCTGTGAACCACACAGTAAAGGGATGGTACAAAACACACCCAGCAGGTCATGCCCAGAAGGTGTGATAAAGCTCCGAACGCACCAGCCCTTGCATCCCTGTGTGGTGCCTTGCAGAATGTCCCAAAGCAAAAACCAGCTGTGCTGGGACAGCGCCAGAGCAACAGCACAGCAGTGGTGCAGCTCGAAATGTGGGAATAATTTAGCATATAGATTAGATAATTTTGTTGAAACAGAATGGCGGTGCCAAGAATGCTGCCACTTCTTGGAGGGAGCTGAGAGCTTTCTTCTCTTCTGACAAAAGTCCCGTGGTATTTAGGTGCAGTAAGTTATTATGGTGCTTGGAGAAAGGGGATTTGACAATCACGTCAATTATGCTTCATTTTGTGAGCGATTTCAGGAACATAATAGGGGGCAGAGAAGAGGACAAGTCTTGTTCCATGGTACGTTTAGTATGATGATGCAGAAATACTTTCCTCTTTCCCTGCCCTCCCCTCAGTTAAAACAAGAAAGCCTCATTAAAACCCAGTAAAAGACACTGAATTTTTTACGCACCCATAGATTTGCCATTGCTTTCTGTCGTCCTTGTGAGAGCTCAAACACACCGTAATGATTCAAATCTGTCCTTTATGTAACTATTTTCTTCAGTTAAATTAAAACAGGGGGGAATTAGCCCCTTTTATACTTCTTTTCCAAAGCTGGTTCAAGTGTTGTACATGTGGAAAGGAGGTTTTAAATGGAAGGGGAATGACTCATATTAATTTAAAACCCAAACCAAAGAGATAATTGCATATACTATAACTTCAGTTATAATGAGGAGTTAGTCATAAGTGATTACATAAATTTTAGAGCTCAAATGATTTTCTTAAAACATGTTTAGGGTTAAATCCTGTCCTGGCAGGAATGGAAAGTGCAGAGGCATCCTGCCTCTTTGGCACAGAGGCTGCCGTTGGCCAGACTAAAATTTATTGGGGTGGGCTCAGGGATTTGCTGAGGAAACATTTTGTTGTTTATCCCAATCTGCTCACTTACCCAGCCAGTCTCACCACTTTTTGGTCAGTATGATAATTATTCCTTCCCCCTTAGAGTTTTTTGGGCTTTGGGTTCAGATTTGCCCTCTGAAAGCCAAAAACCTTTCCTTGTTATTTCCCCCTCTACTCCAAAGGTTATGTCTTAGATTTTAAAAAAGCAATGCCTACTGTGGACTACCAATATTCACTGTAAATACCTTTTCTATATGAACTGCAGAAGAGAGGTTCAGTTCTGTGGAGATCCAGTTCCCTATTCAATTAGACATACTGGATTGATTCGAGCTACCGTGGTAGGCTTAATTAGCAATAGCCGAGGAAAAAGATGTTATGCTTTGTAGCAGCGAGCCTATATTCCAAATGCCTTGGCAAAAGCAGATAGGTGGCTAAACCATCGTATGGGGATGAATCATGCAGATGGCTGGCAAAATCATAGCTATGCTACGTGCTACTATTTATTTTGAAATGTTATATACATTGGAGTCTCATTTCATCTTAACACAAATCATTCAGTCTTGCCAGTATTGATGAACAAAGCCTTTTTTCAAATGTAATGTTTTTCTGAATGCTTATACTTAGATCTTACCAAATTCCAAGTCCTGAAAATTAAAAGAACAAAGCAACGTCTCTCCCTGGCCCAAAGCCTGACATTTTGTATGTATCAGAGTAGTTTTATTTTAGAGGCAGAGCTTAAATTTGAAATGTCTCAGTGGAGGGGCAGTTTCTTGTAGGGTCTTTACAAAGCTTAGTGTAACAGCAGCTCTGATATTTTCTTAGGTCTTACTCATATTATTAGAAGTATTTCAGTGCTCTGCTAAGTTACCCTGTCTTCAGTCTTGGCTCTTCTTGTTTGTGGCAGACACCTCAGGGAACAAAACAACTAAAAATGTTTCAGTAACTTAGAAGAGCATGTTCCATCATTTGGCATTCAGACCTTTCACTGACATAAAAAGAAATTTTGCTTTTAGAGAGATGTCAGTGTGACAGCTCTTACAAAATAAAACTGATAGTCCGCCGCTGCATGATTTTTTTTTCCCGTAATAGACAGATTTAGTTCAAATAAGTGTGTCCTGCATGAAATCACATTGCTCAGCTGGGTGTTAGGGTGAGGACTCACTGGTGTTTTTTAGTCAGGGACATTATGTTGCCATATGTGTCCTATCTCCTTCTGAATAGGGTTTCCTTCCTTCTGTGATGCCACAACGGGTGCCTTCAGCCTCCCAGCCCAGCAGATGCTAAGCTGAGTGCCACTCACTGGCACCTGCGCCTGGGAGGGCATCCAGGACCTCAGGAGGTCATTGCTCTCTTTTTCAGCCTTTGCTTGGATCTGGGGCAAATGACGAGACTCCTCTATTCTTGTGTTTCTGGATTTATTTTTTTTAGTAGGTGGGATGGAAATGGTAACATCCTGGGGTGTGAAGGAAATACCAGTTCTTTTGACTGGGTGTCGTGGTTTGGTCTGGGCTGGCCACTAAACAAATGACAGATGCTCTCTTTTAATCTCTCTCCCCCTTCCCAGCATAGAAGAACACTGGACAGGGAAGTTCCTTGAAACTAATGAGTTATGTCACCATTACCAAAAATGCGCAACACCTTGAGCTTTGATAGGGATGGTCTTATACAGCCGAACAGTAAATAGATACATATGTTCATCTCAGACATTTCTGTTTGCTGTTGCAATTTGTTATACACTAAATCGATTTTTCTTGCTTCTTTTTCTTGCAAATTCTCTCATTAAATTAAATAGTCTGAGAGGAATAGCCATTAAATGTTCATTCCTTATTAATTAAGTGGTTTAAAATCTAGGTCTTTGAACACTTCCCTAATTAATTGTGTAAAGCTGGGTACAAAGTTAACAGGGAATGAGAGTATTACTTTAGGGAAGGGCTTTACAATAAACTAGCAAGCTGTCTACTAAGTAGTGCAGAAGCTGTGAGACATTTGTGTTCTTACAGGCTAGAGGTGAAGAACTCTCATTCCAACAGCAACAGTGACGGGAGTGAAGCCTCTATCAGTTACATCCTGATTATAACCCAATGTGATACCAGGTGAGCTCCGAGTTATCCAATGCTGATAATATTTCCATGTCCATTGCACAACTCATATGTCCTGTTCTGCCTTCAGCTTCCTCTTCCTACCCTCTCCTTCTCCAACATTTTCAACATCTCTTTAAAAACTGTGAAAAAAATCCCTCTTAGGCTTTTTGGGTTCTGCTTCTCATGCAGCCAAATATTTGGTCTGCCCTCTCTCGCACACCTTCTCAGTTGCGGACATTGCATTCATTGGGGATTTTCTATGGCAAGTCCCTGTTGTTGCCAGTGTGCCCAGCTATTCTATTTCCCACGTATTAAGAAACTTTAATACTTGACATTTTGCAGTTTTAAAATCCATGTTACTCTGGCAATTGATTTACATAATTGAGCAGTTCCCAATGTTATTGACTACCTCACTAGTTTTTAATGTTACTATGAATTTTATTAATGATCACTTATATCTGCTTTTAAAAGCGATGTACAGCAGCACTGAACTAAGACAGATACTTACATTTAAATTTATGCTTTAAGATCTACCAGTTCTATAATTTTAATCCATTTAGTATGAACTTTGTTGTGTTAGTGTCATAGTGCTCTTTTCAGTTAGAGCATCTTCTGGAAGCAAATCAAATGAGATACAGAATTTTATTCCATCAGCACAGCTATTTTTACAGCCAAGTTAGTACTTTAATGGTAAGACAACTTGTATTTTGTTTGAGAAGACCTATTTTCCATACAGCCATGTACACTGGAAATAAGTATACTCCTAAGTCCCAATTCTTTATTGATTGTGTCTCAATGGATGGTTTTTGACACTGAGATGTTTGCTTTTTCCCAGAGCTGTTTTCCCAGAGCATGTGTTTCACAGGCTGGTAGGACCAGCATGGGAGGTGCATAAACCCTGTCTCTCGAAGCTCCCAGTGCACTGGAGAATGTGCATGACCTCCTGGCCTGAGCACAGCACACCACGGTGCACAGATGGGTTTTGCCAGGTGAGTTAGCACCCACACCACTCCCTAAGCACCACCCAATGTTGGGCAGTAAATGCACACAGCCACTGAAGCAAAGCAGACTGCAATTATATCAGTGAAAGGCTCAGATCTCTGTTAGATGTGTATGAAAGATAAATTCCCCCACCTCCCACCCGGTTAGCTGAGGTGAGAACTTGCATAGATGTGCTGTTCTGAAATGGGGCAAGGAGAAAATGGTGCTTCTGAATTTTGAAGAATTCCACTGCTTTTAAACATTTTCTCTTAAGGGAAACTAATACAGTAGAGTTGTGTCTGAGCTTAAGGATCCTCTGTGCACCTTTCTCTTTTCTCCTTCCTTCTTTCCTAATGCTTTAATATCCCAAGACTGCAAAAGGCTTTTCCATCAAGAGTATGCCTGGCACTGACTGAAAGTTTCTGTAACTAGAAACAAAACTACAGGACATGAAATGTCTTATGACAGAACAAAACAATCCATCAGTTCATAAAATGAATTTTATTATTTGGTCACCTGCAATAGCAAGGGACTGGACTGAATACCCCAGAATGTCTTTCCGGTCCAGTGTACTATGATTGGAAACATAGGAAGCAGCAAATATGTACTCCCTGTTATCAGGTCTCTGCAATGATTCTTTATTGAACTTCAAAGTCAGTGTGAGACCTATTGTGTTGATAATCAAAATTCTTGCTGTTTCCAGACCAGTATCTCGCAACACCTGCACTCCACGAGAGCAGTGAAACCACAGATGAAGATTTGTGGGACCACTAGGGTCATCTAATAAACTCCCTCGCAGTTACAAGCTCCATGCAATAAATCATTTTCATAAATATATGAACACAAAAGATAAAACTGAACTATGGAATTAACTCCTGTTTTCAGTAAAGGCAAAGACAGAGCATGTTTTATCCAGAATTTACTACAGAATCTTACTCATTTGGTCCAACTTTTTTTGCCCTTGCTCCTACTTACTTTCAGAAATCCAGTTTTGAAGTCTGTTCTGGCTCAGATGCTCTGGAGAGGATGGGAGAGAAAGAGACAGCATTACTGGTGACACTCGGGTAATACATTTCCAGATACAGGCTAGTCCCTTGGCAGCTAAATGTCAAGAAATGGGGATGAATGAAACAGATTAGCACAGGGTGAGATTCCCAGGTGGTATAAATTGGCATAGCTTCTTTGGGCAGCTTTTCTACTAAATGAAATTGTTTTTCACCTCTTGAAGATGTGAACCACAAATTGAAGCAGTATGAAGATGACTGAAAAATAAATAAACCCCATATATTTGCTGGTTCTGTTTCAGAGTTTAGCCTAAACCAGTCTCATTATGAGGTCTGTTATTTATTCACTTTTTTTTCTTTGGCATCTGTCTCTTTACAGACAACACTGAATACTTGCAATTTCTAAGGAGTCTCTAATTAAAGAAAGATGTTCATTTTGTTGCTTCTTTGCTCCCTAAAAAAGTAATAAGGAAAAGAAATCCAGTGTGAGGCAATGCAATCAACCATCTCCAGCATCCCATTACGAAAACTGCTTGAATAATTCACTTGTCTTGAGTGTCATTAGTGGATCAGCTGTCAGCAGCCCAGAGATCATGAGGAAGGGCGAAAGAAATTCCCACCGAATCACTTCTTTCTCTGTACTGTCATAGCAAACTCTTGTCTCCCTGCTGAGAGATGCTGCAGCTGCCACCCAGGAGTGAAACAGAAATATGGTGCCATGCGGGTAGCAGAAACGATAAGATTTCCCCCTGATGCTATTTTATTAAGAAAAAAACCTCCACCAAACATAAAACAGCCCGCCCCCCAAAAAGCACAGTTAGCTTTTCCTTCTTCCTAAGGCAGTAACACTCCTGATGACTAGCAGCGAGGCCAATCCTTTTTGCTGATCAGATTGACTGCAGACACATTAACCATGTAGATCAGATGCTGCAGTCCTGTTGGATGTGCTGTTCTCATTCAATCCATTAAAGGTCCTGTATTTCCCTGACAGGCCTATGTACATGTTTTGGTGGAGAAATACATGAAAGAGGGCTGAGCAAGGGAAAAGAGTAAGTTTCCTACCCTTGAGACCGAAGTCTCCTGTAGCATGAAGGTGTTTTGATTCAATTTCCCAATTTTAAAAAGTGTTAATGATATACAGCTGTCCCTTAAAATGCTGGGGTTTGCAGTCATCTCTTTGGATCTGAAGACTGCCAGGAAGCTTTGCTGTTGCGTCTATAACTCACATTGCAAAAGAGATTTTATTTTCCCCAAATTTGCCTTTTGGGGATCCTACAAAGTGAACAGCTAATGCTTTCAAAGTTTGTGTGCCCACACTTTGTTGACTGTGGGAAAGCCAATACAAAATCCATGTTTTATAATATAGAAAGTGCCAGTAGCCTTTTCCCATGTGAAAATTGCCTTGAGAATGTAAGTGGATTACCAGTTAATTTTTAGAAATACATATCCATTTAGTTCCCCAAGCTTCCTTTCCCCCACGCCCAGCGCCCCAGGAGTGCGGTTTGAGGATTAGGGAACCAGCAGCTATTTCACAGCTATGTTTGAAGAGCAATTTGTACCCCCATGGCCTGATGCTATTGACGGTGTTGGGACTTCAGCAAGCACCCGTAGACTGTCTGCTTTAATTTGCTGAGCAGCTGGTAGGTAAATGATATTTCAGAGCTAGCACAGAAGAAGCAAGGCTTTGCCTGTAGGCCAGTGTTTACCCAGAGTCCAAATGGATAGAAATAAATTTGATAAGAAAAAATAGAAGTAAGAATAGTTATTGAGACCTTTACTCTTTCCAGAAGAATGTGTTAATCCTGGTAGTAGTTCAGATGAGCACCTCCTGAAGCTGGATATGACATCTGGTGGGCAGTGTTATACCAAGTCCTTTCCTTTCTTAATTTCTTAAAATCATCAACTGAAATTAAACAAGGATTCAGCACACATCTGTCAATATGAACCTAGACTATTCCTAAATTTGGGAGACAGAAGATTGTAATAGATTTTGTTCAAACTGCTACATGGATAACGGGCATACGTAAAGTTTCGGACTGCAAAGATCCGCATGGTTCAGAGAATCCCTCAATTCCCAAGTAGCTCCTTGGCATTATTGTTTTCATATCAGCCATATCTATATCGTGTACAAAATGCTTTGGGATCCTTGAGGTGAAAGGCTTTAGATAAGTGTAAATTACTGTGTTGCCTGTAATTATTTTGAAGTGGTGATTGCTGGGCCATGCTTTTCATTTGTATTGTGGGGGGTTATGATTCTAGTATAGAGATATGGCAGCTTTGGAATTGGAGAAGAAATATGTTCTGAGACTTTGATTTATGTTTTTCTATTCTACTCTTTGAACATAAGTAGGAGGGCAAGAAGGAGAGCATGAACGTTTAGTGAACGTGCTCCTGCAGTGTAATTCATCTTTGAGACTGAAACAGCAGGTTTATAAACTTGGTTAAGCAAGCTCCAATTTCTCTGCTCTTTTTCTCACACTGGCTGGTAGTCCTTTTGACAAATCGTGCACTTTAATAAAAACATATTTTCAAAATTATTTGGAAAATATACTGCAATCAAAATAATGGCTGGATTATGTGTTTGGAGTTAGTGTCCTTTTATTGGGTGGGCAGGATGGTGATGTTACATTTGTCTCAGAAGTTAGAAGTAAATGTAACAAACAGCACTTGCCTACAGGTACTGTAGCTGTCAGTGAAGCCTGCATTTGAGGCCTTCAACATCCCAATAAGCATAAATTGGAGTATTTTACCTAAGATGAGAGCAGGATAATATAATTTCTCAATTTAGTTATTAGAAGATTGCACAATTGCTAGAGAATATGCAACTGCCCATGAGACTCAGTTGTTCTGGACAAAGTCCTCCCAACGCCGTGAGTCCCACAGGTCTTCAAGAGCTTTCTGGGATTTACTAAAAGGCTCACAGCCCAACAGAAAGAAGAAACCATTCTAGTCTCTTATCTTCTTCCTTGGTTGGTTTAAGCATTGCAACATTTAATGTAATTTCCATTGAAACAGTCCTTGGTTCGTTGCAAAGTACAGGAGTTGATGATCCACACTGTTTTTCCCCACGTGGTGTTCTAGTTTTTTATGACTGGAATACAAAAAGGATGCTAAAGAATAAGGAAATTATTTCTATGCATGTTTAAGGGATATTAGAAAGAAGAGCTGATGGTAACGTTGCGTCTCATTAACAAGGTAGTATTTCCTAACTAGTTGGATGCAATACTGGATGTCACTAAAACTCACTGATGTATATGTGTGAAGGTACGTTGGTACATGGCAATGAGATGCAAACAACTCATAATTCTAACATAAGGAAATAAAAATGTACACAATGATTTTGGGCAGCCAAAACTTTCACAGCTTGTCAGCTGAAGCACGGCAGCAATCACGGTGGCTGAGTAGCGTGGGCTTGTGACTGACACGCTTGTGATTGAAAGGAAAAAGAGAGATAAGGGGGATTTCAGATGTTTTCTTTTTGAAAAGGCATCACAAATGTAAAGCGACTGAGAAATGTTTACATGTTACACGTGGAAGAAGAGGACTGTCATCCAGGAACACGCTGAACAGCAACATTCATGTCTGTAAGCAATAGCGGTCAAGGGCATAGCATGGCCAAGTCTGGTCCTGGCCTGCAACACCACCATCGTCTTCACAGCCCTTCAATAGGGATTATATCTAAAATGTGAGGTTTATTTCCTCTTTCATTACTGGTGCTTTGGCCAAGTTCTTCCTCCAAATTCCTGTGGTCTATCTTCTCCCACCTTTGTTAAAGTTGTTATTTAAGCTTTTTCCCCCCAGTGCTTTCCTTGTACCATCTTGCGTTTACTGAAGCAATGATTAGAGATTGTGCAGAATCCTTAGTTTAGTGGGTAGGTTCCCTCTCAGATATCAACACTGCCAAAACAATGGCAGTTCGCACGAGGCTGCTGCTATTCTCAGGTTGCTCTCTTTCGGCCCAGAGGTAGGGAGACAAAAGTGTCCTCATAACAGCCACCTTGGAAATACGAGCTGCAGTCCTAACAGGGTTGTTTGCTATCCCATCTTTCATCCTGTTTAATTAAAATGATGGCTTTTGCCATGACAAAGAAACATGTATACAAACTATGCCCAACCAATAAATTAATATTGTGAGGAAAGAATAAGCCAGAAGATTAATCACTCATCTGCTGTTTTATACATGTGGCAGTGAGTTAGAGCCTTCTTCAGCATCCTGGGAGTCTTGTAAAAACATCTTTAAAGAGGGGAGACAGGAACACGTCTTGTAGGGAAAAGAGACTCTGGGTTGGCTTGAGGGGTAGAAAAAGCATCTTTTAATTTCTGATGGCAACCGCTCCTTGTTGCTTCTTGAGCAGTGTTTCAGGGAAAGTACTCGTTTGATTGTGGATTATCTTTCATCTGTAAAAAAACAGTCATGTTATGCGCTATTAGATTTACACTGAGTGAAGGAAGGGAGAGTTTTGGGTTGTTATTCAGTAACTTTGAAGCATAATGGTGGGAATAATTATGGTTTCAGTATTATTCTTCTAAAATTTTTTTTTCTTACGCCCACAGGTGATGCCTCTAAAATTTTGCTTAGGCTTGTATTAACCCAGATAGATGAAGGAAAAGGGTGTACAGTAGCCAATTTGCTTTCTCTTTTTTTTTTTTTTTTTGCTGTTGTCATTGAACATTTCTGTTTTATTTAGTCTGGAAAGCATCCTTCTTTCCTGCAGCCTCTGAGATCTAACATAAAAACCCCCACGCCCCCACTTCAGTCTCCATAGCTACAAACTATTAATTAAAACTTCAAACCCTTTAAATATGTGAACTTTCCTGGTTTTTTTTTTTTTTTTTTTTTTTTTTTCGTTCCAGCTTTACTGCCAGCTGATTTCAGGATGCTACCTCTACTTACAAACAGCTCAAGGTAAAATTTCTCAGCGTGACACAATGGCTCAGAATGAATTTTGCTTGCGTGTGACATCTAGTGCAGCTATCCCAGATGCAGAAGGAATCACGGGGTAACTTCTTCCTGTTGAGGGGACAAAGAATTTGATCAGACCAAGTTCTGCCACAGTAAGCTTGGCAAAGCCTTGACAAGTTTGCAGGGCTACCTAGTAGGTACATAAATACCTGGAAAGCTGGACTGACTCTCAGTGTGGGAAGTCTTACAGTGTTTCACAAGTTTGGCTACTAGCTGGGGCCTGAGCATTAACAAAGGGGGCTGCTTCTGGGTGGCTTGTTATATATACTGAAAATAAGGCAGATGATCCTGCTTAGACAAAATACCCTTGGTCTTGCTTGACATTTCATTCAAGCTTGTGTCCTAATCTTGTACCTTCAATAAAGCCCCTCTGGACTGTGGATTTTGGATACAATCTCAATCCAGAAATACAATGCTCAGGTCTATCTTCAGTGAGCAAGAACATCCCTGGAGGATCAGTGCTGGACAGGGCTGTGATGTTCTTGCAGACTAAGAGTTCTGCACAGGGTTCAGCATTTTCCATGGCAACCAAGGTTTTGAGGCTTAAAGAAACATAAACTTGTACAGAAAGCCACTTCACACTACTTTTGGCATGTCTGCAGTGTTTTGTGGCAGTTCCCCGAGTGCTGTGCAATGAGACCGGGAACATGGCTACGCTCGTAGGTAGGGAGACAGTTAGCTGTGTTCCTGTAAGTCTCCACATGTGCAAAAACATTACTCATGCTGTAACTCTCGCATGGTAGAAACACTGAATCCTGTTAGCAGCGTGAGTAATAGTTATGTATGAAATTAAATCTACTTCTCAAATCAGTCAGGTTTGCCTTTTTCTTTTTAGAATGCAGTAGCTCCTGCAGACAGACGGCTAAATGAATGCAGTAAGGTGGAGCATAGTGCTCCCGGGGTCTACTACAGACTTCGTGTGAGATTGCAGAAAAAGGATTTGTTCTTCTTTCCTGAAGTTCCTCACGTGCAAAGTATGTGTGTCTGTTAACCTTTTTTTTTTTTTTAAATTTCTTACACTTTTGTGCATTTTCTGGCCAGTTTGTAAATGCTGTGTGACTGGTACATTCACACTGAGCAGGGTACAACTTTGGTCTCTGGCACTTAAGGAATGACCACAACGTAAATAGGTGATCAAAACGAAATACTTGTGGGTTTTGGGCATTAGCGTTCTAAAGTAAATTAATATAGTTTGGTGGCCGTAAATGATTTTTTTTTGCTTCATTTTGTTTTGTTTTCTTAAATAGTATTGGCTATTGCTCTAAAGCCTCATTTGAAAATGAAAATGACCAAAGACTGCTCTTTTGTCATTCCCTGTTTGAGTCTGGTAACAGGCATACACAAAAGAGACTGAAAGGATCCTAAAGATACTCTTTGCTTCTGCCACTGCTTGTGATTCATCAGAATTCATTCAGCAGCCCTGAGAAACCTGCTAAGAGGTGCACTGTGAAGTACTGTTCGTAAAGTCACCTACTGTCTGTGCAAGTTTTTGCAGGCCAGACGTTCAGTTCATTCAGGCACAGACCGTTTTCTCTTGCCTCTACTTACAGTTTTCTGTCTCAAAAACTGCTTGCTTCTCTTTCTTGGTAATAAGGCAGTTGTATGCAGTCTTTTCTTTCACTTCCATCACTCCTCACAACATGCTCCCCATATTGAGTCAGTGAGATGTAGATATTACTGATCCTATTTTCGTGACATCCCATGTTTGCAGGAAAAATCTAGTCAGAATAATTCATTATTATTGTAACAGGGAGGATTTTTTTCATCTTCTTGCTGTAATTTCATGCTATTTACCTTCACTTTTATAGAAAATTAATTGAAGGAATCATTGTGCATGTACCGGAGTATTTTCGTATACCTTTTGTTTCTAAAAAGAGGTACAAATATTTCATCTAAATATTTTCTATTACAATAAATGTAGTGAATAAGAACAGAAGGTAATTATAACAAATGTACCCGTATATTTCTGTGGATGTTGCCTTGTACAAATAAGGAACATCTATATTTGTTTCTTATTAGACTGGATATCATAAGTTTTAAGCATGACTTTCAGCAACAGTGTGAATTCTTGGTTTTGTTCAAAATACCAATTACTGAACCACACTGGGCTGTTTAGAAAACACCCCTCTAAACCTGAAGATGATGAAGGAATTTTGGGGTGGTAAAAGGAATGGAAATATGTACAGTGAGTAAGACAACACCTTGCAGGGATAACGCAGTGCTTTCCCAACCAGAGAACTGTCCACGCTGAGGAATCCCTCTTTCCAGTAACCAAACATTGACATTGTGGGTTAACAGAGCAGCAGCAGTTCCCGGCACTGCAGCCGGACTGAAGCCTGGCGTCTCGCTGATTTATTGAGTCTGTCTGAAGTTATGCTTTACTTGAGGGAATTCTCCTTCACATTCCCTTCATCAGCTGCGGTCAGACTGCCGGCTGCAGGGGACGTAGGGGTGTGCACGTGTGTACACGCCTGTGTGCATACAGCTGCATTGCCATCCTCCCGAACAGCTTTTCCTGTGGTACCTTGAGCTGTGTGTGAACTTGCTGGCCGTGACCAGCAGTGGACGATAGCTGCTGGCCATTCCATTGACAGCTGTTTGGGGTAAGAGGAAAGAAATAGAGGATTTTTGCACAGCTGACTAGAGGGAGGCTATGCCCTGCCTTTGTTTCACGCGAGCCCAGCGTCAACACGCAGCTCGGCTCCTTGTGGTTAATAATTCTGCGGAAGCCGGCAGCCTAGCAGCGACCCCGAGTCAGCCTCCCTTGCGGTGTTAAAACTTCTTTATCCATAAACAGAGAAGTCTGTAATCTGATTATGAACTGGTGTGAATTAGAAATTGAATTCACTCTTGTCAATAGCTGCCAATGTATGCAAGCACAGAATTAGGCCCTGTCTATGTGGAACAGCAGCAAGGGTAAATTTTATGTACTTGCATGAAACAGAAAGAAAAGCAAACAGCTATAGGAAAACATGTTGTCATTAAGTATATATAATTACCAGTATACACTTTATTTTTTTATTTCTCAGAACAGTGATTATACAATGTAATTCATGAAACATGGCTTAAAGAGTGAAGAAAGGGTTGGTTGTTTTTTTTTTATTTTATTTTATTTTATTTTATTTTAAGAACATAAGGCTTAGAAAGCAAGCGATCAAGCAAGAGGCAGGAAAATGTGTGGCCAGGGAACTATATCAGGAGTTACTAACAGCAGGTAACTGTAGGACTTGAATAGTGATCAGGTACCTTTGGGAAACGCCACCTCCAGCAGCAGATCCATCTGCCCACGGCCACTCGCTGTGTTTGGGCAGTGGGGCAGGCAGGGTTTTCTATCAGAAAGAGGGATTTTCTTTTTACTTAAACTTTCTGGATAGTTTAATCAATTTTCCTGGCTGATCTTGTTGATTTCTTACTAATTTTAAATATTTCAGGAAGGAGATTCATTCAGTGCGCTGAGAGGCTCCTCCGACACCAGCAGGTACCACCTGCTCTATTGCAGTATGTAACAGAGGCATCTGCTCACAGCTTTAATATTCTCCAGCATATTTTGGTAATCACTCAGTTATTTAATTGCACCCTAAAGGCACTGAAATTTTTGAAAACCTCCTTGCAGGGCTAACGCGGATACTTGCATTAGTAGTCAGCATCAAGGGTGAACTGCATTTTGCTAAGCAGCCAGTTCCCAAAGAAGATTACACACTACGGAGGATTAACTGCTGCATCGAGGAACCGGAGGGATGGCAGTGAATGACATTACCGGAGAAGTAAGCAGCAGAGTGGTGCTCTGGAGGATTTCAGTCAGCGTGTTGTGGAATCCCACTCTATTGATCTAACCTGTTTCTGAGATATTTTATAATGACAAACGATGCACTTATAGAGTCATTACAACTCCTGATCGCTCTGGTTAGGTTCATACTCTAATTAGGTTCCACCTTGTGAGAGCGGGAGGTTAATCAGCAAAATTTATACTTTCTAGGAATAGACACATTAAAATTTGTAGAAGTTCATTTAAAAACAATGCCAGCAAATTATTGATCTTATCTCTGTCTTTGGCAGCTTTTTTACCCAAGCTGCTTTTTTTTTTTTTGTTATTATAAGGAAGAGATTTCTGTCTTAGCTTAAAGATGGTTTCGGTGGCTCGCATGGAAGGCCAGCCACTGTGAAGCATAAAATCAAGCATAATTCACGCAAAGTTCTCACAGGAGCTTATGAAAATCCACAAATACTTAGTCCAACTAAAATTACCATGAGTTCATTCTTTTGGCTTAAAGTAGTTCCCATCTGAGATTGTTAAACACAATTATATTTCCAGATGAAGAAGAAGGTTGCTTCTGCTTGCTTGACCTCCTGGTGCAAATAACTTGAAGCCATCATTTTCTTTTCAGAACGAACGTTTAGGCACAAGACAGAGTATGGTGAAGTTAGACTGCTAGTCCTTTCCCCAGACATCCATTTACTTGTTCCTTCCTCCTCAATACCAACCAAAGAACCTTCAAGTCGAATCATAAGTCTCATTTTTCTGTGAGTTTTTTTCCCATCTGTATCCATTATGTTTCACCCCTGGCTGCATACAAGAGAGGGAGGTGAAAGAGCACTGCTGAGCCCCTGATATGCTTGCTAAATGTGTTTTTTATTGCTCAAAACCCAATAAATCTGATAAGGTGAAGGAGGCTAATGCAAGCAAATCCTGCAGGCTAAAGGCCAGCCCGGATGCTGCACTTGCAGTGCCCAGAGGTGACCGTGTCTGGGCCAGGAGGGACCCTCTTGCTGCGCCTTTACTCTGCATTTGGCTTCCATTGGAAATGACATTTTTCTGGGTGTCGCTGGAGTAAACACTGTCTGACTGCTTTCCCATCTCTGGAGGGAACGTTTGTACCCAGGGCCCGCACAGGGCTTCCTCGGCAGCTTTCTGTAGAGTGAGCAGAGGACCAGTCTTCCTCACCAGCTCAATCTCTTTTGCCATCCCTTTGCATCAGTACCTGCCTTTGAGTCTGAGTTAAAATGTGCTACATGAATTTTGACTTTGGTGATATTGTATTTGAGATGATTTAGAGCAGATTTCCTTCCAGGAAATTCAAATCTTCTGAAAATGAACCCCACTTAAAAGAGCTCAGGCGGACATCTGAAGTCACCATGAGATTTACGAGTGCAGCTCAAGGTCCATGTAGTCCCTGTGGAGTACGTGTTGAGCTGCGAGTACAGCAAGCTCTCAGCCTTCTCCCTCTGTCCCTCCCTTGCAGAGTGAGATGGATCCTCGGCTCGCACCTCCAGGCCTGAACGCAGGTGCCTCTGGGCAGGTGTCTGGAGGAGAAGAGTGCCCTCCTGGTGTTTTCTCATGCCACTCTAAGCACAGCTTGAAGTCTTTGACAAAACTTTTTTTGTTTTCTTACATCCCTGCTTTTTGGACACGTGCTTTGTACGGTTTCTTCAAATTACTTAAAAATAAGGAAGGGTGGGTAGAAGGGGGAAAACCCAAGAGACAACCAGAGAACAAGCTCAACCTGGGGCCTGAATTTTTAAAAGCCATTTTATTTTTGAGCAATAGCTTCCTGCACTGGGAGTGTAGCTTTTGATACAGTATCAAATAGTATTCAACAACCTCCCCCTTGAAATAACAGATGCTTCAGAAATGCCTGAAGCTGGAGTCTCATGCAGGGAGAGACTCCAAGTCAGCAGTTTCTTTGGGAGGTTCGTACCATGGCTTCTGGCTCCAATCAGCCCTTTTTCTTCTTTGCTTCCTCCTGAACTGACTTTACCTGTCCCAGCTGCAGTTTCATGCACCCCTCAAAGATGCCCCAGGAACGCCTTGGTGTGTGGCACACTATGTCTTGTCTTACTGAGAGGTTTCTCTCAAGTAAGGAATCATTTAAGAATGTTGTGTCTCTATAAAATATTGCTTACTCATTATCAGCCTGGGGTCTCACAATCTGCTCACAAAGTTTACCAATTTCCATCTCGGAATCCTCTGGCTTTGATACCAGCTCTGGGCTGGGCCCACGGAAAGAGCATTTCATATGTTTCTGGCAAGTCCTGCTCATGCATCCAGAGGGAATAGATTTTTAGACTGTACCACAAACAAACCCACAAAAAACTTATTTGGGTAAAAGTCTAATCACAGGTGCATCTCTTCTGCTCTATGGGGAAGCGTGGAGCTGTAGCAGTACTTAAAGCCCAGAGATTTTGGAAATCCCGTGTGTGCAGGCAGTGGATGTGAGGCCGATGCTTGTGCCTCGTACCTGTGTTAGATAACAGTGCCTGTATCCCGGTACCGCAGTGGGATGGAGCCGGGTTAAAGCCGACGGCAGAGGCGGCAGAAGGGAGTGGGGGAAGGAGAAGGGAAAACAATGCCGGGAACAAGACGGAGAAAGCAGCCAGCGCAAACTTTCTGCTGCAGTCTTAACAATTTCAGCTGAGACCGCTGCGGGGTTTGACTTTCACAGAGAGGGGATGATCTCAGCCTCTGCTGCCCGGCCCCGGGGGCGAGGGCGGCGAGCATCGGCTAGGCGCGACCCGGCCACGGTTCAGCCCCGTTCCAGCTCCCGGTGCCGGTCCCGGCGGGCGGCGCGGGGCGGTGCCGGGCGGGGCGGGGCGGGGCGGGCGGGCGGCCCCCGCCGGGCGGAGCTGTCGCGGCGCCCCGGGGTGCGGAGCCGCCGCAGCCGGAGCCGCAGCCGGAGCCGGAGCCCCTCTCGCCCCGACCCCCGGCCGCTCGGAGGCGCCGGGAGCCGCGGGCACTCCCCGCCCCGTGCCCGCCCGGCGCCGCCCGCAGCGCCGCCGGCAACATGAACCAGACGGCGACGGTGTCCCACCACGTCCAGTGCCAGTCCGCCCGGGCCGTGAAGGTAGGGCCGGCGCCCGGGCACCGGCGGGCTCGGCGGGGCGGGCGGCTGCGGGGCTCAGCCGGCCCGTCGGCGGGCGCGGCGCGGAGCGGAGGGCGCGTTGCGGGTAACTTTGCCCGGTGCTTTCGCCGTGCGCTGCGCGGCCGCGGGGCAGCGCGTGTGCGGGAGCGCTGCTCCGCTGCTGCCGCCCGAAACACCTCCAGGTCCCTTCGCGGGTCTCTTCCAAAAGTTTGCCCTGGAAGAGGCAGCTACTGGGCACGGAGCTGTTGTTGCCTCCCTAAGCATTACCCTGTAGTAGCGGCATGCTTAAAGGCTGTGGTTGAAGAATACAGTGTAAAATCGGTTTGTTAATCATGATTTTGCTGTTGCCCGGTCGGAACGGCCCAGGAAGATACGGGGCTGCGTGTTTGCTGGTTTTGTCCTCACGCGTGAGAGCTGCGTGTGGGTGCTGCGGCTGGGCAGTGAGGAGGGTGGTGGGGGAAGACCCCTGGGTAGTAGCGGGCTCTCGCCTTGACTACCTTGTTCCCCAGCCTCTGACATGATCCTGCCTCTGCATTGATCGAAAACTACTTTCTAGCCGAGGTACTGCTCCCTACAGTGATAAAATGAAATCCCTAAACAGATTTGTATTCACTAGGAAGTACCTCTGCAGGAATAAGTGGGTTTTCCTGAAATAGAATAATAATGTAATCAGTGACCGTATTTGATTATTGATTCTTAGTTCTGCAAATACAACATCAAGAAATTTTACACTAGCTATTTTGTTCTGTAAAATGATGCAAAAGCCGGAGAAGTTCACTTCAGTGCTTTGCTGTTGGTGACTAAGGGTTGCCCAGTGCGAGGCTGTGTGCGGGTTTGTGTGGGGCGAAGAAAGCTGCTGGGGCTTCGTTCCATTCGTTCGCAAAGTTGGAGGGTTTGGGGTTTGTTTGTCCTCTCAGAAAGAGCAGCTGAACTGCACATCATGTTAGCAAATTGTTAGTTGGGCTTTATCCAGTTAGTGCTGGGAATAAAAATCATGACTTAGAGCTGAGACAGGAGGGGCTTAAAGGTATAAATCTGCTATTAGCACTGTTGCTTTTATATAGGCTGCATGACACTTTGCAGTGTATAATCAGTAGTGCAGAATGTCTGTAGGGTCGGGGATGAGGTGGAGATTGACCTGTGGCTCTAATGACCACTTGTGTAACGGTAACGGTATCCATCACACCATAAACAGCCTGTTAGTTCATGTGCAAATGGGCAAGGTCATGGGAAGTGATGAATTACAATTGCCCTGGCCCACTTCAAAGAGTCAGCATATATAATGTTAAATTGCTTAAAACCATTTCATCCTCTCTAGGTCTATCTCTGAAAGTACTGGAGAACAGAGAGCAGTGGGGTACTTGCTCTGGGAAGTATTCCTCTCTTACATTTGGGACAGCCAATGCTAATTTTTCACTGACAGCAACATTTGTTAAATTCATTTGACTGGACTTTTAAGCCAAAACAACAACAACCAATATCAATATGCCATTAAAAAAAAAAAGACCCAGACGAGTCAATAGTCTTCAAAATGAGAGAACGTGAATCAGAGCCTTCTAGACATGAGTCCATTTTACAACCAACATAGTAATACTGACGCCATTAGAAAACTGTCTCATTTTTCTGCTCTTAATTCAATGTGTCAGGTGTAAAATGTGCTTTATAAATAGTTTCAAGTGCTTCTATGCTAGGCAAATGGATACTCCATAAGAAAGTATTTATGGCCATAGATGAGCAGTAACTGCCCTATGGTACTGAGGACCTTGTACTGGAAATAACTTCGAAAATACATCGTTAGTGACCAGACAAATATAAATTGCATATTAATCATAACTTGCTAAGAAACAGTGTTAGTTCCAGCAATTATGAAAATTCAAGAAAGAAGGTTACGGGAAAACTTCACACCTATTGGAATGAGATCTTTGAAAACCTTTCTCTTTTCTCATTTTGTTATAATTTTCTTCTCTCCAACACATGAACCGATGACATCTCAGCCCCTATGTGTTACAATCAATGTAATGTTACTTCTCAATGTTTTTTGGATTGGGTACTTGCTGCTCTGTAATGCAGCATAAACTTTTGAACCCATATAACAAAAAATAGAATGATCCACTTGTTCAGGAAATTGAATCGTGCAAACTTTATCCGTAACGGTTACTGCTTTGAACCACCCTGGGACTGCAGGAGGACTGGTGCCCAGACGCAGGGACATCCCGTCCCTTTCTCACACCCTTTTTTGTGAAGTAAAGGGTGCAACTTCTTGCATCCATGCGGACTGAGAACTGAGTGTACTGCATCCAAAGTAGTTTTGGTGATGGAGAAACAAGTTGACAGAGGAAATCTAATATAAAGCGAGAAAAGAAGCCCAAAGATATCAACCCCCTTGGATAAAATGCAAAATCTCCTAATAAAGCCTTCTTTTACCTCTAAGCCTTTTTATAGCTTTTCTGAAAAGATTGCAAATCTTATCACCTTGCTGACACTACTATGAATAACGATCTTTTACTCTGAGATCTGTAACAGAAACTTTTAGGGTCTAGCTGGGAATGCTAAATACCTGCCTCATTCCGTATCATCACAGCGGTGACTTCAGGAGCCTCCCGGGGCAAAGAACCTGGTTTTATTCTTCACGCTCTCGGCTCATCTTGTCAACACGACAAATAAATTAGCTCTTCCAGGGGAATCACTCTGTTGTTGTGCACTTTCATGTTGCACTGATGGCCAAATGATTTTTAATTTTTTTTTTTTCCACTGACAGAGAAAAAGTCTGTTAAAACATTGTTTGCCTTGTTTGGGAAAAAAACAAAACAAAACAAAACAAAAAAACCCTACAACCCAGAAATAGAAAAGAATTACTATGCTGGCTGGCTAGGGTCTGCCATTATCAATTCTTTCAAACCAAACATTTGTACTGAAATTACGGGGACAGCAGCACAGAAATACTTACGTCTTGCTCTTAACACAGTCAGGACTACAATTTGCACTTAAAAAAAAAAAAAAGAAAGAAGAGTTAAGCTAATATTTCTGTGGCTTCCTACATTCTTTAATAATAGAACATTCTCTACCAGATCATGACTTGCTGGTGTTACCAACCTAATATGGATCTGACTGTGAGCTGGATCATGGAAGGAGTTACTAATTGGCATTTCAGAAGCACATAATTAATGTGTAATATAATATATACCCTTTCATACCCTTTTACTCTACTCTTCCTTCTTCCCTGCCTTCCTTTGACTTTTATTTATTCATTAGCTTTTAGATTGTAAACTATAAAAGGCAAGTGCAGATAGGCCCTTAGCAAAAACTCTGCAGCAAGTTTCATCAGTATCCAGGGACGATGTCGGGAATTTTTACATTTCGGGTTTATTGTAGTAGGGTTTTAGCACTCACAAATTGATGAATAGTGGTTTACTAATAGTTTTCTTATTTACAATTAGGTTGAGGAGCACGCATTTAAAGGGGGTTTGTTGTGTTCCCTGTGGACTTATTTGTGTGTTTACAGCAAATAAGTTTTTTACACCGAACCTGCACCTTAGCAGGAAACACCTGGCTGCTCCTGCAAACTGCTATACATGCACCTCCTCCGAAAGAGAGCTGCTAGTATGTAGCTGTCCCTGTTCCTAAAAGCTGCTCTGTAATCCTTTCCAGGTTCAAACTTCAGGTAGTTAGATCCTTAAATGCCCACAAGATGCACACAAAACAGGCTTTGTACAGGTATGGGAATCATTCAGATCTACCAACTGTTTGGGAAATAAATCCCTTAAAATGAGAACAACATTTCTGAAATCCATTACATCAAAAGCAAGTCACTAACAGATAATCTCAGCGAGTGCTCAATTATAAATTATCCAGGATAATACGTAACAAAGGGCATAAGTAGTACTGGGCTGTGTCATTGTTAGGAAGGCAGTCTATGGCAGCATAATAATGCAAAAAAAAAAAAAACCAACGAAGTGATACATTTAAAACTAATAGGTTTGCATGGTATTTTGTTTAGGGCATTAGGTGATTAGAGCACTGCCATGCCATGTGGAAACATGTTTGTATTGCCACGTGAGGAACCACAGCTCCGGGGAAGCGCAGTGCGGCAGTGGCAGGCTGGCGATGGGGATGGCAGGTCACTGTAACACCTCTGGATGTGCCCATCTCAAAATGCACATTTAGAACAAAGTAAATATTTTTATTTTCATAAATGCTGAGCAGATGTACAATGCCCTTGTGTTTATCCTGTTCTGTTGCAGCTTTCCAGTATCTGAAGGGCACCTACAAGAAAGCTGGAGTGGGACTTTTTACAAGGGCATAGAGTGATAGGACGAGGGGGAATGGCTTCAAACTGGAAGACAGGAGATTTAGATTAGATATCAGGAAAAAAAAATCACTCTGAGGGTGGTGAAGCACTGGAACTAATTACCCAGGGAAGTTGTTGGGTGCGCCATCCCTGGAGGTGTTCAAGGCCAGGTTGCATGGGGCTTTGAGCAACCTGGTCTGGTGAGAGGTGTCCCTGCCCATGGCAGGGGGGTTAGAATTAGATGATCTTTAAGGTGCCTTCCAACAAACCATTCTATGATTCCATGATTTTTGAGACTCTGCCTGAAGGCACATAGTGACCCATTAGGGGACACTAAGAGTGATTATAGCACTAATCAAAGAGACTGGCTTGGAGCATCACAGAAATGCTTTGAGTCTTGTTCCCTGAAAGCATTTTGGGCTCTTTTGTATCCTCTTCATCTGCAATTCTGCATTCTGGCAAACTAGTTTTGGTCACACTTGGGTTGAGTGGAGTTGCTGGTGTGATTTATTAGTATTTTGCACACCAAAAATAGAGCCATGATGACGCATATGTATGTATGAAAAGAACAAGCTGAAGGTCTCTAGATGGAAATTTGAAGAACTAATCACAACTTGTAAATCTTCCCATTTCAATTTATTACCTTCCTGTATTATTTTGGTCTCCATACCAATACCTGTACTACCAGCGAATAACCAGTGCCTTTTCCTTTTAAAAACAACCCTTCCTTCATTGTATGAATGTGCACGGTTACAAATAAAAAGTTGCAGGAATGAGGAGAAAAACATTTGAAATGCTCATATTTTCCCCCCTTCCGGTCTATGAAGAAACAATTGCTCTATGTCAAAGGTAACACCAAGATTAGTTTTATTTAAGTGACTTTCAAATGGTACCAATTGGAACGAAACCAGTACCAGTAAAAAAAAAACCCCACAGTACTATTTCAAAATAAAAAGAGGAAGGGAAAGAGATGCTATCAAACCCCAAGTTCATGCTGTAAGGAGCGGCGCAGTGTTGGCATAGGTCTGACCCTCGGGCACTGCCTATCCCAGCAGCAATTGCCCAGTGCTCCTCTGCAGCGATGGAAGCGATGGGGGTTGTTCTTCGCAGGAGAATGCGGTTCCATTGCCTGCTCTCAGCTTGCTGGGGGGGGTTACGTTTATTGGCTCTTCCTTGCCAGTACAAATTGTTAATGTGCTTTCCAAACTTTCCATTCTTAATTCCCTGCTCTTTTCATAAAACTTAAAAGCAATTAGCAAAAAGTGTAAATGTTGAGTGCTTCTATATGTTTAACTATATGTACTAATTCTGCGGTATAGGTTTGATATATATAATATATATATCCACACACGGCAGTGTATTCTAATACATATACAATTCACAGCTTTCAATTTAATGGTAATGCTAGGAGTTTAGTAGACAGTCAGTCAATTTAAAACTAATATACACAAATATACACGAATATTATGATAAATTATATTTAATAATAGGTTAGTACTTTCCTGGATTGTAATCATATAAAATTTTTCCTGCTGCAAATCATTAGGAAATACGGCATTCAGATTGATTCTCTTTGAAGCCACTTAAGATATGGGGCTGTGAGTGTTAGATAACACTTTCCTCAAAGTATACCACATCATGAGGAATTTAATCTTTCTTATTATTTAATCCAAAACTGTTTTACTAAACGTGTAAAGATAATTTTGTGCTTATTTTGTTCTGTATTTCATTCTTAAGCTTAGCATGGTGAGACTTGCACACTGTCCACCAACAGAACATCACTTTGGAATTTACTTAGGACCTTTCTTGTGTAAAGATTTTTTTATCCAAGGTCCTAAAGTTGAATTATAAATGCTAGATTATGCAACATCCAGGTTAGTGATTGTGCTGTGTTAATCATTTGACAGTTTTTTGGATCAGTGACTTTGACTTCTCATGTGTTGACAACACCCAGTGTTACTGGCAGTATATGCCAGAAGCAAAGAATCCTCTTAGGCACCTGCAAATTAACCTCTGTGATTCCTAAAAATGAGGCACCTGATAGTGGCAGAATGCCTCAGGGGCTTTTTGTTTCAAAGAAAGAGAATTAGACATGCAGGTTAGTTACACTGTGAATGGAATTAAGAGAGATTCTCAGCAATATACGCCAACCCAAGGTACCTAAGGGAAGGCAACACCTAGAATCAGAGTCATCAGCTTAATTAAAGACTCTCCACAGTCCTGAGCTGTGAAGGTAATGCAGCTGCTGCAGATGAGGGCATTATTTATTTCATGCTAAATTTAACCACTAAAATAGTTTGAGTGAATTGTGCTTTAAAGTGCTAATTTCTCAGTGTTGATGGCAAAGGGAGCACCAGTTAACAAGCTGCATGGTGGGCGGGTGCTGTGGGCATCTAACGGGGCTCATCCCCGCATCAGCAGTGCCACAAAGAGGGAGGATGGTACCAGGGGTCTCAAGGGAAGCAGGAAAGAGTCCAAGGATGTTTAAAGCTTACTGTTAATGATGCTGGTCTTGAGCTGCTGACCTCTTCCCTGAGGGTATATCAGAAAAATAATCTGAAATTTGAAAGAGGGAGACGAACTGAAGTGGTTTGTGACTCCACTACAGAGAGATGGCTGCTCAGTTTGAGTTTGTGTGACCTTACAGAGGGAAAGGGATGTGGAGGGTGAGCCCTGTGGAAGTTTTACAGAAAGTTGAGAAGGAAACAGATGATATCTGAAGGACACCTCGAGGTGGTGACGGCAGCTTGGCAGGAGATGGCAGAGACACAGGAGTCACAGGAAGACGGGATCTCAGAGTGTGACTGACTGTTAAAAGGCAGCTGGCAAGTCAAGAAAGATTAGGTTGGGGTATTGTATTTTAGCTTCAGCTAAAAAGACGTTACTAGGGATATTGGCTGTTAGATTAGATTACATTGCTCGATCTGGCCAGTCACGCTAAAGTTGTTACAGAAGGTCACAGCCTTAAAGAGAAACCAAGAGACAGAGATAACATACTCGTATTGAGAAGTGTCAGAGGTGAGGTTTGCAATGTTATCTTAGCGTGGCTCCCTAGACTCAAGGTAGCACAGAGTCCACAAACTTCATGCTGGGGAAAAATCCAATGCTTTGCCCACATTAAATAGGCTTTCTACACCTGGTTTTATTTACTTTATATATGTATGTGTATATTTGGAAGAGTTAGGCAATAGGAGGAAGAAACCTAGAAAAATTTAAACACAGGATTAGTTACAATTAGGTCTCTTGATTTGTATACTACATAGAAACAGTAACAAAAAAAGCCAAAGCTGTGAGTTTGTTGGTAAAGTTATGAGACTAATGATGCAATTTTTCCCCTTTTAAAAGCATGTTTTGGAAGCGTGAAAAGATAATATTTTGGTAATCTTTGTCCAAATTTAGCTACCTGTGCAATAATGGTTTAGTACTGTGAGAGGCAATGACAGTACGTAGGTCTTAAATTCTTGGTCTTTTCAAAATTATAAGTTGATTTAAAATAATTCTGTAATGTTTTAATTGATGTAGCTTATAAAAATGAATATTCCAATAATAACAATAAGCCTATTATTTCTTGTAAAACCTGAGCTACCTTTGTAAGTAAGAGATGTCAGGTATAGTAATCCAGTGACATTTCTCCTCACAGATTTCTAAGAATTTTTACCTTAGCACAATTGTGGGGAAATCAAAATGAAAGCTATTTGCGTAACAAAAGTGTGCAAGCTCCTGTGATTTACAGTAGCGAACGTCAGAGGTGCTTAGGGGGGTTGCTAAGCATGGAAAAATTGATGCTATTATCTTGAAGGATGACTCTTAGGTTTTTTTTATTTTCCTATAGCTTGAGAAAGTTACCACGTGCTAGCACTTAATATCAAATTTGCTTTAAAGTTTATATCATTAAAAAGATGACCTTTGTCTCCAAAGGCGAGCCTGTTCTTTAAGGTGGTAATCCCATTCCTCCTCCTGCTGCTGACTCCTGGGCAAGCGCCGTGTCTGACCCCTTCAGTGATCCTAATTCTCCTTTGCGCTAATTGTGCTTTAGCCAAGGGGAAGTGCCTGGCTGGCGATGTGTCCTGCGGTTGTTCATCAGAGAGCCCTGATTTTCATCTGTAGGTGCGGTAGGTAGGTAGTTTTCTCGCCCTGTGGATAAGTGAGATGCAAACGTTTTCTGTACTGACGAAACTGAGACCTGCTGACAGTTTTTCATGGGGGAAGGAGAAAGCCGGAGCAGACACCTGTGCCTGGTGGTCACACCAGTGGCAGTAAATACTCCGTTCGTGCTCCTGTGTAAGGTGGGGGAATTTCCTAGGCAGAGTAAGGTACTGGAGCTTTGCTCTGGGATCTCCAGCGCTGCGCAATTCGATACATGAAATTCCATTAAGCTTAAGGGAAGCTGGTCTCCAAAACTGTCAGATGTCAGTGGTGAGGGCTGAGTGCCCCTCCGGGGACCCCATTTCCTCGTCCCCTGCTGTTGGGGAAAACGATCAGTCAGTGATCTGGCAACTTGGTGCATCCGGCCCTGGATTTACTCTTCGGTGCAACAGTCAAGGCATGAAGAAACTTTAAATAATATTGGTTTATTAGCCTTATTTATGTTTTCAAAGTTGTGGTTTCAGCAATGTAAAGGCAATTGTCCATCCCTTTGCTTAGTCTTCCCTGGATATTATAGATGAATAGGAGGTTTACATTTTGAAATAAACTTTATTTCTTTTGTAAAATCAATTGCTTAGGCAGTTGCCCAATTGCTTCCCAATTAAGCAATTTATCTGAAAAAACTCTTTTTTTCCCTTCCCTTTAGAGCATTAGACACTTACTCAGCTTGAAAGCCGCATCAGTCTGCCAGCACGGGATTTAATGCCACGAACATTTCTCTTCATATTTGCTGCAGAGATGACCTGCAGACATAAGCATCATGTTAAAAAATAGCTTGTATAATTCCTTGTCTGTGATAACTGAGAGCCAAAACCTGCCTCCGTTTTCATTTCTTCTTACTGGCTAGAGGAGGGGAGCAGGCGTGAAACCCAGTGCCCCTTCCCCAATGGCCCGTCCATCCCCCTGTTGCCTTCTTGGGCTTGGGTGGTTGCTGGCTTCGCTTTCTGGCTGCGGTGGCTTTGCCGTGACCCCGTCTCTGCGTGCGCCGCGGGAGTGTCGGCACACACAGTTCCCTCCACATTCAACGCTATTGGCTGTTCATGAGCACACACAACCTGGCATCCTAAAACCTGAACCAAGGCTGGTCACACTGACCAGCAGGGAAGACTTTGGGCTTAGTTTAGCTTTTTTGATAAATCTAGGGAAGGGAGGGGACTTTTTTATTTTTTTCTTTAACCTGTTTGCCTGTTGTCAGTATAAATAAGTTTGGACATGTTCCAAGATTACCACTGCAGCTCTTCAATGCTGAAAGGAATCAAGCCCCCCAAAGCTTTTGAGCCTTCCCATCACTCACATTTTACCCGTACAAACAAATCCAGTCTCTGTGGTGCTGGGCAGCACGATATAGTCTGTTTATTCAGTCTCTGTCCTAACCTTGCTCCTCCGTGAGGTTGGAAGGAAATTGCAGTGCTTCTGTGTTGGCCCCTTGTGGGACATATTAGATTCTGCTGTTTGTAAGGATCCTTTCCCCCCTCTCCTGCTAGTCCAAGCCCATAACAGCATCTTAGGAGTGCTGCAATGATTGACTAAAGGTTCTCCTGCTGTAATGTATACACATATCAATAATTACTTAGTTGACCTTTTTTTTTGTACAGGACACAATGAATAATGGCTGGAGCTAAAAACTGGAAAATTGGAGTTTGGGGTAGGCTCACAAGCTCTGTTACCTCTGGCGGTAACAGTGAACATCCAGGGAGAGATCCTGCTCCTCTTTATTTACGTTGAGGTTTTCTGTGGAATTAAGGCAAACTCTTTGAGTTAACTGTTTCTCTTTCGGAGGTGGGAGGAAGCTTTCTGCTGATGTACCACGCTGACCCAGCTCACCCGAAGGTCAGAGTAACATTTGCGCTGGGGCAAGGGGAGCTGAGGCCTCTCGCTTTCTTTCCCTTTGTGCAGCAGCGCAAGCAGTTTGTGGCTTTGCGTTTCCTTCTGGGTGCGAGTATTTGTAGGTTGTTGGCATGGGATAGTCATGAGCAAGTGAATGATGATGGCATAAAATGAGGTTATGTCCAGCAGCTGGACAGAGTGGAGGGAATTGACTCTGGCTTATTCCCTGTGTTGCTGTGTTCAGCCAAGCCTGGGGCAGCTGTATTTTTGGGGGAAAGGGAGGAGAAAGAGAAAGGATGACAAGCGGCAAGAAAAGACTGAGTAACAAGAAGAGGAAGAAAAGTGGAACAATCACTCAGAGCTACTCTGATGACCTCAGGAGTCATGGCCGTTGATGGCACATCATACATACCCTGCTCATGTGTGCACCTGTTAGACTCAGTTTGATTTTTGCTTTCAACCCTGAGGTGATAGGACTGTGCTCATACAAGAGATGTTTTCTACTAATTTCTGTCACAAAAGTATCTGAATTCTGGAAGTAAACGCAACCAAGGATTTGTCTGTTTAAAGACCAAGTGTATGCTACCTGTGACTCTCTTTCCCTGGGATAATTTTTGACCTGTGAATTCCCCACAGTTGCCTTCAGTAAAATCTCAGTTTAAATCCATGAATACAATTTTTTTGGTATAGATTTGGTCTGGAGTTTGAAAAGTTTCAATTTTACAATTCAACAGCTGTAATGTGTTTTCTGGGAACGTTAATGTCTGAAACTTGACTATGCAAATATTTGCAGAGGGCAAACAAAAACTCAGCAAAAACAAATACATAAAATAATTAAGGAAATATTGGTGTTTTTCTATTTTTACAGTATTTGTTCCTCTCTAAGTGTTTCTCAAATTCTCTGTCTCTTCTTTCCTCTCAGTGATTTATAGAAGTCTCTGGTGACACTAGTTGCATCCCAAGTGAGGTCATGTTTAGTGAAGAAACCCATCAAGCAGCTGATGCCATTTTAAGATATGAGCTCTTTTGCAATATTTTATAGTTTCAAATAACCTTACCAGCATCGTCAGAATTATGATACTAAGTACTGTTCAGATCTGCGAACTCTTAAGGAATGAAGAAAAAATAATTTTAGATGGCTACTGGATTTAGGCCCCTTGGTTACTGGTGGACAGCTGTGGTTTTCAACATCTAGTACTCGATACCAAGTCATTGACTTGGTGGTTATGCTGTGAAAGATATGTATTTCATGAATGATAACTACGTTGCTATTTTTTTCCCCCTCTCCTTCTGTAAGACTTTTGGATTTTTCAGTTGTTTCTTGTCATACAGTTTGACTTGAAATTTTGTAATGTCACTATAGCAATCCTGAGGGAGACAAGTTAAATTTGGATTGAGCTTCAGAGACATTGAATCAAGCTGTTCGTGTACCCAAAACGCCAGCTGAAGCCCCAGGTAGGGCTGAGTTGTGGTGGTCTGAGTCAAGGATTCCGCTGAGCCCTTCCCACTTGCGCAAGTCAAGTGGTGGGGAACCATGTCAGGTCGAAAGAGATAACATCGGATCCCTTCTCTATTTTACGTGATAGCTTTGGAAGTGAGAGACTTGCTCTTTACCTGGCCTGGTGTTCCTGGTACGGCTCTGTAATTTTTGTACTGGATTGGAGCTGCACAAAATAAATGTATTTATAGTCTCGGGCAGTGTTCAGAATGAGCGTTATGCATAAAATGGCTTGCTGAAGTAACTCTCCTGATGCCGCAAGAGAGCTGGGCCAATAGAGAATTTGGGTCACCATACCTAAGAAGATTTCTGTAATTAAAACAGCTTTTATAGAGCATATTTGCATTTTTACACGGAATAGTTGAAAAAGCTTTTAAGTTTCATCCAATCTATCCCCCTTTCCTCCTGAAACATATTTTTATATCTCCAGATCTAAAGCTGAAAATCATTTACCACCAAATTCTGATGAATAAAAAAATCATCATTGCAGGATTCTCAAAAATTTATTTCTCATGTTGAGAAAGATTTATAAACATGTTTTTTTTCTGCATGTGTCAGGTTGAAGAGTGGCCAGTCTGGCCCAAACCACGACACAGCCTCAGAGTACTCTATGTAAAAAGCCATACGAAATAAAGCTGGCATGGCTTACATGCCATGGAAGTAAAAAAGAATGAGTTTGAATGGAAAAAAAAAAAAAAACCAAAACATTTCAGACTCAGGATTTTTATGTTTCATTTTTAAACTGTAATCAAAAAAGTACTATATACTCTCATTTGATGAATGCTGCACACACTGCAGAAAAAAAATGCATTGCAAGACTTTGGAAAAGTGCCTGCAACTGATACAGTGTTTTTTGGACAGAATTTTATTTTTTATGGTACAGTATTTTTAAATGCACTAACAATTCTTAAGATGCCTTCTTCAGCTCAGTTATTTCTTGGAGAGCAATGCATTGTGCTCATTATTTTCCAGTATTTCTTCTGTGTTGTTAGTGTGGAGAAAGCAGACAATACGTATCTGAAACCTCGCAGATCAGTCTTTAATGATTTCTAGATTTAGACCAAAGGAATGAAATTGCTAACATTGCAGTTTAGCACAATTTTTGACTTCTACTTAATAACTGCTTCTAATGGTGACCTGTGTGATCATGCACACTTATACAATTAGCATTTATATTTTAACTTTTTAAATTAAAATGTTGAATACCTAC
This sequence comes from Vanellus vanellus, assembly GCF_965231255.1. Taxonomy (NCBI): domain Eukaryota; kingdom Metazoa; phylum Chordata; class Aves; order Charadriiformes; family Charadriidae; genus Vanellus; species Vanellus vanellus. The sequence continues at coordinate 9,417,239 of NC_138910.1, forward strand.
TGGTATAGAATATGTAGAGTAATATGTGATAATGTAAGAGTTCTCCAGAATAGTACTATGAATGCTTGACAAAGTCTCATAATGTCAAAGTTTAAATTATTGAATAGCTACAATCCTCCCGTCGAAAGTGCAATGTAGATTAATAGACATAAAAAGAAAACATGTTCCAGATGAAGTAGCTGAGTAAATATATCATCTAAGTGGTTGATAAAGTAGCTAAATTACTGTAAACAAATAATAAAACATCTTAGAGGAAGTATCTCAGAAAAGTTGTGTATTGGAAGACCAAAAAGATAAATGCAAATTGTAAATACATAAAGGAAAAGGTTGGATAGCAGTTTTTCAATGTAATGTGTAGATGCTCTTGTCTATTTGTCTAGTAAAGTGGTTGTTGCTGAACAGTAATGACTACTCCCTCTGACATGGAGGAATGCAGAGCAGAAAGCAGTCAATATAAGATGGATACAATCCGTTTCTGCCATTAAGACTTATAATAGAAATATTTCTGGGCATTGTATATGACAATGTTCAGTAAAAGTAAAATGTTGAGACTGTATACATCATTAATCAATTATAAGCCCTCAAAATGCATAATGGAGTTAGAAATCAGACTCCCTAGATATTTATTAGTCAGCCCAGTCCTGCAGAGTATCGATTCACTGTACACCACAGTTTTTTCCTTTTCTTTATCATTATAGTTTTAGTTTCCAAGAAAACATTGAGGCTGGAACTGCTCACTCTCTACCTCTAAGGCAGAAGATGTCAAATACGTGGTTTTATGCCAAAGGTATTTGTGGAAGCATCAAAGTTCTTGTCTGCCAACCAGTGGCTAAATGCCATCAGCAGCAAAGATGGCTGGGAGTTTTCAAGAGGTAGAGCTGTGTTGTAAAATAGTCTGTCTTATTTCACAGAGTAGAAAAAGGTGAAAATAAAAGGTACTAGCAATGGCAGCAGAGTTATCAGTAATATCCCCTCCCAGCTAACTAGAGGCAGCCTGAAAAGGATGGAAGAATTTGCGTCTTGTGGGATCGTACCTTACTTTGTGTGAACTTTTTCTCTTTTTACTGTATTTTTCATCCTACTTCCAGTGGAGGACTCTCAAGTAGATCAAAAGGTAGTGGTAATGAGCTGAACTGATGAAGCTTTCAGAAGAAAAGGGGAGGAAAAGAGATAAAATACTGTAACTTTTCAGTAACTGGGCTTGCTTGAAAATATTAAATTTCTGATTCTCAGTGTTTTCTCAAAATGATGCTTAAAAAACGATCATAAAAAGTTTCCAAGAAAATGAAGATAGTAAGAAGTAATACTGAAATTACACTGGTAACTCTTCTATGTTCAGTATTATTTTATGTAACTAATTTATTCATTATGATTTATGGAGAACATTGATGGCTACAAAAACTAGCTACTGGACTGTTTTTATCTTTTTAATAACAGACCTAATCCCACAATTATTATTTAATCAAAAGTTCTTATTTTCAGAGGTTTTCTTGCATGTATTTTCCAGAGTCAAGTCTGTGATATTTAAAATTTTCTGCAGGTGACAATTTACATTTACAAAAAACATGTTAAGAAACGGTCAAATTCTTGCCATACGCCAACACGAGGAAAAATTAAGCACTATTAATTCCCTTTTATGATGGGCATTGAGGCAGAGGAAACTTAAATGTCTTGTGCAAGGCTGCTGAGGAATGAAAGATTATGAGACCTTGAAGATTCCTATCTCTTTTCACTACCCAGCTGAAGTACCTCAAGAACAAAAGTACTGACATAACAGTTTGTAAAATCCCTAAGAAAAAAGAGAATCAGAAGATGGAAACTCAGCAAAATGAAGGAGCGCCCCATTTTGACCCGTCCTTTCCAGCAATGACAACTCCCGGGTCAGCAGAGACTCATCGGGTGTCTCATCCGGGTGGAGAGCGTTTTAATCCTCAGCATAATTGTTTATTCATTCTAGTTACCTCTTGTGTGTATTAGCCAATAAATAATGACTTTCGCCTCTTGCGCTGTGTATATCTGACTTATAGTCTCTTTGCTGACAGTAAAAGTTGCCTGAACAATGTGACCAGAAAAGGAGCATTGCACATCTTTATATGAGCAGTCTCTGAAACCCCTGTCTTGTTCCTTTTTAAGACGTCCCATTGATTTTTCAGAGGACAGAGTTGCTGGATAGTTCTGAATTCTCATATTAAAATACAATTATGTTATTTAAGTAAGGCAACTGCCTCTAAGATCAATCATACCTAAACATGGAAGGAGCATTGGTGAGCAACGTATAGAAAAAAAACCTCAAGCCTGAACATGAATAGCCTCTAAAGCTTCATCTAGATTTAATATTTGCTGCCAAATTTTCAGGTATACCTGTGAGCTAAAGGTCAGCCTTAGGCACTCAGACAAGGTGTAGAATGATGCTGTTCCCGTTACCATATCACCAGCTGTGTCCCTTTGCCAGTGGCACAGCAGCCACTAGGGAAGTCACTCCTGGCCCGGTTTCCTCCTGTTTGCATTCCTTGGCGAGAGCAGAGCACTCTGCTGGGACAGCGATGGAAGTGCAGTATTTGTGCATGGGAGAAACTGGAACAAACGCCCTTTGGGATCCCATACTTTTCATTTACTCCTGTGTTGAGAATTGCTTATAAATGTTCCACTTCCAAATTACCACTTCCTTCTAATTTCCCATGTTAATTCATTTTTGGTCTTCATCAATAACGGCTTTGGCAATCCAGATTATTTCACTTTATTTCCCTAGGTACTTTTTATGGCTTGCATTTTTAAAAACACAATATCTCATTGAATAATGTTTAGCATTTATGCCTGGTTTTCTTGAAGACGAACAAAAAAACCCAAACTACTGTGGCAGTTCTGTGTTTAAAGTACTGTTTGTACTGTTTGCCAGAATTTATATTATTTGTATTCACCTTTCCTAAAGAGATAGGATGATCTAAAATTTGTAGGAAATGTGTTCTGTAAATAAGGAATACTAGTATGAATAATTTTTAATTATCTTTGTGTTGCCAAAGTAATGAACTAGTGTAGTTATGATCTTCATTGCTATGTGAAGACCAGAGTAGGGATTCAAAAAATAAGCAAGACATCTAATGAAAATCTTCCCTGTCCAACCACATTTGATTGATTTGCTTGTCTTTCAGTGAGAAATGCCGCAGAGCTGGAAAATCTGCCTGGCTCTGGCTCTGCTGCAAGAGTTTGAGTTATGTTTCTTAATAATGTAGCTTTATATTTAGTGGCGACTTGCAAAGATTTTGCCCTTCTTTCCCTGAAGGCAAGATATGATCCAAGTTGCCTGATCAAATGAAAGCTGGTGTTGTCGAGTGTAGTCAACGTGTATCAAATGATCTTATTAGGCAACTTGATAATACAACTTTCTTGAGGCTGACTCTGGGCCTTATTGGATACATCATTTCTCTGTAGAATACCCAACTTGCTGGAGGAATGCACAGCATGTATAATGCATGCCGTAGTAGCATGCTGATGAAATGTGGATGGAATCAAGTAGTAAAACCGAAGTAACTGTTGAAATCTGCTGCAGATGCTGAGTGTAATTGCTAAATAACTACTAATAACCAGAGTAATAACAATTTTGCTCTGCATATGCTCAGCAGAAGTTTATGTTTTAAAGGGAAGTTCAAGTATGTCTGTTTTTTCTCAGGTTTCAATAGCAGGGCTGCACTGCAGCTGCTTTGCGTTGCCTTTTGCCGCACAGCAGCCTCGCGGAGCCGCGCCGGGAAGGGGAAGGTGCTGCACGCTGACTTTTTTTGCGCTCTGGTGAACTCAGTTAATGAGGGCTGGGAGGAGCGCACAGAAGGTTACACCAGCTCGGCTGATGTGTGGTGACTCTGTCAGCTGCTGGACCAGGATCACATCTGACCGGGGGTTTGTACCCTTTGTTAGTCGATTTCAAAACTGTTTTTGAAAACATGTGATTGTGCTGTTAATTATTACCTCGAGAGCTAGCTTAGATGGTCTCTCCACTACGGCAGAAAGACTTCTTGAATGTTTAAGCACATTAAATTAACACAAAACAATGGGTGCCTTTATTATTTAGTGTGGTGATAGGCAACTCCCATTGATCTTCTCCTCCTTAATCCCATTTTAGTAGGTGGCACTTGGACAGTTAAGACTAGTAGCCTGCCAATGATTATGTCAGTTTTAATGCCAGCTTCTAAATTTTATTTAATTACTGTGAGATTCACTTTAGGTTTCTGATCCAATAACATTTTAGTAATTAGTGACCCAACAGACATGCAATACTGTAACAGTCACTTTGATTAAGATTTTGTTGGTTAAAAGAAGATCAGGCGCTTTTGCTATAATTAAGTGTGACTATGAAAATGGAGGACCAGCACAGGCACTGCGCTGAGAGAAGATCTTGCTTCTGTGGATGTGTGCTGTTGGGGCAACCTGGTCTGTCAGCCAGGAAGACAGGCAGCTCACAAGGTGTTTAAGGAGCGATCCCATCAGTGATCAAGACCTTCATCCCCTTAAAGAGCAGCTGATGAGATTTACCTATCCTCTGGCTGAGGTCTTCTCTAGAGATCTCCTAGGGCTGGAAGGGACCCAAGATGGGTCTTTTGAGAGAGCTGGAAAGGGCATTTACACCTGCGGCTAAAACTGTAATGCCCAAAGTGGTGTTTGCGTGGGCAGGGAACGATAAAGCTGGACCATCCCCATGGAATCCTGGTCCCTGGGGATGTTTCTTTCGAAGCTGGAGAAGGCTGCCTTGAAGTCTGGGATAGTGATGGGGCAGAGGTGAAAGTGTGGCCACAAGCTCTGGGAAGGAACCACTGGACTCAAATGTCATGTCATGTGCTGCTAAACTGGAAATTTGCAGAAGCCTTTCTAAACCAGATGTTTCTATTAAGTCCCCTCATATCTGTGAGAATTAAGAAGTCGCTCATTTCAGTGAGTAGTTTGGTTCCAAAGAAGTTCCTTAGGGAATAAAATGAAGGAGATCTTCTCGTTTTTGTATTAATACTTCAGTTAAATATTTATAAATAGAAGCTTCTGTGTTGTACTTTGAAGCCAGACTTTTTCTTAGATATGTGGTAGTGTCCAAATCTGTCACTATAACATCCTAAATCCCTTAATTAGGTATACCAGTTCATAAGCAAAATAAAGTTTCTACATCAGATGTTTCTTTGAGACACAGAAGATGTTTCCTTGATGTTTCGGGTTATTTAAATTTTCTGCAATGCAAATTCTAGACGAAGTTTTACAGAAGGCTAAATTAGCTTTAAAAACTGAGGTCATATGAAAGCTGGTGTAGAGCTGTGGCGTGCTGGTTTTGGCTTTTTTGTTATTTCTAAATAAAAAAATTCTTCAGAAATGAAAACACCTCCTTCAGCTCAAGAGTTCATACAGTAGAAATTGCTATGTGACTTCTCTCTTACGTGGCAGTAGACTTCCTTTCTTTCTTTCTCCTTCCTTTTAACATTTTAACCCGGATGTTACCATATAAAATTTCCTATAGATTAACAGTGTAAAAATATACTTAATTGATACCCCTCTCCATATTTTCCAGAAGGAGCTGTGGCATTTTATAGCAAGACCATCCTCTCTGTGGATGGAAAAGCTTTTTAGATTCACGGTTGTTGGCTGTGGTATGAAACAGCATAGCTAAGGCGATGAAACAGTCAGAGAGTCAGCATGTGGCATGACTTCCCTCTCCTGACAGGGCATATGCCAAAAAAATATAAAAAATTTAAAAAACGATGCAAGCTTTTACACTGTGTGTGAGCAAGTACTATCCCACTGGGTTCTACCATGCACATTGTTCCGAGGAACAAAATTTGAAGGAAAAAATGCCGGTTTGGCTCGTCCGAGGGTCCTGAAGGTCCAAAGAATAAGCAGCATTATTCGACTTGTCCAGATTGAAAGATACTGGGGGGGGAGTTTAAGATAGATCTAAATGAAAAATATTTTCAGAGCACTTGTATGTTTTGCATTTAATCTTACCTTTAGAACTGCAAGTTTTCAATTTTTTCTTTAAAATAGAAATGGAGCTCTCAGTAGAAGTACTCATGCTTTGCAAAATCATATACATTTTGCAAGCACTCTGTGTTGAACTGAGGTCAAATTTCACATGCTAATAATGATACAAAGATTCAGATTGTGATGAACTTCAGAAAGTTGATGATCAGTAACAGCTGATTTTGGTAACCACATGAAGACTTGAGAAAATTGTTATTATTGCAGAATAGTTCCAGCTCACATTTAAGAATAATTTAACGAATTCTTGAAAAATACCCCCAAACAACAAATGAAGATTACTTTGGCAAAGAATTTGTTGTTAATATATAGTCTTATACATAGGAATTAAATGCAACTGAATTTGTCTTGAGTCTTAAAGCACTTTACATGACTCAGCTGAAAGGTTCGATATTGCCTTCTCTTCTAATCTCTAAACTGATATAAGCTCAGGAAAGACTGAGGAGCATTTACTTCATTAGTGGTCCCCCATGTGCTAATCACTGCTGAGTTTCAGAATAATGTGACTCCAAAAACTTATGCTGATCTCGACCCAGAAGAAAGATAAAATACGATGTAAATATAGGTATGCAGAGAAAATCACATGGGAGAAAAAGAGCATTTGTTTTGAGCGCGGATTATTCTAATAAGACTTTAAGGTAAAAGTAGTCTGTAAACTTTACCTTTTTGAAGACTTAGAGATTAAAATGCTGTAAAAATTAAACTTTTTGCTCTCTAAGGAATATGAAATCTCAAAACTGGTTTTGTAAGTCAAACCTGACAGCCTGCGCCCCCAACTTAAAGCAGTGGGGGATGTTGAGACATTTTAAGAGTAAACAAATAAATATTCATTCTCTTTCCACCCCCCAAATTTGTTACAGTTTGTAGGATTAAAGAGGTGAGCAGCAGAAGGCTTACAGGCCTTTCCAGAAGAGGAGCAGAAGGGTTGCAGGCAAAACCCCCTTTGGAGCTTTGGAAATGCCAAGTACCTTTTAAAGAAAATTCAGTCTTATTAAAGTTTATTTTACTGATAATGATGATAAAACACCTAATGTGCATTGCGTGAAGCAGCTAGTTTTGACATTAAAGATTCAAAACAAGTTCAAAATACCATAAAATTGTAGTGCTTTACAAAGTGTTAAAAGACTGACGTTTTCCTTCCTCTGTCTGGGACTGTCAGAAGTTTCTTTATCTGACTTCTAAAACTTCTGTTACTGCCTTACGGCAGTGTTCACAAACACAGTCATCCCATGGGAGCCTCTCTGAGGACTTTTCTTGGAGATAAAAATTATGTTTTCTTCAGATTCAATCCTATGGCAGCCCTGAAGATATTTTTGGTTAGTTTCTCATCGGAAACTGGAGACTTAAAAAGCTAGAACAACACTTAACATTTCTCTTCTAAAAATTACATAATTTCCAGCTTCCAGTGAGGAATTAACAGCAGTAGTGGATGAATTGGTCTAATTTTTTCCCTTCACCTGGCTACTCAAGATAGCCCAAGTCGGTTTATGACAGGAGCAGTTGCTGGTGCTCCCTCCAGCTGCGTCAACTTCAGCCAACTCACCATCGCGCTGCAACCCCGTGCAGCCACGTGTTGTCTCTGTCTGTTGGGTGTCAGTTGAAGAGCCTTGGTCTAATTGTTGGCGTACAGTAAACTCATTAGTTAATTTGAGAAGTAAATAAAGCCTAAGAAAAACCGAGCACCTGTGCATTGGTCTGGAGTTTGCTCTTCTGTGATAAGAAAATTCATGTAGGTTAGTTTTGGAAAAGGAGGAACCCCCTACACTGCCAAGTACTGTGCAGTGAAATGTAGATGGTTGAAATATTCCATCAGAAATAGCAAAAATTTTCAACAGCAACAGAATTTGTGTAGAAACAGCTAATACAGCCCTGGCTATAATGGACGTGTTTTTGGGCAGTCCTGTGTTACCACTAAGTACCTGTCCAGGGAGGCCAAATTGAAGGCATGGTTCTTAAGCTGATTAATAATGACATATGCATAATCTTTAATAAGATATTAATTATGAAGGTGCCTGCATTTACAGCCTCAACAGATACTGGAAAACTGTGCTCTGGAATATCTGTTTATGCATGAGTAGCATAGGCAGGATGAGCCGGAGGCAGACAGGAACTGCAGGCACACAAATTCTCCCAGCGTTTGAATATATGCAAATAATGCATTAGCGTTCCATGAGGAATTTGTGTTGGAATTAGCATCCAGGTCACCAAACTGCATTTTTTTGTCCCAGGCTGATCTGCTTGTGAGGAGAGGTGGCTCATGCCATTGCCACCCCCACACTGCTCTGTGAAAGGCTGTCATTAGTGATTACAACTTTCATGTCTTTAATTACTGATTTACTTTAATTCAATCTGATACAAAATGAATTGAAGGCTCTGTGGATTCTTATTGTGCTTTTATTTAAAAATAGGGACATAACGGAGCTTGAAATTTAGTTTGCTGTGAACTTTCTAGAAGTTGCCAACTGTCAGTGAGTTTGGGCCCAGCTTTGACCAAGACAGCTTGTGAATTTCTGGGAAACTACATGAAAATTTGAGAGGTTGGAGGAGTTTCCTCATACTCGTTATTTCATGCCAGAAGGGAAAACCCAGGATAGTATTTTTTTCAGGTTAATGTTATTTTTTAGCCCAAGTCAAGAATTGCTTCTGTCCACAAGGGCCCTCCAAAATAGACAGACTGTAACTTCATGATAAACTGAAAAACATGGCAAAAAAAATATACTTATGGAGAGGAAAGTGATTTATGAAGATTGTGAGTGGATTGATGGTGAGGCCAAAAATACTACTGAGCTACATACATTACTTTTTCTCCTCTTCTGTCTCCTCCAGTCCAAAGACTTCACTGAACATGACTGTCTCTTGACTCAGATGTGTTTAAGCAGTACTAATGTTTATTATATATAAAATCATATGTAGTATAATAGCATTATATTGACAGCTGTCTAATTTAAACAGGACTCACTGGTTAGCATGCCTTATTGTAGAAACACAGGTACACACCATTCAGGTTAGCTATAGGACTCGACAGTAACAGGCACTGCACATGAAAAAAGTTCTCCACTCCTGAAGAACTTGCCTTGAAAGACAAGAGAGGTAGGATTGAGCTGCCTAGACATGGGTATTCAGTGTCATTTAGAATAGCCTTGGGTATCTGAATTATCCCTTTGGTTGGCACGTATGACATGGTGCCTACAGGAGACCCGTGTCCTTCTGGGGCATGAGCTGGAGGCCAACCATGAAACTTTGAAGCATATAGAATGACCCTACAGAAATGCTGAAGCACCAGGTTTACTCCAGGGCTGTCCTACACATGCATTCAGAGAGAGGTGTTTGCAAGAAAACAGACATCTAAGTACAGAAGTAGCTTAACTATTGTCAAGGTTCTAGTAGGTGTTACTACAGGATAAAGTTTTAAAGAACAACGTGTCCTTCAAGCATAGCTTTGTAGATGTTTTTAGGGAGCTGTCTGGCAAGGGAGATGATACTAATTTATGTGCAGAGTCGTAATGCATATAAGCAAAAAGATTTTCCTAAACGCAGTTGAATGGCATTATCGTGTCGGCCAACTAATGCAAAATAACAATCTGATTATCTTCCCTTTGTCTTGCGGCATTCAGTATTGATCTGACACAAAAGTAGGAGTCAGATAAAGATCAGCATTGAGTTAAGTGACTAGTATAACTCATCCTTTCCGTTAAGCATTTCAAGAAACAAAAAAGTGCTTATCTGGAGTCAAAACTGCAACTGTCTGTAAATTGCTTAAAGAAATGCCCTTGGTGCAACCCTTAGAAGTGTGTACTTATTTTACTTAAAATATGGATAGTGAGCTTTGAAATGCAAAGAACATATAGCATAAAAGTAATTTTAGATCAACATAATTAAAGGTACCCAGATATTCTTTATTTTGCTGTGGTCGGCAACAATATTATACTCTGCACCTCTATTGCACCTGCCAGGCAAAATGGAGAAACAGTGATGGATGGGCTTGCTGGAAAACATCAAGAAATGGATGTATAAATTACCAAGGGTATTTTCAGTGCTTTCCTTTGAAGGTCTTGCTTCAGGAGGGAAATCTGGGCTTCCTAAGGTACTTGAGAAGAGTGAGAAATCAAAATTATGCATGGTGTGAGGGACTACCTACAGCTAGCTAATGGAGTGTAGTAGGAAAAAAGGGGTTTTCCTTGAACTTTTGCCATCCCTTTACAGCTTGTGGGAAGAAGCGTTCAGTTGCCACCCAGAGACCTGAATCTTCTGAGGACCAGCGAGACCAGCGCTTTTTCTCAGCAAATGAGTTTTGCAGAGGAAAAACCTACACCTTCATTTTGCAGGGGCTGAAATCCTATTTTGTGAATGATGCGCCACACTGGGTGTGGTTCATGATGAGGACCATTCCCTGTGGTGTGGAGGAGCAAGGCTGAGCCCCGTGTTGCTCCTCAAACTGGTCTGTCTCTTTGGGCTCTCAGTTTGTGTCAGTTAAGCCATTTTCTTACCTTCTGCATGCTCCCAGAGTGGCCAAAGTTGAAGCCCAAAGACAATGCAGACATGTAACACATATGGAGAATTCTTTAATTATTGTGTATCATCAGAGACTACTGTTTCATGATAACCAACCATATACATGATTTTTATACTCTGCACTTACATGTCAGTACCATATAAGAATTAGTGCAACATTTTCTGAAACTAGAACTTAAGAATACGGGCTGGTGCTGCACCTTTTTGTTGCTGTCAGCAGCAACAGCAGAAAAAGCAGGAGGGGATGAAAAATGTGGTCTGTGAGCCTTCTGAGGAGAGATGAAGTGGGAGAAGAGGTGCCAAATCTCAGGTGTGGATAAGGTATTTCTACAAGGATCAGCTGATGGTCTGGCACTACACCATATTATAAATTATTCCTGCCGAGAAGTTAGCTACTGTTCCAGCTCTTCTGGTGAAAGCAAAAAGTGCAAGTTACCTTACCATTTGCAAATACATAACAATTTTTTTCTGCAGAAATTAACATTTTCATTGCTTTCGCCCTGCAATGGAGGAACAGTGTGGTACAATATAGTTTTCTATTTTTAATCTATTTTTACTTTGCTCTGATATTATGCCAGAATCTGCTGGGAAAGGAAATAAAAATCTCTATGCCCTAACATACACTCAAATAGGATTTTTGAATATGTAAATTGTAAATCTAGATGGAACTGGAAGTTCATTAGCTCAGTTAAAGGTTGTTTTCAAGAAAACTTTAATAGACTAACCACTAATCTTATCACTGGGTTGCAGTTGCTACATATATGAGTGGAATTTCAGAAGGCTGAATAGGAGGAATGTGTCTTAGGTCGACAAGAGTAGCACTGCACTGAAAAAGACAATGCACTTTATAAACAACTGCTGCTTACAAGGCAGAGGAGAAGATAACCTCAGTACAGTCAACTAAAATCACCCGAAACCTTTTGAGGAAAGATGTCAGGTTTCCCCAGCAGGTTGACCAGTCTCTCTGTGTTACAAGGCCTTTTCCATACTGCCATTTCTGTTCCTTGCTGGGACAGATTGGCACTAATGGTTCTGGGAGGCTGATTTGCTCCTGTATGATCTGTGGCAACTATTTTTATATTCTGAGAAGGGATGAGTAAAACTACACCACTTAAATTTTCTGCAATCTTTGTAATTTTATCTGTCTTCACCTTTTCAAAACCAAATATTCACATTATTCTGATTTTTCCTTATGTAGTGTCATAAATTTTATGCTTGGAGGCTCATCCAGTCCCATCTCCTGTAGATAGCAGGCTTTGAAATGCATTTAATTACTTTTGTATTATGCCTGGTAAGTTAGGTCAGGCTGCAGCACAGAGGTTCTTGGGAGTGTAAATGCTCGGTTTGGTCTGCACCAACAGCAGCGCAGAGAGACCTCTGTGTCTGTGCCCCCTCGCCTCACGTCCATCAACTGAAATTTTGGTCTGCTTTAGCCCACATGCATCACCTATCCAACATCTGTCCACTCACGTTGTGTTAGAAGCAGATGCGTGTGATGAAAAACAGAGGCAAAGGAGTGTGGCAGAGCAGGCTGTTAACTGAGAGATAAAAATAGTATCTGTACTTTGTGTCATCTAAAATGAAACTGTTGAACATCCCTGGACCAAGATGTTTAATTTTATCTCAGTTGTACAGTAATCGGTGCCCTCCTAGACACGTTAATGCACCATGAAAGCTTTAATTTTGATGCCACCAGCCAGACTTCTCTCCGAAGGGCTGGATTCCTAAACTGTGCTGTAAAGAAAAAGAGAGGGAGAAAGGAAGAGAGGTTTAAAACACTTTTTTTTTTTAAGATTCTATCCTGTGAAACTTTACGGGATTATAAACCATATCAGTAGCTACTGAAATCTTTAGTCATGAGTATTTTTTACAGAAAATGTCAGGAAAACATCACAGAATGTGCCACTTGTGGTGTTCTCTTACCGCATGATCCTGATTGTACATGCAAGTGTTAAAAAATGAGTAGTTTAAAAGAAAAATTGGCAGCAGAACATCTAGCATTTTCAGGAGAAAATGTATATTGCGTTTGATGTGGATCATGTGTTAGCAAGGAGGGATAATCAGAAAGTATAATATTCACTCAGTATCGTATCACATATAAATCTTTTATAAATAATTTTCATCAGATACGGCTAATTTAACACACTTTGTTGGCATTACTCGTTGTAGCTATTGGATTTGCTTCCAGCTGTAATTTCAGGTACTTAATGTTCATTGTTACCCTCTGTGTTGGTATTATTAAACCTCCCTGATTGTTTCAAAAACTCCCCCAATTTTTTTATTCCCATATTCATACCATTCCTGGTTTTGTAGTTTATTAAAAGCTCATATATAATTGCATGTTGAATCATAAAGCATGGGTGGTTTTGCTAAAAATTGTGCCCGTAATCATGTCCAGTACTTCAGAAACACATCCCTTTTTTTAGGAGGGATGTGACCATACTAGGGATATAAAAGCCTACTTTCTTTGTCCTAGAAGAGAGCATTCAAAAGTCATTTGGGCAGTACACTTAGCAGAGAGCACAACCCGTTGTACAGGTGAGGGCTCCATAAAAGCACTCTCTACATGTAAGCTGAGACACTAAAGAAACACTCAAGAAAAATTTGAATTATTTATTTCCACATTTTATCCCTTAAAAGCACTTTAAGATCACTCCAAAACAGTCCTGTCAGCACATAGTAATTTCAGAAAGAGGAGGAGATGAAAGACACACTACTTGGGAGAGGCTTTGGAGAATGGAAGTACAGATAACTATCGCTTAAATGGGCCAGCACTATCTTTCTCTAGTTCTTTAGACACTGTGATAGGACTGAGATATTTATTTTAATTTTGCAAACAGTTTTGCCTCCAAAATTCCCAGGCCTTCGTGATCACTGCGTGACACTGCCCAGCTTTGATCCACACAGAGAACTTGTCTGTGCTCAAAATGGGGCTCAGCTGTACAGTTAGCCCAAAACTTCTCTTCCTGGTTGGATGAGCTAAGTGTGAGTGGGTGTTGGTGCCCCAAATGGATCGCAAAGTGCACAGATCATCCCCCATTTTCTCCCGAGAGAGAGGACAGGCAGCATCACAGACCCTGAAATGACAGTCATTTCACTGCCTAGCATGGAGCTGTGGCACAGGCAGCCCCTCATTCCTTCATGCCATTTTCAGTTTGGCTTCCTTACTGACTAACTTAAAAAAATTCTCTGAAAAATGTGAAAACAAACCTGCAGTTTTACTCCCCTCTAGGTGTCTGCTGGGGCCATGCAATGCTCCCTCTGGATCTGGCAGTCAGGCTCAAAAGGTAATGAAATGCTATGCCAAAGGCAATCCTGAAGGGTCATTCTTGCACTTTGTTGTGTTGGTGGTCAAGATTTGTGGCAGCATTTATTGGCATAAGTACAGAGTGCCTTACCTTGCTTTGGTGCTACCAACGTGTGAGGGTGTATTCAGGTCTCTGTCACCGAGCCGTCTTCATGGCTTCTTCATGACTTTTCATCTGCCATGTATTCACATTTATTTTCTTCCCTAAAAAGACAAAAGGAGTAGATCAGACAATTTATTCCTACCACATTTTCAGATTTCTTCTGTCTGTCATTTTAAATAAAAAGGAAATGAAGAGGATGAAATTCTGGGAGAAAAAATTGGGTGTAAATGTTTATTGCTAACAAGTGTGAAATTCTACAATTCTAGTTTACAATGATGCATTAGCCCTAAGATTATGTTTTTATAAATTGGCTTTTTCATAGTGCAGAGAGAATGCTGTCAAAATGATTATTTGCGTGGAGTTTCAAAAATCATAGATGTGAATTGCACTTTATTGAAAATCGCTGGGATATGTTTCAAGTACTGTTGTGCTTTTTAAATTTCCACCAAGGATGTGGGCTTCCAAGGATGCCAAAGTACTAATTCAGCTACTTTGAACTATAACACAGTCTTGAGGTGAGTATCTTGTTTGCTCTATGGGAGAAGAAACGCATCGATCTGTTTTTGACAATCCCCACCACAGATCTGAAGGCACGACTGAGACTGGTGGTTACACTTATGTCTCTCTGGTGTTCAAATGGAGTCTGGGGCTGTTCGTCTTTTCTGTCAGAGCATAGTGTTATGTTAGGTGATACAGCCAAGGTCGCAGGAGAAAATACTGTAAAACTCAGACAGTTTTGCATGGCAAATGGAGCCATCTTTTTTCTTAAGTGCAAAAGCTGTTCCAGGAATATAATGGAACAGCCGATAACCTAATTTGACCTGCTTTTAACTGCCTGAATTTCCCATTACATCTATGGTATTTGGTGCTATTGAAAAATTGGAGAAAATACTTGTAACAAGACTTCGTCATTGCAAAATACAGATTTGTCAAAATGGCAAAGGGTTTTTTTTTTCAGTGTGCTGCCCTGCTCATATGAGAAGAAAGCTTTGAAATTGTGGGAATATTTTGTTTAAACAATTTTGTGAAAAAATCAAAATTAATATCCTTTCATAATTCAATTTGGTGATTAATATATTTCTAATAATAAATTGAATTAAAATCATTTACAAAATATTGAAAAGAGATACTTGCCTATTTTGCAACTTTTTTTTCTGTATTTTAAAAGCTTTTCACACTTGTTCAGGATGAGAAAAAAATTGTTTCCCTTAGCTATCCTAGACCTCTTAAAATGAGAGCGATTCAGTACATAGATAACATCTGATAATTGAGTTCGTCAGCTTACAACATGAAGAAACATAAAGCCTTACCATGAAACAAGAACAAAATACAGATTTCCTAGAAATGCTGTTGAGCTAAAAAAAAGCAATTCTCCTCCTCCCACCAAAGAACCCCCTGCAAGTCTCTTACATTGCTGAATCAACAGTGCACTGTAATTTTTTAGAGATGACCTTACAAGGATTTCATTTCTCCAGGTTTTCTAGTAACCTCTGCTCATAGGTTAAATGAGCTTTTCTCTTCTGTAATGGAAGTATCTGGAAGACAAACCTGCGATATTTATTGCACTTAACTGAACAAAATCTGTATTTCCCTTCTGAAAGGAAGCAGCTGAAAATATTGCGTGCAGGATGGTTTACAGAATATAAAAAATAAATTGTGGAGAAGGCTCTGTTCCCTTTTAGGAAAACAAATTTTCATTTGAAAGGAAAGCTATACAAATAGGTAATAAACTAAAATAAAATGCCATTTGCTCTAGTTAGAACTTTGTTTTCCAGATGTACCACACATCATGTTTACAAAATTTAACATTAAACCAGGTGCAAAAATTTTAAATATGCATAACATTTACAAGTTATGGTAAGTAGCCTAACAATTGTGCATTTGTTTAACAAGTTAATGAACTGCCATTGTCCTTACCTGCTCTGATGGCACTTAATCATTTAAAACCTGGATAAACCAAACCTTCTGATGTTTTGGGAATTACTCATTGGTTGCATTCTTTTTTTTTTTTTTTTTTTTTTTTTCCCCTACATAGAATATAGTCATACCTACATAGAAAATAGTCATACCTAGACTGGTATCAGAATTCATAAAGGTCTTTGTTTATCACCATCATTTTCCCTACATGCTTGTGATTAAATTTTAACTCCTCCTGAAACAGAAAGAGCATTCAGCAAGCAGTAGAAAAAAGCTAAAGAAATGGTACTGCATCTACACTTCTTGGTGGAAATCAGGGCCCCTGAGCTCAGCAAAGAGTTCCCTGTTTTACCAAGATGAAAATTAGACTCACTGAATTTCATGTTTTGCCTTAAATGCCACCTGTGACATTCACCAGTTTTTAAATATGGAGAATCTATGTTTTTTATTGTTTTCCTGAGAAACAAAGCTTTCTATTTCCCAGAGCTTGGGAGATGGTCATTCTGTCAGCATGTTTAAATCCAATGGACAGAAAATGCCTGCAGAGAAAGAAAAATGTCAGAGTGAGCTCAGGCCTCATTAAACAACACTGTGTCCCCGAGGAAGAAATTTTTTTGGCTATGATGCCATGGAGGAGAGCATGAAACTGGGGCTCCATTCCCTTAGATCCAGCAATATGACCATACTCAAAAAAACTCTGAAAACCCCTTTCATCAGTTTTGCTCTTCAGGGAACTACGTAAAAATATAGGGGTGCCAACATAACGTCCCATGATGTGGTTGCTGCCATCATCTGGTTGTTGTTACTGTGAAGCTACAGGATTAACCTCTGTTGAAGACATTTGTAGTTTGTACTGCAACGTGCCTTTTTCTCTCTAGAAAGTTAATCTGAAATTCATTTGAGTAATTTCCATGGATTCAATCTACGATTGACCAAAAAAAGCACTGGACACTACCATATGTCTTACCAGAGACACATGATAGTCTTGTCTTATGTGTGTGTCTTGTCAGGGCAAGTAGATGCCTCTTTTGTATCTGGCTAGTCCCAGTTTATATATCTGGAATATATCTGGAAGCTGAATAAACTAAAATTAAGTAATATTGAAAAAACCCACCAACTTACCCTCAAAACTTGCTGGCAAAATAAGGGCGAGGGTGTCATTAAAGAGATCTCCATAAACCCAATTTGTACCTGCTCATGAAGGTCATTTTGTCAAGGCAAATGAGAGCAAAATAACAGTGGCAGTTTACAGAACCACCAGTCCTGTTTTCCAATATTGTAAAACACATTTAGTGATATTAGATAATATCTGGTTTGGTACCGAATCTTCTATTCCATTTTGCAGTGCACATCAGGAAATGCAAATTGAATTTACTTTTAAAAAGTGCATTTATCACTACAGAATAAAATGGTAAGTCATCCAGTAAAGAGTTGAGGGTAGATGTGTTCTTGGGATCTCTGAATTTTTTTTGAGGAATAGGGCTAATGAGTCAAGTGAAAATCAGGGAATTATCTGTAGGCTGAAAGGATTCCAGTTTCCAAGATAAAATTCTCATGAATTTACCTGTTCTAGCAAAATAACTTTAGAATAGGCCTTTTTGGGTTTTGATTTGGTTAAAAGTCAACATAATGCAAAAAAGGCAGAGCTGTGGATTCACTTTCTCCCTCTTCTAATATATAACATTTCATCCTCCTTGCAGAGATTGCAAATGCTAATTTTGGCCAGTTTTTCATGGTGGCTCTTTTAAGCTAGTTACAGCCATGGGGGTTTGTGGCTAATGTTTGGTACTGAAAGTCTGGCATACCAGCATGTTGTCTTGCCACTCTCAGGTTGAGACCGACTCTGTGATCAGCCTAAGATTAATTTCAAAGTGATACAAGGATATTTTAGTATAAATTATCTCATTTGTTAATACTCAGAACGTCCACTAGGCTTGTTGGTAAATTTCCACCTTGCAAATGCTGTGGAGATTTTCATTAACAAAATTAAGAAAAATCACATGGGAATTTATTTTTTATTAAAAATTCCAGCATTTTCTACAAAAAGGAAAGTTTATTTGCTGTATGTCAGGCATGTAGAGTCAGGTCTCCTTATTCGCAGCTGTGGAGCACTATGGGAAACACATGGCATCTCTCTGGCCAACAGCTTCAGGGGAGGCACAAACAATGAAATTAATATACTGAGTATTTTTTGAGAAGAGCAACAGGCTCTGCTTGAGTCTCAGCAGGCTGGAGATTGCTTAAGTGGGCTTCTCTGCAGGTAATTTTTGCCCTTGCATGAAAGTCTGTAAATCTTTAATGGCAGCTATGCTCCTTTGCTTTTGCAGCCCAATTATTTTTCATGTATTCGGGTGTGCCTCTTGATTCTGTGAAATGATTTACATGTGTTAGTTTAGGAAATAACACGTGGAAAGAGAAGCTTGTGCTCTGTTAGCTGAAGCATTTCTCTCTTCCCATGCAGGACAGCGTTTGCTGTTTTAAATATACCTGTAGTTCAATCCCCTGGAAAAAAAAAAGGGAGCAGGGAAGGCCATTTAATACTCTTACCACTTGCTCAACCACCTTTGAACACACATCAAAGAAGCAGTTCACGGGGGAAAGAATAACTATTTTATTTCATAGGGTAAGTTTGTAAGGGCAACGTAGTAGTCTGGTAACTGTGGCAACAAGGCAATATGTTTGCTATTTGCTTTCATGTAGATTGAAAAAAAGGAAGTAATTTGTTCTAATAAAAATGTGTTTTTTCTCTGTTGACAAAATTATGGAAATTGTGCAAACAGATTTAGAGCTGCTAAAAATGTTTTAGTGCATCATAGCACATCATAACTAGTACCTTCATGCAGTATTTTCTTAAGAAATAGTAGTTCTGGAATTTTATTGAAAAACTTAAGTGTCAATATAAATTTAAAATATTTTTCTTTTTACTGTGTAATTAAGTATTTGTTTTTAATGAATTACTCTTTAAGTTCCTAAGTAACTTCTACCTGGAAATTTAGAAGGATGCCCTGATTAACTTGCACTAGAATGCTCTAAAAGGTGAAATAATAACATTGCCCTTTTCTGCTATACTGTGAATAAATAGGACAGATTAAGGTCAAAACAATTAGCCTAAGACTGCCAAAACAAGCTTGCTAAATTTGGTCAGTTTACTCAGGTTAATTTTCAGTGCAAAGCATAGGCTTTGATTTAAGCAGTTAAAAAGAATCTGACGGCCACAAATTATAGTTCAAATCCATGCATGGCCAGATGATAAAAATAATAACATTGGCTGAAAAGTCACTGGTGTGGCTATAAGATTTGTCTCATTGTTAAGTTTTTAATAAAACCTTTCATCCATGATTATTGGCAGAAAAAGCGTGACTTAAGGTCGCTTAAGGACTTGATTATGTTTTGAAAAACATTAATTTGTCAAATGGCAGAGGCTAAGAAGTGACGGACAGAATACTTTTGATCACAAAGAATACCTCTGTACTCCCTTTATGCCAACAAATGTTTATCTTCCACCCTGTTTGGATAGCAATAAAAATAATAGTTAACTTCCAGCTAGGTATCATTTGCAGTACCCAGGTGTTAGCACCATGCTTTACTAGTCAGTATCTCCTGTACCTCATCAGGGCGTGCCCATCAGAAAATTGCTCACTGCCTTGTTTCACATTGTCAGTTTAATCAGCTAATGAGGAACACCTTGTAAACCATGCAATATAAGCGTCTTCTAAGGGCGTACCCCCCTTTACCATTTCTTTCCAGACCTGTTCATTAAGGGCAGGCTTTCCCCTGGTAGGCAGATATGCTAACACAATCTTTATTGCTTACAGCTATCTGCTAGTAAGTAGCCAATTTGGTGCAAAAAGCCCCCACGTTGTATTGTCACTGTCCCTGAACCAGAAACATCCTTGGAAATCTTGGATACTTGCTGCTGCCTGGGTTTGACCTGCTTGCAAGTGCACGCTCGTGATCTTCTAAGGTACAGAACAAAAGTACGTAAGATGCAATTTGGTTTTTCATATTATATTATCCTCCGCTGTAGCTTAGCGGGTATCAGGGAAAGTACTCGATTCATAGCGTTGTATATAGGACCAGTTTCAGATTTTTTTTTTGACTTGCGGGCTCTGCTCTCCCAAAGTTATTCTACGTTTATTTTTCAGTTGTGTTCAAGCAAAATAATCTACAAAATGCAACCTAGGCAATCCTGGTAAGATTTTCTTCTCTAGCTGCTTGGGTGAAATTTTTTAGTGTGGACCTGCTTGAGGTAAGTGCTACTGTAGTGCAGAGTAGGCAGGCAGGAGACTGAAATTATGATGCCCAGGTCTTGTTTGGTTGATATTCCTCATCTTTTGATACTGTCCTAGAAAAGGGATAAAAGTAACCAATTTAAATGCAGCTATGCAAATAACTTTTAGTGTGTATGTGTGAATGCAGCTTGTGGAGTCTGGGTGTTGTTTAAAAATGCTGTGATAGGGTAATATAGTTTCTGGCAGCTAAGCCAAACTTCGGTCTCTAATATTGATGTATTTAAGATGCAATGGGAAAAATCCAGTTATCTGTCATAACTTGTAGAGGTCTATGATAAGGAAGATAATAAGAGCAACTATAAACTTGATGCTTTCAGCTTGGAAAAAAATGCTTGTGAAACATATCTGGCTGCTGAAGAGATAGGGTGCCTAGTTTTTGGTTGTGGGTCATATAAAAAGACAACAGAATCGAACATTAGAGCTACTGAAAACTCTAACTTTTGCTTTAGTTTGAAGGTGAAAGCTTCCATTTCAGTATTCTTTCTCAATAGAATGTATGCTTTAACCTATAGTATATTGTTAATTTTACTCGAAACTATGGGATAATTCAGAATGAAATGTAACCGATCTTATAATAGGAAGATATTGTTTAAATATTTATGGTGTCTAAGTGATGTAGCTGCTTGTGAGTTTATGCTGACTTTGAAAATGAGAGGTAGTCTTAGAATTAGGATTTTTTAATATTCTTATTCCAGACCAGAAAATCTTCTAAAAATCAAATATTTTTCTTTAGTTCAGAGCTCTAAAGCCAAATCAAGATGGCCTATCTGTCAAAGACTTGGACTTTTATTTTACTAGTTTGGTTAAATATGCTCTATCTACAAGTTCCCATGCACGTACTCAATCCACCTTCAGAATAGTATTTTCACCTTTAACCTAAAGGGCAGGAAGTCATCCTCACTGCTGAGGAAAGCAGGGAGGGAGACTCCCATGCAGCACACAGAGGTGTTTGCTGTTTAGGCTCCTGCTATAGCTTGTGACCTGACTCTGAAAATCCCCATACCAGTAAATTTATCTGCTGCTCTTTCTGTCTGAAGCTAAAAATAATAAGTTTTTTGAGTGATCCTTGCCAGGAGCCAAGAAAGGACAAAGCTCCCCTGTAGCACTGTAGTAATAGCTATGGTCTGCAACAATTTCAGTGGAGTTCTCTTGGA
The DNA here is from genome assembly GCF_965231255.1 of Vanellus vanellus. Classification (NCBI taxonomy): domain Eukaryota; kingdom Metazoa; phylum Chordata; class Aves; order Charadriiformes; family Charadriidae; genus Vanellus; species Vanellus vanellus. The sequence goes on from NC_138910.1 coordinate 9,438,530, forward strand.
AGATCTATGCTGATATACTATGTGTGTTTTATCTTATTCAGAATTGAGTTGACTGGAAAGAATGAGTTCAGTGAATGTATGTTAAAACTCTTGTGTTTTGTTTTGTTTTTTTTTTTTTTTTTTTTTTTAATTCTTAAAGTATTCCTTACTTTAAGTTGAATCTAACAAAGGTCAGGGAAAAGTTGGAGGAAAGGTTTAATAAAGATTAGGGAAGTTTAAAGAACAGAATTCAGTGTTTTCAGAGATAACTGTGTTTTGTTTTTATTTGTTCATGGAAAATAAGTTTAATTCCTCTATGGACTGAGTTCACAATTGCTGGAAGACCTCCCCAAAGTCACAGTGTAAATAATACTGTAGCCAGCACTGATAGCTTTATAGGTGCATAGTAAACCAGATCAATGAGCTAAACCATTGGAAAGTAATGTGGCTGAAAAAACCGCAAATGCTGGTGCAGTGCAGGAGACCTCAGGAACCATTAGCTCATGGTGGAGCTCGGGCAGTTGGTTATGGGGACACAGCAACTGGCAACAGCAGGTTTTTGATGGAGCTTCCCATAGATTGGTCTTGGGATCAATCATGTTTAATACATTTATTAATGACCTTGGCACAGATATGAGTATGCTTATATGATTTGCTGAAGATGCAAAGCTAAGAGGGATTGTCAATAGGCTTGAGATGCCCTACAGGAAGAATTGTATAACCTTGATTATAGTAATAGAAATGAAATGAAATTCAATAGGACAAAGTGAAAGGTCCTTCCCCTGGGGGTTGATGGTAAGAACACTAGTTATCTGCTGGGAACAAATTTTGCTGTGGGATACAGGCTTTTAATGTACAGGAGGTACTGTTGAGCCTTCTTATTCTTGCAGTTGTTCTTTTTCAAGTTTATAAAGCAGTTTTGTGATAATGAAAGAGTTAATGCATGTTGTGTTTGTAATAGTTTTTCTTATGACAACTGTTAATTGTGGGGCTTCCCTGACTGGTGAGCTGTTATGTGTATATGTGTGTAAGTATGTATACAGATGGGGCAACTGACACAACCGATCTCCTTGTATTTACCTGTGAGATAGGGAAAGGAAAGAAGGAGAGATGAAACAAGGAAAGAATATTCAGCATTCATAAACTTAACCTTGATCAGCAGCTCATTTACATATTAGCTGAATATATGTTTTTTTTTTTTTCCCCTCAAGATCAGAGGGTTCCTGTAAGAGCTCGAGGAAAGCTTTGATGCTTCACTCTAATGCTCCGGTCCCCAAACCCTTCACACGCATAAACACAGGTCAGCACCGCAAGGCCCACGTAGCCTGTGGGAGTGTGGTTTGACTCACCGCCGTGGGCTCTCCGCAGGCTGCAGCGCTTCAGGGAAATGTCTCCCGGCTCCCCCGCGGTCCTTCCACCCTCCCCGGCACCTGGAGCGGCTCCTCCCGCCTGACCGTGGTGCCTCAGGGCTGTTTTTCCACATTTTTTGTTTTTTCCCCTCACTGCTGGGCAGCGTTTGGCCCTTTCCTAAGTACCTTTTCCCTGAGGTGCCGCTGATGGGAAGCTGAGCTGTGGGCTGCGGCGGGGACACTACAGAACCCGCCATTTCTGGCAGGCGGGCACCCCGCCCGCTCCTCACAGGGCTGCTGCTGCCGCCACACCAGGGAAAATGATACCAAATGCCAGGAATTTGGGTAATCCTTGGTACTGAGCGAGGTGCGTACCTTGTACCGTTTTTGGCAAACCACAAGAGGAGATAGAAAATGGCTCGTGACTGAGGCAATGCCGTCCTCCCCTCAGCTTCGAGCTGGGAAATGGCGGACAGGAGAGAGTGGCTCTGCAGCCTGTTGGGATGGCTGATCCCCTGTCAGGACATTGCTGGAGGGGAAAAGGCAAATGCAAGCCCAGCTCGTGTTCAACGGGAAAGCTCACAAAATAGGTATGTAACTAAAGTTGCAGTGGTACACTGCACGTGTTACCAAGATGGCACGTATTCAGAAGCCCCCTCCCTCCTCCTCCACCGTGAGTAATGCTCCTCTGGCTGCATGGCAGCTTTTTAGTGGACCAATCCAGCTGATAAGGTAGAGACTTTTGATCAGGGCAGGGGGCAATGGCTTTAAACTAAAAGAATGTAGATATAAGCGGGTACAAAGAAGAAATATTTCACTGTAAGGGTGGTGAGGCACTGGCCCAGGTTGCCCAGAGAAGCTGTGGCTGCCCCATCCCTGGCGGTGTTCAAGGCCAGGCTGGATGGGGCTTTGAGCAACCTGGTCTGGGGGAGGTGTCCCTGCCCAGGGCAGGGGGGCTGGAACTAGATGATCTTTAGGGTCTTCCTTCCAACTTAAACCATTCTATGATAACAACCGTGTCTGGGGAATGTTGGAGTGGTTATGCTTCAGACTTGTTTAATATATTCATTAATGGCCTTGGCATAAATATTATGAGTGTACTTATAAAATCTGCTGAAAATGCAAAACCAAGAAGCTCTAGAGGCATAAACCTGCTGGCCCAGGAGGCCTTGTTCAGTTTGGGGTGACCTGAAATTAATTTTTTTATCTTTTTTTGGTCATTGAACTGAAACTCCATTTTTCACACTGTTCTAGTAATAACAGAATTTATTTGCAACGTGCTTTCCTGCCTTTAGTGCTGCTAGCAGGGGCAGAGAGGAAAGATGAACACAAATGTTTGTCTATTTCTGGAAGAAAGCATAAGACTAAAAGAAACCAAATGGGGAGAAAGCATGTTCAGGCTAGTAAAGACTAAACACCATGGGGGGGAAAAAAACTTAAGTATTTTGCTAAAGCATTATCACAGTAGAGAATTTTCTTCAGGAGCAAAAGTCAAGTTTCATAAGTTTCTATCAAGGTGTTTAAAAACACATATGATTGTTACTGTAATAAATTCTCATATCCAGTGGAAATTTTGAAATTACTCAAGTGTAAAATTGTATGGTGTGTGTGCACTTCCTCACCCACAGTGACTATCCTGCTTCATCTGTTCTGACTGGCAATGGGGGATTACAACCAAAGCTCTGTGCTCCCTATTTGCCTAAAGGAGGTCGATGAACACATAAATACAGTATTTTGTACCAAAATAGATACAGGGATGAATAAACTCTAGATGGTGGGGGCTCCTGTTCATTCTTGAGTTTGTCTCCTTGTTGTGGTTTAGCCCTAGTTGGCAACTAGGACCACGCAACCACTCACTCGCTTCCCCTGGTTGAGATGGGGAAGAGAATTGGAAGAGTTAAAGTGAGAACTTGTGTGTTGAGATAAAGACAATTTAATAGGTACAGCAAAAGCCATGTGCACAAGCAAAGCAAAACAAGGAATTCATTCACTACTGCCTATTGGCAGGCAGGTGTTCAGCCATCTCCAGGAAAGCTGGGCTCTATCATGCATAACGATTACTTGGGAAGACAAATGCTGTAACTCTGAACATCTTCCCCCTTGCTGCTTCTTCCCCCATATTTATATAGTGATGTCACATGATATGGAATAGCCCTTTGGTCCGCTGGGGTCAGCTGTCCCAGCTGTGTCTCCTCCCAACTTTTTGTGCACTCCCAGCCTACTCACTGGCAGGGTGGGGTGAGGAGCAGAAAAGGCCTTGATTGCTTAGCAACAACTAAAAACATTAGTGTGTTATCAACATTATTCTCATCCCAAATCCAAAGCATGGCACTGTACCAGCTGCTAGTAAGACAGTCAGCTCTGTCCCAGCTGGAACCATGACACTCCTTCAGCATTCCAGGATACACTTGGCCACTTAGACATGGTAGGTGAACAATAAAGTGCTGATTTATTTTGAAAATCTTGTCATGAATGGCAGCGTACAAAGGAAGGGTTTGCTTCTGGCAGGTATTTGGATCCCTATGAGGTGTTTTAACTTTTTGCAGTGTTTTGACCGCTGCAGGTAGGAATCAGCTGAGCAGATGTAAACCCCAAAGGGGTAGAGAGAGAAGTGAGAGTGTAATGAGGGAAAGGGCAGGGAGGTTCAGAAGTAACCTCTGTAGCAGGGTTATATTCATGCTGAGGTGTTGACCTGTTCTTTTAGTAAGTGTGCTTATCAGTGTGATCATGGGCATGGTGTGGAAGGTCTGGTTGGGGTTGTAGCATAATTGATGGCTCTGGGTTTGGCTTTCAGCATACTGGCTCTGCAGTCACCTGAGCTAGCAAGTAGGATATATTTTGCTGGACTACTCTAGGATCAGCAGAGGTTGCCCATGTTGGCTGCCATGATAAGCAGGACTAAGGGAGCACCCTAAGATAGTATTATAGCCTTTATGGCACTTCCACTTTAAAAGAAAAAAAGAACCTTACCAAGGGGAAGGCTTCAGTACTGTGTAACAGATGTGCTTTGGTAAGTGTGGGAGTGTATCTGATGGCTTTCAAGGTCATTTTTCTTTATTGTACATTTTTAGCAGCTGTGTAACAATTATTGAATAATGGATATCTGCTTCCTCTAGAGTATGCAGAATTGATTTTTTTGGTGAATTACTGATTGGATTGATTTTATGCTTAAGACAGGATTGAACAATTAAGTGTGTAAGTTACTTTGATCTCTCAGATACTTTGCTTGATCTACTGTGGCAAGCTAAAGCTTTAAGCATATATATCATGACAATTACAGTATCTAGAAATGGAAAAGGCCTCTTAACTCCTCTAGTCCTTCTCCTGACTGGACAGGAATTTTGCTGCTATGTGTTTATTACTAGTTCCTCACCCCTCCCCCCCCCCCCCCCCCCCCGACTTAACTTGTTAAGGGATGTGATTTCTTTTTTCTACTCTCAGTAGATTTTTTTATTTTTTTTACAAGATACAAGTAGGTGGTCTATATGAAGTACTTAAGTGAAAATTTCACTGGAGTTATATCTGCTTCCCTTGGGATTAAACTTCATCTTTAGTCAGGATGTTTTTCCTGATATTCAGATTCGAGTCTGTTATAGTTTTGTTTGTTGCATTTTAGGTACTCTGAGAGGAAGGTGGAGGGTGGGTGGGTGTCCCTGACAGTTGTTACTGTTAGTGGGATGGAGAGCTTGTTAATAGGTTGGAAAAGAATTAGACAGATGTTAAAGCAAAAGACAAGAAACTTGAATCTGTAGAAAGATGAGGAGGGATTCACAATAGATTTGTCGTAGTGTAAAGAGTACTCAAGTAGCTGTATTTTCTGTGTTTTCATGAAAAGGGACAGGAGGTGGCCTCCTAGGGTGCAGTATCCTACATTTTCAGGGTGGATTTTTCACTTGTTTTTGTATGAGTAAGTAGACAGCCTTCTGTTCTGAATAAGTTGCTAAATACTTCTGTATTTACCTTTTGGACTCTTCTTTCTCTCTTGCAGATACTTGCACAATCATGGTGTTGTATTGTATTATTGATAGCACCCTAACATCCAGTCGCTTTTTTGCCCTCAGTCTATCCTTCCTCCATGGTATTTATATACCATTACTGCAATATCCAAACACCTCACAGTCTTTATTGCTTTATCCAATTCCCATATGAATCAGGCAAATGCAGTTATTCTCATTTGGGAAGTATATGTCTGAGGCACTTGAAAACTAAAGGCCATAAACTGAAAGACATTTAGGCACCTAAATGTGTAAAGTGCCTAATGTGATTTTTCTAAAGCATCCAAATACATTAAGCATCTAACTCCTGCTGACTGCGATGGAAGTTAAGTACCTAACTCATCCGAATGTTGTAGAAAAATGTGGATCATTGCCAATCTGTCTCTCTTCATTTTTAGTTAGATAAATAGTTGAAAATACAAGTCTAGATGACTTGCTCTATGCTACACAGGGAGACCCCCAACTGATAATCTATTACATTAACATTTTTTTCTCCAGCTTTTCAGTTTTATATCAATTGGTTATTCTACTTATAAGATCATTTGTAATACTTTATCCTGAAATATTAAAAACATGGTACTTTAGCTATCAAGTTTCTTAGCAATTCAGCATCAGTACCACACTTGGATTGAATCATATTTAGATTATATTGCTCCTAAACCAGCTATTTTCTTAATGGCATTTATCAAAGCATTTTTGAAGTTGTTATGTCTAAATGCAGAGTATAGTTATTCAGTTAGTAGTTGAGTAGGTAGGAAGGAGATTGTGTACTGACACTTAGGTTTCTGGATAAAAGCTGTTTCATATTTCTGTTTTTAAAATTTTAATGGTATTTGATAAAGTGATAAAATATTACAGCTGCATTTTACCCTCCTGAATTAAATCACTTAAGTCTGGGACATCGCGTTATTGCGTCTTTATTGCAAGGTTTCTGGAAGCCTCCAGAGAGCCACAGGTGTGAGATGCATCTGGAGGCTCTGTGAAGCTCCTGGCAGGGGCCCCTGTGCACTCCAGCAGCTGCTCCATGCGCGTTTCAGACATCCTCCATAAAGGACATTTCCTTCCTTATGTAACCATCCTCCTGCCTCGAGGCAGAGCAGGAATAAGAAGCAGAGCCAGACCCTGGGCACATCTGTTCTCTGCTCTGTGCCTTGCGTTTTGGAGGTTGATGTCTGACCCCGCTGGACCAGCTCACCCTACTGTGTGCATTCAACCCCCAAAACCCATGGCTGTAACAACTCAATGCCTGGCACTGGCCTCCTGCTATCATCTCCATGGTGCACGGCCTCTGTTTTAGACAAATATCAGTCTTGGGCCTTAACCTTCACCCCATGTGTGCCCCCAGAGCAATTAAAAAGCACCTGGCAAAGACCAGCCTGACTTCTAGCTGTGCCTGGGATATCCTGAAATGAGGCATTTAGCTGTGCCTGAATCATGGCTAGGCTATCAGAGCTTGGGGTGAGGGCTCTGGGCAGAAAAGGGACAGGGTCAGGGAATGGCACTGGCACTTGCTTTCTCGAAATTGCCCCCAGGAAACTGCTGGATTGAGTTTCTGCAGTAGTATTTATAAAACATTAAAGGTATAAAGTATCAGACATGTTAAGCTGCAAAGGCCTCAACTTCAGGTGGTTATAGGGCTAAAAAGCAGTTACAGGTGTTAAATCAGTACCACTTAATAGTAATTTTACTTTAGACTGAACTCCAGCATCTGGTGGCTTGGAAGCAGGCAGCTATATCTGTCCCCTGGCCAGCTGTGGATACTGGCCTCTGCCTACCCAGTAGGGCTTGTTTGGTGCTGGATTTCTGATCTACTACAAAGATAATGCAATTAAGTTACCTGCATGTCTAATACTGTAGTTGCCTTTGTTAAAAAAAAAAAAAAAAAGTGTTCTCTTGAAATGAGAGATTCCTGAGTGTGTTCTGATTTGTGTTAGTCATCCATATTCAAACATTTAAAAAAATTTTTTTCTTCTTCTGTGTCACACTGTGGAAAGGACTTGCACTGAGAGATTAATATTAAAGGAGCTTCAACTTGCTAAAAGAAGCACCAAGTCACTTTATCAAGCAATAATTTGGTTTCCAAGTGGCTAAAACATGATCGAAGTCAAAATAATTTATATCAGCAAGCAACGCTGCTGCAATTGAATTCATATCTATTTATAGCCTACAGCATTAAAATTACAGTTAAACCCCCCACACTTTCTTTCAATGAAATAATTGCTCATCTTCCACTTTCAAATGAATAGAATATCATTGTATTTATTTTACTAAGAAAATTTCTTTCTACGCTACTGGAAGTAGTTACCACTACTTATTTTAGTCACCTATAGGACTTGATTAAAAAAAAATAAATAAAAATCCAACCTTAAAATGAATTTTATAGGTAGCCCCTTCATATTGAACTGAAATCACACTTTGACTTGAAATAGCTAAAATCTACTCTGGCAGTGGATTGTTTTCATAGTTTTATGTGGATAGAATTTAGGAATTTTCTTAAATGACTGAATAACTTTCATGTCTTCTACTGCTGGAACAAAACTGAATATATGTCTTAGACAAATTCTTAAAATAGGCTATTTCTGAAATAAAAAAATGAAGAAAATCCAAACTGTAAAAACGGACTGTGCCTGCTGGTGGCAGTACAGTGCAATTCAGCTTTTCTGTCTACTGGAGGGCATATGACTAACTCAAGTGAGTAATAGATTACGCAGAGTATGTTTTGCTGCATGAAACTCTGATTTTTCTCAATTCTGAAAGCAATTGGCACCACTTCCAATAGATAAATAAACTCAAAATTTTATCGTAGAATTGTAGAGAAGGAAGACCTTAAAGATCATCTAGTTCCAGCCCCCTTGCCCTGGCCAGGGTTGCCTTCCACTAGACCAGGTTGCTCAAAGCCCCATCCAACCTGGCCTTGAACACCACCAGGGATGGGGCATCCACAACTTCCCTGGGCAACCTGTGCCAGCATCTCACCCCTCTCACAATAAAGAGTTTCTTCCTAATAGCTAATCTAAATCTACCCTCTTCTAGTTTACAACTGTTACCCCTCGTCCTATCACTATACTCCCAGACAGAGTCCCTTCCTCATCTTTCCTGTAGGCCCCTTTTAAGTACTGGAAGGGGCTATAAGGTCTCCCCGGAGCCTTCTCTTCTCCAGGCTGAACAACCCCAACTGTCTCAGCGTGTCTTCATAGGATAGGCACTCCAGCCCTCTGGTCATCTTTGTGGCCCTCCTCTGGACCTGCTCCAACATGTCCATGTCCTTATGTTGGAGGCTGCAAAGCTGGATGCAGTACTCCAGGTGAGGTCTCATGAGGACAGAGTAAAGGGGCAGAACCACCTGCCTCGACCTGCTGGCCACACTTCTGATGCAGCCCAGGATGTGGTTAGCTTTCTGGGCTGCAAGTGCACATTGCTGGCTCGTGCCGGGTTTCTCATAAACCAACACCCCCAAGTCCTTCTCCTCAGGGCTACTCTCAATCCGTTCTCTGCCCAGCCTATATTTGTGCTTGGGATTGCCCTGACCCATGTGCAGGACTTTGCACTTGGCCTTGTTGAACTTCATGAGATTTGCACAGGCTCACCTCTCCAGCCTGTTCAGGTCCCTCTGGATGGCATCCCTTCCCTCCAGTGTGTTGACTGCTCCACACAGCTTGGTGTTGTTGGGAAACTTGCTGAGGGTGCCTTCAATCCCATTGTTCATGTTGCTGACAAAGATGTTAAACAGCACCATTTCCAGTACTGACCCCTGAGGAATGCCACTCGTCACTGGTTGCCACTTGGATGTTGAGCTGTTGACTGCAACTCTGTATGCGACCATCCAGCCAGTTCCTTATCCACCAAGTGGTCCATCTGTCAAATCCATGTCTCCAATTTGGAGACAAAGATGTTGTGTGGGCCAGTGTCAAATGCTTTGCACAAATCCAGCTAGATGATGTGAGTTGCTCTTCCCTTATCCACCGCTACTGGCTTTCATATTTAATGGTATTTTAATGAGTATAAAGATGAAAACATCATTCTTCTGTCTTTTAGAATTCAAGTCTGTTTTTATTGTAAAATATGGCATATGCATGTGATATCATGATATATTTAATGTGTCTTGGCTCTGTATGTTGCTGGAAATCAATGCCAATGATGCTGAGACGGTTACAAATATTTAGCTGCAGCTTTTACTCTGACATAACCCAGAACAACCCCATACCTCTCCCAGAGGAGGGAGGGTCTGTGTGGTCATCCAGGAAGACCAGGGCATGGTTTGGCAGAAGACTGGTCTGTCAAAAAAGCGCAAATTTCTGCTGGGGTGGGAGAAGGAGAGGGGAGAGATGTCTCTTAGCAGCAGTGGAAGAGTTGTTTTCTACGGTGAAAGGCTGATGCCACTGGCCATGCCATGGAATGGTTTTTAGGAATGAAACGAGACTCATACTTTGAAGTGCCGGTGGATCCTATCTTTTCCCACTGACTGTAGATTAAGCCTTTTGCAGGTTCAATCCAGGTTTTCAAATATCCTTCTGGAAGTCCATGGAGACTTACAGATACTCAGGCAGATACAAGAAGGCTGGAGCAGAGGGAATTTCATGTGCCTGTCATTTTCATAATATTTTACAGGAGGAAACCTGCCATCGGCATGCAGTGTAGCTGCTTTTTTCCCCAAGCACATTTCACAGCATTGTTCCTGTGTTATGTTCACACAATACTGCACCAGGTACCAAAAGACAGTGCCCATTTCTGTAGGTTGTTTTCTATCATCAAAGAATCTATGCTTAAAATAGAGACCAAGAGAGATTACTGAGGTAGGTGCAGCCTCTCTGCTTTTACCTCCTCTTGGCATGAAGTCTGGTTTGAGTTACATTTTGATGTCTTCTGATTTGCCTGAAGCCTTTCTAAAGCAAGTAGAAATACTAAGTTATAGCAGCTGTTGTTTAGCATTTACCATAAACGGCATCATACTGTAATATCCAAGGTAATGACAGTGTTTCTGGTTTTGGTAGAGTGCAAGGTCTCTAACTGCTCCTGAAGCCTCCGATGCAAAGAGCTGTTTTGCTGTACTGATCTTACTTTTCCTGCCCTTTAATTCTTTTATAAATTCTTTTATAGTTGAATAGTCTGTAAGTCATGAAGAGATGAGGTTCCTACTTAATTGTACAATGAAAAGATTGTGCTGGGCAATAGCTGGGAGGCTCACAGCAAATGTGGAAAAGTATGCACGAAGAGCTTGCTTTGGAAAGTACTTCAAATTTAGAATTTCACTTTTGTAGTAGAGGTGTGTTAAATAGCTAAAATTTCTTTTTCTTTTCATTTGTTCTTCTTTCTCTGAATATAAAACTGTAATTCCACTCCTAGTGGCTAAAACTTACTTTTCTGGAGATTACGAAGTTGTTTGAAATAACTGTTGCCTGTCATCTACAAACACTTTATATTTTCTGTTCCCCATTTTCCAAAGTAGGCAATGTTTCTAAAGTCAAACTGCATAAAGTATACATAAATGAAGAGGACTCCCAAAATATATTTACCCTGTTAAATATTAAGATTTTTCCACTAATTCAGAAGATCTTTAATTTTATTCATAGGAAACTTAACACGAAAAGACTGGCAATGTGGTTTTTTTTCTTGAATTTTGTGGCAGGCTTTATCTGTTCATATCTTTTCTGATATACTGTAAGTAAAGCAACAGGAAAACATTGTTCTATGAAAGTAAGTTGCACACGTGGCTGTGTAACCATGGCAGATGAACACTAAAATTTGACTTTCTCAACTATTCAGAACTATTTGGAAATAAGTCAAGACTATTTCTTGTGGAAGAACATACAGGTAGGGGAGACAGTGTTTTTTTTTTTGTTTGGTTGGTTTTTTTTTAATGCCATCCTTAACTGAGGTTTTCAGCTGAGAGGTGTGCTTTGAAACAGCAGTTATTTATGAGGCATAGCTGATGTGGTAGAAGTTTGACTTCTCTAGTCATGACTTCAGTTGTTGGAGGTAGCTAAGATTGTGATCACCACACCTATAATGACATTTTTTTCCAGAGCAAGTTTTCAATTATGTTTTAATAGTCCCTGTTTGAAAAAGTAAAGCCTTCCGTATCTAAGATATATCATGCTCTGGGGATGGGAAGTACTTGCTACTCTTCAACTTATCAAAGTTGGTTAAATGCTTTGTTTGTAGAATTACTATGGCTGCTCAGCCATGCCTCTTATCTACTTGTCTTGAAAAGAGGAACAAGAAAAGAGCTATTTTTTTCTTGGGAGCGCATCACTCAGTTTTTCAGTGTGGCAGCTAATGCAGACAATGAGATAGTTGTCTTGTGGAAAAATGGTTCAATGCATTCTGGTGAGAGGTGCTGGACCAGGTTTGGTAATTAACTGCTGTTAAGGAGTATTTTTGCCTGGCTGGGGCTCCTGTTGTATCAGTAAGTGAAGAGGTGCAAAGGTCCACTTTGTTGTTAGCGGTCCTCACCTGTCTCTTAGTTTGTCTCATGTATTTGTCAGAATCCAGATGGATTTTTTTCTCAACTTGATTTATATCAGTTAAATTATGAAACATACTGACAGTGGAGGCAAAAAAGCATTCAGAAGTTACTATTTTAAGTTAAAAAATATATATGCATTTCTTATTCTGTGACAGCAGTGTTGTCATAAGCTGACTGAACTCCTCAGAGGAGCAAAAGCTGCAGGGTGGCTGCTAATGCAGCTTCCTTGAAAGGCTGTTGGAATGTCCTGACCTGTGGGATATCCTGTCTGGTTTTGGAGCAGGTGCAAAAAAAACCCCAACAAACAAACTTGGAAAGGGAAAACCAAAAACTACTTCATGTGACTGTTTTGGAGAGTCTCTGTGTTCCCTGAAATTGAGAGGACAACAGGTTTGTCTCAGTATTTCTGAGTAAATAAAACCCACCCAGTTGTTTGCATTTCTTTAGCAGATTTGTCCTGTTACATCACAAAATGCTTTTAAGCTATGTTTATATGTGGTGTGAAAATTACTGTCACTTACATTGCACTTAAGTCTTTTTTGAAGATTAACTTTTCCAAATCTCAGCAGAGTAACTTGAAGGTCGTAGAAATCTCAGATCAGATTGGGAAATATTCTTAGTGTTTCTGGAAGGTGAGGTAGTGAGGGGCACGTTCCCATTCACACTTTCCTTTTGTGGGTGTGGTTAGATTGAGAGGCAGCCTGAATATTTGCAGCTCCATCTAATTGTGAGAACATCAATTAGAGTAGGAGAATTTCCACATGTGTCAGCAACAGGCTCTGCCATTGCAAAAATATAACTGTAGATATTGCCTTTGACATTCGATGCAATGGCTGTTGCTGTGATGCAGAGTCTTTTCTTCCCACTTATATTACTGGATTTTGGTTCAGAGAGTCAGGACCTTCTCTACTTAAAAGTCTACCTTTCTTTGTGAATGATCAGAAATAATCCCATTCTTCCATGTGCGTCTAATACTATGGCAGTAGTCTTGCCTGGCATGTTGGGTCTTTCCCTGCAACATCTAGAGTTAGATTTGTACTTCAGATGCAATAAATCAGGCTCTCTATCCATAACCTAAGTTATGAAGCATACATCAAAGTTTGTTTTCTGTTTTGCAAAGCCTTTTTGCTTTTTTTAATGTTTCTTCTCACTATACATTTTCTGTTCCTGCTGGTTGTATCTTGCCAGCTCTCAATAAGCTGGCCACATACATGCTTTTCACCACATCACATCATCACATCTGTTTTCGTCTTGTCTTCACTTGAAGTATTTTATCTGCTATATTCATCTCCTGCTTGAATTCTTCAGAGGTTTGAACGACTGTACAGCCCTCACTTCATTTCTAGAATGACATTTCTTTGGCCAACCTTTCAGATCTGTTTTGCCTGTCTTAGATAGGATGGAGGGCTATCCCTTCCCCACAGTACATGCTGGTTTGTTTTTTTTTTTTTCACCTCCAAAGGCAGTTAACTCATCTCCTTCCTGTAGTTGTCACAGATCATGTCCAGGTGAAACCTTATGTATAGAAATTATAGCTTTGACTGCAGCTAAAATCACGTGGTGTTATCAGCACATTGTGTTCATGGGAAGTTGCAGTAAAGGAAAATGACAGATTTCTAGTGACCGGAGTCATAAAATAGCATTCCTGATGGCAAATATTTGTGCGAGTCTTCTTTCGGCTGTGGGTTTTTGTAGTCTTCCTGGGAATACACCAGAATTTGTGGAGAATGAATGAAGTTTATTGCTATGAGAAATACTGACAAGGAAAAAAAATATCTGGCCATTTTTTTTCTTGATTTTTAAAATTGGATCTTGAGGGAGCTTAGTAAAAATTATGAAATACTGAGGTAACTGTACTACGTTGTGAAGCCAATTCATGTAGAGCATCCCAAACCTGAAGGTGCTGTTCCTTAGCTTTGTCCTTCTGATTTCATGTTGATATGACCCTTTGTAATTCTTGCAGGAGAGGTGATGGTGCTGTTGCTGTTTTTTGCTCTTTTGGCAATATTTGTCCCATGGAGATCCCCACTTGTACCCTCCTTTTCTTCCACTTCTGTTTATATTCCCTCATTGGTGGGTCACGGGTTGACAAGAAGTTGACCATGAGCCAGCAATGTGCCCTTGTGGCCAAGAAGGCTAATGGTCTCCTGGGATGCATGAAAAAGAGCGTGGCCAGCAGGTCGAGGGAGGTCGTTCTCTACTCTTGCCTGGTGAGGCCACATCTGGAGTATTGTGTCCAATTCTAGGCTCCCCAGTTCAAGAAAGACAGGGAACTACTGGAGAAAGTCCAGCGGAGGGCAACGAAGATGATGAGGGAATGGAGCACCTCTTTTTTGAGGAAAGGCTGAGACATGGGTCTGTTTAGCCTGGAGAAGACTGAGAGGGGATCTCATCAATGTTTATAAGTATCTAAAGGACAGTTCTCAAGAGGATGGGGCCAGACTCTTTTCAGTGGTGCCTAGCGACAGGACAAGGGGCACTGGGCACAAACTGGAACACAGGAAATTCCATCTGAACGCAAAGGAAAATTTCATTACTTTCAGCTCTCAGAGAGGATTCTCCTTCTCTGAAGATATTCAAACCCTGCCTGGATGCGTTCCTGTCCAACCTGCTCTAGGTGAACCTGCTTTGGCAGGGAAATTGGACTAAATGATCTCCAAAGGGTCCCTTTCAACCCCTACCATTCTGTGACTTCATCTTTCTTTTCCGTATTTCTCTTCCCCCCCTTATTCCATCAATCCCTTCCTAATGCTCCTTATAACCTCATGTCACTTCTGGCAAGTGGTGTCCCACATGTCCTTGTGCATGTCTCCTCTATGTGGCTTAGGCGTCCCTTTTTCCCCACTTGCTCTATGGCGTTATCAGCAAGATGAAGGTGGCTTTCTGGAAACCTATTTCAGACATCCTAATAATGTTGATGTGAAGTTTTTCAGACAAGAAAGCAGAAGGCAAAACAAGGGCATGGTCATTTAAATGGAAATGCTGAATAAGTAGCGAGTTGGAGAAATGAGGTTTAAAGTGCTGCTGTTAATTTGAATGCCTCTTTACCTTGATGTACAAAAATTTATTTAGAAGCAACTGTTTGAAGATGCATGTAATATTTAATGATATGCATTTAGTCCTTGTGAAAGTTAATTATCAGAGCAGCCATTATAGCCAAGAACAACATATGTTTCCTCTGGAGTGCCTTTCTGAACTTGTCTAAACATTTTTATTCTTGGAAAGTCATGCTGGAAAGTCTGTGATGTCTCCAGAGAACTGTTGGCTAATCTTCCCTGGCTCACAAGGTACCCACTGCTGTTGGGTGTGCATTATTAGGGTTTATCACCTTCATCTCTATGGGCCCACTTTCTTCTTCCTTTCTCAATTTGGCACTTGAGTAATGTGATTTAGTAATTATCCTTGTTAGTATCCGAAGACAATCACATTATTTTTGGTGCCAGAATGGTTCCTATCTGAGCTTTAGGTATTTTTACTTTTTGCTGATACTTTACTTCCTTGATGTGCAGTGTGCTATTTCAGATAAAAACAAGAGAAACAGTTTATTTTCAAGGAAAATGGTCTAATGGTTGCACTGGTCCATGCTGTCACTTACGAATGCCTGAAAGTAGATGCATCCCAGTCCTAAGCATGACGAAGTGCTCCCTAGGCACAGAGGTGTGATGTGGAGTTTCTAGGAGTAACTTGCCGTATTGGTACTGGAAAAATAATATCACCCCAAATCAAACAATATTAGCTTGCAGTCAGGCCAGCGAATACATGCTGAGTATTTAGGTCTTTTTTATGACTTTTTCAGGGGCGGGGGGGAAAGCATGCTAGTAAATAGATTTTACAACCCCTTTTCTGTGGGGTTGTAATCATCTATGGAGACGTGGCAGGCCTACAAGTTTCTGTTGAACTCCTGAGGCAACATAGTTCTTTCTAACAAACTTCATTATTTGTCTAGAGCCTCATTAGTTTCATCCTTATTACAATCTAAAGGATTTTTTTTCCCACAAAAGTGACCCTCTGGGATAACTATGAAGTGGAAAAGGCCTCACAAGTTTGAGATTACGAAGCCGTCACAGTAGTTTTGGAGGAAAGAAATCCAGTCTTTACTTACAGTGACTGAACTGTAAATGTACTACTAAAGGACAGTTTTCTTTAGGAATTAATTTCTTTAGAAACTCTCAGATTCAGAGCCTATTATACAGACTTTTAATGGTGGCTATTTTTACCTTCTGAATGAGAATCTGTTTGTAAATGAAATTTGGTTGCCAGTTGCTGGCAGCAGTGCACTCCTGTTGAAATGTTTCCTGGGAAGTTACGCTCTTTCAGCAGTCTCTGCAGTTACTTGCACTAGTCCAGTCCAATGAGATGTTCTGAATTTAATTTGATCAAATATTTGTTTTTAATATAACATTTAGATTTGGGAAGTAAATGAAGCTTCTATAGATATGCACTGTTGAAGGATGTTGTTATTTATTCAGTTTATAAATCAGCCCTGTTTTGTGCTGCTGAATGTAATCCAAACATTGGCAAAGAAAAATAATGGTAACATACATCATTGCTGCATAATTTTAAGGCATTTTATAGCCTGGAAAATGTGGCGGATTCTATAAAAGTGACAAATGACACAACACTGTAATAAATAGCCATAGTTTATGCATTGTGAATTGGAGTTTAGATTCAAATGGAAATTTTTTTCAGCAGATTCGATATGAATTCAATCTCACAACCTCTCTACACAAATTATTATGATATCTATATATTTTTCTGTATTCTAATCAACGATGGTATGCACATTCTATTTAATATAAATACAGTAAAACTTATTTGTATTTAAAAGGTATATGAAACCAGTTACTATGACTATAATACATTGAAATATATCTTACATGCGTATCTCTCCAACAATAGAACAAACTGTTTTGACTGAATTCATGACTGCTTCATTGTCTGTTTGGAATGCTTGGCTCTTATTGAGTTTGTTAGTGAATGACTCAGGTATGTGCTGCATCTTTATCGTGGTAATTAAATCCATTTTAGTGGAAAAAATTCTGTTTCCACTTTCACATAACAGAATATAAATATTTACAAGAATAAAGTTGTTTGACACTCTTAAACTTATTAAAATGTAGGATAACTCTTGGAAAACAATGTCCCAGTGGTAGTCTTATTAATATTGGACAGCTGGATTGCAGTTAGAGTATTTGTGGTTGATTTTTTCTTTTTATTAAATGAAAAAGCATTGGTAAGTATTTTTTTTTGGCTCCAAAGAATTGTTAGGAGGTAGAAAACTGAGAACCAATATTAGACTTGATACCTCATGGCTAATTAAGCAATGTAATCAGTAATCATAAGGCTCAAATAAAATCTGTGGGCTTTGCTAAATTATTCCATGAGTAGCTTGACTTACAGAATATCAACTAATTATAGTACGTATGGAATATTTTCATGACTGCATAGTTCTTCCCAAATGAAAAGTAAACTTTGGCTGCAATTATATTACTGTTTACCAGACTAGAACAGATTCTACTAAGCCTTGATCAAAATTAACTTCTAATGGTGCATCACACTCAGGATTAAAACTTCACCGCTGTGGCTGAATCAGCTTGAGTTGGTGTTAGTGGAACAAAAGTATTTCAAGTGGGCTCCATTTAAGGGAAATATGGCAAGTCCACGTAATGCTGATATGCTCCATGACAAACAGGAAAAATACACCATACTAAAAGAAAATAGTTTCTAATCATATCAGTTAAACCAGTATGGCTGGGTCACAACTGAGGGCTGTGCTGCCATCCAGAGAGACTTGGACAGGCTGGAGATTTGGGCAGGGAATAACTTAATGAAATACAACAAGGGAAAGTGTAGGGTCCTACATCTGGGCAGAAACAACCCCAGGTTCCAGTATAGGATGGGGAGCTACCTGTTAGAGAGCAGTGTAGAGGAAAGGGACCTGGGGGTCCTGGTGGACAGCAGGATGACCATGAGCCAGCACTGTGCCCTTGTGGCCAAGAAGGCCAATGGCATCCTGGGCTGTATTAGAAGGGGGGTGGTTAGCAGATCGAGAGAGGTCCTCCTTCCCCTCTACTCTGCCCTGGTGAGACCGCATCTGGAATATTGTGTCCAGTTCTGGGCCCCTCAGTTCAAGAAGGACAGAGAGCTGCTGGAGAGAGTCCAGCGTAGGGCAACTAAGATGATTAAGGGAGTGGAGCATCTCCCTTATGAGGAAAGACTGAGGGAGCTGGGTCTCTTTAGTTTGGAGAAGAGGAGACTGAGGGGTGATCTTATTAGCGTTTATAAATATATAAAGGGGGAATGTCATGAGGATGGAGCCAGGCTCTTCTCAGTAGCAACCAATGATAGGACAAGGGGTAATGGATTCAAGCTGGAACACAAGAGGTTCCACTTAAATTTGAGAAGAAACTTCTTCTCAGTGAGGGTGACAGAGCACTGGAACAGGCTGCCCAGGGAGGTTGTGGAGTCTCCTTCTCTGGAGACATTCAAAACTCACCTGGACGCCTTCCTGTGCAACCTCATCTAGGTGTTCCTGCTCCGACAGGGGGATTGGACTAGATGATCTTTTGAGGTCCCTTCCAATCCCTAGCATACTGTGATACAACCCATTGCAAGACTCTGCAATGTAAAGTATCTGAAAATTAGATAAACTCTTTGGAGAATGTTTTGCATAGAAGTTGTCATAACAGGCTCAGCTGTACCAGATCTAATAGGGTGTTCTGCTGGCACCTGTTTTGAGCAACACCACAGTCAAGAGAAAGGTACAAATAATCCTGTTACAGGAACCGTCAACTTGCCTTTGGAAAACTGGTCCCATCTCCCAGAGGTTACCTTAAACTATGAATCCTTAGTGGTTGCAAACTTCAAAATTTTCATTAAATCCTTAGTTGTAGTTCTAGGTGTTTCAGAACTGCTCTAAGAAAACCAACCCCACGTAGGCCGCACAAAATTACATTTATGCATTGAGGAATTCAGTTGAGGAAGAGATCCAGTATCAACAAAATAATTAATCATATGGACTGGAGAAGTAATATTTTGGATGAAGTAGTAAAATTAACAGTGAAATGACTGAGAAAATCGATCAGAATGTTTAAAGTCTGCCTTTTAAATGTTTGTAAATTAAGCACATGTGCAACTAGTGGTGTGTTTTTAAGAATTTTTGGGTTTACTGTAGCATATATAAATATGGGGAAATTGCCAAAGGGTAAAAAAGATGTGTAAATCAGGTTATTGGAGGATGTAAGGAATAAATGATCAAAACAAAATGCAATCTGCAAAAGAATGGTAAGTAACATACTGGAGAGCACAACATTAATATGAATTTCTCTTCTACTAGTGCTCTGTATCTTAGAAAGCTTGAAGTAGCACAATGCTCTGTGAAGAAGGCTACAATAGGCTTTCAGTCTAGTAGCGTTTAGAAGCTAGTAAGCGTACTATAAAGATGTAAAGCTTCCTGTGATTTGAATACATAAATCCCTAAGGACATGCTATTCCAAGTTTTGTGACCATTTAAGCTCCAGGTCAGTAAACCACTTGAACTTGTGCTTCATTCAGTTTAAGAGGGCTTATTTGAATATAAGTAGAGCACTTTGACTCAAGGCAGAGTATGTGCTGAAATGTTCTTTGAAATCAATTCATTTGTTTGACTTCAAATTGCCATAATTTGACTTTTTTTTTTTTTTTTTTCATTTAAAGGCAGTGCAGCTCTGCACTTTGAGTGCTCAGAGAATCAGTTTCTAAGCAGAAGTATCCAACCCATGTAATAGTGTCCAATGCTTCCCTGATCTAGGAAGGTGAAAACAGTACCTAAAGCAGAATCCTTTGGACTTGAAACTTCAGAAGGTGTTAAAGTATATTTTTGACTCAAGCGTATGTTTGACCTATTGCACTTATTCTAGAATGCCAAAACACCAATAATTTTATTTTTTAACTGTCCGTGATGACCATAAACAGACACTAAAAATGTCAATAAATATATTGACTCTAAATGGCCGATTAAAAAGTGCTGTAGAAACGGCACGTTTCTTCATGTAAATAACTTGACAGATTATTTAACCAATAATCTCCAGTCTTCAGAGCCATCTGATGTGGTGTAAATCTGTGGCTTTGCACGCTGTTTCCTGGCCGTCCTGAAGTTGGATTTCAGAGCTGATTGAGGATGGTAAAGCCCTGCCGCATCTGCAGGAGGGCTCTGGCTCTGCTGCCATCTGCTAATGCTGGTAGCCGGTGCTGCTTCACAGTTGGAGACAAAACTGCAAAAACAACCCAGTTAACAGAGCAACAGTGATTTTTTTTTTTTTTTTTTTCTTAAGCTTTTATGGTAACAGTGTTGAACACTATAGTACATCTATATTATGTATTTAGATGTTCTTTTTGCATACCATTTTTCTCTCTTGAAAAGCAATATGTTTCTAGGTAGATCCTAATGGTTTTGCTTACTCTATCTAAACATGGAAAGATGACCTCAGTCCAGAAGCAGTTGGGAGATTTGCATTTTTAGAGTATTTCATGCTGCATTTCTACAGCTAAGAGGCAAAAAGGAGCTATGTATATTGTGTTCCTCCTCATATTACCAGCAGAAAGTAGTGTAAAACGATGCATCCTGAAAGTCCAATGTTTTTTTGTGATATGTGCAACTGCAATGCTGAGGTGCTTATATCTTCTTTTATGTTTTTGAAGATTTATTGCAAAATAAATTCATGTGGGTTGAGAGTTAAAGATACCTTTTATTCCTGTAGCTCCAAGTAGTCAGTGAAATGAAAGTTCATTCATGGTGAACTTAGTTGAACACTTAGCTTTTTTTCCAAGAGGCTTGCTTAGTGTAAAGTAAGCCATTTTAGACTGTGAGTGTGTAGTTGTTCATTAAGTATGAAAAAACAGCATCTTCAAATGTTGACATTACAGGGTTCTTATGAAGTAAAAGGAAATTCACCCTGCTGCTCTGTTGCTTATACACTCATAATTTGTCTTGAATAAATGATCAAATGTATTTAAATATGTAATGAATTATTTTGCTTTAAAAAAGTCTTCATGGAATTATTAGCTGCTTTTATTTTTGCTGCTCTTAATTTTTTTTTTATTTGATCAACTGGCAAAGATGTCACTGTGCAGAGATCTTGCAGCTGTGTCTCCCTTGATGGCAATTCTCATTTCAGTTTTTCAAAGTAATCTTGACAAGTAAAAATGTATGCTAGTACTCTACCTTTTCATATGAAGCTGTTATCTAAAATATCCATTAGTGAAAAGCTTTTCAGTTGCTTAACAAACCCCTTAGCTGAGCATCACCAGGGATCTGATGGGGAGGTTAAGGAGGAAGGTGGCATTTAGATTTCAGGGGGCTGAGATCCACCGTCAGATCAAACACAGTCATGGGGCAAGAAGTGGGGGAGAGCCCACCTGACACTTCAGGTGTAACTGATCTCCAGGCTATGTCTAGGCAGGATTGTGCTAGAACAATCAATCAGCTCTCCCACCCTCACATATATTGCAAACCAGCCTTTTTCACAAGAACACGGGTTTCATCAGCCTTGAATATACAAATGAAATTTTAAGACTGAGTTAGATGTTGAAGCAGTTGTTAAATGGACTCAAAGAGCTGGTATAATTAAGAGTTGAAATTGCTGTTCTCTCTAACTTTGTAAATCTTGATGATGTTAAGGGCATCACTGCCACAGTGAAGTAGCACATGATAAGACAACACATGCACTGCTGATACTCAAAAACATCCATGTAAGTCATAGTAAATACCCTACTTTGTGTCTGAGGGACTCGTGGGTGGAGGCCAGTGGGAGTGGAAATTATTTAATGCATAGCAAACATGAAGGACAACCAGAGATTGAAAGAAAGGGCAGAGAGGAGGACTTAGGTTAAAAAGAAAAGGCCTATGGGAAATTGGAGGCGATAGTGTGTTGAACTGCTTTGATTTAGTTGCTGCGTTCCTGGCAGTAATAGACTTCTCCAGTGTATTCTCTGGGGATACAGGTACAAAGCATGGATCTTGTACTGTTTTCTAAAGTGGCTTTGTGACTGCACAGTAAATTTAACAGTGAGTTTAGAAGGTTAGAATTTGTGAAGTCGAGATGCAATTCAGTATGAAACGCATGAAGGATGAGTGGGGCAGGTCCTGGTGTGGCCTAATGCTGGTGGCTTTGGCAGTACCTTCCTGAGGGAGTGATGCAGCTGCATAGTGGTAGGTCTTTACAGTGGGAAGAGGGTGGTACTGGCATCCATATGGGACAACTGTTGTAGGCCATGGCTGTGGTCTGGCTGTGAGACTGAGTGCCCATCAGCAGCCTGATGGGCACCTTTGGGGTGCCCTGGGACTGTGCCAGACTGCCTATGCCTACTTGGTGCTGTAACCCCAACTTGGTGAGCCGGGTGGGGAGAAAATGGGATTCCCTCAAAAATGCACTCCCAGCCCAAGCTAAAATGTTAGGTTAGACTAACCCATTAGCTGTAACATGAAAAGTTTGCCTTTATGACCTCCTCTTGTTTTCCCCCCACTCTTTGCATCCCCGTTGATATTGGGACTCTGGCCCTAGCAGTGGGTCTAGAAGATCAGGGCAAGGAAATGGTTTTTATTTCACCACTTTGTGAATCCCTTTACTTCTGTGTAATCAGTTAGTGGATCTACTCAATTGAGTAATGGCTTGCTGATGCATACAAACACAATTGCATATACTTGTCTATATATCGATATATTTGGAAAATTAATTTAAAGTTTTATTGCAGCAAATGTTTACTGTACAAAAATATCTCTTTTATTAAAAAGTATCAATATAATGAACTATATTTATCTGTGTAATCATTGCTTTTACAAGATGAACCACTATAAAAATATGTATTCTAATAATTTGATGAATTCTTAGAAAGTAAATTGACTAAAAAGGCCTTGGGCAAAAATAAAGATGATTGCTGAATTCTCATCATTAATTTTTAATTGTACAAAAAATGAGTATCTGATCATTTGCTGTATTATGCTGAGGGATTAGAGCTGCACAACAAAGCTCTGGAAGTAAAGGAATTTGACATCAGTTTTGGATGATGGCCTACACAAACACTTCTAATGCAGTTCTCATGATTCATTCTGCTTTCTTAAACTCTTTCCTATAGCTCAGTAACAGGAGTTTGGAAAGAAATTCCACAGCAGGTTGCATACTGTACTTTCATGTACAAACTGTATTTCAGGTCATAACTGGCCAGAAATGTCTTGTCTTCAAGGAGGGGAAGCCATGGGAAGATGCATGTTTTAATTGAACGAATTAATGTCAGAAAATCAGGAATCTCTATCCCAGTGTCTCTCAGGTTCAGGTGTCAGCATCCTCCCTACAGGAAAGCGGCTTCTTTGTGTAGAGCCACTAATGGGGTACCTGGGGAAAGGAGCTTGCTCTCACGGCTTTTTTTTAAAAAAACAAAAACACCCCCCAAACATTTAGTTGCTTGCTTATTAATGTTAGATAAAGGACTGTCATTAACAGTGAATATATACCTGAAGGGAAATGGGAGGTCAAATGAATAAGGCCTGAATCTAAGACTGGGGTCAAAGTTCAAGAAAATGTCTGACAGACCCAAAAAGAGGTTCCTCACCTCCCCAGTGAGAAAAGGGCAGAGAGATTTGGCCCTGATGTTTGGGAGTGGTGGTAGCCCTCCAGTCTGGCTTGCTGAGTGGCATGTTCAGGTACCTCTACCCCTGCTGTTCAGGTTCACCTATTCTTCCTCAGTGGTTTTTCTTGTAGAAGCACATAGTAGAAGTATATAAGCCAAAATATAAACATGCTGAATTTTTGCCGGGCTTGGTGATTTTGGGATAAGTCCCTCTTCATGTGAGAATTGGCATGATCACAGAAAACTGTGGAGGAGAATAGAAAGAATTGCTTCTTATCCAATAGTAAGAATAAAAGAATAGTTACTGTTTCTCAAAGGTATAAGATATCTTTACTTGGCTATTGAGATTCTGCCTACCCTTCCACTTGGCTGTTTGTTAGATATTTAATGCTCATCCTTAGAAGTAAATAGTTACCTAAAAATAATGTGGAAACAATCTGTCAAATATGATACTTCACTATTATAAGTTCATTGGACTAAACTTGTGCATGAGTTTTTTGTGGTTCTGACATATATAAAACTTTCCACTGTTTCCCCAGCTTGCAGTAAATCTGGGCAGGATTTGGCATCATGTACGCTTATTCCAAACAGTTTTAAAATCTGTCTCATACCTCCATTTTTTCAGAGAAGTGAGCTTTGGTAGTTTCTGCACAGTCCTGTGATAAAACAGAGTGGGAAGGGTGTGGGGCAGAGGCATCTGTCTCTCTGCACTCCTACCACACTCCCAGTCCCTTTGCAGACATGGAATAGGACAGGATGAAGGCAGCGCTCAGAGGCATATACGGTCAGAGGATCAGGGTGGTATGAACTCTTCCTGGTAGGTAGCAAAAGGGGTCAGAGCAGGCATGGCTGTTATCCCTCTAACTCTTCCTCCTGACACTTCCCCAAGTAGAAATCCTGTCCTATGAAGACCAAACTGCTCCATAGACCTTTATTTCGTATATTGCCAGGTGGCTTAATCTTTTACTTTTTGATCCAGATAATTTAATTTGTTTCCTTATAAGCAACTTGACTGGTCTGAAAAATGTGTCCCATTCAGAAATGACATCTTTATACACACTTAGGCACTTGTCCACAGAGGATCTGTTATTGTGTACATCGTTCCAATAGGCAACAATAGAGGATCAAAACAGTAGGAAACACGGTTTAACTTCTTTAGCTGGTCTAGGATGTAATTGTATGAGCCGCGTAATGTTAGGCCAGCCAGAAGAAGTGACTAATCCACTAATGCATTTATGATGGTTTTGTGTTGAGGAGATGCTGAAGGTTAGATACTGCTAAAACAAATGTATGCATATATATTTTCAGCTAATAGGGTCCACTTAGATGGATTTGTTTGTGGAATGCAAGGTTTTCCCGTTTAAATGTTACTTAAACTAAATTGCCTGTGGTAGCATGGGAATGAAAAATCTTATTTGTTACCCACACTTAGGAGTCTGATAACATTTAATAATTTTAAATTACTGCTAAATTTATACTGGCTTGAATTGTAAGGATCTGAGATTATATTAATCTCCTATAAGGACAGAAGATAGCTTAACATTTATAGGGCCTCAATCATTCTGCCATATGAGGAAAGTGCATTTTATCCATTTGATTTTTTTTTTTTAACTTTGATGTGATGGAGTTTGGTTTCACTGATTCATTTTGGTTCTCATGTTTCACATGAAGGAGAGAATCACCATGATAAATTGATATATTATGGATTTGATGAATGGTTACTTCCTATTCCGTATAATTATCAGGCAATAGTTTCAATGAAAGATGCTGGGAAATGAAACTTTTCACTTCAGATAACCATCTACTGTGTCTGGCAAGAAAAATGGATCTCTATTTTCGACATATTACTGTGGATCAAGGCCAACAGAGGGAGGGCAACTGTTTGTAAGCTGTGAAGGATAAAGGTGCATTTGAAAAGTGTGGCGTGGTTTAATCCCAGCCAGCAACTATGACCACGCAGCCTCTTCCTCACTCTCCCTGGTTGGGATGGGAAGAGAATCGGAAGAGTAAAAAGTGAGAAAACTTGTGCATTGAGATAAAGACAACTTAATAGGTAAAGCAAAAGCCACGTGCACAAGCAAAGCAAAATAGGAATTCATTCACTGCTCCCCATGGGCAGGCAGGTGTTCAGCCATCTCCAGGGAAGCAGGGCTCCATCACATGTAGCAGTTACTTGGGAAGACAAATGCCATGACTCTGAATGTTCCCCCCCACCCCTTCCTTCTTCTTCCCCCAGATTTATATACATGGCATGGAATATTCCTTTGAGGTCAGCTGTCCCAGCTGTGTCTCCTCCCAACTTTTTGTGCGCCCCCAGCCTACTCACTGGCAGGGTGGGGTGAGGAGCAGAAAAGGCCTTGATTGCTTAGCAACAACTAAAAACATTAGTGTGCTATCAACACCGTTTCTCATCCCAAATCCAAAACATAGCACTATACCAGCTGCTAGTAAGAAAGTCAACTCTATCCCAGCTGGAACCATGACAAAGTGCCTGTCTAAGTGAAGCTGTGAAAGAAATTCTGATGAAAAATAAATGTACGTGCAGTGCTGAGAAATCTGATTACTTAAGAAAGCTGCTTTTAATTCATATCTGGCAGGGAAAGGATTAACCATTTATAAAAGGCACCCAAATGTAGTGGTAGCCATTACATTTTGATCATATAGATAAGAGGTATCTCATCCAGTAAGAAGTGGGTAGGCTCTTAGAGGGATGCAAAAGGGACTCTGCATGTCTTTCAGAGGGGCCCTGTACAGCCTGTGGTTCTCATGAATACAGGCATCATCCGTGCAATCTCAGTGCTCACAGAAGTTGCTCTGATGCTACTTTTAGAGTTGTTTGATCCAGAATGCGCAGATGGTATGCTTGGAAGATCACACATGTTGTTTTTCCAAATTTTGAGGGATGGTTGTGGAGAAACGTGGTGCAAATGGAGCAAATAGAAATACAAGGACTCAGTCACTACGTTTGTGTTTGTATTTGTCAGATTTGCAAGTGCTTAGATAACAATAGAAGCATTTTGGAGAATGTGACTGTTCTTAGAGACATTTTGGTCTTTTTACTGTACTGAGATGTATGCAACTAGCAGATCTAATCATAGCACGTGAACTGAGTTTACTGTGAATGGAAGTAGGATAACAGATTGTTGTATTCAGATGAAGCCTATGATAACATTAAGATGTTTATTTCTAATGACTCTAAGTCAGTTTCCTCTGTTAGAGAAAAGCAAAATTTGTCGTCATCATCAATGAGAAAAAATTTGAAGTGTTAACAAATGTTTATGAGGATAATTCAGGAAGAGTAAAATTAATATTTTTGTCTTAGATCACTTTAGTCATCTATGATTTTAGTATTTTAGTGTCATGTTTCTAATTTTCAGTTCATTTCCAAAAAGTCTTGTGTCGGTAATGTCAATTGGTTATTGTATTGCATTAAAAGCAGGAGAAATAGTAGACCAGGTAACAGCTTTGCCAGTGTTTACTTCACCTCTTGTTATAAATCCTGCTAGAATCCAAAGCAGTTTGTCTTTTGCAATGTTTTAGGGAAAAGTTCTTTTCTGCCGAATTGCGCCAAGGCTTACAAGAATTGATGTTCACCTTTCCTATGTTAAGAACCATTACAAAAGATAGATAAAATACTCAATTTGTATAAAAGTGTTTCTTTTCAAATGCTATGTTATGACTTAAGATATGGCAATGTTCTGTACTATAAAAATAATTTTGGGAAAATATATTTATCTATCAATTTGTGAGGACTGAGATAAGTTCTGTGAGCTCCACCAATTGAGCTATGGTGAATGGGAATCGGCTCTGTGTCTTCAGCATTATCTAGTCATTTCCCCGTATATAGATCTTCATTTTAAACTACCTCTAGATTTTATTGCAGCTTAAAAAATAGTATTTTTTTGTCTTTTCAATTTGTCTCCTTGCTCCTTTAAAGCGTATTTAGAGCAAATTCATTAGAACAAAAATCACTTTTTTCTTTTCAATTTTTCTTAGCCTTATGGGGTGGGGGTGGAGGAGTGGAATATTTCTTCTTTTCAATTAGTCTTTTCATTTTTTTTAAGGCTTGGATGTAGAAAAAACTACAGAATCATCTGTCCTTGGTAGTATTGTATTTGCTTAAAGGACCACCCATTCTATGGAGTGTACATCTATGTAAGCCGAGAGAGATGAGTGGTGAAGAATATTTAAAACTGTATGTGAAAGTTATTTAATTTTTTTTTTGTAGTGATTGATATTTAGAAACATCAACAAATCTTTACTCATAAGTTCTGTTGACTTAAGTGAAAACTTTGTGTGTGAGGGCAGGTTTAACACCTGGGGTCTGAGTGAGACACAGCTGCCACAGTGGAGGTTCTTCTAGGCTTAGGTAGAATGGAACTAGTTGGATTAACAGCTGTGCTGCGATGTGATAAGTCTTCACTCTGGACTTGCAAGTAAACTCCCATGGTTTAAAAAAAATCTAACTGTGAGAACTTAGTGATTTGTACCATGGAAGACCTTACAGTTTATCAGCAATTTGATGGTCAAGAAAAACTCGTTATCAGAATAACTATTCATAATCATATTTATCTAGCAGTCCCCAGATTGGGGCTGTGGAGGCCACTGAGCAAGTATTTTCATTAGCCATGACAGCACAGAGGCCTGTTCTCCTGGGATTTTATAGCCTGAGGATGAGATTGTATGTTGATTTCTGAATCTGTAGTAAAGAGTGAACCTAAGATGCAGCCTTTCAGCGGGAGCATTTCCTCTCTTCCTTCCCACAGAAGATGGGAAATTTGTTGCAAGATTTGGTTGAGACTCATGTAGGCCCAAAACAAGTTGGGGTAAGGACAAAATGACTGATGGACATCACAGGCACCATGTCCATGTGCAGAACTTAGGCCTCATTTTCAAGCTGCTCCTATACTTTTATTTTAAGAATAGATGGAACAGGGAACTCCACAGTGAACTGTTGAAAAGGAATTAATACCTTATGGTGTGACGTTCCAGTAAACTGAAATTCGAGGGCTGTTCTGTTACAAGAGAAAAATAATGAACAATCAACTACAATATCTGTACTAGAGATATAGTACTGGAGGTAAAGCTTAAGGATATAATGACATGGAGTTATAAAAAAAAATATTTTACAGTTATTATAAAAAAATAATTCTCTTAATACAAGGATTTGGTTCTGCGTCAGTTTGAGTAAACTAAATGAGGCATATCATATTTTAATGTTATGATAGTATAAAATATGTATTAGGACAAGAGTGAGTTTGGTTAAAAAATTTTAGCAATTACATAAAAAAGGAAAAAGAGCATAACTACTCATCTTTATAGAATGGTGTAAGAACTGAGGAAAATTGTTATTGCAGAACTTGTGATGTCTGTTTTGATGGAAAAGAATAAAAAAGTTTTTTTAACATGAAACTATTTTTGTGTTTCTCGTGTAATTAACAATGAATGGTCTTTAAATCAGTTTGAATGAGAACTGAGTTGAGTGATTGTCTAAAGTTCCCATTGCTATTAATTTATATTTTTTCAGGAATTCAATTATGTAGGACTTTTGTTTTCAGAGAACATACTAGTAGATTATTTTACTCACAGAAGCATATGTTATTTTTATGTTCTGTGGATTTTGAGGAAATGAAGCAACAAACTGCAATGAATAAGAAAGAGAAATGGCTATACTGGGAATATGATTAGAAATAGCATGCTTGCTGCATACTGAGGAGCACATTTTCAGCAGCCTTTGTAGAAAAAGGGATTTAAAGGATAACAATTATGTGTGTTTGCAAATGTAAATTAATGTCACTCTCTTCGTAGACTTTGGTTGCTCAAGTTGTACAGTTTTTTTGAACTCCACAGACTTTGGGCCTCATTTAACATAAATTAGTTCACCACAATTTGGATATTAAAGGTCTGATATTTCAGGTCTGCCTCAGTGGTTATTTTGCTTCATTCTATGGTTTGTATTATAGTCTTAAAATCGTGTTTATTAATAGAACAGCTGCTTATGCTGTAGTGTTTCTCTGGAAGAGTGCATTGGCCACCTTTCTCCACTAGGGTGTACAAACAGTCTGTGCAACTCCAGGCGTTGGGATAAACATGGTCTTAATTCTGCATAAATTTCAATAGTAACAAGCCAGCCCAAATTAATCATTATTCTCTAAAACACGCGAGCAGATGGAAAGACGTTGATTTCTGAAGCAGAAATTGCTCAAAAAAAAAAATATCTAGAAAACATTACATTTCATAGTAAATTAAAAGCATATATTTCAGTCTCTACAGCCCCTGGAATCTTGACATATTGTAAATGTTACCATGCATTTCAAATATCTTGAAAGTTACCATCTATTATAGTGAGATTAAAGGACCGAGAGCATCATTTGAGAAAATCACATATAAATCTATTTTGAGTGGATCCCTCAAACATGTTGAGCAGGATACTTAGGTAATTAGCTATGTCTACGTATAGGAGTACCAATCTTTATTCCTGTGCTGGAGTTAACCTGAATATTTTAATGATAAATAGCATAAGAACTATAGCTAGAATATGTAAAAGTGAAGTCCTCACAAGTGACTATGGCTTTGATAACTTGAATTATTTTTTTTTTTCCCAAGCTTAAGTTACCTTTAAAGGCTTATTTTCTAGAGCATCCTTATTTTTCAGTTGGATTTGAACCACTATCAGCTTTAGGATCTACTAGTGAAATGGTAACCCACTGAATGCTGAGTTCCTCCATTCTTCATTCAGGGAGGTTGTGCCTTCTAGTTGTCTTTGCCATGCTCTTGCATGCATTAGCTTTACTGGGAGACTTGTATACAGTCTGCTGTTGCTGGAAAAACTGATTTGCTGCTCCTATTTAGCACCCAGATCCTGGCAATTGTGTGCTGTCTGAAGTGTGACTGCCTTGGGCACAGACATTGAGATGGGTGCTATTGAGATATTTGGAAGTGGGGTGGGGAGGAAAAGGGGGGAAGGAATTTGGGGTCTGAGCTGACGGGAAAGTGCTGTGATGGAGTAGGATTGAAGGGAATGAAAGTGAAACTTGGTGTTGTTCAGTTCAGCCTTTTCAGGCCACTCACCTGCTTCAGGTGAGAAGATGTTTTTGTGCAAAAGATCTGCATTTTCTATGCCCTGTGCCCAGACCGACTGTGGGTTTGTGGTTTTTGTTGTGTTTTTTTTTTTTTTTTTCCCCGTTCTGATTTAGCATTTTATGCATCTAGACTGAGAAAATTAATGAATTAAGGCTATCTCTCTTTCCTGTTGCATGGCCTAATTTAGCACATTCAAATTCAACACCAGTGAGTGGCCCAAACACTTGAAAGCTATTTAGAAGCAAGAATACTAAAACATAATACATCTGCTTTTCTGTCAGAAAACGTGTAATTAGTAACAGGGAGACACTTGAACATTAAGGCCAGTCTTCAGGATTTGAGGAGGAACAGGAGTTCAGAGTGCAGTGTAATGGTTGTGGCTGCACATTTTTTGGAATTCATTATCAGCTCATTCTAAGCCGATAACTGGTATTTCAGCTGAAAAATTAAGTCAAGGGGATGCAAAAGGCATAAATAAAAGTGTTTGCAGTGCTCTATTCCCCAGCTGAAAGGAATAGCATATGCTTGTAGCAGTGTCATATACAGCTCTGGTGAGCAGTAATTAGTTAAATAATGTGATGGAGAAGCCAGGAAAGAA
Organism: Vanellus vanellus; assembly: GCF_965231255.1. Classification (NCBI taxonomy): domain Eukaryota; kingdom Metazoa; phylum Chordata; class Aves; order Charadriiformes; family Charadriidae; genus Vanellus; species Vanellus vanellus. Next base: position 9,469,604 of record NC_138910.1, read on the forward strand.
GTGGAATAACTTTAAAGCTTTTCTCATTTTGGGAGACGTTTTGGAAAGGTGCTTGGAGAGGACAAAAGATGATGTATCATACTTTGTTTGAATCCAGGTATTACATTTTCAGAGCAGGTGTACCTCCACTACACGTACAGCTGGGGCTATTAGGAAGCAGCACAGTGGCCAGTGTCTGGTAGTAATTTGACATGGAAGGGGTGCAGGTGAAAGTAAACTATTGGGCTCCATTCCAGCCTCTGGCTGAGCAGCTGAGATGGTGCAGGTGTTTATGTATTATTGTAACAAAGTTATTCTATCTTACATTTTAATAGGTTTCTCAACTTCATCATGACAAGGATTTTTCTTCAACCAAGGAAGAATGTATGTGGGGGGAATGTTGTAGCCCAGGATCATCAGGGTGGGCAGTACTCCTCCAGCAGTGATAAGTATGTACCTGGTGGGTGAAACGAAATCTGTTAAACACAGCACGTCCCACTCTCAGTGCCCCCTTCCTCATTGCTCAGCCCTCCTAAGACACGGTTCCTCTTCTGGGGCAGTGCATCTGGTTGCTGTTGTAGAAATGTGCTCTCAGATACCAAGGACAGCTTAACAAACAGCAACACATGTATTACTTCATGCTATATTGGATGATTAGGGGTACAGTTTTCCACCTGAAGGCTGGCCCATAATGTCATAAGTCCTTTCTGACTCTCCCTCTCATCGGTGTGCTGGGGACAGGTAGCAACAGAGGGCTGGCGCTGCCCTGTCTCCCTGGGAGGGGGCATGGCTGGCTGCTGAGCCTCTAGCAAAGGCAGGAGTAATAGCTATTAAGCTGGAAATCATTAAGTATATTGTAGAGAATGGAGAAAACAAAACTCATAAGAGGGGGGATGCATAGCACAGGCTTGTTCAGCTTATGCAAACACTACCTTTTTTTAACTTTTCAGCTAAAAGCTCAAATACCATGTTGCAAAAGTAGAGAATGTGTCAAAAAACAAATATTGAATTTTTTATGCTAAAATGTGTAGCTGAATAATCTGATTTCTGACATGGGTCACAGCAAATTGTTTTACACAGATATATGGAAGATACATGGATTTTGGAGAAACAGGTAATTTGCTTGTGTGTGCATCCATGTTAGGAACAGTAAGGGAAAATAAAAGACCTGTGATGTCAACAGGGTTTTCTCACCCCTTTCTAATCCATCTTTATGACTACAGGTGCTTCTGTGTTTTTGCAGTGCATTATAAGAAAATGAAAGAGTCTTGGCAAAATTTGAGGTAAAATCAAAGCCTCTAGTTTTTCAGTAATACTTTATTTTCTAAAATGTAATTTTGACAAAAATAGACTGAAGCTTCCCTTCAATGAAAATATAAAATAAGATATTCCTAATAAAATATTGAAATAAAATCTACTCTGCACTTCTTTCTTAAGATAATGTTTCCAAATGGTAGTAACAAATATGGCTTATTAAATTACAACTGAAGATTAACGCAGCTTTCTGTAGTGCACTCTGCTTGTGAATTCTTGAGTACATGTATGATGATGTGTTTTTCAAGAAGACACTAGTAGATTTGCCATGTTCCTTATTTTTGAGATGTGTTCATATGCCATGTTAATGTGTCAGTGTGTCTTTGATCAATACTCTCCATCTATGACTATGGAAGTCAACATTGGTAAGAAAATGTCAGCTCCTTAGAGGTAATGCACTTGAAGCGGAGTAGCTGTGCTTCTCCAGGGATGTAATGGAAGATGGTTGAGGCCTATTGCTGCAAATCTGGGGAAGTGAGCTTGAGATGGCCCAGATTCAAGTCAAAAGACCCTTGAGTTAGCTGAAAATGAGTACCTGGCAATTTAAACACCACTAAATATGTGCAAGTGACTTTACCCTTGTATGTGCTAGCACCTAGAGAAACTGGTGGTCCTGGCTCTGCTGTTCTAACATCCTGTTTGTGTTTTACCATTGTATTTCTTGCAATAGCGGAACATAACATTAGTTTTGCTTATATGCATGTGAGTTATCTGCGCAGGATGGGCAGAGGACTCATTCGCAGAGGCTGATTTTTCTGGTGGCTGATGTGTACCCACAGTATCACTTGCAAGAAGCTTTCCAATATCATACAATAATAAGAATTAGAAATGGGAAAGACGTAACGGGAAAGCTAGTCCACTTCTCTGAAAGCTGAATCCTCATCCTCTTTTGTACTAGTCTATCTTGAATTAATGTCAGTGTGAGCGATAAGGCAGGTATGTTTGGATGGTGAGGGGATGGCTTCACTTTGTTTCTGGTCATTATTGTCTTTACTGTCCTTGAGTAATGGACAGAATTTCTTCTTTCTGTTGTGGTCTGGTCAGCTCCAACCTACTGCTGATGTTGTCCCTTCTGCTCCTTCCTAAGGACACTTTACCTTTTGCATTCTGTGCTGTCAGCATAGCATGGCACTGTGGCAGGATGGAAAAGAAATCCCGGTTTTTAAAATTCATCTGTATTAAAGATTAGGCTTGAGACTCAGCAATTTAGAGAATGCTTTTTTTACAGTAAAACAAATAATAATAAATAACGTGAAATTTTTCCGCGTAGGGTTACTTGAGTAGTTTTACTCTACACTGTATAAGCAGTTCCACCTTCTTAGAAGTAGCAAATAGATTAGAAAGGTAAGACTTGAAGTTACCTACTTGACCTCACAGAAGAAAAAAAATTTTTTTTATGCCATCGATTTCTTCTCATAAAATGTCTTCCATTATTTCTAGGTTTGTAATGCCTTTCACAGGGAAATAGAACTGCTGTCAGTTACTCATTAAGCAGGGCCAATTAAAATTAAATTGTAGGTATTTCTTGAATTAAAATTAAAAAGTGGAAAGGTGGGTTTGAGCTTCCATTTGCATCGCTGATGTAAGAGTACAGCTCTAACGAGTAACTGGAAGCAAACTAATCCTTTTGCAATGCTGTTCTAACAAAACTAATTTTTTAATTGTGGTTTGTAGGCACAAAATATATTTAAAATATACAAAGACACATTTAAACATGTAATAAATGTAAAAGTGTTTTTAAAATATTTTTAAATGTTAAAATAGTGCTTCTTAAAGTAAACAAATATAGTAAACTATAGAAATATTAATCTCTTACAGCATAAAGATTGTTTTGAAATAGTACCTTCTAAAACACATAGAACTTGCTTTTTCCTGAAATTATGTTAAGTAATTACTTCATAGCTTTTCTAACAAAAAACTTGTCTTTATGACTTGGACTATAAACCTGCAGATGTATATGGGATGCACTTAGCTTTTAAACCCATTCATGTGTATCCATTGCCCCACTAAGTGGGGAATATGATCCAAATTATACCTTTCTAAGCAAAATCACTCTTTCCCTGATGTATGTCTCCTATATATTGAGTCATTTTTAGGCTAGTAAACATCATGGTGGAAGCTGTTGTCTTCCTTTATGTAGTGTTATGGCAGTGTTGTGAACAGCTTGGTGTTGAGATGGCTCTGTGCTAATAATGGAAATAAAAGGAAATAGGAAATGGAGAGGAGCATTTCTGATGGATTACGGATGCAGTTTCTCCTTCTGCATTCATTCTGCACCACTGTCTTGTCCAGTCGTGCTTTGCTTTGTACGAAGGTTATAAACTCTTGGGGAAAAAGACTATCTGCTTCTTCTGTTTTTGGAAAGTACTTAACAGGGTCTCCAGATAAATAATGGATACCTTCTCCATTCTCAAGCTTTCTTGTCACACTTGTTTGCATGCTATGGTTTGGCTGGCTGTGTGGAAGATGTACATCAATCAGGTGGATGAGAAGAAACTGAACACTAGCATTTGGAAGTAAGTTTGGGGTTACAGCACTATATGCACTCATTTAGCCATGGCTACCAGTATGAGACCAGAACATAAGTCTGGTCTCATACTCTCTGGGAGGTATTTTCAGGTGCTTATGCAGTGATTTTTTTTTTCCCTTATTCTTGTTGACATTTATAGGAATTTCCTATCTAAATCTATGTGTTTTATTTAAAATGTTAACTGCTACTTATTCAGCACATAAACTGGACATGAAATACTGGAGAATTTTAAAAGTCCACATCTCCAATATTGCACGTCACCCTAGTAGATGGATCATGAGAAGGGTCTTTGAAGTGGAGGTTGCTGGGAACTGAAAGTACGTGTCACTTGGCCCACAGGATTTTATAACAGCAAGCACAGCAAGGATGCTACACACTCAGAATGAATTCAGTAAGCAGAGAGGAAGGATTTTCTTCTCGTCAGTCACTTTTAGTAAGTACAATAGAGAGGGAATTAAATATGGTCTGAAGGTTAAAATTCTGTCTGGTGGTATGGATTCAGTCCTCTAACCTGGGTGACACTGAAGTCAAATTTTGTCTGTCTCTACTGTAGGAGACCAGAGATGTGACTAATATACGTGAATCGTGAAGTGAAAAGTGTGAATTAGGGGTCTTAAAGATTTAGATATGTTATCTTGAAAGACCCTTTCTTTGAAACTCTTCAGTGAGTGCTGTAACCATTGTTCATTAGACTAATATGTGTCTAAACTCGTAAGGCAGTTACACTTCCTGTTTTTAACATCATGGGAATTCCTTGATTATACACTTATATTCTGGTCATATTAGGAGCAAGGGAGATTTTTGACGTATTTGTACTCTTTAAGTTCTTTCAAAGATGTGGAAAATTCAGCGCTTGTAGAATTTGCCTAGAAATTCTTGTAAATGAGAATTATACTTCTACTTCTGGAAATTGCCATTAACTACATATTCATAATATTCACAGGTTCTCAAATCACCTGTAAACCTTAGTTTAAACAGCCTTTTTCCTTATCGGGAATCTTATCTGTTAGTGGAATGAGCTGTCTCTAAGTCTGTAGTTATTGCCCTTCTTTTCCTTATGCCCACTCTTCTTCCCTACACAAATAATCTTGTATTCAAATTACCACCTAGCCACAAGGATGAGGTAGTGGACCATAAACAAGCTTTGTAGCATGTTTCCCTTCATTGATAAATTAATGCTAAAATATTTAGCATTGCAGCATACCAAAGTGATGAGATTTCCATTTCTGTTTCTGAAGCAGTGGTCATCATGCAACTAACGTTCGGTTTGGTGGGTTTTTTTTGTTTTGCTGACAGCCTAAAGTCATCTTTGCCTAAAGTGTTATGGACAGCTTTAGGAGGTTTATACTATTCTGTGCAGAGGTTGCTTGACCCCTTTACAATTGCTGATTGGATTCCCATTAGGAGACTCCTATTTTTTCTTAATTAATATAGTTTCCTGATTGTGGTGGGCTCACCCTGGCTGGATGCCAGCTGGCCACCAAAGCTACTCTGTCACTCCACTCCTCAGCTGGACAGGGGAGAGAAAATATAAGAGAGGCTCATGGGTCGAGATAAGGACAGGGCAGAGATCATTCACCAATTACTGTTATGGGCAGAACAGACTCGTCTTGGGGAAATTAAACTAATCTATTACCAATCAAAATTGGAGTAGGAAAATGAGAAACCAAAATCTTAAAGCACCTTGCCCCCACCCCTCCTGTCTTCCTGGGTTTAACTTTATTAATGATTTTTTTTGTACCTCCTTCCCCCGCAGTGGCGCAGGGGATGAGGGTTGCAGTCAGTTCATCCCATGTTGTCTCTGCTGCTCCTTCCTCCTCAGGGGGAGGACTCCTCATACTCTTCCCCTGCTCCAGCATGGGGTCCCTCCCATGGGAGACAGTCCTCCGTGAACTTCTGCAACCTGAGTCCTTCCCATGGGCTGCAGTTCTTCATGAGCTGCTCCAGTGTGGACCCTTTCCGTGGGGTGAAGTCCTTCAGGAACAGACTGCTCCAGCAAGGGTCCCCCACAGGGTCACAGGTCTTGCCAGCAAACCTGTTCCAGCATGGGCTCCTGTCTCTATCTGGGTCTACAGGTCCTGCCAGGAGCCTGCTCCATCACAGGCTTCCCATGGGGTCACAGCCTCCTTTGTGCATCCCTCTGCTCTAGCATGGGGTCCTCCACAGGCTGCGGGTGGCTATTTACTCCACCGTTAACCTCCATGTGCTTCAGAGGCACAGCCTGCCTCACCATGGTCTTCACCATGAGCTGCAGAGGCATCTTTGCTCCTGTGCCTGGAGCGCCTCCTCCCTCTTCTTCACAGACCTTGGTGTCTGCAGAGTTGTTGCTCTCACATATTCTCACTCCTCTCTTTAGCTGCAGTTACGCCCCCCCCCCCCCCCCCCCCCCCCCCTTCTTAAATATGTTATCCCAGAGGTGCTACCACTGTTGCTGATGGGCTCGGCTTTGGCCAATGAGGGGTCTGTCTTGGAGCCGGCTGGCATTGGCTTTATTGGATGTGGGGGAACCTTCTAGCAGCTTCTCACAGAAGCCATCTCTGTAGCCTCCCTGTTACCAAAACCTTGCCATGCAAACCCAATACACTCAGAACACTTTCCAGATGTGGCTTCCTTTTGTTTTTCTTTAATTGCCTTCAAGATAGAGTTTTCTGATTGTGCTTCTTAGGTGTGGTTTCCTAATTGCTTTTCCTTAATCACACAGTATGCATGCAACTGAGGTTGCTTGAATAGATCATGTATACATTTTTGGTTTAATTTCTTTAGAACTCATTTTACACTTCCATGATCCATTAAAATAATAAATATATAAAAATAGTTTGTAATTAATGTATTAATATCTAGGAAATAATGGCATTGTTTCTAATGTTAGCAATTTTTTACTTAAGTTCATTAGTTCTCTTCAAGTTAGAACAATACCTGAACCTGTATTCTTACTATAACATAAGCAAAGGTGTTGAAAGTCTACAAAATAAGGTCATGACATTCATTACCAGAGGAATGTCTTTGTTTCCTATCTCCTGTCAGAAGGTCAGAATTGCAGGTGTTAGCTCTGGTTAATGTGGCCAGGATCTGTAGATAAAGTTATTAGCTTTGGACAAATTTTTAAGGTGTCCGACAAGAAAAAAAATACAATAAGGATGAGAGGAAAGTGTTATACGAGAACTCTCAGAATGAGATGTCTGTCCATATATAAACAGTTAATAAATAAGTAGTTAATATACTAAATGATAATTCAGGACATGTTTCTGGTTTTGTCAGACTAGTGAAATGTATCCTTTGCAAACATATAATTCATCACGTCTCCAAAAAATACATTATCTTTTGCTGTTTCCCTTATGAGATATGCAATTTGAAGCCCCAGGAGCAAGATCAAGAGAATATCACTTTATTACTGTGTATTCTAGTGGCAAGAGGAAAAGACAGACTGCTTCACCTTCATTTTGCTTGCCAACAGGTCAAGCAAGAAATATTTTTTGCTTGTCTATTTTTGTTAGGTTTAAATTTTGGATGAGGAATTATTTCATGGCTAAGCAGTACAGCCTTGATAAATACACTTAGGACTAAGGATCACAGCAAGGAAACTCCTTTCTTGGAAAATAGTGGATAGGAACATAGGTACAGAGGCGGCACGTGGGTTTTCTTATGCTATGGCATGGAGGGTGGCTGTGTGAGGCAAGGTCCTGCCTAGGGCATCAGTATGTTCTCAAGTCCCTAGCCCCATCCCCAAATTTCTGTGGTAGCAGCTAAGATCTGAGTGCAGGTCCAGCCAGATGTGGTTTAAGACATAGACATGCTCTACTAATGTCTTGAAATGAAAAAGTAGTTTGCCCAGAGAGGTTGTTGAGGCCCCATTCCTGGAGGTGTTCAAGGCCAGGTTGGATGGGGCTTTGAGCAACCTGGTCTAGTGAGAGGTGTCCCTGCCCGTGGCAGGGGGGTTGGAACTCCATGATCTTCAAGGTCCCTTCCAACCTAAACCATTCTATGATTCTGTGACTGTTATTGGAAAACATGTATTAAAGTGATGTGAAACTGCAGTGCTTTCAAGACAGTAGAAACTGAGGCAACATGTCTGTTTACTGAACTGAATGTCACGCAAACAAATTGGGACATCTTTGATTAGGGCTCTATTTTTGGTTCTGTTTTGTGGTTTGATTTTTTTTTTTTTTTTTCTGGTGGTCAGCTATCGCTGAATATCAGCACTTGCCAGTACTCGCTCACTAGTCTCAGAAGAACATGGTTCAACCAAATGATTGAAATTTTGGAAGAGATAGGGACTCTTTCATATAGACAGACAGTAGATAAAATGCTTCAAGTTCACAAACTGGCTAAGCTGTCATAGATCTACAAAGCATCTGAGAGGAACTTACAGGTTGTGAATGTAGTGCAAGTCTGGGAAGAAATTAGAATCCCTGAAAAACAGTGTTTAAGAAAAAAACACACAAACCCCCTAATTTGACTAGCCCATATCCATGGGCACTGCACAGCCTGGATTAATCTCCCCAGACTTCCAGAGGCTATCTGGGATGACTACATTAGGATGGACAGCTTTCCTGTATGTTTGATAGGCAGAGATCCATGGCTGAATTATTCTCTAGAAGCGCATTGCTCGCTCAGTGGGAAGAAACCATAAACAATTTTCTTCCTAGTTCAGTTGCTTTAGAGATGCAATTGTATTTGAGACACAAATACAGGAGAAGTCAGGGCTTTGCTGTCCCATAGAGGTAAAAGACCATCAGCAAAATGCCCTTCAACATCAGTCTTTTTCCCATGGTGCTGTCAGGAAATGATGTACATCTTGTTGATGACCTGCATCGTCTAGTTCCCAAATGGGTGCCTGAACTAATGACAGTGGTGCCTTCCTGCTTCTTTGCTCTGGTTGAAATGGCTTTTGTCTATCTTCTCCATCCCCAACATGCCACCTGTCCCAGGTAGTCTTGAGAGCAGCTGTAGCTTCAGTGTATAAATGGGATATACTTTTGGAGGGATTTCTTCTGGAAGAAAGTATTTACTGAATAATTGTGCCTATGTTATATTATTTTGTGCTGAGAATGACCACAGACTATTTTGCTGTAATTGTAGTAGAATTTATTGAAAAACACCTTTTGGCTTCAGTATTGCACCTCAGTGCTGACTGGATGGTCTTGTGGTTTTATTTACACATGATAAGCCTTTTGTCCTGTTATTTAACTTGTGCTCTGAATTGAAAGAACAGCTGTTGAAGTATAGGTCTACTTTTATGTCAGTATCTCAAAGGAATACGTTCTGTAATTCAGCTGTGAAGAACATAAACGGCCAACGATCAGAATCTAATTGAATTTGCCCAATTAGAAAAAAACATTGAATGGGTTTAACAAAAAAAGGAAATATAATACTGAAAAATTAAGCTTTCAGAAATAAATTTTAATCTGGACACCAAAGAACATTTTTATCATCTTCCCATTATTACTTAAAAAGGGAATCAGATTTAAATGGGCTACACAAATGATTTGAATGTGAAAAGCCCGGTGCTATGGCCTGTGGCTACAAGAAGGAAGCAGCGGGGACATGGACCAGGTGGGTTCAGTATGTGTGTAGCTCATGTTGAACTGCACAAGTTGCAGTTGTGCTGAAGTTATTCTTGATCATTGTAGCTCTGTGCAAAGTGCCTTATTGGTTTTTTACACTCCCACCTTTCGTGAATAGTAGGAATATACTGGTAGGATTATACTGGATAGACTATTACGAAGTTCTTCCTTAATGTGTATGCACAAAAAGTCAGAATATTCAGGGTTTAATTTTTATTGCTTTAAAATGCTTTTAATAGCATTGCTTAATTAATATATCAATTACATTCATGTTATGGTAATTTAATTGGAGGAAAAAATCTAGTAGACCACTTCCAGATTTCTTGTTAACATAAAATAGGTGACCTAAATAGATGTTGCGCTGAGAATATTACATGGATGAAAATTAGGTCTAACTTTATTAATGGAATTATTGACTTTGATGCATGGTTAGACATGCTATTTATACATGAATTTTAAGTTATGTGAATATATTATATAATTGAGTACAAGAATAAATAATTGTATTCTTTAGGTAAAATTAGACAATAAATGAATCACCTATAATAGCTCTAGTAACTTCACAAATTAGAATGGTATTGTAGCAATGTTTGTAAATGGGCACACCATGTCTGTTGAAGTCTACCTCTGCTAGTACTGTGATTTAGTTCATATTGTTTTTAAGCTGCTAATAACCTATTTGTACAACAGAAATACTCTCATTATGCTTTTTAAAATTACTATCTTAAAATTTTAATGATGTCTCAGGATTGAGACTTTTGGCTGAGGCACAGAATGATATCAACAAATGTAGAAATTAATTCTATGTCTTGGTACTTTCTGCTATCATTCCAATGAACTCTTTATACACATACCTAACTTTTAAGAGTAAGAGTGGTTCCCTTGAAGATTATTTTTTTTATGCTTTACCAGCTTAACAGATCTACATGCTTCTTTCTTCATACATGCCACATCTTCAAATACTTGAATCATTTTTCAGTGTGGATTGACAATTACTAGTCTCTTGAAAATAACTGATAGCAGTATTGGGCAAGCCTTTGTAAAATGAACCTATGTGAACTCATGCAACAAGCTACAATATCTGTAGTTGATAACATTTTGCTGTCATTATTGGTTGAGAATAGATTTGAGCTTCTGTTTTAGAGGACAGACATTGAAATCATTCAATGCCTAAGTCCTTGTGGATGTTGGATAATGTGGTATGTAAGTTGGCATGTGCTGGGTAAGACGCACGAAGGATTCTTGCTATATTCAGCAGTGACACGAGGCTGCATTCAGTTCTGAGCATCACGTTTCTTGGAAGATACAGGGAAATGGAGAATTCAGATGAGGCCAACAACTAGAAGTCTTGAAACAATGAAAGAACTGTAGTTTATGAGGGGGATGGGGAAAGAGAAGCAAGCCATCCCCTGCCCTAAGACATACAACGTGGAAAGAAATGAGCTATGTATGCTGTGGATGAGAAAGAGTGTAATGAGACTAAATTTAAGTGTGGGAGACTTATATTTGATGCTCTGAAACTTTCCATCAACGCTGAAGATAGTGAAGCTGCTATTGACTGTCAGAAATCACACAGGTATGACAGTAAGGTTTGGACTAAGCAGCCTCTTTTTTTTTTTTTTAATTATTTGCAGATATTGAACTGTGAACATTGCAATATTACTATGGGAATGCCTCTGAGCTAGAAATGACCTCAGCATACAGCACAGAGTTAGGGGCGACTGAATTTGATATGTATCCTTTGGGTTTCCAAATCCTGTCTCTTCTGTTCAGTGCAAAGCTACCCCAGCTGTATTTAGTGAGAAGGTGCTGGGAAGCACAGAGAATGGCGCTGTCAGAATGTGATCCTGCTGAAAATGCTTTTATGTTTCTCAAGCAATTGATCAACAACATAAAGTTATATAATGAGTTGCAGAGATCTGAATGCTTTAACAAAAAAACTTGCACACAGATGAGTGGAGCCTTTAAAAAGTCAGCGAATTGCCAAACCATTCGAAAGATCCAAAGTTGTTTTTTCTTGGTACTGTATATCACTTCTCACAATCACATTGACACTTCCATTTCAGAGGATGGCTGTAGCTCGTGTCAGGACTCTTGACATGTATTTTAACCTTCAGGTTTTTGAGTGCTCTTATCTCCTGTGCTCTTGTGCTAGTGTCACCTTTTTAAAACCTACTTTTCACTGATAACTCTAACTCTGGATGGATAAAAGGATTGCACTGCTAGTGAGTGCTTTTACTAAAGATACCCACATGCCGTAAAAGAATTTGAATAGAACAGGCACAGGCAAATCTGAAATTGTTTCAGTGATAATCCTGTTTGACTGTTCCTCTGACAGCTATTTATTAACATGTAGTTAAATTAGTCCCATGTAAATGTGGAGTCTTTGTGTGGTTCCACAGAAAAGGAAACGGTCTCCTCAACACTTAACCTAAAATCTGCCAATTTTGAGGATTTCATTGACATTGAGTTTCCTGGGTACTGGAAAGCTTGTGGTTTAGCACTACTTTTGTCAGGTCTGTGATAAGTTTTTCATGTTTACATAAATGTATGAGTTCTTCAAAGACTATTTAGAGATTTTTAATTATTTTAAAGAGAAATTGCAGTTATCTGTAGTTGTGACACACATAGCTGATGAAAGCAGAATTTTTGTTTTAATCTGGCTGGAAACATGTCCTGGTTCCTACAAAATGTTCATGTTGGGTGGTTCTCAACTGAAATTTATGTCTGGCCTGAAGTTTTGGGGTCAGGAGCATGAAACTGTTCTGTGTTGGATTGAATCTGCTCTCGCTGAAGACACTAGAAGTAGAAGCAGCCCAAAGCAGCTGCTTTTCAAAATTTGCCAAACTTTGGGCTTGTCCATGCTGTGCTTTGGAGTGCAATGCATAGATTTCTGAGCTATTTACTAACCCAGCTTTGGAGCTGAAATCAGACTGAGTAAAGCTGTGACTGAACTGCTAAATCCTGCTGGGAGATTGGCTAATTATCTTAAGTGTAATATTGAGAAAATATAGTTATATAGCCTTTGGGTCCTGAACTGATAACAAAACAGTACTGCATTGAGCTGCATGGTTGTACTGTAAGAAGTTTGAACTCCTGTTGGGATCTTTGCACCTTGCTTTATTAGATCTTGTAAGTTCCCCCTTTATTCTTTTCTCTTTGGAGATGACCTAAGTTTTAATACTTTCTGTTTTCTAATACCTGGGGGCTTTGTCTGCCAAAAGGGAAAACAGCATTAAAATAAAACACAATTGTAGCTCCTTCACTTCTCTGGACTAGGAAACATTTAATGGGAAACTAAAACCCAACTAATGCTCTTTAACAATAAATTATATTTTTTCTGAGAAATAAGTATTATTTTACAGTGTTTGGAATATTTAATTTTAATATGAACTCCAACTGTGATTTGCAATCTCATCTGGTGGTATTTATCTTTCTTAATAGTTATTAATTACAGCCTGCTAGTGTGTGATGTATATTATGACATAAGCTTTAAAATAAAATATACATGCAAGTGTTTCAAGCTGCAGTTATTCTGGAGCCTCTGTATTTGGTTACCATTAGTTTCACATACTTGTAACAGCAAAAACAGCTTTATAAAAATATTTTGAACGTTGGAAAACTAACCTCCTCAATGGATAACGCATGAATTGCAGTTTATGAATTGGGGATAACTAGGAAAACTCAGCTATGGTAAATTCAGGTATGAGCAAGTTGCTCTAGGTCACTTGTAGAGGCATATGTAACCCTTGTGAGAATCAAACAATTTAGCAAAAGGGAGGAATTAAGCTATTAAGATTGTCGTAGTCTGTTTCTTGGCAGGTTATCATTTCCCTGGTGGTACAGTAGATTTGTGTTTCTACTGCAGCAATCCTAATGTTAATTGAAGCCTTGGAGTTGATTTATGAGAGTACTGAAGAGGGTGGGTGTGCAAGTTTGTATCTTCACTCAAGTACAAATACAACTTCCAAGTTTATGATCCTGTAACCTCATTGCATGACACTTCCATAGCTGTCTACCCAAAGTGAACATATTGAGTGAAATCCTTTTTAACTTTTGCCAAATAACTGTATTGCTAAGGGAAGGAAAAGGAAAGGGGTTTACACTTACTACATTTTAAGTGTTGCTGGATCTTTTATTTTCTCCCATGTGCTTTCCCCTCCAGAGTCTCGTTTTTTTTCTCTTGCTATGCAGTTGGGAACCCCACGGGGGCTGCTCCATTATTGTGGAGAAAAGGTTCTTTAAGATGCTTTCAGCTTCTGGTTATGTTTTCCTTGTTTGTCTTTTCCTTTCAAATGCCCATTTTTCCCTCCTACCTGTAGCATAAACAGTTGTTTGCTGCTTCTGTAACCTGAAGCTCCGTTTACTTCCTTGCAAGGGAAGACAGAATTGTCTTTCTCTTCCTAACACCCTACCAATCTTTATTTTCTTCCAAGGTCTTTCTCTTGGTCTCTTTTCCTCACAGGTCTTGCTTTTTCTTTCAGCTGCCCAAAGTTACTTTCGTTATTGCAATACTTGTAGGTTCCTTTTAATCTCTGCTCTTCTCTTTCTGCCCTAAAACCTCAAGGGAACCTGTCTCTGCTTCCCACTGCTTCTCTGCTTTGCCTCTGTGTCCTTTGTGCAGCGCTATGGCAAGGATCCTGACCTGTCCACTGACATCCCCTCCTTCTGGTGCCAGTGGGCATCTTGAAAACTCTCTGCACCCACTTTTTCTAGCAGTTGTGTGAATATGTATGTAATTTGCTGTACTCTGGGCTGTAGCTAAGCTAGGCACGGCCTGACATAAAAGTAAAAGGAGACCCATGAAATCATTAAAATCTTGGAGCACGTTTAAAAGTTTTAGATACATATAAGGGTCACAATCTGAGGCTTTGTTAATTCTACGATGTAATAAATATGTATGTGAAGGTAATGATACACTGATTTTTATTTTAAAACAATTTAATATTTCAATTACTACAGAAAAGCAAGGTCTGCCACCCAATCCATGGTAAATGTTGTAGAACGTTTTTATAAGGTTTCCTGGCTAAAGCAAAAATCTATTTTAAAGTTATTAAAGTTCTGTAATGAGCTACCTTTCTAAGCTCACTGATAAAAGTATAATATTCTGTGGCTCAATATAATAATTCAGTGAAATTAACCAAGTAAGTGGTCAATGAAGCAAATGATTAAAAAGCAAAGGATTGAAAAATGAAGATTAAGAAGGGATAAAATTGCATTTTCTATTACTGTACTTTTTGTAGGTCATAATTAAAGCATAAAATACAACCCCACCCTTTTTAAATGTGCAAAAGTATATAGGGATGCTTACATTTTTGCTCACTGTATCAAACTATGTTCGTGTTGCTAACTTTATGCAGTGTATGTAATAGGGGTTAACAATCTTGCGTTCATCTCTGCTTCCATTGTTACAAAATAGATGTTCAGCTGTGTTCATTGGTGACTTCAATCTTTTAGATTTCTGATAAGTACTTTTATTTCAAATTAAGTATACAAACTGTCAAAACTGAAAGTACATTAGATAGAACACCTGCTCATTTTTTGTGTTCACATGCAAAGTGGATTACAAGGTTTAAAATGTTTGCAAGAGAATCTGCAAACCAGGAAAACGGTGAATAAATTATTGAAATGGTCTTAAGCAGCTGTTCCAGCTTTCTTGCCTTTCTACTGTTTTTTGCTAAATATCCTTAGCTGGGTTACACAGGCACTGTGGAGTATAAGAATGACCAGTGTACTTGAGGACAGAACATTTTCTTTCCATTACTCATATGAATATTTAGGAAGATTATTTTATTTGCCCACTCTGTCTCTTTGTTCTTATTCAGCACTGAGGGATGATCATTGTAGAACTACTTAGTGGTTTGGGAGAGTTGTGTCACATTATTTTGTGCAGTGGGATAGGGTTATCTTAGGAGACTGCAGAATACCGTGACTGAAGCAGTCTCAAATTTCTCCATTGCCTATGCCAAGGGTTATTTCGGGAACATGCCATGGCTACCTTGTGGACATGCTCAGGGCATGTACCTGGAGACTTGAAGGGTCTAACAGTTCAGGTGGACATTGTAGGGTACATTTAAATAACAGACGTCTTAAGTCATAGAATCATAGAATGGTTTAGGTTGGAAAGGACCTTGAAGATCATTTAGTCCCAACCCCCCTGCCCTGGGCAGGGACACCTCTCACTAGACCAGGTTGCTCAAAGCCCCGTCCAGCCTGGCCTTGAACACCTCCAGGGATGGGGCAGCCACAGCTTCTCTGGGCAACCTGTTCCAGTGTTTCACCACCCTCAGAGTAAAGGTCTGGATTGTTCTGAACACAATAAAGGTCCTTTAACATTAGCACCTTCTCATGCAGAGTGCACTGTGTGCAGCATGGTTTAACACCAGCTATGTTGCCTTTTCCTGATCTTATCACAGCTGCGTGTATTGTCAGTTTTCTTGAGCTTTGAGTGTGAAAATAGCATCAGTCTTTCTTCTGAAGTCTTCATAGAAAATCTACCAATCAGCTTTGCACTAATTTGCAGCTTTGGTGACTGCACTTGGATGTTAGAGGTAATCTATTGTGATCAGTTTTTATTTGATAGGCTTCTAATTCATTATTGTGTGCATTAAAGAAATATTTACAATTAGGTTCACAGACCATATTAGAGAATTTTAAGGCCATGTTCAGCCCTGATGTTTTGCACAGGGATAGGCTATTTGAAGAAGCAATGGGGACACATACACAAAAAACCAACCAAACAAACAAACCTCCAAAACCACCTCAAGTAACTTCCAAACACTTTGCAGCATTGGTTTGATACCAAGCAATGGTGGGTGTGAATGGAGCAGCTACTAAAGGGAAGGAGACGCAGGGTTAGAGATTCTGCCAGAGGGGATGTCAGTGGAAATATGTTTGGAAGTCTGTTGGAGCTGTGACTTGACAGGCCGGGCTATTTCTTTTAAGAGCTAGCTGCTCTTAAATATTCTTAATTGTCACTCAGAAAATTCCTGTTGACTTCTGAATGCTGGTGGTGATAAGCAGCGGCTTAGAGACTCTCAGATGTGCATTACTGTCGTTTCTTGGCTGTGCTACATGGTTGATCTCATACAAAGGCACTGGTACAAGCTTGCTTTACATCAGCTTTAGATATTGCCTCCTTGCATTGATACCTATATCTGGATCTTTGCTTTCACCCTATGGCTGGAATATTTTTAACTTTGTGTACTTGGAACGAAGAGTAATTTTTAGCTCTGTGCATAAATTAGTGGTCTGGATTTTGTCAGTGTCAGACTTCCTTAAATCCTACTGGTGTCAGTGGAAATCATTTGAGCTTAGCACTGCTGAATTTCAAGCCATTAACTTTAAATATGTAAACAATTGTCCTCAGGCAATTGGGTGTAAATGTAATGGCTTGAGTTTTGTAACAGTAGTTCTATAACCAATTAAGGAGTATTACTCAATGATTTTGGCATTATTAATTTCTTTTAACTAATATTTACCAATATTTCAACACTGTAGGTATTACACGGGAGTCTTTGAAAGTCTCAGTGTATTCAGCTTTCATAATTAAGTATGATTTTTGCGGTTACCTTTAATATCCCGACTTGGGCACCTCAATTGAATCTAATTATGTTTCAATTGAAAATAAGATATTCCACAGACTGAAGCTGTAGATCAGGGCTCATTACTAAAGCAGCTCATTATTTTTAATGAGCAACTTCATTACATCTGATTCTGCAGAGAACAAGACGTAATTCTGTTGATGCAGAGAAGCTTGTTAAACTTTGGTAGCCAGCAGCATATGACTAACAGCCTGAACTGGGCAAGAAAGACTAGTAGGGTTAAACTACCTCACAGGATTCTAGCCTGTCCCCACTGGTGAGTTATAACAGTCAGTCTGCAAAATAATTTTCTATTTCTTTTCTGTTGGTGTGAACTTTGTTAGGCTGGAATAGTTGTGTGTTACCTTTTAAGTGGTCTGCTATAGAAAAGGAATTGCAAGGAAAATTCACAATAAAACAGAATTTTCAGCAAAATTTTACTCTAAAGAAGGTGGTGACAACATCTTTCTGCCAATCCGAGTGCCTGCCAGGAGTGTTAAAATGTGCATTCTGTTCCCTAAGGCAGCATTTTGTGTTAGCTTACAAATTTGTAAAATCACGTTACCTGACAAGTGTCTGGGGAGGCTACAAATCAGCAAGGTATCCCAGGTAAACTACTGTTACTACAGCACAATGCAGGTACTTCTCTGCCTCCTGGCAGGGAGCTCCGTGCAGTTCTGCTGCACTGAATCTGTTGGGGATCCGCTGAGAAAGCACAGGAGCCTCGTGCTCTGCGCTGAGAGGAAGAGTCTGTGGTTCTGCAGATCTGCTCCTGGATTTCCATTAATGCATTGTTAAAAAAGAAGTGGCATTACTTAGCAATGAGGATATAGCCAGAAAATGGGCTTATGTTTAAGTCTGTTCAATCTTTTTGTCGTCTTGGGGACACAAGCTATTTGGTGAAAAACACAAAATTTGAACTAAATTTATTAGGGACTTCTAGCTTATTTGTTAGTCTCTAGGGTCATAAAATTGATGTTGTAGTGCCTTCGGCTTTCATGCTCCAGCCCTGTGGCTATGGGTAGTTGTTCCAGGGTGTGGAGAGCTCAGCGGGCTTGCTCCCCTTTCTGCCCAGGCAGGGTGGAGGCAGCACCAGCCCAGACCTGCTGGAAAGCAGCTCTGCAGAGAGGGATCTGGGAGTCCTGGTGGATCATGTGCCAGCAATGTGCCCTTGTGGCCAAGAAGGCCAATGGTCTCCTGGCATGCGTTAAAAAGAGTGTGGCCAGCAGGTCGAGGGAGGTTATCCTCCCCTGTGGTGAGGCCACATCTGGAGTATTGTGTCCAATTCTGGGCTCCCCACTTTGAGAAAGACAGGGAACTACTGGAGAAAGTCCAGCTGAGGGCTATGAAGATGATCAAGGGAATGGAGCACCTCTCATGAGGAAAGGCTGAGACCTGGGTCTTTTTAGCCTGGAGAAGAGAAGACTGAGAGGGGGTTTCATCAATGTTTATAAATATTTAAAGGGCAGGTCTCAAGAGGATGGGGCCAGACTCTTTTCAGTGGTGGCCAGTGACAGGACAAGGAGCAATGGGCATAAACTGGAACACAGGAAATTCCATCTGAGCACGAGGAAGTTCTTTACTTTGATGGTGGCAGAGCACTGGAACAGGCTGGCTGGAGAGGCTGTGGAGTCTCCTCCTCTGAAGATATTCAAACCCTGCCTGGGATGCGTTCCTGTCCAACCTGCTCTAGGTGAACCTGCTTTGGCAGAGGGGTTGGACTAGATGATCTCTAGAGGTCCCTTCCCACCCCTACCATTCTGTGATTCTGTGAATAACGGGTATTGGACTTGCCTTTGTGTTCTCATTACCTGTACTTGAAGAGATACTTGAAGACTTGGGTGATAAAAGCAAACTGAAATTCTGCAAACTGAATTTTTGTCAAGTTTTTAATTTGGGCCAGTCTGAGCACTGGTTAACTGGAGGTCTTTTTCCCCTTATGCCATGCATATTCCCTGCCCCAGTGGTGGTAACATAAAGTCTTTCTGCAGGAGTTAAGGCTGCAGATGTGTTCTTGACTGCTCAGGCCTGGGACCAAGAGGGGCCAGAATAGGGGTATTAACTTTTTACAGAAAAATAATAAACAACACTATTAATATTTTTTTTTTTCATTTTGTTCTGGGAAACAGTTGAATTATTTGTGAATGAGACTATAAACACCCTGAAGCAGACATAGTGCGTACATTCCAATGCAGTCACTCTGGCAAAGTTATAAGCAACTGAAAGCAGGGCTTTATAATAGGAAGTGCCTTAGCAGGAACTCCCGTCAGCCCTGCCTGTAAGATCCTTGTAATGATTCAGATTCTGCAGAAAAGATGGGTAGGCCGTTACACACTCAGATAGGCATCTGATTTAAAACTTTCAGTCCTGTGTTTAACAAAAATTTAAAAAATTAAGGAACTGGGACAGCTGCGATAACAGATGATGCAGAAATGGCCTGGTAAGACCAAAACAGCTGTCTTTACACAGAAAAAAAAAAGTTTAATTGTGACCAGGTCATTTGTAATTTAATTCCAAAAAGGGGAATAAAATATAGATGTGAACAGGAAAAGAAGTTAAACTCTACTTATATAAAATAGATTTCAAACCAACAATTCTTGATAAAAGCTTCCACAGAACAAAGAAAGAAGCAAGCGAGAATTTTGGAATCATTAATCATTATTTTATCATCTACAGATTATATTGGGGGGGAAAGGAAGGTAAGGGAAGTCTCTAAAGGTTCTAGAAAGCAACCAATATCTGTGTGAAGAGAACAAAAGGACTAAGGAAAGTGTGTCTAAAGTAGCCCCTATATTCAATATCTAGAAAGGCGCAGTAATTCCAGAATTTTCAATGTGTAAGCAGACAGGGAATGACAAGATGGTTAAAAGAAAACAAACAACAGTGATGGTTCAAGAAGGTGGCACATCAAACATGTCTTTGTGGTTAAAATGGAAGCAGTATGTGATGGATCAAGTTTAATACTTTCCTATATGGCAGTGCCATCAGTTGACTTGGCAGGTATAATCTAGATGAAATCATTGTAAGGAGATCTTAGATGAGTATGAAGAACCACTGTAATAGTGTTTCATAGAATCATAGAATGGTTTAGGTTGAAAGGGACCTTGAAGATCATCTAGTTCCAACCCCCCTGCTATAGGCAGGGACACCTCCCAGTTGACAAAGCTTTTTGTTGGTTATTCCATGGAAACCAAATTCTCCAAATGGACACTTTGTTATTAATACTAAGCTACCCAGAAACATCCCAGTTTAGTACCACTCAGCTTTTATTTAATAATTTACTTATTATCATATGTGGTTTACATATTAGCAAAAAATCAGGCATGACTCTTTAAGGCTTATGCTGCTGAATCCCCTTCCAGGTAGAGTAAATAGAGTGGTTTGCCAATTGGGAGTTTTGGTCGCCCAGGAATTTCTAGATCAAGCCCTATTCAGTATTTTCATAAGAAGTCGGCTAGTGGAATAGAGACTACACTTAGTACATTTGTAGGTAACATTTGAACTAAATTCACTTATGTTGGAAGAATCTCCTGAGAAACCAGAGAGAATATAAAATAACCTTAATAAAATAATGACACTGTCTAAAATCAGCAAGAAGAGAAACACAGTAAACCAATTACATACTACATCTGGAAAAGTGAAGTTAAATGCACAAATAGAAGATGGGGAGAACTTGCTAGGCTGCAATACAGTGAAAATTTATTTGTGTTTTAGCAGAAAACAAGCTAAATATATACCAACAGTTCAACAATGATTCAGAAAAATGAGACCTGATGCTGGTCAGGCTCTTACTAATAAATTGCAAAGCTGCTCCGTGTTTGGGTAGAAGTTTTGTATACTTCTCAGTGAAATAGGCACAAAG
Organism: Vanellus vanellus; assembly: GCF_965231255.1. Classification (NCBI taxonomy): domain Eukaryota; kingdom Metazoa; phylum Chordata; class Aves; order Charadriiformes; family Charadriidae; genus Vanellus; species Vanellus vanellus. The sequence continues at coordinate 9,490,436 of NC_138910.1, forward strand.
ATTTCTCCCTCCCCCTTCTCATGTCTCTTCTTTTTATGTGTCATCTTAAGTTATGGAATCAGTAACTGAAACAAAACCAGAAGATCAAGGGCTTTCTTTACTGCTGTGTTTCTAAAACATTTGATTCATCCTCCTGCTTACGTGGGTAATAAAGCAAAATATAAAGCATTTATTTTGCAATGCATTTATTATTGTATTTTTCCCACTTTAAGGGTGTTTTCTGTTGCATGGCTTTTAATGCAGCATGTATAAGCGTACATAAATCAGAGTTGATCTTTCAGTACGGATAATCACAGCATTGAAACCACTGTGTTTACAGCTTATACAAAGGGCAGTATAACATTTGTCTGAGGTCTCGAGTGCTCCTTAGGCATTGAGCTTAAGTCCCACCTAATCTAGCAAAATCCTGCTTTCATGTCACTGAAGTTGATTTAATTATCATTGTAATTATTATTATTTCTTCCCATCTGCAACTTCAGACATCAGTTAAGACTGTGAAGTGCTTTGAGATCTCTGTGATTTTAACAACAACAGAATCAAACCCTAATTACATTGGCTGCACTGCCTGTCTCAAATCAGTTTTGCGATTTGGTTTTTGTGACTGGAATTAATATCACTGACCACTGGTAACACAGTGTTTGTATTTTGCATACATGAAATTTTTATGCAAATACATTAAAGCAGGTAAAGACTAACAGGAGAAACTTCAGGAATATGTTTTTACATAAAAAGGAGTCAGATTTATTTTCTATCACACAGGTATGCTTTCACATTCTCTGAACTTCAAGTACATTTGTACTGTCTTTTAAACTCAGGGATAAAACTGTCCTTCCTGTGTATCTATTCTATTTATTATTTCCTCTCCTTATGATATATCAGAGCATTTCTACAACATATAATCCCCTATTTCAGTAACTTCTTCTCAATCTAAAGCTGAGTGAACACAATTTCCATTTTGTTGGGAAGATAATTTTTTTCCAAATCAGAACATGTCAGAACTAGAATTGATCAGAAGTGATGCTGTCTATTCAAGTCAGAAGCAATCAGTAGACTTAAAAGATAACAGTATCTGCAGAACAAAGGCGGCTGACAACGAGCCTGGAATTACATTTAAAAGGTGTACTTCATGCGCTGTTTTGATATATTACAAGGTGCAGTGAGTACACATACTGGCTTTGTAACAGCACCCAGTAATGTAAAATTTCTGATCTCTAGTTTTCTCGTTGTATTGGTTTCACTCCTTGAAAAATCAACCTATAACCTTGAAAAAGCTGGCTCTTGAAGCAAACAGACCAATACAGAAGTCTGCATGATACAGATACTTCTCAAAACCTACAAATGTGGCGAAACTGAAGTCAAGCCTAATAATAGCTAGGCTTTTCTGTCTGTTTTTAGTTATATCTATTTAGTTCTTTATGGAAATGGAAGTTGCATGAGTCTTGAAAACTACTGTAAAACTGCGTAACAAGAATTGGCATGTTGTGAAAGAAAAAGTGGAGGAGATTATTTCACTGCTCCAAATCTGGAGCTTCTTCCTTGATCCAGCTATAGGGTCTGTAACAGGAGTGCGTTTTAGTCTTTAGTTTTAACACGTTACTCATTTTTCCCCGCTTACCAGTATGGAGTGTCCTCAGATCTCAAATTGGATTCCTTTCTGATAAAACGGCATCTGTACATGCTCTCCAGGAGTGGAGCTATGGTTCCAACTCCTGAATGACACTCACAGCAACACTAGAACAAAATGAGTCTGTGAAACGCCTGTGCTGTTCACGTTGGCTTCTCAGCATGTTTTACTCTACAGAAGTGTAGACATTCACTGCCACCTTCCAGCTCTTCCTGTCTGAGTAGATGGCTGGTACAAACAAGTGCTGCTGATACCTTGTGATTATTTTAACAATGCTGAGTTCATGATCCAGAATTTTCTTGCACATGTGCAAACCCTACTAATCTGCCTAAGAAATATAAAATCATATTGACGCTCTACATCTTCTATTTTGAAATAGTTGTATAAATCAGTCCCAAGAAAAGCAGGGTATGTAGCTGGATTGGTTACAATCTGGGAAGAAGAAAATGTTGTCATGGGTCCCCTTCCATAGTTCTGCTGTCATTCACTTGTTCTGAAGGTACCGACTGTCTGTCCTTTGAGTGAGAAATATAAAAAAAACCCTTTCCAACGAGTTTAAGTTAAGGAAATTTATCAGAAAGGCAGATCTATAGTTTAGAAAGCATGGACACAATCATCTTCTACAAAAATTTTAGAAGGAAAATCTTTATAGGCAATTTATAGATTTGGAGGGTTGTTTGTTTTCTTAATTGAAATGGAAGTCATTAATAGCTATCTAACTTCAAAAACAAACAAAAAGCAGAAAAAACCCACCCACCACCAAACCCCACAAAAAAACATACAAAACCCCAAAAACCAATGCCCCCAGATACAAAAACCTTAAACAGAAAACACAGTCAAACATTCTTTTTAATGTAATATGTAGTACACAGCAAGGTGGATAGAAAAAGCAGACTCAATTACCACAGCAAATCTTAAAGGACCAACTCTGTGCTTGTTTGCATGTTGCTCGTCCTTTTTGTCAGGGAGTTACTTCACGTGAGAGCTGCAAAACCGGGCTACTGAAGTGAGACTCGTGGAAGGAATCAATGTTATCCTTCCAAGTGTTTTTCTAATATGGCCTAACCGAATTCTGAGAATTCAGTGGGAAATTTCTTACAAAAAAAATTAATGGGATCGTGTGAGCTGTGATTTAATAATACATTATTAAAATAACATGTCTTTATTTGTCTTTCGCAGTTCTGTTTAGGATTCATTCTCTTGGAGTCAGAAGGGGCTTTTATGTACATTGTGTATCAAAACTGTGTAATATGTGCATTTTATTCATAATACTGATCTGGAGAGGTGGTGCTTCATATTTAGTATACTCTATAAATACATACTGCATACGTAAGTGTTTGTGCAAGAACATTAACAACATTTGTACTTACCTGATTGCTAACCGTCGCATGACAGATGTGTAGCACTTGGAATATTTAACTTGAAGTGTTTTACTGTCGGTTTTGTGCATGAATATGTAAATAATTTTTACCATTTGTTTTCAGATATAAGTGGACACTTCATCATGATTGTAATATGAATAGATACTAGTTTTTAAATGGGGCGGAAAGGGGTTGATTCAGCACAGCCATGAAGTACGTACACACTGAAGTTGTACGAAAGACTTATCTGTGTGGTCTGTGAACAACATTGCTTTGTTTTGAATGGCCCTGTTCCAGATATTCCAAATATCTATGGCGTTTAAATCAAAGGATCATAATAACATGAAGACTGATATGCTTAGTTGAATTTTCAGAGTTAAAGTGGGGTGGAAATGTGGATTTCTGTTTAATGAAATAAATTGGTTCCTGTTGAATGATAGCAGAAGGCTCCTCTTCTAATTTGTTGGAAATAACCTATAACATTTTTAAACATGGACTTGATTATAAAATAAATGGATTGGCATTTGAATTTCAAATGCATAGTCCATCAAACTGTCAAATGAATATTAAGTAAAATTAAGCTTCATATTTTGAAAATGATTCTATATGCAAAAAGCAGAATTATACAGCCATGACTTAAAATGAAATGAGTGATTTCTGTTAAATGCAGATATGTAAAAGATGTGGTGAAATATCGCTGGCAAAATTCAGTGACAGTGTTACACGTAATGCATGTCATCTACTTGAAAAACTTGATTTAAGTTTGATAAAGGCAGGAAAGAAGTTCCTAAGTCTGCTTGTAAAGGTGATTTTTTGAATATGTTTATGCTCTGAAACGTATAAAATGGTTATTACTTATTAGTAACATGAATTATATCAATTCATATTGGAGAGGTTTTATTTCATAATTATATAATTCATTCCAGTTTTAAATGCCAAGTTCTGATTTTATGTGTGCAACACTTCTTCTGGACAACTTATATTTTTCATATCAGCTTTTCTTGTTTTGTGCTAAGAATCCTCTTTCTGAGAAGACCCTTCAAATATCTCTAAAGAGATCAGAAGTGGATTAAATCTAGGGGAAATAATTAGAATTGATTCAACCTTTCAGGCTGATTTTGCCCTTTCTTTATGTGACTATGATTCATATTGTTCAGTGATAGCGAATCCACTAATATGTGTCTAAGTGAGCTGCAAAAAGAGGCCACACACCCAATGCTTCTCCCACTGTGTCCCCTAGGTTGTAGCTTCTTCAGGGGGCTAGGAACCCTGAAGAATCGCTTAAACTGATGATGCCTGCAGAAGCAGGCAGATCTGGACTGACAGGTATTTAGATATAGCTCCGAATCACTGCAATGCCACCCCTCCCCGAATTTAGAAGTCCTCAGAAACTTTAAGCTTTCCTTTGAAGCAATTAAATAGGAAGTGTTCTTTTACGCCCCGTGTAAGACAGGCTCATCAGAATTCCTGTTGGCAACCCTGCAGATTTCTTGTTTGGAACAACAGGTTGTCCTTACCACTAGCCTAGTTACACTGTTTCTTGCATATATTAACAATTTTAAGATGATGCTTCAGTGTGTTCTTGTTTGAAATGTTTCCTTCAGTTTTTCTTTCTTTTTGTAGCAATAATTTATTGCCACAAAATGCTGATATAGGTTGCTGACAAAAAGGAAGACCTGGCTATTCTATGTATGTATATTAAAAATTAATGATGAAAAGCTGTTTCCAATGACAGTGAAGTCAATGAACTAGAGAATTCCTAAGCACCTTATAGAATATTCATGCTCAGTAAATACTAGTTTGTGTATTATTATCTTCTAAATAGAACTCAGTGGGTGTTAAGTAAATGCTGTAGTTGAGGTGATAAGACTGAAGAAAATAAGTGCTCAAACAAATGGTGTGCATTTTTGAGGAAGACAGTTGCGTCATTGTTAAGAATAAAACAGACTTTTTGACCAGGATTACTGGGAAGAAGGAGCGTACTAGTTTTTCAGGTGTGCTGTTTGGTGTTTCTCAGACAAGAAAAATATATTAGTTGAATATATTAGTAGTATGAAAGGGATTTTTTTTTTTTTGCTTAAATTTATATGCTTTTACAGGTAGTTTACGTTAACAACCAATCTAGTAAGTAATTTAAAGAAACCTAAGGAAAAGGAGCTAAAGCAAAAATTGAGTAAAGGCAAAGCTTTTTCTTAAAGGTTTTGAAAAGAAGTGCTACTGTACCAAACGCATTATTCTGAACTTCAGCACTGCAGGTTGTAATGCTGTCCTGCAAAAGCCTGAATTCTTGAGCTAGCTTATGACTGGCAGAGGGACAAACTTTATGAAAAAAGTCAAAATTTGTGGTTAAGTTAGTAGTGACCTTGTGCTATGCTGTGCCAAGTAGGATGGTGTACTGAAACACAAGCAGTGCAGGAGCTGTCGCAGAGAGAAACAATAGTAAAATAGGTGCCCAAGTGGCAACTAGCCATGGAGATCCAGAGGAAAAAGGGAGCTAATCATTATCGGATTAGAGTTTCTTAATGTAGTCTATGGATTACTGCGGCTGTAAATATTCTTTGTGAAAGAGCCATGCTGCCAGGGTCTCAGTGATGAATAGCTGCCCTTGGAGCTCTCCTCCTGGGAGTATTTAGAAACTGTGAAGGTAGAAATAGCATAAATAGAGTGCACTCCCTTTTCAATAACTTATCCTGGCTTCACATACTGAGTTTTTTACTGCTTTGTTTTTTCAGTAGGGAACATCTAGAAGCGTCCAAACAACCTTTAGCCTTGCAGTATGCTATACTCACAGCTTCTTTTTGACTCAAGTCTCATCGAGGGTTTGAAGAAGGATGCTACTGGGTCAAGGAATATCATGGTTTTGGTGGCTCTTTCACCAGAGATGCTCTGAGAACAACCTGGCACTTTCATTTTTGGCTTTCCTCTCCCTCTCTTTTGAGAAATGGTTGTATTGAGGATTAAGTGCCAGAGTTGAGAAGTTTCTAGATTGTTTTAGTGAACTGTATTGAGTAATACCATGTATTTTGGAATTGCCTAGATTCCTGTGGACTCTTGGATAATCTCTAGGTATATCTCAGGAAGAATAGCAGTAGACGTCACTTAAATTTAAGTAATCTCCATTTGCTCAAAGCAGTAATGTTAGTAACTTTTTAGAGTTAGTGACAGCAGATAGCTGAAGATTTATCTTTCTCTGCAGAAAGTGTGGTACATAAATCAAAATTTGTTTTAAATAACATATAGAGATCAATAAAAGAATGTATTTATATCAGCTGCATGTTTATTATCAACATAGCTACATTTATTTAAATGTCACTGGAAAAATAACTTACAGACGAGGGGAGTATGAAGTGGTTTTGTATGTGTTACAGGTGATTTATGGAGTTAATATCAATTAAGTTCTTCGAGGTCATTGTTGGTTTTAAAAAGCAAATCTAAGTGCTTAAACTATTCTAAACTTTTCATAATTAGACATCAGAGAATTATTCTGCCTTGCTCTTGATAAAAGTCTTGCTGTAGTTCTACCAGTTTTCAGTTTTTGTCTCTTTTTGTCTAATTTCAGAATTTTGGTATTCTCAGTTGCAATGGGTTACCTTTAACCATTATAGTTAAAGCAGTGTGACCTTTTTGCAAATATGGACCACATACTGACTGTCCTTCCTGTAGCAGTAGTATGCTATAGGGGGATTTATGGAGGCATACTATCAGGAATTTTGACAGCCTGGATGAGACTGCAGGCCACTGTCATCAGGTTGGCAGTTAGCAATTTAAACCTCTGTATAAGGACCTTCCTACCTGCACAGCAGTTGGATGAAGGAACTGATTGCAGCTGGTCAACTTCATTAAAGAGATCTGCATTACAAGGGAGATCAAGGTTCAAGTCTTCATTCTCAGCAGAGCAGGGACTTTCTTTCTTGCATAAATGTAGTAGTGCAAGCTGGATAGTCTGGAAATAATACTTTCTAGTGTACTTCCTCTGGTCAGTGTCTAATCTCATTTTTTTCCTGGAATTGTGCTAAAACTGTCTATTTCTCTTCCTAATTCAGAATGAAAACGTGTCAAAAGCTCAAAGTTTTTTGCGTGAAATAGAATTCTTGGTTTCTGGCCAACTGTCTGCTGATATACGTGGCAATCACTTAATATTTATTTTCCGCAGTGAGTTCTGATCCAGAGAAGCCATTAAGGGTGTGGGTAATATTAAATGAGTAGTCCCACTGTGATTTAAATGGGGCGATCTTAAAGTGTGGGCATTTAACTGCTGCTGTACTGGGACTGGTTCAGGGAATCTAAACGCATACCAGCAGGTATTCGTGAATCTGCTGTGTGAGCAGCAGTTAGTGCTGTCTCAACTGATATGTCATGAAATAATGGAAAAACTCAAAATCTATCCCATGTAAATTTTCAGTATTTCTGAAACTTCCTTACCATCTATAGCAACATCTCTTGTCTTAAAGCCACTGTGTTCCATGAAGCACTTTGAAAGCTGGTCACAAGATTGTGTTGCAATAGGAACGCACACATAGCCAAAAAGTTGCATTGTGTTGCTCTTATTATGCCTCTGTAAGTTAATTCATGGAGTTTTCATGGAATCATGGAGTTTTCAGAGTTGGAAGGGACCTCTAGAGATCATCTAGCCCAACTCCCCTGCCAAAGCAGGATTGCCCAGAGCACATCACTCAGGACTGCATCCAGGCGGGTCTTGAAAATCTCCAGGGAAGGGGACTCCACCACCTCCCTGGGCAGCCTGTGCCAGTGCTCTGCCACCCTCACCGTAAAGAAGTTTTTCCGTGTATTTGAACGGAACTTCCTGTGTTCTAACTTGTGCCCGTTACCCCTCGTCCTGTCACTGGGAACCACTGAAAAGAGCCTGGCTCCATCCTCCTTCAACCCACCCTTTAGAGACTTGTACGCCATAATAAATAAGGTCTCCCCTCAGCCTTCTCTTCTCCAGGCTAAAGAGTCCCAGCTCTCTCAGCCTTTCCTCATAAGGCAGATGCTCCAATCCCTGAATCATCTTAGGTGCCCTTCGCTGGACTCGATGTACTGCAGCCCGTCAGCTGACCTTGTAACTCTCGAGTTCTTATTTTTCCTCCCTTGTACAATTGGTTCATGAAATATATGTGATTTAAATGCCTACTCCCTTTCCGCAGCATCTAATGCCTCTTTTGCTACCCTGTCTATTAAGTTTGGTGCCCATGGTGGTTTTTCTCTTGTATGTGCTTTGCTGGCTTATCATACTCATATTTTTGTTCTCTGGCCTAAATATAAGCAAAAGTCTGGCTGTATTTTCCTTTTTAGATATGTTTTAAAATTTTCTGTCTTTAGTACAGAAATTTTGTGCACACTGAAATTTCATAATAAGGATTGCCTACGAGAATGGAAATATTCTAAAAATTCAAAACCGCCAAGCTTCAAACTCCTACATCTGGCCTGAATTTTCAAAATAGACATACCTCAGCATCTGAAAGTCTAAACTGAGATTCCTTCAGATTATGGATTTTTCAAAGGGGGGAGTGATCAGCATGTTCTGAGAAACAGTACCTGTCTGAGCATCTGAAAGCAGAAAGCACTGAAAGTGCTAGCAGAATAAAGTATCAACCACGGAAAGACGAGTTGCAGAATGTGATTAGCTAATTTGCCTTTTAAATTGATTGCTGTAGCATTTTTGTTGCTATTCATCACAACTTTTTGTCATATAACTTTCTAAATATATGTGATCTTTAAAGGGAATAGCACATTACAATCAATGTTGCACTTCGAGTTTGGAAAGAGATTATTTAACCAGTCCAGCTTACCTAGTAGGAAGTGACTTTTACGTTTGACATCTGTAAGAAATTAGATAACTAATAGTGATCAGGCTGGCAAGTATTGGGTCTTGAATATATATATATACACAAATACATATGCATAATATATACATACATATGCATTTATGCATAGGTAGACACATATACATATTTTAAATGCATCCATCTATCACTAAATACTAAACTGAACGTGATGATTTGTCTTTTCCTTTGGGGAAAATAATTATATTAGTTGTGTTAACGAGATACGTGCCTTTGTCAGTTTTTATTTATTCTTGCAGAACTCATTAAAATGAGATTTCCAGCGTGACTACGATTTTCTATTCTCATTTAATACTTAGAGGAAAAAAAATAGCTAAACTACTCTAATGATATGCTGTGTCCTGCTATCTCTCTTCCTGTTTGGTTCGCTGGGTTGCAAACATTCTAGGCCAATGGGTATCATTATCTGCTTTTACAATGCCTGAAACAATACAGCGTGGTTGCCAAAAAGAATTATAGATAGAAGAACGATCACCTTGTAACTCAAAACTCTGTGGGTCTGACATTTCGCACTTGCATCTCATTTGTTTTTTCTTCTGCATTTTTGATTTGGCATTAGGACTAGTGTCAGTATTTCTGCTGTTAAGGCTCAAAATGAGAGGAGGAGTCCTGAAATCACTGAAGAGCAGCAGATTAAATTAAAAATGAGGCTTTTCTGGTACACATTACATTGCTTTTGTCTTGGAGTAATTTATAAAACCTACTATTTGGGACCTGATGTTAATGAGGCCCCTTGCTGGCTCAGTCTTTGCCAGCCCACCTGCCTTAGTTTTACTCTGAGCCGTGGTTGGTTTGGGCAGGCAAGGTGCCTGCTCCCTCCCTCCCACCAGCATCACCCTGCGGGCAGCAGACGGGTCTCCTTGGTTGAGAACAGGCCCCTGCATGGGGGTGGGTAGGGGTGGGAAGAGAGACTCCGTCTTCTTGGGAATGACCAGGACTGACTGTGAGCCCTGGTTGATCCTTGAGGAGATACAGGAGAACAAAGTTACTGACATCAACTGACACACTTGGTTCCTGGTACTAGATGTCAGTGGTAATGAACTGCTGCTGCTACCCCTGAGACACTGGGCTCATCGAGCAAGTGCACCATCTTCTTTGCCTCCCAAAGCAGGCCATGTTTTTATCAAGCATATGGACAGTCCTTCTGACTGAATGTCCTCAGAAGAGAGAAAAGAAACAGGTGTTTCTTTCCTTCTCGGAGCCGAGCCAGCTGTCAGTGTGGAGGTGTGTGAGCATTAGCAGGGAAGGTTCACTCCAATTCCTATATTTTATTTTTTACTTTCCCTTTGAAGATCTTATGGTACTCTATATCACTCTCAAATGTAGCATGACGTTTCCTGAGGTAATATCTGTGCCCCCACATGTAACTTATCTGTTAAGCTGGGGAATTTAGGTACATCTCAGCTGCCTTTAAGGTAGTTAGATCTGATTGTGGCTTCAGGACATGAAACTGAAAAGTTTATATACCCTCTTCTCAACGATCTAGGGTGTAGACTTACCTAGGACCCCCTCCCAGCTGCTCGGTGGTGCTGGAGCTGCAGGAGTTTGCTGTTCTGGAGCAGGGAGGTGAGAGTCGGGCTGTTACAGGAAGAGGAAGAAACAGGCAATAGGGAGGGGATGGATGGAGAGAACTGGAAATTCAGACTTCCAGCTCTTGTGCTGCACGCTTTCAGATACGCACTGAGCTCCTCCGTGGCACCCTGTGTCCCTGGGAGGGAGAGGCGCCCTTCGGCCCGGCGCTCTGGCACAGACACAGTGGGCAGCCGTGCTGTCCTCGTTTTGCTGCCCTCAGCAATTCACGGTCTCGGGCATCTGCCTGCTTCGTGCATAGAGACGACTTTGAATGTAATTTAAAAACAAACAAAAAACCACTCGATAAGAAAAAAACAATGGCTCACGTAAAGCCTAAATTTCAAAGTTTAAGTTTTTTAGGAGTCCTGAGTAAATAAAAAGGTACTATCAAGACATTCTTTAGTGGAGAAACCTTTATTTCATATTTGTATGTAATAAATTGAAAACATGGACACCAAAAAAACCCCAAACCCTTTCTCAGACAAGAGTAGCAGTAATTAGCGTTGTTGCGCTTGTAGCCTGACAGTAACATACCGGCTGTTTTATTTGCTCTGTAATGTGTAATGAGTATTCCATTTGGATTATAAAGCAACATGATGAATGAATCGGGCTGTATCGATTGAACTTCTGTACCAGTCAGTAATCATTTTGTTTCTCAAGCTTTTATGCCCTCAGAGTAGGAATTAAAAAATGGTTTAATTAGAATGTGGGGAAGTATCCTCTTCAGTCAGCATCTGCTCACAATAAAGATAAAGGCCTTAAAGCAGTAAGGCCCAATGGCTTGGCAAAGGAAGGGGGAAGTCACGAAAGATGGTAGTCTTTGTTTCCTAATCAGACTGTAAAAAATAATAATGATCTGTTTTACTTAGGTTTTTTGGTTTCGTTTTTCCTCATTTAATTATAATATAATTTTTTTAACCAGCCTACTGTTTTTCAATAATTGGCCATTTTTTTTAAAGACTTGTAATGAAATCATCAGTATTTCAGTTAAACAAAAATATTTGTAACATCTAGTAGTAGAGAACTGAGGAAATCAGTTCAAATCTAAAAATCTTTTATTATCAGTAATCTCAATCACCAGCCTGTATCTAATATTCCTATTTCTTATACAAGTCAAAAACCAAACCAAAACACAGCTGAATTCCTTTAGAAGTTAATGGGATGACCGTAGTGATATTTCCTTTCTTGTACTTTTTCTTAAAGTGGCTTTTCCGTAGATCCGTTGACTAACAAAAACATGTTTCTGTCGAACTTAATTCCAACAGAGAGTGTTCATTATAGAACTGAAATAATTTGGTGGCTTTAGTTTTGTATGGTCTGGTGATTTCCTGTCTCCTAGCAAACAGGAAATGCCTTCTACTGTGTATGCTCATACTATGCATGTGGAGGGACACTGGATTTGCCCTATACGAAATCATCTATCTCTGCAGCACCTGCAATTCAAATTCAAGAGATATTCAAAGCTTTTATTTTGGAATCAGCATGTTTTAAAATACCTCCACTTGTAGCGAATGAAAATATCAGCGGTGAAATTTAGTCTGCCATGGGAGACCTCACTTTCTGTAGCATCACGGGTCTTTTGAAGACCTCTTTTTAGAGGTGAAAGTCACCCTAACAGAGGAAGAGCTGTGAAATACAGCAGCTGAATTTTTGGTGTGCAAAGCTCACCTAGTGACTAAAAGGAATGGCAGGTTGTTCACTTTTCGCTGTAATAGAATTCAGAAATAGCTATTTAATACCCCCATTCTGCTTTTGTTGAAATGACATTGGCTTTCTGTGCTTTGAATCCATTCTGCTCTGTGATAGCGCTGGTGATTTTTCTTTTTTTTAAAAAAGAACAACAACAAAACACAAAATCACCCTAACCCTTCCCCTCCCCCCTTCCATATTGGATTGGAAGTGATTTCACAAAAAACAATAAATTCAAAAGTATATGACGGAAATATAGTTTTCTCTAGGTTATAAGATAGCTGAGGAGAATAGGTGGGAATTAAGACTCGGTGTAGAGCACAAGGGGAACACAGGTTCCAGCTGGTGGTGGCCAGAGGTCATTTGGTGTTGTGCATTTTGGGGCCACCTCCTGTAGCTCCTGCTCCCAGGAGCTCTCAGCACTGTTGGCACTACAGCGAGGCTAACGAGGCAGGGCTGCAGCTCTGGGTACAAGGAAAGGAGAAAACCAGCAGGGTTTTAAGAAAGATTAAATCAAGAAGATTAGGTCCGTTTTACTCCAGAATGATTCTTGTTCAGCCTCTTCAGGATGCTGGGGGGATGGTTGAAACGAGAAGAGAGGGACATGTGCTCAAGTAATGAAATTTAAGATGAAGCAGTAGTGATTTTCGGTAGACTTTGTTGAACACCCTGGGACAGGGATGCAGGGATGGCAGAGTATGTTACCTAGCAACAGCTGGAAGGTGATTAACTCTTTGGTACCCATCCTTTCTGCCTCTCCAATAGACTGAGTGTAGAAGTGGAATTTCTACAGAGAAAAGATTGGGAAGGTTTCTACTATTTGCAGTGTAATGTTTTATAGAGGCTGTAATTAAAATGTTAGTTCATAAAAGGAAATAGTCCTGAGATGTTGTAGTTCATATTTAAACTACCGTAACTATTTTAGGGTTTATTAGTAGGTTTTTTTTAACCATGATTGGTATGTCTGCCACCACCTGTAACACTCCTGCTTTTCTGCGGTGTGAATGTCTGTAACATGTACCAAGCGAGATATCAATCGTTTACTGACCTTCTGCAAATGGGAATCTCTTGAAGATCAGATATTATTTTGCTACAAATGAAACGTATAGAATGCATCAGCTCTATACTGTAGGTCAGACTTCCAGCAGAGCCAAGGTTCTCCAGTCAAGAGCGATGGTTGTTGCTCCAATTAAAGCAGTTAAATTCAGTTAAATCAAAGTACCTAAACCAGCTGAGGATGTAACTGATAATATGGCATTAGTGGGTAACAGTTGAGGTGAAAACTCCTTTTTAGATGCCATGGTTTTAACAAATTGCTAAGTAAGATTCTGTGAAATGTGTAGAAAGACGGAAGATGTTTAGAGGGCAGTAGAGGATAACAGGTCAGATGCAATTATGATTATTGTAAACCAAAATAAAGACAAGTTGATCTGAAGTTGCTGCTAGTCTAGTATTTGTTACCCAGTCTGCATAGCAATCAATATCTTTGTCAGGGTGCCTGTGGATATGTGATATTTTTTAGGTATTCCAAACGAAAACTAAATGGACCTTTTGCAGCAGTTAAATAGAAACATCGATAACAGTGTTACTTAAGTGTTTACTCAGTTTTCCCAAACTGGGATGTGTTTCAGGTAGCTGTTATTGCTTGTTAAAGTTATGATGGTAAAATCCCTTGGAGATTTTAGTATTACCTAAATATATCAGAGTAGTACTATTGTTATGATTTTCCCCCCAAAATTGCCATATGTTTTTTTTTTAATAGCACAGAACATATCTGGAAAGAGGCAGCAGACAGGACAGTCCATCAATTCCCCTGTCAACAACAGGGGAAGGAATTACACTGTCTGGTGTGTAGATAAATGTATATTTTTACATGTTTATGTGTAAAGGTGAAATAAGAGGGTCTTGTACACAAATGAACCTATAAACATTTTTCCTAGTAGCAGTCTCACATTATTTTAGCTGTATCACCTGCAAATTTATAGCACAGAGTTGCAGGCAATGTGTCTTAGTAGTCTGCTACTAGTAGGCGGTCATTAGAGCTGTTGGTTTGTGAGCCTCCATTCTTTTAAATGTTCTCATGAAAACAGAGGTGCGGAAAGTTAAATGATTTCTCTTATTGTTTTGGGTGTTTTTTGTTTTTTGGTTTTTTTTTTTACTTTTTTTTTTTAAACTTGTTTAACCTCTTATAGTTTTCTCACATCTACTATGTCAGTAGGAATTTAATAATAGTAGATTTTATTATGCAAAAGCAAAGATTGGCTGAAAACGGGGATGAAAACTCCAAAGAATAATAGGAATATGATGTGTTAATAGCTGCACAGATAACTTTAAATTACATCAACAGACTGTCACGTAGTTACTGTCTGTATAGAATTATAGAATCGTCTGGGTTGGAAGGGACCTTTAAGATCATCAATTCCAACAAGTCCACCACTAAACCATGTCCCTCAGCATTGCATCTGCCTGTCTTTTAAATACCTCCAGGGACGGTGATTCCACCACTTCCCCGGGCAGCCTGTTTCAATGCTCGAAAACCTTTTCTCTGAAGAAATTTTTCCTAATATCCATTCTAAACCTCCCCTGTATAGCTGAATATTGACTTTGATTTTAATTGTATGAGCTAATATTATGTCACGCTTTCTCATATGCGAAATGTAACTGAAATTCTAACTTCTGGCATGTCAGGCATTATTCATGTTTTAGATGACAGTTTAAGAATCTCATACAAGAATAGTTTTCCTTTTCTTTTCCTGTTCTTTATTCATTATTCTATCTGACCCGGCTGGCTCTGCACTGAAGCAGAGTAAAAGTATTCACCTGAAACCTCAGTTTACAGTTTACTGTGTCTATAATGGAGGCAGTCCATTCTTTCATCTTGGCACAGGCTCTTTCAGGTGAGATGAAAAAGTTCTGAGAAGGAATAAGAGCAAAGAGAACGTTGTGTTCATCTTGTGTTTGCTGTAGCTGATGATGATGAGGAAATTGTGTGTGTGTGGGTGTCATAAATATAATTGCTCCTGGTTTTCGTTTTAATTTTGAACATGAATATAAAGCTTTGCAATATGTAATTTTCTTTGTGTTGTAGTATTAACAGGGAGCTATTTTCACGAAATGTATGCCTATGAAGAGATGGTCACAGTAGTTCTACAGGGGTTCCAAAAACTCAAAACTAGAGGACTAGGAAGCTATAGAAATCTAACCAGTTCACCTCCAGTTACATTGTGCAAGCCCTAGAGAAACAGAAGCCTAACTGAATTGGCAATGTTTTTATCTGAAGCATGGCACAATAAAGCATCTTGTCCATATTTATAGCCATCTGTAATTCCAGCAGTGGCAAAGAGGAACATCTGAAAGGTGGAGCTGTTGGTGTGCTAGACATAACATGTCCACTTTCAAACCCTATTTGTCCAAAAATGTCAATTCCTCTGAGCAACTTGATTGTGGAAAGAATACCCCTTTGAAGAGAACCACGGTGCCATCGTAGTGTCCAGCTCCTTTAGGCTGAGCTGGGGACATGTCCTGCACTTTTGTGTATTCCACCTCCTACATCACTTCAACTCCAGTGCTGCAGTCCCAGGATGGTATATCCGACCTTTCCTATGATTTTTCCTCTGCGACTGAGATAGCTATTGCAATTCCATTATTAGTGGTCGACATAGGCTTTTGTCGCACTCTGTTTATTATGTTTTTTCTGACTTCATGGACGTATTTAATAAGTTTAAAATTAGACAGTTATTGTACATAGTTTTGGCAAAACTTGAAGTTTGTCTTATTTGAAATTTCCTACTTTGCATGATGAGCTGCAGTGATTAACATCATACTCTCCAGGTGTCTTCTGCCTTTCTCTCCCACACAGAATGGACTGACAGTTCTGGATTTACAACATGCAATTCCCAAATTCCCCTCAAAACTCAAAGATGTCCGAGATGAAAAGAAAGCAGAGAGTATTTTAAGATTATATGTATCACTCTGGCTGCTTCATTTCTGTCCTTCCAAGTCTTTTGAGGAATACCCTTTCTTTGATGTATTTTTAGATACTACGTTCAGGTAGTGATTTTTTTTTTTTAAATTATTGTGATGTCATAGCCTAATAAAGCAAAGCATTGGAATCCATTTCCTTTCCATCTTATTGACATGATATTGGCATGTCCTCTGTACCATTCGTTTTTATTCACATGAGCATCTCAGGACGCTTTTCACTTATTCCCCACTCTGAATAACCCAGAGTGACCAGAGACCTACTCCACCAGGCAGTTGTGCAAACAACGCCATTGTTGTTTTGAATAGCTTTCACTGTAGTGTGATTGCCATCAGTAGCAAAATCCTTCTAGAAATAAGTTCAACAGAGGAAGAAATAGTATAAACCCTGGTAAAAGAAAGCGAATCTCCATCTTCACATCCATCAGGAAAGCATTTGTGTCACTGTGAATATAATCTTTCCAATTTCTTTCCCTCATGTATGAGAACTGTCTCTCTTTTACCACAAGTGGAAATCTGTAGATGAATTTTTAGGGGAATATATATCTATAGATGATTTTTTTAAATGACTCAGTTATATTCAGAAACTATCTTACTGTCTGCTTATGCCATTCTTTCTCTTTTCAAGAGCCTTTCGCAGAAACAACTGTTAAAATTGCAGATGAACATAGTGGAGTTTGGGGTTAGAAGGGAGCTTTAAAGGTCATCTAGCTCAATGCCCCCCTGCAATGAGCAGGGACATCTCCAACTAGATCAGGTTGCTCAGAGCCCTGTCCAACCTGACCTTGCATTTTTCCAGGTATGGCGCATCACCACCCCTCTGAGCAACCTAGGCCAGTGTCTCACCACCCTCATTTTAAAAAATTTCTTCCTTATACCTAGTCTAAACCTACCCTCTTTCAGTTTAAAACCATTACCCCCTGTCCTATTGCAACAGTCCCTGCTAAAAAAAGTCTGTCCCCATCTTTCCTGTGCACCCCTTTTAAGTACCGGAAGGCCACAATGAGGTCTCCCCGGAGTCTTCTTTTCTCCACGCTGAACAACTCCAACTCTCTCAGCCTGTCCTCATAGGAGAGTTCTTCCAGGGCAGCAGTCCTCAAATAAGGTAATCAGTCAGGTAAATACTCATATTTTGCCCCCAAAGGCATTTCAAATTAGAGGTCTTGCTCCCCATTTGAGTCCTGCTGAGTTCAAACCTTTATGTCCAGGGCCATACTTACAATCCCAAATCTCACACACTGGAAACGTACCAAGTGACATTTATTTCACAGAGCTAATCAATAATATAGATAACTGGCATATATATAAAGAGTGAAAGGGAAATACATTTTTTTCCCTATACAATAAGGGTTTCTTGGGTGGTTAGTTTGAGGTAATCATGAATGTCCATGAATTTTAATAGTAATTTCTTAAGCTCAAACTAAAGTGTTAACTTTATATTTCACTTAACGGTTCAAATTTAATTAGAGACATGCTTTGGAGCTGACCAGGAAAAGCATGGACAGATGTGACAAAGCTGCCTTTGTATGTGCCTCTCTGACCGTGCTGTACACTAGAGAAGCAGACCTCTCCAGGTCATTTGTCTATGGATGTGTGGAGTTGAACTGGTTTTGGTTTTTTTTTATGTGGCTTTTCAGTATCTGTTCTATGCTCGGTGTTTTTGTTATTGTGAAATGGTCAAAATAAGATATAATTTTCATAACAGTAATGTAAAGAAAAATTTCCATTACACACTGTGTGACATCAGGCGAAAGGCTAGGTTTTCTCCCTGCCTCCTTACAAAGTTCAGTTAAATGATAATTACTGATGATTCTGTCAACATCCTACCAAGTGCCTTTCAAAGGCACATCCTGATGTAGAATGTTAAATTGCAATAGGACAACAGCGAATGTTTTTCTATGACTATTTGAAATGCTAAGCTACACTGATTTCTTTCCTTTCTGTTTTTTCTCATTGTCCTTTCACAGACATTAACACAACTCAGGCTTAGAATATAACATGACATGAGGCAACAGCAATATAAAAGAGGTCTTTGAAGCTGTTTCTTTTTATCATGCTTTACCCTTAACAGGGTTTCTCTAGCGTAATTCCTTTGCAGTTCTAAAGAGAATTACATTTCAAGTTCCATAATTCCACCAGGGAATTGAAACCTTATTTAAAAAAAAAAAAATGAAGTATTCTGTCCAAGACTGGCTTTATTATCAGCTAGCGTTGATGGTGATGTATCAGAATAAAATGTTTTATGTGTTATAAAAAAATCCTGCTTATTATGAATGTTTGTGAAAAGTACAACGGGCGTTAATTTAACTACTTTTCATACATACTTTTTGACCTCACTGGAATGTATTTGAGAAGTTACGTGCTTACACAAACACCACAAACTTTGTAATCCTAATTTTTTTACTGAAACTGAATTATGACAGTCGTTGCCTATTCTCTAAACTGTGATGTCTGTGATGCTGCTTTGTCTATGTATTTTTATGGTATTTATGCACGTATTAATTTACATTTACTACTAGTTAGCTTTGTAAGTACAGATGGATGGTATATTCACATTTTTATGAACTTTGTGCTGAATTGAATGTGACTTTGCGATAATACATACTTCACCACATTACCTGTTTTTTCCTAAACAATTGACCATGAAAATTTTATTGTATCTGTGTGTGCTTTTTGGAGTGTTAAGGAGAAACTATTGAAACAGGCTTGTCTTATTTGGATTTCCAGAAGAGGGTATAGGGTATGCAATTCCTCAGAATCCTTAGATGGTGCAGTCTCCTCCTTTTGCTCGTCCCCACAAGAAAGCTTGGGGAGGCTCAGCTGTATTCAGTCAATTTACATATGTAGCTGCTTTACAGATGTTGTAGGTCATCTTTATCTCTGCTGGAATTATGCAAATAATGTTGTATGTTTTTTTATCCTAACTGGGAAAACATTGTGTAGGTCAATCCAAGTATAAATTTCTTAAGAAAACGAAACCCCTTTCCTGCAGCTGAAGCATATGATGTAGGTGACCTATATTTGAAGCTTTTTTCTTTTTTAAGGGGAGAGCTTTTTTATCTCCTGAGTAACAGTTATCGAACAGAAATTTATTTAGGGTGGTAAAAAAAGTGTGTATTCATTCTTTGGTTATTTTATCGTGTAAATGATGAACGTATGGTCCTGGATCCTGAAACAGCATCAGAAAACTTACTTTTGTTAAGGAGCAAAAATAGAGATTGTATTACAGATTTGTAGTATCGATTTTGAAAACTCAGACTGATCTCTGCCCCAAGAAAACAGTGACTATTTATTCTTCCCAATGTACAACTATGTCGTTTTCAACAAAGAATATCCAGGTATACTGCAGGTCATTTGACAGCTTCTCTAATTTAAAAATGCATCTAAAAGATCAGCATATTTTCTATACTGTTTACCAATAAGGTCTGTGTTTGTTTTGAAAGTTGATACTTCAGTATTCTTTGAGAACACGTTAATTTACATCTATACTAGAAAGTGTTAAGTTTATTTAAACAGTTGGTAAATACAAACAGGTGGTAGTTTACTAATTAGAGTTATATTTCAATGAAAAAGGCATAAATATTAGAAAACTACAGATGGTCAAGCTATCCTAGGTAGCTTGTTACTTAGTATTGTGACTGAGGTAAAACTTAATTTGCTTAAACGAAAATTAATTATAGCTGCATGAACAATGAAAGGTTAAGGCTTGATGTCTTGGTACATAAGAAGTAAACTATGTACCTTCCATAGAAATATTTCCATTCATCAGCAGAAAATCCTGTGTATTTTACTTCAACTTCAAGGGGAGAACTCCTATAGACATAATCTGAATGGTAGATATCGCCAGAAATAGATGCTTTGTTTTATGGATAGTATGACAAACTGCCAAATTTTCTAGGTAACATCTTTTAAAAATAATTCCATTTCCATGTGCTCTGAGTGGGGAAGAATACTTCAATGCAAATAAAGAAACACACTGTTCTTTATTACCCTCTGGCTATCTAAGTAGACACCAAGAGGTACAGAAGTAGTAAACTGTATTAGAACATCAAATTCTTTTTAAGTATTATAGTGCAAAAAATTTTAAAGATATTGCAGTACTGTTAACAGAATTAATTGTGGAAATGCATGGCTGAATGTCATGTGAGCCGGTATTATTGTTCCAACACAGGGATACAGCAAATTGTTTAGGTAAGTATTTTATATCCTTAAGTAGGGCTGTTGAAACCTGTGACTGTCATTATTTGCCAACTAAAAGCAATGCACAAACTTAAATTTTTACATGAATTAGAGCTATACAGATCAGAATTTCTGATTTTATATAACACATTTATTCCAGCATTCACTAAAGATACTACTAGACAAAGTAATAATAAAATGGTGGTTGTTCTCTATCTATATGCATTTAACTGTAGTCTCTTAGTTTACACCGAGATTGTATATGCCAGTATCTTTTGGCCTGCAGCGTACAGGCCCCATTGCATTAGTTGCCAAGTCTGTAATTATGGCTTTTATGTGATCACAATTCATATAATAACTGTGTTCATTTTAGGGAAGGACACTTAGATGCAGTCGCATACACCCTTACCTCTTTAAAGCTACCCAGAATGATATATTTACCAACATCCCTAAAACAAATTGAAAATTTGATTATTTCATACCAAAAGTGCTACATCTCATTGCATCCTGTCTGTTACTGGCCTACTTGTTCCTCTCTTCCTATATTATGAATACGTTATTGTAACCTCTTTTCCTGATTTCACTGTAAATGGCTGATTTCCGATGTCTCTCCTAAGCTGCTGGTTCCCTCTTTGATAAACAAAAATTATTTGTAGAAGACCTGAGCATCCAGCGATAGAGGTCCATATAGATTATTGGAGAAATGACTGAAAACCAGCCTAGCTTTGTACTGCTGTAGCACCTTTTCTGAGATGCATAGGTGCAGGTATTGTGCCCACTTTCCTTGCTGGGACCAGGCAGCTTCACCGCTCTGAGGGAAACATCAGTTCCAGAACTAATCGTGCTGATGACAATTTGGTGCAGTGACAGGTTTGCCCCATTTGTGATTTGGATGTGAAGTTAGGCTATGGCCCTTTTAAAAATCAATTATATACAGTATATTTAAATAAAAGACTGCAGTCATAGGACAAAAATGAGAATTGCTCATGAAGTTTTCTGTAGAGCTCAATCAGGATTTTTTATTATCCTCTATACAAACCTCTACACTTACAGTTTGGCTTTTTTCTTTGGAAGCATTAAGCTCTGGCCTGTGCCAAGAACCAAGAGGCAAACTGTTTACTTCTTGCCTAAATGAGCCCTTTCAGTGGTGTGTGTATGTGTATGGCAGTTTTGCTCAGTGTTTCTAAGTACTGAGATGCTAAAATAGAGTGTCTTCTTTTATTTAACAGTGGGAAAAATCCATTGAGTAAGATTATCACGAGGAACAGTGGATGGCACTGTTGGTTTGCAGCTATGAATCTGCAGAAATGAAGCAGGACAGGACAACCTTAAAAACAAAACAAAAAGCCCCAAACCAAACTCCCAATGCTCCCCAAAACCTGCCTCACCCCCCCCAAAAATCCCAACCCAACTAAACTTTAAAACAGTATCTTCTTAAAATGGATGGACTAATTCTCAGACGATGTGTCAGTGCTCAGAAATTCTCAGAGAGATGAAGATTACACGCAAGATTCATAAATTCTTTGACCAAAAAAAAGTACTAAATTGAGTCATTTCTGTCTGTTAGCTTGACATTGTGGTTTTGTCAGAGGAGACAAAAAGCCCAGCGGGCTGCAGTGATAGTTAATGGTGGTAAATTAATTTGGTGAAAGCACTGGAAGAGCAGTGCCTCCCTCACTCAAGGCAGGGTTGTTAGTATTGGTGGGTTTTGAGGCTTACTACAGGAAGATCGCGCCTATGTGGAGGAGCAAAGGGAATGTATTCAATCATCTGGAAACTCCTTAGAGATGTTGTCTAGAAAATAGGTTGTAGTTATCAAGTTATTGGGGGGGTGGGGGGTGTGTGTGTGAAGGAGTGATGTGGGCTTGGAGCTGATGAAGAAATAGGCAGCCTGGGTTTTAAAACCCGGTCAAAAGCACATTGAGACCTCTGAGATTCCTCTCATTGATTGTACTGAGTTTTGCATCACGAGGAAAATGTTTTGCTGCATTTGAATGTTTCGTTCTTTGTTTTTGAAAAGATCAAATGCATGTAGGTTTTGTCCAATTTTATTTTAAAACGCGTGGTACACATTTGACCAGTGTTCCCTGGAGAAGTCACATACGGGCATGGCCAGTCTCCTCGTGAATGTGCAGTAATCAGTCCAAATCATATGCACAAAAAATCTAATATTGAGCAAAGAACTTACTATGTATCGGCTCAATGCCTTTATGCTTAGTTGTCAAACACTGAAATTGAATTTAATTCCTATCATGTAAATGTCATTTAAAAAGAGTGCGAATCTATTAAGGTGAAATACCACCAAAAGATGAATACGACTGTCATTATCACTAATCCTTTATTTCTGATAATAGTAACATCTCCGAAGAGAGAGAAAATTTATTTGCAAAAGTTTTACTCAATTTTGAAGTTATGAATTTAATGTTACAACATTTCTACAATCCACCAAGTATCTAAGCCCTTGAGAATCATATAGGTGCTTGGTAGCTAAGAAACATGCAGCGCTGTAAGTCTTTTATTCTGCTTTAGAAAGAAGATACTGTTGTAGCTTGTAACAGTGATTATAAGGGCCTTTTTAAAATTATGAGAAACTATTGGTTGACTAATTCATCACAAAACCAAACCCAATGGCTGGAAAGAGAAGGAGTACCTTTGTGAATAATACCAAATAATTGAATTTACTCTGGTATAAATAAAACTACAACATTTCTTGTAGAGAATGGAAGACAGGACATGAACTATGAAGTTAACATTCAGAAATGCTTTTTATAATTTGCGTTATTAAGAGGATTAGCACGAAATCAGGTTCAATATTAATGAATTTGAAATGCACCCTTTTCCTGATTTTGTCAAAGAGAAGGACCCAGTGGATTTAATGAGGTAAACTGTTTACTTCTTGCCTAAATGAGCCATTTCTGTGGTGTGTGTATGTGTATGGCAGTTTTGCTCTTCAGTTCACTGTCCACCTTATTACTGACAATACATAGGGATGCAATGAACGCAAATGGCTTAACTCACTGTGAGTCCTTAATTTTTTTTTTAAGCAGATGCACTGAATAAATCCCGCAACATATGGCAGATGGTGACTGTGCATTACTCTGAAGTCAGTGTGTTATATATGGGTGTAAGAGTTGCTCTTCTTCATCCCTTGCTCCATATTGACCAGAGGTAGGAAACTTAAGACGTGAAGAGTAACAGGCCAGCACTGTGTGTTACTTTGTTCTTTTCTCATGAAAATTTCTGGTCATGATTGTATCAACCCATTGATGAGAGACTCCTTTGTCCTATATACACACATGCTCCTGTGAAAGCTAAACCTCAAAAGTAATAAAAAAACTCATATAGGTTGATAAATTTGTATTTTCAAAGGAATTAGGTAATCATTATTGGACAAAAGTTGTTTTTTTTGTTTTGTTTTTTTTTTTTAAAGTACTGGTGCATTACCTGTGTTTGAGTTCTCTTTTACGATTGCATGTGCTCCTAGATGGGACTTGTCCTAAATTAACACCTTTTAACACTGAAGTAATACATAATATTGATTCCATAGCTATTTAATCTGCATCCTGTAATCATCATGAAAGACAGTTTTTATTTAGCTAGACGCATTCATAGTCCAATAATACATTGCATCTAAGAGATGGTAATGAAATGATACCACTAACAGTGTTAATTTTCCATACCTGAATTCCCTACAACATCTCTCTAGTGTTTGTGCCAGCTCCAAAAATATCACACACAACAGTCATCCTAGCTGCTTCTGGAGCATGTTTTTAAAGCGCTACGGGGTGACAAGAGATATTTATGCTTCACCTACCAAGGAGACAGTGCCACTTTTGCATACTCGGGCCATCAAGTGATCAGTTCAGCCTGCTTTTGATCATTTGTATGGATCCTTGTTGCTTGTATAAGACTAAGAATTGCTGATCTGTTTTAAGTAGTAAAACCTTACCTTTTCCAGCCTGGATGCAAGGGGAACAGACTTCTTTGTCTACACCAACATATTTCAGGATTAGGTGCTAGGGAGCATTGTAACAGCCAAAGAAATCTTACGCTGATGTTTGTTTTTCTACTTGGTTAGCTATAAGTAAATATCCACTTTGGGGAAAAAAAATATATTTGGTCTTTCAGTGTTGCACAGGAACTTTGGCTAATATGTTACCTTATAAACAGAAAAGGTTTACCTTATAAACCCAAGGTGTTTTCTGCCTCATAAACTAAGGACTTTTATTAGCAGAGTGACATGCCTTTAGATTAGAATCCCTTGAGATGATGAATATGGTTGCCAATTAAAAGACTATGGGAGGAAAGGAAACAATTTAGTCATGGAGGAGGATAAGAAAAGTGCAGTGGTGCAATTCGAAGAAAGGAGAAAAAAAATATAATGATGAAATAGCTAGCTGAAACTAGCTTGAAAATTTAAG
Source organism: Vanellus vanellus (assembly GCF_965231255.1). NCBI lineage: Eukaryota > Metazoa > Chordata > Aves > Charadriiformes > Charadriidae > Vanellus > Vanellus vanellus. Next base: position 9,515,109 of record NC_138910.1, read on the forward strand.
AAGAATGTCGAGCCAATCCCTTTTTCTGCTCAAATTCCTGGAGAGGAAATTGAATGTAGCCCTCTGAAATGCTAGGGGAAATAGGCTGTGCTAATGGAAAAACCTCAGCATGGATATCAGCCAGTAGTAAAGTAGAAAAATATGGTTTTGTGCCAAAAAGTCAGGCTAGAGATACTGAGTAAAAACGCAGCTTCAGTGTTGCGCTCGCCCATCTTGTAGATCCTGATACATCTTGTTTCAAAATATGCTTTTTTTGCCACTAATTTACTAATATGCTCTGATTGATGTTGTTTGTTATTTAATTTGTTAAAAGTGTAATATATTCAGGAATAGTTATGATGAAGGTAGAAAATCTAAAAAAAAATTTGGTTAGACTGCGAAGTGGCAATACGCAACTAATTGATTCCAGGTTATTAAATATGTATTATCATATACTACGTATGTATGACTGCATAATGTGGTCTGTCTGGGTAGATGAAGTGTTTCCATTACATGAGTGAAATCTTACTCCAAAGAGGGAGTCTCTTTAAAAGCCTTGTTGTTGCACCAAACCAGTACTTCGTTAATATTCTGGGTATCACTTTTAGTTAAATCCACAAATTCCTCACTTCAGAGTTGGTATGGGTAAATAGGGCTTTCTGGGAGGTGATATCCACAACAGGATAAAATGGTCAAGTAGTGCTTCCAGAGCTGATACAGTTGTTTGCTTTCTGCATGGCTATATTGAAGTGACTATTTCATCTAAAGATAACAATAATTTTGAGGAAGGCAGAAAAAAAAAAGGTCAGTAATGATACAAGTAAACAAACCTTGAAAAGGACGCAACCAGTAAACGGCAGGTGTGCCCTACTGGCAATACGATGAGCTAAATGTTATAATAGTTTTTCAAGTCTAATTCCTGTTTACATACTAGCACACACTCTGCAGATTTCACCAAATTTATGTTGATGTAACATTGTTATAAGGGGATTGGACTAGATGATCTTTTGAGGTCCCTTCCAATCCCTAGCATACTGTGATACTGTGAAAATCAGATCTTATGATTTGTTAGAACCATGTTTGTTTGGGAATTTTTGAAGTCTAGGTTGTGGTTAGCTATTACACAGGGCTCCACAGAGATGTGACCCTGAAGAAGATTTAGTATATAGTCTGATCTGGTATACACTTAGTTACAGTCTTAAACCAGATGAGGACTTGTGTTGAAGGCTATAGGACTAGTTATGCAATTAAATCTTTGGAACACAATGATAATATCTGTGCAAGGCAAGGAAAAAAGGGAAATACAGTTGCTTTCCACTGGAGTCAGTGCTTCTTACTGTTGATGGCCTTTTCTCTTCATCAGGTTTTTCTCTTTCCTCCCTCTTTTCCAGAGTGCTTTAAGAGTCCTGGGATAGTCTGTCCTTTACTGTACTGGTTGCCAGACAGGGAGGTGTGGTTCAGTGGGGTGATTTTGTCCAGAAGTGGTTCTCTGGGCTATGCCCACTATTCATTTTTACTTCTTCCCTATTCAGACCTATGTCTCTATTATGAGAACTGTTTGGAAATCTTGTAATTAGATGCTTCTTGGAATATATCAGTTTGTTAAAATAAATGTTATATTGGAAAGGCATAGTGTACTTTAGTCAAGAAAGGTTTTTTGGGCCTTGGCTGGCCTTCCTGGTTAAAATGTGAGATTCACCTGTATTAGCCAACAAGCTGGCAGGTCAGATGGGTAGGAGATACAGAGCCTGATAAACCTCTCCTGCAGGAGCGGTCCCGCTTAGTGAAACTCTGGTTTTATTGAAGCAATGACCTGAATTCTGGTTATGAACATTTGCCACATTCCTAATCACTGAAGAGTCTCTTTTCTTTTTCTTTGTTCTCTCTGCTTTCTTGTGTATATAATTTAATTGGTAAGCTGGAGGAGAAACTGCAAAATAGACACAGTGAATTGGGACTTCAAATCTGTGATCGGGACTACTGCTTGGGGAGCTCTGGTGTCCTTTAAGATCCCATCTCTAAAATGCCTATGGCTTCTTCTGGATAATCCCCGTTTTGGTTTGAGAAACTGGGAAGTTTTGTACTTGTTACAGTGCAAAATATTTTTAATACTTTGAAAACTAAGGAATGCTGTTCATGTCTAGGTGAGAATCAGTGATGTTTTTTAGGACCAAATGTGTTATGTTTCAAATTGACTCCAGCCAAAGAAGTGGTCTTTGCGGTAAAATGACTTCATGTGAAGGTAAAACCCATTATGTCATTCAGGTGACATCAGTGTCAATGATATGAGAAATAGGGGATGGGAAGGAATTACTTCATAAAGAAAGAAAACCTTTTAGAGTTACAGAAATAGAGTCAACATGCTAGAAAAATGGATTTCAAAAAGCTAACAGCAAATGGCTGAGTCCTTGAACATTAAGTTCTAGGGAGATTTGACAAAACTTCTACAAAATGTAAAGATGTATTTTGATATATACAGCTGAACATCAGGAGATGGCAGTAGTGCTTGCTGAATTGCAAAATAAGAGTATTGGGGAGAAACCGTAGAAATTAAAATAAGCCATTTTGTAAGTTTACCAAAGCAGATAACAGTATTCTAATTTATTAGAACAGTATACAGTCATCCTATTTTAATTACAAGTTTTATTGACTATTTGGTATGCTTAATATATAATTTATTATTTTTTATTTAAAAGCATTGAAAACTGCCATGTCTGTTTATCAATATCATACTAATATTAGGATTTTGAAAGACTTTCTAGAAAAAATGTCTGATTTTTGTCCTTGACCAAATCTGTCATTTATGTCTCTTGAAATGTTAAAACATCAGTCTTATTCAGAGTATCAGCTTTTAGCAGGTACTACATAAAATAGTCGTCGCTGTTTCCTAGACACAAAACTATACTGCTTTATATACAGTCATTTAATTTTACTGAGTGTGTGTGTGACTCAGAAATATGTACTTGAACTTATTCTATGAAATAATCAAAAGGGAAACTCTTATTTTTTGTGCAGAATTTCCACATGTGATCTTTGCATTGTAAAGTACCTTTGGCTTCCTTCAGCATGTATCTGATACTTAAAATTTATTTTGGAGACTAATCACAGTTTAAATGCTTTGAAATGCCCCAAAGGGGAAAAATTCTTTTTATGAAGTTAAAGGAAGCAAGTTGCAGAGGAAGTGGAGTTATGTTTTATTAGTGAAATATAATTCAACAATAAATGTTGAACAGTAGCATGTAATGTGGAGCTAATGAATAAATGAGGCTATAAGGGTTTTTTGCATTTATGGAAGAGAAAATACTGAAATGCAAAAGCTCAAAGTATTGTGACTCTGTGGAGAAAGTATGTTTGTAATTGCTCATTGTTTTAAAAATATTATCTTTATCCTTAAGGTCATGAACAACCTTGGATTTTTAAAGAAAAACATACCCACGCATTAAAAAGTTAGCATTATTAAATAACAGTCCCTACAAAATACACCTTGGTGTTGCTGAGCAGGAGGATAAGGTGCTGAGGAAGCCTTTTGGTAAACTGTGTGCACCAGTCCTGTGCAGAGCCACCAGCAGAAGTTGTTCACGCTGCCACGTGGTGGGCTCAAACCTGTCTGTGCTTGATGCTGTGGCTGCATAGCAATCCAGACCAGGGATATGGATCCTTGAAAACTCAACATCTTTTTTTTTTTTTTTTTTTTTTCCTCCTAGGGTAGGATGTGAAGGCAAGGGTGGGACCTTCTCTTTTGGAGGCAGGCTGCACTTAGGTTGGTTTAAACCCATCAACAAGGCTCACACAGCTATGGCAGATCTTGTGGGCTGAGCCCTTTGAGCTGTTGTTTCGTCCCAGGGCTGAAGCTCGTTGCTTTTCCAGTTTTGCCGATTCAGCTATTGAGAGACCATACTTGAAATTGTACCCTGCAAGTTCAAAAGTTAGAAAGGAATATCAGAAAAAAAAATAGCAGTCAAAATGCAAAATACCACACAACTTTTGGCAGGCTGCAGTGCAGGGGCTTCCTAAACTGGAGGAAGTCGCATTCAGCCTGTTATGTTAATCACCTTTGAATTTGTGTAATCAGATTTTAAATCCGTCTTTATTGTTGGCTGTGGCAGTCAATCCAATAATTTATTTACATGTATGTGAAAAAGATTTTTTTTGTTCTAAACCTGCTGCCTGAAAAATTCATTTGGAGTCCATTAGTTCTTTTTTTATGAGAAGTGGTGACTAATCATTCCCTATTCATCCTGTATCACTAGGCATTTTTCCTCAGTTGAGGAGTCTGGCTCTATTTAAACTCTCCTCCTATTGAAGGCTTTATATATCTCTGGTGATCCTTGTTGCTCTTCCTTTCCATCATCTCATTCCTGAGATGGATTAGTCAGAACTACATGTGCTGTTCAGGGTGCAGGAACAAAATTAATTTATGTTATGGAAAAATGATATTATTTTTTCCCTTTTATCTATTCCTTTACTAAGAATTCCTGGCATTCTGGTTGTCATCTTGTTGGCTTCTGAATGATGTGCTGATGCTTCAGGGAACTATCCACGAGATAGTGGGTAGTAGTATGAGCCGAATATAGTTTGGGTATAGTATAGTTACTTTTTTCTCTATTTACTGGGTTTTGTGTTTGTCAACACTAAATTTCTCGTGGTATTTTATCACAGTCTCTCAATATTATGAAATCCTCTTCCAATTCCTTGTAGTCTATTTTAGGTTGGTTTTAGTACCCTGAATAATTTTGTATCATCATTGGGTAATATCAGCCCACTATCCATCCTCTTTCCAAAGCACTTACATGTGTCTCAAATAGCATGGGTTCCTCTACAAAGCTGTGAATGTGACCTCCATGTTTTGAAACATCTTTTACTCCTGCTGTTCCTCTACAGATCCGTTGTTTATCCCTTTCAGCTTTTGGGGGGATAATGAAGTAGGAAAAAGGCTTTGAAAGTCACAGCTGTTAAAGGAGTTTGTTTACTCTCTCTGTTGTATTTCAGTTCACAATATTTTTAGTCTTTTGGCTACTTGTAATTTTCTTTTGGTGAGTTTTGACACTGTTGTGCACTTCCTCTTTTTGAAATTAAACTTTTTTTTTAGTAGGTTGGTTTTTTATTCTTTCTTTTCATATCAGGGATGTTGAATTTGAATACCATGTAGGAATACAGTATCAGAGTGGTTACATCGTGAGATATCTTGCGCAATGTTTGTGTCTAAATCAAGAACTCTTGGGGTTTTCTGACTAGTTGCTTTGAAAGAATTATTATTTATGTGTTTAAATGTTTTTTTTTCTATGATCTTGCTATTTCACACTCAGTGCAGTAGTTAGTTGTATTTCATTTGCACAATCCCTTTTTTCCCTTCAATGCAGGTAACAAAAAATCCATGGGAGTTCTGCAGTACTCATTACACTGAATTTATTTTATTTGGCTGTAGGCTTTCTTTTGCAATAAGGCATTTCTCTGGCACAACCAATTTCATCATTCCTACCAAATCAGTTTTGAAATATTAGCATTCCAGTTGTTTTCAGAGGAAACAACTTTGCAGTATTTTCATCATTAGATTGTAACATAGTTGCTGCAAGTGTTACTAATTTTGTAGTGTGAAGACCTAACATCATGTCAGTATTATGTCTCTTTATAACTGGACATTTGGGAAGATATATGTGGTGACTGAAAGCTGTTATATCTGTCCATTCTGGGCTTCTCTGTCAGGGGTTTATTGACTTATCAGAGGAACTGGAAAATTTTTTTGATCTAAGTTTATCACAATGGTAATTTTTTAATTTTTTTTTTTTCTTAGGAGAAAATATTATTACTATGTCCCGTCCTGCTATTAACTACAAGACTGAAGGATATTTTTCTAGGCTTAGTTCTTCTCTTTCAGTACTTCTCTTTACTGTGGCTGGAAGAGTTTGGAGAATGGCAGATGATGTCTGTTGGTCTGTGTTTGACAGCGCAGCTAATGAAGGCAGCCAACAGACACGGCAGTTTGCTGTGGACATGGTGGGGGGGGAGCAAAATCTTGGGTAAGGACACTGTATGCATGTTCCACAGTGGTGGTGCCAGGCCACAGAGCATACATGTCCCCTGGCACGTCAGGGGCCTCGACTCAGTGAGCTGCCGGTCTGTCCTGCCCAGGATGCAGCTCCTTAGGCTGGGCCTCAGGGAGTGCCCCGGGGCCTGTCTCTGGGCCTGGGGCAGGGGGAGGTGGTCTTCTCCTGTGCCTACAGGGTTGGGAAATGGAAGAGTCCTGTGACAGTGAAGGCTGGAAGCTGGTGTTTTCTGGCACCAGGAGGGGAGTCTGCTCCTCTGCCAGCAGATTGGCAGGCAACTACAGGATAGGTTAATTGCCAACACAGCAGATGGCGGCCTAGGACATCAGTCCATCAAAGTGTTTATGCTGGCTTAGCCTGAGCCATGCAGGAGGTCTGAGAGGAGAGGTGAGTTGCCATTCTGGGGAACTTTCTGCTGCCTGGGACAGAGGAACCCCATCTGTTGACCTTACCAGCTGTCTTGGGAGATTTGTGGCTTGCTGGGGGCTTGAATCTGGGATGTTGTGGAAAGACTGTGGAGACTTTTTTGGCCCATGGACTATTATCCCCCGCCATTCTTCCATGTGGGCACCAACATTACTGTCAGAGGAGACCTGGAGCATATCAGCTGTGACTGCATGGCTCTAGGGATGGTGGATAACAGCGTAGGGGCCCATCTGGTTTTCTCCTCAATCCTGCCCATGAGAAGGAAGGGTTTGAGGAGGAGTAGATGGATTCTACTGCTCAACAAATGGTTGCACAGGTGATATCAACAGCAGGGATTAGTCTTTTATGAACATGGGACTCTCTTTTGAGGATCAGGGGCTGCTAGAAAGAGGAACAGGATCCATCTGATATAGTGGATCCTCTCCACCAAGGAGTAGAATGAAATCCTTTCATGCCCCAGGTATCTATAAAACTATATGTTGCTGTGAGAAGCAGGATCAGAGCTTTCAGGAAAGAAAGGATTTCCTACTTACTTCATGGGATGTCCTACTCAAGTTTAGGAGTGTTTGGCTGCTTACTAGAAGCAGATTTTGACAACAGCAAGGAATATTTTCTACCAAGTTCAATGAGTTTAGTGCTGTAACAGGATCTCTGGTAATGCAAAGCTTTCACCTTTGTAGACTGTTAAAATACTTGAAAAATGTTATCAGTCTGTCAATGGGTAAGTTTTTTTTTTTTTTAATTCCTTTTTGTAGGAATTGAGAATTAGATTCCTTGGAATGATTCAGTTAGGTACTACCTGAAAAAAAAAAAAGTTACTTGGTGCTGACAGTAATGTCAAATATTGTCTTGTCTGTGATTTTCTTTTAGGGAACACTGTTGAAAAAATCATGGCAAAATGTTATACAGAAGTCTGGTTTCCTGGAATCTTTTCAATGTTCATCTGATTTTTAATGGTGACAAGATTTGGGTCTGTTTAAGCATTGCATTGCTCAATAATCTCAGGGGAATGACAGATAATGTTAGATATTCCTGCTGAGTGGTATTATTGGACATGTTCTCCTACCAGTAAACATATTGCTCTGCTAAAATAATTATAGTGCTGCCTTAATGTGGAGGTCTTCTAACACAACAATCATTAACTAATGGTGCTGCAACTAAGTTACAATGCAGTAAACTAAATATTGGAAAACTATTTTCACTCAAGTATTGGGAAACTCTTAAAACCTGAATAAAAATTAAGAGTGTGTCTGTGTAGAGAGTACATTTTTAGCAGGCTTTTGGTTCTTCTTTTCTCATCTCATTTCACAATTGCTTACTACTCTGAGATTTACGTAGAAGATTCCTCTTGTTCTCTCATTCCCAACATTGTGCATCTGAAGTGAATTTTGGTACAGAGAGTTAAGCGAGTTGCTTTGGTTTTCTCTTCTGTGTCAGGACTTGCAAGTTCTCAACAGAGAAGATCAATAGATGAAGATGACTGATTGCAATTTTCCTTTCTTTTCCATATTACCACAATACATGAGAAATTCAGTCTCAGGTAGGAATTGGCATAAAAGATGGATGGAGAACCAGCCCCCCCCCCCCCAGCTAACAGGAAAAAAAGGGCATCAGAAAAGGCAGATGAGGCTTAAAAGAGAAAACAAAATATACAAAAGATTATTTTTTTTTAATGTGTACCTGTTCCATAAGACCTCTCAAATCTGCTGCTCTTAACCCTGTAGTCCTCAGCTGCCATGTCCTACCATAGAGGTGTCTGAGTGCATGCTCTCATCCCCACTGTTCGGTTTCTTACATTCTCTCTTTGCTCTTATAGCCTTAAAGAAGGAATGGGAAACGATAGATTGATCTGTAGACTGATGCTTTTGCAACATGGTACCAGTAACTATGCTGTTGCTCCAGACCTTGCTTGCATCAGCGTTCATTCCCTTAAAAAACAATGCAGATAGTCACGGCAACCCATTTTCTTAATAGGTGTCATGGTGAGTAGTGAGGACTTCATTTGTATAGTTAGACAAATCAGGCTCTGCATAATCTCTGCTAGTGCCAAGTGCCTTTGGAGTGGTCATTTTGCTGACTTGACCTGATTAGGGGACTTTTTCTCTTGGTAGAGATGAATCCATTTGTTGTAAAGCTTAAGCTGATATATAAAGGAACACTCTCTGAACAAGAACAGAAATGTTTAATTATGCAATATGACACGATAGGCAGGTAAGAAAAATTACATCACTAGTAATAGTTTAATAAAGATTTCTGAATGCTTTCTCACGTATCCTTTTCTGTACAAGCACTGAATTCCTGTTCAGCCTTGATTGAGTGAAATCTTTAAAGATCTAACCCCTTTCTCATAGCATTTTCATGAATATGAAAACGCAGAATGCATTTCAAATGATGAATAATAGTAAAACTATTAGAAATAATAGTGTGACTGCACTGTATGTGCAAGGACGTTGTCAAGGTGAGTAAAATCTGGTTTAGTATATTGACTTGATTGGCAAGTAACCATGGTTTCTGCCTTCCTCCTGCTCTCCGTTCACACACTTTCGTTTACTGGATAAATACCCCGGACTACCGGCAAGAAATTGTTTTTACACTTTGAGGAAAGAGAATCAAAGCAAAGCATTCCCAGAGACTGAACGGCTGTGTGAATCATGAGAAAGTTGCAAAAAATGCTGTATAATTATTCTAAGGAGCTTTTATCACAGCTGATTGGAGTGACATTACCAATGGCAAGGCTGGCAAACACATAGTCATCTGTCATTAAAAGGGTGCCAGAACGCTAAAGCTTTAAAGCTCAAACTTGAGCTTTAGGCCAACTATCAAGGGCTACATGTATGCCCCAGAGGCAGCTATTATTCAAAATTCCTTTCTATTCTCTTGTTGAATTGTGGCTAGCGAAAAGAGAAGTTTTGCTTTTTATTTCTAAGTAAGACCACAGCAAATGCAACGATCTGAGTAGTAAATCTCTAAGTAATATGTTAAGGGTCTACTCTGTGTTAAATAACAAAGAATTTTTAAAGGCTTTGTATTACTAGATGCTGTCTTTCCTTTTTTGTCTGTGAAATACAGCTAAAGATCTGGTTACTTTTAATTTTAGATGAGAATAAAATCTACACCAAAAATCCTACCTTTAACTAAAACTCTGAAGTGTGCACAATTCTCAGAATTCAACCTCACTGCTTTTGAAGCCTGCGATAAAAATCCATTTGGCTTCGATAGGGTTTTATCAGGCACTTACAGTTATATTTTAACTTTGCATTAGTAAATTTAATGGCATAATACATATTGACCAGTTATTTTTCATGTGCTGTCTACTGACTTTCTCATTTTTTTAACTTGTCTAGACAAACTAATTCTTGATTTCATCTTATTCCTTTGTCGTAACAATTATTATGTGGGAAAAGTGCAATGGCAGTCTCAATAGCAAAGCTAAACTTTTCAATCAGTAATTAAAATTGATCTGATTAACATTCATTTTAAGTTCAGATCATCACAATAGAAATAATGGGCTGTATTTAATATTCTTTATTAGATATTAGCCTTTGAGATGTCAGTTGAAGTAATCTAAACATTCAGAGCTTTAAAGTTGATTCTTTCAACAAGATAAAGCAAAGATCTGGCATCTAGAAAGAATCATTTCTTTGGGGTATACTGAGCTTCGTCTGTCTCAAACCTCTTGAAAATGTTAATTAGCACCAAATAAAGAACAATGAAAAATGTCTGCAACCTCCCTTGGAGACTAAGATTTGGGACAAGTCATTTTGCATGTGAGTTGAATATGCAAGTGTAAAGAGATTTAAATATCTGATTTTAATAGGTTTCATCCCAATGGGAGAGACACTTTTGATTATCTATGACCTCTACCAATTATTGTGATTCTCCCTGTAGGCTAGCCATAATTTTAATAACTAATCAAACTAAGCCTGAAGGTTCTGTAAAATGCCCAATATGTATTTGCACTCTTGCTAGTTACAGAGCTCATACTTGCTGCCTGACCTTGTTTCAGTTTCTTGAACTACTTATTCTCAGCCCATTGAAATATTTACCTTTTAAAGTAGGATTTCTTGGAAAGCAAAATAAAATTGATAACAAATACTCACTTCTTTGCTTTTGGTTTCAGACCAAGCATAGTCATAAAATAGTATTAGACTCTCAGTTTAAATGAAAGTTGGCTTGATGGATGCTGAGGTGTGAAGTATCAGTAGTGCAGTGGTACAAAGTCAGTCAAATTCTAAAGCAGTAGCCCCATTGAAATCGATATGCAGTTGACAGTACCGACCTCACCTTACTTTTAGGTCAATAACACATCTTGTCTATTGGTATATACACTAAGAAGACTTTCTTCTGCAAAGTCAGCTTCAGGCAGCCCCCTCAGAACTGAAACTAGTGCTCTGGTGAAGTGAGAGTCGGGAGTGCTCTTCTAAATATACAATGACTGAGCTGAAAAAGGGAATTTCACATTTATTCATCACAGCACTCAAGTCAGGAAAAGTTATTGGGAAGCTTTAGGCAGTCTGTTTCTCTGTTCAATCTCTGTGGCCCCGTGTCTTGGTAGTAGGAATTGGAGGAGATTTTAACATCGTCTTGTAAGAGATGGTATGTTGAGCTGAGTTTGTTTATAGAAGCAAGGTATAGTAAACAACTTTAGCTGTGTTAGTGTTGCATATGAATCCTAGAGTCAAACCCATTTCTTGAGGTGAAACGTTTTTAGACAGTCCCCTTTGAAATGCTGTTTACAGTTGTATATAAGGTGGATGTTTTTCAAAGCTCTTCACAGAAGTTATATGTATATAGTGTTTTATATATATATATGATGTTATATATATAGTTATATATAGTGAAAACTACCATTTAAATGAAGGGAAATATTGTCCTTCTTTTTCTACTAAGAATTGTGTATATGTAAGAATATCTAAAATATATGTATTTATAAGCATGTGTAAATGTAGAGATGAAGAATAAAGTTCTAGGCTAGCAGAAATAGCAGGGAAAAAAACTACTGAAGGGAGAGACACTGAAGTCAAGGAAATTAACAATGATCAATATTAATCTGTCTTGTATATGGCCATAAATATCAGTTCTGTACGTTCCAGATGATCTCTGAGCTCCAGACTCACCTGGTGGGTGAGCTCAATGTGAGGATGTATGACTGCACACCATAGTTATAGCTTGGTCCCACCTTTAATGACATTGTTTCCCTTTGACACCTTAATTGTGTCATTGTAACTATGGAACGGAAAAAGCAGGTAGACCAATTAGTTGGTTTCTGTTGCTCCTCATATTTTTCTGTTGCCTGTATCCCTTTTTACTTTTTTGTCTCCTACATACAGGGTTCACAGCTCCTACGCGGTTGCTAGTACTCTTTTCTCTAGCACGGCTGTGCAAAACAAATGCAGAGACCTTCTGATATTAAATTATCTTCAATTCAAGCCCTAGTGTTTGGCCGTCATAGTGGCTGTCCCATTCATATTCTTTTTCCAGAAATGAAAGAGGAATTGAATTGGGTCTCCCTGGGCTGCCAGAATTTCTGCAACAGCCCCAAGGGGAGGAATTTCCAAATTTGGCAGCTCGCTTGCATGTCCACTTGTCTTTATCTCTTTTCCCATGCAGGCTGTATGGTGTTTGGGTGTGATGGAAGGAGAAAGGAGCGCCATTTTTCTGTGTCATTTCTGGACAGTTGTATATTCAGTTTTACTGGAGACTGTAGTAAGTTGAGTGTTGGAGAGCTTATGCTAAATCCCTTATCTTTTACGCCTGGTGTCTCTTGGTGTAGAAGACTACACAATCTGTAGTAATACATAACTTTGTAGGAATCTTTTCCCAATTATAGTTTCTCCACGTTTGCATTTTTTCTGTCTTTAATCTTCTTACTTTGACTAGGTTACAATATTTTCTGCATAAATTACATCACTTTTTCTTATTCCTCTGTTGCTGTCTCTTCTACATGCTGCTCACTCAGCCCTTTCTGTAGATACCACTCACATTCGTGTACTCCTCTTCTTGTTGGTTTTCTCCTACTCCTGCCACAGGACCCTGTTGTCTCTTCACTGTAGTTCTACAAACTGTGCTTATGGCTGTTATCTCTTCATGGCTACCTCGGAACACTTTTGGTCTCTTCTGCCCATCCATTTCAAGCTACAGGTTTTCATGACCCATTCTGCATTTTGCTGTGCATGACAGCAGCAGCGCCAGACTGTGTCCTGTTGCAATACACTTGGTACCAAACCTCATGGTCACTGCACACAGAGAATGCAAACCTTGAAAGAAGCTCCATAAAAATAAAAATCATGCCCGTAAAGTTTTACAGGTTTCGGGTTTACTTACATGCCTGCTCCCATCCAGCTCAAACCAATTATAGGTATTTAGGAGTGCAGCATTTTTAAATATCAGTATTTCAGGTAGTAAAATTATGCTACCTACTTTCTGTTACTCTGTAGTAGATTTCAACACGTTCTATACCGACTTTCAAGGCTGATATAGTCCTGAAAGTTGAGGAGGGACCACTGAGATTCCCCCCCCCCTGTACACAAGGCTGTTCAACATTTCAAAATGTAATCTATGTCCTTTTCTGTCAGCTGCAGGTTCTCTGCTTGTTCTGGGACCCAGGAATAAGTGCTAGTTTTTAATAACTTACTTTTGAGGAACAGTAAGGACTACCAGTGCTGGAGTGAATAACTTAGCTTAACTTTGATTTTCACTTTACAGGACTTAGGGTGGGGGCCTTAGGTTAGGATTCAGTTTTTACCTCCCCCAAAAAATCCGCAACTAAGTGGCCTGAAACTCATTCCTTTTTCTTTCATTTTCCTGTTGAAATAGCGTTGCTGGATTTACAGGAATTCTGTGCATATCTAGATCTATTTGTCCATGTGAATAGCACAGTTGATAAAATCCAGCACAACTCACAGTAAAACCAGTGAAAAACAGCTGAATAGTGGCATTTTCAGAACACCAACCTACAAAGTGCTCCAATGGCACACCTGTAATGCATTGCTGGCTTGCTACTGATCAGCTTGGACTGCAGGCAGAGGAGCTCCAACATTTCTGCCTGTCCTTGTATATGTACTACTTTAAATTCTGTATTAATCACTACATTCTATAGTTCAAAATATTTCTCAGGTGATGTCTTATAAAATACTGTCCTGAAATCTATGGAGATTGTATCTACTGTATGCTTTTTATCAAGCAAGTCAATTGTCCTTCAAAGAAGATAGCAACTTTATTTGGCAAATCTACATTTGTTAAATTTACATTGGCTTTTATCTCATTTTCTGTTTACTTTCTTGTCTTCCATTGCACATTCCCTTCAAATGTTTTCTAAACTCTATGTGTTAACAAAGTCAGACTAACGGATGTGCAGCTGGATGATCATCCTGTCCTCTTCTGTAAACTGAGGTACTTCTTCCCTGTGTAACATTTGCCTGCTTTTCCTGCAGATGGTTTGGTCAACTCCCTTTAGGGTCAGACTGCTCCAAGGTCATAAATCAGAGTTTCTAGGCTTTATGCCGCTATGCCTCAAGCATCAGAATTCAGTCTCTGAGATAGAATTTTGTATCAGTAAAACAAAATGTTTCAATTGCTGAAAAATATTTGGTGATTTTTTTTTTTTTTTTTCATCCTTTCAAAAGAAGCTTAAAAATGTATATTCCTTAGTGCAGAACAGAACATAGTGCTTCGGGTTTTCCCTCTCCCTCCCCCACCTCACTGAACGTGTTCCTGTTTAACAGAAAACACAGAGGATCTCTGACTGAGAGGTGTGATTTTTCTTTAACTGTTGCAGGCAACAGCATGGCTGTTATATGCAGAGTTGCTCCAGAATTTGAGTTACTGTGGCCCAGTGATGCTTTGTGCACAAGTGCACTTTGAACAAAGAAAGTATGTAGCCTATTAGCTGAGCCTCAGACTCAGACTAAATTTCATGTCTCACCCTTAATGGAAATAAACATTCCCTAATTAGAAAGCTTTTGCTATACCAGCACATGCTTTTGCGCTGCTGCTATTTGATTTGCTTTGCGGTGTGTCAGCCAAGGCAGTACCTACAAAAATTACTTCACCTCTCCATTGATAATTTATAAATCTAAATGCACACAGAGGTTTTACTAGCAGGATTGTTGGGTTATTAAATCATTTGGCCAAAGCTTGAAGTCTTTATTGCTTCCTGAATAATGATCTCAGAATTTGGCCCATTGATTGGCATATTTAATCAACCATTGAAGAACAGGAACAATTTGAAAAATAGTGTACAGTAGAGGTTTAAACTGTCATCATCTTTGCTTACTGTAATGTACATCAGTTTTTATGTTAAGTTTAATTTAAAATGCTGTTTCCACTTGTGATTGTGTTTCAATTAGCAATCTTAATTTTGTATAAATTTTCTGTAGTATTTCATATTAACTTAGTTTTGCTTGAATTTAGGGCGTTCAGTGAGAAGTATGCCTATTTAAATGATACTTCACTGAATATGTACAGATAAGATATATTTAAAGGACAAATAATATACCATTAAAGCGCATTAAGCATGATATAAAAATATATTTAAAACTAAGAAAAAGTTCCTTTGTTCTATTTAAGATTGAATATAATAGACTAAATATTCTGGTCAAATGGAACAAAAAGAAAGTTACTGTAAAGCTATATGGAAGATGTATAAGAAGTGATATCATAGATTTTGCTAGACTGACTAAGGTAGTTGGAGAAGGCTTGATGACTCTGAGAATCGAGCTGACATTTTGAGAACAATGCACAATGACTTTACTGTTACTCGTTATCATGATGCTCTTTGCATTTTTTTTACAGTTATTTCTAGTTTTGACTATCAAAAATAATTTTTACATTGTTCCAACATTTTGTATATGACTTTTTACCAATTAATCTAAGAGAAGAACTTTCTTCCTATCCTGATTTACCTGGTTGCATTTCTTCAAAAATATAGGATGGACTTTGTCAAAAGATCTCAACAATTCAAGACATTTACACTTAAATGTAACAGAACTAATTTTAAAATAGCCGAGTGAACAAGGAAAGAAAGTAATAGGAACTGTCAATCAGAAAGTTAAATGTCCAGCTGAGCACTTCACTTCTGAACTGATTTGAGGTAAATATAGGAGCAGTAGTAATATCACTTAATCTGGAAGGAAAATAATATTTTTAGTGCTTATAGACCAATTTGATTTGAAACCCCAAGAGAACGTAAGTTGTTTTTTCAAACTCTTAGTAATTCCTAAGTGTTATTGACATTACATATTTGGTCACAGGGTGAGCATCTGTTTCCTATATCTATATAATTACTGCTTCAAAGTCAGCATAAAATAGAATTGTCTAATATCTATAAAATTAATTAAGTAGATTTTCAATATATTTAGGGACTTACAATGTTTTTTTAATCCTGTTCATCATAAGTGAGAGGTTAAAGCTTTAGCTCTAAAACTAAACTAACACAACCCATAACAATGTCATGATTATAGTAAACGTGATGTGCTGATGATTATAAATAGAATACCACATAACTGAAATTTTGTAAGACTTTTGGAATGATTTGGCTACACATCATCTGTAATAATATTAATTTTTCACCAAGCCTTGTAGCAGCAATGCAGTAGGATACTGAAGAGCTATTCCTTAGTGAGAATGTATTGAGCAGGATATTTCTGAAACTGTCACCAAAACTGAACAAGAGCCAGTATCAGCTGCCATCACTACATGAAACCAATCAATAGCCTCTCTGCTTATCTTCATTTTACCAGACAGTCAGAAACAAAAATGTATTGGTTCAGTTCTTCATTGCTCCTGAACAGCCCAGTTTCAGTAATGTGGAATAAAATGATATGTAGAGCTGTAGCGTGGGGTTGGTTTAGTGTCATGTTATCGGTATCATGTTATCCAGAATAGACAGTGATGGGACTCAAACATAGTATTGGCAGTTTCTCTCTAAAGGTCCTCTTCCTTTAATGAGTCTCTTCTGCTCTCTGTTGCTACATTTGTACTGCTAAATGGAAGAGGACTGGGGACTGATTTCTGAAGCTGAGTGGCATGGCCTGAGCATTCCCATACCATTTAGAGCCACTCCCCTTTGTAGCAGATTTGTATTGGAAAGAGAGAACTGGACCTGTCAAAACTGAATTGGGGAGTAAGCTAAGAATGAGGCAGTATGAATGATCAGAGATCCAGTGTTTTAAGTTTGTAAACAGAGACCTTTTTTATTTATCAACATAGATATAGCTTATGACATGACCTGAGTATTGAGTCCATAGTTAATATATTTCATCCAGTA
This sequence comes from Vanellus vanellus, assembly GCF_965231255.1. NCBI lineage: Eukaryota > Metazoa > Chordata > Aves > Charadriiformes > Charadriidae > Vanellus > Vanellus vanellus. Next base: position 9,531,825 of record NC_138910.1, read on the forward strand.
ATCATAGTCATGTTTTCATAACCTTGATTTGGAGACTAGTTATTACTGAGCTGGTCATGCACTGGAGTTTTAGGCTGCTTAATATTTATGGCAAGGGCTTACTTTGTGTCTTAATTGTCTGATAATGAACCTTTCTCTTTGTGTGTTTGTAAATATAATAAAGGAGACAGGGCTGTAGAAGTAGCCCACCACGCTGCTGACACAAACACAGCTCTCCAGCCAATTTTAGAGCTCTTCTGTCGATAATGCTGACCTTTCAAGGACACCTGATCAGATGCCTTAAGTTGTTCAATACCCTGAATCAGAGACCTGCCAGAAATCTATAAAATGTGCTGTGCAGAGCTTATGAAATCCAGTTATTTTTTCAAAAAGCTGTCTCAAGGTGAAGTGTAGGTCAATACTGGAATGACCAGGTTTAAAACTGCCCTGAATATCCCACCTTTTGCCATGGAACTCATCATTGATTTGAGACAGTACTTCAGGAAAAAAAGACAACTGTCTTCACAGGAACCAAGAGCAAAGTATCATCACTTAGGTTTCTGTACTTAACATTATCAACCAGGGGTGCTTGGGACTGATGATAGATTACCATATGGTCTCCTACTCAAAAATATACTTGTATACCAACAGAAATAATCCTACAGTGAATCGAGATTGTGTATCTCAAGCAAATAGTACCCTCACATAAGAATAGTTGACTCCCTGTGTAATTACCCAAACACCTCAGTACAATTGGAATAGTCAATACTGAGTTAGTGCTACACCTGACAAATTCCCGATTTTTTGTATGTAGTGACCGTTACCATTGGATGCAAACAGAACTTTTGGAAAATGGAATTATTTTAAGAGAAAAAGGGGAGGGGAACAGAAATCAGTCAATCTTTCAATAGATATTAGCAAAGAACAGAGAAATTTTCTCATCACATGTAATTTTAAGCTAAAATGCAGTAATTACTGATTTTAAAAGACTATCTGTTGACTATTCCTTGTAAGTGAGGATTTGGGGTTTTCCCCAGTGAAATAACAGAAGTTCTAATACTTGTAATGCTAATCATAACCCTAACTTGACTGGGGGGAGAGTATGTATGTATAGATCGGGTATTTTCCAGAACAAAATAGTGTTTGCAATAATCACTGTAACACCTGCATACTTGATTTTTTGTTCTAAAATTGACCCTGCAAAGCAGGCCTTGCTGCGTAATTAAAGGAAAGAAGCATTCTTCCTGTTTGCTAAGCCTGTTCTTGATTTGCTGCTTTATGTGAGAGGTAAAGGTCTGCTGTTTATGCCAGTTCTTTTCTTGAATGCTATTATTTTCTCCGAGTTAAGCTGTCTCATTAAGCCTTTTTACGGTGAAAACATAAATTATGAATGATACTTCATTTAACTTAAAAAGATTTGTATTTCCAGATAATTGTCACAAAGGCGCTTGAAATATCTGACTGTTTGGTATTGGCTTTCATTTCCTTCCAAGCTCTTAAATACATGTGTCACTTAAGAAGTTGTTTTCAAACTTTAAGATGATTGTGAGTGCTGCTCTGGCCTTTTCAGCCTCGTCACTATGAATCTTTCCATTGAAAAATACATATTCTTATTTTTGCTACTTAAAGAAGGGGAGAGACTCTCCCAAACACAAACAATTCACTTGCAACCTTATCATTTGAACAGGTTGAATGTCTCAATATACCACATAATATGCTCCTTTATCTATGTGAGCGCTGCACAAGAGGATATAATGCAAAGTCCTCAACCTAGTTTTGTAACTGAGAATTGTATAACCATGTTTATTCTTGGATGTCTGCATATGCATATCTGGGCTCGAGATTATATATTTATTTAGCTTTGAATTATTTGGGATTGAAATAAATGCCTGGACAGTTGACTTCTGTTGCCCTCAATTCAGTAATTAATCACATTAGGCAATAAGTAGTGGATTATACAGCAGTCAATATTTCTACATTAGAAATAAAAAAGTGTAGATTTGTCCAATGTATGAGACCAGGGAGCAACTTCATTATTCTGCCCCCAAATCAGCCAGCTTCCATCACTTCATCAGCAGTGTGAATTTAGGAATCTTTTAACTCTGCGGACAGTATACTCTCTGTGGGGCAACTCATGCCATAGATGTCACCAGAGCATGAGTGAGATGGACTTCTGAACTGTCTTTCTGAGGTCTCTGCATCTCATTTATAAAGAAGTTCCTAACTTGGGTACCTTAATCAAAAGTCTGAAGTGAAGTGGGAGTCTGGTTTAAGCTTAAATCATTATCCATATTTTGTTTCATTATGTATTTATTTAAATTAATACATGTGATAAATTGAAACAATAAATTTATAAATATTCTAGAGTTGTTTATTTCCAGGTTAAGAAAGAGAATTTCAAGCAACTTCCCACATTCTTGTCTTATTCTATGGCCTTAACGTTGATGAGTTGCATTTGTTCACAGTGACAAGCTTACTCGGTGGAGGCTGGCAGTCTAGTTCTTGAAGCAGAATGAATGGTGAGTGTGCCTTAAACTGTTTGAAATGATAGATACCAGCCACTGTATGGTGAATTCAATTTGAGATTACATTGTGGATAGTGCGTGCACATTTGGATTTTGAATTTAGTAATGCACAAAGCCCCAGTGCCTCCAAACACTTCTTGTGTCACCTGTTGTAATAAACGTAACTAGATTCTGCTCTAGTAGAATGGCATAAATCTAAAATAATTGTCCTCAGTTTGGTGGAGTTGCACCACAGTAACTGCATTCCAGTTCTGGTGTATAGTTATTTTTCCCCTCTGCTTCTTAAATTAGAATGACCATTCTGTTGTAAGTTACTCTATTCACATAATGTCATCTAGAAAAGTAGACTTCATGAGTAGGACTTGACTAGTGCTGTTTAATATACGGAAGATGTTTTTCTTTGTGGTAATGGGCAGTGGTATAGAATTACACGCTCAACTAAAAAAAATTCTCTAGTTGAGCTGTTTGGGTCTAATTAATTCCTTTTTTCTTCTCCCCTGACTTACCATGTAATTCATCTCTTATTAAGAAACTTTTTTGGTTTTTGCTAAATTCCAATTAAATTAGCTGCATTATTATATTAAATGCAGGCACAAGTTCTAACTGTGATTTCTCAACAATCCTGCTATGGGAGTCAAGGTCCAGCTACCTGATGGCTATCCTGGGCAATCAGATAATAAATCACTAATTCACCATGCTTCCCTACTACTTAGTATTCCAGTATGTGCAGGGCAATTTAGGTTGAATGGGACGAAATCCATTTGTACATTTTGGAACTTATTGGAGTGGAGAGTCCCAAAGGAGTTGCTGCTTAAGAAACTTGTTTATGTTGTTGGCAGTTAAAATTGATGCTATGTCCTTGAATTTGTGGTTTTTTTTTTATATGCGGGCTGGATAACTGCAACCCCCTAGCCCTTTGTTGTGAATGACATTATTTCATGCACTGAGTTTATTTTTTAATACCTAAAATGCCTAGTGTGCATGTAGAACCACATGAAGCTATATAGAATCTGTGAATTAGCACACGCTAATAATATTGAGTCTGTATAAGTAAACTCGTTACAGAGCAAGTAAACCTGTCATTTAGGTACAGATAAGTAATATATCTGAGTAATGTATAAGTAATAAGTATTATATCAAAATGAAAATTTATTAAAGTTAGCTTTGGTGATTAAACAGTTACGGCTTCAGTCATCTCCTGCAGTTGAAAAAGGTCCACCATGAATATTTATGAAGTAAGGCATGCCTTTAGCTGATGTTTCAATGAACGCTATGAGCAGAAAAGGACAAAGGCACAAGAACTTTCAAAGATTACCATGCTTTGAAGCAAAATGTGGATTTTGGATGCATGCAGAAGACATATCTGCCTTACTGGAATGCTTTATTACGGTGGAAGTAGCTGTTAAAAATGTGCCTTTTTGCAGTAGGACTTTGTCCTTCTATATTCAATATGAAATGAAGAGAATGAGGATGGTATCTCAGTGGTGCCACAAATGGCCCATGCATAGTCAAAGCTTTCAATAACTACGTTTCCATAGTGTAATCTCATGTTGAAACTGGTTGAAAAATTTGCGTTTTCTACAGTCTACAGATCTCACATATTTGTACTGCAGAAGACTGTATAAAGTGTGCATTTTCAGGAATATTTCCTCAAAAAATTCCTTTAGCTCTCTCTAGGATTATACAGGGACTCTGTGCAAATTCCCCCAGTAAAATTTACTTTTCAGCCTCTCTGTTGTACTTAAGGGCGTTATCCTCAAAATATCAATCAGCATTTCATTGTTGTACTACACTGTATTGCTGCATGAAAGAATAAAAAACTATTCTTATTCCTCAGCCCCACATCATGACTGCTTTCTGCAGTAATCCATGTTTACAGTATAAAGTGAAAATACGTGATTGCAGAGGAAGGTTTTTATAGCACTTCAGATATACCAAATTGTCCGGATAAGAGAAGCATAGTGTGTGTTTTTGCCCAAATTCTTGCTAAACGTACTATAATTGTGGTTAGGAAATGTCACTTGCCAGCTCCTTTTGCTTAGAAAAATTCAGAAGAAGAATTAGAAATTCAGTGTGGATTACTGAACTATTAAACTTCCATAAAAAGATCAACTGTATGTGCAATGACTATAAACAAATGATCACTGGAAATTTGAAATACCTTTGTTATGTCAGTTAAGATGATAATAACATATGAAATAAATATGAACACTTACGATAGGCAGATTGATTTATGCTATATTGAGGTGTTGTTCATCAGTCACTTCTGGCACATAGATGGAGGCTTGTCTCTGGGGATTTCCGTGGCAGAGAAAAGTGTGTGACTGTATTTCATTATTTTGCTCATCAGGTCTCTCTCACCGCTTTCAAATTCAATGGCAGGAACCCTCACGGGATGGCCCATCCCCATAATAACAACTGACTTTATAAAGCTGACTGACTATTTGTAGCTTCATTCTATATTGCAAGACAAGATTTAAAATTTAAAAGCTGTTTCAGTAAGTGAAATAGCATTATATTACACTGCATGTGATGTCACCAATATCTCTGCATATATGAGCATATGACATAAATTAAAAAAATTGAATCTTCCTTCAATTTAGTCCCACAAAGGTAACAAAATCTCACTTGCTTTGGCAAAATGTTACAGCAACTCTAATACTGAACATCTTTTTATTGTCATCTTTTTAGTGTTATATATGTGAGATAAGTATCATGAAGAAGTTAACCCTCTCTCTCTCATTGGTCTCATGAACTACTTAAAACTCCTAAAATAAATTATTCAGCAGATTTGAGTAGTTTTAGATTTAAATACAGATTATTTCTTTACTCCTTCAGTAGGCATAGGCTAGTAGATCCCCAAGGAGGCTTGCTCAGAGTTGCAGTACTGAGCCCTCAGGTGTCTTTGGTCAGAGTTGACTACTTTTTCACTAAAATTGTCAAGAAGAGTTAGCCTAAGAGTGAGAATTGCAAAGATCTGGATGCTTGCTGACAAACCAGCAAACAACGAGCTATTTACTGATCAACATAACATAATTCCATCTTCTTTTGTAATATGAATGTTTATCTTCACAGGAGATCCTTAATTACTTTCTGCTCAGGTCCACTTTTCAATTTCTTTGCATGTACAAGGAGAAAAAGTTGGAGGAAGACTGTCTTAAGTAGGGCCAACTCAAATATCTGGAGTCATGATCAAATTTGGAATAAAATAGCCCAGTTTGCACCACTTCAAACAGTACTGAGATGGGATCTGTTATTGTACTCAGTACCACAGGGTACTTAAGTTATAATAGTAATGTGTCTATTCATATTGTGAGAAATTAGTGAAGTTTTCACCCGTGTAATAGTAGCAGAGATCTTTGAACATTCTTTTGCTGCCAGAGTAATTCAGCACAATTATAAGCGCAATCAATAAAATTACTAGTTAAAATTAAAAAAAACCAACCAAACAGGAAAAATAGAAATCGACTGATTTACAACTTAAAATGTATTTCATGTGTTTTAGGTAAAGTTATTTAATGGTGGAGAATAAAATTCAGCATTTTAAAACCTCGTTTCATTGTGTTAGGCCTTAGTCATAAACAGGAAGACAAGAACATTAAATATTTAATTGGCTTATCTATCTCAAATGAACGTGGAGATTTTGCTGTATAGTATAATATTTCAGAGCTTTTATTGAATTTTCTTTTTAGTAAGAAGGGTTTGTGTTGAATTTCTGAGAAGTTTCAATACTGGATTTTTAATATCTACTTTAGTAGGTATTTCAGTGAAATACACAGTAAATCAAGGAAGCTTGGTTCAGCTGCTTGAGTGTGCTATAAGCACAGTAATCAAAGAAATAAGGAGGTAATATTTTTGGTACTAACAGTAATATTTCTTTTGAAACAGGTGGGACTACAATACATGGTGGTATTTCTGCTTTTCAGAATTTCAAGTGCACTGCTGCTTCACTAGCAGGCTTTCTTCTTCCAAGAATGATTGTTCAGAGATATTGAATATTATGGGGAAGAAAGGATCTCTTGCAGTGTCATTATTCCTTCTGAATGTGGTCTTCTTGGCCAAAACTTCTTCCTATCTCCCTTGCATTTGATATACTGTGTAATGCTTGATTCTGATCATAGCGTTGAAGAAATGCAAGTTTCCTTGGACTTTTCCTAGGAAAAGTTTGTTATGTATTGAGACTTTGTCTTCAACCTGAAATGTGTCACATAGGTATGCAGTAATGATAATTATTATCAAAGATGTGGTACTGAGATAAGTCACTGTTACCCATGTTTGCATTAAACCTACTTGGGTTCTGTTTTATTTCTTATAAACCGAAATGAAAATTCTCCAGCATTTAACATCTATAAAAACAGCTAATCAAAACCGAGTAGATTTTGTTGTCTGGGAAAGCATGGCTAGTAATGGTTAGGGTTAAGATTCCAGCAGCTGACTAGTCCAGTACCAATTTCCAGAAGAAGCATGAACGCTGAAAGCTTAACAAAGAGGAATATTTGAAGGGATTGATAAAAGAATGCTGTGGGCAGCTCAGATGTCCAGCTGTATTAAGCAATCATGGTTGGAATAACTGACCATCCTTTTAAATAAGCTCAGACGGCAAGGCAAATAAGTGGGGCTTGTTAGGAAAAAAAACAAAAGGTTTTAACCTGATTCTGATCTGTAACTCTAAGAAAAAATTCTTACTTCGGTAATCAACAACAAATTTGTATGATGAGGAACTAACGTCTAGTCTTTTGAGAAAAAAAATATTATATAACGAGACATTATTTCACTGAAGATAATGGGGGTAAAATCCTATGAACCTTCTCTGGGAGACGTTAATTTTTCTAACCTCATGCTTTAAGGTGTGGAAATTTTGTGCTGTAAGACTTCTTTTGAGACTGTAAGCTAAAATAAAGCAGTCCTAGGTAACTAATGCAAAAAGGAGAATAAACTAACCTTACGATGGAAATATTCTGTCTTCATCTTCATTCACCTAGTGAAAATAAAGATCAGCTTCGAGTTTACCTCTTGAATACTTCAGGTTCACTTCTGAAAGTGTACATGATAAATTACAGAATTTAACCTAAAAAGTCTTACTGTCGTGCTCTTCCACTAAGAACCTTGAAGGTTAGTTTAATTGCTGGAATTACACTAACCTCAAATATTCTGAAAGTTAGAATTAATTTTTTCTACATTCCCTGGAGATCTGAAGACAATTCTTAGGTCAGTTCCACTAAAAGAAATTCTATTTGATTACCATTAAATGTCACGCTAGCAATGGTGCACTAATACGTGAAATATTCTGCTACATAACACTCCTGAGGAGATAATGCGGTGAGAGTCATTAACTTGCTTCAGTGCTGCACTCCGCCTGATGAAGGAACTGAACAATAAAATGAAATAGGTGCACGCAAACGGTGAACCTTAGATGCTGCAGTACAATACATAAAGTTGCTACATGCAAAAATTCAGATACTAAAATCCTAAAGATACTAAATATTGCCCATATATTTTGTAGCTGCGCTGCGTATTATTAGCTAAACATACCTAGAACTTAGCTTCCTTTTTGCATTGGTTATCAAGTTAGAACGGACAATGTTCTCTGAATCAGAAGAGACTGAATACTCTGGTTTAGGTTTAGGAAGATCACAGTTAATATCCCAACAGTCATCTTGTTACAGTCTTGGTCACTTTGTTCAAAACTTGCCCCTGATCACTTCTCTTCCAATGATCTTATGTTTGGTAGGTGTTGGCTAAGTTCATTTTTTTACAGAAATGTTCTTATGCTATTTTATTTTCTTTAGTTATTGTTCATATTGTGATCTATAAAGCAACACAAAAATGTGGAAGACAAAAATTAAAAATAAAACTTCCTTAGCGTCAAATTTATGAGAGTCATAAAGAGGAGCCTTATGGTAATTGATGGTGAATGAATTAGGAACACCAAATGAATCAAAATTAAATTTTCTCTCATTTGTAAGACACTTAAGATGTGTTATCCTTTCACCTTACTGCAGGCACTTCCCTGAGATCTCGAAGTTAAGTCTAGGCTCCCAGTAGCCCTTCTGTAATCCAAAGAGAGGTAAGCACTTGTTCAGTTTAGATATGAAAGACAAGAGAATGGTCTCCCTACTTATCTGTCATTCTTCACAGAATAGAAGGGGGACCAAAGGTGACAAAGGCAGTGTGTGGACTGTTAGAATACACAGGACTTCCTGCACTGTCAGACTCCATCGTGTACCTGCAGTCATTATTTTCTGCTCTGTGTATTTTAACTTTTTGTTTGTTTGGGGTTCTTTGTTTGTTTTTCCCCTGTGGAAATGTGGAAATGTTGTGGCACGTGGTTGGTAAAGGGGGAACAGCGTTCAGGCAGATTTCTTGATTCAGAGCTGGCATGCGAAACGCAAACCTGGGAAGCGCTCCCAGTTTCCAGAGCTTACAGTTGCCTAAGTTTTTTTGACTGTTGTAGTCATGTGTTTCATAGATGATTCTATGCCCAGAGTTTAAAATTCTTTGCTTGCTTTGTTTTTTGAGATTACTGGGGTAAAATTAGAGATGGGCAAATATTTTCCATGAACAACCTTACGTGTATGTGCAACGTAATAGTAACACTCTTAATTAAAAAATGATTAATTCCTAAAGATGAAAGAAAAAGCGTTAAAAAGATATGACAACTAAATATTTGGATTGCTTCAAAATATGTAAAAAGGAATTTCATAAACAGGCTTCTCATTCTGAACTATTTAAAAAACTAAAATCTTGGAAACTCTATTTATTGTATGTGCAAAATGTACAGTGGCTAAAATTTAATCATATAAAACAATACTTCCGCTTTATGGCAAGTTCCTAAAAGATAGGAAATTGTTTTAAAGATGGAAGTGTATCTTTATTTGTGGTTCTCCAATGTACATGCGCTTAGGTGAGATTCGCACAGAAGACTGTCCCTTGTGAACACCTCTGTGTGCTCTTAGTGGTAGCACCACATGCTGAACTGTACAAATAGATATACTTTATTTACATTCTATAAGTCTATTTTTACATAGGCTCTTAAGAGCTGTTAGTATAGTTATACTACTCTTATGTTTGATTTCAGTGAATTTTCAAAAATTTGAACACTTTGTTATGTAACATCGCATTCCTTCCCTCAAATTACCTGAATTCGTTGCCTTCTTGCTATGATAGTTTAACTGAGTGTAGGGTATAAAGTTAATTTATTTCTCTTTTGCCATCCTAACAGTTCTCACTTTCTTTATTGAAAAAGTAATTACTGCCTTTCGATACAATAACTGGGAAATTACTTTTTCTAATAACTCAAGTTATCACATCATCATCATAGTAAAAATCATTGATGCACCAAAAAGAGGATTTTTTTACTTCAAATTAGTTTAAAATAGCTGATATTACTATAAAAAGTTATATTTGTATGGTCATCATTTAACCTTCTGCAACATTCAGTGTTCTGTACAGAAGGTGGTAGTCTGGGGAAATGTTGACAAGTTTACTTTTCTGATATTTAACCTAGTATTTTTATGTGTTAAGGAATGTATCCAATTATTTTAGACTAAATTTGTTGTTCTCACAGAATTTATCCCTTCATGAAACATCTCTGAATGATACAAGTTAAAGAAACATAGATTTAGTGATCTGAAAGCAGATCTTTTCTGCAATTGCACAGATATGTGCCATAAAATAAGGTTTAAGTGTTAAAAAACAAGAATGCAGTGTTGATAATGGCTTAAGATGATTATGTGAGGTCTGTGTTAACTACTTTAAAAAATGAGAAAACTGACACTTTTAAAATGTGTATCTGAAGAATTAATATATAAGCACTTACACACTGGATATGGGAGCAATTAAAGCTGATGCAAGGAGTTTTTGATTGCTCAGCTTTTGCAAATTGAAGGCACAATAAGTGGTATAGAAAACAAAATTGTGACTTCTAGTGTATATGGAACATACAGCTGAATTTTCCTCTTGTGCTTAATTAAGTAATTCGGTGTAATGCCTTTTTATTAATATGTTCATCAGACAAAAGAAGCTATAAACGGGATTGTTTTCCTCCCGTTGGTTCTTTGTCAATAATTATTTTGCATGTAATAATTAAATGTCTTCCTTTAGAGGTCTTAGCATGAACTAGGAGTCATTACACGGTCGAACGGGAAAGGGCTGTGTGGGACAGGTCGAGTGGGACAGGTTCCAAGTGTCAGATCTGAGGAACTTCATAGCAAGCTGTATTAAATGTAGGAAACTAGGTGACAATAAAAATTCTATCATCTATTTTTGGGTGTCACAGCCTGACCTAGTGTTGAGTCTTTCTATGACTTCCATGGGCCAGAGTCCAAGAGATTTGAGTTTTTAGGTGCACATGGAATAATATACAAGTACACATTCCTACACCTGACATCATGTTTATACTCTTCGCCGGAATGACAGCCATGATTTTTCAAGGGAAAACTGTGCAACACAGTATCATTTCATCTGATAATTATAGACCATTACCAAGCCTGCTTTATTAATGATTATTACTGTCATTTGGCAGAATGAGGTCACCTGACTGGTATTTAGGCACTATTTTAGCAATAAATGTATTAATAATAACAAGAGTAGTAGTGCCCCACCAGGGAGCTGGAATACGTTTAGGATCTCATTATTGAGATCATAATCTAAAATTAACAACAAAAAAGTTAAACCCTGAGTCTTCTGGGTGACAAAAGTGGTCATCCTTTTTTTCCAAAAGGTAACTGATTAGATATTCTTTCACCCTAAATTAGTCTCGAGACTTGTTCCTTTTGGGGATAGTTCCTAATACTGGTTTTGGGTGCGCTGTGCCATTGTTGAGTCTGTAAATCTCCCGCTTAAAACTTGTATCCCAAGGAGCTGCTATCTCAGTTGCTTTTCCAGTGTGTGCATGGTCTAATAGTTCCACTGGACATGTTGAGGAGGAAGTTGCCAAATAACATATAGCGTATGTGTTGTCTGGGTTGTTGCAGTTCAGGTAAATGACATTGCCCTTCACTCTGTACTGAACCTCAGTTCCTGTGACAGCATTAGCCATTATTTCAATTGGGCTTTTTCAGCACTGGAAGAAAACTTACTTCTTGGTGCTGCTTATCATCAAGGATCTCCTCATGGCTTTGTACAAGTGTTAATTTGACCTTGTATCCTTTACTGCCGTATATAATCTGATATCCAGCGGGAGATGCGTCTGTGTTAAAACGTGGGGCTCAGTACTGAACGCCCTCTGTGTCTCTCTTGTCTCTGTGTATGTTGGCTTCCTGTGCAATCTGGAGCCTAGAAAGACTTAGGCCAGATGCAGTGTGAACACAGACCACATTTCCTGCTGGTCTGAGCTCTGAAATCTGTGGTCTCTATCACCCTTGATTGCCCTCAACATAGAGGATCCTCTACACCAGGAACAGAAGAGTTGGAAGAGAGGTCTTGTGACTCGAGGTTGCCCCATGCCAGTTCCCAATATCCAGCTGTGGCTGCTAATGCTCAGTCAATACCGTGTGTCTGTATTGGCTTTGCGTGGCAAGGTTTTTGGGGGGGGGGGGCTACATGGGTGGCTTCTGTGGGAAGCTGCTAGAAGCTTCCCCTATATCCGATAGCGCCAATGCCAGCCGGCTCCAAGACAGACCCGCTGCTGGCCAAGGCCAAGCCAATCAGCGACAGTGGTAGCACCTCTGGGATAACATATTTAAAAAGGGGGAAAAAGCCAATGGGGCAATGATAGCAGCCAGAAGAGAGGAGTGAGGATATGTGAGAACAACAACTCTGCAGACACCAAGGTCAGTGAAAGAAGGGGAGGAGGTGCTTGAGGAACCAGAGCAGAGATTTCCCCGCAGCTTGTGGTGAAGACTATGGTGAGGCAAGCTGTGCCCTGCAGCCCATGGAGGTTAATGGTGGAGCAAATATCCACCTGCAGCCTGAGGAGGACACCATGCCAGAGCAGGTGGATGACTGAAAGAGGCTGTGACCCCATGGGAAGGCTATGCTGGAGCAGGCTCCTGGTAGGACCTGTGGCCCCTTGGAGAGAGAAGCCCATGCTGGAACAGGTTTTCTGACAGGACTTGTGACCCTGTGGGGGACCCATGCTGCAGCAGTCTGTTCCTGAAGGACTGCACTGCATGGAAGCACACAGGTTGGAGAAGTTTGTGGAGGACTGTCTCCTGTGGGTGGACTCCACGCTGGAGCTGGGGAAGAGTGTGAGGAGTCCTCCCTCTGAGGAGAAAGGAGCACCAGAAACTGACCACAACCCCCATTCCCCATCCCCCTGCGCCACTCAAGGGGAGGAGGTAGAGAAAATCAGGAGTGAAGTTGAGCCCAGGAAGAAGGGAGGGGTGGGGGGAAGGTGTTTTAAGATTTAGTTTTTATTTCTCATTGCCCTACTCTGATTGGATTGGTAATAAATTAAATTAATTTTCCCCAAGTTGAATCTGTTTTGCCCGTGATGGTAATTACTGAGTGATCTCCCTGTCCTTAGCTTGACCCACAAGCCTTTTGTTGTATTTTCTTTCCCCAGTCCCGCTGAGGAGCGGAGTGATAGAGTAGCTTTGGTGGGCACCTGGTGTCCAGCCAGGGTCAACTCACCACAGTCTGTTAGTAAGCAGAAGACGCAGTTTATCTGAGATACGACAGCACTGGGCCAGTTGGTCCCAGTCTGTGTTACGATATCGATATAGCCTCATGCAATTGCTATATTTTGTCCCAGATGTGGGTGGATTTCAGTGGCAAGGAACTGATCTATTTAAAGTATATTAGGATGGGAGGTAATAGGAATCTTCAGGAGCTTTTGTAAAACATGATGCACCTTGGATGTTGCTTTGTTTTGAGCACCCTAAATTAGACTCTGTTTTTGCGTGTGGCAAGATTAATAGAATTCAGCAAAAGATTAGAGAGTAGTTTTATTGTGATATGGCCACATAAGACTTTTCTCTGTATTGTGATCTCTTACAAAATACCCCAAAAAGTAAAATCACAGTATCATAGAATCATAGAATGGTTTGGGTTGGAAGGGACCTTGAAGATCATCTAGTTCCAACCCTCCTGCCATGAGCATGGACACCTCCCACTAGACCAGATTACTCAAAGCCCCATCCAGCCTGGCCTTGAACACCTCCAGGGATGGGAGCCCCACAACTTCCCTGAGCAGCCTCTTCCAGTGCCTCACCACCCTCATAGTGAACTTTTTTTCCCTAATATCTATTCTAAATCTCCCCTTTTCCAGTTTGAAGCCATTACCCCTCGTCCGATCATTACATGCCCTTGTAAAATGTCCATCTCCAGCTTTCTTGGAGGTGCCCTTCAGATACTGGAAGGTTGCTATAAGGTCTCCATGGAGCCGCCTTCAGGCTGAACAACCCCAACTCTCTCAGCCTGTCCTCATAGGAGAGGTGCTCCAGCCCTCTGGTCATCTTCGTGGCCCTCCTCTGGACCCGCTCCAACAGGTCCATGTCCTCCTTGTGTTGCAGGCTCCAGAGCTGGACGCAGTATTCCAGGTGGGGTCTCACGAGAGTGGAGTGGAGTAGCAGAATCACCTGCTGGCCATGCTTCTTTTGATGCAGCCCAGGATATGATTGGCCTTCTGGGCTGCGAGCGCACATTGCCAGGTCATGTTGAGCTTCTCATCAATCAGCACCCCCATGTCCTTCTCCTCAGGGCAGCTCTCAATCCATTCTCCGCTCAGCCTGTATTTGTGCTTGGGATTGCCCAGGCTCATGTGCAGGACCTAGCACTTGGCCTTGTTGAACTTCATGAGGTTTGCACAGGCCCACCTCTCCAGCCTGTTCAGGTCCCTCTGGATGGCATCCCTCCCCTCCAGCATGTCGACTGCTCCACACAGCTTGGTGTCATTGGCAAACTTGCTGAGAGTGCGTTCAATCTGACTGTCCGTGTCACTGATGTTAAACAGCACTGGTCCTAGTACTGACCCCTGAGGAACACCACTTGTCACTGCTTGTCAGTTGGACATGGATCCACTGACCACAACTCTTTAAGTGCGACTGTCCAGCCAGTTCTTTATCCACCGAGTGGTGCACTGGTCAAATCCGTAGAGACCAGGATGTCATCTGGAACGGTTTCAAATGCATTGCACAAGTCTCGGTAGATGACATCTGTTGCTCTTCCCTTATCCACCAATGCTGCAACTATATTGCAGCTACGTTGTAGAAGGCCACCAAATTTGTTAGGCACGATTTGCCCTTGGTGAAGCCATGTTGGCTGTCACCAATCACCTCCTTATGTTCCATGTGCCTTAGCATAGTTTTCAGGAGGATCTGCTCCATGATCTTGCTGGGCACAGAGGTGAGACTGACCAGCCTGTAGTTCCCCGGGTCTTCTTTTTTACCCTTTTTAAAAATGGGGATCATGTTTCACCTTTTCCAGTCAGTGGGAACTTCACCGGACTGCCACGACTTCTCAAATGTGACAGATAGTGGCTTGGAAACTTCATCTGCCAGTTCCCTCAGGACTCGTGGATTAATCTCATCAGGTCCCATGGACTTCTGCACCTTCAGGTTCCTCTGATGGTCTTGAACCTGGTCTTCTCCTACAGTGGGCGGTACCTCATTCTTCCAGTTCCTGCCTTTGCTTTCTGCAACTTGGGTGGTGTGGTTAGAGCCCTTCCCAGTGAAGACTGAGGCAAAGAATTTGTTGAGTGCCTCAGCCTTCTCCATGTCCTGGGTGACCAGGTCTTCTGTTTCCTTTCTTCCGTATATCCCTTCTTTCTGACAGCATTTTCTCTCTTTGGAGACATAAATTTGCTATTATGATCTTTACTTGTAGTATGGCTTCTCAAGACTTAACTTGATCATGATCAATGATTTGCACACAATGCTGTACAATTATCCATTGCTATTTGGTGATATAATTTTAAATAATAGTGTATGCATAATTGCCTGTCCTCATCTTTTTGTATATTTACTCTTAAATCCCAGCCTTTCCGTTCTTTTTACCCTTTTCTGCAGCAGTGCACACATCAATAGTAGTGGTAGAAATTATGATGCCACCACACGCTTCCCAGGAGCTTTGGCTTAGTTAATGCTGGAAGTGTATCTCTCTTCTATTGTGCAAGGTCATTCTCTGGTTTTTTAGTGGTAAAAGACACCAAATGCTATGTGCTGCTTTTTGCCTAAGTTATTGGCCAGGAAATATGACACATGTCAGCTCACAGATTTCCCAGTAATAAACTGTATGTTTTCAGTACTTCCTAAGTGAAGAAGATGGCAGTATCTTTGAATCAAAGACACTACAAATAGAGAGGTCTTTCCCTGAAGACATATGTATCAAACATTTAAAATGGAATGGGAAAAGACAGCAGAGTCCCATCTGAAACATTTTGCAACGTACCCGGTAACAAACACAGTTTACTTCTCTAAAGAACGTTGCACTGTGTGTCACAGAGACAAGCTAAAGCTTGTGTTGTAATGACATCAGATTGTAAAATATCACCAGGGTAGTTTATCCATGGAGTAACTCTTTTGACTTCAATAGCCTTATGTATTTTGCACCAAAGCTCTAATTTGCCAGAAAGAAAGAAGTACATACCATGACAGTTACGTTATTCCAGTATAGTGCTGGCTTCAAAATGTAAATAATAATGGCAGGCATGAAAGAAAGAAGCTTTGCTGCTGTTCGTTACAAATAACAGGAAGACAAAACAGTTGACAGTTGATGAATGATGTAGTTCTTACTATGAGATTTAGCCAGTGAGAGCATTTATAACTTTATTAGGCACCTTTAATAACAAGTGTACAAAGGTGTGTGGTCTCTGCGCTTTCATTTCAGTGGTACTTCAGCTCTGAGAAGAGTTTGTGTATCAACACCCTAAAAGCAGAGCTCTGAGTGGGCAGAGATTTCAGATCTCCTGAGGCCTGGAATGGGACTCCCTGGGGAGCTGCTGAAATAAAAAGCTTAAAACATTTGTTGCGAACTCGCTCTTTCATTTGAATGTGTGTTGGATTAAGTCTTAGTAGCTCATTAAGGATTTTTTACCTGTGTTAATATACTGCAAAATTAGTGTTCTGCAGGACATTGTTTCATAATTGTGAGATTTTAACCAACGTCATCACTTTCTTAGGAGGATGTGGGAAAATACATCAGGGAACCATGCATGCTTCTGTGTGTATTGGTGGGATCGGCTGGAGATGTAGAGCTGCTTTAAAGTAAAAACTCTGACTTACTTTTTTCAGACAGTGTTTTTACTGCTGTTTACCTGAATGTACATGTACAATTTGATATATTTATTGGCTTTTAAATTTGGTAGGCTGATCCATTTTTTAGAATGGTATTTCTGATGATGAGATCTGTTACAGCATTTCTTTATCAGTATTCTTAATAATATGTAAAGTAATTGCTACTGAACATACTAATCAAACTCCAGCTTCTGTTACAGTAAAGGGGAAACAGACCAGCATTTTTAACCAGCTAAGGTAGCTTTTGAGGTTGACTTACCATCTGAAAAAAAAGGTGAATGCTCCATAGGGTCAGAGAGAACATAAGAGGGACCTTAAGACCGTAGCCTAACATTTGACTGATAATGTGAAGTCCTGCGTACTACCTACGCATATTTTATTCAGGTCCTCAGCTACCGCATCCACCTCTGAAGTTAGCCCTGCTTTGAGGGGAAGGTTGGACTAGATGACCTCCAGAGATCCCCTCCAATCTAAATTTTCCTGTGATTTTGCAATTTTATATTTAAACAGTTGTTAAATTAGATTATTCTCTAATTCGGTTCTTTGGTGCTCTGACCTGAGTTACTGGAGTATGCTATGCAGCTAATACTGTTAATAACTAGGGATGCAAGCTGGAAGAGTAGAACAAATTACTTTGATTTGATGTTTTTATAATAAAGGTTCCCAGTCTCTCTTGCATGTTCTACATAAGCAAGAAGGTTTTAAATGTTTAAAAATTGTAAAAACCTGAAAAGTTCTTTAAAAATTTAGCCTGAAAATATAATTATATGATACTACAGTAGTACATTTTTTTAAAGGCCACGTCAAAGTTCAGCGCTTAACAGAGTGTATCTTTGAGGCTGCCAGCCTAAATGTTTGAGCTATATAGTTCAGGCATGTTTGGCTCTGAAGCACAAAAGAGGATGACAAGAAATAAAAACAAATAAATCTCAGTCATGGGCTAAGCAGAAAGTCTGGAACAAGAAATCCTGCATCTGAGTTTTGGCTGCAAAACACACAGATAACTATTTCACCTGCTGTGTCTCTATAGACAGGAAAGAAATTATAAAGCTGGCATGTTACATCATCAAACACAATATTCTTTATGGCTATATTCGTGACTTTTTCTCCA
This sequence comes from Vanellus vanellus, assembly GCF_965231255.1. NCBI lineage: Eukaryota > Metazoa > Chordata > Aves > Charadriiformes > Charadriidae > Vanellus > Vanellus vanellus. Next base: position 9,549,617 of record NC_138910.1, read on the forward strand.
TAGGGAAGTTTTCATGATGTAAGGGCATGAACTCAAACCACTTGGAAACTACTTTCTGTATGTACAAACTGACCTTTAATCACCAAAGATAATGGAATATAAAATCTACATTTGTATTAGGATTGTCACAGTAGGTAGAAAAGAGTCCCTTTGTAGCTTATGTCCTCTCTGACTTAAAATTTTATAGCCACCTTTAATGCTATTGCTGTGTCAAAGAGGAAGGTACATGGTTTAATGTTAATGAAAAGCTGGGCTTTAGGTATTCCCTGGATAACTATTCTGAGAATTTTAAGTGTATTAAAAGTCAAAGTAATTTTAGGTAAATTTACTATTGAAAATCACTGTTTCCTTCTGTTCTAAATTTATAAAGAAATGATCTTATGCAAAGTATTTTCCATGTTTGCCTCAGTCAAAGTGGACTTGCAATACGTGCTGCTCCTGCAAATGTCTTTTCCACGGTGTACTGCAGGCACCGCTTCTTTTTTGTCTAATTGTTTTGCAAAACATTTTTCTGTTGTGACACACAAGAAGTGTGTTGAATGGCGGTGGCTTGGGTGAGCTGCAGTTTGATGTAGTTGGTATTATTTATTTATTGAGTTACAAACCAGAAAAACTATAAATGATATGAAAATAATTGGAGTTATCAAAGGCTTGATATGATGCCCATTCCAGCAGTGGGAATCTTCCTGCTGATTTCTGTCTACTTTTGATCAGGCTCCTCACTAGCTGTTGGGACTTTGCATTTATATTGTCTTTACAGTTGTTACTGCCTTCTGCTCCACTTGCTTGTCATGTCATGTTTAACATTAGATCCATAAACTCCTAGGGTGAAGGTGACCATGTCTTCCTTTGCTTCTGCTATAGCAAATAAGATGGTTCCTTAATCTTGACTAACAAATTTAGGTCCTACAGAGATGCCAATAATAACAATTTAATTAACATAATTTTATACATTCAAGTGTGCTTGTTCATGCCTGCTACATATACTTTAAACTTATATCTGTATCTGTCCAGGCTTGTACAGAGCGCATTCAATTGCTTTTCAAAACAGAAGGATCTGATATGATGAAATTATGTATATCCTTTAAAATACAACTTTCGTCATTCAACTTCATCCCCTCGCCCAGTTCCATTAAATATAAGCGGAATTTGGTTGACAAGGATTCAATATGTAGTATTCAAAATTAAGCCACGTAACCAGTTTTAGCAAAGATTTAACAAAGGTTGCAGTTGTACATTTTCCAGTTTGGGTACAAATGTTGTCCTGGGAATGGATTAATGTCCTGCCATTTTCTGTCCTTGTTACAATCTTTTTTTCCCAAAGAATGTCATATCAGAATTTTAATGTCTTGTCTAATCTGTGAATTATATCATTGTAGTCTACTGCTTTGACCTTTTCTACACGCTGTAATTTGATTGAGTAGCCATTCCACTGCTCTCTTTTTTAACTGCTTTATTATCCCATAGGGAATGTGTAGACTGGGCAGACATTCAGAATACACTCCACCCTCATTTTGACATCCACTGTCAGCCTTTTCATTGCTTTACAGGGCTGTTACTCAGGCTTCATATTCATTAAATGGTATCTAAAAGGAAAGTAGTCTTATCAGGGAATGTTATAAAGAGGAGCTTTGAAGGAACAACGTGTACCAGAATACTGAAAAGTCAAAATAGTTCTGCATAGGCAACACATTTCTTAAGGTCACGTAACTATATACGTTCCCAGATGACACAGAATTAATCTGTGCTATCACAAAGGTGATAGCAAAGTGGAAAAAGAAATAATTTTCACCAGTTCTCACTATGATCTGGAGATAGTACTCTTGCAGTCTTAATGTCATAATAACAGCAAAAGGTATGATGAATGGGAGATAGCACCAGACGCTACATTTTGAAGGGGCACAGAAATAATCTTGCAATGTTATCAATGCCAAATCTGTGGCTGAATGAGATTTAAGTATTAAAACTGCAAGCACAATGATTCAATTTCACAATGTTTTCATTTGAAGGTTCATCATGAGAGTGAATTGTTTCACTTTCTCTGTTGCCTTTAGAGAGTGATGTCAGTATGTGTGTAAATGCTCATTCTCTGGGATGGGTCAAGAGTGCTTTAGGTGTATTTTATCCTATTTTATTCAACTTGCTGTAGCTTGTTTACTGTACAAAAGAGTTTCATGAGCTCTTGTACTTACTATACACTTTGGAATTGAAGAAAATCAGAGAATTTGCTGTGACTGAAACAATGTTTGAAAAGAAGAGTCAGTTATGGCTAAGGAGAAGCTAGTTTTGAAAAGTAGAGATGGATTATGAGCACAAGTTATCTGCAATGTACACATAAATGTTTATCAGTGGAGTTGACAGAATCAAAATTCTTAAATCTTAGTTACTGTGCTTAAATCACTTAAGAAGTTTGAAACAACTTTTAAGTCATAAGAAAAAGAAAAAGTATGTATATGCTATTGAAATTAAGCCAAGATAGTTCTAAATTTGGCAATGTGTTTCTGACTCTTCACCCTGCTTTGGAACAGCAAATATTTTCAATTGCCAGCAACAAAAATATTCATAATACAGAGAAGTCTCTCCCTTTCACATTGGTTGCTGAGTAGCTTTAGAAAAGTCTCAGCCTGTAGGCTTTGTCTTCCCTTTGTGCTTTGCATCGTTCCTTTTTTACCTTGGAAGCCCCTGAGTGCAATGTTTTCTTGTGTGAAAGAGAGGGAATAAAGAAACTCCCATTTAGGTGTGCCTTTAGGCTGTGCCATAATACATACAATTTATCTAGTCAAAATTTACTTAGACTTCTGTGTGAAAACAACTTTGATATGGAAGCCTTTTTTTTGACAATCGGTGTATCACAATATATGTGGGACACAATAGTATACAAATACATTGTGCATATAGTCATACTTCCTATCGTGCATTGCATAAACTAGTTGCTTTTCTGTGGCTAACTATACAAAAGCTGACATCTTTGTGATGTTATACAGTAGTTCATGATTAAATGTATTCTATAACGTCAAATTCTATTGAAGCTTTACCAGGTGATGCTGTCCTTATTGTACTGAGCAATATACTTTTTTTTTTGTGAAGACACAATTGCTGCTCTGAAAATTTTGTAAGTTAAATACTTATGCAAGTGAAAATAAAAAGCAAGCCTGGTGGGGTTACTGAGGTTAATTTTTTAAGTAAATGGTAAAAAAAAAGATGATTGCAAGAAATGTACTTTTTTATTTTTTATTTTAAAGAGAGTTAGAAAATAATGCTTCTGCTTTCAAGTTCAGTCTGTTTTAAGGGATTACGCACTTCTCTGCTGACCATACTCTTCTCACTGTAATGAAACTTGCATGTACTGTGTATAAGCCAGAAGCCAGTTCAATTCAGGTTAAATTGGTTAAAACCAATATCCTGTTTAATTTCAGTGAGGATCCTGTGGTATAAAACCCATGACAAAGTTAGGCGTTTAGTAGATCAGAACATGATATGTGATGACGCAAAGAGGGATTTGAGAAGAGACGAAGACAGTAAAAGTGAAAGTGAAGTTCCATAAAGAAATATAAACGCAGGAGAACACGTACAATTAAGAGACCATCTTAAATCTTCCTATCAAAACCAAAAGAGTTTCAACTACTTTTCAACAAATATTTTGCTAGCACTTCTTTTGCAGATAAGAAGCAGTAACAAGGGTTAGGAGCTGCCATTGTCCATATATACCGGCACTGTAAAGGAATTAATGATTTTTGTCTCTTATGCTAGCAGCCATGCCTCTAAGCTGGAGCATATACAAACCTTATTCTGCCTTGCTGTTTAATAATATGCGAAGGAAGCTGAAAGGCTGTGTGGGAACCAGGCCTAAGGCTGAGCTCCTCACACACTGTGTCCGAATGCGTCACTCCATATGGATGCTGTTACCTGCCTTTGTAAGAATTGATCATTCTTCAATTACTCTTTGATGCCTCTGCACTCTGAACACAGGTAATAATTCCCCTTACATGTCTACGTCTGTTTGTTTCCATGGGGTTGATGGTTACGGACACAGAAGGTTTGCACAAAGGCCACCTACTCGGTGGATGCACAAGGACTTTCCCTGCAACCAGCGGGACTCTTGCCATTGATTTGTCTGGGCGTTTTGTTTGGCGCTGCTGTTTGCAGAGACCAAATCAGAGGAGAGGGGAAGATTAGTTCTTCACTTGTAACTAGAAAACAAAAGATGTGTTCCTGGGCTAAGAAGGGTGTCTTACCGTTTCATTCACTTTTTAGGATTGATGTGAAACAAAAGAAACTTTAGGAGCTTCTTTGTCTGTCTTCAGTTTATTCTTTTTAATGTATTCCCTCTCTATATTGTTATTCATTTTTTGTCTTTTCCTTATCTTTTGTACACTTACTAACCAATCAATGTCTCTCTCAAAACTTCCCTAGAAGATTGTCTTTTACAATAATTTGCTATAATCGCATCTTAGTGATACACTGCGGAAGGCACAATAGCTCCAAAACCAGACAGACAATTGGTGCTTATTTTCAGACAATTTTCATTTATGTGATTTTTCTATTTTTTTTTTTTTCTTCTTTCAAATGCCCATAAGTAACTACTTGACTCTTTCAAGGTCTCTTCGATGTGACTCTGCCTTAGGAAGATGAATCACTGTTCTGACCTTGAGTTCTCTCTCCTCATTTTGATGAGGCAACTTTCCATTTTGTGAAACAGAAAGCTGTTTTCACTTGCAAAATCATTTTATTGTGCCAGTCAAATTGCACAAGTCATAGCAGGATGAATCTTTCTGATTTACCATGAAGCTAAGGGAACATTTAAAAAATCTTTCTTTGTGTGCATGTGTATTGGGCTTTTCTTGTTTGTTTTTGAGAGCTAATTCAAAACATTTGCAACACAAATCCTTTTTTTTTAATTTGTTTTTTTTGTAATTTTTCATTAACTAATTGGGGAGTTTTGGTTCAGAAAGCTCAGCAAGCATTTTAAAGTCCTGAATATGCACAATAATTTCCATTTGGTAAGAATCAGATATTCTGACAAATAGACATGTCAGATTTTCTTGATTTAAGACTAAGGGAAAATACAGTTAATGTCTAAAAAATGGTCCTTTTCTTGATGGAGCCTACTAGAAAGCATACATGTTTCACACAGAGGATTCTGTAAAATTGCTAATATTAATTGTGTCATTGCATTGAAATTCTAGCTGTAAAAAGAAGAAAACTATTTATTAGATTAAATGTCAAATGAGTTTGGTGTCCTTGTAGTTCAAGTAGTATTTCAAAAACAGTCCGTGCTTTCGAATATGTTTTTTCCTCATTCAAAGACCTTAGAAAATTGTATGTAAGCCTCCATTGCTGTTTTGAACTTTACAGAAATAAAGAAGCTGGGTTACTTTACTCTGATCCTTTTAACCTTTCTGTAATTACAGGCTTACCAGTATCCCATAAAAAATAACTGGATTATTAAATTTTTATAGTGATTGCCATTGCCAGTACCACTGTGTTTTGCTTGTTATAGTGCTAACAAATGTGCCTTATGGCTTATCAGAGACTTATCTTTATCAGTGCACACAGGTAAATGTACTTGACGTGATTTTTGTCCATCTTTGATTAGGAAACACCTGAATTATACTGAATTTTTTGGGCAGACTTCAGGTTTTTTTTGTATCTAGGGAAAAGATGAAAAAGAGTAGGAGCATCTAATTTGCAGGAACCAATACTCATCTGGCCAATGATGTCACTCCAAGCCGGAATAACAATAATTGCAATCCTATTTGAGGATTTTTAGAAGACTTATCCCAGTTCTGTGTGGTTTCCTTACAAAGCTGTATCAGTTGAATTTTGTTGTGACAAGAGCGAAGCAAAGTATGGATCTGGCAATGTTTAGATCACAGAAATCTAGAATGCTATCATGATGAGCTGTAATGAGGAGTTAAGTTTTTCCACAGGGAGTATTACACTACATGAGACAGCATCATCTATATGCGCACACTCTATTTCCTATGGGCTGTCTCAGTCTGGTAGATCGGGTGTATGGGGTCCAACAGGAACACGTGTGACATGGGTTCCTGCAATAGCAGAAATGCAAAGATATTCTGTACATATATCCTAACGGTGATGACACAAAAATAGCACCAGGAGGCAAAATATTGCCTTTGGGATGTCTTCTCAGATGACATTCACTGTGACAACTTTTAGGATATTATCATGAATTTTATGATATTTTTTGCTTTTCATGAAGTACTTTTTGATTGTACAGAGTTCAAAGTGTGAATCTCGGGTTTATTCAATTTAAAAGCCAGTGAAACAATTACAAGTTAGTGTTAAATCTGAAGAATTTTAAGTCGTTTTCATGATCCTTTGAAGCCCATTTCTTGATACTTTGAATTGTCATTACAGTAAATTGTTATATAAGTTTTGTTTCTTTTGAACTTGCTGTTCTTGTGCAGATTATTCAGCTTTCACAAGGGAGAAGCTGCTTCTTCTCTTCTCGTCTCTTCTCTTCTCTTCTCTTCTCTTCTCTTCTCTTCTCTTCTCTTCTCTTCTCTTCTCTTCTCTTCTCTTCTCTTCTCTTCTCTTCTCTTCTCTTCTCTTCTCTTCTCTTCTCTTCTCTTCTCTTCTCTTCTCTTCTCTTCTCCCCTCTCTCCCTCTCTCCTCTTTTGAAAAGGAATACTAAGTTCTTTAATTAGGGTATAATACTGGAGAGGCAGACAAACACAATTAGCAAATTTTGTTCTATTAAATCATCCTTACTGCTTTTTTGATTGCAGTGGGTTCAAGACATTTGCTGTTAAAAACCACCACCCTCGTTTATTAGAAAGATCTCCGATACTGACCTGTTTCCTGTATTATTTTCTTTCTTCACTTTCCTCATAGGGAGCTATTTATAGTGCATTTTATTAGCTGTATGATAGGTAATAAACACAAATGCAGATACTCTTCTTTGTCATATACACAGTATTCCAGTATTTCATGAAACCGGTTTTAAACCAGCTTTTTTGTTTTCATACTTAGATTGCCCTAGTTTGTAGTTCTGGTGAGACCTATGTAATAGGCACCTAGTGCGAAGAAACTGTGTTCCTCTGAATACTGTAGAACATTTCACATTTTCAGAGAATTCTTTTCACATGCTTAGTTTTAATTGTTGGCCCCATGTTTCTGATAGAAACAGCACTGCGGTTATTTGAGTGCATTTTATAACTTTTAAAGTTAGGGAGAAAACTATGGAAGATTATAAGAAACAGAAAACATATTAGTTATTCTGTGCGTATGCTTTCTCCAGCAAAGTGAAGGCACAAGATTTCATCAAAGAACAAAATCAGAACGCTACTTAATTTCCTAAGGAGGAAATTAAGTTACAGAGAAATACAAAGTCACTAAAATAATAAATAACACTTCAAATAGTTTATTAGAGAAACTTCTGAAATTGGGCTAATAGTATATCTTGATAAGGTTTTTAGAATAATGCGTTATTCATATCTTATAGAAAACATCAATAACAAGAAGGGTTCTGTGTCCTTTATGTCTTTCCTATGTTGATTGCTTTACTTCTCATTGTCTGTTGCATCTTTGGATTCTTTAACTTTTAAAATGCAGCTGTGTGAAAAACTCATTTTAGATGCCTTTCTAGTTTAAAATTGTTGCTGTCTTATGCTTTAATAATTGCTGGTGGTAATTTGTTAGCTGTTTGCACATATACCCTCTGGATTTGGTAGTTTATGGATATTTTAAAAGTTAAATGGATCAATTTTATCTTTTTTCATTATTTTAATTAGATTGCATGAACTCCCTTCCTTCTGCGGACCATAATCTTCGCACATGCTGGGTTTTTGTTTTTTCTGTTTTCTCAGTTCAGGAGTATAAATCCAGATGCTACTGTACATCACATCATTAAAAACTGACTTAATGATCATCGCCTTTCAGACCTAGATGACAGGACATTAAGAGAAGATGAAGCATCTTCCTACTTCAAGTCCTTCCTTCCCCTTCAGCTAATGGCCCTCCGTTTGCATAACAGTTGCCACGTCCCAGAAGGAGATGGTAGCTCTCCTGTTTTATCTCCCAGTAACATCGATGTACGTGGTACCAGGGAAAGAATCAGACCTGTTGCACTGTCCGTCCTCATTGCTGCACCAGACCTTAGTTAGTTGTTTGGGAAGATCCTGGATTCCTACTCATGTAGGAATCTCAGTACATTTCAAGTATGGACTAGAAGCGAGCATACGCACTGCTGATTTCTTAAACAATATATCGTAACACCAGCAACATGGTTATCTGTGTCCGAAGCTAACACTGAGGAGCTGTTAGAGCTCGCTGTAAAAGGAGCCGCATCACTAGGTTTGAGAGAGAAACCACTTTTCCCCACTCGCCCATTTATTCAGAGGGGAAGGCTTGCCTTCTGCCTTGGAAAGTATCGGCTGTGCAGCCGCTCTCTTTCCTTCTCTAGTATGCTTCCTAGATACACGAATGCTTGCTAAATGGAAAAATAATGAGGTGAATTGTTAGATTGTTAAACTGGTTTCATCTGGTACAACTTACCATGTTTAGCGTACTATCTCCCATGAGCTCTGAAAAAGGACATCTTTGTATTCCTGCAGTGGATTTTGTTGGTTATCTCTAAAACTCTTCAATTTCTGCAGTATCCCTAGCATGGGTTTCTAAGGAGCTGAGACTCATATGGTTGCACTCTGTGTCCTGTACTCCCAAAGCTTTTAAACCTGTTGGCTAATTCCTGCCAAATTTAACAGAAGTTTTGATGACATTCAATCCCCTTATGTTTTGTGCAAAAAATTGGTGGTTGGTCAGAGGGTAGGGACTGGATGAATGCTGCGGTGGGAAGGCAGTCAGAGCTCGGTTTGTGCGGGGGCTGTAACTGGGGTCTGGCAGCCAGTCTGTCCACAGCCCTGTCTGTGGGCTGTAGGGGGGGCGCTGCCTGCTGTGTCTTCAACTTGTAGTAGTATCTGTGGAGATGTTAATTTATTGGGAGTTTTCACAAATCGGGTGTTAACTTCAAGTTTATAGAAGAATGTGTTTGGTTTTGAGATCACTAGATCACTGCTTTTCTTCCAAATTCACCAGCTAATCCATTCACTTTCATTTTTTTCTGTGCTACTTGGAGGTGTATGTGCATGGAGAGTTGCATGTATCTCAACCTGTGTGAACATTGAAATGTTCACGCCGTATCGTTACAGGCCAGTAAGTCAACAGTATCTCCCCTTGGAGACTGTGTGACCTGTTGTCGTGGTTTGGCCTCAGCCAGCATCAAAGAACCACACAGCCGCTCGCTCAACTCCCACAGGCGTGGGAAAAATCAGCAGAAAAGGGCACAACTCGTGGGTTGAAATATTAGAATTTAACAGAACAGACAAAGGGAAGAAGAAAGAAAAACAGTAACACCGATAAAGGAGTATAAGGACGCGATTACAGCACCACCGCGCAGCGACCGGACCCGCAGCGCCGCAGCCCGCCCCCGAGTGGCGACTGCCCCCCCCTCCCCGGCTAGCGCCTCTTATAGCCCGGGCATGGGTCAGGTGGGATGGAATACTTGCCTCCCCTGCCGGCTCCTTGGGGAAATTAGCCCCATCCCTGCCGGAACCAGGACACCCTTGCAGTAAGATTAGACTTTTCCTATTAGAGTTTCTCACTGAACTAATAGTTATCCTGAGCTGAATTCTTAACTCTTGCTAAATATACCCCCACTTGAAAAACTGTAAGGACAGAATCTATAGGATTATCTTTTCTTTGTTTTGTCCAAATTATCTCAGGGAAGGTCATTTCCTCAGGATTTAAGTACAGTCAAACCAATAGCCCTGGGAGGAATTACTGATACCTGGGTATGTCATTAGATGATCCTTACCTGTCACAGGAGATTTGCTCCCAATGTTTCTTTTCTTCTGGAATTGATGACCAACTTTGATCATCATTGGTTTTGGTAGGAACAAGGCTCCAATCTTAAGAAAGAGAAATATAGAGGGATACCTTATTGTTCTCTACAGCTACCTGAAAGGAGGTTGTAGAGAGGTGAGGGTCGACCTTTTCTCACTAGTAACAAGCCATAGGACAATAGGAAATGGCCTCAAGTTATGCAAGGGTAGGTTTAGTTTGGATATTAGGAAAAAGTTCTTCACAGAAAGGGTTGTTAAGCATTGGAACAGGCTGCCCAGGGAAGTGGTGGAGTCACCATCCCTGGAGGTATTTAAAAGATGTGTAGACATGGTGCTGAGGGACATGGTTTAGTGGTGGTTTTGGCAGTGTTAGGTTGATGGTTGGACTTGATGATCTTAAAGGTCCCTTCCAACCTAGACAATTCTATGATACTGTGATAAGAAAAGTATGTAAAGTTGTACAAAGCTAAAGAAAGAATGTTGGAAAACATTGGGATGTTTTTACATCCTTTTCCCTGACAGCCTTCATCAAAACTACTTATCTGACATCCAGATTTTTTTCCAATAGACAAAATTTTCCAGTCAAAATCTGAAAATCTGTGCAAAGTGGATGGACACAACCCTTAGCGTCCTGTCTGTCATGGTTTCTGCGCAAAAATTTTCACTCTGAGCCCTAAAAACTCCCAGAAGGAGTTAGGTATAGAACTCTTACATTTTCCTAGTAAATTGCTGTTTTTCTACTGTCTTATTTTTTTTATGTGTCTGTATTTTTCATTCTTCCTGCTGTGAAACTAACCCCACTAAAATCTGGAGGGAAGGAGGGGAACTGTAGCAGATGGTAGATAATGTTGAAGAGAATAAAGACCCTTTCATTTCTACTGGATTACTTAGCCATCCATCATTAGATGCATTCTGTTTGGATTTAGAAAATACGGTTTGTGCTTTGTTAAATAATTACTTGATCACAGCCCAGAGACATGACTTTTAATGTTTCATTTGGTGCAATTGCAGTTAAAAGGGAGGTAATTTGGTTTAAGTGAAAGTTGAGAGTTAAAAAACCTCAATAGTTAGAGATAGAAATTACGGAAAACTGCTCTTTTCCTGCAAGAATGTTGGAAGTTACCCTGATTATGTAGAAAAAGGTTTCAAAATGTGGTGCATCTAATGCACTGTGGTGTTCCTGCTCTTGGTATTGTCCCATAGTAAATCTGTCATTTAGGTTGCATAGATATTTATAGGGCTTATATTGCTGCCTGACCTGTGATGGATTTTGCATCTAGTAACATTTGTGGGGAAAAAAAAAAAATAATCAAGGAATACTTTTGTTCTGCACCTAATGACTCATTATTTCTGGGGTTCCAAGCAGCAATGCTGGTTGCTAATCTTATACACATTTTCTATCAGAAGAAGTGTAAAATTATCTAAAATAAAATAGTTCCCCAGTTCTGGTTTAAATCACACCTATTTGCCACGGTAAGCAAGAGATCCATTTGCAAAGACAGAAACTCCAGCTTCAAGGGAAAGTTACTTGTCAAGCTATCTTTAGCCTTTGAGAAAAGGTATTCTAAATAGAAGTGTGACTTATTGGGGAGCATCCCTGTCTTCTTTAGGCATTGTCCTGCCATTGGGAGATCTGGGTGCGGTGTCTAACCATGGAAAAGTTTGGGGTTGATGTAATATGTCTTAGATCACAGTCTGACTCATCTGTCAAGCTTTTCACCTTTTTCAGGAATGGTCTCCTAAATAGTACTATTTGTAGAATGCCTCATGTATTTGAAGAATGCATTACCCAATGGGCTAATATCTACATTAACATATGCAGCTTAATAGAAGTAGTAATGCAAGTCAAATAGCAAACCATAAGAAGAGATGAGCTATATGGAAGAAACAGTTTCCTCCTGTGTAATTGAAATTCAGGCTCTATAAGTAGCACTGCACCCTGTTTGCAGAACTGTAATATAACCTAACTGTATTGCCATACTTATAATTTGAATTAATCATATGCTTCCTTACTTGCAGTATAGTTCTGTCTCAGTCTGTTAAAGGGCCTTGACTTTTTCTTCTCTGAGCAAAGACAACTGAAAACAGTTTTGACGGTAAAACTGAAATTCTGTTGGAGTGGGATGTAATTGAGTTTCTTGTATGTTTGCTTCCAGATCCTTTTGACAATCCTTTTAGGTGTAAAAGACTGTTGCATGTCTGTCATGAGTCTGATGTAAGGAAAATGATCCTTTCATTACTACCTTGTTGAGTTGCACCAAAAAAATCCTGCCTTTTCCTCCCATGGTGTACGTCTAAAAAGGAAGTGGCTGTAATTTGAGGGAGTCAAGAGCATAGTTTGTTCAGATGCTGCGCTGATGGGGCCACAGAAGTATCTCATGGATATTTAGATAGCTTTGAGTGTTACAGTTTATTGGAAAAAAAGTATCAGGAGAGATCTCGGAGGCTCACTCTTAATGTTGCTTTTATTTCATTTGAAGCCCGATGGAGGAAGTGAGTGTAAATAATCAAATTCTAATGATGCCAAACTCCTCCCTCTGTAAACCAGCACCGAGCTTACATCTGGTAGCAATGGTGTTTACAAGGAATGTACTTTATAGGCTGTGCTGGGACCCTCGCTATTGGCTGCGTGGAATTAGTAACTTACTTGAAATGCATTAGCTTCTTGAATGTTGATGTGCGGTGTGCTTGCTATGGAGAACTACATTTTCTGTCCACACTCACAGAGCCTGTCATACCGAGCTGGGTAATGTCATGATTCTGTAGAGGCATGGGACTGTGTTGCCTGCTGACTTACTAGGTGAGAAGAAGGGCAGTGAAATTTATTCACAGAGTCTTTGCCCAAAGTCATGCTCTGGCCCTATCAGTAGTGATGTCCTTATGTGGACATGTGGACATTTATGAAATCTATATTCACGTGCTCCTCCTGTCAGTGATTATGTTTTGAAGCCTCCTTTTGGGAAAGTTTGATTCCAGTTCGGGATTAAAATTTGATAGATGGAAAAATACATGGCCTCCATCCTGAGCTTTAAGCATTAAAATCCTGTAAGGTGTTTGTGTAATGAACATGTGAAGTTAAATGTTCTTTCTTTCCCATTTTTGATTTAATGTAGTGTGTTAGGGATCAGTAGTGGAAAAGGTGCAATGCCATGCGTATAATGTGAATGTGTATTTGCCATGATGATGTGCTGGACCTCCCTTTTGAGTTAATGGGGCGTACATGAATTTGGTGCACAACTGAGCATGAATTTCTGATGTTTCTCTAAGCAGCAGTTTTAATTTTTACTATTTTACACTGCTGCTAAAATTAGCAACATTTGGTGGGAGTAGTCTAACAATAGTTTGAAGAGGATGAAATCAGCCCTTCTGGGCATTCTCTCTAGTTTGGATACTGGCTTACTGTGTGAACTTTTAAACTGCTTAATCTCTCTCATATATTCATTTTTCTGATTCTAAAGCGAGGGGCCCAATAATCGCCTCTGTGGAAGAGCTGTACTTCTCTAATGAGGGTTTTTCAACAGTTATTATAGGCTTTTGGTACACAATGAATATTTTTGTGCCTACTTAAATACCCAAGCATTCCCTGATTTTTCTCATTATTTTCACAAGTTAAAAATCCTCCCTCAAAACTACCATGGTTTCTCCTCCTATCCCCCCTCCCCCCCCAAAAAAAAATTACCTATATGAATCACGGCGTTTTCAGAGTTGGAAGGGACCTCTAGAGATCGTCTAGCCCAACTCCCCTGCTAAAGCAGGATTGCCCAGAGCACATCACTCAGGACTGCATCCAGGCGGGTCTTGAAAATCTCCAGGGAAGGGGACTCCACAACCTCCCTGGGCAGCCTGTGCCAGTGCTCTGCCACCCTCACCGTAAAGAACTGTTTCCGTGTATTTGAACGGAACTTCCTGTGTTCTAACTTGTGCCCATTGCCCCTTGTCCTGTCACTGGGAACCATTGAAAAGAGCCTGGCTCCATCCTCCTTCAACCCACCCTTGAGATACTTGTAAGCATAAAGAAGATACTTGTAAGCATGAAGAAGCGGTACAGAACAAAACTGTAAGAGAAGCAGAATAGCTTTGTAATATGCAGCAATGCATCTCCTCTTAATGGCATCAGCCTACGGTTTATGAAGTGTCCTGAATTTCACTAGCTTCTTTCTTTGTGGTCTTAGTCTTTCAGATACTGTGATAACACTTGAAGAATTTGTTGAAGCATGTCAGAGCCTCATCCTCTTTTCATACCTTCCTGAAATTCCTTGGCTCAAATTAAAACAGAGAATCTGGGAGAGCCTTAGAGGCTCAGGAAAAAATGTGTTGGCTTATTTAAGCCTATTGTTTTTCTCTGTGTTAAAAGCAAAGCAGGTTTTGTTTTGTTTGGGTTTTTTTTATTATTTTTTATTCCTTGGTCTTTTTTTTTTTTTTAATAGTACAAATCCAGAGCAGAGGAACTCAAAAAACCAGAAACCTGTTTGTCACTTGAGACCAGGTGTTCATGTGAGTTTCAAAGCATTTAATACATTGCTTGCAAATGTTAGTTAAGACAGAAGATTGCTTTGATTAAACGAGTTTTCAGACTGCTGCTGTTTGTAGCCCTGCTGGTGATAAATGCCGGGAACAGTGTTTGATAAAAATATCAAAGAACCAATTTATGGATTTCTGCTAAATTCCACTGAGGTAGCAAGATGTGCAGACTTGGTGGGAATGATACAATCTGGCCTTCCTTAGTTCATAAACAGCGGCCTGAAGGTCAACCCTTGAGGACCTAGTGATACTATACCTTGAACAACAGCTGTAGTTAAAAATGTCGTCGTGTATTTGTAGTAATTCAATAATTTTTCTTGGTTTGGAAACTTTCCTTTGGTTATCAAAGTACATAAAAATCCTCAACATCATCAGGAAACCCAGATATTGGACATTATAGGAACTGAAGCCCATTTTCCTACACAGAGAAGAGGGAAGAATTGATTTTCTCTTGTTGGTCCAAATAAATTTTCCTGGCACTTTCTCATGCCCCCATCAGATGCACTGCCTGTCTCCCAGAGGCCTCTTCCACAGTCGTGTGACTGCTCATAAACCTGCACTGAATAATTAAAGGTGTTTAATAAGGGTATAAAGATGGGACAATCCTGATCAGGATTTTTAAGGCAGCTGCTGCATGAATGCTTACTTTGGTCATTTTCTTGCATGGAACTGAAACTACTTGATTTGGTGACAGTTGCCAGGTTTTCTCAGGGAATTTCTCTTTATTTCAAGTGGTTGATACTGGTAATTGTAGAAGAGGATTTAGTTTCAATCTTCAATGTCTCAGTGAAATTTCAAGTAGCCATCGTGTCATAAAATGGGTGTCCATGGCTGTGGCGCTGTATAAAACTCAGTACATATCCCAAAAGCTTACAGTGTCGTGAGGAGTGGTGGAGTATGCAGACATTTGCGAAAGTACAGCAATTGCACCTAAGTCAATTAAAGGTGCTTAATTTTAAATAAGTTTTACATGGTTGCATTGATTGGATACATTCACCTAAATCGCAGGAACAAATAAAAGCCAGCCCTGGTCAGCATTTTATGCTTACCTACAATAGAAAATAGACATTTGACTTTTATTTAGAACGTCTGATGTTCAGTGTAGAAAAATTGTCTGTCAAGAGATCAGTCACGTGAGGACGGGACACCAGTGTTAGAAAATAAAGTGCTATTGGAAAACATCAGGGCAGTACGAGTTTTATCCTGGATACCTTTCACTTTTTCTGGCTCTGTAGGTTTAAAGTTAATCTATAAAAGGATGGCGCTTTTCATTAATTAGGTTGCTGTCTAGAGCTGTGTCGTGAAATTTGCAGAGCAATTGAAGTTAATGAGTTTTCTCACAAATGCAGCTGTGTCTTCCTTTACACTGCCATTGGTACAGTCGAGCCACAAGCAGGCACTGGAATCAGAAGCCAAGGGAATGACTTCCTTGGGGGTAAATAAGTAATGGAGGCTGCTTACGTAGGAAATATGTGATATGTATGTTTATATATACATGTGCATATATAGGTAATGTGTGTGGATATACACATGCATTTATAATACACTGAAATGACTATTTTTTATATATGCATATAAAGCAATATATATATATATATTTAAGCATTTGCCAGTACTGATTTATATATAAATATGTATACGTGCACTGTGTATCAGAGAACAGGACCTTTTATTCATTCAGCAGCTGTACTCAAGTAATAAAGCAATTTTGTAGGTCAAGAACAGTATTGTGTAGATACTGATTTTGCCTTCTGGCCTCATCACTATTGTTATCCTGTTAAAACTACAGAACTTGTGGTTTTGGCAAAAACTATCTTATCAGAATGTTTCAGAAGATTGCATGGTTTAACTGCAACTTTTCTAGCCACTTTTAATAATAGTGTGTAAAATGAAGCATATAAATATTTTTTTCAGTGCTGGACTATATATTTTCAAGGAAAAGAAATTGTTTGTCACATGAGATAGTATTAAAAATGCAAGTTGTTTCTATAATAAGTGATGTAAAGGACAGGTATCTTGTTCTAAATATTGTAAGCATTCTAATAACCATGTGAAATCATTGTAATTTGTTATTACCTTAGCCCATTCATTGGAAAACAAGTCATATAAAAAAAAAATTAAATCAAATTTAGTATAAAACAAAGGACAGAAGATTTCTTTTAAAAGCTCAGAAGGGGAGATCTACTTAAACAAATCAAGTTATAATTCTAGAACATGCAATTGAAAGGGAAGACCATAGGTTTAATTATGGGATTAGCTGTCTCTGGTAGTATTTCACTTTGGAATATATCAGCATGTTACAAAATATCTTGTAGTACTTGAAAAATGAAGAGAGTGTTAATTCCACTGATTTCTGATTTAAAAAGGAAAAAGGAAAAAGGAGGCGTGTGTTATGGAGGCTACAAAATGTAGTCAGTTTAGGAAAGCTCGGTTAAATTATAAGACATCTTAAACGTTACAGGCAATGTCTTTTAAGTTAGAGTTTTCAGCCTAACGCACATAATAGGATAATGAGGCATTTATGGAGATTATATTTTAAAAGTTACAAATGCAATGCTTTCTAGCCAGCAAGATTGCATACAAAAACAATGGGGTCATTCAGGAAATAATTGGAGATGTTCATAGTGTAGAAGAGAAGAAATTGAACTTTGCTGGGCTTAATGGCTTTTACTTGTGTCCTAAAGGCTTCTTATGTCCTTTTAAAAAATAGTTCTCCCTTCTACAATGCAGTTACACTGCAATTTTAAAATGTGTTCGTTATCTACTCTGTCACAGGGACCAAAATTTCACACGTTTTTAAATCCTTCCTAGTCCTGTAGGTCCTTTAGAAAGATAGGGTTATTTGATATGCCCAATCAGCTGCAAAGAGGCAAGGAGTTTGCCAGGTACAATCTTTGCTATCAGCTGGTACTTTAAGTGGTGTAACCTGGCATGAAGTCCTTCATGTGTGGGAGTCCCACCTTGTTACACAAACTCATCTGTTCCTCTGACTTGTTTACTTAGCTCCGCAACCACATGATGCAGTTCTAATTTCCCATCAGAAAGTTATTACGTGACTTAGAAAACTGAATTTCTTTCAGAGAAAAAAAAAAAAAAAAAAAAGAGGTCAGAATTAGAAAAGTTTGTTAGTAGTCCTCCCCAATAGACTGGAGAAATAAAGTTGATGCAGAGAGTATAAAGAGTAAAAAGAGAAGTTGAAATATATCCTAATGTGTAACTGCTAGACTTTCCATTGACTTGGTATTTGGATCTGGTCATATGTGAAGATTATGGAGATAATGCAATGTGACACAGGAGAAAAAATAGAGACAAGATGAAGAAATTAAGAAAAGAAAACATTAGACAGGAGCAGAAAAAGCACGTATTGCAGCAACTAGAGATATGTTTGAAGAGGATGCTAGTAACAATGGGTGCCTCTTGTTCTGCGATTGTCAGCGAAGGATTTAAAGCAGAATTGGACCAGACCTTAGATCATGACTGATCACAGCACGGGTTGGGTTTTGATGAGGGCAGGGGGGACAACTTATTGCACGGTAACATGGAAGTCATTGGTTTAGTTTCATTAATTATGCAGTTACCTCTAAATAAAATAGTAACTTCAAAGATGTAACGAGGCAAGTGGATAGGGGTTTCTTTTTGTGTGTTTTTAAATATTTGTAATATTTTTTTTTCGCTTTACACTAATTAGGAGTAGCTACCTATGTTAATGAGGTGAAAGGTGTGTACAAACTCTCCTAGACCATGAAGAGGATATAATGCATACCACCTTCTCACCTGCTGTTCCTTACTGATAGGATGGGACTTTTCAACCCTAGCATTTGCAATCAGTTCAAAGAGCTTATTTATTTTGTACCCTGCTTTTTCTTCTATGCACCTTGAAGATGTCACTTTCTCCAGTTCTTGTCATCTTATTTCCTCTCACAAATTTATTATTGGTTTTCCACTGTTTTCCCAAATAGGCTCAAAACCCAATTTTTGTTCTTGTTCTCCTTTGGATCTTTTCTTTACTCATTGTACCTTGTCCACAGCTGCTCTTAGGAGACTGTTTTGAACTTGGAAGAAAGTGGCTTAATGCTGCCTTCCAGGTGATTTCTTAACTCCTCCTGACCTCACTTAGAGGTGAGCACTTACAGGTTTGTAGTGACGGAATTGAAACTGTCCTCTTTGATCATTTCACCTGATCTTCGATATGTCACAAACTGTTACATTTCACCCTGTACAACTGAATATGTTTCCCCTCTCACCCACCTAAAACATATCTTCTCAAAAGACATTCACTTTAGATTCACAAACATCCCAGATGCTTTCTTGGTCTCTTGCTGTTTGGCTTTGAAAACCGTGTGTTCATTTTCTAAGATGAATTTATCTGAATCTGTCTTGCCGTTATGGTTTCTCTCTAATGCCTTCTTCCATTTGGGAATAGTGCCATAGCCCCTTGCCCTATTTAGTGGCTGGCGGAGTGTGTTGGCATAGCAGTTGAGGCCTTTTGCTCTAGTTTCCGAGGGGTAAATCTGTGATTTGGCCCAGTTACTTCCTGACCACCAGTCGAAATCAGATACTGGGATATAACGTTAGTTACGTTGTCCATGTTCTCACAGAGAAAAACTGATGTTGTTGAGTGGGATAGCTTCAGACTTACATTTACTAATCATCTTTCAGCCTTTCTGAGAAGATTAACAGATACGTGTTTTTGCCGCGTGGAGAGAACTGCAGAGTTAGAAAACATAAGATTACATCTGTGGGATTAGTCTTTTCAGCTATGGTGCTTTCTTATCTGTCAAGATACAAGAGTCTGTAAAATCTATTTTCTATGAAAGCCATGTTTGCTTGTTCTTTGTTCATCATCATGTAATTTTTTACACTATTCAACCAAATGCCATCTTTTCCATAATTTTGAGTGGAACTGCAATAAAATTCACTTGGAATTAGGTTTCAGGCTATTCCTTTTAACTTTCTGAATGTTTACTTGAAACTTAGCAGTCTGTAATCTTCCTAACACTGTAGTCCAACTTACCTTAAAAAAAAAAAAAAAGAAAAAAAAGAGCAATCAGTAATAGATAGAGACTTGAGGAGTCTTGAGTTCACATTATCCAGATCAGCTTATTTTAAAATATTTTCCATATTTGGTATGGTATAGCATAGCATTTATGCTATTTGTGTACTGCCCTACTTCTTACCAAAGACAGAATGGAAATAATGATGGAATAAATCTATCTTCTATGAATAATTTTTAACAATATATTATTTTGATAGAATCATTTTTCTTGTTATTTTCTGTTTCTATTTTTAATACTTATTTTCTAACTAGAATTCTCAAACCCCAAACATTTTTAACTCTTGCAGGGATTCACTTTCTTTTTTGTCTTTCCTGTATTTTCTAAATGTATAATTTCCCTGTTTATTATTAATTGCTTCAAGGAGGCTCTTACTTATTCTCACAATTCACCTTTCTTGTTAATGAAATTTGGGGTTAAAACCGTCTAATAATCTCTTTCTCCTCCCCAATTTCAATTAGTAGTTCACTATTAAATTTTCTTCTTTCAGTCATTTGCTTATAATATTCCTGCATTCAGATGTTTATATTTTATCCGGAACGTCCAATAGTTGTTTACATTGTATGTAATGATCACTTTTTCCTGGGTATTTACTCCCAGAAACTAGAAGAAAATTTGAAGCCCCGAATAAAGCTACTCTAAACTGCAGTATCCTGTTTTAAAGTTTTGACATGTACAATTTTCAGAAACAACTGGCTTTTTTTTTACTGGATGCCTGAGACTTGGTGTACTGCAAACTGAACTTACCCATAGAAAAATGTTTTTTACAAACATTTAAAATAATCTCTTTTTAGATTTGGTGCTATTTAAGTTATCACATAGGACAGGTTTTTCTCCCCTATGCTGTATTAATTAAGGCTGAAATTCACTTCGGATATCTTTCACAAGACGCTATTTTACTTCCACTTCTGAGAATTTCTTTTGCTTTTTCTGTCCGTTAATCAGACTATTAATCCCTTAGTTCCCCCATCTCTGTTTCACCCCGCTTTGGCCTCGGTGACCTTTTTCTCTCCCTTGAGGTCCCTGCAGTCCCTTTGGAGCTGACCACACTGGGGTGTGTGGAGCTACGCCACACTTAATGCTCAGAGGTCTTTGGGGACAAAACAGAGGATCTTGTACCCTGTACCAAAGGAGACCAGCCTCACTGGGCCTGTAGTGCGGTCTCTCCAGGGCAGGTACCACAGACACCTCACTCAGCTGGTGGTGGACCTTTGGAGTACTGGTTATGGAGCCCTGTTTGTACTAGGGGTCTGAGACACTGCGCCCTGTGTGTCCATGCCTTATAGCAGCATTGCATACGTGGACATTTCGGGTCTGCTGCTCCTCTAGAGAATTGCTAAGACACTGCTACTCCTCTTGCCAACCATTCCTACAATGAAGGAATAAATTCGGGTAAGATTGCTCGAATATGGATTTGTTCCTGTCATTCCTACCTTCTATGAGTGACTGGTAAGCCAATTTCTTGCTCTGGGAATCCAGTACTCCCTCAAGAAAGGAGAACTTGTCCACCAATTGCAAGCAGTTCTTCATTTGTGTTCTAGTTCAGTGTGTTTTTCTTCCAGGTTCTTGAGTGAAAGAACTGCAAACGAAGCTCACCAGCAGATGAGCAGTCTTTAGAGGTGGAATAAGAGCACAATAACGGGTGTATGATCAGATACTTAAAACATGCACTTTAAAAAACAAAACTGAAAAAATATTTTCTGGTAGCTAATCCATGTTGACACTGGAGACAGTCACTAATTGTTATGTAGAGGAATTATTCATTCCTTGCAGTATACAGCAAGCTATAAGGAATTAAACACAGAATTTATCTTCTATGCTTTCTCTATGAAGAACAAATATTAAGATCTTTAAGGAGATAGCTGCATCTTTACAATTGTTTTTTATGATGTCTTCATTTCAAGTGTAGTTTTTAACATTCTAAACCTCTCAACTGATAGTGCACTGACATTAATGTTCAGAGTATCATCAAGATCATATTGTTACAATAATATATTAAGTGTAATATATTACCAATGCAATGTTCTTCTGATCCCATATCTATGAATTAATCATTACTCTGAATTGTTTGATGTATCAACGAAACGCATCATTACCTTGAATCATCTCAATTTTTTGCAGTGTAATACATCATTGGTATGGTAGAACCCTAATGATGAACTAGCATGCAACCAGGCTTCGTTATGTTAAATTATCTAAAACAAGATTCTTTAGCTTGATAAATATATCATGTAAGCCATCTCATCAGCTGGGAGACTGAAAGATAGAAAAGATTGGTGAATTAACATATGTCTGAGTGTAACAGGAGAGCAAACAGCATAATTTGATGTGTTTTGGAAATAAAATATAAGCCTAATGTGTCTGTAGAAATAATTGGATGAACTAGCATTTACTTCAGTCGTGAAACTTGTTGCATTGTAATTAGCTCTTGTGTTTAGCATTATCATGTTGGTCTGTCCAATACGAACTGTGGAATGGTAACTGAAAAGGCATATCTGAAAAAGTCAGTATTTCTCTGTATAGACATGATCATTGAGAAGGGCGAAGGCTCTGAAGGTACAGTGTCCTGTAAGGCAAGAAAACAGATGACATTTTAGTCACAGAGAAACAGAAATTCAGTCATTTACATTAAACCAGAATATAATATATTTACTTCCCTCCCAGATAATCTCCAGTAGCTGAAAGTGGCCAAGTTCCATACGCATTCAAACATTGTCTGATTGATATGGAAAATAAACCATATGTATAAGCCTGTAACTTTGCTACGTTTTAAAACGATACCATGAATTCTGACACTTCGAGCGTCAAAACCATAACTCCATCTGTCACTGAGTTAAGAACATCTCAGGTGGTACTTGAAAAGGTAGAAAATTGAAATAGTTGCTGACAGAAGACTACTCAGAGAGGGACAATCAAGTACTTTTAGTCATGTCTTTAAAGAAAAGTGCTGATGTAAGTACATAAAGCAAAAATTTTCCTATTAAAACATGTTTTAGTAAAAAATGTAATTTTTCACAGGAAAGGTGATTTTAACTTTTATGGAAAATCATGAGATTTTTGATGAGGCAGAAGATAGTTGATTACAGTCAGAAGAAAATGCAAACGGTCACTTGTTTTTACTTCAAAAATCTATTGTGAAGAATTGAAATTTTGAATAAAAGAGAAAGAAATTCCCTTTTATTCATTTTGTGTAGGGTAAGGAAGCATTTTTGAATTGTCCCTAAAGAAAAATAACCACGATATTTTATTTATGTAAACCCGTTGGAGTATAATAAGGTCAGGACTAGTTTCAGCCAGATTGTTGATGAAATATATTCAAGCCTAAAGCTGGAAATACCCGCTTTTTTCCTGTTCGATCATTTTCACATAAATATTTGTCAGAGTATACCAAACAGCAGTGTGATCTTGGAGAGGTAAACACTGTTTCAGTGGATCGTACCTACAAGAAAATGGATCTATTTGCAAAGGGAAAACTTTATTGTGAAGACTGAGCACCTGCCTGTTTGTAAACATTGTCTAATACTTCAGAATGTTTATTGACATAGATAAAGCACGCGAATAATCATTTGGAAGATCAGTAGTCAATGTACTACTCACCATGTGAAAAGGTGAAGAATCCAGCCTTTTAGCAAGTAGAGTTTCCTGAATTTTAAGTTAAAAACTTTGCAAAAAAAATCATGCAGTGGTGTGCTGTATGGAACAACCATGCAGGGATTCCTTTCTCAATTAATTTTTTTAATGTGGGTCAGAAAACCATCTCTCATCTGCTTATGTAAGAATAGTTCAAATTTTAAAATTGCTATGTGTCCTTCAGAAAAAGTTGGACAGCAAGGTAGCATCAAACAAAACGCATCGTTTTGAGTCAGTATCTTTATTCATTTCCTGAATTTAAATTTGAATATTAATAGGGTTTGTAGAAAGTAGTTAACTAAAAAAAATAAAATGTAATTTAAAAATTCATGGGCTGCATAAGTAAAAGGATTTATGGAATATAGTTAAAGATTCAAACCTAATTAAAAATACCATACTACATTAAAAATGAGGGGAATGTTTTCATGATAACTATACTCTTGCAAATAAATTAGCTTTCCCATTAATACTATTTGTTTAATGTTCCCCATTAAGCTAATGAAATGCTGAGAGATAATTTGGGATACATAGTTTTGTGAATTTTTCTTTTTAGCCTAATCCTATGTGTGTTCTAAGGTCCCACACTGATTATTTTTCAGTAGGCTGTCAGGCTTATATCCAGTAAGAAGTCCCACAAAAGATGATCTGATCAGCTCTGTAAATATATTTGAAATTTAGCTCTGCTGAAAAAAATGGTACAGGTCTCAACAATGACTGCTGGTATTTATTTATTTCTACAATATTTCTACGTATGCAAGCAAACAAAAGAAGTTCACATTAAAAACTGGACGAGCAAAGCGTGTGTGTTTGTGCATGTGTGGTGCGTGTACATATGTATGTGCATATATTTTTTAACAAGTATATTTGCCATGTCCTGATATTTCTTTTACTCCTGAAGCTACTGCCAATGAGAACAGAAAGGCAGGAGT
The DNA here is from genome assembly GCF_965231255.1 of Vanellus vanellus. Taxonomy (NCBI): domain Eukaryota; kingdom Metazoa; phylum Chordata; class Aves; order Charadriiformes; family Charadriidae; genus Vanellus; species Vanellus vanellus. The sequence goes on from NC_138910.1 coordinate 9,573,617, forward strand.
TGATGGAAAGGATCACACTTGAAATCTGGTTCCATGGATACCAGGGCAGTTAAACACCTTTGCAAATCTCTTCCTTTTCTCTTGCTTCTATTATTATTTGTTTACAATAGTATCCAGAAACTTCAAGCAAAGATCAGTATTTCTTTTAGACTGACATTGACAGGATTTGTTTTGAAGACGACCTATGCCTAATGCCACATCCATCTCTCACCTTCATCATCTTCTAAAGAGAAAAAATAAAATCAATTCAGTGGTTCAGACCTGAAGAGCTGAATCCAGGATAAAACTTATAATAATATACCTTTTTTTCTCATGAGGAAGCAAACCGTCTTAAATGCAAAAAGCTCAGTATAGCCAAAGAGGCCACTATTGCTTTAGCTATCCCACATTGAATTAGGGTTGTTAGGCAACATTTTAATTACAAATATGTAAGCTATTATTTGAACTACCGAGCATATAAGCGTTAGAAGCATTAAACAAATTCTGTGCGATTATGAGCTATGCAAGCTGTTGGTTAGGCGGTTGACATTTAGCTGAAAAAGGCAGCCGGATAATTGTTTTGACACTTTTTTACCCTCTTCCTGTCACTTATGGATGCTTTTATAAAGTTTCCACAAAATAAAAATAGTTGGCACCCCCAAAAAAGAACCAGACATTGTTTTAAAAAAACTGCAAATCCTATAAAAATGCGCACGTCTGGTACCACAGACCACATCCGGCATCTGAAAAATGTGTCGTTTGTATTAGCTTAGTAGCGCTAGTTAACTCTTTCCAAATATCAACAATCTAAAAATCTACATATCAAAAATTAAAAAATTATCAGAGCAGAAAGTTGTAGCCCTTGGTGTCCTGTAGCATCACCCCGCTTTGTTTGCATTGGCAGTATTGGAAGAATGAAATGTGAGAAGAATGAAATGTGGAGGGTGAGTGAAGAGCTACAAGGGCTTTGTCTTTATATATGATATGTGCATGTATAGGTCTGGATACACACATATACACAGAGAAAGAGCCAGGATGCACTGCAGAGAAGAGCGTTTGTGCTTAAATTGCATCACTGGATTTTTCTTTTCAATGCCATTTTGCCCCTTTATTTAATTTCTTTCTTTTCTCTCTGGAATCTCATCAAGAAACTAATCGACAGAGTAAAAGAGCATTGGCTTAGAGTACCTTTCATATAGCTTTTTTAATCAATCTTCAGTAGCGTATATGGAATCATATAAGACCTTCAATTAACTTGCACATTAACACTGGTAAAACAATTTTAGATCCTTAACTTATCAGGAACGCTGTATGCAAGGGATTTGAATAGCTGAGCAGAATTTGTCATCGGACACATTTCATTACTGTGGTCGTATGATGCTGGTCACCAAACAGAAAAGGAAACAAATGAACTGCGAATGTTGCTTTTCTGAGATTTTTCCATTCTTTAAGCATAAATGTTATCTGCGTGCTATGATCTCAGAAGTTTAAGCAGGTTTTTCTGAAGGGAGAAGTACTTGCTGTTCCTGTTAACCTCATACAGAACTGAGGGTATTCTCCATGGAAAGAAGCCCACCTCATTTGGTTTTGTAGTGGTTTGTAACGTTTGATTTCCTCTTTATATTGCACATTATCATATCTCTTATTGGTAGTTATCAGGGAACTTCAGTTCTAAAACAGTGCTTAACTTTACTCATTTGAACAGTGTTACCAAAGTCAGTGGAAAACCTCTACCTGTGTTGTCACTTGCTCTCTTGGGAGTAGTTGTTGTTACCTAGACATGCACATAAAATGGCTAATGCATCTCATCTCCGTTTTTACAACAGTTAACTGACGAGTTTAGATGCATTGATTGCTATTCAGCCTTTGGACATTTATTTTGAAATTGTATACATCTCAGAAAATCTACTGGAAAAAATGAGCTATTTCTATGCTTTCCTACTTATTTTCTTTACTGTATAAAAAATTATTTAAATTTCTTATGCTTGTTTTTAGGCCCTCATAAGAAACAGGAACCTATTATAGTATAGACAGTAAAAACGCATGGTACCCACTAGTCCTTGCCACGAAGGACCTGGATCATTTTACAATCTGGTTTAGTCTTTTGATGTCCAATTCTGCTTTTAGAAACTGCAAGGTAAATCCAAATCCCATCAATGAAAAGTATTTTACTGCACTGAACATGAGCTAATGCTTCGAATTATTCAAAGGTGCCTACAGTATTTGAACCTGTAGCGCATTAGCTTCTCCAAAATATTTTGCGTCCAGTCTAAATGATATAATAGTCTTTTTCCTAGTCAGAAAGATAACAATGAGTGAGTTTCGAATCTGATTATTCTGTTAAATTATTCTGCTTAAAACTTCTAATGACCGGATGATATTATTATTATGCAGGCTTGCAAGGATACCTGTTGGGCTTCCTGTCATTATAGCAATGGAAGAGACCTGTCTGGCTTTTTTGGAGGTATGGCAAGCACCTTCATTTAATACTCGTTGGTGACCCTGTTGGTTTTGAAACTAATTCACCTCTGAGTGGGCACGATCAGGTCCATTCAAGTGAAGTGTGTTAGACATGGATTTGGCCCCAGAGGTTGGAGCAAATCTTTTTTTCGTTTAACTTATTGGAGTGATTCTGTGATACAATAGCTATATGCCCGTACAATGAAAGCCAATGAACTTTAATGGAATTTATAAATTTATGAGAAAACTGCACAGCATCACAAAGCACCTCTTGGTGGAACCGTATGAGATTTATTTCTTGACTATACTTTATACAGAACTCAGGAAATATGAGCTTGATACAATCTTTGCACTGCTTTACTGATGGTTTTCAATCAGGTATGGTGAACTACGTATAAAACTGAATCCCTGTCACACACGTAACTCCAGGAAGCTTGAAAACTATGCAATTACCAGATATAAAAAAGAAGGCAATTAAAGTAGTGCATTCTCAACACAGAAATGCATGATGTGCTACGGGCTAATTAGAGATGTGAGCACACAGATCACTAGGAATTGCCCAAGAATGAAAGTTCACTTGAAAATAAGGTAATTAAGTTAATCTTCTGATAGTGGAATTTTGCAGTAAGTGCATGTATCAAATATGAAAGTAAGGAACTTAAGAGGTAATTAAAAGTAATTCAGGCATTAAATTAAGCTTCTAGCTATATGAAGTGGTAGTAATTACAGACATCAAAATTAGAACCATATTGTAATCAGAGTAACTACAGTGTAATTAATGTACCTACATCACAAACTATCTACAAAAGTAAAATGCAAGGTGTTGGTTTCACCGGAAACATTACTCTTAAATGGAGAGCAAGTCAGTCTCAGTTGGAGCAGACATCTGTACCCAAAATATGAACAAAGTTGTTTGTGCTGAGGATAGCTACCATTTTCCGAGTGCTGAACCAAAACTCTGCCCTTGACTTTCCAGGAAGTCTATAAAAAATTGGCAGCCTCACCTGATTTTACTCTCTGGAGGTATACTTGTACGGTGCGTAAGCTTTGCAGACTACCTGGCAAATGAGGAGTTACAGCTCTGTCTCAGGCAGGCAGAGCCTCTACAGTTGCTTTCTGCAATTAGGCTTGTCAACATCTCTCTCAGGAAAGTACTACTGGCTCATTAAGGCTAATTGCTGGCAGACATCTGATTCCCTTAGAAGACAAGGAGAGGAGCCAGGCTGCGGGGAGGGCTGTGATGGGCGAGGTTGGGAGCACCTGCCAGGCAGGTGGATGCACCTTTAATCATTCCTACAATTGACTTACAGCTACAGGAAACTTGACCTTTTCTTTGATTAGAATCTGAGCTGATGAAATCCCCTTTCTTCTCTGCAATCAGTTGCCACGTGAATTAGGCCGTTAGATATGTGTGTCTACCTGTCTGCCCTAGGCACGTTGCTAATGCTGCTGTGATTAAAGTAATTTATTACAAATTATTGGGTGTGAAAAGCGATCTGATACTGTAAAGTAATATTTTAAAGTAGACATTCTAAAAGGTACAGTCAGTGTCATGCTTTGTTTTCAATTATTTTCTATGGTGATCTTGATGTTTTTATCTCTGGCAGTAACAGTAGATTACTCGCTACAGGCCTTATGTTACAGGACAACTTGTACATGACCCGTGAAGCAAATGGAAATAAAAAAATCAGATTATATCAGTCTTAGCAGAAACTGTACCATTTTCCTATGCTGTAGAAGCAGATTAAGCACTATGAAGTTTGATTTCTATGTATTCCTTTATTCTAGAGTTAAGTCTAAGCCATTATGAGTTTCAGGAAAGGTTTGTTGCATATTATTCTTTTCTCTCCCCTTTTCTTCTGTGTCTTAATTTATTTCATGTATTTGCCTGGAAAATACTCACATTTAATTTTAATATTGAGTGTTTAGCTACATCTGTTTACATGTCAGCAAGAAGCCCAGTACTTCCCCCACCATATTCATTTCACAGATTTTTACTGTAGATTTGGCAACTTTTTGGCCCAAGGTTGTTACCACGCGGTGAGACACTGGGATGCAGTGGGATGATGCAGCTGTACACGAGTCTTCATAGCGTCAGTCATACATCTGAAGGTTGATTTTTGAAGCTCCAAGCATTTTGAATGGTTTGGAGGTTTCTATGGATGTGTTCAGGCACACCTCTGTTCTGCTCTGGGTCGAGGGTCAATGACACTGCGACCCACATGAATGCCTTTGTGTTTCTAGGACTTTACTCCAGAGTTCATTATTGACTTTAGCTGAAAAGATGTGACTTGCTTTGTGTAATTACCCAATTGAATTACTGGAATTGCCTGAAGGGTAGATTGTATATCACATTCATGGCATTTATTACTTTTTCATCTGAGTGAAAAAAGCAGCAGATTGCTGTATAAGTCTGATCAAAATAAGCACAAAACTGTATTTATCAGTAGTCATGAATTAACGCACAACATAAGATTCACTGGAAGGTCTGAATTTTACCTTAAAACCTGTTTGATTACTGCATTGTGGTCCATCGATGAAAAAATACTGTCTTTTTTGTAGTTGTGCATTAAAGTAACAGGATAATGAACATATAAGCAGTGAGGAAAAAAATTGGATTGCAGGATTGTTGCAAGACTGGACATTGCCAGAACTAGTGGCACTGAAGTTCTTGTAAGGGTTGAGAGGCATGTAGCTTCTTATAAGGTCCTGGAGCTGTAGGAAATACACGTGTCACTAAGGTCAAAATCATAGACTCATAGAACAGTTTGGGTTGGAAGGGACCTTGAAGATCATCCAGTTCCAACCCCCCTGCCATGGGCAGAGACACCTCCCACTAGACCAGGTTGCTCAAAGCCCCATCCAGCCTGGCCTTGAACACTTGCAGGTATGGGGCATCCACAACTTCTCTGGGCAACCTGGGCCAGTGCCTCACCACCCTTAAAGTGAAAAATTTCTTCCTAATATCTAATCTAAATCTACTTTCTTCCAGTTTAAAGTCATTCCCCCTTGTCTTACCACTACATGCCCTTGTAAAAAGTCCTTCCCCAACTCTCCTGTAGGCCCCTTTTAGGTACTGGAAGGCTGCAATAAGGTCTCCCTGAAGCCTTCTCTTCTCCAGGCTGAACAACCCCAACTCTCTCAGTCTGTCCTCGTAGGAGAGGTGCTCCAGCCCCCTGATCATCTTCATGGCCCTCCTCTGGACCTGCTCCAACAGATCCATGTCTTTTCTATCTTGAGGGCTCCAGAACTGGACGCAATACTCCAGGTGGGGCCTCACCAGAGTAGAGTAGAGGGGAAGAATCACCTCCCTGCATCATGGTTGGACAAAATTGTAGACAAACAGTGGAGGGAAACCCCCCAGGGGTTTGAATGTGTAATATGTATAGGTGCGACCCATCTGCTACGAATTAGAGCATGATAGAAATCGCTGTTTATTGCATGACTTGCTTGCACAAAACATCAGTGAATAAATTTTCTAAAAAGCCTGAGTGACCATTACAGTTACTTCTAAGGGCTTCAACCTGGCTTGTAGGATTGTGGCCCGAATTTTGCGAGTGTAAGGAATTGCAGGCACACAAACCAGAAATCAGATCTGCAGGCATAAAGGGCAACAGAATTTACACCTGCAACTGAGTGCTTTTGTGATATTGCAGGTGAAAAGTAGGTTGGTGAAAAGTAGGTTGAAGACTGTGGAAAATGTGTTGCTAGCTACAGGTGTCACCATGGAAAAGGAATTGAGATTTGTGGGCGGTCATATTGTCTCTGTGGTGGATTAGTGCTGTGTAAGGGTTTGGAAACACCATTAGTATGTTTCACTCATGCTTAGGACGTATATTTGGGAAATTGCAAGAGATTAGGGATAATATGCTTCTTGTGCTGTTCTCATCTTTTTCAGGGAGTCTGTTCCATGTGCAGGTGGTCTAGAGTTTACTAAGCAGGCAGTTAAGGCTGTAGGAAAAAAATGTCCCTTTTATCTGATTCTAGGGAGTCTGATACGCTGTACAGAAGACTTCAACATGTTAAACAGAAGCAAGTAACATCATTTATTTCCAAATGAGCACAAACAGTGGCTTAGTCTTTCTCCTTTATTTTCTTTCTCTTATTACAGCAGTAAGGAAAACCGTAGTGCATCTGTGTGCTGTAATTTAGAGTGATGGATACTAAATTTTTGAGAAACCTAATTTTTGCACAGGAGGTAACACAACTGGACACTCCAGGACATGTTCTTCTAAGGAACAGCTGCTCCCAGTAGGAATTAGATTATTTCCTGTATGTCCTTAGGAGCACTGGTGGGTGCCTGGAAAAATTGGGGAGCCAGGAGGCAAGTTGTCTGACAAGGGCTTTTAGGAAGAGCACCTGAGCATGTCTGCTGTTGTACCCTGCACAGTGGACAGTTCTGTTTAAGAATTTATAGTGTAATGTTTGGAGGTGATTTCTGAATAACAAGAAAACAACATTTGTGTTTTCTTATTTTTAAGGACTTTAAGGTCTGCAATTCAATTTTTTTTTTTTTTTCAAAATTACAATAGTGTAAAGTATCTAATGGATTTTTTTTTTTTAATGCTGGGATTTTCAATCAGCTGATACCATAAATCAGGTTTAAATTTTCAGAATTAGAAACATTGCATAAGGCTTTTCACTTCCATCTTGGATTTAGCTGATGCAGAAGGAGTGAAGCTGTGGGAGCATGGGCTGCATCTAACCCATGGTGCAGGAATGGCTTTGAAGTCAGACTCAAAGTCAAATTTGCTAATCATCTACTCTCAGTAGTGTACTCAACAGTGTCCTCATGGCACCAGAGCAAACAAACCAGTACTTCAAAGCTTGCCTCAGAGCACATTTGTCTGAAGTGTGGGCAACATCTCATATAATCCATCTCAGCCTTGTGGTGATGTCATGTGAATGATATTGAGCAGAAGATACTACAAGGCCCTTGTGGACCCACAAGAACTCTAAAATCTCCTACCTGCCATGAAGCACAATGAAATTCATGAGTCTGATGCTCTGAGTTTAGACTGCCGAGGTGGTCGATGTGGATGTAGAACCAAATTTTAAGACTGCTCTGGGCTAGTGGCCTCCACAGGGCCAGTGCAGTTCAATCTGGGCTCTCTCTCTTTTGTGCCTGACTGGGACACCTCAGCCCTGAGCTGGAACTCAGTGCAATACAGCAGCTGGGGGCACTCTGCCTGGTACGTGAAATTGCGTTGAATACATTTCCTTCATACCATAATGAATATTAATCTTGTTCCTAAATATGTACGTTTGATAAGTGAGGCCCCACTGATAGAAATAAGGTAGCAATCACCAATCCACCCACAATCTCTTTCATTTTAACACCGTAACATATGAATTGAAGTGTCTCTTGAGTAAGAGCTTTGGATGCTACGCTAGACTGCTGTCAGGTTTCTTTTCTGCTTCCCATTCCAGCCTGAGCGGCTGGCTCTTGTACGGCATGACCTGATCACCAGGACAGGTCAGCCAGAATAGAACTTCAAATTGGGTTGGATGTATCTTGAATTTAATTAACTCCTGCTGTTTAGGCCACTTAGACCTCACTTTCTGAGCTGAATGGTTTACTCTTCCACTTTCATCTCTTCAGGATGAGAAGCTGGGTCCAAAGACCAGCGAATTGAAAGGACTTCAGGAAACTTTGTAGCCTATTACAGTAATAATGGAGGGAGGGACGGCAGAAACTACCCTTTGAGCAGCTATGCGCCCGGTGAGAGCAAACTCTCTAAAGCGGAGGGCAAGACTACTGGAGTGCGCCATTCCTTAACTTTTGTTCCTGGAGCTGGAGATGAATGAGGCCAGCTTCTGCTCTCTGCTCCACGTGCTGCCGGGACTTTGCAGTAGGGAGCAGAGGAAAGGACTGAAATGAATGACAGGCTCCCAGGTTAGTTAAGGTCCTCTTGGTTCATCTTTGTTTTGTTCCTTACTGGAGTCACAACTCAACAAACCTGTGTAACCAGTGGTGCTTTTAAAGTCTCAAACAGTAGAAGGCCGCCCTCCTGCCCCCAAAGAAAAGGCTGTGTTGGATCTTTAGAAGGGATATTCATATATAGGACAATACTTGCACTTCAGTCTATCATTGACCTGTCATTTGCAATGCTATCAGCTGTGTTTTGAGAGTGACCATGACTGCCCTTGCAAGATATATTAGGGGCCACACTGATGCAAAGAGAAGAGGGGGCGACGTGGAGGATATGTTCAGCTATCTTCTTCCCCAGCCTGGGCCGATATCTTGAGATAACGTGTTATCTTTGTTAATAAGCGAAGTTATACCCGCAGAACTGTCTCCGCAGGCTCTAAGGAGCTACTCTGTGGTTGAGGTGACAATTCAGTGGCTTTACAGCAGCTGAAGCTTCTGATTCCTGTCCAACCATGCATCTTCATAAAATAAGTCAGATCAGGGACGGGCTGTCTCCCTTCATAATCCAAGGCTGTTTTAGAAAGATTGTTCAGCATCCATATTCCAACCAAGAGGTTTAGCCTTGGATAGAGCCTGAATGCTCTCACCTGCCCAGAGGGGTTAGTTTCATGATTGACTGAGCCCATACAAAGCTGATAATTCGTTGTAAGGGATGGTGTTCCTTCCCAGTGAATAAATAGATGTCTACATCGTACCTTCACAGTTATGCGAGATGTCTTCCTTTTTCATAGATATTTTACGTATTTTGTGTGATTTTTTTTCTGTGCCACACGTTTTGTGCCATGTTTCTATTTCTTACTCAGAATAAAGGTTTCAGTAGTCAATAAAAAGTAAAAAAAAATATTAGTGTCTGCAGCTGAGCTCTCAAAGGCAATAATCTAATAACAAATGTGTGGATGAAAGGGAAAAAGAGATTTGATTATGCATTTCTAAACCATTATGACAGACAACAACAGCGAGGAAATGTTTTTAACCTATGAAACTTAATTAAATTTTATCTTCCACTGTAAAATACTCTGGCCATGATCCAAGAAGGACTTGAGCATGAATGCCTCCTTCCTCAGTCCCTGGCTTCTCGAGTGGGTTGCGTGACCCTGTGTTAAGCAGTTTGGCTCCCAAAGCACATCATGAGAAGGGCTTGGAAGAATCAGGCTGTAATTTCAACACTGCTTTCAAACGTTGTGCTGGTTTAAGCAGCCCTGCTCGTTCCTGCCTCTCTCCCTATCACATTAAATCTGCATCAGCTCCCGGTAGGGTCTATGATGAGGTGATATGCAGTGTTGCACACTTGCATCTCAGTGAGGTGACGGGGGCACGAACACAGGAAGGGCAGAGAGCAAAGGGCCTCTGAAACCAGCTCTGCCTCTTGAAGGCAAGCCCAGGCAGGGCTTTCTCCTTGCTTTTATGTGGAGCTGGAGAAAGAAGTGATCTTCCTCATGAAAAGGGCCTCCTAGCCATTTCTTTAATATTTTACATAAAATTCATACTTTACTTTGAGCCATCATTGAATAAAACACACAAGTGTTCTTGAAGCAGGATGTGGACTGCCCTTCCCAGCTATCAGGGAGACCTTCCTCCTGCTCGGGCACTCTGGCACATGATATGTTTTCTACTATGCGGAGCAGCTTAAAGGGAACACACGAGGGTATTGAAGCTAAAAAATAAAGTACCGTGGAATTTGGGTGCAGTAGAAACTGACACTGTAGCTATGTAATTTTGGTGTTAGGTCCCCACACCCTACCTGACTCCCGCTGTAGATGTGCAACTTCCTTTGTTAAGCAATTGTTTCTTTTTGTTGTTGTTAAAAATACAACTCTAAACTTGGTTTATCAGCAGTGTTTTTCTAGTCAATGGTGGTCTTCAGGAAGAAGTCATGAATTTTTAGAATTACATAAAAGCCTGTGATTCAAACTTTGGTCTGAGTATCCTTTTGGTGAAACGTTGATGTGGTGTTGGACTATTTACGTGATTTGGAGGCCAAATGTCCTCCTCTTCATATTTGTTGCTTTGAAATTCTCTATTGGTAATTAGCAATTTACTCAAATCTTCCATCTATGACTGTGTAATGTAGATTTAGGTCTCACACCTTTCACGTTTTGCATTTGACTGACGGTGTCTGTTTCTAATGATTTGAGAGTAACGTCGATATGGGGAATAGCAGGAAAAAATGAATGATATATTTTTCTAATGGAATTCCCATGCTACAACAGGTGTGGGTAGGAAACCAAAACGGTTGATGAGGGGTATTTCAGACCTAATGGAAGGAGATTTAGGCTCAGCATCTAAATATGATAATGCTTTGTTAAGGAGCCCTCCTGACAGCCAATGTTACATTGGAGCACTGAATAGCACAAAAAGAAGCCCTTGGGAATGCTTCTTTGCATAAGACAAACATCTTACAGAAATAAAAGACAAGAATAGATACTCTGATATAAATTAGAGCAGATGGGAACTGACTTAGCTTCACTGTGTTCTCCCAACATTATAAACCTCTTAAATTACTTTTCTAGTTGTAGTATGATCATTGAATCTCCTTAATGACCATGAGCTTATGTAGGCATAGGATCTTAAATGATTAGGCATAGTAAATTTTATCTTTTCTTTGAGTTCTATTATTTAGGCAGTGAGCAGGAAATCTGTTAAACGTTCTTGTGGGATGCTCAGAGGAAAATGTTTGCCACTTGCTGTATGTTACATATCTAATACTATAGTAGAGGAACCCGAACAGTGTCTGTCATTGAAAAGAGACACGTGTGGACAATCTACTTAGAGCATACTAACCCTGCATTTTCTTCACTTTTGGGATTGTAAGCTTTGAAAGAGTGTCTTCCTATGGAAAAATTAAATTTTCTACAAAATCTTACTTCTACGTTTTTTCCTTCTGTGTGAGATACCCAGACACTGCCAGACAAGGCAGTGAAAATGTAAATAAAATACTGATGCAGTAATTGTATCACGTGATTTTTAAAGGACATGTAAAGGGTTACTTCTTTCATCTGAATTGAAATTAGTCTCACTGCAAAATCCACACGAAGTACATTATCAGCCACAATTTTCAATATGTTCTCTGGTTGGTGGGTAAGTACTGTTATCCTCAGTTTGTACCCATTCCCTAAAGAAAGGAGCTGAATTTAGTCTTGACAGTGAGGCAGTAGCAGAACCAGATCCAGAATACAGTTTCTGTGGATTTAGGTTCCTCATTTTTGATACAGCTGCTGAAGCTTTTCCAAAGGTCCAAGATGCTTCTACCATTAGTGCTGTTGTAATTGTACCACTGAGCTGATCTCTGCAATACAGAGAATTGTACTATAATTATAGGTAATTTAACTGCTAAGTGACCAGCAATGTTGCAGGGAAAGTTTAAAGAAATTAATTAAAAATACGACAAAAATCTGCTAAATCTGAAGTACTGCCATATATGTGCAAGGCACACAGCACTTAGTCTTAAAATAATTTTATGTCTGATAAAAGTAGGTTCTGAAGTACATTCCGAGGCCAGTTCAGGGAAAGGGAGAATAACGTGAAAACTATATTACAAAAATTTGAGGCAAATTCTGCTCTGCATTAGAATTAAGTTTCTAATGGATGTTTGTAATGTAAGTGTGTAATTGGAAATCTAAAGTACACAAGGATTTTTGACAGATCAAACATGGGGAGGCCCCCTAACATGCCGTTAGGAAAAACCTTTTCTGCGAAACCAGGATTTAAAAAAACAAGTTGCAAGAAGTTTTGCTACAGCAATTGGAAATCGTAGCATAGAAGGACTGGCAGGGCAAATGAACTCACGGGTCTCTCTCCTTTGATTTGCAAGATCAAGGACATGTGAGAAAAGTATTATTTCCCATCCAGGTGATGAAATAGAGGAGGCTGTGTCTGATGCTAAGCATGTTTATTTAATGCTAAATACTTGTCTGTACTTGGGGTCTCAAAAGAAATGGTCAGAGCTCTTAGAAGAAAAATCACCTACGGTTTGTGCATTTTTATTCCTTTGGGAAACCTCTTCTGCAAAATATTACTTTGGTTGCATATATCATAGGAGGTGTCACCAAAAAGTAAAATGTGTTTTTAATGATTCAAAGGTTACTAAGGTTTCTATGTACAACCGTTTCATCTGAGGTAGAAAAGTGTAAGTGTTTAATTAAATTCTCCATGCAATTCTAGAAAGAGTATGTAGTGGGTAAAGCAAAACAAAACTGCCCAGGTCCAGAATTAGGTACAAATGCTTAGGTATCCCAAACAGTTACAGTAAACGGGTCTGTGAATTCAAGTGGAGGTGGTGACTTGGAGAAATGATCTCTGGGTTCAGTGTGAAGTGCAAAATTTTTCCTTTTTGTCAGTTCTTTTTCCTAAGCTGTTCGTTGCTTATCTTGGCTGTGTTCTTCTGGAAATACTCTCCTAAGAACGCTAGGAGCATTTTTCTTCTCAGGTTACAGAGGTGCATATTGGAACTCTGGAACAAACTCAGAAGCAATTTGATAGCAGTAGGTACATTTTGAAGCATCCCTTAACTTGCAACAAGTTTTGTCTAGCATTAGGTAGTCAGCTAAAGATGGAACAAAAGCACATTAGATTTAATTTAATATCTTGGTTGCTAAATTGAAAGATTCAGAAAAGGTTTCAGATGAAACACAGTTGTCTGGGTTTTAGGGTTTGCATTTGATTCTCATCAGACAGTGACAAATTTTATTGTTGCTTACTTTAGAGACAGAGTAGCTAAACATATTTTTCCGTTCAAGCCAAAGCACAAACTGATGGAACCACATAAAAAATGGAAATAATCTATTTTTATATGTCTGCCATTGATATACTGAAGTTCAGTCTCTGAGCTAAGTTGTATTGCGTAAGGCATGGCGAGAGCACAAAAAATAAATGCAACAAGCAGTGGAAGAACAGCTGTTGCAGAAGATGGATGTTTTGCTGTAATGATGTTGCTAAGATTATTAATTTATTTAATAGAATTCAGAAAGGATTCATCTGTTAGCTGTCATGATTTTATCACTGTGAGTCTGCGGGTTGCCATAGGCTATGGGCATGCTGTTTGCCTGTTAACAACATCCAAGGGGGGTCAACTGACAAATAGCTTTGTTTATTACCATTTGGTTTATAGTTCAGGACTCATTTGGAATGTCCCAGCTAACACTTGGTCCCTCAGTCTCCTAATATTGCTGACACCAGCTGTAACAGCAGCCTTTCTCTCCCGGAAAGTCTTTCTTCCTTTGATGAACTTGTTCCCGTAATTGGTCAGGTTGCTTTTTTCCTCCCTAGGTTTTATTAATGTTGGTATTGCAGGGGTACCTGCAGGCCAGTTAGAAAGCATGACCTTGCTATTCGAGCCATGGTCTGTACACATCACAAACACATATGTTCTTTAAAGGCCTGACAGTCTATGTTTAAGATGAGACAACAGATGGATAAAAACAGCACATGCAAGGGGCGGAAAGTAACAGTGAGATAATAGCAGTTAATGTAATAAGCCATTGGCCTCTAGTCACTATAAAATAGTTTAATAAGAAGTACTTATTCTCAAAAATTTTGAGAAAAAATGATGACAATTTTTCTTAAATATTAGGTGAAATCTATAGGTTGCTATGTTTTTTTTCACTGCCCCTTCACTTCTGTGCTCTTGTTTTTCCTCGGTGTTTCAATGCCATGTAGTAAACTGAAGTTTTCCCACCATAACATCTACCTTAAAGTATGCTGGTATCATCTGGAGGCAGAGAGGTGAAGGTCACAGTGATTTATCCCGATATGTGTACTGATGGCATCCATATAACCTCAGTCACCAGCAGTTATTGATTGTAATCTGGGGCTGTAATTCAAGTGGTCTGATTGAATACGAGGGGTGATAATGCTTGTTATTATTATGGAGAAAAAATACCAGCAAGTGGCCGTAGTCATGATTCCCTCATCATCTGAGAACTGTGTGAACCAACACTCTCTGATTTGATTTCTGAGAAGCTAATGGAAAAAATTGTGGTAATTTCTTTTTCTTTATTTCTTGTTCTATATATTTTTAAAAAAATGCCTCGAATGTTCATCCTTTACCTATCCTATCAGAAATCTGACATAGCTTTAGAAAATAATTTTAGTTTAATTTCAAGTGATTTGTTTGTAAATTGTCTAAGGAGGAATGTAAATAGCATAGCAATTCAAGCCGTATCATTAGGATCAACTTCTTACTGGAACTCAGGCAGATAACCCAGCTGAATTCTCTCTGTACTTGTTAAAATATGACACCGTGATTCATGAAACTAAAGAAAAGCCACAGGTTGCTGGAACCACACACATGTAAACACTAGGCAAATAAGGAAGAGAACGGAACCTAAGTTTAGCAAGTTGATGAAAGAAAACCAAAGAAAGTAGGAGTGCTGGAAAAAAAAATAAATCAACAAACCCAACAGCTTCATATTTGGAAAAGGAAACAGTTTAGGCAGTGTTTCTAAATCTCATTTCCATGTCCTTACAAGGTTCAAACACATCATCATCAGTCCCAAGACTAGGCTGATTAATGCAAGCTCTATAACTTGAGCTTGCATTATTGGACTGCTCTGCTAATGTCCTTGTCATTGCTCACCTTGTCTTCCATCTTCCCACGTTCCCTGCCAGGCAAATAGCACAAAACCGAGACAAAGGCATTTATTACTTCTCTGACTTACATATTGCAAACAAGTCAAAGGAACGTAGCAGAATTTTAAAAGTACTGGGAAGCGACAAGTACTGCGTCAGCCTGAAAAATAGCTGTACCCCAAAAAATTAATCAGAACTCAAATGACCTCTGATCACTGTGCCTTGAACAGTGGAGCAGGATCTGCCAGTCTTTCTTTGAAACTCATTTAAGGTGGTGGGAAGGTCAGATGGTCCTATCCCAGTGATTAAGGTGCTACTCACCAGCTTCATCAGGATAATTATTAATTGAAAGTGCAAACGGTTTGTTATTGATCAGTGCTACTCTTCTGAGATACAGGAGCCGTGAGCTTCAAGTCTTTGGTCTTTCTGCACCGGCAGCTATGCTTAGCACTGGGACACCGGGGAAGGGCGCTCTTTTGTCAGCTCTTTGCTCATTTCAGCCAAGCGTGGGCCCGGCTTTCTGGGGAGCCCTAACCATGGAAAGGTAGGCTTGCGGAGAATGGCAGCCAGCTTGTCAGAAAGGTCAAAGAACTTAATTTAGCCATTCAAAGCTATTATTACAAATGCATAAAGAAGAAATAAATTTATTAATGCATAGGTTCCATATAGTACGGTATTTTTACTCTTACGCATTTGAGTAAATGGATTTCCCTTATAAATTATTGTGTGGATACTAATTGCATAACTAAAGCAGAGCCTGCATATTTGGTCAGACCCGTGTACTTTTTTTCTGGTGTTGCGTTGGCCCTTCTAGAGCAGCTCAGTGAGGAAACATGACTGACTAGGCTGAAACTTTTTCTTTTTTCCCCTCCTTCATCTCTTCTAAAGCATTTTGCATTTATTGGTTATGAAGTAACTTAAGAAGCACATTTTTTTTTTTTTCTTTCTTCTTAAAAAAATGAAGTAAAATTGAAAAAAGAATATTAAAATGAATCAACTGAAATTATTGGGGGAAAAAGCCACACTGATTAACACAGTAAGAAACATGGCACATATTTGGATGTAAATTGTATTTTAGAGAATTTTCCATGAGATACTCCCTTTAAGTGATAGCCTTATCTTTATATACGTATGCATAAACACACAAAAATGTGGACCCATATTTCACTATTACATCTTTTTCTGCGAAATAGCAATATTCTGTACAAGTAATATAGAATACCTGCCAGTTATGATATTAATATATATTGTATTTGTAAACATTTTCTGACTGCTATATGAAATTCAGAAGAGCTGAAACATAAAGGTTTGGGGGCCAATATGTTCTGCTTTCCATGTCTTTTAAAAAGGGAGATTTAGAGAGCCCTTTGAACCTCTGGAATATTGTGATATCATTTGAAAGAACGATGGGAGAGAACTGAGCTCTCATGATATTGAGAGACATAGGACTATAATGTAAACCTGCCACGGTGCAGGTGGGCACAATCAGCTCCACGCGCGGATTTCCGGTGGTGCCCCTCAGGCCTGACCTGTGCCACGTTTGTTATTGCAATCTGAGTCTTTCCGAATAAGGCAAATGTCTCTTATTTTGTAATGTATTTGGTATCGTAACTTAAATACATTAATTACATTACATTATTACTTAAATGTATTACTTAAATACATTAATCCTACCCTGAATTGTCCAAAACATCACGGATATTCAGGTCCTGCGTTTCACTTTGGGCTTGTTTCTGCTTGTGATGTTACAAGAAGATCTGGCTAATTTTCTGGGGAGAGGGTTGGGGAGAAAGCACGAGGTGGTACTTAATGAAAGATTAGGAGCGGAGAGAGGACAAATGTATGTCGTCAAACCAGGGCATCATTAGTATCAGTCTTCTTTTTATTTGTTTTGTCTTCAAGATCTGTACCTAGATTAACAAAATGATAATATCTGAAGAAAGTTTTTGTGAAGGATGAGAGAAAAAGACACATCTGCATAAATTTCATCTATAATGTAATACAGCAAAGCCTAATTTAAGTGTTAATCATGTTTTAGTATTATTTGTAAAATTTTGTCTGAGACAAAGTAAAGAATATTGTCTCATTAAGAACTCTGGCAGTATTACTGTGACAATAATCCCATTTTCATTCTATTTTCATAACCAAAGCTTCAAAGCAGCCTGAGAAATATTCATTACTGATGCAGGCTTGAACATGCAAGTGAATAGCTGTATCAGCACTGTCATATATAATTTCAGTAACATTATCAAGCACAAGAGAAGTTTAGCTAACTGCAGGATAAAAACAATGGGCTGCTGGATAAGATTAATACAAATGCTTCTTTAGAAGAAAATAAGCATCTTAGAAACAACGAAACAAAGGAAATGGTAATTTTTTATTAAAGTAGTAAATGCTGCTGTTTGCTACTGATAAATTCTTTCATCGAGGAATGGAGTCTCCTGGATTTTAAAGATACATAGTTATATATTTTTGCTTTGAGAGGAAACAATGCAAAGAAAACAAAAATTCAATAATTTGGTTACATCTTATACGTTTAAAATCGAATGGGGATTCTATCTTTATTTCTGTTATTCCTTTAGAATTTTTTGTTGTTGTTAGGTGAAAACTCTGAGCACCTCTAAAACCTCTGCCTATGGTAGAAGGTCCTCAGTGAGAAGCTTTTTGTGTTGCTTCTGCTTCATCGTGTGTCTTTTTGCACCTAAGCTTCGCTATCCACAATGTTTTTGTTTTCCTGATTCTGTGTTCTCAGCTTGAGGAATAAGCGATAATCCTCTATGCTAATTTTGGATCTTGTCTGGGTTTATTTAAGTTTTTCTTTATATATTTTTAGATACTTATGTCTCTAATTCTTATTCATTAATTACATAAAAAAATACAAGCTGGTTGCAAAATGTTTTTTTTAAAGTTCCCTACCCAAAAGTCCTTGATGTAAAATGAAAACTGAGTGTGCAATAGGCTGATGTTTCTCCATTTGTAAGGTATAGTTGGTCACTCACACCCTTTTGTATTATTTCTACTAACTACGGCAAATAGAACTTTAAAAAATATGAAGAGAGAATCTTTTTATTCAATTAAAAATGGGAATTTTTAAATACTTTATGGTTATGCAAAAGCTCAGTGTGTTTGTATTTACTAGGACTAACACAATCTCTTTGGTTCTGGGCTGTATTTGAAAGTAATCCTGAGTACTTATAAATGGAAAATCCCATTGCACATGAGCTCTGAAAACTCAGAGCTCTATTCTATTTCTTCCGAGTCCAGGTGTCAGCTTTGAGACATACATATATAGGTGTTTATTGCTTTTTTTTTCTTCTTATGAGCTTCATCTTGAGTGCAACTGAGCATGATCCTTACAAAGGTTTGTTGTTTTTCACTACACAATAAGTGCTTTTAAAGTAATTAATCTACTTTTGATCCACCTTCATCAATTTAGGTGACCTTGTTCAACTTCCCCTCATCATCCCTGTTGGTCTGCTAGGATTGGCAGTTGAGTGATGAGCAGTTGGTTAAACATGTGACAAAATCTACCTTTTCCATGTGTTAATGAGAGAAAATCATAGAATCATAGAATTGTCTAGGTTGGAAGGGACCTTTAAGATCATCAAGTCCAACCATCAACCTAACACTGCCAAAACCACCACTGAAACATGTCCCTAAGCACCACGTCTACCTGTCTGTTAAATACCTCCAGCTATGGCAACTCCACCACTTCCCTGGGCAGCCTGTTCCAATGCTTAACAACCCTTTCTGTGAAGGACTTTTTCCTAATATCCATCCGAAACCTCCCCTGGCGTACCTTGAGGCCATTTCCCCGTGTCCTAAAGTTCTGCCTAAAATGAGGCAGAAACTACAGCCTCAGGTATAAAAATCCATTTTTATCCATTAGCAAAGGTCAAACTTCAAAAGGGTTGGAGGTTTTGCCAATTCAGGAAAAGAAATGTGATGCTTCAGGATATTACACCGCTGTGGTATGCACTGCGGCAAAGACGCAGAATGACCCAACACCTCAAATGGAGAAGCGTACTGCAGGGGTGACCATGGTTACCTGTGAGGAGCTGAGGAAGGATATGGCTGCCCTGGGAGGGGAGCACCTGGGCACTCTGAGGCAAGCTAATAGAAGCTGGTGAGATGTGGTGATGGTGAACAGCTTGATTTGGCTCAGGCAGTGGGAAAGGTCAAGGGAGAGGGTTTTTTTCCTTCTGCAGTACCACTGTGGGTTTTTTGCTGGTTTTCCATTTCCTTCGTTAACCTAGAAGCCGAAATTAGTCTACTGAAGGTAGAAATACAGTTTAAATGTTAGCAGGTGCTGCGGAGTTGCAAAGAGAAAGAACGAGTACTATTCTTTTTATTTACATACCCAAAGGATCCAAGGGATGCACAAGAAAGGAGATAAAATTAATCACCACGGCTACCCATTCAGGGTGGCATCGTTGTAGTTAGACAAATCTAATACTAAAACCCATGGCGACATAAAACTGTGATTTAAATCATATTTGCCTCTGGACCTCCCCGCTGGCTTACGTTTAAACAATTTTAGTGCTGCGCTAACCAACATTTGACTCCCTGTAGCTGAAAATCAGCAACACTTTGGCTGTGGCTCTAGCATTCTCCCTTTTCCTGAATCTGTGATGAGGAAGGTGGGAAGTAAAGCAGGAATGGCACCACTACAGGAGCTCGTTTGCACATCATGCATCCTAAAGTGTGCTGCCACTTTGGCACGTTGTTTCACCTTTTCAGGGATATTTTTTCTCAAGGTAGAATTTAACCTTGAATTATAGGGTTGGAATTCTCTGAACGGCTTGAAAGGGGGAAACAGTAAATTTTTCCTGTTTGTTTTCTGTTGGAATTACTGCATAAAGGAGTTGGAATTGATAGTAGCATATTTTTAACACCTGAGACTAAATATACCTTCATAAAAAGTAGTTCAGAAAATTTGCAGTTGTTTTAAAACTAATTCCTTTCCTGGTGGTGTTCCAAGTAAAGCTTTGCTGTCTCTTCAACTGTCCACAGCAATGCAAACCAACATTCAACACTGGGAACGTGAATGAGAGGAGTAACGTTTTCTAAATCATATTCATCGCTGTCAAAGATCATCTTGATTAGTGTAACTATACCCATTTCTTTGAAACTGCTACGCAAGCTAAAACTGCAGCTCTGATTTATTAACTTTGGGATCAGCCATGTTTTACTTTGGAATGCAGTCATTTGGGGGAATTTTGGCTTTAAAACAGAACACCATGGTATGTTCTGATTATAACCTTGTCTGGCAAAAAGCAATTGCAACACATTCTTGCTTTTTGTTATGCAGTTGTCACCATGGTATGATGTGATGTTATGTCATTAGCAGCTGATTGTGCAGCCTAAACACCTGGTGGTCTTCCAACAGAGAACGCACAAATTTCCTATGACACTGCATTTCTCTGCTGTTTTCCCTCTGGGATCTTAGTCTTCTGTGGGCTGTGGTTTCAAGATTTTTGTCTCTCCTTAATATTTAATGATAATTATAGCAAATGAGAAGACAAACTTGTGACATTTATACTTGTTACTGAAGAAATGGTTGCAGATTTACAGCTGTGTATATTAAAGGGTACCTAGTGAGGTGATATTTAGAACTGCTAATAAAGATTTATCTGCTTTTGTCCTTTAAATCAATTTTTCATGGTGACTGCAGTTCCATTACAAATATTTAAAGAATTGAAGTCAAGCAGGTGGAGTGGGAAGCCGACATAGTGATGTAGGGTTAACAAAACCCAGCCTTGACATACTGGAGATTTCATAAATTGTGCCTTGTGCTTTCTGCTCAGCTGTTCACAATAGGAAAATTGTCCTGTGTCCTAGGCTAAAATAGAGAAGTAAAGCAATGAAATATAAGAAACTCTTATGAGCAGTTTTCTCAAAGGGTGACCGTGAACAGATTACCCTATATAGGGATTGTGTTTAGAAAGGTCTGAAAAAAGGGAGGAAGGTTTACGAGTCAAAATGAATTGGGGTGTTTTTGGTATGAAAAGCTTCGCTTGTTTGAGTTAAATTGTTTTACTTTAGCATCAGTTTAATTTTTAGACATTTCTTCCTAAATCGTAGTAAGCACCAGACTTTGTGAAACAGCAGTTTTTATGTAACATTCTCCATATATCAGAGATTGGTGGTGGTCCCACACAAACTGCCTTGTCGCATTTTACATTGCTTCCCAGCTTATAACTAATAGATACAATAGGTGCTTTACCAATATTTAAGTTTTGTGGAAGTTACTGCATCCGTCGCACAGGAAAGCTGTATCTGTTATTCAAATGCTGTGCATGATTGTGACTCGAAGTATGAAATAAATGAGAGCCGATATTCAGTTGCAGATGTACTGCAGCTCTCAAGATGGGTTGCTATGTAGGAAAAGACTTTCCACTGGTGTAGGAGATAATGGAAAATCCTTTCTTTCGGATCAGGACTTGGAAACTGCACGTTGTGTGACTTCCGCTGAAAAAAAATAATTGAGACTTCATTTATTCTACAGCAGCTGTGCTGAGTATTTCTGAATGGTTTTCTTTGGATCTTCAGATATTTTTGCCTCTTTGGAAGTTTTGTCTTTAACAGTTGCCAGATTTCCTCGAGCGCGTCCACAGCACTCCATGGGTCTCCGCAGGGTGTGCACGGCTCATGCTGCGCTTGCACGCGCGGGTGGGTGAGAAGGACAAAGCTGCACGTGCTTGGCGATGCTGCTGCAAAGGGCTTAGTGCTCTGCCCTCCCAGAAGCGGGCACAGCACGAATTGCTCTAATAAATGCCATATTTTGGGCATTAACATTCATAGTTTCCTGGACCCATAGTCAGATGTTACTTTGCTATTGTATGAGTGTTGCCTTCCCTGAACCAAGGAATACAGCTAGCTCTGAGCTTGAAAACTCCTTTTTTTTTTTTTCCCCTTCTAAATTTAGTTCACTTGTCTCTGTTCTCCGAGAGTCTGTGTTGAGCCATTTCTACACTGACTGGAGCAATGTTTCTCCACGTCTGCCAGTTACTGAGCTCCTTTTGTTTTGAAGCTGACCTCCAGCGAGGAACAGATCTTACTTCACTCCTCAACAGTATTTTAAACGTTTTAGGGAAGAGTGAACATTATTTTGCCTCCCGAGTCTTCTGCCAAGTCTTGCCAGCGACTCCCAAATTTTCTTCTTAATTCCTTTCCCTTCCTTAAAGCCGGGCTTTCTGAAACAGTGCAGGATTCATGATGTTTCCCAGACTTATTTTTTTAAGGAAGTGTGTCAGGCACGATGGCTGTCTCGGGCTGATAGGAACTTCCAGGGTTTACTGGGAAACATTTGTAGAGAAAAGGTGTCCTGGCTGTTAGCTGTTTCCAAAGAAAGCCCTGTTTTGCTTGTATTTAACCTGTGCGGTTTTTAAGACTTTATCTACGAAATATTTTCTAATCGTCCCCTTAAAATTTTTCTGGTTGTAAGAGAAGAAGAAAGTATTAAACACAATTAAGTAGGGCCTTAGTTAAGACTTGGGAGGTTAGAACAGCAAAATATCAAAACAAGTGAATTCTAATCCAGCTGACAGTTTGAACTGCACAGAAAGACAGATGAGTGGTTGGTGTGTATGTGTGCATATATATATATATATGTATGCCTTTCTAGTACATTTGTCGCTAATACTAAAAATCAACCATTGCTCGAAAGGAAGCAGACTCATTTAATAAATGAAGAAGGATGAGTCTAACGTGGCTTGCGAATAGCTGTAGGAATAAATTGCACCAAAAATACACAAAAGAGTCATTGATGATTCGGGAGTAATGAGAACCTTGGTAATGCCGAGAAAACTGAGGAAATGAAATGTATTTGCATGTAAACATAACAGCAACAGTGATGAGCGCGTGTCAGTGGTAGGGCCCAGTAGGAAATTACTTAGCTCTGTGCTGTTGATTTTTATTTTTTTTTTTTTTTGTAATTCTGTTTCTACAATTGGGAGGTATTTAAGTGCCTATAAATTTGATTCGATGGACAAAAAAAAAAGGTGGAACTATCTAGAAAGGAATCAATCTGTATTAAAATAGTGAAATGCATGTCAGAAAATAAGGTCTAGAATAACGTAGGAAAAATATACCCATGAGGAACAAGCAGTTTGAATCTAGTGATTTGAGCTCCCATGTCCCATTAAGCATAACATAATACTGGCCGTGCTCAACAACTATCTTGGCTAGTATAGCCGTTACTAGCTATACTGACATTATTATTTCATGTAAGCCAGTGAAATGAATACTTGTGTTGCCTTCTTGCGTATTCCCAGCCTCCTCCCGTCATTTAAAACTAATCTGGGCGAAAGCACTGAGACACTTGTCACGTGGTTTAGTTCAGTTGCAGAAGTGATGGAGGATGGCCTAAATATGCCTATTGTATCTCAAACTTTTATAATTCCATTAAAAGTGTTTTTCTGTCTGTGATTGAGCAATATAGAGATGTCTCTAATCTGTGTTCCTCCATCTTGTCCTGAATGAAGTATAGATACTATCTGGGAAGTAACTACCCTCGTGGTTTGGCTCCCTCACTGTAGTTCTATTTCTGGGACCTCCAGTTAGTTTTTCCCAATATCATTTGTTCAAACATGACATTTGTCTGCTATCTCTAGAGCCCAGCTTTCACATTTACAGAGAGTTTAGCATTAAGGACTAAGCCAAGGCTCATATCATTCCGATTTTGTGCTTATCAACACAGTCCATCCCTTTTCCATGAATGTAAACTGTTACGGATGTCTGGCACACACTGGAACAATCTTGAAACATTGCCAGGTAAAGGCGCTTTTATCTGCTTGCTTTTTATACGTTTTCTGATAAACGCACAGGATTTGTCACTTTATTATTTTAACTAATTATAGTGTGTTTATATTAGAAAGTACAATCGTGCATTAGAGAGTGAATACTGTATCGTATTAGCAAATAATTCATGCTGTTTCTTCAGTATTGGGAATGTTATGTTTCCTCAGATTTACCGCTGAACTTATTCACCTTCTGATTCTATCTGATTATTCTGTTATGACTAATGCTTTTATCAGAACTTTACTATTAGTCAACATTCTGGCATTCTGTTCTCTGGCTTTTCTTTTTAAATTCAGTAATCCTGCAGTTCTAGTTACAGCAATAAATGCAGCACAAAAATTACACTTGATAAGTGTGCAGGTAGGCAGGGCAGAATTTTTGGCCAAACTCTCCACTTTTGGTTTAAAGTGTCACGCTTCTTCAGACTTTGTCCTAATAAAATTACAAAATTTTCTCAGTTCTTCTTGCCAGAGTAACCTTAACGTTCATTACTGATGTAATAATGATCGACTTCCCCGAGGTGCAGGTTAAATGCTGTAAACACCAGAAATATGAGCCAATATTAGCCTTGACACATGTTTATGGCATTGATTTTACATCTCCCCGGCCCAGCTTGCAATATATTTGTTTGCAGAGTAGTTAACCTGGCAAGGCGTAAGTATTTCTTTTCGGCCGTATTGGTGAGATAAAACGTTAGTGGGAAACTCACTGAGAAGCTTCTCTTTTTAGCTGACTTCCCTACATTGTTTTCCTCCTTGCCTTTCTAATCTGCAGTCTGTTTCTTTTACTGCCTGCTTCTTCCCTGCTGGCTCCAAGCACAGGCACACGGGGACATACTGATGGTCCATCAAGTCTGTTATGGTGGCCTGTACCAGGGATCTTGGGTACTTAGTGATATTTTTGTTTTGGTTTTGGCCTTGATGTTTGCCAGAGAATCATCTTGTTACACAAGTGGATTAAGAAATTTTAGCTTTCAATTAGAAAAAAGGGGTTGGACCTTTCAATTACGTAGAAATCATTTTGAATACAAAGTGAAGGTGGATTGTAGCAGCTCTGCGTGGGTGAGCCTGCCGGTACTGCAAAGCAACAAAAACCTCCTTACGCTTCAGGGAGCTGTGACTTCAAAATGCAATGCTTACGTTATAAATATCGCCATGACCATATCATCCAACTTTTACCTTTGACTTTTAATACCTAATTTCTCCTGCCCAGGAATCTCACACCTACTGTAGCGACAGTGGCCAAAAGGCAGCAATCCCTTGACATTTTTGTTTCACCTGCAAGTAAACTATGTGCAGGTATCTTGCAAGCTCTTGCTGACAAAACCTTTCTGTTTCCCTATTGTACATGCTTGTTGTGTTGCATCTCACAGATAAAAAGGGAGCTAAACTTGAAGAATTTTGTAAGTTTTATTGAGATTGCTCATTTTATGACCTTCTGTCTGTTGAGGGCAGATGTCTTAGTTACCGCGAGGCCTTTCTACGAAACATGAGCTATGAGTATGAAATGAATGAATGCAAAACTGTCTACCTCTACCCCTTAAAATTTTAAAAAACAATGTTTCTTGTTTCCCTGTGAGGAACCTCATATAGGTACTGGCTTCCTTGAGATAATTTGGTTCTTGATGAGTTCTTAAATGCAGCTCTTTAGCTCTATATGACACTGCTGTCTGCTTGAAAGCCTGTTCTCCCTGAAAGACATGTCCCATTAAGTAAGATATAATTAAGCCACAGTGTGCCAGGACACCTGTGCTAGAGGTTGCATAATTTTACCCAAAGGCGCAGAGAGCGAAGCCTCCTCCCCCAAGAGGTGATGTGAGCCATTGGGTGTGTTGGTGTGGACTGTGAAAGAGTGATTTCAGACTTGGTTTTCTTTTCTAGAGGTACGAAAAAGGAACAGGTCCTGCTGTTCTCCTCCAAAGAGAATGAGTTGTGTGTGTGTATTTGAGGGAGGTGCATATACAAAGGGCAGAAAATAAT